>NC_071519.1:11090788-12485372 GCF_027887155.1 Malaclemys terrapin pileata | reverse complement strand
GGAATCCATGGCATTTCTTTGCTTGCACTTTGAGTCCAGATAGGTGGCCTGGCCTGGCCTGGCGGGCCGGTGTGCAGCTCCCCCGGGCTTTCTCCCCCGATGACCCGCGCCCCCCTGAGCCGCAGGCGGAGACCCCAGCCCCGGGGCGGACCGGCCCGGGCTCGCTCGAGCCCCCTGCGCCCGGCCCGCAGGACCGCCCCCCGAATCCCCCGGGAGAGGCCCGGCCTGCACGCCACTGACGACCCGCGGCCCCCAAAGTCGCAGGAGGCGCCCCCGGCCCCGGGGACCGGTTAGCCCCGTGTCGCTCCGCGCCCCCCGCCCCTCGCTGCCAGGACTGGGGACCGCCCCAGAGTCAGCCGCAGCCGGCCGGCCTGAGAGCTGCCCTTCTGTGGACGACGTTGAGTTTACCTTGACACTAACCGGCCATCAGCCAGGTCAACCCCATTGCTAGACTGGGGTGGACCTGGTGGCCAAGTGGGGACTTGGAACATTTGACAGCTGCTTCCCGGGGCTTGACCGGTTGTCCTGAACGCCCCCCCACCCCCAGCCCCCGGCTCCTGCTCCCCTCTCCCCAGCCTCGGTGCTCCGCTCCCTGCCTCAGAGGCTGCCTCTCTGGAGGGCCCGGGGGATGACGATTAAGCCTCTCGTCTCTTATGTTGAGAGAGGCCTGATTTAGTGCCAAACTGCCTGTCACATACCTGGCGCGCAGTGGCTTCCTCCAGCACATTAACCTGTATCATAACTGTTTAATGGATAAATTACCCTGTGCTATTTGCTTTGAAAGCAAGCTGTGATCAACAAGGGGAGGGTGGTTTGCTTACAGGCAATGAGTCAATCAAGGGGGAGGGTTTTCAACAAACAGAACTTTCACATGGTAGCCTGGCCAGTCATGAAACTGGTTTTCAACACTTCTCTGATGTGCAGCGCTTCCTGGTGTGCTCTTCTAATCGCCCTGGTGTCTGGCTGCACATAATCAGCGGTCAGGTGATCTGCCTCAGCCTCCCACCCCGCCATAAAGGTCTCCCCCTTACTCTCACAGAGATTGTGGAGCACACAGCAAGCAGCAATAACAATGGGAATATTGGTTTGACTGAGGTTTGAGTGAGTCAGCAACGTGCGCCAGCGATCCTTTAAACGTCCAAATGCACATTATACTACCATTCTGCACTTGCTCAGCCTGTAGTTGAACAGCTCCTGACTACTGTCCAGGCTTCCTGTGTATGGCTTCATGAGCCATGGCATTAAGGGGTAGGCTGGGGCCCCAAGGATAACTATAGGCATTTCAACATCCCCAGTGGTTATTTTCTGGTCAAGGAAGTAAATCCCTTGCTGCAGCTGTTTAAACAGAGTAGTGTTCCTGCAGATGCGAGCGTCATGAACCCTTCCTGGCCATCCAAAGTTGATGTTGCTGAAACATCCCTTGTGATCCACCAGTGCTTGCAGCACCATTGAAAAGTACCCCTTGCGGTTTATGTACTGGCTGCCCTGGTACTCCGGTGCCAAGATAGGGACATGACTGAAAGGGGCGATTAGGAAAAAACAGAAAGCGTACAAAGAGTGGAAGAGGGGAGGGATCAGTAAGGAAACTTATCTTAGTGAAGTCAGAGAATGTAGAGATAGTGTGAGAAAGGCCAAAGGCCATGTAGAGTTGGACTTAGCAAGGGGAATTAAAAACAATAGCAAGAGGTTTTACAGCCATATAAATAGGAAGAAAGCAAAGAAAGAAGAAGTGGGACCGCTGAAGACTATAGCCGGAGAGGAGATTAAAGATAATCTAGGCATGGCGCAATATCTCAATGAATATTTTGCATCGGTGTTTAATGAGGCCAATGAAGGTATTAGGGATACTAGCACCGTTACAGAGGGGCATACAGGATGGGGGATTACCGCATCCGAGGTAGAAACAAAACTAGAACGCCTTAATGGGACTAAGTCGGGTGGACCGGACGATCTTCATCCGAGAATATTGAAGGAATTGGCGCGGGAAATAGCAGGCCCATTAGCGATTATATTTAATGAATCTGTAAACTCGGGGGTGGTCCCGTTAGACTGGAGAATAGCCAATGTGGTTCCTATTTTCAAGAAAGGGAAAAAAAGTGACCCGGGTAACTATAGGCCTTTTAGTTTAACATCAGTAGTGTGCAAGGTGCTGGAGAAGATTCTGAAAGAGAAACTAGTTGAGGACCTTGAGGTTAATGGCAAATGCGATAAATTACAGCATGGTTTTACGAAGGGCAGATTGTGCCAAACGAATCTGATCTCCTTCTTTGAGAAAGTAACGGACTTATTAGATAAGGGAAATGCGGTGGACCTAATATACCTGGATTTCAGTAAAGCGTTTGATACAGTACCCCATGAGGAATTATTGGTTAAAATGAAAAACATGGGGATCGATATGAAAATCCAGAGGTGGATAAGGAATTGGTTAATGGGGAGAATGCAGCGGGTCGTATTAAAGGGTGAATTGTCGGGTTGGAGGGAGGTTACTAGTGGAGTGCCTCAAGGTTCGGTTTTGGGACCCATTTTATTTAATCTATTTATAACTGACCTCGGGACCAATTGCAAGAGTGGGCTGATAAAGTTTGCGGATGATACGAAGGTGGGAGGAGTTGCAAACTCGGAGGAGGATAGGGATATTCTGCAGGGAGACTTGAATGAGCTTGTGAATTGGAGTATCAGAAATAGGATGAAATTTAATAGTGAAAAGTGCAAGGTGATGCACTTGGGGATGAATAATAACAATTTTAGTTACAAGATGGGGACGCATTGGTTAGAAGTAACGGAAGAGGAGAAGGACCTAGGGGTCCTTGTGGACCGCAGGATGACTATGAGTCGACAATGTGACGTGGCGGTGAAAAAAGCCAATGCGGTCTTGGGATGTATTAGGCGAGGTATATCTAGTAGGGATAGGGAGGTCCTGCTTCCGTTGTATAAGGCGCTGGTGAGACCTCATTTGGAGTACTGTGTGCAGTTCTGGTCTCCCATGTTTAAAAAAGATGAACTCAAACTGGAACGGGTGCAGAGAAGGGCGACTAAGATGATCAGAGGAATGGAAAACCTGTCGTATGAAAAGAGATTAGAGGAGCTTGGGTTGTTTAGTCTGACAAAGCAAAGGCTGAGGGGGGATATGATTGCTATCTTCAAATATATCAGAGGGGTTAATACAAGGGAGGGAGAGGAATTATTCCAGCTTAGTACTAATGTGGACACGAGAACGAATGGATATAAACTGGCCGGGGGGAAGTTCAGGCTTGAAATTAGACGAAGGTTTCTGACCGTCAGAGGGGTGAAATATTGGAACGGCCTTCCGAGGGAAACGGTGGGGGCGACAGACCTGTCTGGTTTTAAGATTAAGTTGGATAAGTTTATGGAGGGAATGGTTTAATGGTAATGGTTTAATAGTAGCCAAGGAAAACCAAGCAATGGTACATGAATAGCATAATGGCCAACAAGGGTCAGGCTAGAGACTCTTGCCTATATGCTCGGGGTATTACTGATCGCCATATTTGGGGTCGGGAAGGAATTTTCCTCCAGGGTAGATTGGCTGAGCCTCTGGAGGTTTTTCACCTTCCTCCGCAGCATGGGGCAGGGATCACTAGCAGGAGGGTCTCAGCCGATTGAAGTCACTAAAACACAGGATTGGGGACTTCAACGGCAGAGTCCAGGGAAGGGTCTTGCGGCCTGCAGCATGCAGGGGGTCAGACCAGATGATCATAATGGTCCCTTCTGACCTTAAAGTCTATGAGTCTATGAGTCTATGAGACATGGGTTCCATCTATCGCCCCACCACAGTCAGGGAATCCTATTGCAGCAAAGCCATCCACTATGGCCTGCACATTTCCCAGATTCACTACCTTTGGTAGCAGCAGCTCAGTGATTGCTTTGGCTACTTGCATCACAGCAGCTCCCACAGTAGATTTGCCCACTCCAAATTGATTCCCGACTGACCGGTAGCTGTCTGGTGTTGCAAGCTTCCACAGGGCTATCGCCACTCGCTTCTCAACTGTGAGGGCTGCTCTCATCTTGGTATTCTGGCACTTCAGGGCAGGGGAAAGCAAGTCACAAAGTTTCAGGAAAGTGCCCTTACGCATGCGAAAGTTTTGCAGCCACTGCGAATCGTCCCACACCTGCAACAGTATGCAGTCCCACCAGTATGTGCTTGTTTCCCGGGCCCACAATTGGCATTCCACAGCTATAACCTGACCCATTAACAGCATGATCTCCAAAGTGCTGGGGCCCACGCTTTGATAGAATTCTATGTCCATGTCCTCATCATTCTCATCGCCGCACTTCTGTAGCCTACTCCTCATGCCTGGTTTTGCAGGTTCTGGTTCAGCATAAACTACACGATAACGCGCGAGGTGTTTACAATCTTCATGACTGCTGTCTTGAGCTGAGCGGGCTCCATGCTTGCCACGGTATGGTGTCTGCAGTGTTCACCCAGGAAAAAGGCGCGAAAAGGTTGTCTGCCATTGCCTTCCCAGAGGGAAGGGAAAGATGTACCCAGAACCACCCGCGACAATGTTTTTTCCCCCATCAGGCATTCGGATCTCAACCCAGAATTCCAATGGATGGAGGAGACTGCCAGAACTATGGGACAGCTAGGGGAAAGCTACCCACAGTTCAATGCTCCAGAAGTTGATGCTAGCCTCGGTACATGGATGCACACCGCCGAATTAATGTGCTTAGTCTGGCCGCATACACTCGACTTTATACAATCAGTTGCCAAAAATCTAATTCTGTAAATTTGGATTAATCCCGTAGTGTAGACATACCTTTGGGCTCTGCTGCAGGAAAAGATAGCGTGGGCTTCTGCCCCTAGTTGGCCCACCTGACTCATAACAATGAGGGATGGGAGCTGTCTTTCCCATGCTGCTCTATGTCAGGTCAGTTCTGTGATGGGGTTACTGAGGGGTTCAATACCATTTAACTAACCCACTTTCAAGTCACACCTTTTGCTAATCAAAATTCATTTGGCTGAGTGTCCCCCTGTAGGCAAGCCCTGAATTCAATGCTCTGATCCATCTCTTCAGTGCCCGGGGTTTGTGGTACAGAAAGGGCAGCAGGTCAGACGCCGGGCAGTGTCTGCAGCAGGCTGAGCAGGCACTTCTAGGCACTGGGGCTCTCTCACTTTTTATAGCGGGGGAGCTGAAAGCCTGCGAACTGTAGCTATGTGTGTTCACAAGCGGTGTGAAAACGTGCAATTCCCACTCACACTACACAGGGCAGCACAGCTCCAGGGTTCTCCAGAATCACATAATAATGTGGCTTTGTTCCTACAGCACCTGGAGCTTTTCACAGTGAGACATGGGGGTGCTGCAACACCCGCCGCACCCCTTGTTCCCGCACCTCTGCTTCTCTGCAGGGAACTTGTTATGCCACGAGGGGGGGAAGGGAGACGGTTCAGGAGACCCAGGCCCACACCCCAAGCACTGTAGCTCCAGGACAAGAGGTGGGCCCCACACATATGCTGCAACACTTGTGCAACTAATCTTCGCCAGTGGTTGAACAGGAAAAGGAAATCTATGCCTTTTGCAGTGCCAATGATTTGGAAAGAGCCAACAGATCATACCAGCAATTGTTACTTCTGCATGGTGCCTCCAGTTGGGAAAGGTGTGTCAAAGAAGAAAAAGTGGACTGTGCATTATCCAAACATTCCATCAGCTATACGCCCAGTACCCCACGGAGAAGGACTGCCGGTTCCTGATGTACCAGAATCATTTTCACTTGAGTCAGAAGAGGAAGAAGATGAAACTTCTGGTCCTGAACCATCAATGTCACAGGACCCACATTTTCTCCCATCCTCCTCCTCTGAACCACACCTCATAACACAAGGTAAACTGAATGACCTTGTCAGGGATTTGGAACTGCCCAAGAGTAAGGCAGAGCTGTTGAGCTCCAGACTACAGCAGTGGAATCTCCTGGCAAGTGATGTTAGGGTTTCCATTTTCCGTGACCTTCAAAAGGATCTTGTCCCATTCTTCTTCATGGAAGGTGATCTTGTAGCCTGCAACAACATCGATGGTGTGATGGCAGCCCTCAACATCGTTCACAATCCAGATGAGTGGAGACTGTTCATTGATTCATCGAAGACGAGTCTTAAAGCTGTTTTACTGCATAATGGCAATGTTTTGCCATCAATTCCAGTTGGTCATGCAGTCCATATGAAGGAAACTGATGACAACATGAAACAGCTTTTGAGGTGCATAAACTATGACCAACATCAGTGGCAGCTTTGTGGCAATTTGAAGGTTGTTGCTCTCTTGCTTGGTCTGCAGACTAGATACACAAAGTACTGCTGTTTTCTCTGCAAATGGGATAGTCGTGCAAGAGATTCCCGCTACATCAAGAAAGATTGGCCACTCCGACAGTCATTGGAGCCTGGGAGGAAAAGTGTTCAGCATCCACCACTTGTTGAATCAAGGAAGATTTTGTTACCACCCTTACACATCAAGCTGGGTCTGATGAAGAACTTTGTCAAGGCCATTGACAAAACACAAGCAGCTTTCAAGTACCTCCGTGGAAAATTTCCAAGGTTAAGTGAAGCTAAGATAAAGGAAGGTGTCTTTGTTGGTCCTCAGATTTGTGAACTTCTTCGAGATGATGCATTTGACCATGCACTGCGTGGCAAGGAAAAGACGGCATGGAAAGCCTTCCAGTTAGCGGCAATAAATTTTCTCAGAAACAACAAGGCAGACAACTACAGGTTGTTGGTGGAAAATCTCCTCAAGGCATACAAAAGCCTTGGTTGCAACATGTCACTAAAGATACATTTTTTGCACTCTCATTTAGATTTTTTTCCACCGAACTGCAGAGCAGTGAGCGACGAGCACGGCGAGCGATTTCACCAGGACATTGCAACAATGGAGAAACGCTATCAGGGCAAATGGAGCCCATCAATGCTTGCAGACTATTGTTGGACAGTGACAAGAGATGCTCCATTTAATGAATACAAGAGACAAGCCAAGAAGCGCCGAGTAGACACTGAATAGGACTAAACTATGTACATAATAGTTTTTTGCCTTTTGTTTCATAATAAATTTTATTTATATAACCCTTTGGCTGATTTTTAAAGTGTTACATAAACAGGACAGGTGAAATATTATCATGTAAAGCAACCATAAACACATGAAAAGACCTAGATTTACAATTTATGATTAAAACTCTACTATCTACACAATATACATAGACATAAAATGCAAAAACTTAAATATCTTAGAAACAGTAGCCAATCAGTTGTTTTAATTGTCATATTTGAATTCAGCACATCAAAATACATAATAAATAGCACATTTTATCTCTGAAGCAGAGGACTTCTCAAAAATTGTAGACCAGTGTTATCTGTCTTTATCTGGTGATTTTATTTGCTGGTGTTTTAAAAAATTCTTCCACCACTGTCTAGGTCTGTGCTGGTTTTCTGTATGTATGTCTGATGAGCCTTATAACTGGATGCTTGTCAGCTTCAATAACATTTTTACCCAAAGACAAATCTGACACTGAACTGAGTGAATCCTCGTTCATTCCCAGAGCCCCCATCCTCACTCCACCTATTCCCCCAAGACCCTGTCCCTGCACCGCCCCTTTCCCTGAGGCACCAGCCCTTCCCCTGAGGTCCTGCCCTCACGCTGCCCCTACCCCCGAGGTCCCAGCCTCACATTGCCTATTCTCCCTAATCCCCACCCCTTTCCCTAAAGTCCTGCCCTGCCTTGCACCACCCCTTCCTCCAAGGCACTGCCCTTGCATTGCCCCTTTTCCCCAAAACCCCGCCCTCACTCTGCCCCTTCCCCTGAGTCCCTGCCCCTGCACCGCCCCTTCCCCTGAGGCCCCCCCTCGCACTGCCCCTTCCCCGAGATCCCACCCGGCACCTCTCCTTCATCGAAGGACGCGCCCCTGCACCACCCCTTCACCTCAGGCCCCCACACACTGCCCCTTGCCCCGAGATCCCGCCCCTCCACCACCCAGTGACCCAGAAGCAGGCCAGACCTGGAGGCGGGAGACAGAAAGATGCTTAAGAAAAAGCCTCTGGTCCCAGCCTCCTGCTCTGCCACAGACTTCCCGGGTGCCCTTGGGCACATCACTCAGCCTCTCTGGCTCTCAGTTCTCCCATCTGGGAAATGAGGCTGGTGGCCCTTCTTGCCCTCGCACAAGCCTGGGAGGAGAACTACCCTGCAGATTAGGAAGATGCTCAGATCCTGGGGTAATGGGGGAGGGGCACAGGGGGAGCATATTAGCACCATCATTTGGTATCTGGAGTCTGTTTGGAAACAAAATATTTTCTTGAAGTTATTCCAAACCCTGTATTCAGCCATAACCTGGGGAAATATGTAACAGAGCAGTGTGTTTTTTTCCCATGTAGCCAGCCCCTGACCTGGCACCAGCCTCCAGTTCTGCCCCCTTCCTGCCACTGTGACCCCATCTCATCTCCTGATCCTGGCTGGGTGCCCCCGGCCCCTCATAGCAGGGGTCTGTCCAGGAGAGTGCAGGGGGGTCTCCTTGCAGCCATGAGGGGGTGTCTGGTGGGTGCTGTCACCTCTGCCAGAGACCCCCAAGAAACCCACTAGTTTCCTCCACATGCGGGGAGGGGCTCCTACTTTCTGACTTGAGGGGGAGATTCTGTGATGTCACAGCCCATGGGGGATGGGGTTCAAATCACGAGTCTGAAGTGGAAGGGCAACCCCCTCCCCCGCTCAGATTCCGCTAGGGGCTGGGTGGGATCTCTAGGGAGGGAGACACAGGAAAAAACAGCCGCCACTCTGGAACCCAGGAGTCCTTGCTCCCAGTCCCCTGCTTTCACCTCTAGACCCCCCTCAGCTCCTAGAGCCAGGGACAGAACCCAGGGGTCCCGGTGCCCAGCCCCTACCCCGCTGTGACCACTAGACCCCACTCCCCTTTTAGACTCGCTGCCTCTTCTATCCAACCACCCACCTGTCCATTCCTTTGCTGCAGGTTTTTGGGGTGTCACCTCTGCTCTGCACTCCCCCACTGCAGCCCAAAGCCTTCCCTCCCCCTAACCACATATCGTCTCCCCCCTCATACTGGATCATCTGCTTGCTCCCCCGCCCCTCTCGGGGCGCGCTGTGGGGTGTGGCTGGGGATTGTGCAACGGCCCAGCACCAGACAACGCAGAACGGAAACCACACACCCTGCCCCGCCCCACCTGAGCTGCCCTCCAGGTGCATCGGACCCAGCGCTCTGCACCTGTGCCCACCTGCCCCACAGGGGCGAGCTTCAGCCCCCGCCACACTCCACAGAGGGGAGAAGGGTCAAGGCAACTAGCTCATTTAGGATGGGGGAATCGCCACCCCTTTTTCTGCACAGCCACTGAACATCAGCAGGATTCCTCCTCCTCCTCCCTCCTGTGCCCCAGTGCGACTCAATCTCCACACCTAGACAGCCGGTCTGTCCGCTGCATCCCAATCCCCCATGCCTAAGCCCCCTTGCCAAAGTCTTGCACCTGGATCCATAGAATTAAGTCTCAGATGTCACTGGGAACTCCACTTCTTGTGCCCAGAGAGTCTCGGCCCCCCTCAATAGATGACCTTAGTCTGAGAAACACAGTGTCCATCCTCTCTAAAGAAGTACTTGGAGAAACTTTTCTTGTGTGACCATGTGGCCTAATGGATAAGGCATCTGACTTTAGATCAGGAGATTGAGAGTTTGAGTCCGTTTGTGGTTGTGCTGGTGCACTTTTACCTTTGTGCTGAAAGTCCTGCTCCCTTCAGGGCTGGAACTGCTTCTTGGCCACTCCGGCCAATGTTCTGGCTCCAGCTAGAGCCCTGGGAAGAAGTTGGGGGTTGGGTGTCACAAAGGCTGGCGCATGAGCCCCACGTGCATCCAGTCTAGCCTTTGCCATTTCTGACTTGCCAAAGAAAATGGGTGGCTGCCCGGGCTAGTGTGTAGAGCAGTTTCCCTCTTCCAAATGTGCACCTGTCCCTGTGCTTGAGGGGACTCGCTAAATAGCGCCTTGGGAGCCTGGGTGTTTCTCTGCTTCTAGCCAGCTGGGGAAAAGCCTCTTGGGAAAAATCTCCTGACCCACTGCCAAAGTGAGCACCTTGAGTGGGAACGGCCAGAGGCCCCACAAGAGGGGCTGGCCCTGCTTTCCTACCATTTTCTGATGGTGGCCACAGAGCATCAACAACCGCCCAGCATGTTGGTCTGTGGGTGGCCTTCAGTGGGCATTTGGCATGGCAGGGAGCAGGCTGGCCGGGGGTCTTTGTGCCTGTCTGCTGGCCACACATAGGCATGGCACTCCCATCCTCTGAACTGCCAGAAATGTAGAGGCAGTTTGTGCTTGGAAAGCAGAGACACAGGAGAGTTAATGAGACCGAAAAGACATGAGAGGGTGAGAAAGATGGAGAGAGGACCTATGAAGACAGCACACACTACAGGGACATGGCCTGGTTAAGGGAAGTGGAGGCAATTGAAATGTGCTTGGGAGGATGGCGATGATGGACTGAAAAAATGCTGGATTCAGTGAAAGATGAGACCAAATCAGGGAAGTTGAATGGCAGCTCCACATAGGTCATTGGGATCAAACACCCCACCCATGGGCACCTCAAACTGTGCTAGACAGAGAAAAAAGGGAAAGAGGGATCCAGCCCTTAAATGATCCCCTTCTGGGAGGAGACCCCCTGGATCATTAGGACGTGGGCTAGGAATGGAGTGGAAGGTCCCTCAGCACGAGGAGAGATAAAGGCCACAGAGCTAGGGACACTCGGCAACACGAGTGAAAGGGCTTCACACCCTGCAGCAGCAACAGCTGGGGGCTGCAGGCTTGGACTGAGCTGCATTGGCTGCAGGACAGGAGGCAGGTTAGGACTGAGATCCCGGGGGAATGTCTCCCTCCTCATCTGGTGTTGGTTTAGATTTAAACAATGATGCAGCCTCTGCTCCTGAGTAAAAGCACCAGAACCTTGGTAGAAGTGGGGGAGCCACAAGGCCCTGCCCTTCTCCAAGGCCCCACGTCTCCTCTTCCCCTGGAGGCCCTGCCCCAAGCCAGGACAGAAGCTGAAGCCAGGCCATGGTGAAAGCCACCTAGGGATTCCAAGCCACTATGTGGAGCTCCAAACCCTCCACCTGCCCTGGGTTAGGGGCCAGGGTGCTGAAGAGTCTGTGATCATCAGCTGCTCAGCCAGGAATGCAGCTATAAGGCAACCCAAAGGATGGAAGGCATCTCTAGCTGAACTCTTAAGTTTAATAGTATGGGGCCACCTGGAACAAAGATCTCCCTTGAGCAGCCATGAGTAGCCAAGCAGGAGGGAAGAGAGAGACTCTTGTGCAATTGGGATGCTGAGCAGCAGGGTCTCCAGGGCTTTGCAGCAATCTGACACAGCTCCAGAAGATCCAACCAAGCTCTGAACTCGGATTCAGAGTCCTGAGGGCTGACCATTACACCACAGGACCATCTGGCTCTGGCACTTCTGCATAACACTTGTAACCACCAATATTGTCCACCGCACTCCTTGGTTCTCCTCACGGGGAACCAGCTCACAAAAAAAGAGTCAGGAGCTGGTGCCAGCACATCCTGCATCTGCTGTGCGAAGAGAAAATCACCTCCAGCTCAAGGACCAGTTGCAAACCCCTGGCTGAATCACAGGCTGTCCTGGAAGCCCACTGCACAATGCTGTGCCCACAAATCCGTATCCCCAGCCACAGGTGTACTTCATATAATCTAAATGAGAGACATGGGGAAGGAAGCAGACAGGGTTAAAACATGTGGTGCTTATGGCCCAGCACATGCATTGACCTCCCCTCAGGCAGGGCACTTATATGCCCTATATCACTACACCCTATAGCCTGGATTTCTGATGACCCCAGACCTAACTGGGGAGCCGCTGTTGCAGTCCCTCTACGGAAGAGGTGGGAGCCATACTCTCCAGTGGTAATATTTCCGAGGTGGATACAGACTCTATGACTCAGGAAGACTGGGGCTTGGCTCTGCATCGCCCCTATCAGGAAGAACAGAGGATGAGGGGGGCACAAGAAGGGCAAAAAGGTGACAAACAGGAACAGGAGAGATTTTCTTCTTGTTGCAATTCATCAAAATCTCATCCCTGAAAAGCTCCAGACTGGGGGAAGCTCAGCCCACCAACCACTCAGTGAGCTACATAGATACAGGGCCGCCCTTACCCATACGCAAGCTACACAGCTGCATAGGGCATCAGGAAATTTGAGGCACCAAATTGCCCCAAATTTTCTGGGGCCCTACACAGCTGCGTGCTGCTCCAGAGGCCAGCCGGATCCCCCGGCAGGCTGAGCCAGCCAGGAAAGTTGCCCCTGCCACTGCTCCCGCCTCTTCCCCAAAGCTCCTGCCCCTGCTCTGCCCCAACCCTGCCTCTTCCCACCCCTGCTCCGCCCCAGCCCCGCCCCCTCGCCACCACTTCCCCTGAGCTACATCCCGGTGGACTGTAGCAGGGATCAGGTGTGCCTTGTACTCACAGGGCAGTGGGAAGTGGAATGACACGGCCCCAGCCTGCTCTGCTCCACCGGCTCCCAGCCACACCCTGGTGAGTGCTGGGGGGCGTTTCCCTCCCACCCCCCAAGTTCCAAGGCTGGGAGCCAGGGGAGCAGAGTGCAGCAGGCTGTGGCCAGATCACTCCACTTCCCGCCGCACCGTGAGTGTGGGATCGAGCCAGCCCTGCAATTACCGGATGGCGGGAAGTGGCGTGAGCTGGCCCCAGCCCCCTACGCTGTGCTGGCTCATGCTGGGGGGCAATTTCCCCCCATCCCCATGGAGGCCTGGGACCAGCTGCCCCTCCCCGTGGGGGGAGGGGCTGTGTAGGGCACCAAAATGTCTTGGGACGACCCAGCATAGATAATTTTTCCACAGGGACTGATGACTGTTAGAATAGAGATATTCAGGCTGCCTGGTCAGGCCTAGAGTTTAAGAACATTGGTGTACATGTATCACTTAGCTAGTGACAGGAAAGAACCTGCTTCTTTAGCTGGTGCCTGGAGCCGGCCCTGGAGGCAGCCATAAGCTGGGAAGCAAACGGTCTCATCCTCACCTCCCAAACCAGTCACACTGAACTAAGGTGCTATTGGGCTGTTAGGAAGACGATCCTGTCCCGATAGCGCCCATCACCACCAGATAAAGAAACAAAACTTAAGAGAGCATCCGGTCTGGCAAGAAATCCCTGCTTAATGGTTGTGGTTGTGAAACCCTCATTTCTTTAGGTTTTATCTTTGTGGCCCCCACTTTTCTATTGTCAGTCTGTCTGGTTCTCTAATTGTTTCTGTCTGCTGTAGAATTAATTTTGCTAGGTGTAAGTTAATTCGGGGAGTGGGATATAATTGGTTAGAGAATTATGTTACAATATGTTAGGATTGGTTCGTTAAATTTCAGTAAAATGATTGGTTACGGTATAGCTGAGAATATTACTATATAAACTGGGGTCAAACAGGAAGTGGAAGGGGAAATTGGAATCATGCTTGCTAAGGGGGGAATGGGAATAGGGAACGGGGAACAGGGACACAGACAAGGCTCTGCGGCGTTAGAGCTGGGAAGGGGGACGTGGGGTAAACGCTCTGTGGCATCAGAGCTGGGAATGGGGACTCAAAGATTCATAGACTTTAAGGTCGAAGGGACCATTATGATTGTCTAGTCTGATCTCCTGCACAACGCAGGCCACAGAATCTCACCCACCCACTCCTGTAACAAATCCCTGACCTATGTCTGAGCTATTGAAGTCCTCAGCTCGTTGTTTAAAGACTTCAAGGTGCAGAGAATCCTCCAGCAAGTGACCCGTGTCCCACGCTGCAGGGGAAGGTGAAAAACCCCCAGGGCCTCTGCCAATCTGCCCTGGAGAAAAATTCCTTCCTGACCCCAAATGTGGCGATCAGCTAAACCCTGAGCATGTGGGTAAGACTCAGCAGCCAGACACTCAGGAAAGAATTCTCTGTAGGGACGTGGGATAAATGCTTTGTGGGGTCAGAGCTGGGAAGGGAACAATGTGGAACAGACTCTATCACGTATAGAGAGAAGCCCGACTGGTGTGAAGGGCTTTGGAATCTGCTTGCTTGGAAACTAACCCCAGTAAACATCACATTGTCTGTGCTTCGGACTTCTGGTCTTTTGCTGCTTGCTGTCTGCGTGACAAGAACCAGGGAAGTGGGTGGGGGAAGGGAAAGCTCTCTAACAATGGCTACCTTGCTCCTCTCCCTCCCCAGGCTCAGGGATCAAAGGATGGGAAGGACTCTAGGCTCTGCTTGAGGCATATGGCACAGGGGCTGTTGGGGGAGAAAGATTCTCACCTGCACTCTGTAGAGGAGATAATAAGTGAAGGGGGAATTTTTGACTCCTCCCCTCCTCAGTGTCCCCTGGGCTGGAATTCTACATTCCACAGGGCCAAACAAGTGGGTGATGCCACTTGGTTAATGAAAACCAGTGTTCTAGGTGAGGCTTGAACTCACACCTTTAGCAAAACTTTTCTCAGCACTGCACTAGAAATAGTGCATGTTAACCCATTGTGCCACTGAAGCACCTGTTGATAATGGCCCCTAGGTTGATAAAGGCAAGGAGTGACCCCAAAGAATTCTCAGTAGAGTTGAGAGCGGGTCACAACAAGTGTTGGTACTTGGTGGGGTGGATTCTTCTTAAGGCTTCCAGGCACCATTTGACCCTTTTGTTCTTCTCTGTGTAATAACAGAGCTTATTAAGACTCAGTTTAGAGACTTGCTTAAGATCACCAGATCTGAAATCATTGATAACCAGGTCTAAGTATTAGTCCTGCTTTGGGACAGTGTCTCTCATGCAAGAAACTGCCCAGTCTGTGCTAGCAGTAAGGCTCCCTCACTAACAGCTGAAATCAGTGAGAGCTTTGTGAAGTGCAGGGACCCAGGGGTGTTTGAACAGGAGGGAACAAAACCCCTGACTTTTAAAAATGGGATGGCTCTGCCTTACCACTTTGTAATGACCGTAAGGGCGAGTGAGGGGAGAGGGGGGCGGAGAGCAGTGAGCGGGAGGCGGGGTCTCAGGGGGAAGAGGCAGCGTAGGAGCGAGGCCTTGGGGAGAAGGGGTGATGCAGGGGCGTGGCCTCGAGTGGAAGGAATGGGTCTACTGTTCGGCCTCTGGGGGCCGCTACTTTTAGGGAGCCTGCACCGCTCCTGGTGGGACCGCAAGACATCCCAGAGGAGAGAGGGTGGCCAGCAGCGCAGTGCCAGGGTGGAACAGCAAGTGACTAGCAATGTGGCTGGATAGTGGAGGGAGAAAGGGGCTTTCCCCCCCAGGAGGTGAGAGGTGAACTCTGCAGCTGGAACTCTGGGTTTTCATTGACCCAAGACAGCAGCTGCGAGTGAGGTGCAGTGAAGGGAGGGGCACATCCACAGAGCTTTTGGTGTCTGGATTTAAGAGCCCGAGGCAAAAGGCCACTGCCCAGCGCACTGTGCGGTGGATGTTTTGCTCATAGTGTTGTGTTATGAATCCTGATTGTGGTGTTTCCCAAGTATACACAGTTATTTTCCTCCTTTTTATTAACGTTTCTTTTCTACACTCAGTGCATGTGAGTGGGGAAAGTATCGCCTCTTAGGCCTTGGCTACACTTGCGAGTTACAGCGCTGTGAAAGCTCCCCCAGTGCAGTAACTCACTCCCCGTCCACACTGGCAAGGCATTTGCAGCGCTGTATCTCCCTGGTTGCAGCGCTGCATGTACTCCACCTCTCCGAGAGGAATAGCGAGTATTGCGCTGCAGCTGCAGCGCTGCGGCGCCAGTGTGGCCGCCCAATGCGCTGTGAATGGCCTTCAGAATTATTCGGCAGTATCCCACAATGCCTGTTCTAGCCACTCTGGTCATCAGTTCAAACTCTACTGCCCTGGCCTCAGGTAACCAACCATGTGACCGACCTTTTACATTCCCCGGGAATTTTAAAAATCCCCTTCCTATTTGCTCAGCCTGGTGTGGTGTGGAGTGTTATCAGCTAATCTTTCCAGGTGACCACGCCTCCCCGCGCCAAGCGAGCCCCAGCATGGCGAGTTGCTGGACCTCATCAGTGTTTGGGGGGAGGAAGCTGTACAGTCCCAGCTGCGCTCCAGCCATAGGAATTACGATACCTTCGGGAAGGTATCAAAGGACATGATGGAAAGGGGCCATGACCGGGACGCCCTGCAGTGCAGGATTAAAGTGAAGAAGCTGCGGAGTGCCTACCGCAAAGCCCGTAATGCAAACGGCCACTCAGGTGCCCCCGCCCCGCCACCTGCCGATTCTACAAAGAGCTGGATGCGATACTTGGGGTTAACCCCACCTCCACTCCGAGCACCACCATGGACACTTCAGAGCCGGTGTAGGGGGGTAGGAGGAAGAGGAGGAGGAGGAGGAGGAAAACGGGAGTGATGGTGATGGGCCAGATAGAGACACCCTGGAGCCATGCAGCCAGGAGCTTTTCTTGAGCCAGGAGGAAGGTAGCCAGTCACAGTGGCTGGTACTTGGTGGAGGACAAACAGAAGAGCACGTTCCTGGTAAGCGATTTTTTTTCTCGGGAAGGAATTTTTTCGGTGCAGGCTCTTTGGGAGAAGAGGGTTAGGCATGCATGCCTAGATGTGGAATAGTGCATTGATGTGATTTATCACATCGCGGTAATCAGCCTCGGTAATCTCCTCGAATGTCTCATCCAGAACGTGTGCAATGCGCTTGCGCAGGTTTATTGGAAGAGCCACCGTGGTCCTTGTCCCAGCCAGGCTAACGTGTCCACGCCACTGTGCTGCGAGGGGTGGGGGGATCATTGCTGCACACAGGCAAGCTGCATATGGGCCAGGGCAGAAGCCGCATTGCAGTAGAAGACCATCCCTTGCTTCCCAGGTCACCCTCAGCAGCGAGATATCGTCCAGGACGAACTCCTGTGGAAAATGTTGAGACAGTGTTCAGTGTAGGTGCCCCCTGAAGCTGTTGGCTCTCCCCAAGGCACAGAAACCCAGAGGACAGTGCAGGCCTGAAACAATCATTCCCCTTTACTCACCATTTTGAGGCTCCCACGAGATATGTGTGCTCTGTTTCGGATGGGAAAATTATGCTATTGTGTAGACCCTGTGTGTTTTCTACTCCTTAAGTGCGGGGGAAATCATTACTCTGTCTAGTATAAACAATGCTGCCTCTGTTAAATGTTGCATTTTGCCTATACAGCTGCATCAACCTTGAGACCTCAGCCGTCCCTCTTATCGCCTGCTCAGAGACTGCAAAGACTTGGGAAGAGACCGCGAAAAAGCAAAGAAGACATGCTGCAAGAAGTGATGCGGCAATCTATTAAAGAGAATAAGAAAGCACCGGACTGGAGGGAGAGAGAAAGCAGGATCCGCCAGGAAAACGCAGCACACCGGTGGCAAAGCACAGCGCACCGGCAGCAAAGCACTGATAGGCTCATAAGCATCCTGGAGCACCAAGCAGACTCTATCCAGGAGCTGGTAGCCATGCAGAAGGAGCAGTACCGCAAACGCAAACGCCACCCCCCCACAGCCCTTGTCCCAAAACTCTTTCCGTTGTGCCCCACTGTCACCTCATTGTTGCCACCACTCTTGGAGTCTTGGAATCATCGTGGATAGTTCTCTGAAGATGTCCGTGCAGCGTCAGGCAAAAAAGCAAACAGGATGTTAGGAATCATTAAAAAAGGGATAAAGAATAAGACAGAGAATATCTTATTGCCTTTATATGAATCCATGGGATGCCCACATCTTGAATACTGCGTACAGATGTGGTCTCCTCATCTCAAAAAAGATATACTGGCATCAGTGGCGTAGCCAGCTTCTAAGAGGAGGGGGAGCACACCTAAAAAAGGCACCCCCCTTGGCTCCTCCTCTGACCACGCCCCCCTTGGCTGGCTCCTCCTCCGGCTGCTCCGCGCCCCCACCCTTGACTGGCTCCTCCAGCTGCACCACCCCTCCCCCCATGGCTCCTCCGGCCCTGCCGTGCCACCCCTGTGGCCCCCCCTCGCTCCTCTGGCTCCAGCTGCCAGACACCATGCTGCGCCCCCCCGCTCCTCAGGCTCTGCCCGCCGTCCCCCCGTGGCTGCCGGCTGCCAGCCTGCGCTCCTCCTGCTCCTCCGGCCATGGCAGCCGTCCACATGCTGCGCCTTCCCCCCCCCTCCCACCACAGCAGCCGACCTAGGGTGACCAGACGTCCCGATTTTGTCGGGACTGTCCCGATATTTGCTCGTTTGTCCCGCGTCCCGACCAATGTTTGGTGGGGACACTGGACAAACAAGCAATTTGTGCCCTCCGCTCTGGCTCGCGCCCCCTCCCTCGCCCCAACTCCGCCCCCTCCCTCCCCCATTGGATAGCTCCCCAAATCCTCGCCCTGGCCCCACCCCCTCAACTGCCCCATTGGATCCCTCCCCAAATCCCCGCCTCTTTCCGAAGCACACCGCATTCCTCCTCCCTCCCAGGCAAGCGCTGGAGGGAGGAGGCCCGGGGGACAGCGGGGTGAGTCCGGCCTGGCCCTGGCCCAATTGCAGGCAGGAGGGCAGGGGGTACCTGCAGGGGGGCAGCCCCGGGTCCAGCCTGGGGAACCGGCTCCCTACGCGCCCATGGGTGGGGGGGCAGCAGCTGTCCGCGTGGGGACTCTGGTTCCTCGGGGCTTCACCTCCGCCACGTGCGCCCCGGCCCCGGAGGGGTGTAGTTGGCGCTGGGTGCCAGGCACATGCCTCTGCCTGACATGCGGCGAGGGAGAGGCGGAGGAGCGGCTGGAAGGGCCGGTCGGGCGGCGGCTCCGCCACGGTGCCGGGGGGCAGGGCGGAGAGAGCAGTGCGTGCCTGGCTGGGTGTGCGACCCTAGGTGAGGCGATCCCATCCCGCGATGCTTGGGCGAGTCCCGGCCTGGGGGCCGCGGCAAGGTCCCGGAGTGTAGCCCAGTGGCGTGAAGGTCGCTACAGCTTCGCACTCCCGGGCCCGCAGGGAGCTGAAGCCTGCCAGGGAAGTCTCCGCGCAGGGACTTGGCGGGGGTGCTCCCCCTGTCCGTGCCCATCTCCGTGGCATCGGGCTCCGGGCGGGGGTTGTTGCATCCCGGGACCCGGGGGCCGCTGTTTACATCTGCGTGTGGCCGGCACCAGCCTAGGCGCTTCCCGCTTGTTCGTGCTTTTTTTTTTTTTTTCTCCCTACCGGCTTTTTTATTTTTTGGCTCCGCCCCTTCCCTCCCCCCCTCCCCCCCCGCGTCCCGATATTTCGCCTCTGTGATCTGGTCACCCTAAGCCGACCGCACTGTGGGCCACATGCTGCGCCCCCCTCTGCTCCTCCAGCTGCACACCTGCTGCCCCCACAGGCTGCTGGCTGCACTGCAGGCTGCACTGCGGGTGGCCAGCCTGCGCCCCTCCTCACTCCTCTGGCTGCAGTTGGAAATGCGCCGCTTTGGGCAAATTTGCTGAGGGGAAGCAGCTGCTTCCCCTGCATCCCGCTATCTACACTACTGACTGGCATTAGAAAAGATGTGGTATCAGAGAATGGCCACTAGGATGATCCGAGGAATGGAAAATCTGTCGTATGAAAGGAGACTCGAGGAGCTCGGTTTGTTTACCTTAACCAAAAGAAGGCTGAGGGGGGATATGATTGCTCTCTAGAAATACATCAGAGGGATAAATATCAGGGAGGGAGAGGAATTATTTCAGCTCAGTACTAATGTGGACACTAGAACGAATGGATATAAACTGCCGTCGGGAAGTTTAGGCTTGAAATTAGACGAAGGTTTCTAACCATCAGAGGGGTGAAGTTTTGGAACAGCCTTCCGAGGGAAACAGTGGGGGCAAAAGACCTCTCTGGCTTTAAGATCAAGCTTGATAAGTTTATGGAGGGGATGGTTTGATGGGATACAGTGATTTTAGTCAATAGGTCAATAACAATGGTCAATGATGGGATATTAAAAGTTACTACAGAGAACTTTTCCAGAAGGTCTGGCTAGAGAATCTTGCCCACATGCTCGGGGTTCAGTTGATCGCCATATTTGGGGTCAGGAAGGAATTTTCCTCCAGGGTAGATTGGCAGAGGCCCTGGAGGTTTTTCGCCTTCCTCCACAGCATGGGGGAGGGGTCGCTTGCTGGAGGATTCTGAGTGACTAGAAGTCTTTAAATAATGATTTGGGGAGTTCAACAGCTAGGTCAAGGGAGAGAATTCTTCCAGGAGTGGGTGGGTCAGGTTTTGTGGCCTGCATCATGCGGGAGGTCAGACTAGATGATCATAATGGTCCCTTCTGACCTTAGAGTCTATGAGTCTATAAAAGGTTCAGAGAAGGGCAACTAAAATGATTAGGGATTTGGAACGGATCCCATATGAGGAGAGATTAAAGAGGCTAGGATTTTTCAGCTTGGAAAAGAGGAGACTAAGGGGGGATATGATAGAGGTCTATAAAAGCATGAGTGGTGTGGAGAAAGTGAATATGGAAAAGTTATTTACTTGTTCCCATAATATAAGAACTAGGGGCCACCAAATGAAATGAATGGGCAGAAGGTTTAAAACAAATAAAAGGAAGTTCTTCTTCACACAGCGCACAGTCAACCTGTGGAACTCCTTGCCTGAGGAGGTTGTGAAGGCTAGGACTAGGGTTTAAACTAGGGTTTAAAAGAGAACTAGATAAAATCATGGAGGTTAAGTCCATCAATGGCTATTAGCCAGGATGTGTAAGGAATGGTGTCCCTAGCCTCTGTTTGTCAAAGGGTGGAAATGGATGGCAGGGGAGAGATCACTTGCTCATTATCTGTTAGGTTCACTCCCTCTGGGGCACCTGGCATTGGCCACTGTTGGCAGACAGGATACTGGGTTGGATGGACCTTTGGTCTGACTCAGTCTGGCCGTTCTTACGTTCTTGCCCTGATGCTGAAAACACTTCAAGGATATGCATGTACTGTTACCCAGAGTCATGAGTGCTGGCAGACACAGGGCCACTCCCACCAATTAACAAATACACAGAATTATACCTGACGACACCAATGAGGTAATAGATCACGCTAGCCACTTAGAACATATCACATATCTTCCCTATGAAGAGCCGAGTTCTTTATGGAAGTGGCTAAGTAACCTGTTCAATTTCTCTGGCATAGGGAACTGGTTGTTTCAGGGAGCCCTGACTATTCTGTTTGGAATCCTAATGATTTTTGTATGTTTTCAGTTAGTCTCCTGTTCTATCCAGAATTGTGTAAGGTATGCCACCCAGGTGACTGCCCCAAAACAGAGTGCTAATATGTCTAGGTTGGACATTAGGAAAAAGTTCCTAACTGTCAGGGTGGTTAAACACTGGAACAAATTGCCTAGGGAGGTTGTGGAATCTCCATCTCTGGAGATATTTAAGAGTAGGTTAGATAAATGTCTATCAGGGATGGTCTAGACAGTATTTGGTCCTGCCATGCGGGCAGGGGACTGGACTCGATGACCTCTCGAGGTCCCTTCCAGTCCTAGAATCTATGAATCTATGATGATTTTGAATATCGCTGATGAACAAAGAAATAAAGAAAGGTTAATACGTGGAACCCAGTAATTGTTGGTTATAGCGTAGCTTGACCAAAAGGAGGGATTGTGAAAATAGAATGAATTATATTGTAAAAATAGAATTGATTAAAGAAATGCTGTATGTACCTTTAAGAAATATAAGGAATGTTGAAATACAGGTGTCAGAAAAGGAACCTTAAGGCATAAACAATGAGTCCACTTAAGCTTATGGTGGAACATTAGCCGGAGATCTGTAAAACTTAGTAAGGAAATTGAATATGTATGTCTAGCCTCAGGGAAACTTGTCAGTTCTGCTTTCTTTGTCCTCTTGTTAAGTTCATGCCCTTTATATCTGTATAAAATAAGGTAGTGTGGGTCTTGGATGGTGCTCACATTATCTGAATGTATTAGCAGAGCGCTGTGCTAATAAACAGAGTGGTCTAACAAATTGTGAGTCCTGAATCTAACTTTGACAATCCGAAGAAGTAGGCCATAGGCCACGAAAGCTTATGCTCAAATAAATTTGTTAGTCTCTAAGGTGCCACAAGTACTCTTGTTCTTTTTGCGGATACAGACTAACACGGCTGCTACTCTGAAACCTTTAGAATTTAGATACTAAAGGATTGGCATCAATGTGATTTTTGGGAAATAGCTAAGTTATATATTGACCTGGGTGGGTGCCTGGTCCTGTGGGATCAGAAGAACCTCTTATTTAAAGAGATTGGTTTTAAAGAACTACTCATTTCTAAGTCTAGTGTTTTTGGTGGTAACACAAGGACTGTAATGCCCAAGGGAACTACTTTTATGACTTCTTGTTAGACGGTGTGGTGAAGCGGAAGTTTACTTTTGTTGCTGGTCTAGTATATCCTATGGGGGATTAGGCACCACTCTTGGGGTGTATCTGCCCAATTTCTCAGCAGTTTGTCCTGAATTTGGCTTCTCAGCTGTGGCCCCCTGAGGCACGGTTACAGGCACTAAGCTCTCTTCTCTGTACCGTGATCTGAGAAGATTACCAGAGAAAGGACACATGATGTGTGGACACACAGACACATGGCATGGGCACCTGGTGAGGGAGAACTTCCCTATCTCTATCTGAGGCAGGTTGAAGGGGAAAGGATGGACATTACTCACCTAATCGTAACTACACTGAGATGCTGAAGGGAGTAGAGCGAGGGTTTGTTACTAGCAGTAATCCAGCCCAATGGGGAGGAGTTAAATATAAAGAAAAGGATCATGTGGAGAACAGGGTTTGCTCTCAGGGCCTTGGAGAGAAGAAATCTGCCACTTTCGCTCTCTCTGAACTCAATTTGCTTTTCTTGTTCCTTTCCCTTATAGTGAAGATACAGAGAATGGAAGTGGTTAAACTTCTGTCCTGAGGGAATGAATCACTTGGCTTGGTTTCCTCTCACCATTGCCAGTGCAGACAGGAGGGACATGAGTTGTTTGAAAATATCCACTGTCTATGACTCATTTGTTTTCTTTCTAAGCATTTAGCTCTGGGGTCAGCCTCACAGCCCAGTTAGTACTGAGGGAGCAGTATTAATTAAAAGGCAAAACACTTCCTTAATGCAAAGTTAAGGATGTCTGGTGCAATATCAGCCCCTTGCAGAACCTCTACAGCTGCAAAACTCAAACTTCTGAAAAGCAGGAGACGCAGTTACAGTTGCCCGCACCACCTTCATCCTGTCCTCTTTCAGCAACGTCCCGTTAACACCCTGCTGGCTGAAATCTACAAGCTGTTCACTAACTTTTACAGCCCTTCCAACCAGAGATCCAACCCCCGTCTTGGCCTGGCGAGGCCCAACCCCTGGGCAAACCAGACTGGGGTAAGGATTGGGCATGGCCATGACAGTGACTGCAGAGCAAGACCCCTGACCCCCTACTCAGATCAGCCCCACCTTACTGATCTCTCCTCACTCAGACATGCTGCACCCTCTCCCCAAAATCCTGAAAGCCTGGGTAGGGGAGCTTATTTTCCCTTGTGATGATCTGAGCTCTCCCTCCCCACCTGGACACAGCTGGAGCTAAGATAGATCCCCCTCCATTGCTGCCCTTTGGGAAACACAATGTTAATTTAGAGGACTCTGAGAAGGCTCAGATGGGGAGTGGCTGATCTCCGCTCACATTCTCCACAGCTCCAGGCCCTGTTGCTTATTGAAAGAAATAACTCAAGATCCCAGTTACATGTTTTATTAACATGAACAAATAAAACCAAGAACACACATCACTAAGGCTAAATGACTATAAATACTACTCAGCTAACAAAGGGTTAAACAATACAGTGTGAAAGTTCAGGTCAAATCAGTAAATCAATGAGTTAACAAGGATATTGTGTTGGAATCAAGTCATCAATTTAGTCAAACCATCAGATGAATACAGCAGAAAATCAACCCTTATAAATCCTAAAACAGCAACCCAAGGAGACAGGTGCATATTTAGTGATGACGAAACCCCAGAGATTTTCGCCAAGGCAGTGCATTCCAGATTTAGCCAGCTGCATATTTCAATACCAAAACCGAATTATTGCTTAAATTTAGCCCACAGCATCAAAGCTCATTAGTTTTCTCCTTAGATTTCACTATTGTGTCGCTAATACTTCTCCTCACCCTCTCGCCCCAAAACACACAGACAGACCTTATAGAGACAGCAGTAAAAGAACTTCAAACAGCTCTTGCTGAACAACGTACATCTGACAGCTCAATTCCTTGCAATGCTTCCATAGGGAAAGGAGCATGCCTGAAGTCATTTCATAGGGCAGAGTTTTAAGGCTATTAAGATTTGGGGAACTATTCTTAGCATCTTCCCTGTGTAGATTTCAGTGTTCACACACTCACACCCACTGAGCCACACGGTTACACCCCAATCGAATAGAAAGGCTGGAAGGCTCCATGTCCATAAAAAACAATAGACAAAAATAGAAAAAGGAAAATAAATTGCAAAGATTACAAGGGGTTGGATCTCTGCAGCTCTTCGGCTTTGGAGTCACCTGGAGTAGGAACTGTAGCTGCAGTTGAGGAACCAGGTAATGACAGATGGCCCAGCACTTCAGGCTAGCAGGCTTTTCAGGTACAAGGAGACTAGTGAAGGCTACACAGCCTTTCGCCGTTGTGCTTCATTCCCCAGAGGGGGATCAGTCCTGGGATCCTGGCAGTCAGTCTCTCTTCGATGATCCTTATATGGGAATTAGAAAATGAGATTTAAAAACAAAACATTATTTGGCCAGTCCTAGTCAAGGCATTTATTACAGTTCTCTCCCATGTGGATTTTCTGAGGTCTAATAAGGCTTGAGCTCTGATTGAAGCTTTTCCCACACTCAGATAATCCATAGGGCGTCTCTCTCATGTGAATTCTCTGATGTTTAATAAGGTTTGAGCTTTGATTGAAGCTTTTCCCACACTCAGAACATGTGAAGGGCGTCTCTCCTGTGTGGATTCTCTGATGTACGATCAGGGTAGAGTTCTGATTGAAGCTTTTCCCGCACTCAGAGCACGTGTAGGGCTTCTCTCCTGTGTGGATTCGCTGATGTGAGGTGAGGGCTGAACGATGAATGAAGCGTTTCCCACACTGAGAGCATCCATAAGGTTTCTCACCCGTGTGGATTCTCTGATGTGTGGTAAGGGCTGAGCTATAACTGAAGCGTTTCCCACACTCAGAGCACGTGTAGGGTTTCTCTCCTGTGTGGATTCTACAATGTGTGATAAGTTGAGAGTGCTGGCTAAAGCTATTCCCACACTCAGGGCATGTGAAGGGCGTCTCTCCTGTGTGGATTCTCTGATGTTTGATAAGGTTTGAGCTCTGATTGAAGCTTTTCCCACACTCAGAGCATGTGTAGGGCCTCTCTCCTGTGTGGATTCGCTGATGTGAGGTGAGGGTTGAACTATCAATGAAGCGTTTCCCACACTGAGAACATCCATAAGGTTTTTCACCCGTGTGGATTCTCCTATGTGCGACAAGGTTTGAGCTCTTATTGAAGCTTTTTCCACACTCAGAGCATGTGAAGGGCGTCTCTCCTGTGTGGATTCTCTGATGTGTGATCAAGGCAGAGCTCTGATTGAAGCTTTTCCCGCACTCAGAGCATGTGTAGGGCTTCTCTCCTGTGTGGATTCGCTGATGTGAGATGAGGGCTGAACTATGAATGAAGCGTTTTCCACACTCAGAGCATCCATAAGGTTTCTCACCCGTGTGGATTCTCCTGTGTGTAATAAGGTTTGAGCTCCGATTGAAGCTTTTCCCGCACTCAGAGCACGTGTAGAGTTTCTCTCCTGTGTGGATTCTACTATGTGTGATAAGAGCTGAGCGCCGACTAAAACTTTTCCCACACTCCGAGCATGTGTATGGTCTCTCTCCTGTGTGGATTCGCTGATGTGAGATGAGGGCTGAACTATCACTGAAGCGTTTCCCACACTCGGAGCATCCATGAGGTTTCTCTCCCGTGTGGATTCTCTGATGTGAGATGAGGGCTGAACTATGAATGAAGCGTTTTCCACACTCGGAGCATCCATGAGGTTTCTCACCCGTGTGGATTCTCCTATGTTTGATAAGGTTTGAGCTCTGATTGAAGCTTTTCCCGCACTCAGAGCATGTATAGGGCGTCTCTCCTGTGTGGATTCTACGATGTGTGATAAGGTGTGAGTGCTGATTAAAGCTTTTCCCACACTCAGAGCACGTATAGGGCGTCTCTCCTGTGTGGATTCGCTGATGTGAGATGAGGGTTGAACTATCAATGAAGCATTTCCCACACTCAGAGCATTCATAAGGTTTCTCACCCGTGTGGATTGTCTGATGTGCGGTAAGGTGTGGCCTCTGACTGAAGCTTTTCCCACACTCAGAGCATGCATAAGGTTTCTCACCAGTGTGGATTCGCCGATGTGTGATCAGGGCAGAGCTCCGATTGAAGCTTTTCCCGCACTCAGAGCACGTGTAGGGTTTCTCGCCAGTGTGGGTTCTCCAATGTGTGAGAAGGGTTGAGCTCCGATTGAAGCTTTTCCCACACTTATGGCATGTGTAGCGTGTCTCTTCCAAGTTGATTCTCTCGCGTGTAATAAGGTTTGAGTGGCTACTGAAGTTTTCCTCTGGCCTGTGCTGAGTCTCACAGGCTTTTGCTTTTTCTGGGAGTGCACAACTCCCGGAAACATTCCCTTTGGATCTTCCTGATAACGTTCCATGTGGTTCTACTTGCTCAGCATCTTCCTGCTGGGGTTTCTCCTCCTCGTTCTCACTCACCATCCCATCACCTGATGGGAGACAGAGAGAATCCAGACATAGGTCACTCCCTGAGCCGGAGAGAAAGGAAATCTCAGAGAGAGGAATGGAAAAAGAATGAACAAACCAAAATACTTGCGGGAGAGACCAAACCTATCAGGAGCTGATTTTCCCCAAACCCTTCCCCAGAGGAGAGAGGAAGGGATCAGTTTTGGTCTGTATCTCATGAGACCATTCAGAGGAAAGCAAGAAAGGGGAGACACCTGCTGCAAGTTGTCAGTCAGAATAGGTGGGAAGCCATGAGTGACATCTGCCATGATTCCACATCTGCAGGGAACAATCCTGAACTTGGAGAGCTCACAAGGTCTTTGTAGGGCATCCCAAATGTTTCCTGTAGACAGTTTTTGAGTTGGTTTAACCAATTCCTCACTGTAATGAGGCCGACTGGTCTCCCTCTGGGCGGGAGAACGAGGGACCACTACACTCCACTTGGTGGGCCGAGCCTAGCCTGCACCGCCCCCATTGCAGGAAATGCCGGGGCAGGGCCGGAAGTAAAAGAGGCAGAATCCCCAGAGGAGAAGGACACTCCGGCTGTCCACAGCCACAGAAGTGGGAGACTTCGATGAGGAGTGGCCCAGACTACCGGCTGCGGGTGTACTGAGAGGAGCCTGAGAAGCTCTGGAAGAGAGAGGTACCAAACCCTGGGGAGGCAGGAAGTGGTCTAGGGGCAGCCACAGAGCAGCCGACTGTGGAGCTGCGTGTGGGCCAGTTGGCGTGTTGCGGCTGGATCCCCGCCGACGCAGGGGCAGCCAATCCTGCCTCTGCCAGGGCCCTGGGCTGGGACGTGGTGGAGTAGGGTGGGCCCACATCCCCCTTCCACCCCACCCCGGGGTGGCCGACTGCCTACACTGTGCAGGGAAGCTCCTGCTCTGAAGAAGGAGCCTCCCTTACCAGCTCCCTTATAGACTGTTGCTTTGCTGGCTGCCTGAGACTCGCCCAGGCTAAAGCCAGACTTGAGACTGTTTAATTGCTGGCAGCTTGAGCCTCCCCAAGCCCAGGCTAAAGCCTGGCCGTGACTTTGTGGGGCTGGGATCGAGAGGACCTGGGGGGCCTTGCTCCACCTTGGGTGGAGACAGGGCCCTAGACTGTTCTGCAGTTGTGCCTTGGCCAGACAAGCCCAAAGGCAACTAGACCAAGTGGCTTCCCTCCGAGCGGGAGAGCAAGGAACCACTACACTCACCTGTGCAGGCACCTCTCGGGAGTACTTCTTTCTCAGAGCCCTGGAGGTGTGGGACCCACGGCTCTTCCCCTCGTTCCAGCCGCGAGATCACATCAGGTTTGGAAACTGGAAACTCTACTCAAGGCAAAGAAAAGAAGAGAGATCAGTGGAGTTTGTGGGATACTTATCACAAAGAATATTCCATGGCTTTAAGCCCAGCTCATTTTTAAGCTGTAACATCCCAAGGCCATCTCCTTTGGCTCAAAGTGGCAGGAAAATTATTATTATTATAAACCATATTCATTACCGTAGTGCCTAAGAACCAACTAACAGTGGGTCATTGTGCTAGGCAAAGTACAAACACAGAATAGTAGATGGCCCATGCCCTGAAGAATTTACAATCTAAAGAGACAAGACAGACACAAAATGGGGGAAGCGGTAGAACCCACCGTTAGAATATAGATATTCAGGCCTGCCTGTGAAGCCTAGACTTTAAGATCTTAGGTGTATTTTTATCACTTAGCTAGTTACAGGGGTATAAAAACAAAGAATCAAAATCACAGTCTGCCTGTGTCTGGGCCTTTGCTCACTAGGAGAGTCTGAGGCCTTGTTCTTTGGCTAAGCAGCAGGGACAGCCATAAGCTGGGAAGCGAACGGTCACATCATCACATCCCAAACCCGTCACACTGAAATAAGGCGGTATTGGGCTGTTAGGAAGATGATCCTGTCCCGATAGTGCCCATCACCACCAGATAAAGAAACAGATCTTAAGAGAGCATCTGTCTGGCAAGAAATCCCTTCTCAACGGCTGTGGTTGTGAAACCCTCATTTCTGTATATTTTATCTTTATGGCCCCCACTTTTCTATTGTTAATCTGTCTGATTCTCTAATTGTTTCTGTGCGCTGTACAATTAATTTTGCTAGGTGTAAGTTAATTAGGGTAGTGGGATATAATTGGTTAGAAATTTATGTTACAATATGTTAGAATTCGTTAGTTAAATTTCAGTAAAATGACTGGTTCAGGTATAGCTGAGAATATTACTATATAAACTGGGGTCAGCCAGGAGGGGGAAAGGAAATTGGAATCATGTTTGTTAAGGGGGGGAACGGGAACAGGGAATGGGGAAAAGGGACATAGGCAAGGCTCTGCGGATTCAGAGCTGGGAAGGGGGACGCAGGGTAAACGCTCTGCGGCATCAGAGCTGGAAAGGGGGACACTGGGGAACAGACTCTATTGGCGTATAGACATAAGCCCAACTAGTGTGAAGGGCTTTGGAATATGCCTGCTTGGAAACTAACCCCAATAAACATTGCATTGTCTGTGCTTCGGACTTCTGGTCTTTTGCTGTTTCTGTCTGTGTGACAAGAACCAGGAAAGTGGGAGGGTGAAGGGAAATCCATCTAACAAAACTGACATGACCTGATAACCAAGAGGTAAGCCTTTAAGGAAGGTTTTAATACACTTTGGAACCGATCAGGGATTCCCACGAGGACTGATGAGGGGGTGATGGTAAATACGCATTTAGATCCTTTTCTTGTTTTCTATCTTTTCCCCATAAGGCTTAACTTCTGGCACACTGTCATGGATCCATAGGATCTGTGCAATGCCCTGGCTTTTAAACAGTCCTTGGGAGGTGCCCCTTGAATGCACTACATCTCCAAGGGGTTCCACTCTTCCACAAGGATAGGCCATGTAGGTTCAACACCTGAGACTGAGCCTCTGGCTTCAACACTTCTATTTCAACCTGTGAGCTCTGTCAGCAGGTCCAGCTGAACGACACTCCTGTTCAGAGAGACTGTTCCTCATTCAACGCACAGAGCAAGCTTTTGTTGTGACACTGGGCAGACTCAACCGAAACACAGCATTGGAAAGTCCTTAGCTTAGCACAGAGAAGCAAAGAAGACAATATAGTCTATATTGGCCAATGCCCTTGAGCCCTGCTGCTGTAGAAAACAGTTTGGTTTCCTTTCACTGTGCCTGTCCATTTGTCTTTGCTCCGGCAGAGCTTTCTGCATCTGAGAGCCCAGTTCTTCCTGCTCCCAAAAACATGATGAGCCCATGTATGCTTCATTCAGCCAAGTGGAGATCCTCCCATGGACAGGTGACAATTATTTCCTTGTCTCTGTCGGGTATTCCATTGATGTAGGTTGATCCCAGCCAGTCCTTAATAACCCATTCATATCACCCCATAACAGCTACGTGACAAAACACCTTATGTCTCCTGCTCTTTATAATCATAGCAATCCCCATCACAGAGGGAAACTGAGGTGTGTATTGGCATCATACAAATATCACCAAAATTCCCACCTCTATCACACACACACACTGCTCACAGCCCTTGGAGAGAAAGCCTTAGTACAGTGAACACAGTGGAGGACAAGCTGCAATCCTCAAACCCTGGTCAAAAAGGAGAGGCATGTGGGTCCCCACCCATAGACAGGGGCTGGCTAGAGGCCTGATACCTGAGCAGCCATTCCTTGAGCACACCATGGAGGCAGGTCTAAGGTTTAGCTACCCCAGAACTGTGACATCACAAAAGCACATTTGGGGGAATTAGAAAATCTAGTGACTCAGGTGTAATGGGAGGGAGAATTAAACTCCCCCAGTGTCTGGAGACGGCTGGGGAATTAAACACTAAAATTCAGGAGCAACAGCCTCTAATTCTTCTGGAAAAGGAGAATGTAAGAAACAAGAACTGGGCCATGCAACCTAGGAGGGACAGGCTCAAAGATCCAAGGAGCCTGGAGGGAAAACAGCTTGTGGCTGCTGCAGATGGAGAGAGAGGGGACAAGATTCTCTCCAAACTCTTACTCCTGTTGACCCCGACCTGATTTTATGATCTAGGACCTAGTCTCATGGGCAATTTTATACTCGCTAGAGGTAAAATGTCATTATTAGAGTATTGTTTATTAGCTTGGAACATGCATGGAGGGGCAAGGAGGTGAACATAGATAAATGGGTTATTAATCTTGCTACAGTTAAGGGACTTATATTAGGTTGAGGCTTTTTGGGAGCAGTTATGCTGAAGTGTGGGATTTACCGGAATAGGCCTAAGGAGAGAATTCCAGGTCAGATATTTTGCACCCTCATTTTGAGAGACTAACAAGGAACCACAAACAGGTGCAATATGCCACAGGATTCTGAAAGAAGGAAGTTGGGGTGGGCTTTAGAAATTAGGTTGCTATGAAGTATCTCAGCAGTTGGACTGCATTCATATATTGGAATTATTAATAAATAAGTGATGTAAATCATGAGTATTAATGCTTGATGTTTAATTATGGACTTCCCAAAGGCCACATATGGGTTGGGGCAGCTATTGACATTATTGTAATCAGAGTAAAGGAGCAGATATGGTATATAGCCATCCTATTACCATAAGGAAGCGGATAAAATACCTCTCCTAGTTACCATTTTTTCATTTTGTCAAGTCCCCGAGACAGTGTAAACTGAAGCAGGGCCTCCCTTCTGATGGTCTCCCTTGCCCCTCCATCTTTGTTTCCAATGGTATCCATAACTTGTAAGTATGCACAGTACAAGACCCTCTTTACTATACTTATCTTAGTCTGTCGTTATGTGTATTGATCCTTGCCTATGATTCCAATTATAACTGTCTGCATTAAATCAAGCTTCTGTGTGTTTAACAAAATTCCATCTTCTCAATTAACTTTGAGCAGCCATGTACAAGGTCAAGTTGTACCCCAATACACAGGTGTAAAAATTGTACAGGCAACACTACCACCCTGTGACATCATCAACAAAGTGTCCATTTGTGCCAGGGTAGTGGCCCTGCTCTGGGAGGGAGGAATGCAGCAAGGACTCAGGATTGGTGGCCAGGGTCGCTGTGAATAGAGATGGGGAGGTTATATGAGGAAGGAGGATAGCCAGGAGTTAAAATAATATTTGAGGGGAAAATGTATAATGAAGTGAAACTGAACAGAAATAAAATCGGAGTGTAGGCTCTAAAGCAAAAAGGCTTGGGTAGGGATTCGGGGTTAAAAGTCTGGGATCTCCCACAGCTCTAGATCCCCAAACCTCTTCTCCCTCCCACTGACACACCCAGCCCACTTCCTGGGTGCCCTTCCTCCACACTCCCCTCCCCTTCGTCCCATTACTCTCAGTCAGCACCACCTCCCGGCACCTTGGGAACTTCTTGTGTTCCCTCCTCGTCTTTCACTAGCTCCTCCCTCCCTGCTGCTTCTTAGCTCTAATCCTGCACACACCCTCCCCATGTCCTGGCACCCCAGAATTTTATCTACTGCCCCTCTTCTCCTCCCCTCCCACGGCTCTGTTCTCCCTTCACCGGTGGGGTCCTGAAAAGTAACATTATACACTCTCGTATCAAACGCGGAGCTCATTGACTGTCACACAAGCTATGCATGAATCATACACCTATTTACTCAATTTAGAATTCTACAGGCAGCATATTTTCCTCTTAAAATGAGAAAGGCATAAAAACTGTAGTTATTAATGTATCCAATAAGGATACATTAAATGCAATTTTAAAATGACTGACAACACTGAAAAGGCACATGTCCAAAAATTATACTAGTGGGTAGGAGATGAGGCAAAAAAAAGGGGGGCAAGGAAACTTGTCAAAACTTGTATGATGAATAAAGGTATAGTTACTACTACTCAGGTTCTTTAGAGCCCCCACAGCTTCTAATAACCAAGGGAACAGGACTCCTTACCCAGCAAGACCACCGTCTCATAGTTCTCCTGCATAACATCCCTGTAGAAGGCTCTCTGAGTGGGGTCCAGCAAAGCCCCCTCTTCCCTGGTGAAATCCACAGCCATCTCCTTGAAAGTCACTGGCTCCTGAAAGAGCAAGAGTCCAATACTCAGTACCCGCTGCCCCAGTCACAGCCCCACTATTCACGGAACAGCAGCCCCAGGTAGCACATGTTAACAGAGTCCCACCCCACCTTGCTTAGAGCAGCAAGGAGGCATCAGAGGGTAGAAAGCGAGAACCTTTGTGTCTCCCAGCTGACAGATGGAGGCAGGGTTTTCACATACCTACTAGCCAGAGCTTGATATAGGAAATGGGGCTCTCTCTGGACCCTGCTGGTGGCTCCCTGGTAGGAATCCCAACACTCTCCAAATAAAATATATGGAAGAAAGGGGAAGTCAATAGTAAAGACTATAAGCTAGAAGGTCAGAATTGTAGAAAATTGGTAAGGGAAACTATCAGAAATCAATGACCAATCAATGAAAATAAGAAGGAAGCTTTTAAAAGTATATTAAGTACAAAATTAATCCTAACAATGGTAGTGGTAAATTACTAGACAGAAACAGCAAAATTATCACAAATAATGCAAAAGTGTTCAATAAATATTTATCTCCTGGATTTGGAGAAAAACAGATGATGTACTCATATCATAAGACGTTGATGACGACACTCTTTTATTCCAACAATAACTCACGAGGACATTAAACAGCAGCTATTAAAGTTAGAAATGTTGAATTCAAAGGGTCCAGATAACTTGTATCCAAGAGTTTTAAAAGACCTGGTGGAGGAGCGTGGTGGACTATTAATGTTGATTTTAATTAGGACTTGGAACACTGGGGAAATTCCAGAAGACTGGAATAGAGCTAATGCTGTGCCAATATTTAAAAAGTGTAAAAGAGATAAACCTAGCTAATTATAAGAGTGTCAGTCTGACATCAATACTGGGCAAGATAATGGAGCAGCCGATACTGGATTTCATTAATAAAGAATTAAAGGAGGGTAATATAATTAGTACCCATTAACAAAGGTTTAGAGAAAATAGATCCTATCAAACTAACTGGATATCGTTATTGGACGAGATCAAAAGTTCGGTACCTAAACTTCTGTAAGGCATATGACTTGGTTCAGCACAATATTTTGACTAAAAAACTAGAATGATACAAAATAAACATGGCATACATTAAATAGATTAAAAACTGTGATTGTAAATGGGGAATCATGGTCGAGTGGATTTACTTCTAGCGGGTTCCCGCAAGGATTGGTTCTTGGCGCTGTGCTATTTAACATTCTTATCAATGGCCTAGAAGAGAATATAAAATCATCACTGATAAAGTTTGCAGTTGCCACAAAGATTGGGGGTGGTGGTAACTAATGAAGTGTGAGTGGATTCAGGCTCCAGCACTGGGAGTCTGGGAAGTTATTTCCTGTTCCACAAAGAGGGGAAGTTCCATTCCCAACTCCTGTGCCTTGAAATTAGGCCCTGACGCTACACCACATATTCAGCATAGTGGTATGATTATAATATGATCAGGACATAATTATGATGCATTTTGTGCAAGATGCGTCATGTGCGGTGTCATTGAAAAAGTTATGATTTGTTGAATATGATTATCCTATTTGTGTGCATGGATCATGTTTGTACCAGAAGTTATGGATATTGACTCTGTATTTCAAATGTGCTTACTCTGGGTAACACCCACAACTAATCTTCCAGGTACAACAATGAGGAAGCCAGATAGCACTCATGGCTTATCAACAAAGACAATGGACTGTGGAAGAGCTTAGCCCTCCTGTGAATGTTTCAGCCAGCCTATGAATCATGGCTACTATGACTCAGCAAGGCATGCTAGGTCATGTGACCAGATCACATGACACTGAACTCCATTTTGGTACCTGTATTTTTCCGCAAACTGGACTGGGAATTGAGTTTGGAACAAAGGGTTCCTGCCATGTGGAAAAGCTAAATAAGGTGGGGTGTGACATCATCTCTTGGCCTCATTCCCCAGACAAGAGAACTCTGGGAAACACCTGAAGAACAAAGACTGAACTGGGGGAAAATGCTGGTCCCAGGGTAAAGGGATTTCTAGCTTGTGTATGGAAACTTGGTGGACTGCTTGTATCATCAGTCAGGGTGAGAAATTGCTCATTCAAATTCTATCCATCTAGTATGTTAGGCTTAGTTTGAGTTTTTGGTTATTTGCTAAGTAATCTGATTTGATCTGTTTGCTATCACTTATCACTTAAAATCTATCTTTCTGTAGTTAATTAACTTGTTTTATGCTTTATCTTAACCAGTGTATTTTGAGTGAAGTGTCTGGGGAAAATCTCAGCTTGGTTTGCACAAGCTTGTTGTGCATATCTTTCCCACATCGAGGGGAAGGCAAACTATATTAATGGGCTTACATTATACAGATCCCTATGCAGTATAAGATGGTATAATTCTGGATTTCTACTACAGCAGGTGTGCAAGGTTGGGGAGCTGGGAAATTGGCTGTTGTCTTCTATCTGTCCTTGAGTGGCTTAGGTAAAGCATTCAGGTAGCTTAGTTGGGTGTATGGCGCCACCTGCTGTCATGTTGGGTGATAACAGGGCCTGGAGAGGCTGGCTGAATATCCAGCAAAGCAGTGTGAGAAGGGCCAGCCCAGCTTGAGGGTTAGAGGGCACAGCGGTTCCCAGAAGCCCCCTAGACTGCACCCCGGGGGTGACAACCCATTACACCCTAGATTACACAAGTCTCAGCAGGTTTCTCACATTCTGACCCCTCCCTTTCTCCACCCTAGATATTTCCTGCCTCCCACCACCTCCAGCAGCTCCCACCCTCCTATACATTTACTGCTCCTCTCCCTCCAAGCAGAACCCACCACCAGCTCCCTGATAATCCCTTACCTGAGCCAGCTCCATTGCAGCCATTTCCTTTCCCCTGGGAGGATGGGAGGATCTGGAGTGAAACGTGGACATTATTCTGTAGCCTGCCAGGGAGAGAAGGGCAATGTGAGAGAATTCAGATGGGGCTTTTGTCCATTCCAGAAGCTGATTCCCCCCATATTTTTCCCTGCTAACGGACATTCTAGGTTCTGCCACACTGCGAAGCAGAGTGACCTTATTCCAGTACAGGTCTAGCCTCCTCCCACCAGGGTGTAACCCTCTGACACATGGTGAAACTCACCCAGTAACAGAGTCTCCCTGTTACACTTATCAAGTTTGCGGACAACACCAAGCTGGGAGCGGGTGCAAGTGCTTTGGAGGATAGGATTACAATTCAAAATGATCTGGACAAACTGGATAAATGGTCTGAAGTAAATAGGATGAAATTCAATAAGAAAACATGCAAAGTACTCCACTTTGGAAGGAACAATCAGTTGCACACATGCAAAATGGGAAATGACTGCCTAGGAAGGAGTACTGCGGAAAGGGATCTGGGGGGTCATAATGGATCACAAACTCAATATGAGTCAACAGTGTAACACTGTTGCAAAAAAAAAAAAAAAAGCAAACATCATTCTGGGATGTATTAGCAGGAGTGTTGTAAGCAAGACAAGAAGTAATTCTTACACTCCACATTTCAGGAAAGATGTGGACAAATTGGCGAAAGTCCAGAGAAGAGCAACAAAAATGATTAAAGGTCTAGAAAACATGACCTATGAGGGAAGATTAAACAAACCCAATTTTTTTCAGTCTGGAGAAGAGAAGACAGAGGGGACATGACCACAGTTTTCAAGTACATAACAGGTTGTTAAAAGGAGGAGGGAGAAAAATTGTTCTTCTTAACCACTGAGAATAGGACAAGAAGCAATGGGGTTAAATTGCAGCAAGGGTGGTTTAGGTTGGACATTAGGAAAAACTTCCTAACTGTCAGAGTGGTTAAGCACTGGAATAAATTGCCTAGGGAGGTTCTCCATCACAGGGGATTTTTAAGAGAAGGCTGGACAAACACCTGTCAGGCATGGCACGCACCCACTGCCACGCCGGCTCCACCATTTTTGCCGAAGCAAAAAGAAAAAAGAAAAAAAAAAAAAAAGGCAGCTCGGACTCCCGCCTGACGAAGCAAAATAATGATAATAAAAAAAATAAAGCGCTCCTCCTGCCGCGCACCCCCAAGATCCTCTTGCGCACCCCACTTTGGAGACCACTGGTCTAGATAATACTTAGTCCTGCCTTGAGTGCAGGGGACTGGACTAGATGACCTCTCGAGGTCCCTTCCAGTCCTACGATTCTATGAACCAAAGGCCAGAGAAGAGCAGAATCAAAGGAGTCACTTTGGGGGATTCTCCCTGTCATTGTCCCAAGGCAGCTGTCTCAGGTTTACAAAGTTGTTTGATGCTCCAGCCTTTATACAGTCTCTCCTGGGAGTGCCCCCTTTCATGGGCTGGGCCTAGTTTTAGCTTTTGGCAAGTGTGACCCTGGGGGCTCTGAGACTGGGCCTCCTTGTCTCAGCACACCTTGTTTCTTTCTGTGGCTCCCCATTGAGTCCAGATGAGTAGATACTCCTGATAGAGACTGTGAACATAAGAACGGCCCACTGCGTCAGACCAATGGTCCATCTAGCTCAGTGGCCAATGCCAGGTCCCCCCAGAGGGAATGAACAGAACAGGGAATCATCATGTGATCCATCCCCTGTCACCCATGCCAGCTTCTGGCAAACAGAGGCTAGAGACACCATCCCTGCCCATCCTGCCTGTGACACTGGCAGATGAGGTGTTAGCTCTTGTAAAAGCCCCCACGTCTTAACTGAAAATGGACAAACGCATAGCTGGAATCAGTCTGACTCACCAGCGTTAGTATTGTTAAAACAGGTATTAGAATGACAAGAATGTGTTTAGTGTTTAGACTTGATTGAATGCTTGCGAGTTGCTGCCTGGGTTAAAATCTGACTAGTTGCATTGTGAGCCTCTGTGGCTATGTAAATCACCCGACAGGAGAGAGACTTTACCTATGTGAAGTGCTGATTGGCAACAGAATGCATTACACCCTGCCTTGCAGGAAAGGTCCATCAACACCAGATAGAGTATTATGGGATGTTAAAGAAGGCAAACAACCGTTGTTGTGCTCTTGACTTCCCATTAGCTGAGTTTGCAGCTCAGAGCACATGGCAGGAAGGAGATAAAAAAACCCATACAGAAGGAACTGATCATCTGTATGCTGCTTGAACTCTGGGGGGAAAAGTTTCTAGGCATAAGCAAGAGATCCCCAGCTGCTTAGCCTGGGTTATACCTAAAGAATATGTAGAGCTTGCTTATTATAGAAGTTTCTATTACCTTTTGAAATTTAAAACTAACTCGTCTGCATCTATATGATTACCGGCTTTAACTTTGTAACTTGTTTCCTTTTAAATAAATCTTAATACAGGTTATTACAGGACTGGCTACAAGTGTTGTCTTTGTTGTGAGATCTAGATTCAATTAACCCAAGTGACTGGTTCTTTGGTACTGGCAGTAACCTGAACATTGCTGAGATTCGTGGGGTAAGGCAGTGGTTCTCAACCAGGGGTCTGGGGCCCCCGGTGGGCCACGAGCAGGTTTCAGGGGGGCTGCCAAGCAAGGCCAGCATGAGACTCACCGAGGCCCAAGGCAGAAGGCTGAAGTCGCAGCACATGGGGCTGAAGTCTGGGGCCCTGAGCCCCACCACCCAGGGTTGAAGCCAAAGCTTAAGCAATGTAGCTTTGTGGGGGCCCCTGTGGCATGGGGCCCCAGGCAGTTGCCCTGCTTGCTACCCCCTAACACCAGCCCTGGTTTTATATGCAGAAAACCAGTTATTGTGGCCCATGTGAGCTGTGGAATTTTTATAGCATGTTGGGGGGGCCTCAGAAAGAAACAGGTTGAGAACCCCTGGTGTACGGGACCATCTGTCACAAAGGTAGGCTCCCCTGGGTGGTGAGACATATGGGATGACCCAAGCGGACTATCCATGATTCCATGTTAATGCTGTTACAGTCCCTGAAGTGTTTACACTGGATACTTGGTTGGTGAAATCTCCATATAGACCTCACAACCAATTTGGGGTTTGTTCCCTGCTTCTTCCCAGTCTGCCTGAGGCTGGTGCTCATGCCCTCAAGTCACTGAAGACAGAGTTACAGAGACTTACGGGCACAACGCCACCAGCAGCAATTGGCAGCAATGCAGAGCAGGCTTTACAGTGCAGTGTGGGCCAAATGGTCTATGGACTCAGTCAAGCCCCAGTTCTCCGCCAGTGCACGTCAGCATCCCGGCAACCTTCAAGGAGGGTCAAGGCTGCCACCCCTTCAGTGATGATGGCTCTGCAGCATAGCATCACCTGCGCCCCAGGACCTGCCTTGTCTCCGGAGAAAGTGGTGAGTGACAGATGGTGCACAACGGATCCCAGGGGGCGGGGTAGGGAAAGGGATAACATAACACACCTCAGGTTTCAGAGTAGCAGCCGTGTTAGTCTGTATCCGCAAAAAGAAGAACAGGAGTACTTGTGGCACCTTAGAGAATAACAAATTTGTTAGTCTCTAAGGTGCCACAAGTACTCCTGTTCTTCTTTTTATAACACACCTCAGGAAGTGAAGGTGACATGCACTGTGGTGGCAGTAAAGGGGAAGGGGAGGAAGTGGGAGCAGGAGGCAGCAGCACCCTTAAAGACAATGCTGCCAGTGGGTCGCCTCACTACATCAGGCATGGGGTTGATAGGGGGCCATTCCCTGGGTCTGGGTGCCTGTGAAGGGCTATATAAAGCCCACGCTGGCAGAGAAAGGGTTAAACTGCTGCTTTAGTCTGGACAGGCCCAGCCCCTCCACACCTGCAAACCATGCCAGGATTGGAGCAGGAGTTAACAGGAGAGACCTACTCTACTCAGAGGGGAGCAACTCTAGGAAGGGAACAGTCTCTGGAGCATCTCCAGCCCCAAAGAGAGGGCTGGCAGCATTTGGGGCTCTGGCCTTCACTGAGGGAGGATGGGAATCCCCAGAGCTCAAAGGGGGAGCAGACTGAAACTTGCGCTGAAGACCCAGTAAACTCTGCAGGGGACTGAGATGCTCCCAGGGCCCCCAGAAGTAAGAGGGGCCCATATCCTGATGGGATCTGTCCACAGTCCCCCCCCTCCCCCATTTCTTTTCTTTCATTCCTTTATTTACCCTTGTTTGCTAACAGTCAGCTCTTTTGCTGTTTCACCTGGTACCCTGAGAGAGGAAGAAGGTGCCCCGAGGCCTCAGCCAGAGGGTGGAGCCCTGACACACTAGAAGGACATGCCCCTGTAGCACCCCTGGGGCAGGGGGAAATTGGACTCACAGAGGTGCACCCCAGAAGGCCTGAGGCCCAGCAGTTGGGCACCAGTTTGATGGGCTGGATGGCCTCTCACTGGGGGCTGCCAGCAGCCTGGCACATGGAGTAGATACGGGGTGGCCTGTGGAGCAGGAAGCAGGGCAGTGTCCCAGACAGCACACCGAGAAGGGAAATGGAGAGGGGACAAGGGGCACTGCAGTGAACTCAGCACCCGTCCTAAAGGCCATTGGCAGAAAGTCGTCCTCTCCCTGGCCTACAGGGATCAGACAGTGACACAGAGATCCCTTGGCAAAGGGTCACTTGGCCTTTGCCAGCAGCTCTCACCTGAGACCTGACAAACCCATCACAGCAAACACATCTCTTGGAGGATGGTCATGTGAGGTGTCTACAGAAAGCTCATAACTGGTCAAGACTCGTAATGACTGAGAGATCAACGTACGGGTCGTATGTAAGGAACAAAGCATTTATATTGAAAATCTACTTTATGGACTTGGAATGGAAAATCAATCACCGAGAGGTAACAGGCCCCGGGATTGGCCCATCCACCCAAGAGGGAGTCGTCACTCCTCACTAGTCAGTTGCAAGGTAACTCAAGGCTCAAGTGACCAGCCTTGCTCCCTCCCAAACTATCCACGGAAAACCCTCAGGGCACCACCAAACACCTGAAACTGGGGTGAGGGGGAACTGAAGGTAACACAAATTTAATCATCCCAAATCCAAAATATGAATAGTTTAAAGGCACATGTTACACGTGTATGGTGTGGAGGGCAGGCCAGAGTGTATAGGGAGCCTGTTTGGAGGCGGGGCAGACTGGGCAGAGATAGGCGCAGGGGGCCCAGCTGGAGGTAGCAGTGAGGGGCCCAGCTCAGGCTACATCACCAAGGTGGCATGTGCCAGACCGTATGCTGCTGCTGCCTGTAATACGTGTGCAGCAGCCTAGGACAGGAGACAGCTACTAGCTCCTATGGTGCTAAGAGAGGGCTGGAGGGGATGGACAAGAAGGAGAGGCCGAGCTGGAAATGGTGGCAGGAGGAGGAGGTGGAGAAGGAGAGAGATATTTGTAGCATGACCATTATTCCCATTCCACCATAACAAAAAGTACAGAAGAAGGGAGGAGCATTTCAGAATCACCCAGCAACTACGTGGAGAGAGCACTGGATGGGGACTATTCCTGGCTCTGCCACGGGCCTGCTGGGTGACCTTGGGTAACTCATTGCACTTCTCTGTGCCCCTGATTGCAAACTTGTGTGAGACCCACAACTGCCTCTAGGGCTGCTAACTCCTCCAGCCAACATCGCTCTGTGCAAAAAGCTAGGAAGTTCACTTCCAAATAACTTTACGAACACAGGAATTAAGGTTGCCCGGAGCTGTCTGGTGCCCCTCCAGAAGAGACATCAGCAAAACTCAAACTTGTAATAGTCAGGAAATGCAGAGATAAGGTACACACCAATGTAATCCTAATTCTGACCCATGTGAGCAATGACCCTTTCTTTACTCCTACAAGACACCTATGTGCACCCAGCTATTTGAGATAGTGCCTATCACTAAAGTACTAGGGAAAATGACAACCATGGCACAGAATCAAGCACTTTATCTTTGCTAAGACGGAATTTGGTTTTAGGTGAGCTGCGTTGTACAGGAGCTACTGACACCTGTTCTACACTCAGACACAATCTGCTCCCCAGAAACAGCCGCACATTTGGTCAACTGAACACCTCTTCATCCCTTTTTACAACTCTTTCATCCTTACTTGCAGAATTTCCAGCTAACATTCTACATTCACTTACCCATCGTTAGGATCTGAGAGCAGCCTGTGTGCCTATCTCACTGCTGACCATTCCCAAGGCAAACAGTCTCCTGTTTCCTCCTGACAATATGCACAGCTCAGTGCAGAAATGATACAGACTGGAAGCTCAAGGTACACAGGCACCTCTCTCCTTTCATCACACACTTGGGGGACTAAGACCCAGATCTTCTCATATCACAATCACACCACCACCAAGCTGTTCTAACTAATGCTTCTACCTTTCAGTGCAGCTACACCTAACACAGGGAGTGCAGCTGGAGTGGAGGCAGATACTGCCTAGTGGCTGTTGCCAGCTCCAGGGGGCAGAGTTAAGGTTGCATTGGCATGTACATTAGCTCTGTATTTTCGAGTTTTTAGAGGTTTGACACTTGCAGGGCCCAACATACTGCTGGGCAACCTTAACTCTGCATTAATGAAGGTGACACTGACTAGATGAATGTTCAGCAAATACACATCCCTACCTGCCATTCATACAGGCAGCAAAGCCCTGGGCAAGGCAACTTGAAGGGGCTAGAGCTTAGAGGTTCTCTGCCAGTCAGGAAGGGATAGCAGCGAGGGAAGACTGGCAGCTGATAGTTGGAGGGGTGAAAAGGTTTGGGGGTATGGTGGGGGGTAGAAGCGGCTGGGACTAGGTAACCTTGGGCTGGGCAGTCTCCATGGGGGACACATGCTCCTCCTGTGCCCCCTTCCACACCCCCTTGTGAGTAGAGAATGACCACTCTGTCCCCACCCCCAGAGGCAGCTGTATCTCAGGACTCTCCCAAGTTGCACCCACTAACTCTCTTCCCATTTGTGGTATAGCTCAGGGCAACAATTTCCCACCAAGATGAACTCAGCTGGCTGTTCTGGTGCACAGGGGCCTCTGGTGGGTGAAAGGCAGAATGGCAGCACTTCTCAGACAGAATGCATCTTCTTCAGGCAAAAAAAGGAAATTCTGCGCTGGACGTGAATTCTATGCATATGCAGCGGCACAGAATTACTGCCTGAGTAACTCACACCCTGCACATAACATAACCTGCTCATTCCCATCTCTTCTCTCTATGTCTCTGAGTCCCAGACCTGCTGCTGTCATTAATGCACACAGGCTTTCACTCCCGTCAGTGCTGGCACGACCCAATCCAGTTACAGGACTGAACCCTTATTTTCCCATTACATGGGACAGTCTCAGCTGAGGGGGAGGTGAAAGTGGGAGGGGGTACAAAGGGAAGAGAGTTGTTGTAGCCATGTTGGTCCCAGGATATCAAAGACAGGGATTTTTAATTGGTTCTAAAAGAAATGACCTCACCCACCTGGTCTTGCCAAGAGATCTGAAAGTGGCAGAAGGAGACAAACAGGAAGACATAGCTCAGGACTCTAAAGCAAATATTTATAAGCCCCTGGAAGAAACTACATTTCCCTTCTGCGCCTGGGTATGTGTGTGTCCTATATGAGGGACCACCCCATTCCTCTCACAGCAGCAAGGGGAGGCTGCAGCCAGTCCCTGATGGTCCTTCCCCATCCTGGGATGTGTGTTGTGAGGAAGTTTGTGTGTGGTGGGTGCATGGGCAGGGTCCCCAAACAGCTGGACCCATCTGCAGATTGGAAAGCCAGGGCAACCCCAGCACAGCATGGTGGCTGTGGGCAGGGGTAGCAGTTCTGGAGCTGGGCCTCTGCCCCCTCTAGGTCCCATGGCAGATGGATCTGGCAGCATCAAGTGGGTCCATCACTGCAGGGGAAGGTTGAGGTAGTGTCTGAGATCGGGGTGAGGATTGTGGGGGGGGAGGGGTGTCCATGCCCAGGAATGGGGGATGGAATTCACCCCCCCACCCCTCGGCAGAGCCCAGCAGCTAAGGATTTATCCACTGAAGTGAATTTCACGCTGGGTGACTTTGAGCCGGCCACAGAAAGATCCTTATGCCTTAGGTTCCACACTGGCCCCAGGAGTTTACTAGTACTCCCTCCCCAGACTCCCCGGGGCAGCCAGGGATAATTACTGGGTTATGGGAATTAGAAGATGAAAATTCATTAAGAACGACGATATTTGTGTGTTTATTATTAAATCCCCAGAAACCCACCAATCCCCGTCCTTCTTCCGATGAGCTATAAATATCTAAGGGACTCAGCTACTGATCCTGCAGTGAGTTCCTGCCCCTCCCGCCTCTCTCTAGCAGCACTTTTAAGAACAGGCCAGGGAAACATGGAAATACTTTGAACCAAATTCCGGAAGCTGCTGGGCATGCACAAGTTAAAATGAAACCAAGGTTCCGTCTTTCCAAGGACCTGACCCCTAGTGCAAAATAGTAGACACTCGACAGAAATCCGAAATGGCCACTTCATAACTGATAGAATGTTATTGATCTATTGACTTCTGGGAATTACCAATAAAAGAAACACCCCAGTGAAGGTGATACCATGAGGGAAAGATCTCATGTGTCTTTACAAATTGGTATAATCTAATCTGGGACTTTATACACTAACATGCCTTATTCATAGCCTTATGGTGATTGCCTGGTATCACTATAGGGCAGAAATAAGGTTGGTGCCTTAGCTGTGAAATCCCATCCCCTAGCATATTGCAATTGCTGTTCAGTGGGTTTAGCAACATTCATTTTGTCGATTTCTTTTTTTAATTTCAATAGATGATATATTTATTTTAAGCCCTTTTGTCAATGTTTACGATTTCAATGTTCAGAGCTGTGGGAAGTTATGGGGGTGGTCAGACAACAATTATTCAATTACAGTAAATGAGATTCCCAAAGCCAAATCTTTATAACTGTTCAAACACTAACTGTCAATGTCACATGCAAAATATACAGTGTAAATATCCTTAAATCAAACTCAACTTTCTCCAGAAGCATTTCTGTATTTTACCTATATACATTTTTTCATCTGTGTGCGTGTACAGTGAAATCAACATTTACTGCAATTTATTAATAAAAATCCAATCCTTTCAAGCGTACTTTTAAGTAACTAAATACTTGAACTCTTTCACTTCCTGGACTGTAGTGCTTCCTTTGAGGATAATTGCACCTTCCCTGTGATGTATTTTACTCTCAGTACCGTAACCCCATCGTGATGTAGCTCCTGTCTGGGAGCTCTGCTGAGGCCAGTGGCATTATGATTAGAAGGTGACACACTGACACATGAGCAGAGACACATGGGGGAGGGTGGAGGATGAGGTAACATGGAGGTTACCAGGGTTGAACATGGCCCTACAGAGTGTGGGGAGCAAACTCCCTCTCAGCCTCTCCTCTCTCCCACCTTCCAGGGTCAGTAACTGATAAATCGCTCCCTGAAATCTAAATAGCCCCAGTATGTGAGACAGTGATTAGGGGCTGCAGTGCCAACCCCTGCCTGGACGAGGGGGATGAAGAACTGCAGTAGAAATGGGTTAGGCTGGGAGAGGGCACAGCTGATGTGGGGCTGGGAGCTGAGTTCACCAAGAGGCCAGAACTCATGGGAGGTTGGGACAAGAAGTGAACAGGACTGGATAGAGGCTCTTCTGTGTAATTTCCCCCGGTTTATCATCCTGCCATGTATTTAATTTAGAAACTTTTCATTCACATTTAAACACATTGGAGCTAAGCTGTGTTGATGCATTTCCATTTACAGTGGTACAGTTTGAATTAGCTGTTTAATCAGATGCTTATGCAACACAAAGCAGTCAATAATTGGCGTGCTTTCATGAATTAACTTGACTGTGTGCTGTGCATCGCTTTTAAAAAAAACTGGTGTCAGTGAGTGTCAAAATTTCAGGCATTAAGAAATTGAAATTAGGTGTCAGTTCATTTCGCATGCGTTTATCTCGTAATTTTAATTTTAGTTTTGAATCGGTATCAATACCATGTTGTTTAAATAGCGTTCGAGTCTATTTGTATAATTGTTTGCAAGATCTCATTGGATATTGTGAACCAGCAGTCTTAACCTTTTATTTTGAGATTACTAAATACAATCCAGCGCACCACTCCTGAAAGGCTGCAAGCCCTGGCCGGTGGCATGCTTCCTAGAGAGCAAATACCCGACGAGCCCTTTCGCCCTAAAATCGCTTTTGGCTCTTTGACATTGCTTTATGCACCACACCAGAAAATGCTATAGGGAACCCGGTAATTACAGCAGACCTTCACTAGGTATCGTTTTCAGCTTTGCAATTATTAGAGCTCATTTAAAAACTGGAACTGAAATAACCAAAGCAAGTTAAGAAGAGAGTGACATTGGGAACGGGGGGGGGGGGAAACACTAAAGGGAAAGAACTGACTATGGGAAAAGGAACATCCCAAACTATCAGAGCCCCGGACCCCCAGTGTGATGCAGCCGTGAAATAGGTTAACGCAGTCCTAGGATGCATCAGGGGAGGTTTTTCCCGTAGACCCAGGGAAGGGTTAGTACTGTTATACAAGGCACTGATGAGACCTCATCTGAAATACTGTGGGCCATTCTGGTCTCCCATGTTTAAGAAGGATGAATTCAAACTGGAACAGGTGCAGAGAAGGGCTACTAGGATGATCTGAGGAATGGAAAATCTGCCATATGAGAGGAGACTCAAAGAGCTTGGCTTGTTTAGCCTAACCAAAAGAAGGCTGGGGGGAGATATGATTGCTCTCTAGAAATACATCAGAAGGATAAATACCAGGGAAGGAGAGGAGTTATTTAGGTTAAGCACCAATGTTGGCACTAGAACAAATGGATATTGGCCATCAACAAGTTTTGGATTGACATTAGGCGAAGGTTTCTAACTGTCAGACTGAAGTTTTGGAACAGCCTCCCAAGGGGAGCAGTGGGGGCAAAAAACCTAACTGGCTTCAAGACTGAGCTCGATACCTTCATGGAGGAGATGGTATGATGGGACTGCCTACAATGGCTTGTAGTCAGTCTGCAACTGCTAGCAGCAAATATCTCCAAAGGCCGGCGATGGGACACTAGATGGGGAGGGCTCTGAATTCCTACAGAGAATTCTTTCCCAGGTGTCTGGCTGCTGGGTCTTGCTCACATGCTCAGGGTCTAACTGATTGCCATATTTGGGGATGGGAAGAAATTTTGCCCTGACTCAGATTGGCAGAGACCCTGGGGTTGTTTTTTTCGCCTTCCTCTGCAGCACGGGTCATTGGCAGGTTTAAACTACTGTAAATGGTGGATTTTTTTGTAACTTGAAGTTTTTAAATAATGATCTGAGGACTTCAGTAACTCAGCCAGAGGTTAGGGGGCTATTACAGGAGTGGGTGGGTGAGTTTCTCTTGCCTGCGATGTGCAGGAGGTCAGACTAGATGATCATGATGGTCCCTTCTGCCCTTAAAGTCTGTGAGTCTATGAACTGTGCCTTGCGTTGCACACACTGGTGGAGATCAGGTCCCCATCGTGCTGTGCATGGCACAGAACCTGACTGAGATCAGCACCCCATTGTGCTGGGCACTGCACAGACAGAGAGGGACAGTCCTTGCCCCAAAGAGATCACAATCCAAGTAGACAGTGGGTAGGAGGAAAACAGCACCTGTCACAAGGGGGACCCTGATCTTGGTCAGTGTCTGTGCAGAGCCCTGCACAACAGGGGGCCTGATCTCAGTCGGGGGCTCTGCAACTCCCAGCATTACAGGATCCCTGATTTTGTTTGGGGTCCCTGCAGCGCCTGGCAAAATGTTGGGCCAGGATCTTTGTCAGGGTCTGTGCAGTGACCAGTACAGTGGTGGGGCATGATCGCGGCTGGGGCAGTGCAGTGCCAGGCCCAACGGAGACACAGATCTCAGTCGAGGTCTCTGAAGTGCCCAGCACAATGGAGGCAGAAATCTGGGCCGCAGTTGTGCACTGCCTGGCACAAGGGGGGGCCGTGATCTCAGTCCAGGTCTCAGTTTTACCTAGCACAATGGGAGGCCTGATGTCAGTTGGGGTCTCTGCAGAGCCCAGCAGAACAGGGCCCAGATCTCACTTGGGGTCTCCACAGCACCTGTCACAATAGTGGGGTCTGACCTCACTCGGGGTCTCCACGGCGCCCGGCGGAACAGGGCCCAGATCTCACTCGGGGTCTCCACAGCTCCAGGAACAACAAGGTCCCTGATTTTATTTGCCGTCTCTGCAGCACCTGGCACAATGGGACCTGATTTCACTTTGTGTTCATGCAGGGCCTGGCACAACAGGGGCCCAGAGCTCAGTCAGGGTCACTGTAGCACCCGGCACAACAAGGTCCTTGCTGTCTGTAGGGGTCAGTGCAGTTCCTGGCACAATGAGTGCCCCAAACTTGGTCAGGGGTTGTGCAGTGCTCGGCACACTGGGGCACCTGATCTCAGGCAAGGCCTGGGCCACGTACGATAAGAGCCCTGATCTCAGTCAGACACCTGGGGAGAAAAGCGGGAAATTTTTCAAGAATTTGATATCAGAATTTCAGACCGGAGGAGAAAATGGGGCACAAACTAAATATTTGCCAACGTAAGAGAGAAGCACCAACATCTGGGGAGATTTTATATCACCATTCGACAGTTCAAGAGAAAAGAGGAGAAATTTGAGGGGATTATACAGTGATATTCAGACAACAGAATGGGAGGATTTTTCTTGCAGCATATTCACATGGCCGGCAGGGAGCCCTGGGTGATGTGGCTTTCACAGGGCAAAGAAGTGGGACTGGAGTCTGAAGGTCACTGGCTGTGGGGAGGGCTGGCAGTGGGGTCTGGGAATGTGACTAGCAGGCGGTGGGGGGGGCTGCTGGGTGGGGGAGTGGGGGAAGTAGCTGGGACTGGGAAACCTGGGACTGTTCAGTCTCCATGGGGGACGCTTGCTCCTCCCTTCCCTTCCTGGGCCTTCCCATGCCCTGTTGCCAGCAGAGAGGCCAGCCCAGCCCAGCCCAGCACATCCCTGTCTCAGGGCTCTCCCAGCCTCTGCCTATTTCAGAAATCACTCAGGGGACCGATTTCCCTCCTAAACAAGGACAAATCACTGCAGCAAAAAATGGGGGGGGGAAGTCACCCAAAACCTGGGATTTGAACTGGCCACTGGCAAAGTGGAGGGAAAATGGGGCACAATCGGGGGAGGAGAACAGAGAACTTGTCAGGGATTTGAAAGGAAAGGGGGGGGGGATCACCCTGGATGTTGCTCGTTGCTCTCTAGGGAGAAAGGGGGCAGGGCTGGAGAGGATGGGGGGTCCCCACGGGAGGGGGCAGCGGTAAATCCGAGGGGATCTCAGCCCCCCCCTTCTCTCCCCGCTCCTCGGGGGTCACCGGCTCTTCTCCCCCCCCCCCCCCCCCATGTCCGGGCTGCACAGACATTTTCCATCCGCCCCCTTGCCCAGGCCTCCCCCCCAGCCCGTCTCACTGCCCCCGCAGTGGGGCCGGTCCCCTCCCCCCGTGGGGCTCCAGGGAGCAGATCCCGGCGCTGCGAGATGCCGGATCCCCCCCGGACACTGGGGCAGAGTCACCGCCCGGCCCCGCCCCCGGGGCTCGCTCCGGTACCTGGAGGCTGCAGCTCCGCAGCGTGGGGCGGATCCGGGGCAGGGCCCGGGCCGGGCACCGGGGGGTTAATGGGTCTCCCTGGCACAGACCCCGTTGTTCAGCCCAGCCCCGCAGCGCCAGGGAACAGCAGGGATCTGCGCATGCCCAGCAGCTGCTCACACCCCGTTCTCCCGCCCCCGGCCCTGGGCGGGGCTGCCGGAGCCCAACGCCTGGGGGGTCACGTGCCAGGTGCTCTGGGAAACGCCGCTCGGTGAGCTCTGCGCGTGCGGAACCCCGCCCCCCCACATCCGCTCTGGGAGAGTCAGGAACTACAACTCCCAGCCTGTCCCGCGGCGCTTCCGCCCGCTGCAGCCCAGGTAAGGGCGGGCCCCGGGGTCAGCCTGACCCCTCCCCCCGCAGAGAACTCCTCCCCCGCCCGCCGGCGCCTCTCAGACCCCCCGCGGAGCAGCGGCCCCGCCCCCTGGCGCCTTCCCGCTTCTCAGGCGAACTCTCGTGTCCCGGGGGCGGAGCCTGGTCCCTGGCGGCCCCGCCCCTCGGCCGGGCGCTGCGCTGCGGGGGGGCCTCGGCCACGGGGTCTCTGGGCCGGGCAGCGCCGCTAACAACGGCCCCCCCCTCGGCCTGCCCCCCGGGTTCGCCCCCCCCCGCGTCCGACCGGCCCCCGCCCTGCCCCGTGACCCCCCCCAGCCCCCCGCTCCACTCTCCCCTCACTCCCCTCTGACAGCAGCTCCCCAAACTGTCCCACTCCCCTCACTGCCTCGAGGTCAGCTCTCAGCGCCGGGCGGGTTTCTCTCATTAGCCAATGGTTCTTTTTAGACTGTTTCTTCCCCAGTTCTCACAGATTGATCTAAACTATCCCGTGTGCAGGGCTGTAGTAGCCGGGGTGGTCCCGGGGTATTGGAGGTGCCCCCTTGGTTTGTATACAAATGTTCGGTGTTATTCTCCATCCCAGTCCTTATGAATCCGAACATGTTGTTAGCTTTTTTGCTGGCAGCTGTGCATTGAGTGGAGCTTTTCATTGATCTGTCTACAGCAACATGCAAATCCCTTTCTTGGGTTGTGTAGCCGATAATCTGTTCTGCTGACGCCGCTAGGTGCAATGCATGTCCAGTGGGGGTTTCTCCCCTCTTCCCTATTTGTATTTCCTCTCCCTACTAATGTTGGGGTGTCCTCCTATAGGTTAGTGTAGTAATGATCTCATCTTGGTGTCATATGTGTCAATTCGTTGCCATGGCCCTCCTGTGGTCAGACATCTGCGGATGTTCTAGCCGAAGGCCGGTGTTAGCTCATGTTCCTCTGGTTGGCTGGTGTCTTTACGGACAAAGTTCCCCCTTAGACACTACTTCCAGTTCCCCAAATCTTAGGGGTGACCCGTTGGCCAGTTATCTGTGCCAGAGTTCAAAGACCTCGAGCCTTATGCTAACTGCCGATGCCAGTGTCCTACAGGAGACTGGCCCGTGGGTTCCTTGCATTACTGCTGCATCAAAGAAATGCTAAAGCTAGCTATATGGGCTACAGGTGATAGTTAATTTACCACCCAGTAAAGTTTAAAAGTAGCTCTAGTTTTTCTCTCCAATGTGCCTTGCTTTGCATTTAGAAAGATAAGGTGGGTGAGGTAATATCTTGTATTGGACCCACTTCAGTTGGTGATAGAGATACATTTCTGAGCTACACACAGATCTCGTCTTCAGGAGAATATCCTAAAAATGTGCCCTTCTTTCTTTCTAGTTAGCTATTTCTAATTTAATATTCCCTGAGATTTTTTCCATGTCTCACTAATAACAAAATATTAACATAAAATATCCTCAGATTTTGACCTTTTCTCAAATTTTGGAATATATTTAGAAAAGTTTTGCAGATGTTTCCCACTTTCTCTCAGTATGTCAAATAACACTATGAAATTCACTCTCCTTTTACCTCTTTACCTACTATTGACTATCGATATAAAATTATTCACTTTTTTCACTTTCCGCTTTACTTTGTTGAAATTAATCCAGAATTCTCCAGATTTCCACCCTTTTCTCTTTAATGACTTAACATAGACCTCAGCTGTCAGATTTTGTCTTTTTCCATTTAATTATTAAATGTCTGTTATAAAGCATCTCGTGGTTGGAGACATTCCCATGTTTAGTTGCAGCAAGTCCTCCTGTTTTGGAGGGAATTTGTTGCCTTAGTCGTTCTCCATCCTGGCAGCTGCAGGGAGTTAAATGGTCAACTTTCTCCTCTCATGTGAGACTCATTTCTTCCCCCTTTATCTTCATTAAAATGTTTGCTGATGAAAGTGACTTGCCCCATATTTAATACACACCAAAGCCAGAGACCTCCCCCTGTTTGGGGGAATGGTGTCTCCCAGCTGCTCACAGGACAGTTGCCTGGACCCTTTTCTTTTCCTCAGGGAGCACAGGACGAGGGCTCAGTCTGTGCCTGGCTCCTTGGTGCCCAGGCTGTCCCCAGAGTGGCTGAGAATCTCCATGCTACTGTCTTTGCCCCTCACCATGTTCACCTGCAGTATCCCAAACCCCCATGACGAATGGTATCCATGAGGGCTTGCTTCGCCCAGTGCTGAGATGTAGTCGTCTCTGGGGTGGGTCCCTATTCGCCATTATCTGCCAGTCACCAGGCATGGAAATTTCTTACAAAATTTGGCTCCTCCATGCCATCCATTCTCCTGTTAAAGAAGCATCACCCAGGGCTTCCCCCACCTGTGTGAATGGCTGACAGGGGCTGCTGAGAACCCTAACTCCATACCACACCCCGCACACCCACCCTGAGCCCCCTTCTGCACCCTAACTCCTTCCCCAAACCGGCACCCCACCCTGAGTACCCTCCCGCACCCTACCTCCCTCCTGGACCCCGCACCCCCACCCTGAGTGCCCTCCCACACCCTAACGCCCTCCCAGACCCCGCACCCCTAGCCCTGAGCCCCAGGGGTAAGCCAGGGGCACCTCCCCACCACAGTGCAGTATTTTACAGTATATAATGCATTTTATCTTCCCCCCCAAAAAAATTCCTTGGAACCTAACCCCCCGCATTTACATTAAATCTTATGGGAAAATTGGATTTGTTTAACATTGTTTCACTTAAAGTTGCCTTTTTCAGGACAGAACTACATTAAGTGAGGAGTTACTGTATAGGGACACTCATCTTCCACTCTCCTGACCTTCCCAAACTGTTGACTAGACAAAGCCATCAGCTCACAAGGTTGCCTAGGCTCATCCAAACATTCCTTACCAGGCACATTGCCACCCCAACAGATAAACAGCTGGTCTTCTCACTACACTGAGCTACTTCCAGCAAATCACAGTTACCCTTTTCAGGTTCATTTTTACAAGCTGTACTTGCCAACAATCCATCACCCATCAAAAATCTACCCTTTCCTTCCTCAGTTAGGGCTTCAATCTGACCATCCACTTTAATCTGCTCCTGAGAAACATTTTCCTGACCAACTAGCTTTTTCTGTGCTTGACCTAATTTCACATTCACTTCTGAGACATTAGACAGACATTCAGAAACTCCGTTCACAGACAAACAGCTCTTTTCCTTAGACACACAATTGGAGAAACCCTCCCCAGGCAAATCATTGCCCGTAACAGACACAGGTTTCAGATCATTCCTTTCCTGTGACTGGTTACGTGGATTGAACAAAGCTTTAATATTCTCCCCAATCAAAAGATCCTTAGGCAACTGTCATAAACAGATAGTTAAGGGTAAATGCCTCTTTTACCTGTAAAGGGTTAAGAAATTCACCTAGCCTAGCTGACACCTGACCAGAGGAACCAATGGGGCGATAAGATGTTTCAAAAGGAAGGAGGGAAGTTTCCTTTGTTTAGTTCAGTTTCAGTTTTGAACGGAGTGGGAAAGCTCCAGAAATCAGCCTCTTATCAAGTAGTGAGTATTAGTGAAGGGAATAAATAGGTTTATGTTTATTTTCTTTGTAACTTGTCTTGGGCATTAGGGAATAATCAAATTGGGTATTTTTTGTGTAACTAAGTTTTGCCCAGGGGAACATCCTCTGTGTTTTGAATCTGTTGTCTGTGAGATCAGCTTGTATGCTATCTCCCAGAGGGTTTTCTTTTACCTTTCTTTTCTTTAATTAAAAGTCTTATTTTTAAGAACCTGATTGATTTTTCCTTGTGTTAAGATCCAAGGGGATTGGATCTGGACTCACCAGGAATTGGTGGGGGAAAGGTTAAATTCTCCTTGTGTTAAGATCCGAGAGTTTGGATTGGTGTTCACCAGGAAATTGGTGAAGAAGTCTCTCAAGGCTACCCAGGGAAGGGAGTTAGTACTTGGGAGTGGTGGCAGCAAAACCAGATCTAAGCTGGTAATTCAGCTCAGGGGTTCACATGCAGGTCCCCATATCTGTACTTTAAAGTCCAGAGTGGGGGTAAAACCTATGACAGCAACAACTTCCTTACACTAGCTATAACTTCATGCTTAGCACCATTCCATTCAAGGTGGATAATTTCTGGCTAAAGGCACACTTACAGTAAACTCATAGAGGACTACAACATTCACACTATGATTCGGTACGTAATCCTCCTCCTTGACAAGATCTGCTTTAACAAGAGTGATGTTAGATGTTAATTTGCCCTAAACAGCTTTTACCATTGACTTTTACACTCTCTATGAATTTTTCATCATCGCTCCTATACATAGCATTGGCACAAGTTCTGGAGTCACCCTCTACTGAATTTACGGTAACAGCATTTACATAAAAGGTGGCAGTGTTGGGGTACATTTGGTTACACCCAGACAACTGCTCAGAGTTATACAATGTACCAACATTGTTAGAAACTGGACTTTCAAGAGGATACGATTTCAGCTGTTCTTCCCTTGCTTTTTTCACTTGGAGCTGAAGTCTGGCCGTGTTCTGTTGCATCTGGTGAGTCTCCTGTTGCATTTCGTGAGCTTTCTCCTCAGCAGCCAGCAGCTCCAGATGCCACCAGTGACAAAGTGGAGGATTTTCTTGTTTTTTCCTTGTTTTCCAATGGTTTGCATGCAGAGGGGGTTGTGACAATGCGGTTCTGGTGGAACCCAACTGATAGTGCCAACTCAGGACAAATTGCTCAAATAGGGCAGTTACAGCCCAAGGCTGGGGTTTTTTCCACCTCTAAGGCAAACCAACCAGCCAGATTAGGAGGACTTCGGTCTCACCCCCTGGCTAACCGCAAGTCTCACAAGCAATCTCCTTAGACACCCCAGTTTCCCAGTATTACCACCAGTGCCACTCGTTATGGGGACAAATGGTTATGAAAACCAATACCCCAGTAAAAGAAAAAGGTTCTCCTGATCCCAAAGGACCAAGCCCCAGACCCAGGTCAATATACAAATCAGATCTTACCCACAAATCACGCTGTTGCCAATCCTTTAGAATCTAAAATCTAAAGGTTTATTCATAAAAGGAAAAAGATAGAGATGAGAGTTAGAATTGGTTAAATGGAATCAATTACATACAGTAATGGCAAAGTTCTTGGTTCAGGCTTGCAGCAGCGATGGAATAAACTGCAGGTTCAAATCAAGTCTCTGGAATACATCCCCCGCTGGGATGGGTCCTCAGTCCTTTGTTCAGAGCTTCAGCTTGTAGCAAAGTTCCTCCAGAGGTATGAAGCAGGATTGAAGACAAGATGGAGATGAGGCATCAGCCTTATATAGTCTTTTCCAGGTGTAAGAACACCTTTGTTCTTACCGTGGAAAATTACAGCAAAATGGAGTCTGGAGTCACATGGGCCAGTCCCTGCATACTTTGCTGAGTTACAAGGCATATCTGCCTTCTTTCAATGGGTCCATTGTATAGCTGATGGTCCTTAATGGGCCATCAAGCAGGCTAGGCAGAGCTAACACCATGTTGTCTGGGATGTCACCCAGCAGCATAGCCTAAGTTTGAAATGCAGATAGTATAGAGCCAATATTCCTAACTTCAACTACAAAACTGATACACACATATAGACAGCATAATTATAACCAGTAAACCATAACCTTGTCTTAGACACCCCATTTGACTCCCTTTACACAAGATCTGGGTGCCACTACAGAACCTTGGTTGCAACACTGATCTAGATGGTCCCAGAGTATATCAATAACGTCACAGGGGTGGGACTCAGTTTCCCTGGGTGTTACTTGTTTAACGAGGTGAGGGGAAAGGGAGTTTGTTGTTACAGAGGACCAGCGAGGGAACTTGGGACCCCAGCCAATGGCCTGGATATCCCAGCGACTGGTGACCTGGTGACCCGGAGGCCCAGCTGAGGAGTTGCAGCAGGTTCTGGCCAGTGGGAGGACAATGGGCTGCAAAGAGAGGACCCCGGTGATGTAACCAGCCAGTTCCAGCCAGAGGACAGAAGAGGGGAGAGGAGGCCCAGGTGATCCTGTTTACCTGGAGAGAAGAAAATGGACAAAGGCAGGGCTTGGGGGAAGTGATATCAGATGCCCAGCTGGGAAGCAGGGGGGCTCTGGGCTGGAGAGAGAGAGCACCTGGATGCAGAAGAGATTTGGATGTGCTGTGCTGAGGGAGGCCAGGCCCAAGGGCCCTGAGAGTTTCCTATGCTGTGTTCAAATGCTCAATAAACCCTCCTGTTTTATGCTGGCTGAGTGTCACTCCAGTCTAGAGAACAGGGTTGCATTATTCCCTCTGGGCGTGGAGGCCCTGGGGTCCAGAGCAAATGGACTCCCTGAGGGGGCCCACGGCAGAGACAGGTGTGCTAAGGCTCAGAGAGGTGGAAGGGCTTAACCCCTGAGAGAGAGTGGACCCCTGAGAAGGGCTGTCTCACTGAAGGGGTTCCATCCTCAGACCACACGGGGCCAAGAGTGGGCCCGACCTGTGAGTCCATGACACCACCTACGAGCTCTTTCCTGTCTTTTAGCAGATTCTGTTTCCAATTCAGCCATTCCTTTCCTTAGTTTCTTTTTCCAGCTGGGCCAAGACTTGCTTCTCTTCCATGCAAATTTCTGCCAGTTTTTGTTCATGTTTAAACTGCAGACTGTCTCGCAGGGCTTGCAGTTTCATTGCTTCTGCTGCTTCTGTACTACCAGGTAAGGGCTGTGCTCCTGCCTTCTGAACACTGGCCATTAACTGATTTCTCACTCCTTGATTTGTAGTTTTCTTTCTAAAGTTTATCCCCTTTTCTGAACACAGATCTCCAGGGCTTTTCTGTCAAGACCCTCATATGCTCTTTGCTCCCCCATTGCAACTGCTCTTTAACCACCAAACTCTCAATACCAAAATTCAAATTTGGATAGTGTGGGGTTCTACTCCAAACCTTAATTGACCTGGTTCTGTGGCGCCTTGCACGACTACGCCACTGTAACAATGCTGGTTCTGGTGGAGCCCAGCTGAGAGTGCCAATTCAGGACAAATTGCTTAGAGCAGGGCAGTTATAGCCCAAGGCTGGGTTTCTTTTCCCCCAAAGGCAAACCAAACCAGCCAAAGAGACAGAACATTGGTTTTACCCCACTGGCTAACCATAAGTCACACAAGCAATTTCCTTAGACACTCCAGTTTCCCAGTAACACCACCAGTGCCTCTTGTTATGGGGATGACTGGTTATGAAAACCAATACCCCGGTAAAAGAAAAAAAAAAAAAAAGATTCTCCTGATCCCAAAGGACCAAGCCCCAGACCCAGGTCAATATACAGGTCAGATCTTACCCTCAAATCACGCTGATGCCAATCCCTTAATCTAAAATCTAAAGGTTTATTCATAAAAGGAAAAAGATATAGATGAGAGCTAGAATTGGTTAAATGGAATCAATTACACACAGTAATGGCAAAGCTCTTGGTTCAGGCTTGTAGCAGTGATGGAATAAACTGCAGGTTCAAATCAAGTCTCTGGAGTACATCCTCAGCTGGGATGGGTCATTCAGTCCTTTGTTAACTTCAGTTTGTAGCAAAGTCCTTCCAGAGGGAAGATGGAGGAGCTAGAGCAGCTTTCTATATTCTCTTGCCATGTGGTCTCTGCTTTCTTTGTTCCAAAGACAAGCTGTCCGTCACAGGGCATGGAAAAACCTCAGAGTTCTGTCCATGGACAAGTCCCTGCATATCTTGCTGAGTCACAAGGTGTAGCTGCCTTCTCTCAGTGGGTCAGTTGTATAGCTGATGATCCTCAATGGGCCATCAAGCAGGCTAGGCAGAGCTGACACCGACTTGTCTGGGGTGTCACCCAGAAGACTAGCATAAGTTTGAGCTACAGACAGTAGAGAGCCAATATTCATAACTTCAACTACAAAAATGCTACATGCACATAGACAGCGTAGGCATAATCAGCAAATCATAACCTTGTCTTAGACACCTTATTTTACCTCCTTTATACAAGTTTTGGTGCAACTACAGGATCTCGGTTGCAACAATGACCTATACAGTCCCAGTTCATGTCAATAACGTCACACACCACTCTGCCAGTACCCCTCACTCCCGACCCACAGCCCCTGCGGTCCCAGCCCTGAGCTCCTCAGTCACTGCTCTGCCGGTGCCCCTCACTCCCGACCCACACCCCCTGCTATCCCAGCCCTGGGCTCCCCCCACAACTCTGCCGGTGCCCCTCACTCCTGAATTGTACCCCTGGTTTCCCAGCCCTGAGCTGCCCAGTCACCGCTCTGCCAGTGACCCTCACTCCCGACCCACAGCCCCTGCTGTCCCAGTCCTGAGCTCCCCAGTCATTGGTCTACCGGTGCCCCTCACTCCCGACCCACAGCCCCTGCTGTCCCAGTCCTGAGCTCCCCAATCACTGCTCTGCCGGTGCCCCTCACTCCCGACCCGCAGACCCTGCTGTCCCAGTCCTGAGCTCCCCAGTCATTGGTCTACCGGTGCCCCTCACTCCCGACCCACAGCCCCTGCTGTCCCAGTCCTGAGCTCCCCAGTCACTGCTCTGCCGGTGCCCCTCACTCCCGACCCACAGCCCCTGCTGTCCCAGTCCTGAGCTCCCCAGTCATTGGTCTACCGGTGCCCCTCACTCCCGACCCGCAGACCCTGTGCTCCCTGCCCTGACTTCTCTTTTCACTGCTCTGCCGGTGCTATTTTCTGTCTTATTATCTATCCCTTTCTTAATGATTCCCAACATTCCGTTCACTTTTTGGACTGCCGCTGCACATTGAGTGGATTTTTCCAGGGAACTAGTGACAATGACTCCAACATCTCTTTTTTGAGTGGTAACAGCTAATTCAGACCCCATCATTTTATAGATATAGTTGGGATTATGTTTTCCAATGTGCATTACTTTGCATTTATCAACATTGAATTTCATCTGCCATTTTGTTGCCCAGTCACCCAGTTTTGTGAGATCTTTTTCTAGCTCTTCGCAGTCTGCTGGGACTTAACTAGCGTGAGTAGTTTTGTATCATCTGCAAATTTTGCTTGGTCTTGGGAGCTTGCAATATGGGAGGACAGGGAGGGGTGGAGGAGAATCATGTGGGATCCTGGCAGTGAGGGTGCTGGGGGCAGGTGGTCTGAGCACCACCCAGCGCAGCAGCCGCCCCGCACTGCCCAGCTCCAGCTTCCAGCCTCCGACCTGCACAGGGGGTGGGGGGAAGGAGGCGTGGGTGTGTTTGGACTGAATAGTTGTGGCTCCTTCGACAAGGGTTTGGGTTTGTTCTAAGGCAGACACGTCTTGTGAACAAATACAGCTGAGCTGTGTTCCTGTCAGTCATACTGCTAGCCTGGAGATCCTGAGTGACTGGGCACCACATTGAGTATGAAACTGGAGAATAATCCTCCCTTTCTTTAGAAGACCAGAGCTCTCTGCGCAGGCGTGGGTATCGCGGGATGAGGGAGTGGAGAAACCTGGGGGGCTGTCGGTACCCTACAAGTGACGAGCATTTTAGGCCCTGGGTAGGCTGGAGGGGAATAGAGAAGGAGGATCAAGTGAGCAGCAGCCAGGTGACCCGTGTCTGTCTGTCGGTTGGTCTTCCATGCACCAGTTCCGGCCTAGCTTACAAGTGTTCTCAAGTATCAGAGGGGTAGCCGTGTTAGTCTGGATTTGTAAAAAGCAACAGAGAGTCCTGTGGCACCTTTAAGACTATCAGATGTATTGGAACATAAGCTTTCATGGGTGACTACCCACTTCGTCAGACACATGTAATGGAAACTTCCAGAGGGAGGTATAAATATGCAGGCAAGAATCAGTCTGGAGATAACGAGGTTAGTTCAATCAGGGAAGGTGAGGTCCTCTGCTAGCAGTTGAGGTGTGAACACCAAGGGAGGAGAAACTGCTTTTGTAGTTGGCTAGCCATTCACAGTCTTTGTTTAATCCTGATCTGATGGTGTCAAATTTGCAAATGAACTGAAGTTTAGCAGTTTCTCTTTGGAGTCTGGTCCTGAAGTTTTTTTGCTGTAAGATGGCTACCTTTACATCTGCTTTTGTGTGGCGAGGGAGGTTGAAGTGTTCTACAGGTTTTTGTATATTGCCATTCCTGATATCTGACTTGTGTCCATTTATCCTCTTGCGTAGTGACTGTCCAGTTTGGCCAATGTACATAGCAGAGGGGCATTGCTGGCACATGATGGCATATATAACATTGGTGGACGTGCAGGTGAATGAACCGGTGATGATGTAGCTGATCTGGTTAGGTCTTGTGATGGTATTGCCGGTGTAGATATGTGGGAAGAGTTGGCATCGAGGTTTGTTGCATGGATTGGTTCCTGAGTTAGAGTTGTTATGGTGTGGTGTGTGGTTGTTGGTGAGAATATACTTAAGGTTGGCGGGTTGTCTGTGGGCAAGGACTGGCCTGCCTCCCAAGGTCTGTGAAAGCGAGGGATCATTGTCCAGGATGGGTTGTAGATCACTGATGATGCATTGGAGAGGTTTAAGCTGAGGGCTGTAGGTGATGGCCAGTGGAATTCTGTTTGTTTCTTTCTTGGGCTTGTCTTGTAGCAGGAGGCTTCTGGGTACACGTCTGGCTCTGTTGATTTGTTTCTTTATTTCCTTGTGCAGATATTGTAGTTTTGAGAATGCTTGGTGAAGATCTTGTAGGTGTTGGTCTCTTTCTGAGGGGTTGGAGCAGATGCGATTGTACCTCAGCACTTGGCTGTAGATGATGGACCGTGTGGTGTGTCCGGGGTGGAAGCTGGAGGCATGAAGGTAGGCACAGTGGTCAGTGGGTTTTCGGTATACGGTGGTGTTAATGTGACCATCACTTATTTGTACTGTGGTGTCTAGGAAGTGGACCTCCCGTGTAGATTGGTCCAGGCTGAGGTTGATGGTGGGGTGGAAGCTGTTGAAATTGTGGTGGAATTCTCCCAGAGTCTCCTTCCCATGGGTCCAGATGATGAAGATGTCATCAATGTAGCGTAGGTAGAGAAGGGGCATGAGTGGACGAGAGCTGAGGAAGCATTGTTCCAGGTCAGCCATAAAAATGTTGGCATATTGTGGGGCCATGCGGGTGCCCATGGCGGTGCCACTGGTCTGGAGGTATATATTGTCACCACATTTGAAATAATTGTGCATGAGGATAAAGTCACAGAGCTCAGCAACAAGTTGTGTTGTGTCATCATCAGGGATACTGTTCCTGACAGCTTGTATTCCATCTGTGTGTGGGATGTTTGTGTAGAAAGCCTCCACATCCATGGTGGCTAGGATGGTGTTTTCTGGGAGATCACCAATGCATTGTAGTTTTCTCCGGAAATCAGAGGTGTCATGGAAATAGCTGGAAGTGCTGGTGGCGTAGGGTCTGAGCAGAGAGTCCACATATCCAGATAGTCCTTCAGTGAGAGTGCCAATTCCAGAGATGATGGGGCGTCCAGGATTTCCAGGTTTGTGGATCTTGGGTAGTAGATAGAATAACCCCGGTCGGGGCTCTAAGGGTATGTTGATTTGTTCCTGTGTTAGTGTAGGGGGTGTCCTAAGTAGATGGTGCAGTTTCTTAGTATATTCCTCAGTGGGATCTGAGGAAAGTGGCCTGTAGAATTTGGTATTGGAGAGTTGTCTGGCAGCCTCCTTCTGGTAGTCAGACCTGTTAATGATGATCAAGTGTTCTCACTTTCTCTTTTCAGTTCCTAATGACATTGGGTAGCTGAGAGAATGGCCAGCTTGTGGCAGAGACCAAAAGAAGGAGTGGCCGCCCTGAGCCCATCCCTGGGGATGGAAACCAGACAGTGAACTGCAGAAATTTCCTTATGTTAACTATTGAGAGAGGGCTGCAAAGACTCTTGTCAGGTGGAGAGAATTGGTTATGTTAGCCTTGGGGGTTCCTGTGGAAAGGCCTCTGCATCTAACTGGGGCCTGGCAAGCTTGGGGGGGCCCTTTGTGCCCTCTCAAAGAGATTTCAGTTGTCCGTGGTTGCTGTTGCCTGGGGACCCTGCTGGCACCGGGGCCCGGCCAGCCCCCCGCCCCAGGCAGCTCTTACGGGCTGTGAGCAGTCGAAGGGCGGCAGCCGGGAGCTGAGGAGCAGTCCCAGCCCCAAGCAGCAGGAGGACAAGACGGGGCAGTGCTGTGACTGCCCGCCTCATGGTACCAGCTAGTGCAGGAGCTGCCCCTCCCAGCTCTGGCTTCTGGCCTGGGCAGGGGACGGGGCCTGAGAGGGGAGGAGGCGGGGCTGACACTTCACTGAGGAGCTGCACGGGGAGGGGCCACAGAGAGTGGCAGGGACTCATGGCGAGACGGGGGCGCAGCAATCACAATCTTCTGTCTATGCTACCTCAGCTCCCCCCACTGGGAAGAGGCTGGTGCTGTCCCTGCTGGCCTCAGCTTGTCACTACTCCTCTCTGGGAAACACTCTTTGTGTATTACCCCGACTGGCCACAGGATGTCACTGCTGCTCCAGTGCGGATCCACTGTGTGCCTTACCCCAACTGGCCATCAGGTGTCACTGCTGCTCCAGGGCGGATGCATTCTGTGCCCAGAATACCCCCCATCTCCTGTTTCTTCCTGTACCGCATCCCTATGGCAGTACCCTGGCCCTGTGACTCTCAGCTGCCTGGCTTGCACGCTGCACTTATTGCTTGCTTCCCACCAGCTCCTTCCTCTTGCAGGACTCTCTCTCCTGCCCTGAGTCCCCGCCTCTTGTTGTACTTAAAGTACTGCATTTTGGTGATAAATGCGAAAGGGGGAGCAAGCATAGAATCCACAGTTATTATAAAACTGGTGTGCACACCGCCAGCTTTAGCAAGCCTGGCACTATAGGAAAAAGAGCGTAAACTTTCAGTTGATTAACCAAACTCTGAAGGATATAGGAGTTTAAGTTTAAATTGTGTTTCTCACTGTGATCCGGGGAAGGATCTAACCAAACTCTGAAGGATATAGGAGTTTAGGTTTAAATTGTGTTCATGACTGAGCTAAAGAGGAGAGCTTAGTGTTTCTCACTCTGATCTGGGGAAGGATTAACCAAACTCTGAAGGATATAGGAGTTTAGGTTTAAATTGTGTTATAGAGGTACATACACCCTCAGCCGTAGCAAGACTGAGCTAAAGAGGAGAACTTAGTGTTTCTCACTCTGATCCAGGGAAGGATTTGTGTAATTGGTGTATGAACCCTCAATGGTAGCAGACCGAGCAATACAGAGGGAAGCTTAGCGTCTCTCCCTCTGCCCCAGAGTGGGTTAAAAACATAAGATGCAGATCTTGTTCTGTTAAACCAAACTCTGAAGGATATAGGAGTTTGGGCAGTGTAGTGTGTTTTTTTTGTTTTTTGTTTTTGTTTTTTTTTGTTTGTTTGTAAGTAATATTGTGGTAATTTCACAATTTTGAAGAAAATGTTTAAGAAACGGGACCAGGAAGGGTGGGGGCTAGTTGGAAAGCCCACCCTCCTTGCTAAATTGGTAGTGGAACAAGACTTGTGCCCATGAAAATAAACTGTTTATTGGAAAAAGCAGGATCGGGCCCAGGCAAGCAACAGATAGAGAAACTGGAAAACAGGTTGGGTACAGAGAGTTAAAACAGCACTCTCAAATCTTACAGCAGCAGTAACATCAGGATAAAAAACATTTGAGACCCCAGAAGGGGGCAGACCTTTGGGACCCCTCTGGAGATTGGGAAGGGGGATATTTGGGATATTTGGGTAAATTCCTCCTCCCTGGGCCAAAATGCCATTGAAACAGTTAACAACAGTGCCCGCATTCTCCACCAAAATGCAGTACTTTAAGTACAACACTCTCCCAGCCTCATCTCCTGGAACTCGACCAGCTGTCACTTGATCCGGTCGTACAATCACACGCTGACTGGCTCCCCTGCCTAGACGCTCTTGGGGAAATCCCACGGGCGACGCTGCAGGACTTGGTACCATTGGTTTCTTTAATGTTGTGGTGTTTGCCTGACCACTAGAACAGAGCCACAAACTCCTCCCTCACCCACTTCCACCAATCCTCCTGGTTGCCACAGAACCCTCTGATGGTTTCCTGTTCTGCCAACACCACCAGGCCTCACCGCCCTGCCCCTTTATCTTGCAAGCTCCGGATGTACAGCTTCCAAAATCCTCTGCCATGGGTCAGGGAATTGCTCACATTGAGCACACAGTGAGAGCTGCGTGATCCGAAGAGTCCATTGGCACCACCCTGCACTGGGCTGTCGACGTGCTCTCCTTCACGTAAATCCAGTCAATGCGACTCCTGGCCTGTCCCCGCAGAAAGGTGTTCCCCATCTATGGGTGGTGTGAGCTCGGATCAGAGGAATAGGAGGCTGCCGTCCACCCTCCACTGGTTCCACTACAGAGAAAGATGTCCTCTAAGCCGACCTCGCTACAGACCTGCACCAGCTAGTGCTCATTGTAAAAATGTTTCCTCTGACAGTCGGATCAGCGGTCCTCAGGCCAGCTGACACAATTAAAATCCTCCCCCAACACCAAACACCATGAGGTCCAGAGGAAGGGAGCCAGTTCCTACCATAGATCTTTCCTTTCACACCTTAACTGGGGACCATACACACTAATATAGCGGTAACCAGTGCCATGGAGCACACAGTCCATGAGCAATGCCCTCCCTGGTCAGAGCTCCACCACCTTCCATACTCACACCGCAAATGTGAAGAACAAGACTCCCACCCCATCATTCTGCCCTGGCCCAGAGGACCAGAAAGACAGGCCTTTCCTCCAATCACCCTCTGCCCATCGAGCTACCCTAAAGTCATTAATGTGCATTTCCTGAACGTCCACCATGTCCAAGTCCAGCTGCTCCAAGGCACTGAATATCAAGTGCCTCCTCCTGGTCCCCTGAATCCCTGCCACATTCCATGTTGCCACTTTAACAGATGCCCCTTCCCGGGTACTGCCCTCGCTCAGCTGTGCATAAGAGCTTTCATCCCCAATCCCTGCCCCCTCTAGCACCATCTCTGAGGGCCGTCCTGCCTCATTCTCTTCAGATTGGGTCAACCAATAAGTTGTGTGGGAAAGACAGCTCCCGTCCCTCATTATTATGAGTCAGGTGGGCCAACTGGGGCAGAAGCCCACACTATCTTTTCCTGCTGCAGAGCCCAAGACCTGGGATTTGACTTGGGTGTAGGCACCGCTTCGCTCCCAGAAAACAAGCCACCCCTGGACAAACAGGGATGAAAGAGCTTGCCAAAAGCTGGGATTAAACCACGGCCCTTTGGATCTTCAGTCTAATGCTCACCCAACTGAGTTACTTTGGCACCTGTGTGGTACTATTATGGTCTGCTGCTTCTCTGTCTGGGATGTTTTTGTCAAACGTGGCACACAAAAAGGACGTCATTGTGAGCGGCCCATGAATGCAAGACTGGCCTTTGCCTGCCTTGATCAGCTTGACTTGCTTCCTCACCCCATTCCTGCCTTAGTTCCCAGGTTGATCTGGTGGTGGAAGGGGACTGGGGGCCAGTGGCATGGGGAGGAAGTTGAGCTGGACCCTGAGCTAGACTCGACCCTGGCAGCAAGAGTCTGGTCACCACTTGCCGCCCCACCCTGTTGTCCTGGCTTCCCCCACTGGGCGTCATTTAGGGAGGGAAATGGGGCTTCTGCCTCCCCTCCCCGATTTTCACACCGCAGAGGAGCACTAACAGGAAAACAGGGAGCTGCTCCGCACTCCCATCGGAGGAACCGGACGCCCTTAGCTGTGGTGAGTAAGAAGTGTCTGTTGGCTGACAGGGCCTGTCCCCGAGGAGCTGGATCAGCAGCTGCCGCCTCCCCGTCTGCTCCAGGCTGTGGGAAATGCTCATTGCCTGGCTGCCTGGGCGGATGCTGCCCCTGGAGAGTGTCTGTATTGGTCTGTCCACCTCCCGCCTTCACTGAGCCAGTCTGGTAAGCTCGCAAGTGTCCCCTCTGCCTTGGGAGCTGAGAGTCTGTGCAGACATCAACCCCCCTGCCAGCCCCCACAGTCAGCAGCAGCGCCAGCCCCCCCAGCACCACAGGGGCACTCAATGCACTTCCTGTGGGGAAATCGCCCCTTGTCATCCAGCTGCTAGAATGAGAGCCAGGAGAGAGCAGTGTCTGGCTCACCTTGGGGGAGTGATGAGTGCTGACCTCCTTCAGTCTCCACCGCAATACTGCTCAGTTTTATTGTCACTGTAATAGTCAGTGCTTCCCTTCAGGGCCATCCTGAGAGGGGTGCTGTGCATGGGACAAATCCCGCCCTTTCCACCCCCAGGCCCTGCCCCCACTCCACCCCTTCCCCCAAACCCCCACCCCGTCCCGTCTCTTCCCACCCTGCACCTTCCTACCCCATTCCTCTCCCTCCCCCACCTCTTCCCATCCCTGCTCCTCCCCCTCCCCTGCCAGTGCTTCCTCCACACCACTGAAGAGCTGATCACTGGCAGGCAGGAGATGCTGAAGGGGAAGAGGAGGAGCTTGTCAGCAAGACCTGTAGCGGGGGCAGGAGCTGGCTGCCGGTGGGTCCTGAGCACCTATTTGTTTCTCTGTTGGTGCTGCAGCCCCAGAGCACCCATGGAGTCGCTGACTTGGCTCCTTTCACACTTTAAAGAGAGGAGCAGCAGCCAGGGTTATGGCTGATCTTTGGGACATGGGGTGCTAGATAGGTGAGTGGCAGAGGCTTCAGCTGCTAGAAGTTTGCCTGACACCTCAGGTACACAGTGTGAGGTGGTGTCCCAGGGATCTCTATGAAAGGAGCAGAACAGGATTTACTTGGGGTGGGGAGAGAATTGAGAGCGTCTCAGGGGGTTGTAGAGAGGTATTGCCCAGGTTAGAGACTGACTAAAACAGAGGCCTCGCTGTGACCAGGATTCCAACCTGCACAGGTGAACCCTATTGGATTTCAACTCCAACGCACCAAAGAGTCCTGTGGCACCTTATAGACTAACAGACGTATAGGAGCATGAGCTTTCGTTGTTGAATACCCACTTTGTCGGATGCATGCATCGGAAGAAGTGGGTATTCACCCACGAAAGCTCATGCTCCAATACATCTGTTAGTCTATAAGGTGCCACAGGACTCTGCTGCTTTTACAGATCCAGACTAACACGGCTACCCCTTTGATACTTAACTCCAACGCCTTAACCACTCGGCCATCACAGCTGTGAGCACAATAATGCCCCAATGCCAGAGAAACTGGTAAATAATCACAATGGCCAGGCTTGAAATCAACTGAAATACAGAATTCACACAGCAAACCTGGCTCCCAAAGCACAGGGGGGATTTGGGGTTTGTTCTCTTTGCTTAGCCATGTGCAGTCGCACAGAGAGCGCTTTTAAAAGTCTCCCCTCCCACAAAGAGGGAATGGGAAATTATTGTTAACTTGCAACTTGATGTGAATGAGGATGTCTGGACCACAAGGCCAAGGACTGGCCGTTACAATAGAAACCAGTGACACACGGAACCAGGTTAAGGAAAATATTTCCTGGAGTCAATAACTGGAATAGCAGCAGTATTGTGCAGCAAAATCTCTCCCAAGAGGAATTAGCGCATTGGTGGTTCGGTAGCAGAAGTCAGAGATACAGCGGGGGAGGTCTAGCTTTGGTTTCTGACCAGCAGAGGGATGAGTTTTATTGTCTCCATATTTCAGTAGAAAAATTCAGACCCAAACAGGGTGTGGTCGGGGTTTCTCTGGTTTTCATTTGGTTTGGTTTGTTTTTCTCATTTGAAATGTCCTGGATAATTTTGCTGGGGAAACTGTTTGGACAAGGCCAAGGAAGAGTTAGAACAATTACAATCTCCATGGGAGTGAGGGAAGGTCTCTCGGCGCGGGGGAGGGGTGGAGATTTTCGTGGAGGGGAGTTGAGGAGATAAATGAGGCTTTTGCTCCAGCAAAGGGAGAGGTCTGGCACTTTCATTTTTACCATGTGAAACCCCCCCCCCCGCTCTCCCCACATTGCTCCCCTGCTGCTGCTGCCCCAACTCAAACCCCACTTTCACCACAAGCATGTGACCTACAGCTTCCTGCTGACAAAGCCCTTATATATCAGAGACAAACTCCCCTAGTCTGCCCCTTCTCCCAGCTGAGCCCTCCCCGCACAGAACCCAGGACAACCCCGACCTATCCACCTCAATCCGCTGAAGTGGCAAGGGAGAAACGGACGAGACTTCTCTGTTGACTGCTGTGACGTTATTAATATGAACTGGGACTGTAGAGATCATTGTTACCAACACTGTTGGAGCCTTGGAGTCATCTCTGAAGATGTCCACACAGCGTGCAGTGGCAAGCGAAAAGCAAACAGGATGTTAGGAATCATTTTAAAAGGGATAAAAGATGGAGAATATCTTATTGCCCTTATATAAATCCATGGGATGCCCACATCTTGAATACTGCATACAGATGTGGTCTCCTCATCTCAAAAAAAGATATACTGGCATTAGAAAAGGTTCAGAGAAGGGCAATTACAATGATTAGCGGGTTGGAACGGGTCCCATATGAGGAGAGATTAAAGAAGCTAGGACTTTTCAGCTTGGAAAAGAGGAGACTAAGGGGGGATAAGATAGAGGTATATAAAATCATGAATGGTGTGGAGAACGTGAATAAGGAAAAGTTATTTACTTGTTCCCATAATATAAGGAATAGGGGCTACCAAATGAAATTAATGGGCAGCAGGTTTAAAACAAATAAAAGGAAGTTCTTCTTCACACAGTGCACAGTCAACCTGTGGAACTCCTTGCCTGAGGAGGTTGTGAAGGCTAGGACTATAATAGAGTTTAAAAGAGAGCTAGATAAATTCATGAAGGTTAAGTCCATCAATGGCTATTAGCAGGACAGGTAAGGAATGGTGTCCCTAGCCTCCGTTTGTCAGAGGGTGGAGATGGACGGCAGGAGAGAGATCACTTGATCATTACCTGTTAGGTTCACTCCCTCTGGGGCACCTGGCATTGGCCACTGTCAGTAGACAGGATACTGGGTTGGATGGACCTTTGGTCTGACTCAGTCTGGCCGTTCTTATGTTCTGGCCCTAACGCTGAAAACACTTCAAGGATATGCATGTACTGTTACCCATAGTCATGAGTGCTGGCAGCCACAGGGCCACTCCCACCAATTAACAAATACACAGAATTAAGTTTCAACCAATTATTTATTACTGGAATTTTTCCTACTGGGGGCCAGGGTACTGCCATAGGGATGCGGTACTGGAAGAAACAGGGGATGGGGATATTCTGGGCACAGAGCGCATCCGCCCTGGAGCAGCTGTGATACCTGGTGGCCAGTCGGGATAAGGCACACAGTGCATCCGCACTGGAGCAGCAGTGACACCTGGTGGCCAATCGGGATAAGGCACAGAGTGAATCCGCCCTGGACCAGCAGTGACACCTGGTGGCCAATCGGGATAAGGCACAGAGTGAATCCGCCCTGGACCAGCAGTGACATCCTGTGGCCAGTCGGGGTAATACACAAAGAGTGTTTCCCAGAGAGGAGTAGTGACAAACTGTGGCCACCAGGGACAGCACCAGCCTCTTCCCAGTGGGGGGAGCTGAGTTAGCGTAGACAGAAGATTGTGGCTGCTGCACACCCGTCTCACCATGAGTCCCTGCCACTCTCTGTGGCCCCTCCCCGTGCAGCTCCTCAGTGAAGTGTCAGCCCCGCTTCCTCCCCTCTGAGGCCCCGTCCCCTGCCCAGGCCAGAGGCCAGAAGCCAGAGCTGGGAGGGGCGGCTCCTGCACTAGCTGGTACCATGAGGCGGCCAGCTGCAGCACTGCCCCGTCTTGTCCTCCTGCTGCTTGGGGCTGGGACTGCTCCTCAGCTCCCGGCTGCCACCATTTGACTGCCCCCATCGTGTAAGAGCTGCCTGGGTGGGGGGCCGGGCCGGGCCCCAGTGCCAGCAGGGTCCCCGGGCAACAGCAAACATGGACAACTGACATCTCCTTGAGAGGACACAAATGGTCCCCCCAAGCTTGCCAGGCCCCAGTTAGTTGCAGATGCCTTTCTCAGGGACCCCCCCACCCCCCAAGCAAACATAACCAATTCTCTCCATAGACAAGAGACTTTGCAGCCCTCTCTCAATACTTAACATAAGTAAATTTCTGCAGATCAATGTCTGGTTTCCATCCCCAGGGATGGGGTCAGGGTGGCCACTCTTTCTTTTGGTCTCTGCCACAGGCTGGCCATTCTCTCAGCTACCCAATGTCATTAGGAACTGAAAAGAGAAAGTGAGAACACTTGTGAGCTAGGCTGGAACTGGTGCATGGAAGACCGACCGACAGACAGACAGACACGTGTCACCTGGCTCCTGCTCATTGGATCCTCCTTCTCTATTCTCCTCCAGCCTCCCCAGGGCCTAAAATGCTCATCACTTGTAGGGTACCTACAGCCTGTCAGGTGTCTCCATTCCCTCAGCCTGTGACACCCACACCTGCACAGAGAGCTCTGGTCCTCTAAAGAAAGGGAGGATTGTTCTCCAGTTTCATACTCAATGTGGTGCCCAGTCACTCAAGATCTCCAGGCTAGCAATGTGAATGACAGGAACGTTCACAAGAAGTGTCTGCCTTAGAACAAACCCAAACTGTTGTGGAAGTAGCCACAACTACTCGTTTCAAACACACCCACCCCCCCTGTTCCCCTCCCATTAGAAGAGCAGGAAAGCACCGCCACAGAACACAAGTGAAGATAAGGTGACCCACATGCCGGGCACTAGAGGGAGGACGTTGCACTGTCAGGGTGTGAGGGTGCCATGTCATTCTCCAGGCCCTGCTGTGCTGAACGTTGTTCACTCACCCTCACCTTTGTGATCCTTTAAGCTCCTGGTCTCCAGGCTCCTGTGGAGCCAGTTTCAGATTCCACGTCCTCCCCCGAGGTCTCTCCGAGATGGCTGAGTGTGTGGTCTCCTCCAGCGCCCGACTAGCTCTCAGTCCTGAGAACGCTGCTTCCAGCTCGCTGTGTGCACAGGGCAGGGGCATCCTACTAACAACACAGCCTTGACAGGATGATGTTAACACGGCTCTCAGGCCAACCCTTCCCTCCTGCAGGCTGGAAGCATGGGGAGGGGGAGGGGAAGGAGGAGGTCTTTAACCCGCAACCCCACCCATTGCTTACCTGGGCCTGCAGCAGAGCCATCGTGACATGAGAGGTATCCATGGAAACAGCAGAGCCTCCCTTTAAAACTGATGAGACCAAGACCCCCCACATTGCTTTGCCCCTGACCCGCAAGCATTGCCCCACCTGCAGCCCAGTTAGCATAATGCATAGAGTGTGTTTCCCATAGAAGAGCAGTGACACCCAGGTCTCTGTGGCGGCGGGCGTGGTGAGGGGCAAAAGTGGCCCTTTGAGGCTCCCGGCAGGTCTCGAGGAGCAAGAAAGTATCACGGGCTTACCGCCGTCCCTGGGTGGGCTCGAACCACCATCCTTTCGGTTAACAGCTGAACGCGCTGACCCATTGCGCCACAGAGACACGGCTGGGTAGAGCGCAAAAGTCGGGAATCAGCTCAGGGTAGGGTATACCATAGGTGTGCAGTGGTTAGACAAGAAACAGCAAGGAACCGGACTGGTATGGAGTGAAACTGTATCTAATGTGTGCCTGATGACCGTACGTTTGAGCTAGTTCTGTGGGAAGGAGCAGAAAAGAGCATTGGGGCTGCGGTATAGCGCTGCGTATGCTTTCTTTGACCTGTTTTGCTGTAAGAGTTAACAGGGAGAGATTGTTAGGCGCAGGTCAGTGGGTGGGTATATGCAAATTAGGAGTGTACAGGGAAACCAGTGAGAGAAAGGAGGCTGAAAGACTTCTCTGTCTTTTTTTTTTTAACAGAATGGTGCGTTAACGGTTCTTGCTTTGAATTCCTCCATTGAAGTCATTTCGGGGAAGTGACCCTCACTTAGAGTTACCTAGTTCTCAAAGTCACGTGAATGGTGTTTGGTGCGTGTCTGGGAGCTCGTCCTGGTGAGGTAGAAAGCGGTGGGGACAGAGGGGCTGCGTAGCATCTGTGGCCCTCCGCTTTGCTTCTCTGTTCTCCCTGAGCTAAGATCAAGTGTAGTGTGTTGTAGTAGAGCACTTTACCAGCTGCTTGCAGTACCAAGAGGCGTGAACCAGAGTGATGTTGTTCTTTGACTATGAGACTGGGACTGTGGCGAACTGGGACTGTTCTTACTGTGGTGTGTGAATGCTGACAGGGGAGTGTGGCTGGGATGGTCTGCATTGGGGGATGGGAGTCTGCCCGAGGGAACATACCTGAGCATGTAACATGAGAACCCAGGAAGGGGTTGGAGGCCAGGTGAGACCTTGGCCCGGGAAACTGAACAAAGGCTGTGGGAGGGGTCACTGAAGGCAAAGTGTGGGAAGCGAGCTGGAGAGATGGCTGGGAGGCAGAGATGGCTCTGACCCCCCAAAGGGGGGTGGGCTGGAATGCCCTGGGACCCCAAGCTGAACCTAACTGAGAGGTATCCTGTTGTCTGTGCCTGCAAGACCTGTCTTGGACTGTGTTCCTGTCATCTAAATAAACCTTCTGCTTTACTGGCTGGCTGAGAGTCATGGTGAATCGCAGGAGGCCGGGGGTGCAGGGCCCTGAGTCCCCCAATACTCCGTGACAGGGACCAAGAGACTTTCTCTGTTGTATCATATGAACTGGAGCCATAAACTCCCTGAACACGAAATATCACCAAATGTGGGTCCATTTATTTTTATCATCATCTTCCCTCCTTTTACTCCATACCCAAACATAGCCACTTTATGAACTTTATCCCCTCATACCTCAATGTCTCTACTTTTGACCCATCAACCTTTTCCCCTCAGTGGGGGATATTGCAGATTCTGTATTCCTTATGCCACAGGCTTTTAAACCAAACTTTGCATCCGCGCTAATCTGTACGTTATTCCCTGCGAACCAGAAACTTCTATGCTTAAACTCTGTACCGTTCACTTTTTTTTTTTAACATCATCTTAATAGAGACATTTGTACGGAACGCATTACAGGACACCGTCAATACCACATTGAGTAATCGAGACCGCTGAGCCGTGAAATAACCCACTTCCTTCTCTGACACGTACTCATTCGCTACACCGATACTGACTTGGACTCCTTATACATTCCATGGGTGGCGTACCCGAGCCCACTTATCCACTGACACTTTAAAAACTCTTGCACCCCAATCTGGCTCTATGCTGGTTATGGGTGATATGTATGTATCTCTTCACCCTTGCAACCGATACCTGAAATCCCTCATAAATCAAGCCTGACCCCCAGAAGCACAGTACCTTCCCTCTTAAGTTGTGAATATTTAATTTTAAACATTAACTTTAATAAAAATTGTAAAACCTGTTCTTATCAGTTTCATATCTGATATGTCCTTTATTTGAGGACTGCATGTTACATTGAGTTTTGAAACAGGAGGCTGGAATAGGAGCTTGCTCTGTCCACCTCACGCATTGACCTGGTATTGCAGCGTCTCTGGGAACGGGGCATCTGCTTTTGGGGAGAGTCTCCTGGTTAGAAAAACAGGAAGAGTTTCACTGTGAAGATGCTGGTTTGATAAGGCATTTTTTGTTTGTTTGTTTGTTTGTTTGTTTGTTTGTTTTTAAGAACAGCCTGGACTCATTGGTGTTTTGATTTCCTTGTGACAAAATATTGCTAAAACTTCTTGGGGGTGTTTTCTGAGTCTAGAGATGTGGGTTTCTTTGTCTTGCTGGAGGATTGTTTTAAAAGCCGGGTGTGACGGGTCGGGTCGCAGAAACCCCTTTGGGGCTGCCACCTGATGTGCCTAGACTACCTCCGAGTCCGTCTTCCCTGCCAGTTTGGGATTTCGGTACCTTGCCTGTTTGAGCCAGACGCGCTTTGCCTGCTGCAAACACGGATCCAAGTCTGAACCACGTCCCCCACAAGCTGCAGGCTTAACTGAAAACTGTTTAAGAAGTGCTCCCGTCTCCGGCACTCGGACAGCCAGCTCCCAGTGGGGTCCAAACCCCAAATCAATCCCTTTTACCCTGTAGAAAGCTTATCCAGGGTAAACTGTAAAATCCTGTTGCCAGGGCTGCTGCCTAGCAGCCTGCGCATCTGCCTGCCAGCCCTAGAGCTCGTAAAGCGCTAATCCAGATAGTGGCGGCTGGGAGCTCAGGGCGAAGAGCCAGCAGAGTGGCGCAGCGGAAGCGTGCTGGGCCCATAACCCAGAGGTCGATGGATCGAAACCATCCTCTGCTATGCCCACATTCACTTCTTTTGGCTCTGGGCCTTCAAGCCAGGCGGCGACCAGCAGAGCGCCAAGAGCCTAGGCCATGAGGCAAGAGGTGGCTGAGGCGGCAGCCTGCCGGGGAGCTCCCCGGCACACCTCTGGCTGCCTGGGCTGAAGGCAAGAGGCAGGCCTGGGCATGGTGAGGGCCTCCTGTCCCAGAATGAGGCAGCAGTGCTTCCTTTCTGCCCCCTCCCTCCACCCCACCGGCAGGCGGCTGCTGCGGGAGAACACCAGGGAGGCTCTCGGGATGCCAGGCAGCTCTGTGTGGCTGTCAGGGGAAAGAGCCGAGGCTCCCGACTCCACCTGCCATTGACTCGCGTGGCTCTGCGCTCCGTCAGCCGGGGCGGGACAGGCTGCGGATGTGACTCAGGCTTGGGCAGCATGGCCACACTTTCCTGACGAGGACTGAGGCAGGCCAAGAGCTCTGCGCAGCCTGCAGGGAAGTGGGAGGGAGGCGTCTTCGAGCCGGCGTGTCTCGTCCGTTTCTCCCTTGCCCGCTTGGGCGGAGGCGGGAAGAGAGCGAAACGTTCCCGGCTGAAGGTTTTGCGCTCGGCCTTGAGGATTAAGCCCAAACCTCCGACATGACTGCTGGGAGGTGGGTTTCTGAATGCCATCCAGCGCGCTCTTCGGGCCACCAGCTGAAAGCACCGAGGCCAAGAGGGACGGTTTTGAGGCGGCAAAAGGGGGCCTTTGAGGCTCCCGGCAGGTCTCGAGGAAGTAGCACAGGCTTACCGCCGTCCCTGGGTGGGCTCGAACCACCATCCTTTCGGTTAACAGCCGAATGCACTGACCCATTGCGCCACAGAGACACGGCTGGGTAGAGCGCAAAAGTCGGGAATCAGCTCAGGGTAGGGTATACCATAGGTGTGCAGTGGTTAGACAAGAAACAGCAAGGAATTGGACTGCTATGGAGTGAAACTGTGTCTTATGTGTGCCTGATGACTGTACGTTTGAGCTAGTTCTGTGGGAAGGAGCAGAAAAGAGCATTGGGGCTGCGGTATAGCGCTTGCGTATGCTTTCTTTGACCTGTTTTGCTGTAAGAGTTAACGGGGAGAGATTGTTAGGCGCAGGTCAGTGGGTGGGTATATGCAAATTAGGAGTGTACAGGGAAACCAGTGAGAGAAAGGAGGCTGAAAGACTTCTCTGTCTTTTTTTTTTTAACAGAATGGTGCGTTAACGGTTCTTGCTTTGAATTCCTCCATTGAAGTCATTTCGGGGAAGTGACCCTCACTTAGAGTTACCTAGTTCTCAAAGTCACGTGAATGGTGTTTGGTGCGTGTGTGGGAGCTCATCCTGGTGAGGTTGAAAGCGGTGGGGACAGAGGGGCTGCGTAGCATCCGAGTTCTTCAGTCTTGCTTCTCTGTTTTCTCTAAGGTAAGATTGCTTTGTGAGTTCTGGTTAAGTGTAGGTAGTCTCTTGATCTATCCAAGGCTGTGATCAAGTGTCTTGATGTTTTTGGTCCTTTGGTCTTGAGATGAAAATCTTGTCTTTGTTTCTGGGACCTTGAAGTGAAAAAATTTTCTAGTAGAGAGCACTTCACCAGCCACCCGCAGTACTAAGAGGTGTGAACCAGACTGATGTTGTTCTTTGACTACTAGACAGGGACAAAATGACTTTCTCTGTTGGATCGTATGAACTGGAGCCATAATGTTCCTGAATGCTAAATGTCACCACATGTGGGTCACTCCATTTTTGTCATCATATTTACTTCTTATACTCCACACCCAAACATAGCTGTTTTATGAGCTTATTCTTGTGTCTCAAGAAAAAAGTCTCAGGTGTCTATAGACTAATTCCAGAAAGTAAACATTTTTATTTTGTCATTGAGAAGCAGAGGTATGTATAATAACTTTCTCTAGTTTCCATCAGGAGCCGCTGTAACGTACAAGGGAAGCAGAGCTGTCCCTAGGGTATGGCGAGTTGGGGCGGCTGCCCCAGACCCTGTGCTTTGTGCTGTCCCGTGGCAGTTTACTCAATTGCTAGACTCTAGGGATGGCTCTGTGTGTGTGTCATGTGGGGGGCGCTAGGCAGGCCCGGGAGGGTGGGATTACGGTGGGGGGAGCCAGGCTGGCCCAGGGGGATAGTGGGGGTCTTGGCGCCGACAGCGGGGGTCGGAGCCACACTCACCAGTGGAATCGGTATCAGCGATCCCAGCCTGCCAGCTTCCGGCATCACTCAGGAGAGGGGGCGGAAGGTGAAAAGAGGCAAACCAGAGGTGGGAAGTAGCAGGGTGGGGTGGGGACAGGACCTGGGGCTCAGAGGGGTGATTTGTTCCGGGCCCAGCACCCCTCTATGGACGGCCCTGAGGGGAAGCAGTGACTATTACAGTGACAATAAAATGGACCAGCATTGCGGGGGAGACTGCAGGAGATCAGCACTCATCACTCCCCCAAGGTGAGCCAGACACTGCTCTCCCCTGGCTCTCATTCTAGCAGCTGGATAAGGAGCCATTTCCCCACAGGAAGTGCATTGAGTGCCCCTGTGGTGCTGGGGGGGCTGGCGCTGCTGCTGGCTGTGGGGGCTGGCAGGGGGGTTGATGTCTGCACAGACTCTCAGCTGCCAAGCTGGAGGGGCACATGGGACCTTACCAGACTGGCTCAGTGAAGGCGGGAGGTGGACAGACCAATACAGATGCTCTCCAGAGCACGGAGCAGCATCCGCCCAGGCAGCCAGGCAATGAGCATTTCCCACAGCCTGGAGCCAAGGGGGAGGCGGCAGCTGCTGTTCCAGCTCCTCGGGGACAGGCCCTGTCAGCCAACAGACACTTCGCACTCACCACAGCTAAGGGCGTCGGGTTCCTCTGGTGGGGGTGTGGAGCAGCTGTTCATTTTCCTGTTCGCTCCTCTGCGGTGTGAAAATCGGGGAGGGGAGGCAGAAGCCCCACTTCCCTCCCTAAATGACATCCAGTGGGGGAAGCCAGGACAACAGGCAGGAAGTGGTGGCCAGACTCTTGCCGCCAGGGTCTAGTCTAGCTCATGGTCCAGCTCAACTTCCTCCCTGTGCCACTGGCCCCCAGGCCCCTTCCCCCACCAGGTAACCCGGGAGCTAAGGCAGGAACGGGGTGAGGAAGCAAGTCAAGCTGAGCAAGGCAGGCAAAAGCGAGTCTTGTCTTCCTGTGCCACTCCCAATGACGTCCTTTTTGTGTGCCACGGCTGCCAAAACCTCCCGGACAGAGAAGCAACAGGCAAAGATGTGCTAAGTAGCTCAGTTGGGAAAGTGTTAGACTGAAATTCTAAAGGTACCTGGTTCACTCTTGGGCTTTGGCAGGCACTTTCATCCCTCTTTGTGCACAGGTGGCTTGTTTTCTGGGACCGCAGCAGCACCTTTTCCTCAGGCGAGTCCTTGATTTTGAGCTCCCCAGCAGGAGAGCAGAGCATGGGCTTCTGCCCCTAGTTGGCCCACCTGACTTTTAACAATGAGGTACCGGAGCTGTCTTTCCCACAAGACTTATTGGTCAACCCAATATGGCGGTAAGAGAGTGAGGCAGGGTGGTCCTCGGAGATGGTGCCAGAAGGCACAGGGACTGGGGACGAAAGCTCCTCTGCACAGCTGAGCGAGGGCAGTACTAGGGATGGGGCATCTGTGAAAGTGGCCACATGGAACATGGCAGGGATTCGGGGGCCCAGGAAGAGGCGCTTACACATTAATGACTTTAGGGTAGCTCAATGGGCAGAGGGTGATTGGAGGAAGAGCCCGTCTTTCTGGTCCTCCAGGCCAGAGAAGAATGATGGAGCTGGAGACTTGTTCTTCACATTCGCGGTGTGAGTACAGAAGGTGGTGGAGCTCCAACCAGGAAAGGCACTGCTCGTGGACTGTGTGCTCCATGGCACTGGGTATAGCTATATTAGTTTGTATGGTCCCCAGTTAAGGTGTGAAAGGAAAAATCAATGGAAGGAACTGGCTCCCTTCCTCTTGACCGCACAGTGTTTGGTGTTGGGGGGGATTTTAATTGTGTCAGCCAGCCTGAGAACCACTGTTCCCGTTTTCCCGACCATCAGAGGAAACGTTTTTACAATGAGCACTCCCTGGCGCAGGTCTGTAGCGAGTTCGGCTTAAAGGACGTATTTCTCCATAGTGGAACCAGTGGCGGACGGGCAGTAGCCTCCTATTCTTCTGACCCGACCTCACACCAGCCGCAGATGGGGTACACCTTTCTGTGGGGATGGGCCAGGAGTCTCATTGACCGGATTTACGTGAAGGAGAGCATGTCGACAGCCCAGTGCAGGGTGGTGCCAATGGACTGTTCGGATCACGCAGCTCTCACCGTGTGCTCAATGTGGGCAATTCCCTGACCCATGGCAGAGGATATTGGAAGATGAACATCCAGAGCTTGCAAGATAAAGGGGCAGGGAGTCGAGGCCTGGTGCTGTTGGCAGAACGGGAAAGCATCAGAGGTTTCTATGGCAACCAGGGGGATTGGTGGGAGTCGGTGAGGGAGGAGTTGGCGGCTTTGTTCCAGCGGTCGGGCAAACACCACAACATTAAAGAAACCAACGGTGCCAAGTCCTGCAGCATCGCCTGTGGGATTTCCACAAGAGCATCCAGGGGAGCCAGGGGAGCCAGTCAGCGTGTGACTGTACGACTGGATCAAGCGACAGCTGGCCGAGTTCTGGGAGAGGAGTCTGCAGCTGGCCGATATGAGCAGGACACCCGAGTGAAGGGAGGAGCCGCCTCCCCTGACATTTTTGCAGCTTGTAGGGAATGGAGACAAGGCAGGGGGATGTGGGGACTCACGGCAGGACCCGCGCATCTGGCAGAGCAGGACTATAGTCAATGGACGAGGAGAGAGAGTCCTGCGAGAGGAAGCCCCTGGTGGGAAGCACTAAGTGCAGAGTGGAAGCCAGCCAGCCGAGAGTCACGAGGTCTAGACAAAGAAATGCTAGCAGGTCCCATGGTGTAATGGTCAGCACGCAGGACTTTGAATCCTGGAATCTGAGTTTAAACCTGACTAGGATCTCCTGGACATTTGCTGAGATGCCTTGGAGATTAATGTGCTCAGTTTCCCTGTCTGAGTGTAGAAAAAACAAAGTTTAATAAAAAGGAGGAAAATAACTTTGTATTAACTTGGGAAAGCACCACAATCAGGATTCACAAACTACGAGCAAAACACCCGCCCCACAATGCGCTGAGCACCCACCCCTTTTGCCTCGGGCTCTTAAATCCAGACACCAAAAGCTCTTTGGATGTGCCCCTCCCTTCGCTGCACCTCACCCACAGCTGCTGTCCTGGGTCAATGAAAACCCAGAGTTCCAGCTGTGGAGCTGGAACTCTGGGTTTTCATTGACCCAGGACAGCAGCTGTGGAGTTCACTGCTCACCTACTGGGGGGAAAGCCCCTTTCTCCCTCCGCTGTCTGGCCACATTGCTGGTCACTTGCCGTTCCACCCTGTCACCGCTTTGCTAGCCACCCTCTCTCCTCTGGGATGTCTTGCGGTCCCACCAGGAGCCGCGCAGACTCCCTAAAAGTAGCAGCCACCACAGCCATTACAGTAACCCCATCCTTTCCACTCATGGCCACGCCCCTGCACCACCCCTTCTCCCCAAGGCCCCGTCCTACGCTGCCTCTTCCCCCCAAGACCAGGGCTGGCTTTAAGCCGATTCACTCGATTCCCCAGAATCGGGCCCCGTGACGAAGACGGCCCTGCGCCCGCGCCTAAAGGGGCCCCACTCCGGGGGTTTTCGGCAGCATTTCGGCGGTGGGGGGGGGGGGTGCCGCGGTAAACCCGGAGCGGACCCTGCCGCCAAAGTGCTGCTGAAACCCCGGACTGCCGCCGAGTATTCCAATTGGGCCTTGCAGGTCATAAAGCCGGCACTGCCCAAGACCCTGCCTCCTGCTAACTGCTCTCCGCCCACTCCCTACCCTCACTTGCCCTTACGGGCATTACAAAGTGGTAAGGCAGAGCCCTCCCACTTTAAAAGTCATGGGGTGTTGTTCCCTCTTGCTTAAGCACCCCTGGGTCCCTGCACTTCACACAGCTCTCACTGATTTCAGCTGTTAGTGAGGGAGCCTCACTGCTAGCGCAGACTGGGCAGTTTCTTGCATGAGAGACACTGTCCCAAAGCAGAACTAATGCTTAGAGCTGGTTATCAGTGATTTCAGATCTGTTGGTCTGCAACAAAACTCTACATTGAGTCTTAATCTGCTCTGTTATTACACAGAGATGAACAAAAGGCTGAAATGGTGCCTGGAAGCCTTAAGAAGAATCCACCCCACCAAGTACCAACACTTGTCGCTACCCGCTCTCAACTCCACTGAGAATGTTTTGGGGTCACTCCTTGCCTTTATCAACCTAAGGGCCTGGGACAATAGCTTTTAAGAGGTGCTCCAGTGGTGCAATTGGTTAGCGCACAGTATTTATAGGGCAGTGCTGAGAGGAGCTATGCTGAGGTTGTGAGTTCAAGCCTCACCTGGAGCACTGGTTTTCATTAACCAAATGGCTTCACCCAATCGTTTGGCCCTGTGGAATGTAGAATTCCAGCCCAGGGGAGGAGTCAAAAATGCCCCCTTAACTTATTACCTCTTCTCCAGAGAGCAGGTGAGAATCTACAATCCCTTCTCCCCCGCCAGCCCCTGTACCATGATCCCTCAAGCAGAGCCTAGAGTCCTGCCCATCCTTTGATCCCTGAGTCTGGGGCAGCAGAGTAGCAAGGCAGCCATTGTTAGAGGGCTTTCCCTTCCCCCGCCCACTTCCCTGGTTCTTGTGACGCAGACAGCAAGCAGCAAAAGACCAGAAGTCCGAAGTGCAGATAATGTGATGTTTACTGGGGTTAGTTTCCAAGCATATTTCAAAACCCTTCACACCAGTCGGGCTTATCTGTATACGCCGATAAAGTCTGTTCCCCAGGGTTCCCTTCCCAGTTCTGACACCGCAGAGCCTTGCCTGTGTCCCTATTCCCTGTTCCCGTCCCCCCCGAAAAACATGATTCCAATTTCCCCTTCCACTTCCTGTTTGACCCCAGTCTATATAATAATATTCTCAGTTATACCTTAACCAATCATTTTCCTGAAATCTAACTAACCAATTCTAACATATTGCAACATAATTCTCTAACCAATTATATCCCACTCCCCTAATTAACTTACACCTAGCAAAATTAATTAAACAGCAGACAGAAACAATTAGGGAACCAGACAGACTGACAATAGAAAAGTGGGGGCCACAAAGATAAAACATACAGAAATGAGGGTTTCACAACCACAACCATTGAGATGCTCTCTTAAGATCTGTTTATTTATCTGGTGGTGATGGACCCTATCAGGACAGGCTCATTTTCCTAACAGCCCAATAGCACCTTATTTCAGTGTGACGGGTTTGGGATGTGAGGATGTGACCATTTCCTTCCTAGCTTATGGCTGCCCCTGCTGCTTAGCCATAGGCCTTAGCCTGAGAACAAGGCCTCAGACTCTCCTAGTGAGACAAGGCCCAGACACAGGTAGGGTTACCATACGTCCTCTTTTTCCTGGACAAGTCCGGCTTTTTGGCAGTCAAACCCCCGTCCGGGGGGAATTGCCAAAAAGCCGAACATGTCCGGGAAAATGGCGGCTCTGCTCCTCCCCGACTCTTCGGCTCTGTTTAAAAGCCGGGCTGCCCGAACGCTACCGGCTTCGGGCAGCCCCGTGCCTCCGGACCCTGCGCCGCCGGAGCCCGGGAGGGGAAGTGCCCGGCTGGGGGCACAGGGTCCGGAGGCACGGGGGCTGCCTGAAGCCGGTAGCTCTCGGGCAGCCCAGCTCTTAAACAGAGCCGAAGAGTCAGGGAGGAGCAGAACCGCGGCGGCTGGAGGCTCTGCTTCTCCAGCCGCGGCGGCTCTGTGTAACTGACACAGTGTCAGTTACACAGAGCCGAAGAGGAGCAGAGCCTCCAGCTGCCAGGGCTCTGTGTAACTGACACAGTGTCAGTTACACAGAGCCGAAGAGGAGCAGAGCCTCCAGCCGCCGGGGCAGCCCGGCTCTTAAACAAAGCCTAAGAGGAGCAGAGCCTCCTGCCGCGCGGGCTCTGCTCCTCTTTGGCTCTCTGTAACTTATACAGTGTAAGTTACGCAGAGCCGCTGGAACCCCGGAGGGGAAGTGCCCGGCTGGGGGCGCAGGGTCCGGAGGCATAGGGGCTGCCCAAAGCCCGAGCGCTACCGGCTTCACGGTTTGCTGGGCAGCCTCCAGACCCTGCGCCCCCGGCTGGGCGCTTCCCCTCCCGGGCTCCAGCTGCGCTGGGGAAGCGCCAGCTGGGGGTGCAGGGTCTGGGGGCTACCCGGGAAACTGTGAAGCTGGTAGCACTGGGGCAGCCCTTTCCCCCTGGCTGGGAGTGGGAGGGAGGAGGGGGCGGAGTTAGGGTGGGGAAGGGGCGGAGTTGGGGCGGGGCTAGGGTGGGGGAAATGGGCGGGGCCAGGGCCCGTGGAGGGTCCTCTTTTTTTATTTATGATATATGGTAACCCTAGACACAGGCAGACTGTGATTTTGATTCTTTGTTTTATACCCTGTCACTAGCTAAGTGATCTTCAAGTCTAGGCCTGTACAGGCAGCCTGAATATCTCTATTCTAACAGCCCTCAGTCCCTGGGGGAGGATGATCCATGTAGCTCACTGAGTGGGTGGTGGGCTGAGCTTCCCCCGGCTGGAGCTTTTCAGGGATGAGATTTTGATGAATTTCAACAAGAAGAAAATCTCTCCAGTTCCTGTTTGTCACCTTTTGCCCTTCTTGTGCCCCCTCTAGGGTGACCAGATGCAAGAGAGAAAATATCGGGATACATGGGGGGGAATGTCCACTGGCGGAGCCAAAAATAAATAAATAAAGCTGCCAGCAGAGCGAAATATCAGGACAAATTGCATCCCAACCATAGATCCGTCAGGATGCGGGACAAACACCTGAATATCGGGATGGTCCCAATTTTATCGGGACGTCTGGTCACCCTAGCCCCCTTAGCCTCTGTTCTCCTTGATAGGGGAGATGCAGAGCCAAGCCCCAGTCTTCCTGAGTCATAGAGTCTGTATCCACCTCGGAAATATTGCCACTGGAGAGTTTTGCTCCCACTCCTTCCATAGAGGGACTGCAACAGCGGCTCCCCAGTTGGGTCTGGGTTCGTCAGAGATCCAGGCTATAGGGTGCAGGTGAGATAGGGCCTATAAGTCCCCTGCCTGTGGGGAGGTCAATGCATGTGCTGGGCCATAAGCACCACAGGTTTTAACCCTGTCTGCTTCCTTCCCCATGGCTCTTATTTAGATTATATGAAGTACACCTGTGGCTGGGATATGGATTTGTGGGCACAGCATTGTGCAGTGGGCTTCCAAGACAGCCTGTAATTCAGCCAGGGGTTTGCAGCTGGGCCTTGGCCTGGAGGTGATTTTCTCTCCGCACAGCAGATACGGGATGCGCTGGGACCAGCTCCTGGCTTATTTTTTGTGAGCTGGTTCCTGTGAGGACACACCAGACATCACTGCTATCTGCCTAGGGGAGAACCGCCTGGGAATGTGCTCCAGGCCCAGCTGATTTGGAAGTTGAACAGGATAGTGGACAACACAGCAATGTGGGGCTAGGCCCCTGAGAAAACAAAGGGGAGGGGGTAAGAGCAGGGACAAGAACTAGAGATGTGGGAGGAGAAAGGGTCTCGAGGGAGGGAGCAGCTGGAGAGAACCAAGGAGTGCAGTGGACAAGTCGCCGTATGAATACTAGTGGTCACAGGTGCTCTAGAGAAAAGCCAGAGCCAGCAGGTCCTGTGGTGTAATGATCAGCCCTCCAGACTCTGAATCTCACAATCCCAGTTCAGAGCTTGGTTGGCTCTTCTGGAGCTGTGTCAGATTGCTACAAAACCCTGGAGGTCCTGCTGCTCAGCATCCCAATTGCACAAGAGTCTCTCTTTTCCCTCCTGCTTGGCTACTCATGCCTGCTGAGGGGAGATCTCTGTTCCAGATGGCGCCATGCTATTGAACTTGAGAGTTGAGCTAGAGATGTCTTCCATCCTTTGGGTTGACTTATAGCTGCATTCCTGGCTGCCTCAGCTGATGACTACAGGCTCTTCTGCACATAGGCGCCGACTTCTCCTCTTTCCCGTGGGTGCCCAAGGCCCCGCCCCCACCCCTTCCATGAGGCCCCGGCCCTGCCCCACCCCCATTCCCACCCCTTCCCCAAAGTCCCCACCCAACTCCGCCCCCTCCCTGCCCCTATTCCAACTCTTTCCCCAAATCCCAGCCCCGGCCCCACTCTCCTCTGCCTCCTCCCCTGAACGCACCACGTTCCTGCTCCTCAGCCTCACTCCTGGAGCGGCCAAACAGCTGTTTGGCGGTGGCAGGGTGGGAAGCGCTGGGAGATAGGTGGAGGAGCCGGTATGCAGCATGATGAGGGGGAGGGGAGGGGAGGGGAGCTTGACTGCAATTTTTCCCCATGGGTGCTCCAGCCCCAGAGCACCCACAGAGTCGGCGCCTATGCTTCTGCACCCCAGCCCCTAACGCAGGGCAGGTGGAGGGTTTGGAGCTCCTCATAGTGGCTTGGGCTCCCTAGGTGGCTTTTACCATGACCTGGCTTCAGCTTCTGTCCTGGCTGGGGGCAGGGCCTCCAGGGGAAGAGGAGAGGTAGGGCCTTGGAGACGGGCAGGGCCTCGTGGCTCCCCCACTTCCACTGAGGTTCTGGTGCTTTTGCTCCAGAGCAGAGGCTGCATCATTGTTTAAATCTAAACCAACATCAGATGAGGATGGAGACATTCCCCAGGGATCTCAGTCCTAACCTGCCTCCTGTCCTGCTGCCAATGCAGCTCAGGCCAAGCCTGCAGCCCCCAGCTGTTGCTGCTGCAGGGTGTGAAGCCCTTTCACTCGTGTTGCCGAGTGTCCCTAGTTCTGCGGCCTTTCTCTCTCCTCGTGCTGAGGGACCTTCCACTCCATTCCCAGCCCACGTCCTAATGATCCAGGGGGTCTCCTCCCAGAAGAGGATCATTCGGGACTGGATCCCTCTTTGCCTTTTCTCTGTGTCTAGCACAGTTCGAGGTGCCCATGGGTGGGGTGTTTGATCCCAATGACCTATGTGGAGCTGCCATTCAGCTTCCCTCATTTGGTCTCAGCTTTCACTGAATCCAACATTTCTTCAATCCATCATCGCCATCCTCCCAAGCACATTTCAATTGCCTCCACCTCCCTTAACCAGGCCGTGTCCCTGTAGTGTGTGCTGTCTTCATAGGTCCTCTCTCCATCTTTCTCACCCTCTCATGTCTTTTCGGTCTCATTAACTCTCCTGTGTCTCTGCTCTCTAAGCACAGACCGACTCTGCATTTCTGGCTGTTCAGAGGAGGGAAGGACCATGTCTATGCGTGGCCAGCAGACAGACACAAAGACACCCGGCCAGCCTGCTCCCTGCCATGCCAAACACCCACTGATGGCCACCCGCAGACCAGCACGCGGGGTCAACATCAGAAAACAGCAGGAAAGCAGGGCCAGCACCCTTGGTGGGGCCTCTGACTGTTCCCTCTCAAAGTGCTCCCTTTGGCAACGGGGCAGGAGATTTTACCCCAAGAGGCTTTTCCCCAGCTGGCGAGAAGCAGAGAAACACCCAGGCTCCCAAAGCGCTATTTAGCAAGTCCCCTCAAGCACAGGGACAGGCGCACACTTGGAAGAGGGAAACTGCTCCACACGCTAGCCCGGGCAGCCGCCCATTTTCTTTGGCAAGTCAGGAATGGAAAAGGCTAGACTGGAAGTACCTGGGGCTCATGCCCCAGCCTTTGTGATGCCCAACGTCCAACTCCTTCCTGGGGCTCTGGGTGAAGCCAGAACATTGGCCTGAGCGGCCAAGAAGAGGTTCCAGTGCTGAAGGGAACAGGACTTTCAGCACAATGGTAAAATGACACAAGCACGAAGGGACTCAACCCCTCAATCTCCTGATCCGAAGTCAGATGCCTTATCCATTAGGCCACATGGTCACACAGGATAAGTCTCTCCAAGAACTTCTTTAGAGAAGATGGACACTGTGTTTCTCAGACTCAGGTCACCCAATAAGGGGGGCCAAGACTCTCCGTGCACAAGAGACATGTGAGACTTAATTCTTTGGAGCCAGGTGCAGGAGGGTTAGGCATGGGGGAATGGGGTGCAGCGGACGGACCGGCTGTCTAGGTGCGGAGATTTAGTTGCACTGAGGCACAGGAGGAGGAGGAGGAGGAATCCTGCTGATAGGCAGTGGCTGTGCAGAAAAAGAGGTGGCGATTCCCCCATCCTAAATGGCCTGACTGGCTTGACCCTTCTCCCCTCTGCGGAGCGTGGTGGCGGGTGCAGCTCACCCCTGTGGGGCAGGTGGGCACAGGTGCAGGGCGCTGGGCTCCGATGCACCTGGAGGGCAGCTCCGGTGGGGATTGGCAGGGCCTGTGGTTTCCGTTCTGCATTGCCTGGTGCTGGGCCGTTGCACAATCCCAAGCCACGCCGCACAGTGCGCCCCAAGAACGGGTGGGGGGGCCAAGCAGATGATCCAGCACAAGGGGGGAGAGGATATGTGGCTGGAGGGAGCGAACGCCTTGGACTGCAGTGGGGGAATGCAGAGCAGAGGTGACACCCCAAAAACCTGCAGCAAAGGGATGGACAGGTGGATAGAAGAGGCAGTGAGTCTAAAAGGGGAGTGGGGTCTAGTGGTCAGAGCAGGTGGGGGCCGGGCACCAGGACCCCTGGGTTCTATCCCTGGCTCTGGGAACTGAGGGGAGTCTAGAGGTGAGAGCAGGGGGGCTGGGAGCCAGGACTCCTGGGTCACATAGTGGTGGCTGTTTTTTTCCTGTGTCTCCGTCCCTAGAGATCCCAGCGCAGCCCCCTAGCAGAATGTGAGTGGGGGTGGGGGGTTGCCCTTCCACTTCAGACTCGTGATTTGAACCCCTCCCCCCACGGGCTGTGACATCACAGAATCTCCCCCCCCAAGTCACAAAGTAGGAGCCCCTCCCCGCATGTGGAGGAAGCTAGTGGGTTTCTTGGGGGTCTCTGGCAGATGTGACAGCACCCACCAGACACCCCCTCATGGCTGCAAGGAGACCCTCCCTGCACCCTCCTGGACAGCCCCATGCTACGAGGGGCCTGGGGCACCCAGCCAGGGTCAGGAGGTGAGATGGGGCCACAGTGGTAGCAAGGGGGCAGAGCTGGGGACTGGTGCTGGATCGGGGGCTGCCTACATGGGAAAGAACCACACTGCTCTGTTACATATTTCCCAAGGTTACGGCTGAATACTGGGTTTGGAATGACTTCAGGGAAATATTTTGTTTCCAAACAGACTCCAGATACCAAACAAGAGTGCTAATATGCTCCCCCTGCGCCCCTCCCCCATTACCCCAGTATCTGAACATCTTCCTAATCTGCAGGGTAGTTCTCCTCCCAGGCTCATGCGAGGGCGGGAAGCGCCACCAGCCCCATTTCCCGGACGGGAGAACTGAGGCCCAGAGAGGCTGAGTGATGTGCCCAAGGACCCCAGGGAAGTCTGTGGCAGAGCAGGGGGCTGGGACCGGAGGCTTTTTCTTAAGCATGTTTCTGCATCCCGAATCTGCCCTGTTCCTGGGTCACTGAGTGGTGCAGGGCGGAGCCTCGGGGGAAGGGGCAGTGTGAGGACGGGGACTTCGAGAAAGGGGCGGTGCGAGGGCAGGGATTAGAGGGAAGGGGCAGTGCGGGGGCTGGGATTACGGGAAAGGGGCGGTGCGAGGGCGGGGATTGGGGGTAGGGGTGGTGCAGGGGCAGGGTATCGGAGAGAAAGGGAAGTTCAAGGGTGGGTCTGGGGGGAGGGGCAGTGCAGGGCCAGGGTCTCGGGAGGCTGGGAATGTGGGGAAAGGGGCAATGCGAGGGCGGTGCCTTGGAGGAAGGGGCGGGATGGGGGCGGGACTTCAGGGAAAGGGGCAGGGATTAGGGGGAACAGATGGTGCAAGTGCAGGACCTCTGGGGAAAGGTTGAGACTGGGGCGGGGCCTCAGGGAAAGGAGAGGTGCAGGGGTGGGTATTAGAGGAAAGGGACAGTGCAGAGGTGGGGCCTCAGGGAAAGGGGCGGGGACATGGGGAAAGGGGCGGGGACTAGCGGGAAGGGGCGATGTGAGTTCAATGAGGAAAGGCCTCTGGGGAAGGGGCGACGTGGAGATGGGGATTGGGCAAAAGGGTGGTGCAGGGGCGGGGCCTCGGGAGAAGGAACAGTGTGCGGGTGGGGAAAGTCCTGGCGCTGGCAGTACCGGGATTACCATGACGCCGGGCCCAGAGTCAGGAAAGCTGCCCCCACCCCTGCTCCAACCCACCCTGCCTCTTCCCGCCCCTGCTCACCAGATACAGCTCCGCACCTCTTGGGTTGGTGGCCATGGCCTCCACCTGTGGGGGTTCAGGCTCCACTCCGGCTACAGCAGCCATCAGGTGACCCAAGGGAGCCTGCCTAGGGCTGGTGGGTGCAGTGGCAGTTTAGGGGGAGGAGAAGCCCCGACCCCAGCAGGAGATGCAGCAGTGAAGTCCCCAGCTGCCCTAGTGGCAGAAGCTGCAGTGCTGAAGCCCTGACCCCCATCTTTGCGGAGCTGGCCTGAGCCCCTCTCTCCCCTCCCCCCAGTGAGGAGCTGGCCTGAGCCCCTCTCCTCTCTCTCCCGTCCCCCCTGTGCGGAGCTGGCTCATTCTCAGGCTGTGGAGAAATTCAGCCCCAATCTACCAACCTCAGTATGTTCATTTCCCCATCATCACACAGCCATGAATGGATTTCGCCTAGGAGGCAGGGTCAGTATTAGCCCAAGGTGGGATCTAAGGCAGACAGAGGTGAAGTGACTTTCCCAAGGCTAAGCAGGGAGTCTGTGGCAGAGCAGAGAACCAAACCCAGAACACCTGCCCCCAGGCCTGTGCCTTAACCACTAGGCAACCCTTCCTACCCCAAGAAGCGGGAGACTCCTCTGTGCTTTGAGTGCATGGGTGGGCCAGGCACTAGACCGACCCACCAGGAGGGGGGAGGGGAAAAGGGACATGGGTGGGAAGCAAGAAGGGGAAACATCAGGAAGGGGAGCAAGGACTTGGAGAAGAAACAAGAAAGGGGGCAAGGGGCAGGGAGAGGGGAAAGACCCCACTGCTTGTCCCTCCCAGTTGCCACCTTCTTACAGCCATCACTGGCCCCCAGCTCCCAAAGAGGCCCCAAGCGGGTGTGAAGCAGAGTGAACGTCCTGTCTACACTGGGCTGTTAGTGAAGACAGCTTGGAGCTGAGTGCAATGATTTTGATACACTGTAACTCTCAGCCAGCCAGTGAAGCGGAAGGTTTATTAGATGACAGGAACATGGTCTACAACAGAGCTTGTAGGTACAGAGACCAGGACCCCTCAGTCAGGTCCATCTTGGGGATAAGGAGCCCAGACCCTGGTTCTGGGCGTCCCTCCATTTCCCCAGCCAGCTCCAAACTGAAAACCCCTCCAGCCCCTCCTGTGGCCTTTGTCTCCTTCCCAGGCCAGGAGGTCACCTGATCTCTTTGTTCTCCAACACCTTCACTTGGCACCCTGGCAGGGAAGGGGCCCAGGCCATCAGTTTCCTGGAGACAGACCCCTGTCCCCCCCCTGCCATCTAGGGCTCTGCAACAATCACACCCCCTTATCCCACCACCGAGATCCTTAAGAAATGCATAGGGGAAACTGAGGCACCCACACAGTAGTCAGAGAAAACATTATAAACATTCCCACTTCGTCACATGTAGTTTATTACTATTTTAATGAAGACATTAAGATCGCAATGATAGACACACATTCAATAAGTAGAATATGAAAAGTGCATAAATATGCCGAAAATTGCCAGTTGGTGGGAGCTGGGTCCCCCCCCCCAACATACACACCGTGCCCTTAAGGCAGGAGGGGGCAGAAAGGAGTGAGTGGGAGGCCCTCACAGGAGGGGATTTAGGGGGAGAGGGCACAACGGGGGCAGAAAGGGGTGGGGGCGGGGCTGGGGCCTTGGGGGAGAGGGCAGAGTTGGGATGGGGCACCCACTGGCAAAACCAAAAGGCAGAACCTATGCTAGGCCTGAAGTAGGGTTACCAACTTTCTGACCAAAACCGAACACCCTAGCCCCGCCCTTTTCCTGTGGCCCCGCCCCTTCCCCAAGGCCCCGCCCCCGGTTCACTACATTCCCCTTTCTCCGTGGCTCGCTCTCCCCCACCTTCACTCAGTGTCACTGGGCTGGGGCAGGAGGGTGGGTTGCAGGAGGGGGTGAGGGCCAGGAATGAGGGGTTCAGTGTGTGGGAGGGGGCTCCGGGCTAGGCAGGGGGGTGGGGTGCAGGAGGGGGTGAGGGCTCTGGCTGTGTGTGTGTGATTTTAAGGCCAGTCAAGACAATTAAATAATCCAGTCTAATCCCCACACACGTGACAGGCCACAAAGTCACCCCTGCACTGAGCCCAACTACCAGGATTAGACCAAAATAGTCCAGCCTTTAGGAGAATATCCTGTTGTGTGCCACAGGCGGAGCACAGGAGAGGCATAGGGGCACCAGCACCTGAGGCCCCTGCACTGGCAGGGAATTAGTTTGGTGAGATGTACCCAGCTGATCCAGGCAAGTGTCTTGTGCCCCATGCCGCAGAGGATGGCAGAAACTCCAACCCTGCCAGTCTGACCTGGGGGAAATTCCTTCCTGACCCCAGAAATGGAGATCAGTGAGACCCTGAGCATGTGAGCAAGGCACCAGCCAAGCACCAGAGAGAAAGCCCAGCATGTTTTCTATCTCACCTCAGAGCACTTGCTTCAGCACCTCCTGCCCCCTCCTGCCACCTCCATGTGGGGTGGAGAATCCATCATTGCCCTGCGTACTTTGTTCCAATGTTTAATCACCTGATTTCAAATGTGTCCCTTATTTCTCATTTTAGTTTCTCTGCCATTAACTTCCAGCTGTTGGTTCTTGTTCTGCCTTTCGCTGCTAGGTTAAAGAGCCCTTCAGTACCCAGGAGTTTCTCTTTGGGAGGGGATTTACGCCCTGTCATCAAGTGACCTCTGGGTCTTCTCTGTGATAAACAGAACAGACTGAGCTCTTGTCTCGCACTGGAAGGCAACTTTTCAGCGCTTTTTTTTTTTTTTTTTTTTGTAGCTCTTCTCTGCCCCCGTCCAATTTTTCATTCTTCGTCTTAAAATGTGGCCAACACGACTGTGTGCAAGCGTCCAGTGCTGATCTGACCCATGTTGTACACAGAGATAACACTAGTGCCCTATTTCTAGTCACTGTTCTCCTGTCTATACAGCCAAGGATGGCCACAGCATTGCACGGGGATTTCATGCTGAGTTGTTTGCCTGTTATCACACCTAAATCCTTCTCCGAGTCACAGAAGTCTGGCCTTGCTCTTTAGTAAAGCTCAGTGTGTTTGAATGGCCACAGCTGCCCAAGTGCTCCGTAACATACACAAGGGAACCCCCTCCTCAGCCACCTTCCGCTGCTGCTGGGCTCTTTTCTCTTCCTTCTTCTCCAGGATCTGGATGTGTCATTGTGGGGGGAGTTCTCCTCCTCTCTGCCTGTGAGCGATGTGACCCCCCCACCCCCGATGGACTCACCAAACCCAGGATTCCTTCAGCCTGAAAGCAGAGGGGAGCTGTCACCTGCTCCCTCCTTAACACTCCAGTCCCAGGCCCTGAATTCCCTCCCAAAGCACAACAATCCACACTGGGCCCAACTCCTCTCTCTGGTGATTTCCTTTCTCCCACAAATCTGTCTTGAAGACACGATCCTGGGAACAGGTGAGCACAGCCCCTGAGATTTACCCTCCCAGTCGCCAAGGGGCAGTTCGCCCGATTACACAGCTCGGGAATGTCGGCTTTTTCTTTTCTCCTTTCAGAAGTAAATGGTTGTATTTCTAGTCTCTTTCTCTGACCCCCCGATTTGCTGCTTCCAATTCTCTGTTGTACACACCAGCCTGGAGCCATCCTGCACTGGGTACATGGGGGGCTTCCAGGATCAGACTCTAAAATAGCTTTGGAGGGAAATTCTACCCCCCACTCCCCCGCAACCCCGACCTGTTCCTGGGAGGTGCCGGTAATGACCCAGGCCGCCGAGCACCATGGAGCGAAGAGACCAATTTTATCAGTAAGTCAGACCCCCCTGGACGCCCGCTGCCTGGGTCACCTCCCCCCAGGTGACGCGAGTCGCCCTCCAGAACCGTTGCTGGGCCCGGGGGCAAACACACGAGCCAGAGGGACGGGTAGCTCCCAGCCCTGAGCTCCCCAGTCACCGCTCTGCCGGTGCCCCTCACTCCCAACCCGCAGACCTTCCACGCTCTATCTGTGACTTCTGCTACCAAACCACCAATGCGCTAACTCCTCTTGGGAGACATTTTTCTGCACAATACTGCTGCTATTCCAGCTATTGACTCCAGGAAACATTTTCCTTAGCCTGGTTCCGTGTGTCACTGGTTTGTCTAGCAAAGGTCAGTCCCTGGCCGTGTGGTCCAGACATCCTCATTCACATCAAGCTTCCAGTTCAGAATCATTTCCCATTCCTGCTCTGTGGGAGGGGAGACTTTTCAAAGTGCTCTCTGTGCGACTGCAAAGAGAACAAACCCCAGATCCCCCCTGTGCTTTGGGAGCCAGGTTTGCTGTGTGAATTCTGGATTTCAGATGACTTCAAGCCTGGGCATTGTGATTATTTACTAGTTTCTCTGGCATTGGGCCACTGTTGTGCTCCCAGCTGTGATGGCCAAGTGGTTAAGGCGTTGGAGTTGAAATCCAATAGGGTTCCCCTGCGCAGGTTTGAATCTTGCTCACAGCGAGGCCTGTGGTTTAGCCAGTCTCTAACCCAGGCAATACCTCTCTACAAACCCCTAAGACACTCAATTCTCTCCCCAGCCCAAGTAAATCCTGTTCTGCTCCTTTCATAGAGACACCACCTCACACTGTGTCCCTGAGGTGTCAGGCAAACTCTCAGCACCTGAAGCCTCTGCCACTCACCTAGCGCCCCATAGATCAGCCATAATCCTGGCTGCTGCTCCTCTCTCTAGAGTGTGAAAGGAGGCGAGTCAGCGACTCCATGGGTGCTACGGGGCTGCAGAACCAACAGAAAAAAAAATAGGTGCTCAGCACCCACTGGCAGCCAGCTCTGCCCCTGCACCTCCCACCTGCTAGCAGGCCTGGCTGACAAGTCCTCCTCTTCTCCTTCAGTGCCTCCTGCGTGTCAGTAATCCAGTATGCTGGAGGAGTGGGGAGAGGAAGAAATGGGGCAGGGTGAGGGCTTGAGGTGGAGCAGGGGGTCAAGCAACCCCCGGGAACTCTCAAAGTCAGCACCTCTGAGTACAGACGCCTTCCCTGAGTCTGAGCTACCAGGATCCCAGCCACAGAGCAGGTGGCAAAAGTCTCAGCCTCCCTGTCCCACACATGGCTCTGGGCACCACCAGGAATCGTTTGGCTCCTGGCACACAAGGCAACTTAAAAACGGAGTCCCTGGACAGCAGTTCAAACCCTGGCCCCTTCCATAAAGAGCCTGATGCTCTACGGACTGAGCTAGCCCGTCTTGCTAAGAGCCTCCACCCCCCTTCTTTTTCTCCACGGCCACTGCCAATTCCTCCTCCTCTTCCTCCCTCCTGCACCTCAGGGTCACTAAATCTCCACATCTAGACAGCCGCTCCCCCCCCCCCGCTGCACCCTAATCCCCCATGCCTGAGCCTCCCTGCCAAAGTCCTGCACCTGGCTCCAGAGAATTAAGTCTCACATCTCGCTGGGAACTCCACTTCTTGTGCCCATAGAGTCTCGGCCCCCCTCAGTAGATGATCCAAGAAACACAAAGGTGGTTTGGGGAGCAAAGACTGAGGGGGAGTCAGGGGGCGAAGAATGACAATATGGGCCGTGCTCTGGGCTCGGCTGGTGGAGAGCAGAGTCTGGTAGATCTGTGGAATCTGCCCTACTCTCCGTAAAGCAAACGACCTCAGTGTCTTCTGTGCTGGAATTGTATTTTCCACAGGGCAAAATGATTGGCAGAAACCATTTGCTTAAAGAAAACTAGTGCTCTACATGAGGTTCGAACTTACAACCTCAGCATCACTCCCCTGCTCTATAAGTACTGTGCGCTAACCCATTGGGCTACTGGAGCCTACATTTAGGGGCTTCTCTCCTTGTTTCATGGCTGGATTAGGGGGCGTGTCGGGGGGTGCATTAACTAAAACAAATCCATATTAAAGGCTGCAGGATGGCAACAACAGAGGTGGGGAGCCTTCTTCCATGTGATAGAGCTGGGTCCCCCCTTCCGCTGCTGAGGGGAAGATTGGTGCTTTGAGCCCACCCCGTGCTGGAACGTCTCATGGGTGAGATTAACGAGACTCTTGAGAAGAGAAAAGAGAAGAGAAGTCTTTTCTATTCCTGCCGAGCTCCATTGGTCTCCTATGGCCCTTTCGGCTCTCTGCTCCCCTGCTGGGGAGATGCAGAGACAAGCCCCCATCTGGGTGAGTCACCGAGAGGCTGTAGCCCATGGAGTGTCTGTGCGAGAGGGGTAGGGTTGGATTGGGCTCAAGGGGAAAAGGCTCTGTGTGATAGGGGGTGGGGGTGTGTCTTAGGATAGAAATGATGGAAAACACAGGGGTAGTGACAGTGAAGCCACGTGTCTGAGTGTTATGACCCTGTGTGGTGCTGCCGTTCAACTTCCCCTCCTATGGTCTCATCTTTCATTGAATCCAGCATTTTTTCACCTAGCATCACCACACAGGTGTCCCAGACGCCTCAGATACAGAGTGTCCCTCTGCCAAGGCCTGGAACTGATTTCAGCTGCTGGACAGCTCTGCTCAGTTTTTACACATTTGCACAGGAAAATGCTGAGTGTTTAAATTCATTTCAAGCCCCCCTCCCCCCATTCAGGGAATTTCTGAACACACTGGAGATGGGTCTGGAAATCGATTTTCATTTGAAAAAGGTTTTAAAGGGAATCACTTGGATTTGAAGTAGGAACCCATCACCCTGCAGGCAAATATTCAACCAGGCAGCTGTACTCTCAGCAAAGAAGGCCCTGTACAGCCCAGAGCAGGAACAGCTTTGAACCTGGGGGTTAGTAAACTTTATCTCTATACAAACACCACAGCTTACAAAATCCCCACTCCCGCTCTGTGTCACCAGAGCACAACAACTCTCCTTGGAGCACACACAGCTCCCCAGCTCCCTGCCCGTCAGCTTCTCCAGCATTGCTCCAATCCCTGAAAGGGACAGGGCACCGGTAACTAGAACCCCTTCATCCCCATAGAATTAATGCCCAAATAATTCCATTTCGACGTAGAGCTCCTCTGAGCGTCAGCCCTGTCCCTGTGTAGCTCCCCAGCAGTGAGTGTGGCCTATAATGCAGAGGCCACGTTTTTATAGTTTGAGCATTTGTGGTTCTCTATTGTGTCTCATACGGCAGATCTGGTTGTTAGGATATTCGGACCTGTCTGCAAAGGCCTAGACTTTAAGAACTTAGGTGTATTCTTATCACTTAGCTAGTTATAGAGGTACAAAACAAGAATCAAAATCACAGTCTGCACCAAAAAATTAACAATTCTGTGCACTATTCTGTTCACTGCAGGGAGCTTCCCCCCACCAGCCCTGAACAGAATATCACTGCCAGCCTCCAGCTCAGGGCTGATCCTTCACTTCCCCCCATGCAGCTCTAGGTGAAAGAGCTCCCTACGCACCCTGAAGGGGAAAATCCACAAACAAATCTTCACTTTGCTCTCACACCTCTAGGGGCCCAGGCCAGCCCAGTACTGATTCCAGCCCATGTCGGGTGAGGAGTTCCTGCTGCTCCCTATTGACAAACACTGACTTTGTGCTGGACTGGGGGGGCTGTCCCATTTTGCAAGCAGGTACTTCCTGTTTCTGGGAAGGAAGAACTAAGGCCCTAGTGTTAACTCCCTGCTGCACCCTGCTCGGCAGAACTCCAGAGCCTCACCAGGCGGGAGCCTCCTTTGCCAGCCACCCTGTGACAGGAGCAGGCTGTTTCCACAAGACATGGGGAGTTCGGAGCGACGGAGCAGAGGAAGAAGTCTAGAGAGACCAGTGGGAGCCCCATGTCCTGAGCTAAGAGAGCTAGTGCCTGATAAAGAGCCTTCGCCGCGGAGAGCAGCCAGCAGTGGCAGTGGGAGGGACCAGGGGCCGGAGAGGAGCCCCGTGCCTGGTGGCGAGCAGTGGGCGAGAGAGAGGGGGTAGAAGGGAGAGGAACCAGCAGGCAGGGGGGCCTCGGGGCGCATCGCAAGTGGAGGGGGTTGGGCTGGGACCGCTTTGGAGCATGTTACAGCAATAAAGTCTCCCCAAACTCTCTAGGAAGATAGGGGTGGGAGGAGCAACCCCTTTGGCCTGGTAGGCAGTAAGCATCCTTCCCAGTAGGGCAGAGACCATGCCCATAGGCAGATAGACCCAGCCTAGCCCATAGGAGACTGGGGGAGTGGAGCAGAGGAAGAGGATGCAGGCAACTGAACATGACAGATGTTCATGGAACGAGAGACAAAGTTTGAGTGTGAGTTGGCCAACGCAGTAGAGAAGAACAGAGAGAGAGAGAAACCTAGGAGGAAGGAAAGAAACTCGGAACAGGGAGTTACCCTCATGGATCCAACCTTCTGCAAGGGAGCACACACCACTCCTGGCCAGAGAGATGATTAGCCCCCACAAAAGGCAACATCTCCCTTGAAGCCACAGCTAGTCAGGAAACCCACACCCAGGTAACGGGACGTCCCTGCCTGGAGCTAGGGGGGCTGTGACCAGAGCCCTCCCCAAACCAGACACTGATCTCACCGACAGAGACAGCTACTCTTGTCCCAGCTGGGCAGGTCTTGCCTGGCATCAACAGGATTCACGCTGTCACTGCTCTCACTCACTTTCCATCTGACCTCGGGGCTGGACTCCGTCCCCGCCACTTCTTTCCCCTTGGTATGAAACACAAGACAAGAGGAAAAAAAAAAGCAATGGTGGCGAGGCTCCTCTTCTCGCTACTCCTGCACCCGAGGGCCCTGGCTTCAACCCTCCTTCCGTTCTGCCATCACAGCTACAATTAGAAATCTGCACCCTGGGCTCACTCCTGGTTGTCTCCCCAATCCTTGGCGTTGTCCAGCATGTCTCCCTCCACAGTAGTCACCTGGCCTCATCTTAGACTCCATCTTCATTCTGCTCTTCTCCTTCCCAGAGCTCCTGCTCTGCTCCTCAGACCTGCCTTTCCTCAGTTCTGCATGCAGAGGGGAAGGGGCATCATGGGAACACACACGCCCCATTCCAGACACCACATAGCATCCATCGGGCTACCAAACCATGTCACCTTCGTCCAAAAGCCACACCGCATCCTGAGGGAGCAAAAAGCCCTCGTGAGCCCAGCACACACAAAAGCCAGGAAAAGATTCACACCCAGCCCAGCCACATTGGGCGCTTGCCCCCACTTCCTGACCACAGGTCCACGGGGCTCATGGATGGAGAAGTTTGGTGGCAGTGGGGACCCTTGAAGGACTAGCTCAGCATGTGAATGAGTGACTGGGATATATGTGGGGGGGGCTGGACTGTGGGGTTGGGGTGTCCAGCAGGACCCAAGGGAAGGGACTAGGGGGAGAGGAGGATGGGGTTACCAGGGTGCACTGTGGGGATGGGGGATTTAGAGACCCCAGAGGGGATGGGCGGGGGCAGGTTGGAGGCCCCACGGTGGCTGAAAAGGGGAACTCGGCAGGTTGGGGGTAGCAGAGAGTGGAGATGAGGAACCTCACACACTGGGGTCCTAGCGGCGCGAGGGCAACACGTGCCTGAGGACGGGAGAGGAACACGCTCCTCCCCCTGTCAGCCCCATTTCCGGGCCCCGACCTTCTCCTCATGGCGTCCTCAGCGCTGCACTCACTTCCTGTCCCCAACTTCCGCTTCCGGCCAGGCGCTGCGCACCGGATACCGGAGCCTCCCCCCGCCCGAACAGACAGTGCCCGGCCCGCACTGGCCGCTGGGAGAAGCGGTCTCGGGAGCAGCCCGGCGCGCGGTGCTGCTGGTGCTGCGGTGGCTGATGGGAGCTGCGGGCCGGGCACACACATCTCCCAGCAGCCACCGCGGCTCCTGTTCCCCTCCCCCCGCCGGCCGCAGCTGGTGTCTGACCCCGCAGTGGGGGGGGGGGCTCTCCGAGGCCCCGCCCCTTCCCCGAACCCCGCTCACGCCACCCCCCCTCCCCCGGTTCTCCTCGCTGGCACTGGGGCGGGGCACAGGAGGGGGCTCCGGGCTGGGGCGGGGGGTTGAAACTTTCCCTGGTGCCGGTGGGTCCTTCGCGTCCCCCCCCGGCCCCGCCCCAACTCCAACTCCACCCTTTCCCCTGCCCCGCCCCCATTCCAACCCCTTCCCCAAATCCCCGCCCTGGACCTGCAACCCCCCTCTGCGTTGGGGAGGGGCGCTCCAGCTGGGGGTGCAGGGATGAGGGGTTGTGGGTCACTGGCTCCGGCAGGGGGGTTGGGTGCAGGAGGGGTTGTGGGTCGCTGGCTCCGGGAGGGGGTTGGGGTGCGAGGGGGGCTCTGGCTGGGGGGGCAGGTTCCGGGAGGGGGCAGGGATGAGGGGTTGTGGGGCGCTGGCTCCGGGAGGGGTTTGACCTGGTGCAGGTGGGGGCAGTTGGAGGAGAGGAGGAGGGAACCTGCCTTAGTCCTGCTGCGCCGCTAACCGGACTTTTAACGCCCCGGGCAGCAGTGCTGATCGGAGTCGCCAGGGTCTCTTTCTGGTCAAAAACCCGACACCTGCAACCCTAGATCCCCCCTGCGCCCAGCCAGCCCGGCCTGCCCCAGATACCCCTAAGCCCAGCCAGCCCGGCCTGCCCCAGATCCCCCCTAAGCCCAGCCAGTCCGGCCTGCCCCAGATCCCCCTAAGCCCAGCCAGCCCGGCCTGCCCCAGATCCCCCTAAGCCCAGCCAGCCCGGCCTGCCCCAGATCCCCCTAAGCCCAGCCAGCCCGGCCTGCCCCAGATCCCCCTAAGCCCAGCCAGCCCGCGCTGCCCCAGATCCCCCTAAGCCCAGCCAGCCCGGCCTGCCCCAGATCCCCCTAAGCCCAGCCAGCCCGGCCTGCCCCAGATCCCCCTAAGCCCAGCCAGCCCGGCTGCCCCAGATCCCCCTAAGCCCAGCCAGCCCGGCCTGCCCCAGATCCCCCTAAGCCCAGCCAGCCCGGCTGCCCTACTCCCACAGGCCAGATCAGGAGATCAGATGGCAACAAGCTCAGCTGGTGAGAAAGCCCCAGATCAGCCAGACACAGGGACAAATGCACCCCGGGCCCAGAGTGACACAAACACGCTGACAGAGCACAACGCACATGAACAAACTCCACACACAGGTGCATTCACACACACATACGCATGCACTTTGCAAACATACACGCACACATACATATGCACCCATCACAGACACACACGTCACAGACACACAAACACAGATACGCACCCAACACACGCATTTGTCAGACAAAGGCACTCCTACACACTGCTCAAACATACATGCACACATGCACTGCTCAGATACACTTCGACACATTGCTCACACACATTGATGCATGCTGCTGTCACATACACACTGCACACACACACTACAGACACATTCTTGCACACCCATACACACTGCTCATACAAATACACAACTGCACACACACTTATACACATTGGTCAGACACTGCCCAGATACACACTGCTCCCAATCTCCCCTCGAGCCCTCGCCCTTCCCCCAGGCCCTGGGGCTCAGGTGGTGCTGGGCAGGGTGGGGGGCAGGCCCCGGCTCCCTCTGGCTCTGCTGGGCCTGGGCGTCTCCAGCAGCCAGGCCTGTCCCTTCCCTGGCTGGGTCGCTGCCCCTTGCGATGCCCAGGGACCAGGGCAGAGAACCTGAGCAGGGACTGACTGGGACAGGGGGTTGTGGTTACGGGGTATCCAGGGCACCAGTAAGGGGGCAGATTCACTGGGGCACCAGGGCTGTGCGGTTAGAGGGAGTGGGGAGTCAGGACTCCTGGGTTCCATTCCCATCCGTGGGGAAACACCGGGTTGAGAATCACAGGGGCAGGTGCACCGGGCACTGGGGCTGTGGGGTTCTCAGTATCTCAGGACCCTGCCCTGTGCCCACCCAACCCCCAAAGCATCTCTGGGGCCCTCAGTGGGAGGAGCTGCCCCACCCCAAATCCTTCACCCCCCGCACCCAAACTGCCTATCCGGGCTCCACATAATGACACCGAAGGGGAAGGAGACTCAGGGATTCTCAGCTCTGCCAGCAGCTGGATCCATCTCTGAGGGGAGCCCGAGGCGTTGGGTGAGCCGAGAACAGACCCAACAGGCACCCCCGAGGGAGATGGAAACCCCAACTTTAACTTTTTTCTGCTCAGTTTCCCTGGCACAACAGGGCCCTTATCTCGGTTGGGGTCAGGACAGCGCCTGGCCCAATAGGGCCCTGATCTCTGTCGGGGTAATGAAGCTTTAGGGGCAGAATGGGCTGGCAGGGGGAGGCGTTTGGGCTCAGGAGGATCCATGGAGGAGGCAACTCCTCACCCCGCGCTGTCTCCACCCATCTCCCCCATCTCCTCACTACAGGTCGATCCAGTGAGAGAGACAGCCCTGGCCCCGAGGGGACCCTGCCCCTGGCTCTTCCTGACCCCTGTCCTGCTGGCCGCCGGCCTGGCCCATTTCAGACCACGTGACGCCTACGAGCGGTTCCTGAGAGAACATGTTGATTTCCCCAAGACCAGCGCCACCAATGGCCATTGCTACGGCAACCTCCTGCTGTGGTGCCAGAACCTGACTGGCCCTTTCTGCAACCCCCCCCCACCCTCATCCAGCCCCAAGCACCGAGGCAGAGCCCAGCAGGATCCGTGTGACCTGAGGCCAGGGAAGGCCCATGCGCTTTGACACAGCCCTGTAGAGCCCAGGCGCTGGCCATGATCTGGGAGCAGGGGGTCCTCTACTCCCCCCTTTGGCTCCTGGGCAGCCCCGTCGCTGGGGGCTTGGGGGCTCTTCTCCTGCCCCATCCCTGCCCCACTGGGCAGCGCCCGCCAAGCATCTCCACAGGGACATTCAGCGTCCCCCCGGGCTACTTCCTATGAGATGTCTGGAGGCCGTGGGACTGGGGGTCTCTGGGCTCCCGGCCTGGGTAACTCCCAGAGACTCCGATCTCCCTTGCACGTCTGCAGGTGCCTGGGGATGCGCCTGGGTCTCAGCGCCTCGGGGCTCTGCGGTCAGGGGCTTCAGCAGCTTCTGGGCTGGAGCCTGCAATGTGCATCCTCCATTTTTGGCGTCTGCCTAGACTGAGCTGAGCTGCTCCCTTTCACATGGTGCTGCAGTTGTAGCATGTCCAGCAGGGCTGCGGGTGGGGGCCTTGTCTTCCTCTGCCTAGGCTATGGGGTTAACTCCTCCCAATCCAATGCGTGGCTGGTACAGCCCGGCACATACTGCGCTGCCCCTTCCGTCTCCTCCTTCCCATGCAACAGCTGCTTTGCCGTCTCACAAGAGATGTGATGAGTGGGGGCCTCAATCGGCTCCTGTTCGCCTCTAGAGTCTGTCAGAGGGAGAAAGGGCAGGAACACAAATTAGAACAAAACCTTGAAGGCTGAACATCTGGAGCAGGGCAGTTTTCCACGGCACATCGCCCCACTTTGCTAATGCTCATTCGCAACTTCCCTGAGAGCCGGCATTTCTTAACAAGAGCATCCAACCCCCCAACCTCTGCTACCCTGGGGGCCGGCAATGGCTAAAGGGAGTCTGGGAGAATTTCTCCTCTCTCCACATGGCTCTGATGACGGAGGGAATCACATGGGAGAAGCTGTAGGGTGACCAGACAGCAAGTGTGAAAAATCAGGACAGGGGGTGGGGGGTAATAGGAGCCTATATAAGAAAAAGACCCAAAAACCGGGACTGTCCCTATACAATCAGGACATCTGGTCACCCTAGAGAAGCTGTGTGAATGTCGGGCTCTATGGAGTGGGGGTGGGACGTCAGACGTGCACTTTGCCCCCTGCGAAGAGGTCGGTACAATACTCAGATCGGTCCCCTAGGCTCAGCTCTGGTTCTCAGAGGTCCTGAAAACCCTGTCCCACAAATCTCCACGCACATTTCCGAAAGAACAGAGTCAAAAAGCCACCTGCCCTGTCAGCGGGACAAACCTGGAATCCTGTCCGACTTCCTGGTTCTCTCGGTCGGCTGCAGTGGCTCAGGGCGACCCCTTCTGCACATCCGTGAGACAACCGGCCATCAGGTCAACCCGTTCCCTTCAATGGGGTTGAGCTGGGGGCCGAGTGGGGACTGGGAACGTTTCCCCGGGCAGACCAGACTCGGCCTGCCGGGCAGGGTCCGGACCAGGCGGGGCAGCCGCAGGAACCGTTGTGGGGGGAAAGGATTGGGGCCGCTGAGACAGGGACCCGGCCATCAGGCAAGCTGCCTGGGGCTCCCCGTCCTCGGCCGCAGCAAGGGGATGCTCCCCGCTGCCGACAGGATCGGGCCCCTGGACCTCCGAAATATTTTTCTTTTCCTTTCTCATGACCTGCACCTCAACCCTCAGCACAGAGCTCCCTCCCAGACCCCACACCCCCTCTGGCACCCCAGCACTCTGCCCCAGCCTGGAGCCCCCCTGCACCCAAATTCCCCCCCAGAGCCTGCACCCCTCACCTCCCCTGGCATCCCAACACTCTGCTCCAGCCCAGAGCCCCCCTGCACCCCAATTCCCCCCCAGAGCCTGCACCCCTCACCTCCTCTGACACCCCAGCACTCTGCTCCAGCCTGGAGCCCCCCTGCACCCCAATTCCCCCCAGAGCCTGCACCCCTCACCTCCTCTGACACCCCAGCACTCTGCCCCAGCCTGGAGCCCCCCTGCACCCCAATTCCCCCCCAGAGCCTGCACCCCTCACCTCCTCTGGCATCCCAACACTCTGCTCCAGCCTGGAGTCCCCCTGCACCAAACTCCCTCCCAGAGCCTGAACCCCTCACTCCCTCCCACACCCCTATCCTCTGCACCAGCCCAGAGCCCCCTCTTGCACCCAAATGCCCCCTGAGCCTGCACCCTTCACTCCTCCTGTACCCCAACACTCTGCCCCAGCCCATAGCCCCCTCTGGCACCCAAATGCCCCCCAGAACCTACACCCCTGATTCCCTCCTGCACCCCAATCCTCTGCACCAGTCCATGCCCCCTCCTCCACCAAATTCCCCCCCAGAGCCTGCACCCCTCACTCCCTCCTGCACCTCAACACTCTGCTGCAGATGCACAGGCTGCTAGGCAGCCATCTTGGTAACAGCAAAGTTGTGTCTATGTGTCTCTGTGGTGTAATGGGTCAGTGCATATAGCTGTTAACTAAAAGGTTGGTGGTTCAAGCCCACCCAGGGATGGTGATAACTCTGTGTTACTTCTTTGCTCCTCACGACCTGCTGGGAGCCTCAACGGCCCCCTTTTGCCACCTCAAAAATGTCTCCCTTGTCCTCAGTGGTTTCAGCTGATGGCCCGAAAAGTGAGCTGGATGCCACTCAGAAACCCATCTCCCAGCAGCCATGCCGGGGGCTCGGTCTTAATCCTCAAGGCCGAGCGCAAAACCTTCAGCCGGGAACATTTCGCTCCCTTCCCGCCTCCGCCCAAGGGGCAAGGGAGAAACGGACAAGACACGCCGGCTCAAAGACGCCTCCCTCCCACTTCCCTGTAGGCTGCACACAGCTCTTGGCCTGCCTCATGCCTCGTCAGGGAAACGCGGCCATGCTGCCCAAGCCTGAGTCACGTCCCCAGCCTGGCCCGCCCCGGCTAACGGAGTCAATGGCAGGGTGAGTCGGGGCCGCGTAACCCGCCCTCCTGGGGCTCCGGGGCTGGGGAAGCTGGGGCCGCACCGCCCTCTCTGGAGCTGGGAGGGAGGTTGGGGGCACGATGAGGCCTGGGGCGGGAGTTGGGTGCTGCAGTGCGGGGGCTCTGGGCACCAGTGGGGTTTGTGGAAGGGGCGGGGCCTCGGGCAGAAGGGGCGGGGCAGGGGGTTAGTCTCCCTCAGCTGGCGGTTCGCGCCCCACCCATGGTGTTGCAATGAAAGAGGCTGCCCAGTCTGCACTGGCAGCGAGGTTCCCCCACTAAGTGGTCACGCAGAGGCTGCAGGAGACAGGCAGGTGGCAGCAGGGGAAGGGGCGACACAGGAGCTCTCAGCACCAGGGTGAAGGACAATGCAGTGGTGCGGCAGCGACACAGAGTGAACAGGGCAAACCGAGAGCCCGTTGAGGGAGTGGTGGCAGCAGAAGCTGAGGTATCGCTCGATGCCTTCCTCTTCTTCCCCCACCTCTGGGGCTTTGCTGCCCAAGGGGAGGGGGTTGGGGGAAGGAGAGCGGAGGGGTCTGTTAAAGGAACATTGGATTGGCCTGTCACACGGCAAGGTGAGAAACTGAGGTGAAGGACACTGCCCAGCGTACTCTGGGGTGGGGGTTTTGCTTATGAGCGTAGATTTGAATTTATGATCGTAGATTTGAATTAACTGCGATTAATTGACAGCCCTAATTTTTACTATATTAATTAAACCCATAACTTTATTTACTCAAGCCTAAAAATTAGTGTCTCTTATTTTTTCTCTGTCCTAGCAAGAATGAATTGAATTTTGTGACTTTCTGGAAAGTGCAGAGAGATTAAATGTGGGGAATTCAGTCTCTGTGTTTGTGAGCTGATGTTTTCCCGCACAGGTCAGTACCTGCATTGAAATACCAAGGGGGATCTAAGGGCTGGGGTACGCTGGGCACTTCACTGGCAGAGCGACGTCTCTCCAGGTGTGAAAAATCCACACACACACCCCAAACCAGTAGAGTTAAGGTGACCTAAGACCTGGTTAGATAGTGCTAAATAAAAGGGAGAATTGTTCTGTCAGGGATGGGAAAACCCCTCCAGTCACTGTCTACTCCGAAATGCTATAGCAGTGTCATGGCAGCGGTTTAAGTATAGACAGAGTGAAACTAGACCTTGCTCCAGTTCTCAGTGTGGATGCTCAGGCACTAAAACTACACCAATAATGACAGTTTTGTCCTTCTGTAGTTGGCAGGATTTGAACCTGCGCAGGGCAACCCCAATGGATTTCTAGTCCATTGCCTTAACCACTCGGCCACAACTACTTGATATATGACTGTTTCACTACATGATGATTCTGTTCTCACTGAATTGTCACTTCAGATTGTTTGCTCAGACCAGCTTCCCCAGCACACTCATGGCTGCGCGTCAGTGTAAGTGACTCCTTGGCTGAACAGCGAGAATTCCTGCCCATTTCCCTTCCAGCTGGAGGAGGATAGAGTGTGTTTGTGTTAACGACATTGCTATAGATTGTTGTTCATTCCCCACTCTGACAATTCAGACAGTCCCTTTTCCATTCAAATCTCCAGCCCAGCATCCCAATAGCAGGGGGCAGGATTTCTCTGGGGCACTGAAATATTTCAGGGGGTTGGTGCGTGAACTCAGCCTTGCATTCCACCCTTGACGTTTCATGGACTAACAACAGCAGCATGAAGAGCCGAGCCAATATCTCCCTGTCAGGGATGCAGGTGCCATGTCCCCTCTGTCTGACCATCGCAATTGCAGGAGAGAAGGTTCACTGGAATCGAACCTCCTGGCTCAGACCACAGACACAGGAAGATTTCGCTGTTCATGGATCTGTGCAAAGGAAATTGTGTCTCTGTGTGAAATTGAGGTGGGAAATGAAACGTCCACAGGGTGGCCCAATGCCCTAAGGAATGTGGGTGAAGGACTCGGGCTGAGAAATGATTTAACAGGGAATTGTATCAATTTATTGGCCTGATTAAAAACTATGGCTAAAAGGGAGCCATTGATGTTAGTACTTGTACCTGTGTAGGGACACCCCAGTGCAGTGGCGTAGCTTTTAAGAGGAGGGGGAGCAAAGATAAAAAAGGCACCTCCCTTTGCTCCTCCTCCGGCTGCACCAACTCTCCCTGTCCATGGCTCCTCCGGCCCTGCCGTGCCACCCCCGTGGCCCCCCCACTCGCTGCTCTGGCCGCCATGCTCTGCCCCCCCCCACTCCTCCGGCCATGCCCGCCGCCCCCCCATGGCTGCCGGCCGTGCTGCGGGCCGCCAGCCTGGGCACCCCCCTCGCTCCTCTCTGGCCCAGCCGCGGCTGCCAGGCCACCAGCCTGCGTCTCCCCTCACTCCTCCAGCCCAGCCATGGCTGCCGGGCCGCGCTGCGGGCCTCCAGCCTGGGCCCCCCCTCGCTCCTCTCCGGGCTGGCCGCGGCTGCTGGGCCGCCAGCTTGCATCCCCCCTCCCTCCCTCCTCCAGCCTGGCCGTGGCTGCCGGGCCGCGAGATTGGGCCCCGCCTCGCTCCTCCGGTCCGGCCACGGCTGCCGGGCCACCAGCCTGCGTCCCCCCTTCCTCCGACCTCCAGCCCGGCCGCGGCTGCCGGGCCGCCAGCCTGCGCCGCCCCCTCGCTCCTCCGACCGCCTTTGGAAAGGCGGGGGAAGTGGCTGCTTCCCCTGCACCCCGCTAGCTACGCTAGTGCCCCAGTGGGTGTCAAGTCCATTGCCTTCACCAGGGGCATTCATTTATTTTATCAAGGTACAAATTTCTTGGCCAAGGTATAGTCAAGGTCTAGACTCCAGAGAAAACAATACACTGCTGATAATAAGAAGTATATACAAAGATTTTGCAGCCACTATGGGCATAACTATGATATATCATGTTTCACTCTATATCTGGCGCCACCACCTTTCCCTTTGGCCTTGTAGGTGACCAAGGGTAAAACTAAACATCTCCTCAGATACCAGGGAGTGTTTGTGTTCATTCCTGCGAGCTACACAGGGGTTTGATTTTGCTGTTTTCAATCCTCCGGCTCTGCCGGGATAAGGAACAATTCAGACTGTCACTGAACTGAAGGCGGAAGATCATTTTTTGACAGGGAGAGGGATGCCTCCTCTTAAGGAGCCTGTGCCGCTCCTGGTGGGACCGCAAGACATCCCAGAGGAGAGAGGGTGGCCAGCAAAGCAGTGACAGGGTGGAACGGCAAGTGACTAGCAATGTGGCCGGACAGTGGAGGGAGAAAGGGGCTTTCCCCCCAGGAGGTGAGAGGTGAACTCTGCAGCTGGAACTCTGGGTTTTCATTGACCCAGGACAGCAGCTGGGAGTGAGGTGCAGTGAAGGGAGGGGCACATCCAACGAGCTTTTGGTGTCTGGATTTAAGAGCCTGAGGCAAAAGGCCACTGCCCAGTGTAATGTGCCCCACCGCCAAAAGGAGCTCCGTGAGTGGGAACGGTAAGAAGCCCCACCGGGGGGCTGCCCTGCTTTCCTAGCACCTTGTGATGCTGGCTGCAGAATGAATGCTGATCTCTGGATGGCCTTCAGTGGGGATTTGGCATTCCAGGGAGCAGGGAGCAGGCTGGCCGGGTGTCTTTGTGGCTGTCTACTGGCCACACATAAGCATGGTCCTCCCCTCCTCTTGCCCCTCCTGTGACATTATTGACATAATCTGGGACCATATAGAACATGGTTTCAATCAAAGTCCTGTAGTGGCACCAAATCTTGTATAAAGGAGGTCAAATGAGGTGTCTAAGACAAGGTTATGGCTTGCTGGTTATAGTTATGCTGTTTATATGTGTGTATTCATTTTGTAGTTGAAGTTATGAATATTGGCTCTATACTGTCTGTATTGCAAACGCTATGCTTCTGGGTGACATCCCAGACAAGCTGAGATTAGCTCTGCCTAGCCTGCTTGATGGCCCATTAAAGACCATCAGCTATACAATTGACCCATGGAGAGAAGGCAAATACGTCTTGCAATTCAGCAAAATATGCAGGGACTGGCCCATGTGACTCCAGACTCCATTTTGCTGTAATTTTCCACGGTAAGAACAAAGAGGTGTCCTTACACCTGGAAAAGACTATAAAAGGCTGATGCCTGATCTCCATCTTGTCTTCAATCCTGCTTCATACCTCTGGAGGGACTTTGCTACAAACTGAAGCTCTGAACAAAGGACTGAATGACCCATCCCAGCTGGGGATGTTCCAAAGACTTGATTTGATTCTGCAGTTTATTCACTGCTACAAGCCTGAACCAAGAACTTTGCCATTACTGTGTGTAATTGATTCCATTTAACCAATTCTAAGTCTCATCTATAGCTTTTCCCTTTTATGAATAAACCTTTAGATTTTAGATTCTAAAGGATTGGCAACAGCGTGATTTGTGGGTAAGATCTGATTTGTATATTGACCTGGGTCTGGGCTTGGTCCTTTGGGATCGGGAGAACCTTTTTTCTTTTAATGGGGTATTGGTTTTCATAACCATTTGTCCCCATAATGAGTGGCACTGGTGGTGATACTGGGAAACTGGAGTGTCTAAGGGAATTGCTTGTGTGACTTGTGGTTAGCCAGTGGGGTGGGACCAAAGTCCTCTTTGTCTGGCTGGTTTGGTTTGTCTTAGAGGTGGAAACCCCCAGCCTAGGGCTGTAACTGCCCTATTTTAAGCGATTTGTCCTGAACTGGCACTCTCAGTTGGGTCCCGCCAGAACCGCATCGTCACACCTCCCTCGGTTGCTCTGTGGCTTTTAAGCCTTCCCTTGCAGCTGTCAGCACCATCCGCCTCTGCTCTAGGTGCCCAGAGGAGGAAAGGTGTGCTGGGCTCCAGCCTGGGACTCTTCCTCCCTCCTGCCTAGCCCTGACTATGAAGCCTGACCCTGGCACTGCTTTCTTCAAACGCCGTGTGGGCAAGAGGAAGAGGGTGGCAGCTGCAGGTACAAGGACCAAACTTGTGGGTATCAGGTGAAGCAGCGAGAAACACAACCATCAGGTCAACCCGCAGGAATCTCTAGCCAGACTGTTAAGTTCTAGGACCCCAACCAATGGGTCAGCCCATTGAACCAGCTGGACCAAAGACCTATCTCCAGTGGGTCAGTCACCCAGCAGGAGGGAAAAAACCTCACTCTGGGGCCTCCAGATACAGGGAAACCAAGCACATTGAGCTCCAGGGCTTTGCAGCAAACCAACATAGCCCTAGGAGGTCCCACTGAGATTTGAACTCAGATTCCAGATTCAAAGTCCTGAGTGCTGCACATTACACCACGGGACCTGCTGCTGTTTCCGTTTTTGGACCCCTGTGACTCTCAGCTGGCTGACTTGCACTCTGCACTTATTGCTTCCCACCAGCAGCTTCCTCTCGCAGGACTCTCTCTCCTCCTCCAGGGACTATAGTCCTGCTCTACCAGATCCGCGGGTCCTGCCCTGAGTCCCCGCATCCCCCTGATTTGTCTCTGTTCCCTGCAGGGTGCAAAAATGTCAGGAGAGGCGGCTCCTCCCTTCACTCGGTGGTCCTGCTCAAATCGGCCAGCTGTAGCCTCATCGCCCGGAACTCGGCCAGCTGTCGCTTGATCCAGTCGTACAGTCACACGCTGACTGGCTCCCCTGCCTGGATGCTCTTGTGGAAATCCCACAGGCGATGCTGCAGGACTTGGCACCGTTGGTTTCTTTAATGTTGTGGTGTTTGCCCGACCGCCGGAACAAAGCCGCCAACTCCTCCCTCCCGACTCCCATCAACCCCTGGTTGCCATAGAACCCTCTGATACTTTCCCGTTCTGCCAACAGCACCAGGCCTCGCTGCCCCGCCCCTTTATCTTGCAAACTCCGGATGTTCAGCTTCCAATATCCTCTGCCGTGGGTCAGGGAATTGCCCACATTGAGCACACGGTGAGAGCTGCGTGATCCGAAGTGTCCATTGGCACCACCCTGCACTGGGCTGTCGACGTGCTCTCCTTCACGTAAATCCGGTCAATGCGACTCCTGGCCCGTCCCCACAGAAAGGTGTACCCCATCTGCAGCTGGTGTGAGCTCGGGTCAGAGGAATAGGAGGCTACCGCCCGCCCTCCACTGGTTCCACTACGGACAAACACGTCCTCTAAGACAGCCTCGCTACAGAGCTGCGCCAGGTAGTGCTCATTGTAAAAACGTTTCCTCTGGCGGTTGGAAAACGGGACCAGTGGTCCTCAGGCCGGCTGACACAATTAAAATCCCCCCCCCAATATCAAACAGCGTGTGCTCCAGAGGAAGGGAGCCAGTTCCTTCCATTGATCTTTCCTTTCATGCCTTAACTGGGGACCATAAACACTAATATAGTGGTAACCAGTGCCACAGAGCACAAAGTCCACCATTAATGTCCTCCCTGGTCGAAGCTCCACCACCTCTGTACTCGCACCACGAATGTGAAGAACAAAAGTCCAACCCCATCGTTCTTCCCTGGCCTGGAGGTCCAAAAAGACGGGTCCTTCCTCCAATCGCCCTCTGCCCATCCATCTGCCCTAAGGTCAGTAATGTGCATTTCCTGAACGCCCACCATGTCCAAGTCCAGCTGCTCCAAGGCACTGAACATCAAGCGCCTCCTCCTGGGCCCCCGAATTCCTGCCCCACTCCACCTGGCCACTTTAACAGATGTCCCTTCCCCAGTACTGCCCTTGCTCAGCTGTGCACAGGAGCTTTCGTCCCCAGTCCCCGCGTCCTCTGGCACCTCTCCGAGGGCCACGCTCCCTCACTCTCTTCCCGCCATATTGGCTTGAGCAATAAATCCTGTGGGAAAGACAGCTCCGGTCGCTCATTGTTAAAGGTCAGGTGGGCCAACTATGAGCGATAGCTGACGCTCTGTTGTCCTGCTGGGGAGCTCAAAATGAGGGACTTGCCTCAGCTAAAGGGTCGGCTGCGCTCCCAGAGAACAAGCCACTCCTGCACAGAGAAGGAAGAAAGGGCTGTTGAAGCCTGGGATTGAACCAGGGACCTTTAGATCTTCAGTCTAACGCTCTCCCAACTGAGCTACTTCAGCAGCTGCATGGGGCCTTTTTGGCCTGCTGCTTCTCTGTCCGGGATGTTTTGGCAGCCGTGGCACACAAAACGGATGTCATTGGGAGCGGCACAGGAAGACAAGACTCGCTTTTGCCTGCCTTGCTCAGCTTGACTTGCTTCCTCGCCCCGTTCCTGCCTTAGCTCCCGGGTTGACCTGGTGGCAGAAGGGGACTGGGGGCCAGTGGCGTGGGGAGGCAGTTGAGCTGGACCCTGATCTAAACTAGACCCTGGTGGCCAGAGTCTGACCACCACTTGCCGCCACCCCTGTTGTCCTGGCTTCCCCCACTGGGCGTCATTTAGGGAGGGAAGTGGGGCTTCTCCCTCCCCTCCCCGATTTTCACACCGCAGAGGAGTGCGAACAGGAAAAGGAACGACTGCTCCACACTCCCACCAGAGGAACCCGATGCCCTTAGCTGCGGTGAGTAAGAAGTGTCTGTTGGCTGACAGGGCCTGTCCCCGAGGAGCTGGAACAGCAGCTGCCGCCTCCCCCGTCTGCTCCAGGCTGTGGGAAATGCTCATTGCCTGGCTGCCTGGGCGGATGCTGCCCCTGGAGAGCGTCTGTATTGGTCTGTCCACCTCCCGCCTTCACTGAGCCAGTCTGGTACGGTTCCAAGTGCCCCCTCCGGCTTGGCAGCTGAGAGTCTGTGCAGACATCAACCCCCCTGCCAGCCCCCACAGCCAGCAGCAGCTCTAGCCCCCCCCCCCCCAGCACCACAGGGGCACTCAATGCACTTCCTGTGGGGAAATCGCTCCTTATCCAGCCGCTAGAATGAGAGCCAGGGGAGAGCAGTGTCTGGCTCACCTTGGTGGAGAGAAGAGACCTGGTGAGTCCTGATCTCCTGCAGTCTCCCCCGCAATGCTGGTCTGTTTTATTGTCAGTGTAATAGTCACTGCTTCCCCTCGGGGCCATCCCTAGGGGGTGCAGGGCCCAGGACAGATCCCCAACTTTCCACCCCAGGCTCTGCCCCCACTCACCCCTTCCCCCAAGCTCCCACCCCTGTCCTGTCTCTTCAGGTCCTGCCCCATTCCGCTCCTCTTCCAGTGCCTCATGCACACCACTGAACAGCTGATCACTGGCAGAACTGAGAGTGTTTCAGGGGTTTGTACAGAGGAATTGCCCAGGTTAAAGACTGGCTAAAACACAGGCCTCGCTGTGAGCAGGATTTGAACCTGCGCAGGGGAACCCTATTGGATTTCGACTCCAACGCCTTAACCACTCGGCCATCACAGCTGTGAGCACAATAATGCCCCAGTGCCAGAGAAACTGGTAAATAATCACAATGCCCAAGCTTGAAATCATCTGAAATCCAGAATTCACACAGCAAACCTGGCTCCCAAAGCACAGGGGGGATTTGGGGTTTGTTCTCTTTGCTTAACCATGTGCAGTCGCACTGAGAGCGCTTTGAAAAGTCTCCCCTCCCACGGAGCAGGAATGGGAAATGATTTTGAACTGGAAGCTTGATGTGAATGAGGATGTCTGGACCACAGGGCCAGGGACTGACCTTTGCTACAGAAACCAGTGACACACGGAACCAGACTAAGGAAAATGTTTCCTAGAGTCAATAACTGGAATAGCCGCAGTATTCTGCAGAAAAATGTCTCCCAAGAGGAGTTAGCGCATTGGCGGTTTGGTAGCAGAAGTCACAGCTACAGCGGGGGAGGTCTAGCTTTGGTTTCTGGCCAACAGAGGGATGAGTTTTATTGTCTCCAAATTTCAGTAGAAAAATTCAGTCTCAAACTGTGTGGGGTGGGGGTTTCCCTGGTTTTCGTTTGGTTTGGTTTGTTTTTCTCATTTTAAATGTCCTGGATAATTTATCTGGGGAAACTGTTTGGACAAGGCCAAGGAAGAGTTAGAACAATTACAAATCTCCATGGGAGTGAGGGGGTGTCTCAGCGCTGGGGGAGGGGTGGAGATTTTCAGGGAGGGGAGTTGAGGAGATAAATGAGGCTTTTGCTCCAGCAGAGGGAGAGGTTTGGCAGGTTCATTTTTACCATGTGAATCCCCCGCCCCCTCCACATGCTCCCCTGCTGCTGCTGCCCCAGCTCAAACCCCACTGTCACCCCCAGCACGTGACCTACAGCTTCCTGCTGACAAAGCAGGGGATTGTGTGGGGGGGTGGTGGGAGATGGACTGGGTAGTATAAAATACTAAGGGTGGGATGGAGAGCAATAGGATGGCAGCTCCCCCATCCCAGGCTTAACAGAAGGACATGACTCCCCCACCACCCCCAAGCTGTCCCTACTCACCCTAGTATTACTGTGTCCTCTTGATTCTCATCATTCCACCAAGTTTCTGTGATGTCTATTATATCAATATCTTCCTTTAATACCAGGCACTCAAATTCACCTGGCTTAGTGTTTAGACGTTTAGCATTTGTATTTAAGCACTTATAAAATTTGTCCCTTATTAGCTGTCTGTTATTCCGTGATGTAATTGAATGAGACTCTTTTTCATTTCACTGTTTCTCATCAGATCCTACCTGTACATTATCATCTTCCATCCTCTCCTCCTTACTAGGACATAGAGAATCCCTGGTAATAGTTCCTCTCCTAACGGATGGCTCTGTCCGAATCCTGTGCTCCTCAGCACCTGTCGTCTTCCCCTCAGCTCTGATGGGTCATATCCACAGCTGGGATGGGTCATTCAGTCCTTTGTATAGAGCTTCAGTTTGTAGGAAAGTCTCTCCAGATGTATGAAGCAGGATTGAAGACAAGATGGAGATGAAGCATCAGCATTATATAGTCTCTTGCCATGTGGTCTTTGCTTTCTTTGTCCCAAGGACACTCTATCCAGCACGTGGCATAGAAAAACCTTAGAGTTCTCTCCAGAGGCAGGTCTCTGCATATCTTGCTGAGTCACAAGGTGTATCTGCCTTTTCTCAATGGGTGGATTGTATAGCTCATGGTCCTTAATGGGCCATCAAGCAGGCTAGGCAGAGCTAACACCAACTTGTCTGGGGTGTTCCCCGGAAGCATAGCACAACTTTGAAATACAGAAAGTATAGAGCCAATATTCATAACGTCAACTACAAAACTGATACACATATACAGATAGCATAATTATAATCAGCCAATCAGAACCTCTCCATAGACCCCTTCCACGACAAGCTTTATACAATATTGGCTGCAAATATAACACAATGGTCACAGTGGTGATCTATACAGTTACAGATTATGTCAATAACATCACAGCAGGTGACACGGTATCAGTGAGACTGATATTGGAATATTGCTTCCAGTTTTGGTGTCTTCCTTTGAAAAAGATGTTGTGAAATTGGAGCTGGGGCAGCAAAGAGCCACCAAATCTTCTGAGGGCTGAAGAAAAATTCCTTCTAGTGAGCGATTGAAAGAACTCAACCTGTTTAGCTTATCAAAAGAAGATTGAAAGGTGACTTCATAGAAGTGTTGAAGTACCGGAATGGAGAGAAAAGACTGGGTATTAAAGGGCTCTTTAATTGAGCAGAGAAAGGCAGAACAAGACCCAATGGCTGGAAGGTGAAAAGAGACAAATTCATATTACAAATAAGGCACAAATATTCAACAGAGAGGCTGATTCACCACAGGAACAAGCTACCAAGGAAAGTGGTGGGTTCTCCATCTCCTGATGTCATTTAATGGAGACTAGATGCCTTTCTGGAATGGGTTTGCCCCAAAAGTAGCTATTGTGTCATACAGAAGGCCTGTGACATGCAGGGGGTCAGATTAGATGCTCTAATGGTCTCTTCTGGCCATCAAGTCTACTAATTTCTGAAAAACTGAGTGTAGCATTGGGAGCAGCGTGTGAGGTTTTAATGTCTAGCCGGCTTGCTTCCTAGAATGAACACTCCTTGAATGGGGTGATCCACTGGGATTAGCTCAAACCTCCAAAGTGCCTGGCCAGAGGCAGGACATTAGCACAGCAAGGGAGGGGTGTGGCAGTGACATCACAAAGGCCTTTTGCAGGACCTCAGACTATTGGTCAAAGGTGCTGACCTCACAGAGAGATGCTGACATCAGCCAGGCAGGACAGGGACGAGGGGCCAGGGAAACCTCAGAGACTCCTGTGGCTTTGCTTCAGCAAGTCTCCTTCTCGAGGTCTCTCTTTAAGGACTGAGAGAATATTCCGGTTCACGTACCTGAGCGCCAGGAGGAACCTCTTTGAGTTTTCTCCTTCCCTTTGATTGATTTTACTAGAAAACAGACGTCCCTGTGTAGAAGGTAAGAGCCTCCTCGAGGTTTGAAACCTGTTCAGTCTGATCCATCTAGTGACAGTTGAATTCTAGGCGTGGAAAACACGAGCTTAAGGAGTCAGAATTTTATTCCGCACCTGGGATTTTGTCCCTTAGAATCACTGGGGACATTAGGGTTTGTCCTTTTTGTTTCACCTTTTCCTCCATCCCTCCCTCCTTTCTCTTCTTCTCTTGCTTCTTTTGTCCTTTCTCCTGTTCCCCTCCCATCACCAGGAGGGGTGTGTTTTTGTGTCACGGGGGAGTGCTCTGCAGCTCCCACTGTGGGAGGTCCACCCAAAAATGTGGGGCTGAAATAGTGCTCGGGCAATGATCCCCACCAGTGATCTGGGCCACCCTTTGGGCTCTCTGGTGAGAACCTTCAGCTCCTGTCCTCAGTGTCTACCCTGATTGGCTAAGCAGGGGGTTATTGACAGGGAGGAGACTCAGGTCCTTGTTCTCTTTTAAGACCAAGTAAATAAGTCATAACCAGTCACATGTTTGATGAATTTTGCTGCTTCTCTGCATTAATGGTCTCTGAGCAGTTCATGATTCTCTCTAGCTTTCCAGTTCTCTTAAAATACTTGCTGAATAATTACCCAGCAATGGAACTCAGGAGTCCTGACTCCCAATCCCCTGGTCCAGTCACTCCAGCGGACCACACTCCCTCTCAAAGGCAGGGGAGGCGGACATGAGGGCCTGCTTGTAATTGCCAGCTGTGGGAGGGAGTGTGCAGCAGTGGTTAGCGAAGGGGCCTGGAAAGAAGGCCTGCTGGGTCCCATCCATACTTCTGACACTTGGAGTGAATCTGAGCCAGTAGCTTCCCCTCTCCAGGCCTGGTTCTCATCAGTGGGGTTGGGGTCGCAGTCCCGACAGCTCAAGGGGGTCGGGAGGCTCCAGGAAGATGTGTAAAGTGCTGGGATGTCGGGATCCCGGACGCGCTGTCACCCCCGCACTAGGGCGGTGTCCTGAACCCCCTGCTGCTGGCCGAGTTTCTCCGTCCCTTGGCAATAAGACAGACTCTTGTTTTCACAGCCAGCCGATCGCCCCGTGTCATCACCCTGCCTGCTTGCTGGGCAGGGTAACTCCTCAGGTCACCACCACCTCTCCAGTCTGCCTTGGGCTTGGGGAGTGAGGAGAAGGGCAAGGGATGACCCTGAACAGACTCCATCCCTTGCTCCATCACCAGAGCAAGTGCTCCTCGGTGGCGTCCCCTGTCTGTCTGGGGAGAGGCAGAAAGAGGGGGAGAGAATCTCTCCCAAAGGAGATTGGATTTGCAAACCACCCCCAGGAGCCCCATGCTCTCAGACCGGGGAGGGGCTTCTCCAGAGCCGTCTCCAGTGTGTTTGGCAAGGTCCCAGCAAGGGGGCTCCCAGCCCTTCCCTTGTGGGAGACTGTTCCCCAGGCTGAGAGTCTCTGAGCTGGGCCAGACCCGGTGAGCTGCCGAGCATGGAAATCAATGGGAACCAAAGGGGCCCTAGCCTTGCTCTGCCTAGGGACTTTGAAGTGGGGAATGGTTTCCCAGGAGAAGTCCGGACTCCTGGGTTCTGTTCCTTCTCTAGCCTGGGCGGGGGCTGAGGGGAGAGGTGTGAGTGTGGCCTGGGGTGGCAGGAGGGAGCTGCTTGTCCAAAGTGACCAATGGTCTTTGTGACTGACCCCAGTGATCGAAAAGGACGAGACTCCCCGGTTCTTGCAGCCCCAGGGATGACGAGGGAGAGCGTTGAGGGGGAGCAGATCATGCAATGAACTCCTGCCAGTGGGGGTAGCTTGCCCTCCCTGTACCCCTGTGGGGGGAGGAGGAGCTGCTCAGGCTGGGGCAGGGATGGGGAGGGACCAAACAGGCTGGTTAGTCAGAGGCTGCCTTGACCCCAGACTCATGCCTGCTCCCCACAGGGTTCCAGGATGGCCAGGCTCCTGAAGATGTTCAGGAAGAAGGCTCTGCAGGTGGCCCCAGAGCCTGAGGGAAGCAGCTGCCATCTTCCCCAGGAGCGGAGCGGCCCCTCTGTCCCCGCTGGCGGGGAAGGAGCTCCCGGCCGGGCCAGGAGGTGGAAGTGCCCAGCCTTCTGGCGGAGAAAACCCGCTCCCGGCGCAGGTGCTGATGTGGGAGAGGCACCAGCCAGGCCAAAATGGAGCTGGGCCAGGCTGCGGCTGGGCAGGCAGGACCCAGCACAGGGGCGGAACCGGGCAGGGTGGCTCTGGGGCTTGTTGTTGTGTGGGCAGCAGCGGCCCCAGGAGCCCAGCCCCGATTTCCAACAGGGGATATCGCCCTGCCCGGTCAGTGAGGACCCAGGACAGGAGGTGGAGGATCCCTCTGCCAGCCCCAGCAGCTCAGCCCACTCCCCATCCGACAGCAGCAGCGCCTGCAACTCGGACAGCAGCTTGGCTGACGGACGCTTCTGCTTTGTTCAAGGTGAGGAGCCAGGCTGGGCTCAGGGAGGGGTGAGGAGGGGGCTGTGAACACCCTGGGCCCAGGCCCTCGAGCAGGGCTATGGGTTTCCAGCCGAGCTGTCTGGCCTGAGCCAGATGAACCCCACTGACACTAGATGCTGCCACTTTGGTCCTTGGTGCTCCATTGGGCGGCGGATGGGGGGGAGGCACCTCCCAGGGAGTCCAGGACAGTGTGTGGGGGGGTCTCTTTGCTATGGGCTCCTGAAGGAGTTGGGGGCTGACGACATCACTGAGAGGGGGGAGTGTGGGGCCCGATCTGCCCTATGTCCCAGAGGTGGAAAGGGGGCACATTGTCCCACCCTGCCCCTGTCCTTCCCCCGAGTGGCAGTAGGAGTCACCCTGTCCCCTTCTCTCCCTGGTGCAGGGTCCGCCAGGGATTCCGAGGAGGAGGAGGAGGAATGGGTAGACGTGGTAACAGAGGAGGCTGCTTTCAAAAACATCCGAGAGCAGCTCCATGGCCGAGAAAAGGTACAAACGTTCCCCAGCTGTGCTGGAACCGAGATTGTCCTGCTCCTTCCCGGCATCCCGACCCCCTGCAGAGGGTCTTGGCCCTAATGGGGACCTTTCTCCTCCATGATCTGGGACCCCCAAGATGGGGGTGTTTGTCACACACCGGCAGGGGTCTCCTCCCCCCCAAGGCACTGTCCCAGTTCCTGACCCTGCTTGTGTAGGAGTGGTGGGTGATTTGGACAATAGTCGGGTCCCCCCTATCCTCCATTCAGGCCTAAGTCCTGCAGCTGGTGTGGCTGGCGCAGGGAGGTCCCTGGCTAACTGACTCTCTCTCCCCTCACCCCACTCCTGGTGGGTGCAGGACGAGGCCCAGCAGCTCATGTTCCCGCGTGTCTCGCTGCCCAGCAGACAGGGCAGGACACACTGGAGCCGCACTGCTGCAAGGTGGCTGTGGCGGAGAGGATTGTGGTGAGTGAGACATAGCGCCCGGCAGCTGGAGGGTGGACAGAGACATGGGAGGGGCAGGGGTCTCCCCGGGCCGATGGTTGGGGGATGGCTGGTGCTGGAGGGGCAGCTGAGGGCAGGGATTGCTGGGGCTGAAGATTGGGAAGAAGAGACAGGAGAACTAGTGGGCAGGAATCGCAGGAGCGGGAGGCAGCTGCGGGGATCCTACTGGCTGTGTAATCTCCTTCTTGGGGAGGTCAGTGAGGCCCGAATCTCACACGCTCCTTTGTCTCCTTTGGGTCTCACAGGAGCTCATTGAGGAGCTTCCTCATGACTCTCCACCCGGCGCCATCCTGGCCAACTCCCTCATTGCTGTGGCCGACCTCAGGTACCGAGACCCTCCCGCCCGGTTCCCCTAACCCCGGTGCTGCTCAGGCCCATGGCTGGGAGTCACTGCCCCTCCCACTCCCAGGTCACCTCCCAAGGGGGGCTCCTCTGGCAGAGGTGGCAGGAAGGGTCACTCCCTCTCCTGGCTGCTCTGTTCTTTTCACTCCAGTCACATTGCAATGGCTTTGGGGAGAGGCTGACTCCCAGGATCAGAAACAGGAGGGGCAGCAGGGTCCAGGGAACAGGCACCATTCCTGCCCTGCCACTGTTGGTCTGGGAAACCTTGGCCTTATCATTCCCTGGCTCAGTGCCTCCGTTTCCATTCTCGCCAGCCTCTGCCTATTTCCCTGCAGTTTCATGTCGGTGTTGGTGCTAGTCCCACCCCCGCACTGCACCGTCTAATACCGGCTCCTCTCTCTTGCCAGCACCATTACACCTGCCCTGGAGCCGGAACTGGAAACCCTCCTCCTCCGAGCTGCCCTGCATGCCCTCTTCACCCTGGGCACGCAGACGGACACCAACCAAGTCCAGGTAGATCAGCTAAATCATGGATTTAGGAGCCAGCTGTCATCCTGCCCGAATCCTTGCTAATTGCCTGCAGTGAGATGTGAATGAGAGAGGCCAGGATACGTGTTTGGTGTCTCACCAGTGCTTCCCAGAGACCTCTCGTCCCATCCTGTGGCAGGTGTAGCCCCAGTTTCCCTAAGTCTGACCCATGGCTCTCCCTTGCTTGGCAGGATCTGCATAGGGTCATGCCAGACCTCCTGGATGCCATGCTGGGGAACCTGCTGGCAAAGTCCCCAGACACCAGCAAGCTTCACTACATCTTGGAGGTGAGCCCGATGAGAGGAGTGGGGGCAATTTTACCTTAACACTTAGATCCATTCTCCAGTCTGTCCTCCTAGCTGGGCCCCTAGTGGCCGTCCTTGGTCAGGGCAGTCAGTGCAATACAGTGTCAGCCCCTTCCTCCTTGAAGGACAGAGGAAGGAGCTGGGAGTTCAAGCCAGAGCTCTGCCTGCTTGTGTCGAGCACTAACCATGTGGCCCCTGGCTGTCTTGGGGAGTGAGAGTCTGAACCCCTCCTGGGAGATCCAGAAGATGGTCCTCAGAGGAGAGTCACAGGCTCGTTCCTAGAGAAACAGGAGAGCCCTAGAGAATCAGCCCTGGTCTCTGATGGGCCCCAAGATTCCTGGGGGATTGTGCTCACACTCAGTCCCTTCACCCAACCAAGGACTTGAGAGCCAGGGAGCGGGGAAGGGTCTGTCTCTTTCCTGGGGAGCTGTTCAGGAATCAGGAGTTCATGGAGGATGGGACCAGCCCCGACACCGAACATTGTCCCAATCTAGAGAGATAATGACAAGTTGTGACCTGCAGGATACAAGCATCATCCTGGGGGCAACAATCCCCTTCTAAAGCTCTGTGATCAATGAATCTGATATTCCCTCCCCCCACCACATTCAATGTCTCAGCCCCCTGGGGATGGGGAGGGGCTCATTAGCACAACACATGCACCCGCCCATCAATCCTGCACTGCCTCCTTTCCCCACAGCACATTAACTACTGGACCGTGTCCAGGGTGTCGCAAGAGAGAGCCAGGGCCATCAGGAGCAGCACGGCCCTGCTCATGACCATCATCTCCCTCTCTGACTTCAACGTAAGTGGCCTCTGAGCCCAGCTTCCTGACTCCAGGCGTAGGGGGGCTGGCTCCAATGGGCTGTAGGAGCTGCTGCTGCAGGGGCTGTGGGTTAGGAGTGTTCCTCTTGGGGAGGCAGAGTCAAAGCAGAGAATGAGCCTGGCTTGAGTCAAGTTCTTCTTGTCCTGGTTAAGTGGCGACTCTCGCTTGTAAGGAGACCATGCTCCAGGTTCTTGCCTTCCTGTCATCCTGGAGCAGCTGGGGAAGCAAATTCTCATGGAGGGCCCTGCCCGCATCCCTGTGCTCCAGGCTCCCTTGCAGGCAGAGATAACTAAGGATCCAGCCCTAGCTCCTATCCTCTAGCATCTCCTGCAGAGGGGCTGAGGGGAAGGAGAGTCCTGGCCCAGGCCGGGACAGGAAAATGCTGACAGGAAAATGCTGATGGAGTCCCCTCTCCCTCTCCCTTCCATTAGAACTCAGCCGAATTCCCCAGGATGGGCCACCACGTGGCACAGCTGGCTCTGTCCATCAGTGACCCAGACCAGGACATCAGCCGACAGTCCAGGGGGGAGTTTACCGGCTCTACCAGCTCCTGCTGCACCAGAGGTGTAATGGCACCCGCTAGACGAGTGAGACTGGGACCCCAGCCAATTTCTCTCAGAGTGACCCCGGATGGAGGATGAGTCTCTCTCTCTCTCTTTCTGTGTTCTCCACCACCTCCGCAATTCTGTTGGGCCGCGAGGACCCTGCCCACTGTGCAGCCACCAATGGGATTGGAAGGACACAAGCACTGCAGCCAGAATGACAAATGTGTGTGTCTCTCTCTCTTTCCCAGACCTGACCATCCATGAAGCCGAAGACCTGTGGGTGTGTGACTGGCACCAGGACAGCAGGCTCCTGGGGTACAAAAACACAGCCAGGGTCGGGGAGGTAAGGACACTCTGCCAGGGCATGGCATAGCTCTGCAGGGCAGGTGGCTGCCTCCTGGAGCCACTCGACGAGTTGCCATTCTAGTCCAGGATTTGGAGCCTGGTCCTGGGCAATCTGCTGAAGCCTCACATCCGGTTGGTTTCAGGTCTTTGGCAAATTCTTCTCATCGGGGCAGAGAAGATTCTTCCTGCGGACGGCAGTGCTGGCCATGCACGACCCCCTGCTGCATGTCAGCCAGGCTGGGCTGCTCCTCACTTACTCCCTCCTGGGGCAAGCCCAGCAGCTGATGGGGGACAAGGTGAGCAGCTGCATTAGACTCAGGAGACTGGGGCGGGGCCCAGGCCTCATTCCCATCCTCTGGCCATTCGCCGGCCTGGCAGCAAGGCGACCGGTGGGGAATGAGAGTGAGAGCAGGTGCTCCTGGGAAGGGAGATGAATTCACCTCCATGAGCAGGAGGGAGCCAGCTTGTTCCCGGAGCAGCTCCAGCCCAGCTCGTTAGCAAGTTTAATGAATGACAAGCATTGCCTCAGCACGGACTTCTGTTCTTGGGAAGGGCAGCAGAGTCCTCTACGTGCCCTCTGCGAGCCTCTCCTGTCACTCGAGCCACCCCCCAGAGTTGTTCCCGTCACTGGCAGCCTGGGAGGCCAAGGACTAACGGGTGATGGCGACTGACCAGGCACTTCTGAAGCACATGGGCAGGGGAAGCTGGTCCTGCTGCCGGCAGGGCTGGACCTGCTCTAGAGAGAATGGGAGGATTCAGTCAGCAGGGGCTGCTGATATGCCCCATTCACCAGGGCTGCCATCCTGCGGCTTCAGCATTAGTGGCTGGGATGACTTGGGGAAAGGTCTCAACCTCCCCACTTCACTGCTGCCAGAATCCCTCCTGCCCGAGTCCCCTCCCTGCCCAACCTGGGTGGGAGTGGAGGAGGAGGGTCTGAAAACTTGAGCTGTGGATTGGAGGTGGAACAGCTGTCAGGGGCACTGGGGGGAGGTGGCAGGCGTTCCCCCTACAAGCAGGGGGTTTGGCACTGGAGGTCACTAGAAAGGACAACAAGACTCCATTCTGGGGGTCAGGAGGGGACTCCATCCCTCAGAGGTGGGCGAGTGCTGGGTGGAAATGCTGCTTGTTCCAGGTGCCCTTAATTCCCCCTGATTCCACGGGGGCGTCTGAGTCTCTGACAGGTCCTCGTTCTCTTGCAGCAGGAGGACGTCACAGCCAATGTGATGGAACAACTTTACATCATCCGGCACTTGCGCAAAGTGCCTGAGGCGCTGCAGGGGTTCTGCCACCGGGGCCACCAGCAACTCCCGCTCCCTGTAAATGGGGAGTGTAGTGAGACTGAGTGGCCTCCCTCTGAGCAGGAGAGCGAGGGGCCCCCATATGCCCCTTGGAGGGCGGAGACTATATCGCCCCATCCCCCACGCCTGTAGGACTGTTTGTTGGCTGGCCACTGGAGCCTCTGGTAGACTCTGTTGAGACTGAGTGGCCTCCATCTGAGCGGGAGAGCGAGGGACCCCCTACACGCCCCTTGGAGGGTGGAGCCTATCTCGCCCCCTGTATCGCCCCCCCTCACCGGAACTATAAAAGGCTGGCCCTGTAGCACGGTTGGGGGGAGCCTGCAATAGGGGAGGACACTTGGCCTGTTCTCCAGAGGCCCCGAGACGAACCCGCGCCTGGCTGTTCCCAATCCCCAGGCGTGGACGAGGACTGGCCCAGAGTACCCGCTGCAGTTTACCCCGAGGAGCCAGAAGAGGCCTGGAGGCCACAGGGCCAAACCCCGGGAGGCAGGAAGTAGCCCAGGGGCAGCTCCGGAGCAGTTGGCTGCAGAGCCCGGCGCAGCTCAGTCGGCGTGTTGTGGCTGGATCCCCGCCGACGCAGGGGCAGCCAATCCTGCCCCTGCCAGGGCCCTGGGCTGGGACACAGTGGAGTAGGGTGGGCCCATACCCCCTGCCACCCCACCCCAGGTGGCTGACCCCTTACACGGTGCAAGGAGGCTCTAGCCCAGGACAGGAACTCCCTTATCACTCGCCTCGAGGGCTGTTTGTTGGCTGACCACCAGGGCCCCACCCAGGCTAGAGTCAGCCTTGTCAAGACTGTTTGCTCACTGGCTGCCAGGATTCCACCCAGGCCAGGGCCCACCCTTGAAGTCTGGTTGTTTGTGGGGCTGACCACTTGAGCCCAGCAGGGCCGGCTCTACCATTTTTGCCGCCCAAACTGCCGAAGGGGAAAAATGGAGAAAAAAAAATAGGATTGGACTGCCGCCACCCGAACTGCCGAAGCAGGAAAAAATGCTCAGACTGCTGAAGTGCAAAAAAAAAAAAAAAAAAAAACCCTGCCCGGACTCTGCCGCGAATGGACAGACTGCTGCCCCTTAGCATGTGCTGCCCCTTAGAATATGCCACCTCGCTGGTGCCTGGAGCCGGCCCTGCAGCCCAGGCCGCAGCCTGGTAGTGACAGTTGATGCCTGTGGTGGGGTGGCTGCCTCACCCCCATGCGAGAGGGTGCTTGAGTAGGCCAGAGTAGCTGCACAGGCCGGCAGCCAATCAGGGAAGGGCCTACTGAGAGCCAATCAGGGCAGAGATTAGAGCCAGCCAATCAGGGCTAGGCTAGGCTCTATATAAAGGCTGCCCAGAAGAACAGCAGGCAGTCTGTCCCAGACCCTCATGTGGGATGGTCTGTCTTCAGAGCAAGAGACCAGCACCTCAGACAGAGCACAGCTGAGTAGTACTGCACCTGGCCATGTGGTGGCCGAGACAAATTGCAACCTGTGTTTGAGACAAGGGGCTAGACTTTGGGGGTTGTGGTTGGCCACTGAGGCAGGTGCAAGGACTGTTGCTAGCACCCCCCAACCCCCGGAAGGGGGTGAGGATGGACTAGTGGACACTGCTGGAGGGGCAGTGGCCTGAAGAAGGACACTGTCAAGCGGGGAGTAATGTGGGTCCAGATGCCAATGGAGGACAAGAAACAGACGGGACACTGCCAGCAGAGGGCGCTCCCCATGGAGCTAATTCCTGGAGCGAGCAGCAGGAAGCGCCATGGTGGTGAGTCCCAACCCGGTCACAATCGCCCAGCCCTATTGTGGACCCCCGGCTACCCTGCAGACTCTGGTCAGGACGAGACTGGGCCAGCCGGAGTGGCCTCCCTCTGAGCGGGAGAGCGAGGGACCCCTACAGGGAGCTAGTGGAAGGGGAAATGGAACCCCCTGGCACTCACAGAAACTTGTCCCAGCAAAGCAAGCAATGCTGGCTCTGAAAGAGGCTTAGATAGAAGACCCCTGTCCCTCATGGAGGTAAGAGCCACTTACTCCTTGGGGCATGTGGGTCTCTTGGGGGAGAAATGGCATCCCCGATGAATAGTCAGTCTGGGAGCTTCACCTGTCCCTGGCTTCCAGTTCTGGGACAGAGATGTCTCCATCATCGTAACACCCTGGTTTCGTTCCTAGGAAGGGGCTCTCCAGAGACATCCTCGAACCTGGACTCCTGAGAGCATTTCTGGCAGGAGACTCCAGCCCGTTGGGCATGAAGAGAACATCGGGTAGTCTTGATCACCTGGCATCTCTGGTCTCCAGCTCCACTTCCCGCAGCAGTGGGGTTTCTGCAGCTCCCTCACCACACCTGGCAGCCTCTGAATGTCAGAGTCACCAGAAAGAACAGGATACTTGTGGCACCTTAGAGACCAGAACAAGCAAACTCCAGCCCCAGCAGTGGGGCCTGTGTATCCTCAGCCCCTCTGGAAACCAGGTCTGAAATGGGGAGCAAGGACCCCAGGCCAAGAACAGTCGGAGTGGGCAGAGCAGGCCTGTAACAGGGTGCTTTCCCCTGGGCTGCACAGCCTGGGGCCTAGCCAAGCTGATTATAGAATGAGCCCTAACTGAGAGGGAAAAGGAGAGGCCAGCCCCTCCCTCTTCCCCTCCCCCTTCTCCTCCCCCTGGAGCGTCACTAAACTATCAAAAATGAATACAGTGGAGTCACATCTTACATTGGGGTTAGGTTCTAAGGTCCGCGCAGGTCAGGGTTCCATTCCCACTCTGAATTTTAGGGGACAGATGTGGGGACCTGCATGAAAGATCCCCTAAGCTTATTTTTACCAGCTTAGGTTAAAAACTTCCCCAAGGCTCAAATTCCTTCCTTGCCTTAGTAGCACTGCCACCACCAAGTGATTTAAACAGACATTCAGGGAGGGCCACTTGGAGCCCCACCTTCCCCAAATATCCCCCCAAGTCCCTACACCCCCTTTCCTGGGGAGGCATGAGAATAATATCCTCACCAATTGGTACAGGTGAACACAGACCCAAACCCTTGGCTCTTAAGAACAATGAAAAATCAATCGGGTTCTTAAAAGAATTTTTTAATTAAAGAAAAGGTAAAAGAATCACCTCTGTAAAATCAGGATGGTAAGTACTTTACAGAATAACAGAAGACTCAGAAAACACAGACGATTTCCCTTCTAGGCAAAACTTTAAAGCGACAAAAACAGGGATAAGCTGGCAGAAGGCTGAGCAGGACCATCGGCTGGGACTCCAGCTGGCAAGGGGCCTGCAGCCGGAACCCTAGACTGTCAGCATGCTGAGCGGGGCCAGTGGCCGGGACCTCAGACCGGCAGCAGGCTGAGTTGCTCAGCCCGCTGCCAGCCGGGGTCCCAACCGCCAGCTCCGCTCAGCCTCCTCCCGGCCTCGGTGAATGGAACCCCCAGAGGGCTGAGCAGCTCAGCCCGCTACCGATCTGGGGTCCCGGCTGCCAGCCCCACTCAGCCCGCTGACGGTTTGGGGTTCTGTTCACCAAGGCCAGCAGGAGGCTGAGCGGGGCTAGCGGCCAAGACCCCAGCTGGCAAGGGGCCGGCAGCCAGAACCCTAGACCATCAGTGGACTGAGCGGGGTCGGCAGCCAGGACTCCGGCTGGCAGCGGGCTGAGCAGGGCAGGCGGGGGAGCTGGCGGACGGAACCCCAGACCGGCAGCAGGCTGAGTCCACTGCTGGTCTGGAGTTCTGTCTGCTGGCTCCTGCCAGCTGGGGTCCCGGCCACCGGCCCTGCTCAGCCCACTGCTGGCAGGGCCGGCACCAGGCACCAGCATTCCAAGCAGGTGCTTGGGGCAGCAATCTGCAAGGGGTGGCAGTTTTGCCGCTCCAAGCAGCATGCCAAATTGCCGCCGCAGACGGCGGGGTCAGTCCATGTGCCATTAGGGGAGTGTAGTGTATACAGTGTACACTGTGTGTACTGTACTTTGATTATCACTATACGCGATTTTCCTGTTACACGCTGACATTAGAACCTAACCCCCGTGTAAGATGTGACTCCACTGTAATGGGGGAAAAAAAATTGGGGCACCACTTTTTGGTGTCCCTAAATCTTGGTGCCCTAGGTGGCCACCTAGTGGTTACAATGGCCCTGGAGGCCAGGGCCCCAAGAAGTTGGAAAGAAAGGAGAAGGTGTCCTCTGACACAAACCCACATGAGGCAGGCAACGTGGAGGTGGCAGGGATGGCCATGGCCTTTGCAGACCCTCCAGCAACACACCTGTCAGGTGCTGCAGGGAGGTGAAGGACGAAATGGTTGGCCCAGAGATGAAGCAGACTGAAGTAGGGACAAACACGAGGGTGGAGCAGTCCATGGTGGGCTCTCCAACCCTGATGGAAAAGGTTTTGGGGGATGCAGCAGCAGTAGCAAAAAGGCTTCAGAAGAAGCTAAAGGCTTCAGAACAGGCTCTGCAAGCAGCTGTTAACGAGACTGAGCGGCTGCAGGAAGAGCGTTGGGATACTGCAGAAGAGGAGGATTGCCTCTTAATTCTGGGAAGCGAGCTGGCAGTGGAGCTGGAGACACTGTGGGTGCAGCCGGTGACAGTGACGAGATGCCGAGGGATGAAGCTTGGACAAGAATAGAACTCGCCCCTCATGTGGGCCAGTTTCTAAGGAGGAGCGTATATGACAGGGGGACTTGGCCTGTGGGCAATAAAGCTTGGAGCTAGGCCCAATGGATTAGAGTGAGCTCCACCTGAGGGGAAAGCCAGGGAAAACCGCAGCAAAGATACAGGAGCAGGCCTAGCTGTTCGGTACACGGCCTTGGGGCAGAACCTAGAATCCAGGGTAGGACTGGTTCTCCCATGGTCTCTAAGGAAGGGGACGTACAAGGCCAGAGAAAGGGCTACCAAGGCCAGCAAGGGCAAGGCCAAGCCAAAGTCAGGCTGAGGAAAAGCCCTCAAGGGACGGAGGACCTTGTTTCATAGATTCTAGAACTGGAAGGGACCTCGAGAGGTCAGAGAGTCCAGTCCCCTGCCCGCATGGCAGGACCAAATACTGTCTAGAACATCCCTGATAGACATTTATCTAACCTACTCTTAAATATCTCCAGAGATGGAGATTCCACAACCTCCCTAGGCAATTTATTCCACTGTTTAACCACCCTGACAGTTAGGAACTTCTTCCTAATGTCCAACCTAGACCTCCCTTGCTGCAGTTTAAGCCCATTGCTTCTTGCTCTATCCTTAGAGGCTAAGGTGAACAAGTTTTCTCCCTCCTCCTTATGACACCCTTTTAGATACTTGAAAACTGCTATCATGTCCCTCTCAGTCTTCTCTTTTCCAAACTAAACAAACCCAGTTCTTTCAGCCTTCCTTCATAGGTCATGTTCTCAAGACCTTTAATCATTCTTGTTGCTCTTCTCTGGACTCTCTCCAATTTCTCCACATCTTTCTTGAAATGCGGTGCCCAGAACTGGACACAATACTCCAGCTGAGGCCTAACCAGAGCAGAGTAGAGCGGAAGAATGACTTCGCGTGTCTTGCTCACAACACAACTGTTAATGCATCCCAGAATCATGTTTGCTTTTTTAGCAACAGCATCACACTGTTGACTCATATTTAGCTTGTGGTCCACTATAACCCCTAGATCCCTTTCTGCTGTACTCCTTCCTAGACAGTCTCTTCCCATTCTGTATGTGTGAAACTGATTTTTCCTTCCTAAGTGGAGCACTTTGCATTTGTCTTTGTTAAACTTCATCCTGTTTAACTCAGACCATTTCTCCAATTTGTCCAGATCATTTTGAATTATGACCATGTCCTCCAAAGCAGTTGCAATCCCTCCCAGTTTGGTATCATCCGCAAACTTAATAAGCGTACTTTCTGTGCCAATATCTAAGTCGTTAATGAAGATATTGAACAGAGCCGGTCCCAAAACAGACCCCTGCGGAACCTCACTTGTTATGCCTTGCCAGCAGGATTGGGAACCATTAACAACAACTCTCTGAGTATGGTTATCCAGCCAGTTATGCACCCACCTTATAGTAGCCCCATCTAAATTGTATTTGCCTAGTTTATTGATAAGAATATCATGCGAGACCATGTCAAATGCCTTACTAAAGTCTAGGTATACCACATGCACAGCTTCTCCCTTATCCACAAGACTCGTTATCCTATCAAAGAAAGCTATCAGATTGGTTTGACACGATTTGTTCTTTACAAATCCATGCTGGCTATTCCCTACCACCTTCCAAGTGTTTGCAGAGGATTTCCTTAATTACTTGCTCCATTATCTTCCCTGGCACAGAAGTTAAACTAACTGGTCTGTAGTTTCCTGGGTTGTTTTTATTTCCCTTTTTATAGATGGGCACTATATTTGCCCTTTTCCAATCTTCTGGAATCTCTCCCGTCTCCCATGATTTTCCAAAGATAATAGCTAGAGGTTCAGATATTAGCTCCTTGAGAATTCTAGGATGCATTTCATCAGGCCCTAGTGACGTGAAGGCATCTAACTTTTCTAAGTGATTTTTAACTCGTTCTTTTTTTATTTTATCTTCTAAACCTACCCCCTTCCCATTAGCATTCACTATGTTAGGCATTCCTTCAGACTTCCCGGTGAAGACCGAAACAAAGAAGTCATTAAGCATCTCTGCCATTTCCAAGTTTCCTGTTACTGTTTCTCCCTTTTCACTGAGTAGTGGGCCTACCCTGCCTTTGGTCTTCCTCTTGCTTCTAATGTATTGATAAAAAGTCGTCTTGTTTCCCTTTATTCCCATTGCTAGTTTGAGCTCATTTTGTGCCTTTGCCTTTCTAATCTTGCCCCTGCATTCCTGTGTTGTTTGCCTAAATTCATCCTTTGTAATCCGTCCTAGTTTCCATTTTTTATATGACTCCTTTTTATTTTTTAGATCATGCAAGATCTCGTGGTTAAAGACACGTTTGGACTTTTCATTTGGGATGAGCGACCCAGGAAGCAGTGGACTAAAAGACAGTCACCTAGCTGAAGGGCTGAGTTCCCAGGCAAAAAACTGCCTGAGTGCCCTAGCGACTCTTGGCGGAGGTGCTAGCCCAGCAGGAAAGCTGTGACCCCAGGCCTGGCCAGGAAGGGGCACCTATTGGTGAGTGAACTCTGTTACAAGCCTGCTTCCATTATGGAAACAGCCTGCTATTGGAGAGAGGTGGGATGGCTGGAGGGGTGCTACAGAAGGGACAGCAGGGTCTAGTGGTGAGAGCAGGGAACAGATTCTACTGCAGCCCTGACATTGAGTGGGATATGATCCTGGCCAGGTCACTCTCCCACCTGGTGCCTCGGTTTCTCTATCTTTGAAATGGGGATCATCCTGTCCCACATCAAGAAAGTGTTTGATCCTCTGCTCTTGCTTCCCAAATCCCTGCCCTCCTTGCCCCATACAGGCCTCTGCCCTGTTCCTCAAACTTCCATGCCCATGTTAGTGCCTGGGTCACACCACAACTGCAAGGTCCCATGTACAGTCTCCTGCCAGCAAACTGAAACTGCCCCTAGATCCAGAATAGGAATCGCAGTTCCTGTGCACTCCCCTGAATGGAGTATAGCCCATGGGCATGGGGAAGGCCAATACTCACATCCAGGTAGATCCTTAACCTACTCCTCTCTCCCAGGAGCAGGGAGTCCTCTGGTTCTTGCTCTCTTGGTAACTGGAGCTGCTAAGTTGGGGGTGTGGTGGGCCATTGGGCCACCCGTGGTCAGTGCAGAGTTTAACCAGTTACCAATCCATGAGAGGACCTTATGATGTACCTTATGATTGTACAGTTGATTCAATTGCTTATTCTTTGGGGTTCAGACCCTCTGTTCTCCCCCTGAAGTGACAGAACCCTGATTGTCACATCTGTCTTTCACACTCTGTCCCAGCCTCCCACACAGATCCTGCAGCCAGCCCAGCTCAGGGAGCAGTGGGGACAGGTCATCTCATCCTGTCAAACCAAGCAACATGGGTCCCATTGAAGCTCAGATAGAAGATCCCATGCACCTCCTGGAGGTAAGAACCGTTCAGTCGTCCTGCCACTTGGGGCTCTTGCAACAAACAGGGGGCTCCTGCTACATATCCTGGTTGGGAGCTTTCTCTGTACCAGGGCTGGGATCCGGGGACAGGGACCTCTTTCTCATCATGATATCCTCATTTTATTCTCAGAGGATGTGTCCAGGATCCTGGAGACTGTTTTCCTGCTGCAGGAGGTTTGAGCGGGAAGAGCTTACTCACTGTCGTGAGCCAGGGTCTGCAGGGTTCATGGGAGCAGCCAAGCTCCAACCCTCCACCTGGAAGCCTGCTGAAAATTACTTACTTAGGACCCATGAAGTTCAGGCCCACGCCTGAGGTCCTACTGGAGGAGTCCCAGGAAAGTTCATTGGCCCCTGGCCCTGCTTAAGACAGCAGCAGGAACAGGACGCTGACTGAACACCACAACTGCTCCCTGTTCTGGACCGTGTGCTGCCTGGTTCTGCTGCCGCTCCCTTGGCTTGATTTCCTGACATCTGAGTCATGGTGGTGATCGCAAGTTTGTCTTTTGCTGCTGATCTTCCAGTATCCTGACCCAGCTGACTCTTGACTCCTGTCACGTGAGTGTGGACTTCGGCTCTGACCAGTAGGTCTGGCTGCCCTTGACCCAGCCGTGACATTGACTTTTGTACAATTTCTCCAATGCCCTTTTCTGCTCTCCAGAAAGATATACCAGTACCTTGGCTCCCAAAGTCTTAGTTGCCCGCTCTTCAAGGGCTGAGGGGTAGTGCTTGTATTGCCCCCAGGATCAGTCCCAGCAGTAATTCCACCCACCCTGGCCTCAGCTCAGCTACTTTGTTTACCTGGGGTCAGGGACCACTTTTGAAGGCCTTAACGTGTGGGTGGAGGCAGGAGCAGAGGCTGAAGCTCTAGCAATTTCCTTCAAAGAACACCATCCTGTCTTTCTATGGTCTGGCTAGGGCTCACCATCCATCTTGGAGCTGAACACCAGATGGGAGCTGATAGATTGCCCTTGGTGGGCCATGTTCTTGTGTGTGATAGAGGTGTGTGCCAGAGGGGGCCAGGAGCAGATGCACCACACCTGGCCAGGACTGGGCTAAACAGCCTGTAAAGGTAGGTGAGTCAAACCATGGCCACAATACAGACACCCTGGGCATCCATGGGGACTGAATCTGGGCCCTTCACTACCAAGAGCACAACTCATTCCAACTTGAGTCATGACAGTGGTGACCCCTGCCAGCCCCTCTGAGGTGGGTCAGTATTATCCCTGTTCGCTGGGGCAAAGGGATAGAAAGCAACTAGCTGCAAGGTCACACAATGTCACTAACAGAGGCAGGAAGGAAGCGTGGGACTGATACCAGTCCAGCTCCAACCACTAGACTCCACCCACTTCCAAAGTCAGAGAACCCAGGAGCCCTGACTCTGACAGCGAGGCCTTAAATGACAAGACCAACCTCCCTCCCACTCAGGAAGCCATAGAAGGGACCATCTGCTGAGCTCCCTTTTGCAATGCCACTGTCAGAGACCATTGCTAGTGGATGCCAAGTGACTGAGCAGGAAACTGCTTGAGAACCTCCTAGAGACTCGCAGGTGTTTGACTGTGACTCTCTGGGAGCTGTGGGAAGAGACTTTCCTGCTCTAACAAAGGATTTCTGGTCTCCTAGACAGTCAGCCTGTGAGGCCCATTTTCAGAATGTGGAAGATCCCTTTGGCGATGGTTGGAGGATTCACCATATAGGTGGCAGCAACTGCAGTGCCTGGGGTCCCCATGGGACAAGTCTCCACTCCTGACTCTCCAGGCTAATCTCCCACTGCTCTCCGTGGGGCTTTGCTTTAGCTGCTGGGCCTGTGTGCCTAGACAGAGGACTCGAGTATTTCCATCAGCCTGCTCAATGGCAAATACAGCCACCCAAAGAAGTGAAGAAGAATGGAAGTGAAAGAGCAAAGCTGGACCATCCGCTGAGCTGCTGCAATCAAGTGAGCAGAGCGGGGGAGAGAAGAGGGAGAACTCAAAGGCGGCTGGCGGCAGTAGGGAGGAGAAGCATTTTTGGAGCCAGGAGAGTAGAAATAAATAGTTAATGACAAATACTGCCAGCTTTGTCTTGTGGTGAAGGGTTGAAAAGGGGTCTCTTTACTATCACACTAAACTTTAAAATAGCTGTGTATGATGAAAGGGCAGGTGTGATGGGTTGGATCACAGAACCCCCCTTGGGAGCTGCCACCCGATGTGCAAAGACTACCCCTGCTCCTGTTTTCCCTGACAGCTCAGGACTCCAGCCCTCTGTCTTGCTGAGCCAGACACTCCCATCTGCTCCAACACAGACCCAGGGTCTGAATTGCTTGCCCCAAAGCTGCAGGTTTACCTGAAAACAGCTCACAGAAGTGTGCTTGTCTTTAGCACTCAGATGCCCAACTCCCCATGGGGTCTAAACCCAAATAAATCCCTTTTACCCTCTATAAAGCTTATACAGGGTAAACTCATAAATTGTTCGCCCTCTAACACAGAGCGAGAGATGCACAGTCATTTGCTTCCCCAGGTATTAATACATACATTGAGTTAATTAATAAGTAAAGTGATTTTATTAAATACAGAAAGTAGGATCTAAGTGGTTCCAAGTAGTAACAGACAGAACCAAGTAAGTCACCAAGCAAAATAAAATAAAATGTGCAAATCTATATCTAATCAAACTAAATACAGATAATCTCACCCTTAGAAAAGCTTCAGTGACTTTTTTTTCCTCAGACTGGACACCTTCCAGGCCTGTGCACAATTCTTTCCTTGGTACAGCTCTTGTTCCAGCTTAGGTGGTAGCTAGGGGATTCTTCATGATGGCTCCTCTCCATCTTTGTTCTGTTCCACCCCTTTAATTAACTCTGAGGGCCTATTGTAATTATGTAAAGTGTGGTCCATTAATGGCGGTTTGAAATCTTGATGACTCCCATTAACCAGGACCTGATTCACCACAGGAACAAGCTACCAAGGAAAGTGGTGGGTTCTCCATCTCCTGATGTCATTTAATGGAGACTAGATGCCTTTCTGGAATGGGTTTGCCCCAAAAGTAGCTATTGTGTCATACAGAAGGCCTGTGACATGCAGGGGGACAGATTAGATGCTCTAAAGGTCTCTTCTGGCCATAAAGTCTACTAATTTCTGAAAAACTGAGTGTAGCATTGGGAGCAGCGTGTGAGGTTTTACTGTCTAGCCGGCTTGCTTCCTAGAATGAACACTCCTTGAGTGGGGTGATCCACAGGGAGTAGCTCAAACCTCCAAAGTGCCTGGCCAGCGGCAGGACATTAGCACAGCAAGGGAGGGGTGTGGCAGTGACATCACAAAGGCCTTTTGCAGGACCTCAGACTATTGGTCAAAGGTGGTGGGGAGGTGGTGACCTCACAGAGAGATGCTGACATCAGGCAGGACAGGGACGAGGGGCCAGGAAAACCTCAGAGACCCCTGTGGCTTTTCTTCAGCAAGTCTCCTTCTCGAGGTCTCTCTTTGAGGACTGAGAGAATATTCCGGTTCACGTACATGAGCGCCAGGAGGAACCTCTTTGAGTTTTTTTGATTGATTTTACTAGAAAACAGACGTCCCTGTGTAGAAGGTAAGAGCCTCCTCGAGGTTTGAGACCTGTTCAGTCTGATCCATCTGGTGACAGTTGAATTCTAGGCATGGAAAACATGCACTTAAGGAGTCAGAATTTTATTCCGCGCCTGGGATTTTGTCCCTTAGAATGACTGGGACATTAGGGTTTGTCCTTTTTGTTTCACCTTTTCCTCCATCCCTCCCTCCTTTCTTTTCTTCTCTTGCTTCTTTTGTCCTTTCTCCTGTTCCCCTCCCAACACCAGGAGGGGTGTGTTTTTGTGTCGCGGGGGAGTGCTCTGCAGCTCCCGCTGTGGGAGGTCCACCCAAAAATGTGGGGCTGAAATAGTGCTCGGGCAGTGATCCCCACCAGTGATCTGGGCCATCCTTTAGGCTCTCTGGTGAGAACCCTCAGCCTCCTGTCCTCAGTCTCTACCCTGATTGGCTAAGCAGGGGGTTATAGACAGGGAGGAGACTCAGGTCCTTGTTCTCTTTTAAGACCAAGTAAATAAGTCATAACCAGTCACATGTTTGATGAATTTTGCTGCTTCTCTGCATTAATTGTCTCTGAGCAGTTCATGATTCTCTCTAGCTTTCCAGTTCTCCTAAAATACTTGCTGAATAATTACTGGGCACTGTTGTTGGTCTGGAGCTCATTTGAGAGCACTTTATTAAGGTCATTCAATGTATGAAATTCAAGATCCGATGGTTAGTTTGAAAATCAGGGCTCTTGGGTCCTATTCCCAACTCTGCCACTGACTGGCTGTGTGACCTAAGACAAGTCAATTCTCCTCTCTCAGCCTTAGCTTCTCCCTCTTTCAAGAAGGGATAATAATGATCCGCTCCTACAAACAAACTGAATGGGATTTTCTGACAGAAATGGTTTCAATGAAATTTCCCCAACATCTCGATTCCTGGGCTCTATCCCTGCCCGGGGTGAAAGTAACTTAAAGGACTTACCGTTACGCCGGAGTCCTGAGCGGGGGTGTGGCCTCAACCGGAAGAGGTGGGGACAGCTCGGGGGTGGTGGGGGAGTCATGTCCTTCTGTTAAGCCTGGGATGGGGGTGCTGCCATCCTATTGCTCTCCACCCCGGAGCTACCAGCTGCAGAGGCAGTTGGGAGCCCTGGGGCTCAGGGGCGAATTAAAGGGCCCAGGGCTCTGGCTGCCACGGAGCTCCGGGCCCTTTAAATCACCGCAGGAGCCCGGCTGCCGGAGCTCCTGCAGGATTTAAAGGGCCCGGGGCTCCCCGCAGTGGCTGGAGCCCTGGGCCCTTTAAATCACCGCCGCAGAAGCCGGTCAAGTCCTGCATGGCGTACTGGCTCTTGCTGGTATGCTGTACTGGACCGTACCGGCTTACTTTCCCCTCTGCGGGGTTTGTTGTCCATTAGAACGGGAGGCAGGACTGGTGGCTTCTCTTTCTGGCTCTGCCACCGCCTTGCTGTGTCGGCCCTTGGGTAGGTCATTTCCCTTCTCTGTACCTCAGGCTCCTCCCCATCTGTCCAATGCGAACAGGGACAATTCTCGAACTCTGGGCCGTCGTGAGCCTGAGTGAGATAAGGGGCGTTAAAGCCCTCTGTGAAGGAGAAACCGAGAAATTCCCCTGTTTAGCACCAAGGAATTCTAACGTTTGCTAAAATATCTAGTCTGCGGAAACAAAAAATGGTCGGGGCCAAATTCTTTAACCACTGCCTTTTTTAAAGCCCACTCAGGGTTGTGAGTCCCCGTCTTTTAGGTACCTGGGGTTCTTTGCCAGCAGGAGAGAAGAGGTTCCTGCCTCCATTTTTAAGGCCTTAACAAACCCGGTGTTGTGCCCCAGTTCTCGTGTGAGATCCCTGAAAAAGAATATCTTCCCATCCATTAACAAGACAGGACCTATTTGAAAAGGGGAACAAAGAGAACCCTGGGCCTTACAGACTAGCCAGCCTCACTTCCATAGCTGGAAAGATACTGGAATACATCATTAAACAATCTGTTTTTCAGCACCTACAGGATAATTTGGTTCTTAGGACTAGTGAGCATGGATTTGTCCAGAACAAATCATTCCAAACTAATCCTATTTCCTTCTTTGGCAGGGTTCCGGGCCTAGTGGAGGTGGGTAAACAGTAGATGTGATCTCTCGTGGTGTCACTAAGACTTTTGACACAGTCCCATAGGACATTCTGACAAGCAAACTAGGGAAATGTGGTCTAGATGCAATTAGTGTCATGTGGGTGCAGAGCTGGTTGAAAGCCCAGACTCCAAGAGCCCATCTCCACGTTTGGCTATCCAACGGAGAGGCTGTACCTAGTGGTTCCAGCAGGGATCAGTCCGGGGGCCGGTACTATTCAATATTTTCCTTAAGGTTTTGGAAAATAGAGTGGAGAGCATGCTTCTAAAATTTTCAGATGACACCAAGCACTTTTGAGCACCGGATTGGAATTCCAAACGCCCTTAACAAATTGGAGAATTGGTCTTGAGCCAGACTCCATGGCTGGGCCCCTCTCTCTAGACTGGGCTGAAGTGAAACCCCAGAGCCAAACACTCCTCCTCCTGGGCAGTGCGCTCCCACCTTCAATGGGCAGATGCTGCTTAGCACTGTCAGAGCAGCTTTTGCTGGGGGATTCTCCCAGCACTTTCCAATAGTGGGAAAGTATGAAATCCCCATTTGACTGCTGGGGACGGAGCCAGAGAGGGGGGAGCAACTTGCCCAAAGTCCCACAGGAAAAGGAAAACAACCAGCAGTGAAATCAACAGGAAACCCAGCAATGGAACTCAGGAGTCCTGACTCCCGATCCCGTGGTCCAGTCACTCCAGTGGAGCACACTCCCTACAAAACTGATACACATATACAGATAGCATAATTATAATCAGCCAATCAGAACCTCTCCATAGACCGCTTACATGACAAGCTTTATACAATATTGGCTGCAAATATAACACAGTGGTCGCAGTGGTGATCTATACAGTTACAGATTATATCAATAACGTCACAGGAGGTGACACGGTATCAGTGAGACTGATATTGGAATATTGCTTCCAGTTTTGGTGTCTTCCTTTGAAAAAGATGTTGTGAAATTGGAGCTGGGACAGCAAAGAGCCAGCAAATGTTCTGAGGGCTGAAGAAAAATGCCTTCTAGTGAGCGATTGAAAGAGCTCAACCTGTTTAGCTTATCAAAAGAAGATTGAAAGGTGACTTTATGGAAGTGTTGAAGTACCGTAATGGAGAGAAAAGACTGGGTATTAAAGGGCTCTTTAATCGAGCAGAGAAAGGCAGAACAAGACCCAATGGCTGGAAGGTGAAAAGAGACAAATTCATATTACAAATAAGGCACAAATATTCAACAGCGAGGCTGATTCACCACAGGAACAAGCTACCAAGGAAAGTGGTGGGTTCTCCATCTCCTGATTCATTTAATGGAGACTAGATGCCTTTCTGGAATGGGTTTGCCCCAAAAGTAGCTATTGTGTCATACAGAAGGCCTGTGACATGCAGGGGGTCAGATTAGATGCTCTAATGGTCTCTTCTGGCCATAAAGTCTACTAAAGGCTTTGCGACCAGGGGCTGCTAACAGGGAGTTTCGCAAGGGAGTTCTCCAGGTGAAGGAGGAGCAATACAGCATCCTTTTGGGGTAAGTGACTGTCTGTAGTTGTGTTTGTTTGTGTTTGAGGGTTACTTGCTGTGTGCTGAGCTTGTGTTTGTCAGTCTGTTTGTTTGTTTTGGTTGTTTGAAGGACCGTGTGCTGTGGCTGGCTGTTGGAAGCTGTGAGCTTCAAAGGAAGGTTTGAAAGCTAGAAGCCTCTGGTAAGTGGCTGAGCCTTCATCAGTGGGCGGGGCATTCATACAGGCCAGGGCTTTATAAAGCAGCGCACAAGCGACCAGGGGCTGCTAACAGGGAGTTTCGCAAGGGAGTTTGGAAGGGGAGCAGGAAGGGGGCGAGGTTCCCTTGCCGGTTCCATCTGTTTTCTCTTGATTCCCCTTAATACCTATAAAGCCACTACATTCATAACTGTTTGCTTAAACAACCCTTTCAGCTGACAGGGGGCTGCAGACGGGAGTTTGACAGAGGGAGGCTTACGATGGTTAGGAAGACCCGCAATACCTGTGCCAGCACTGCTACTGTCTCCTCCACCTGTGCCTGTAGCCAGTCAGAGCGCCTGAGCATGGATGCCTCTACCCAGATCCTGGTGTGGTTTTGCAAAGACTGTAACTTGCAATTTCCACTTACTGATATCCAGGCTGTGGGGACCATCCAATGTGAGAGGTGCCTGCTGGTGGAATCTCTCAGGCAGCAGGTGGGAGAGCTACAGGAGGAGGTGGCTAGGTTGAGGAGCATCCGAATCCATGAGCAATTCCTCGACAGTGTCCCTGTGGAGACAGCTGAGGTAGCTGTCCCAGTACACAGGACTGCTGATACACCACTGGTGGAGGAGGAGATGGCTCAGGGTGGACGCTGGCAGCTGGTTACTTCTGGCAGCAGGCAGTGCTCCACCCTTGCTCCGAACCCTCCTGCCGTGGTTATAGGTAACCGTTATGCTCTCCTTGATACAGGAAAGAAGGAATCACTCCCTACAGTAAAGGAGGAGAAGCCTCGTACCCCTAAGGCTGGAGAGTCTGCTGCCACCACTGCAAATAGGAAACGTAGGGTAGTGGTGGTCGGAGACTCTCTGCTGAGGGGGACGGAGGCGCCCATCTGTCGCCCTGACATTTCATCTCGGGAGGTATGCTGCCTGCCGGGGGCCCGTATCCGAGACGTTACGGAGGCATTGTCGAGGATTATCCAGCCCTCTGACTACTACCCCATGCTACTCATCCATGTGGGCACAAATGATACTGCGCAGTGTGACACTGAGCGGATCAAGAGTGACTACAGGGCTCTGGGAGTACGGGTGAAGGAGTTTGGAGCGCAGGTGGTATTCTCTTCGATTCTTCCTGTCAAAGGTAGGGGCCCGGGCAGAGACAGATGCATCATGGAGGTGAATGCCTGGCTGCGAAGATGGTGTCGCCAGGAGGGCTTTGGCTTCCTAGACCACGGGATGCTATTCGAGGAAGGACTGCTAGGCAGAGATGGCGTTCACCTTTCGAGGAGAGGAAAGACCCTGTTCGGACACAGACTGGCTAACCTAGTGAGGAGGGCTTTAAACTAGGTTCGACGGGGACAGGTGAGCAAAGCCCACAGGTAAGTGGGGAACATGGAGACCGGGGAGATGTGTCGGAAATGAGAGGGAGTGTGGGCTATATTGGCAGAGAGAAAGGAGAGTCAGGACAAAACTGGGAGGAAAGATCAAACCAGTATCTTAGATGCCTATATACAAATGCGAGAAGTATGGGGAATAAGCAGGAAGAACTGGAAGTGCTAATAAATAAATACAACTATGACATTGTTGGCATCACTGAAACTTGGTGGGATAATACACATGATTGGAATGTTGGTGTGGATGGGTACAGCTTGCTCAGGAAGGATAGACAGGGGAAAAAGGGAGGAGGTGTTGCCTTATATATTAAAAATGTACACACTTGGACTGAGGTAGAGATGGACATAGGAGACGGAAGTGTTGAGAGTCTCTGGGTTAGGCTAAAAGGGGCAAAAAACAAGGGAGATGTCATGCTAGGAGTCTACTACAGGCCACCTAACCAGGTGGATGAGGCTTTTTTCAAGCAACTAACAAAATCATCCAAAGCCCAAGATTTGGTGGTGATGGGGGACTTCAACTATCCGGATATATGTTGGGAAAATAACACAGCGGGGAACAGACTATCCAACAAATTCTTGGACTGCATTGGAGACAACTTTTTATTTCAGAAGGTTGAAAAAGCTACTAGGGGGGAAGCTGTTCTAGACTTGATTTTAACAAATAGGGAGGAACTTGTTGAGAATGTGAAAGTAGAAGGCAGCCTGGGTGAAAGTGATCATGAAATCATAGAGTTTGCAGTTCTAAGGAAGGGTAGAAGGGAGAACAGCAAAATAGAGACAATGGATTTCAGGAAGGCAGATTTTGGGAAGCTCAGAGAGCTGATAGGTAAGGTCCCATGGGAATCAAGACTGAGGGGAAAAACAACTGAGGAGAGTTGGCAGTTTTTCAAAGGGACACTATTAAGGGCCCAAAAGCAAGCTATTCCGCTGGTTAGGAAAGATAGAAAATGTGGCAAAAGACCACCTTGGCTTAACCACGAGATCTTGCATGATCTAAAAAATAAAAAGGAGTCATATAAAAAATGGAAACTAGGACAGATTACAAAGGATGAATATAGGCAAACAACACAGGAATGCAGGGGCAAGATTAGAAAGGCAAAGGCACAAAATGAGCTCAAACTAGCTACGGGAATAAAAGGAAACAAGAAGACTTTTTATCAATACATTAGAAGCAAGAGGAAGACCAAAGACAGGGTAGGCCCACTGCTTAGTGAAGAGGGAGAAACAGTAACAGGAAACTTGGAAATGGCAGAGATGCTTAATGACTTCTTTGTTTCGGTCTTCACCGAGAAGTCTGAAGGAATGCCTAACATAGTGAATACTAATGGGAAGGGGTTAGGTTTAGCGGATAAAATAAAAAAAGAACAAGTTAAAAATCACTTAGAAAAGTTAGATGCCTGCAAGTCACCCGGGCCTGATGAAATGCATCCTAGAATACTCAAGGAGCTAATAGAGGAGCTATCTGAGCCTCTAGCTATTATCTTTGGAAAGTCATGGGAGACGGGAGAAATTCCAGAAGACTGGAAAAGGGCAAATATAGTGCCCATCTATAAAAAGGGAAATAAAAACAACCCAGGAAACTACAGACCAGTTAGTTTAACTTCTGTGCCAGGGAAGATAATGGAGCAAGTAATTAAGGAAATCCTCTGCAAACACTTGGAAGGTGGTAAGGTGATAGGGAACAGCCAGCATGGATTTGTGAAGAACAAATCATGTCAAACCAATCTGATAGCTTTCTTTGATAGGATAACGAGCCTTGTGGATAAGGGTGAAGCGGTGGATGTGGTATACCTAGACTTTAGTAAGGCATTTGATACGGTCTCGCATGATATTCTTATCGATAAACTAGGCAAATACAATTTAGATGGGGCTACTATAAGGTGGGTGCATAACTGGCTGGATAACCGTACTCAGAGAGTTGTTATTAATGGTTCCCAATCCTGCTGGAAAGGCGTAACGAGTGGGGTACCGCAGGGGTCTGTTTTGGGACTGGCTCTGTTCAATATCTTCATCAACGACTTAGATATTGGCATAGAAAGTACGCTAATTAAGTTTGCAGATGATACCAAACTGGGAGGTATTGCAACTACTTTGGAGGACAGGGTCATAATTCAAAATGATCTGGACAAATTGGAGAAATGGTCTGAGTTAAACAGGATGAAGTTTAACAAAGACAAATGCAAAGTGCTCCACTTAGGAAGGAAAAATCAGTTTCACACATACAGAATGGGAAGAGACTGTCTAGGAAGGAGTACAGCAGAAAGGGATCTAGGGGTTATAGTGGACCACAAGCTAAATATGAGTCAACAATGTGATGCTCTTGCAAAAAAAGCAAACATGATTCTGGGATGTATTAACAGGTGTGTTGTGAGCAAGACACGCGAAGTCATTCTTCCGCTCTACTCTGCTCTGGTTAGGCCTCAGCTGGAGTATTGTGTCCAGTTCTGGGCGCCGCATTTTAAAAAAGATGTGGAGAAATTGGAAAGGGTCCAAAGAAGAGCAACAAGAATGATTAAAGGTCTTGAGAACATGACCTATGAAGGAAGGCTGAAAGAATTGGGTTTGTTTAGTTTGGAAAAGAGAAGACTGAGAGGGGACATGATAACAGTTTTCAGGTATCTAAAAGGGTGTCATAAGGAGGAGGGAGAGAACTTGTTCACCTTAGCCTCTAAGGATAGAACCAGAAACAATGGGTTTAAACTGCAGCAAGGGAGGTCTAGGTTGGACATTAGGAAAAAGTTCCTAACTGTCAGGGTGGTTAAACACTGGAACAAATTGCCTAGGGAGGTTGTGGAATCTCCGTCTCTGGAGATATTTAAGAGTAGGTTAGATAAATGTCTATCAGGGATGGTCTAGACAGTATTTGGTCCTGCCATGCGGGCAGGGGACTGGACTCGATGACCTCTCGAGGTCCCTTCCAGTCCTATAATCTATGAATCTATAATCTATGAATCATTTCTGAAAAACTGAGTGTAGCATTGGGAGCAGCCTGTGAGGTTTTACTGTCTAGCCGGCTTGCTTCCTAGAATGAACACTCCTTGAGCGGGGTGATCCACAGGGATTAGCTCAAACCTCCAAAGTGCCAGGCCAGCGGCAGGACATTAGCACAGCAAGGGAGGGGCATGGCAGTGACATCACAAAGGCCTTTTGCAGGATCTCAGACTATTGGTCAAAGGTGGTGGGGAGGTGGTGACCTCACAGAGAGATGCTGACATCAGCCAGGCAGGACAGGGACGAGGGGCCAGGGAAACCTCAGAGACCCCTGTGGCTTTGCTTCAGCAAGTCTCCTTCTCAAGGTCTCTCTTTGAGGACTGAGAGAATATTCGGGTTCACGTACATGAGCGCCAGGAGGAACCTCTTTGAGTTTTCTCCTTCCCTTTGATTGATTTTACTAGAAAACAGACGTCCCTGTTTAGAAGGTAAGAGCCTCCTCGAGGTTTCAAACCTGTTCAGTCTGATCCATTGGGTGACAGTTGAATTCTAGGGGTGGAAAACACGAGCTTAAGGAGTCAGAATTTTATTCCGCACCTGGGATTTTGTCCCTTAGAATCACTGGGACATTAGGGTTTGTCCTTTTTGTTTCACCTTTTCCTCCGTCCCTCCCTCCTTTCTCTTCTTCTCTTGCTTCTTTTGTCCTTTCCCCTGTTCCCCTCCCAGCACCAGGAGGGGTGTGTTTTTGTGTCGCGGGGGAGTGCTCTGCAGCTCCCGCTGTGGGAGGTCCACCCAAAAATGTGGGGCTGAACTAGTACTCGGGCAATGATCCCCACCAGTGATCTCAGCCACCCTTTGGGCTCTCTGGTGAGAACCCTCAGCCTCCCGTCCTCAGCCTCTACCCTGATTGGCTAAGCAGGGGGTTATTGACAGGGAGGAGACTCAGGTCCTTGTTCTCTTTTAAGACCAAGTAAATAAGTCCTAACCAGTCACATGTTTGATGAATTTTGCTGCTTCTCTGCATTAATGGTCTCTGAGCAGTTCATGATTCTCTCTAGCTTTCCAGTTCTCCTAAAATACTTGCTGAATAATTACTGGGCACTGTTGTTGGTCTGGAGCTCATTTGAGAGCACTTTATTCTGGTCATTCAATGTATGAAATTCAAGATCCAATGGTTAGTTTGAAAATCAGGGCTCTTGGGTCCTATTCCCAACTCTGCCACTGACTGGCTGTGTGACCTAAGACAAGTCAATTCTCCTCTCTCAGCCTTAGCTTCTCCCTCTTTCAAGAAGGGATAATAATGATCCGCTCCTACCTACCTCACGGTGGGTGGAGGATGGGGATCCATTGGAGAGTGTCACTAGGAGGAGTGCATAATATGAGGTGTCCTAGCATGTTTACTCAGATCAGATTATGACATAATAGAATAGCTGAAATCGTCTATTTTGTTTGTATTTTTTTCTTTTGAAATTGTTAAGAGCAGCAACTACTTAGCTCAGACTGAGGCATCTTATCTAATTTTCGAGATCTAAGTGTCTCCTCTTTGTGTGTGATGAGACAATTTAACACCCTGTGACAAACAGGGGATGCTTTTCTTTTGCAACAAAATATTTTTGCAAAGAACTTTTATCCCACTTGTTCTGATTTCAAGAAACAAACTGAATGGGATTTTCTGACAGAAACGGTTTCAATGAAATTTCCCCACCATCTCGATTCCTGGGCTCTATTCCTGCCCAGGGTGAAAGTAACTTAAAGGACTTACCGTTATGCTGGAGTCCTGAGCGGGGGGGTGGCCTCAACCAGAAGAGGCGGGGCCTTTCAAGATTTAAAGGCCCAGGAGCTCCAGCTCTGGCTGGGAGCTCCAGGGCCTTTAAATCACACTGGAGCTACCAGCTGCAGAGGCGGCTGGGAGCCCTGAGGCTCAGAGCGAATTAAAGGGCCCAGGGCTCTGGCCGCCGCAGAGCTTCGGGCCCTTTAAATCACCGCGGGAGCCCGGCTGCCGGAGCTCCTGCAGGATTTAAAGGGCCCAGGGCTCCCCGCAGCGGCTGGAGCCCTGGGCCCTTTAAATCACCGCCGCAGAAACCGATCCAGTCCTGCATGGCGTACTGGCTCTTGCTGGTATGCTGTACTGGACCGTAGCGGCTTACTTTCACCTCTGTCCGTGCCTCTGCGGGGTTTGTTGTCCATTAGAACGGGAGTCAGGACTGGTGGCTTCTCTTTCTGGCTCTGCCACCGCCTTGCTGTGTCGGCCCTTGGGTAGGTCATTTCCCTTCTCTGTACCTCAGGCTCCTCCCCATCTGTCCAATGCGAACAGGGACAATTCTCAAACTCTGGGCCGTCGTGAGCCTGAGTGAGATAAGGGGCGTTAAAGCCCTCTGTGAAGGAGAAAGGGGAATTTCTTGGTGTTTACCACCAAGGAATTCTAACGTTTGCTAAAATATCTGGTCTGCGGAAACAAAAAATGGTCGGGGCCAAATTCTTTAACCACTGCCTTTTTTAAAGCCCACTCAGGGTTGTGAGTCCCCGTCTTTTAGGTACCTGGGGTTCTTTGCCAGCAGGAGAGAAGAGGTTCCTGCCTCCATTTTTAAAGCCTTAACAAACCCGGTGTTGTGCCCCAGTTCTAGTGTGAGATCCCTGAAAAAGAACATCTTCCCATCCATTAACAAGACAGGACCTATTTTAAAAGGGGAACAAAGAGAACCCTGGGCCTTACAGACTAGCCAGCCTCACTTCCATAGCTGGAAAGATACTGGAATACATCATTAAACAATCCGTTTTTCAGCACCTACAGGATAATTTGGTTCTTAGGACTAGTGAGCATGGATTTGTCCAGAACAAATCATTCCAAACTAATCCTATTTCCTTCTTTGGCAGGGTTCCGGGCCTAGTGGAGGTGGGTAAACAGTAGATGTGATCTCTCTTGGTGTCCCTAAGACTTTTGACACAGTCCCATAGGACATTCTGACAAGCAAACTAGGGAAATGTGGTCTAGATGCAATTAGTGTCATGTGGGTGCAGAGCTGGTTGAAAGCCCAGACTCCAAGAGCCCTTCTCCATGTTTGGCTGTCCAACGGAGAGGGTGTACCTAGTGGGTCCAGCAGGGATCAGTCCGGGGGCCGGTACTATTCAATATTTTCCTTAAGGATTTGGAAAATGGAGTGGAAAGCATGCTTCTAAAATTTTCAGATAACACCAAGCACTTTTGAGCACCGGATTGGAATTCAAAACGCCCGATCCCCTGGTCCAGCCACTCCAGTGGAGCACACTCCCTACAAAACTGATACACATATACAGATAGCATAATTATCAGCCAATCAGAACCTCTCCATAGAATACTTACATGACAAGCTTTATACAATATTGGCTGCAAATATAACACAGTGGTCGCAGTGGTGATCTATACAGTTACAGATTATATCAATAACATCACAGGAGGTGACACGATATCAGTGAGACTGATATTGGAATATTGCTTCCAGTTTTGGTGTCTTCCTTTGAAAAAGATGTTGTGAAATTGGAGCTGGGGCAGCAAAGAGCCACCAAATGTTCTGAGGGCTGAAGAAAAATGCCTTCTAGTGAGCGATTGAAAGAGCTCAACCTGTTTAGAAGATTGAAAGAAGAAGATTGAAGAAGATTGAAAGTTGACTTCATGGAAGTGTTGAAGTACCGTAATGGAGAGAAAAGACTGGGTATTAAAGGGCTCTTTAATTGAGCAGAGAAAGGCAGAACAAGTCCCAATGGCTGGAAGGTGAAAAGAGACAAATTCATATTACAAATAAGGCACAAATATTCAACAGAGAGGCTGATTCACCACAGGAACAAGCTACCAAGGAAAGTGGTGGGTTCTCCATCTCCTGATGTCATTTAATGGAGACTAGATGCCTTTCTGGAATGGGTTTGCCCCAAAAGTAGCTATTGTGTCATACAGAAGGCCTGTGACATGCAGGGGGTCAGATTAGATGCTCTAATGGTCTCTTCTGGCCATCAAGTCTACTAATTTCTGAAAAACTGAGTGTAGCATTGGGAGCAGCGTGTGAGGTTTTACTGTCTAGCCGGCTTGCTTCCTAGAATGAACACTCCTTGAATGGGGTGATCCACGGGGATTAGCTCAAACCTCCAAAGTGCCTGGCCAGAGGCAGGACATTAGCACAGCAAGGGAGGGGTGTGGCAGTGACATCACAAAGGCCTTTTGCAGGACCTCAGACTATTGGTCAAAGGTGCTGACCTCACAGAGAGATGCTGACATCAGCCAGGCAGGACAGGGACGAGGGGCCAGGGAAACCTCAGAGACTCCTGTGGCTTTGCTTCAGCAAGTCTCCTTCTCGAGGTCTCTCTTTAAGGACTGAGAGAATATTCCGGTTCACGTACCTGAGCGCCAGGAGGAACCTCTTTGAGTTTTCTCCTTCCCTTTGATTGATTTTACTAGAAAAGAGACGTCCCTGTGTAGAAGGTAAGAGCCTCCTCGAGGTTTGAAACCTGTTCAGTCTGATCCATCTAGTGACAGTTGAATTCTAGGCGTGGAAAACACGAGCTTAAGGAGTCAGAATTTTATTCCGCACCTGGGATTTTGTCCCTTAGAATCACTGGGGACATTAGGGTTTGTCCTTTTTGTTTCACCTTTTCCTCCATCCGTCCCTCCTTTCTCTTCTTCTCTTGCTTCTTTTGTCCTTTCTCCTGTTCCCCTCCCATCACCAGGAGGGGTGTGTTTTTGTGTCACGGGGGAGTGCTCTGCAGCTCCCACTGTGGGAGGTCCACCCAAAAATGTGGGGCTGAAATAGTGCTCGGGCAATGATCCCCACCAGTGATCTGGGCCACCCTTTGGGCTCTCTGGTGAGAACCTTCAGCTCCTGTCCTCAGTGTCTACCCTGATTGGCTAAGCAGGGGGTTATTGACAGGGAGGAGACTCAGGTCCTTGTTCTCTTTTAAGACCAAGTAAATAAGTCACAACCAGTCACATGTTTGATGAATTTTGCTGCTTCTCTGCATTAATGGTCTCTGAGCAGTTCATGATTCTCTCTAGCTTTCCAGTTCTCTTAAAATACTTGCTGAATAATTACCCAGCAATGGAACTCAGGAGTCCTGACTCCCAATCCCCTGGTCCAGTCACTCCAGCGGACCACACTCCCTCTCAAAGGCAGGGGAGGCGGACATGAGGGCCTGCTTGTAATTGCCAGCTGTGGGAGGGAGTGTGCAGCAGTGGTTAGCGAAGGGGCCTGGAAAGAAGGCCTGCTGGGTCCCATCCATACTTCTGACACTTGGAGTGAATCTGAGCCAGTAGCTTCCCCTCTCCAGGCCGATCGCCCCGTGTCATCACCCTGCCTGCTTGCTGGGCAGGGTAACTCCTCAGGTCACCACCACCTCTCCAGTCTGCCTTGGGCTTGGGGAGTGAGGAGAAGGGCAAGGGATGACCCTGAACAGACTCCATCCCTTGCTCCATCACCAGAGCAAGTGCTCCTCGGTGGCGTCCCCTGTCTGTCTGGGGAGAGGCAGAAAGAGGGGGAGAGAATCTCTCCCAAAGGAGATTGGATTTGCAAACCACCCCCAGGAGCCCCATGCTCTCAGACCGGGGAGGGGCTTCTCCAGAGCCGTCTCCAGTGTGTTTGGCAAGGTCTCAGCAAGGGGGCTCCCAGCCCTTCCCTTGTGGGAGACTGTTCCCCAGGCTGAGAGTCTCTGAGCTGGGCCAGACCCGGTGAGCTGCCGAGCATGGAAATCAATGGGAACCAAAGGGGCCCTAGCCTTGCTCTGCCTAGGGACATTGAAGTGGGGAATGGTTTCCCAGGAGAAGTCCAGACTCCTGGATTCTGTTCCTTCTCTAGCCTGGGCGGGGGCTGAGGGGAGAGGTGTGAGTGTGGCCTGGGGTGGCAGGAGGGAGCTGCTTGTCCAAAGTGACCAATGGTCTTTGTGACTGACCCCAGTGATCGAAAAGGATGAGACTCCCTGATTCTTGCAGCCCCAGGGATGACGAGGGGGAGCGTTGAGGGGGAGCAGATCATGCAATGAACTCCTGCCAGTGGGGGTAGCTTGCCCTCCCTGTACCCCTGTGGGGGGAGGAGGAGCTGCTCAGGCTGGGGCAGGGATGGGGAGGGACCAAACAGGCTGGTTAGTCAGAGGCTGCCTTGACCCCAGACTCATGCCTGCTCCCCACAGGGTTCCAGGATGGCCAGGCTCCTGAAGATGTTCAGGAAGAAGGCTCTGCAGGTGGCCCCAGAGCCTGAGGGAAGCAGCTGCCATCTTCCCCAGGAGCGGAGCGGCCCCTTTGTCCCCGCTGGCGGGGAAGGAGCTCCCGGCCGGGCCAGGAGGTGGAAGTGCCCAGCCTTCTGGCGGAGAAAACCCGCTCCCGGCGCAGGTGCTGATGTGGGAGAGGCACCAGACAGGCCAAAATGGAGCTGGGCCAGGCTGCGGCTGGGCAGGCAGGACCCAGCACAGGGGCGGAACCGGGCAGGGTGGCTCTGGGGCTTGTTGTTGTGTGGGCAGCAGCGGCCCCAGGAGCCCAGCCCCGATTTCCAACAGGGGATATCGCCCTGCCCGGTCAGTGAGGACCCAGGACAGGAGGTGGAGGATCCCTCTGCCAGCCCCAGCAGCTCATCCCACTCCCCATCGGACAGCAGCAGCGCCTGCAACTCGGACAGCAGCTTGGCCGACGGACGCTTCTGCTTTGTTCAAGGTGAGGAGCCAGGCTGGGTTCAGGGAGGGGTGAGGAGGGGGCTGTGAACACCCTGGGCCTAGGCCCTCGAGCAGGGCTATGGGGATGGGTTTCCAGCCGAGGTGTCTGGCCTGAGCCAAATGAACCCCACTGACACTAGATGCTGCCACTTTGGTCCTTGGTGCTCCATTATTCGGCAGGGGTGGGAGGCACCTCCCAGGGAGTCCAGGACAGTGGGGGGGGGTTCTCTTTGCTATGGGCTCCTGAAGGAGTTGGGGGCTGACAACATCACTGAGAGGGGGGAGTGTGGGGCCCGATCTGCCCTATGTCCCGGAGGTGGGAAGGGGACACATTGTCCCACCCTGCCCCTGTCCTTCCCCCGAGTGGCAGTAGGAGTCACGCTGTCCCCTTCTCTCCCTGGTGTAGGGTCCGCCAGGGATTCCGAGGAGGAGGAGGAGGAATGGGTAGACGTGGTAACAGAGGAGGCTGCTTTCAAAAACATCCGACAGCAGCTCCATGGCCGAGAAAAGGTACAAACGTTCCCCAGTTGTGCTGGAACCGAGATTGTCCTGCTCCTTCCCGGCATCCCGACCCCCTGCAGAGGGTCTTGGCCCTAATGGGAACCTTTCTCCTCCATGATCTGTGACCCCCAAGATGGGGGTGTTTGTCACACACCGGCAGGGGTCTCCTCCCCACAAGGCACTGTCCCAGTTCCTGACCCTGCTTGTGTAGGAGTGGTGGGTGATTTGGACAATAGGCGGGTCCCCCCATCTCCCATTCAGGCCTAAGTCCTGCAGCTGGTGTGGCTGGCGCAGGGAGGTCCCTGGCTAACTGACTCTCTCTCCCCTCACCCCACTCCTGGTGGGTGCAGGACGAGGCCCAGCAGCTCATGTTCCTGCACGCCATCCACGCCGCGTGTCTCGCTGCCCAGCAGACAGGGCAGGACACACTGGAGCCGCACTGCTGCAAGGCGGCTGTGCCGGAGAGGATTGTGGTGAGTGAGACACGTGCCCAGGAGCTGGAGGGTGGACAGAGACATGGGAGGGGCAGGGGTCTCCCCGGGCCGAGGGTTGGGGGATGGCTGGTGCTGGAGGGCAGCTGAGGGCAGGGATTGCTGGGGCTGAAGATTGGGAAGAAGAGACGGGAGAACTAGTGGGCAGGAATCGGAGGAGCGGGAGGCAGCTGGGGGGATCCTGCTGGCTGTGTAATCTCATCCTTGGGGAGTGTCAGTGAGGCCCAAATCTCTCACGCTCCTTTGTCTCCTTTGTGTCTCACAGGAGCTCATTGAGGAGCTTCCTCCTAACTCTCCACCCGACGCCATCCTGGCCAACTCCCTCATTGCTGTGGCCAACCTCAGGTACCGAGACCCTCCCGCCTGGTTCCCCTAACCCCGGTGCTGCTCAGGCCCATGGCTGGGAGTCACTGCCCCTCCCACTCCCAGGTCACCTCCCAAGGGGGGCTCCTCTGGCAGAGGTGGCAGGAAGGGTCACTCCCTCTCCTGGCTGCTCTGTTCTTTTCACTCCAGTCACATTGCAATGGCTTTGGGGAGAGGCTGACTCCCAGGATCAGAAACAGGAGGGGCAGCAGGGTCCAGGGAACAGGCACCATTCCTGCCCTGCCACTGTCTGTCTGGGAAACCTTGGCCTTGTCATTCCCTGTCTCGGTGCCTCAGTTTCCATTCATAGAATCATAGAATCATAGAATATCAGAGTTGGAAGGGACCTCAAGAGGTCATCTAGTCCAACCCCCTGCTCAAAGCAGGACCAATTCCCAGCTAAATCATCCCAGCCAGGGCTTTGTCAAGCCGGGCCTTAAAAACCTCCAAGGAAGGAGACTCCACCACCTCCCTAGGTAACGCATTCCAGTGTTTCACCACCCTCCTAGTGAAATAGTTTTTCCTGATATCCAACCTGGACCTCCCCCACTGCAACTTGAGACCATTGCTCCTTGTTCTGTCATCTGCCACCACTGAGAACAGCCGAGCTCCATCCTCTTTGGAACCCCCCTTCAGGTAGTTGAAGGCTGCTATCAAATCCCCCCTCATTCTTCTCTTCTGGAGACTAAACAATCCCAGTTCTCTCAGCCTCTCCTCATAAGTCATGTGCTCCAGACCCCTAATCATTTTTGTTGCCCTCCGCTGGACTCTTTCAAATTTTTCTCGCCAGCCTCTACCTATTTCCCTGCAGTTTCATGTCGGTGTTGGTGCTAGTCCCACCCCCGCACTGCACCGTCTAATACCGGCTTCTCTCTCTTGCCAGCACCATGACACCTGCCCTGGAGCCGGAACTGGAGACCCTCCTCCTCCGAGCTGCCCTGCATGCCCTCTTCACCCTGGGCACGCAGACGGACACCAACCAAGTCCAGGTAGATCAGCTAAATCATGGATTGAGGAGCCAGCTGTCATCCTGCCCGAATCCTTGCTAATTGCCTGCAGTGAGATGTGAATGAGAGAGGCCAGGATACGTGTTTGGGGGTCTCACCAGTGCTTCCCAGAGACCTCTCGTCCCATCCTGTGGCAGGTGTAGCCCCAGTTTCCCTAAGTCTGACCCATGGCTCTCCCTTGCTTGGCAGGATCTGCATAGGGTCATGCCAGACCTCCTGGATGCCATGCTGGGGAACCTGCTGGCAAAGTCCCCAGACACCAGCAAGCTTCACTACATCTTGGAGGTGAGCCCGATGAGAGGAGTGGGGGCAATTTTACCTTAACTCTTAGATCCATTCTCCAGTCTGTCCTCCTAGCTGGGCCCCCAGTGGCCATCCTTGGTCAGGGCAGTCAGTACAATGCAGCGTCAGCCCCTTCCTCCTTGAAGGACAGAGGAAGGAGCTGGGAGTTCAAGCCAGAGCTCTGCCTGCTTGTGTTGAGCACTAACCATGTGGCCCCTGGCTGTCTTGGGAAGTGAGAGTCTGAACCCCTCCTGGGAGATCCAGAAGATGGTCCTCAGAGGAGAGTCACAGGCTCGTTCCTAGAGAAACAGGAGGGCCCTAGAGAATCAGCCCTTGTCTCTGACGGGCCCCGAGATTCCTGGGGGGATTGTGCTCACACTCAGTCCCTTCACCCAACCAAGGACTTGAGATCCAGGGAGGGGGGAGGGGTCTGTCTCCTTCCTGGAGAGCTGTTCAGGAATCAGGAGTTCAGGGAGGATGGGACCAGCCCCGACACCGAACATTGTCCCAATCTAGAGAGATAATGACAAGTTGTGACCTGCAGGATACAAGCATCATCCTGGGAGCAACAATCCCCTTCTAAAGCTCTGCGATCAATGAATCTGATATTCTGCCCCCCACTACCACCACATTCAATGTCTCAGCCCCCTGGGGATGGGGAGGGACTCATTAGCACAACACATGCACCCGCCCATCAATCCTGCACTGCCTCCTTTCCCCACAGCACATTAACTACTGGACCGTGTCCAGGGTGTCGCAAGAGAGAGCCAGGGCCATCAGGAGCAGCACGTCCCTGCTCATGACCATCATCTCCCTCTCTGACTTCAACGTAAGTGGCCTCTGAGCCCAGCTTCCTGACTCCAGGCGGAGGGGGGCTGGCTCCAACGGGCTGTAGGAGCTGCTGCTGCAGGGGCTGTGGGTTAGGAGTGTTCCTCTTGGGGAGGCAGAGTCAAAGCAGAGAATGAGCCTGGCTTGAGTCAAGTTCTTCTTGTCCTGGTTAAGTGGCGACTCTCGCTTGTAAGGGGAGCATGCTCCAGGTTCATGCCTTCCTGTCATCCTGGAGCAGCTGGGGAAGCAAATTCTCATGGAGGGCCCTACCCACATCCCTGTTCTCCGGGCTCCCTTGGGGGCAGAGATAACTAAGGATCCAGCTCTAGCTCCTATCCTCTAGCATCTCCTGCAGAGGGGCTGAGGGGAAGGAGAGTCCTGGCCCAGGCCAGGACTGGGAGCTGACAGGAAAATGCTGATGGAGTCCCCTCTCCCTCTCCCTTCCATTAGAACTCAGCCGAATTCCTCAGGATGGGTCACCACGTGGCACAGCTGGCTCTGTCCATCAGTGACCCAGACAAGGACATCAGCCGGCAGTCCAGGGGGGAGTTTACCGGCTCTACCAGCTCCTGCTGCACCAGAGGGGTAATGGCACCCGCTAGATGAGTGAGACTGGGACCCCAGCCAATTTCTCTCAGAGTGACCCCGGCTGGAGGATGAGTCTCTCTCTCTCTTTCTGTGTTCACCACCACCTCCGCAATTCTGTTGGGCCGGGCACACAGCAAGGACCCTGCCCACTGTGCAGCCACCAATGGGATTGGAAGGACACAAGCACTGCAGCCAGAATGACAAGTGTGTGTGTCTCTCTCTTTCCCAGACCTGACCATCCATGAAGCCGAAGACCTGTGGGTGTGTGACTGGCACCAGGACAGCAGGCTCCTGGGGTACAAAAACACAGCCAGGGTCGGGGAGGTAAGGACACTCTGCCAGGGCATGGCATAGCTCTGCAGGGCAGGTGGCTGCCTCCTGGAGCCACTCGACGAGTTGCCATTCTAGTCCAGGATTTGGAGCCTGGTCCGGGGCAATCTGCTGAAGCCTCACATCCGGTTGGTTTCAGGTCTTTGGCAAATTCTTCTCATCGGGGCAGAGAAGATTCTTCCTGTGGACGGCAGTGCTGGCCATGCACGACCCCCTGCTGCATGTCAGCCAGGCTGGGCTGCTCCTCACTTACTCCCTCCTGGGGCAAGCCCAGCAGCTGATGGGGGACAAGGTGAGCAGCTGCATTAGACTCAGGAGACTGGGGCGGGGCCCAGGCCTCATTCCCATCCTTTGGCCATTCGCCGGCCTGGCAGCAAGGTGACCGGTGGGGAATGAGAGTGAGAGCAGGTGCTCCTGGGAAGGGAGATGAATTCACCTCCATGAGCAGGAGGGAGCCAGCTTGTTCCCGGAGCAGCTCCAGCCCAGCTCGTTAGCAAGGCTAATGAATGAAAAGCATTGCCTCAGCACGGACTTATGTTCTTGGGAAGGGCAGCAGAGTCCTCTATCTACGTGCCCTCTGAGTATTGGGAGCGTAAGCTTTCGTGGGTCAGAACCTCACTTCTTCAGATGCAAGTAATGGAAATCTCCAGAGGCAGGTATAAATCAGTACGGAAATAACGAGGTTAGTTCAATCAGGGAGGGTGAGGTGCTCTGCTAGCAGTTGAGGTGTGAACACCAAGGGAGGAGAAACTGCTTCTGTAGTTGGATAGCCATTCACAGTCTTTGTTTAATCCTGATCTGATGGTGTCAAATTTGCAAATGAACTGGAGCTCAGCAGTTTCTCTTTGGAGTCTGGTCCTGAAGTTTTTTTGCTGTAAGATGGCTACCTTTAAATCTGCTATTGTGTGGCCAGGGAGGTTGAAGTGTTCTCCTACAGGTTTTTGTATATTGCCATTCCTGATATCTGACTTGTGTCCATTTATCCTCTTGCGTAGTGACTGTCCAGTTTGGCCAATGTACATAGCAGAGGGGCATTGCTGGCACATGATGGCATATATAACAGTGGTGGACGTGCAGGTGAATGAGCCGGTGATGTTGTAGCTGATCTGGTTAGGTCCTGTGATGGTGTTGCTGGTGTAGATATGTGGGCAGAGTTGGCATCGAGGTTTGTTGCATGGGTTGATTCCTGAGTTAGAGTTGTTATGGTGCGGTGCGTGGTTGCTGGTGAGAATATGCTTAAGGTTGGTGAGTTGTCTGTGGGCGAGGACTGGCCTGCCTCCCAAGGTCTGTGAAAGTGAGGGATCATTGTCCAGGATGGGTTGTAGATCACTGAAGATGCATTGGAGAGGTTTAAGCGAAGGACTGTAGGTGATGGCCAGTGGAGTTCTGTTGGTTTCTTTTTTGGGCCTGTCTTGTAGCAGGAGCCTTCTGGGTACACATCTGGCTCTGTTGATTTGTTTCTTTATTTCCTTGTGTGGGTATCATAGTTTTGAGAATGCTTGGTGAAGATCTTGTAGGTGTTGGTCTCTGTCTGAGGGGTTGGAGCAGATGTGGTTGTACCTCAGTGCTTGGCTGTAGACGATGAATCGTGTGGTGTGTCCGGGGTGGAAGCTGGAGGCATGAAGGTAGGCATAGCGGTCGGTGGGTTTTCGGTACAGGGTGGTGTTAACGTGGCCATCGCTTATTTGTACTGTGGTGTCTAGGAAGTGGACCTCCCGTGTAGATTGGTCCAGGAACCAACTCTAACTCAGGAACCAACCCTGAGGTTGATGGTGGGGTGGAAGCTGTTGAAATCATGGTGGAATTCTTCCAGGGTCTCCTTCCCATGGGTCCAGATGATGAAGATGTCATCAATGTAGCATAGGTAGAGAAGGGGCGTGAGTGGACGAGAGCTGAGGAAGCGTTGTTCCAGGTCAGCCATAAAAATGTTGGCATATTGTGGGGCCATGCGGGTGCCCATAGCGGTGCCACTGGTCTGGAGGTATATATTGTCACCAAATTTGAAATAATTGTGCATGAGGATAAAGTCACAGAGCTCAGCAATAAGTTGTGCTGTGTCAACATCAGGGATACTGTTCCTGACAGCTTGTATTCCATCTGTGTGTGGGATGTTTGTGTAGAGAGCCTCTACATCCATGGTGGCTAGGATGGTGTTTTCTGGGAGGTCACCAATGCATTTTAGTTTTCTCAGGAAATCTGTGGTGTCATGGAGATAGCTGGGAGTGCTGGTGGCGTAGGGTCTGAGTAGGGAGTCCACATATCCAGACAGTCCTTCAGTGAGAGTGCCAATGCCCGAGATGATGGGGCATCCAGGATTTCCAGGTTTGTGGATCTTGGGTAGCAGATAGAATAACCCCAGTTGGGGCTCTAAGGGTATGTTGATTTGTTCCTGTGTTTGTGTAGGGTGTGTCCTGAGTAGATGGTGCAGTTTCTTGGTGTATTCCTCAGTGGGATCTGAGGAAAGTGGCCTGTAGAATTTGGTATTGGAGAGTTGTCTGGCAGCCTTCTTCTGGTAGTCAGACCTGTTCATGATGACACCAGCACCTCCTTTATCAGCCTCTTTGATGATAATGTCAGGGTGGTTTCTGAGGCTGTGGATGGCATTGCGTTCTGCACGACTTAGGTTATGAGGCAAGCAATGTTGGTTTTCCACAATTTCTGCCTGTGCACGTCGGCGGAAGCATTGTATGTATAGGTCTAGACAGTCATTTCGACCCTCAGGAGGAGTCCATGTGAAGTTCTTCTTCCTCTGTTGTTGGTGGGAGGGTATCTGTGTATCAGTGCGCTGTTCAGTGTTATCTTGAAAGTATTCTTTGAGTCAGAGGTGGCGAAAGTAGGCTTCCAGATCACCCGCAGAACTGTATCATGTTCGTGGGGGTGCTGGGGCAAAAAGAGAGTCCCCGAGATAGGACAGACTCTTCTGCTGGGTTGAGTATGTAGCTGGATAAATTGATGATATTGCTGGGCGAGCAGGAGTCGGGAGCAGCCGCTGCTGCAGCTCCCACTGCTGTGGGGGGAGGAAGCAGCCATGGCACTCGGTGGCTGCGGCTCTGGCACCCGGGCCTGAACCCCCCGGGCCTGGGCCTGCTGCGGGGACCCAGAAGCGCACATACTGCGCCCAGCCCCTGGCCAGTCGCGTCTGGGCTGGCTGCCCAGCTGGTGCAATCCCACGGCGGCCCCGGGGCGGAGGCATCAGCAGCCCAGCCCCGTTCGTTCCCCTGCAGGACCCGAGCAGGACGGTGACCTGCCTGCAAGAGGATCCCGTGATCCCTCTAAGCAGTCCCCACACTGCCCTCTACCAATGGGCGAGGGTTTCACTCCCCCCCCAGGCTGTCTCAGAAGGGAAACGTGCACCAGTCAGAACAGGTGATGGCCTCTTCCACGCAGTGTTGTGTTGGGACTCCCAGGGCGATGCTGCCGGCGGCCAAACATTGAGCTCCAGAGATCAGCGGCTTCTGGCCTAGACTTTTGGGCACTTAGCCTCAGTGTGGTTTGGCATATTGGCCAGAGTTAAAATGGCTGCCCTCCCTCTCAGGGCTGTGTGGCCCAATGGCCAGAATCAGTGCAGTTGCCCTTCCTTGCAGGGCTGTGTGGCCCAGCGTTCAGAGTTAATATAGTTGCCCCTCCTCTTGGGGCTGTGCAGCCTAGTGGTACGTTGGGGAGCTGGGCCATGGGATGGATGACGGCCAGGGCAGGGGTCCTGGGTCTTCTGGGCTGGAGCCTGCAACGTCCATCGTCCATTTTCGGCGTCTGCCTAGACTGAGGCAGAGGTGCTTTTGTCCCCAATCCCTGCCCTTCACAATCCAGGACCCAAAAAAGACGTCATTGTGAGCAGCCCATGAAGACAAGACTCGCTTTTGCTTGTCTTCCTCAGCTTGATGTGCTTCTCACCCAATTCCTGCCTTAGTTCCCGGGTTGAGCTGGTGGTGGAAGGGGACTGGGGGACAGTGGCGTGAGGAGGAGGTTGAGATGGACCTTGAGCTAGACTAGAACCTGGCGGTGAGAGTCTGGCCACCACTTGCAGCCCCACCCTGTTGTCCTGGCTTCCCCCACTAGACGTCATTGAGGGCAGGAAGTGGGGTTTCTGCCTCCTAGGGTTACCATCCAGCCATATTTCCCCAGACTTTTCCCCCAGCTTTTTCGTCTTTAAATAGGCATGGTAAGGGGAGTCCTAGGGAGCAGGGGGAGGGTTGGATGAGTCGGGAGTTCGGGGGGGGGCTGTCAGGGGGCAGGGCTGTGGAGAGGGGGCAGTCAGGGGACAAGGAGCAGGGGGGTTTGGAGTTCGGGGGGGGTCTGGAGTGGGGAGTCAGGGGACAAGGAGCGGGAGGGTTGGGAGTTCTGGGGGGGTCTGTCAGGGGGCAGGGCTGTGGAGAGGGGGCAGTCAGGGGACAAGGAGCGGGAGGGTTGGGAGTTCTGGGGGGGTCTGTCAGGGGGCAGGGCTGTGGAGAGGGGGCAGTCAGGGGACAAGGAGCGGGAGGGTTGGGAGTTCTGGGGGGGTCTGTCAGGGGGCAGGGCTGTGGAGAGGGGGCAGTCAGGGGACAAGGAGCGGGAGGGTTGGGAGTTCTGGGGGGATCTGTCAGGGGGCAGGGCTGTGGAGAGGGGGCAGTCAGGGGACAAGGCGTGGGGGGGTTGGGAGTTCGGGGGGGGTCTGTCAGGGGGCAGGGCTGTGGAGAGGGGGCAGTCAGTGGACAAGGAGCGGGAGGGTTGGGAGTTCTGGGGGGGTCTGTCAGGGGGCAGGGCTGTGGAGAGGGGGCAGTCAGGGGACAAGGAGCGGGAGGGTTGGGAGTTCTGGGGGGGTCTGTCAGGGGGCAGGGCTGTGGAGAGGGGGCAGTCAGGGGACAAGGAGCGGGAGGGTTGGGAGTTCAGGGGGGGTCTGTCAGGGGGCAGGGCTGTGGAGAGGGGGCAGTCAGGGGACAAGGAGCGGGAGGGTTGGGAGTTCAGGGGGGGTCTGTCAGGGGGCAGGGCTGTGGAGAGGGGGCAGTCAGGGGACAAGGAGCGGGAGGGTTGGGAGTTCAGGGGGGGTCTGTCAGGGGGCAGGGCTGTGGAGAGGGGGCAGTCAGGGGACAAGGAGCGGGAGGGTTGGGAGTTCTGAGAGGGGCAGTCAGGGGGCGGGAAGTCCTGTTTTTTGATTGTTAAAATACGGTAACCCTAGTTCTGCTCCCCCCCTTAGTCCCAGCTCTCCCCTCCCCCGCCCCTGACTGGCCACGCCCCCAGCTGTTTGACCCCACCCCCCGCACAGTCAGTGTCCGCCCCCTGCCCAGACTCCGTCCACCCTCCCACGCGATTGGCTCCCTGGGTGCCCCTCTCTCTCCCCCCCCCCCCCCCCCCAGCAGGGGAGTTTAGGGCCAAGTCAGGGTGCAACGGCTTCAGGAGGTGATACTGCGCATGCGCCTTGTGTTCCGCGCGCATGCGCAGTGCAGCCAAGACAGCGCGCGCGGGGGCTCAGCGCCGCGGAACCCGCCTTCCGGGTCTGACCCGGTGTCACCGCGTCTGACGAGCCAGGTACAGGGGCGAGGCGGGGCCTGTGGAGCGGGAGGGGGGGTCTGTACCGGCTGGGTCCGAGAGGACGGCAGCGTCCCGGGGCAGGCTGGGAACTGTAGTTCCTGACGCTCCTCGGGCCGGAAATGACGTTGGCCCAACCGACGGGCGGAGGCGGTTAACGGTGCGCGTGAGGGCGGCCCTCCCACCCTCTGATTGGCGGAGAGACGCCGGACGCAGCAGCGCGCGCGGGGCCGGCCGGACCGAGACTCCCGGAGCCAGGGGTGGGGGCAGAGGCTGTGAAATGGGGGGGGTCGGGAGGGGGGGTTGGAAAACTGTTGCTGTGAATCTCTCTCGGGGGGGGGGGGGGGCGGAAGGGGGTTCGATCCGCTGCTGCAATGATCCGTTTCAAAGGAGTCCGGCCTCCTCCTTCCTGAGCCGTGTTTCTGGTCTCGCTGAGACGCGGGTTAATCCGGAGTCACTGCGAGGCAGAGCAGGGAGTGACTCCAGATTCCCATGGGGGCGATAAGATCAGGATGTGACCCTGTGGGGAGGGGGTTCAGTTGTTGCCAAAGGGGGGAAGTTACTCAGTTTCTCTCCGTCTCTTTCTCTGCCTCAGGATATTGGGGTTGAGCTTCCTGGGAGCCCAGGCTGAGCAGCTGCTGCTCCCCCAGCGGGATCGGGGCTGGGGAGTGACCTCTGTGCCCAGCCAAGGTGAGGATTTTCTCCAGCTGTAATTAGCCCCATAGGTCAACCCAAGGCTCTGCCCACCCCAACACCTGAGTCAGACTCCAGGTGATGGATAGAGACCTCAGGGAATGGGCATGAGAGAGACTCTGCACAAACAGCCCCTCCTCACCCCATATCTCTCCTCCCCATAGCAATTGCAGGAGCCGATCCAGCCATGGGAGAGTGAACCCCCAGGATTGGTTGTCAGCCAGAGCAGGAGAGACAGGGGAAGGGAGACACAAGGAGAAAAAGGCGAGAGAGACTGAAAAGGGCAGTGGGAGAAATAATTGGGGAGAGAAATTCCCAGATTTCTGACCGGTCCCACACACTTATTGTCGCATCCCTGGGCAGATTCACTTTCCTGGGAACAAGGTGAGGTGCAAGGGGAGCAAAACCCAGTTCCTGACTCTCCCTGTTCCCCGCCAGTGGTGGCAGTGTGCTGCCCTGGGGACTGTCAGGGGGAATCCCCCAGTGTCACTGCTTTTGTTCTGCTTTTCTCTCCCATTTGGTTCCCAGACTTTGTTACTGGGAGGGTTTCAAAATGTCTCGGTGGTTTAGTGCTAGTGGAAAGGGCCGGTCAGTGCTGTAATAAAGTGACCAAACATTTCCCCAGCATAGAATCATAGAACTGTAAGGCTGGAATGAACATTGAGAGGGCATCTAGTCCAGCCTCCAGCATTGAGGTGTTCGTCCAACCTGCCCTGATGATGGGGATTCCACCACCTTTCTTGCTAATCTATTCCAGTGCTTAATTAGGTGTTATCACAATTGAGTCACATGGTTGACTCAGATTCAATTTGTGATCCACTATAACCCCCGATCATTTTCAGTAGTATTACCCCCTAGCCAGCTATTCCCCACTTTGTAGTTGTGCAATTGGTTTTCCTTAGTGAAAATATTGAATATATCAGATCCAGGACTGGCTCCTGGGGACCCCATTGTAGACATCCTCCCAGTTGGACAGTGAACTGCTAATGATTACTGTTTGAGTACAGCCTTTCAACAAGATTGACACCCATTTTATAGCACTTTCACGTCCACCACATTTCCCTAGTTCACTATGAGAATGTCATGGGGGCCTGTGTCAAAAGCCTGCCTAAAATCAAGATGTGTCATGTCTACAGTGTCCAGTACCCCTGTGAAAGCAGGACATTAAATTGACTTGGCATTATTTGTTTTTGCAAATCCATGCTGGCTATAAGTTTTCACCTTACTGTCCTCTAGGTGCTTACAAATTGATTGTTTAATAATTTGTTCATTCCAGGTATCTAAATAATGCTTGACTTTATTCCTCAGTCCTCTTTGTTCCCCTTTTAAAAGATGGGTACTATGTTTGCCCTTCTCCAGTCTTCACCATTCTCCGAGTGTTCTCAAAGATAATCGCTAATGGTTCCGAGATTGCCTCAGCTAATTCCTTGAGCGCCCTAAGATGAATTTTACGGCTGTGTTTAATATAGCGAATGTATCTACATATTTTTAACCTTTTATTTCCTTATTGTGGTGTCTGTTTCTTCCTCCTCTTGGTTAATAATAATAAAGGCCCTACGTGAATCGTGGGCTGGTCTTCAAATAATTGCAGCTGAGTTGCAAAGAAAGCTTGGAAAATCGCAGAAAAGTAATAATGGACCTTTATTAATTGCTGTAATTTGGAAAAGCTACCGCAGACCTATTCGTTTAAGAAAAATCTGCTGGAATAATATGAACACTCAACTATTACATTATGCCTGTGAATTTTTTTGGTACAAAAAATTTGGTACAGACAATTTGGTACAGCTAGAGGGCCATAACTAGGGTGGGGTGAGTGGGTCAGCCACCAACAGCACAAAGCGGGTTACACCAAGGGCATAAAGCCACCCCTACTTCTCTGCCTTCAGAGCTGGGCACCGGCCAGCATCCACCGCTCTCTCACCACCCAGCTCCAGGCAGCGCCACTGCCAGCATCAACTCAGGAGTAAGGGTGGCAATACCGCAACCCCCTTATGGGTCTGGAACCCTAGTTTGAGAAACACTGTGGAGAAATCACACTTTTTCGTGGGTTACTCACTACGTAAATAGTACGTTTTGTGGGTGTATAACACGTCCATGAAGTTCACTATTTATGCCATGAACAATACTTGAAAATTGTATGATTTCCCCCTCCCCTCCATGATTTAAGTAGTATCCTACTTATTGCCTTCTATGTCCCTTGCTAGGTGTAACTTATTTTGTGAGTTAATCTTTCTGATTTTGTCCCCACATGCTCACAGTACTCAATATCGTGGGGAAAACAACAACAGAAAATGTGGAAATGGCAGAAGTGCTAAATGACTTTTGTTTCAGTTTTCATCCAAAAGTTTAGTAGCAATTGGACATCTAACTTAATGAATGCCAATGAAAATGAGGTAGGATCAGAGGCTAAAATAGGGAAAGAACAAGCTAAAAATTATTTAGGGTAGATGTCTTCAGGTCACCAGGGCCTGATGAAATGCACCCTAGAATGCTGAGGAGATATCTGAGCCATTAGCGATTATCTTCAAAAAGTCATGGAAGAGAGATTCCAGGGGACTGGAAAAGGGCAAATATAGTGCCCAGCTATAAAAAGGGGAGTAAGGACAACCCGGGGAATTACAGACCAGTCAGCTTATTTTAATTCCCCGGAAAGATAATGGAGGAAATAATTAAGCAATCCATGAGCAAACACCTAGATGATAATAAGGTGATAAGTAACAGCATGGATTTGTCAAGAACAAATCGTGTCAAACCACCCTAATAGTTTTTTTTTGACAGGGTAACAAGCTTGTGGATAGAGGGGAAGCAGTAGACATGGTATATCTTGACTTTAGTAAGGCTTTTGATACTGTCTGGCATGACCTTCTCATATACAAGCTAGAGAAATACAACTGAGATGGAACTACCATTAAGTGGGTGCACAGCTGGTTGGAAAACTGTTCCCAGAGAGTAGTTTTCAGTGGTTCACAGTCAAGCTGAAAGGGCATATCAAGAGGGGTCTGTCACTTAGGGTGGGGGAGTCAGGGCCCTGCACCCCCCACTTCCTGGGATTCACCGTGAGTCTCAGCCAGCCAGTAAAACAGAAGGTTCATTCGATGACAGGAACAGAGTCCAAAACCGAGCTTGTAGGTACAGACAACAGGACCCCTCAGTCAGGTCCTCCTTGGGGGCTCCCTCCTCTTTCCCAGCCAACTCCAAACTGAAAACCCCTCCAGCCGTCTCACCCAACATCCCCCAGCTCCTCCTCCTGCAGCCTTTGTCCAGTTTCCCGGGCAGAAGGTGTCACCTGGCCCCAACCCCCCTCCTGTGCTCTCATGTTACATGCTCAGGTATCTTCCCTCAAGGGAAATCTTCCATCCCCAGTGAGGACAGTCCCAGTAAAACTCCCCTGCAACATTCCCAGGTCAATATTCCCCACTCCCTGCTGCATCACAGGGTCCCCCCCGGGATCATTTCTCAGTCTGGTTCTGTTCAATATCTTCATCAATGATTTAGATAACGGCATAGCAAATACACTTATCAAGTTTGCAGACGACACCAAGCTGGGAGTGGTTGCAAGTGCTTTGGACGATAGGATTAAAATTCAAAATGGTCTGAAGTAAATAGGATGAAATTTAATAAGGACAAATGCAAAGTACTCCACTTAGGAAGGAACAATTGGTTGCACACATACAAAATGGGAAATGACTGCCTAGGGAGGAGTACTGTGAAAGGGACCTGGGGGCCATAGTGGATATCCCCCTCCCTCCCCCCCAGCACCTTCCCTTCAGGTGGCTTTAGCAGTCTTTCTTCTTGGGCAGACAGGCCATGGAGAGGAGTCGTTTTATTTGCCTACCTCCCCACCCTTAAAAAGGATTTACATAAGGTGGGAATCCTTTGTTTCCCAAACTTGCTTCCCCTTCCCTTCCAGTGGAAAGTTACAAGAAGTCCCAGGTAATGTTGAGTATCTGGTGACAAGACCACCTGACTCTGTAGTATCACAGTGTCCAGGAATCAGTAGCAGTATGGAGCCTTTTCACAGTCCATAGTCCTTGCTGATGGCCCATCCGCCCTGTCTGGCTTTTCCGTTGTTGTACCTGAAGTGTTGGCAGTGGGCGTCCCCCAAAGGAGCATAGTTGAAATACAGATACATTGTCAATATTCCCAACTTCAGATACAGAAATGATACGTACACACAAATTGGATAATCACAGTCAGTGTATTATAACCTTTCCAATGACTCATTTTCTTACAAGACCCATCTTGCACTAAGTACATCTCAAAAATAGCAAGGAGTCTGGTGGCACCTTAAAGACTAACAGATTTATTTGGGCATAAGCTTTCGTGCATCCGAAGAAGTGAGGTTTTTACCCACGAAAGCTTATGCCCAAATAAATCTGTTAGTCTTTAAGGTGCCACCAGACTCCTTGTTGTTTTTGTAGATACAGACTAACACGGCTACCCCCTGATACTAAGTAAATCTCAGTTATCTCATATTCATTTCATAAGCATATTTTCATAAAGAACATGGAGGGAAATAGCACACTCACATACCAGTTTTCAGAGTTCGTTAAAGTCTGCCTTTTCAAAGTCCGTTGTCCTTATTTTCCTTCTCTAACACCTTCCTTCTCTTAGAATCACAAAATCATCATTTCATGAACAATTTCGTCTATATTGCTTTCCACCTTCCGTTTCCTAACTAATTCCCTCCTGTTAGTCAGAATCCATCCTAAAATGTCCCCTCCCACTCCCCCAGTTACTACTTCCATCTTCTGACGCAAACAGGTGTCCCCAACCCATTCCAAGAACTTGTTGGACACTTTGTGTTTGTTTAAATTCCTTTTCTAAACGGTGTCTTGGTAGTTAAAGCCCCCCCCCTTGTGTTTTGAATATTTCTCTTATTTGCATGATAGAGTAGAGAACATTAGTCTGCGGGGAAAGAGCCGGGGGGGAATTGTGATGTGACGTGACTGTCCTGTTCTGACACGTCCCCTTCTTGCCCTGACAGGCTGCAGCGTCACATTCCCATCCTTCCAGGGACCAGGGAAGGGAAATGGCTGCCGTGGAGCTGGCTCAGGTAGGGATTATCGGGGAGTTGCTGGTGGGGTCCTGTTGGCGGGAGAAGGGCAGGAAATGCATAGGCGGTGGTGTATCTGGCGGTGGGCAGGAGGTGGTGTATCTGGCGGTGGTTGGGAGGGGGCAGGAAATGCGTAGGAGGTGGTGTATCTGGCGGTGGTCAGGAGGTGGGGGGGCAGTAAATGCATAGGAGGTGGTGTATCTGGCGGTGGGCAGGAGGTGGGGGGGCAGTAAATGCATAGAAGGTGGTGTATCTGGCGGTGGGCAGGAGGTGGTGGGGGCAGGAAATGTGTAGGAGGTGGTGTATCTGGCGGTGGTCGGGAGGTGGGAGGGGGCAGTAAATGCATAGGAGGTGGTGTATCTGGCGGTGGTCGGGAGGTGGGAGGGGGCAGTAAATGCATAGGAGGTGGTGTATCTGGCGGTGGTCAGGAGGTGGGGGGGCAGTAAATGCATAGGAGGTGGTGTATCTGGCGGTGGTCAGGAGGTGGGGGGGCAGGAAATGTGTAGGAGGTGGTGCATCTGGCTGTGGTCAGGAGGTGGGAGGGGCAGGAAATACACAGGGTGGAGAAAGGGTGGGGGACAGGGTGTGACAAACCTGCTGGGATTTGTTTACGATGGGGCCTAGATTCTACCAACAGACCCATGGGGTTTGTGAGTGGAAATTCCCTAATTGGTCCAGCAGGAAACAACCCCCCAGGACTGCGCTGGGGAAACGTATCAGACTCCAATACTGGAGTTTGAACCTACTAGCCAGAAGGCAACCCCCAGTGAGGCCCGGGGAAGACACCCCATCCCTTCCCATCCAACCGCTGGCACTGGGGAGGGTGTTGGGATTCCTAACAGGGGGCTGTCCCTGGACACTCCTGGGGGCTCCATCTCCTGTATCCACTTCTGGCTGATAGGTGAGTGTTGAATGTGAAGACCCTTGCCATCTCTGTCTGCTGGAAGGGGTGAGGAGTTCTCTCTCTTTCTTCCCTCACCCTGATGCCTCCTGGCTGCTCTGATGGGGAGGGTGTGGGATCCTGCCTCCCAGAGCTTCCATGTGATTGGCCCTCCTCTCCTGCGAACGATGGGGTTGTCAATGGGCTCTTGCTCTTTCAGGGGCCGGTGACCTTCGAGGAGGTGGCTGTGTATTTCACCGAGGAAGAGTGGGCTCTGCTGGACCCCGCTCAGAGAGCCCTCTACAGAGATGTCATGCAGGAGAACTATGAGAATGTGACTTCGCTGGGTAAGGAATCCCGTCCCCTCAGTTCTTAGATGGGGAAATGAAGAGTTAAGGTTCACAATGCACCCTCAACTTTGACTGACAGGCGAATGACGCCTAGACTAGCACTCTGCCCTCCCCGCGACAGAACACTTTGGGAGCAGAGCGCAGTAGCACGAACGCTAACACCGTCTCTTTGCTAAGGCAAAACTTGGGGTTAGGCCCGATGTAGGGAACAGAAGCTGCCTCCCCCTGGCCTGCGCTTAGACACTGAGCCTACTGCACACAGTCCATCTCAGACCTTCCTGCTGTCACCACCCCTTTACCCTTCCAATGAAGATTCCTTCTGAGTCGTTGACTTCACTTATCCCTCCCTGAGGCCTGGAGACCCCTAGCATGTACGGCACCAGCCTGCTGACAATCCTTGTGGCAAGAACACACCCTTGTGCACCTTGATTGACACGGCCTACACCACTCAGCACTGAAATGAGGAATACCTGGTCCTTCCAGTTTCACGTGCACCACTCCTCGTGTCACAGCTCTGCCAGGTTGCTCTAACTAATCCCTCCGCCATTCATGTGAAGCTACAGCTGGCCCAGGGCACGTTGCTGGAGTGCCTGCGGAGAAATGCTGGTGTTCAATCTGAGGAACATAAAACACACAGTGGCATGTTCTTAGTCCTTCCTTCTGGCGATCAATACATTTTAAGGCCAGGGGAGACTATTAGGTCATCTAGTCTGACCTCCTGTGTAATACAGGCCATGGAGTTTCGTCCGGTTACCGTTGTAGTGCACTGAATACTTTGTGTTTGATGAAAACCTCTTCCAGAAAGGCATCCTGTCCTGACTTGAAGCCTTCAAGAGATGGAAAATTGGCCCCATCCTTGGGTAGTTTGTTAACCTTTGCACCACCCTTACTGACCTATTCCCAGTGACATTTGCCAGCTCCAGGGCTAGGGGATAAGGACAGAGTTAAGGTTGCATTGCAGGGGTGGTGTGTAGTTTAATTCTTCATTTCCTGGTTTTCAGGGGTTTTATTTTTCATCACCATCCACATGCTGGAAGGGCCCGAAGCAGCATGAGGCAACCTTCACTCTGTTTAATGTACTTTATGAGCGTTTAATTTCCTTGATTTTCTATTTAATGGATTTTTTTGCCACTGTAACTGTGTCGACACTACGGTTTTTGCTGCAATTTACGTCAGGTCAGGATGAGATTTTCCACATCGCTAACTGCCAGAGCTCTGGGCTCAGAGGTAGTCCCAGCACCTCAGGACAGTCCCAAGGGGGTCTCTGTGACCCAACCTATCACAGGGGGCTCTCGTGAGGGGGAGGAAGGGGAGGATTCAGGGAGTCCGAGATTGTAGCACTTCACTGAGGCTGCTTTTGCTCAAGTCTCTCATGACCTGTCCCTAGGCAGAGCTCAGAACCAGCACTCCATCCTCCTCCTCCTCGACATGTCGGCTGTCTGACACCACTGACCGTGGTCGTTGTCTTGGAATCTGATCTTCCCTTATCCTCTCCTGCTTAGGGTTAGGGTAGGGAGAAGTAGGTAGGGAGAAGTAGTAACTGGCTTGTTCTGCATCATGGGATGTTTAGGTTGGATATTAGCTATATTCACAGCTGGAAAGTTTTTCCTAAGTACAGGAATACGTTACCAAGAGAGGTTGTGGAATGCTGGTCGCTGGAGGTTTTTAAGAAGAGGTTAGACGATGGTCTACGTATACATGGTCCTGCCTCAGGGCTGGAGGATGGACTAGCTGACATCTTGAGGTCCTTTTACCCCTGTGTTTGTGATTTTATGATTCCTTATTGTAGCCCTTCACTTTGACCTTGTCTCCCTCTGGAGAATGGGGGCTTTATTTAGTAGTTTTTTTAATGAAAAATATGCATGGGTCAGCTTCTCTCTCAATTTGCTTTGTTAGTCACTAGGTGTGAAGGAGTCAATTCCTCTTCTGGGATGGGGATGTAATTCCTGTTGAAGTAACATAGGCCTGCCTCCGTTTACATGGAAACACAATCAAGGACTGTTCCCATTTGAATGCTGCACACTGGACAATGGAAGTCTCAAGGACTGGAGGTTAATGTGTAATGACTGGGTCCAAGGGAAGCAGAACACGAGAACACAACGTCACTGCACTTCGGGACACAGGAACTAGGGTACAAACAGACTGGGCTTAAGTTTGCTGCTATCCAGGGCAAAAAGACTGAGACAAGGCAATAGCGAGCGAGAGAGATGAAATCAAGGAGGCTTTGAAAAAGCCGGGCAGATGCAACTGCCAAAATGAACATAGAGTTTAGTTCTGCTTTCCCAGACTGACCAAGGGATCTGTAAATCCTGTGTTCCCGTTGCCTAAGCAATTCAGCCTGGTTCTGAAAAGCCTCTTGTGTTGCTGCAAATACCAACTGGCTGCAACACCCCAGAAGAGACGGTGTTTCTGAGGAGTCTGAAATCATTGGGACTCGCTGAGATGCCATCATGACACACAGGGATGCCACCTCCAGAATGGCCTGTCTCAGCATGGTGGAGCTGTGGGGATCGCCCTTCCGAAAAGCACAGCCTAGGAAGTAGCACATATTGGAATGTCTGCGCTGCCTCTGGGAGAGACCCTCCCAGCCTCGGTCCGCAGACTGGCCTTGACGGGCTGTATAGAACTGCGTATATGTTGCAGATTGGCCTGGAGCTCAGTCTCTTAAGCCTGAGCTGCAATGTCTACATCAGAAGTATGTGTACCCCTGAGGTACTGTGGTGGGACAGCTGCCCCACCCCCAGGTGAGATTGATCTACAGCTAGCCAGAGCGGCTGCGCGGGTGGGCAGCCAATCAGGAGGGGCCTGTGAGAAGCCAGTCAGAGCCAAGCAGGAGGCAGCCAATCAGGGCCAGGCTAGGCCCTATATAAAGGCTGCCCAGGAGAGAAGCAGGCGGTCTCTCCCAGGCCTTCAAGCGGGAGGGTCTGTCTCCTGAGTGAAGGAGACCAGCACCTCGGACAGCGCAGTGCTGGGCAGGCTCGGGGGAGCAGAGGAGAGCTCCAGCCCAATACCTGTCAGACTGCAGGCCTAGAGGGTGCAAGGGGTCAGAGGGGAAGTGACCCAGGGAGGATGGACAGATGAGGGGAGAGGAGGAGGATGGAGTGGCTGCCACTAGAGGGTCCCTGGGTTGGGACCCAGAGCAGTGGGTGGGCCTGGGGCCCCCTCTTCCCTCTTGTGCTGCACTTGGCCATGGGAGAGCGACCATATCAGACTGCAACATACCCCCGCCGACAGGGGCTAGACTTTGAGTTGTGGTTGGCCACTGCGGCAGGAAGACTGCTGTTAACAACCCCCCCGCCCTCGGAAGGGGGTGAGCGTGGACTAGGGGGCACTGCCGGAGGGCAGTGTCCTGAAGGGGACGTTGCCGAACGGGGAGCAACGCGGGTCCCAATACCATTTGGGCAGACGACGGACAGGACACCACAAGCAGAGGGCGCTCCGTGGCGGATAGAGCTAATACCCAGACGGGCCGACAGGAGGCGCCATGGTGGTGAGTCCCAACCCCGTGACAGGCATGCAGAGGACTTCCAGAGTTGCTACGGAAAAATCACTGGCCAAGTCAGTACAAAGCAAAATTTCATTCAATGAGTTGTTTATACTGATCTATATACTATACTGAAATGTAAGTACAATATTTATATTCCAGTTATTTATTGTATAATTATATGGTCCAAATGAGCAAGTCAGCAATTCATAGTGTACCACGACACTTTCGTATTTTTATGTCTGATTTTATAAGCAAGTAGTTTTTAAATGAGGTGTGACTTGGAGATAGGGAAGACAAATCAGCCTCCTGAAAGGGGTACAGTAGTGTGGAAAGCCTGTGGTCTACACAACTGTTTTTAATGTGCTAGCACAGGGGTGGGCAAACTTTTTGTCCCAAGAGCCACATCGGGGTTGCAAAATTATATGCAGGGCCGGGTAGGGAAGGCTGTGCCTCCCCAAACAGCCTGGCCTCACCCTCTATCTGACCCTCTCCCACTTCCTGCCCCCTAACTGCCCCCCTTAGAATCCCCGACCCATCCAACACCCCTTGCTCCTTGTCCCCTGACTGCCCCCCCAAGACACCCCGCCCCTAACCACCCCCTGGGACTCCATCCCACTATCTAAGCCCCCCTGCTCCTTGTTCCCTAACCGCCCCCTCCTGAGACCCCCAACCCCTCTGCTTCGTGTCCCCTGACTGCCCCAACCCCTATCCATACATCCCGCCCCACCCCCAGGACTCCCACGCCTATCCAACCCCCCTGTCTCTTGACCGCACTCCCCGAACCTCCGCCCCATCCAACCACCCTCTGTCCCTTAGATAACCCCCCGACCCCTTACCATGCTGCTCAAAGCAGCTTGTCTGGCTCCACACTCCCCCGAAGGAGCGTGCAGCCCCGCCTCCCCCAGAGCACTGCCCACGCAGCTCGCTGAGGCTCCGGGGGAGGGGCCAGTGGGAGCCTCGGGGGCCAGATGTGTCCCACAGGCCATAGTTTGCCCACCCCTGCGCTAGCACCTACAGTGGAGAACCCATAGAGAGAGACATCTCAACCATCATTGATGCACAAGTTGAGTAACTTCTTCTTTTGCGTATTACCTGATCTCACTGGTCTTCTTTCCCCTGAGCCGGGTTCCCAGTTTCCAAACCCGATGTCATCTCCCAGCTGGAATGAGGGGAAGAGCCGTGGGCCCCAGAACTCCAGGGCTCAGAGGAAAGAGAGATCATTAAACCTACTCAGTGCTTGAAGGAAACAGCTGGGATTCCCAACAAAGACCTTGTGAGGTCTCTGGGTTCAGGATGGTCCCTCAGGGCAGATACTGTTCATGGCTTCCTACCCATCCTAACTCCTGGCAGTAGTTCCTTCCCCAAACTCCCTTCTCCCTGGGGAGTGTTTGGATGGGAACTGGATGCAGAACTGATCCCCTCCTCTTGCCTCTTCGGGGAAGAGTTTGAGGAAATTCAGTCCCTGTTTTTTCTCCATCTCCAGCTATTCTCTTGGTTTGTTCCCTCCTTTTTTCCTTCTGGTTTCTGATGTTTTTCTCTCTCTGTCCCATCAGGTGAGGGGATGGTGAGAGAGACCATGGAGCAGAATCCTCAGCAGGAAGATGAGCAAGTGGAACCACAGGGGGCATTATTACAAAGATGCACAGGGAGTGCGTCCGGGAGTTGTGAGCAGGCAAAAGGCTCTCAGGGGCAGCACGGGCCAGAGAAACGGCAGGGAAACCAGCCAGCGCCGGAAGTTGGAATATCTGTTAATTATCGGGGAACTCACAAAGGCCTCAAGGAAACCACGGCCCAACAGAGAATCCTTATGGGAGAGAGAAATAACACGGGCTTTGACTGTGGGAAAAAGTGCAGGAGGCACTCACACTTTATTAGAAATCCATGGATCCACACAGGAGAGAAGCCCTATAAATGCTGTGAGTGCGGGAAAACCTTCACTCGGAGCTCAACCCTTATTGCACATCAGAGGAGTCACACAGGGGAGAAACCCTATGAATGCTGTGAGTGCGGGAAAACCTTCACTCAGAGCTCAAACCTTATTCGCCATCAGAGGAGTCACACAGGGGAGAAACCCTATGAATGCAGTGAGTGCGGGAAAACCTTCACTGAGCGATCAAGCCTTATTCTCCATCAGAGAATCCACACAGGGGAGAAACCCTACAAATGCTGTGAGTGCGGAAAAACCTTCACTCGGAGCTCAACCCTTATTGCACATCAGTGGATCCACAGAGGAGAGAAACCCTATGAATGCTGTGAGTGCGGGAAAACCTTCACTGAGCAATCACACCTTATTCGCCATCAGAGGAGTCACACAGGGGAGAAGCCCTATGAATGCTGTGAGTGTGGGAAAGCCTTCACTCGGCGCTCAACCTTTATTGCACATCAGAGGATCCACAGAGGAGAGAAACCCTATGAATGCTGTGAGTGCGGGAAAATCTTCACTGAGCGCTCACACCTTATTCGCCATCAGAGGAGTCACACGGGGGAGAAACCGTATAAATGCTGTGAGTGCGGGAAAACCTTCACTGAGCAATCACACCTTATTCGCCATCAGAGGAGTCACACAGGGGAGAAACCCTATGAATGCTGTGAGTGCCGGAAAACCTTCACTCGGAGCTCAACCCTTATTGCACATCAGAGGATCCACAGAGGAGAGAAACCCTATGAATGCGGTGAGTGCGGGAAAACCTTCACTTGGAGCTCTTCTCTTATTTATCACCAGAGAAGCTGCAAGGGAGAGAAACACCACGAAAATCTTGCCTAGGGCTCAGAAAAGATTGTTTTTTCCTTTTCCTAATTCCCAAGTAGTGAACTTTAAGGCAGCATTTGTGGCGTCTCAGCTCCTTCTGGTGAGTTGTCTGCTTTTCCCGTTTGCAGCTCACCCTTCCTTGGAGTGAAGCCCACAGTGTTGTTCATCGACTCCTTTGTCCTGTGTCGTGGGAGTGTGCGTCCCTCCAACTGGAATGTCCATCAGCCCCAGGTGGGGGAACCAAGAGTGACTTTTACTAGGTACAGGTCTGTCTCATCTTGCGCGGGGGTTCCATTCCACGGTTAGCGCTAAAGCGAAAACCGCGTATAGTCAAAATTACATTGAGTTCAATGGCGGGCGAAATCGCCCGCACTACAAGTACAGTATTAAAATTATTTTTCTCTTTTTTGTTGCTTTTGTTTTTGCCGACCGCGTAAAGCTGAAATCGCGCATGTTAAATGCACGTAAGATGCGACAGACCTGTACATAGAGGTTAAATCTACCTGGGCTTTGACTCCATTAGGGTTTCCCATGGAGTTAGCTAGATTGAGTTAGTGGTCCTGATATAAAAATATAACTTTTTTCAATAAAGAAAATAGCCCATATAGCGTCCAGGGTAACGTAGGAAATTTCCTCACCACTGGACACAACCTCCATCACTTTTCCTCGTCTAACCAAATTTGGAGCATCATGTTTATACTTTTCCTCCCACTGCAAAGTGATTGTTAGTCACCAGATTCCCCCACTAGGGACAGATTGCCTCATTCCCAGTTGTTCCCACGTTGCACTGGGTTCTGCTGAATAGCAGTTGGGTTTTGTACCGTTTTTCTCAATGTAAATATAACCGAGAAGGAGCAGGGATAGAGGGTGTGACGAAGTGGGGATTTTCCCTTGTTATGTTGTATGTGAGTCTTACTGTTGAGCCTATGTGAGTTTGACTGTTCTGCATGAATCCTGTGTGTGCCTCAGTTTCCCTGTGTGCTGCACCCATACCTTGGTGGTGGGAATAAAGCTTATTGGAACATCTCTGAGGGTGAGATATTACCTGTAATCAGTTTCTTAATATATTAGGCTTAGACTTGCGTGTTTTTGCTTTATTTTGCTTGGTGACTTACTTTATTCTGTCTGTTGTTACTTGAAACCACTTAAATCCTACTTTTTTATACTTAATAAATCACTTTTGTTTATTAATAAACCAGAGTAAGTGATTAATACCTGGGGGTGCAAACGGCTGTGCATCTCTCTCTATAACTGTTATAGAGGGCTAACAGTTTATGAATTTACTCCGTATAAACTTTATACACAGCAAAATGGATTTATTTGGGGGTTTGGATCTCCACTTTCTACAGTTCCACCACTGAATGTGTCCTTTGATTCAGGGTTCTCACCCATCTGTTTGTGGATCACAATTTGTTTTCTTTGCTCCTAAAACAGTGATTTAGGGCCTGAGATGAAAGTGTCACAGACCTGAATGGGGAATTTGAATGGATCTCAAATACAGTGAGATCATTTAGAGTTTAAATCCCAGTTTCCAATTGTTGGCAAAGCCTGTTGTAGGACTTTTCCTACTGAGATGGGATTGTTTGCAGATGGGGAGGCTGGCTGGTTGGTTTGTTTTTTTTCCAGTATGACGATGCTAGAACTTTTGTAAATAATATGATTCAAAACTAATGAGTGAAGGAGGTTTGAACGGCTCAGAGGAGAATGCAATGGGAGAATCTCTTGTCCTGATTCTGAGTAATCATATTTAACCTGCTCTGGAATTTCTAGTTATATGAAACTGGATGTATCTTGTGTGATGTGGATTTTTCCTCTTGAGGGACATTTGGTCACATAATCAGATATTCATTTTATTTGCCCCAGATTTACTGGGGCCTTTGAGAAAATGACTATCTACTGAGAGTCATTTATTTTATTTTTGCTTTTTCTCTGCTCCCTCCATGATGACATGGAGAAACTTTAAGTGCAGTTCAGTCAACAGGAGAGACTACTCCAAGCTATTGGACATGCTACCGACTGTTTTTAAATCTCCAGTCTGAAATGGTGAACTAGACCACACCCCAACTTTTGCAACTAACTGAAGTGACTGCACAGAATCACGCTGCTGCTTGATTGTTTTAGGTCAATATTGTCTCTGATGATCCGGGGAGAGAATTCCACAGTAAGTAACAAAGAAGTGGGCAAAAGGCCCATGTATTTGTTTCCCAAGGTAGTTGAGAAAGAGGCTCTTGTGACAGACTAACTCCCATGTTCACACTTCACACCCTACACCAGAGATCTCAACCTTTTTCTTTCTGAGTCCCCCCACCTCCACCCCAACATGCTATAAAAACTCCAAGGACTAGCTGGGGTGGGGGGGCAGCTCGGGTCTCTGGGCTACAGCTGCTGGGTCGTGGAGGCTTGGGGCTTCTGCCCTGTGGAGTGGGGAGCACTGGGGCTCTGGGCTTCTGCCCCGTGGGAGGCGGGGGCTCTGGGCTTCAGCCGCGGGGCCCTGCTGATCCCCTGAAACCAGCTCACAGACCCCCGGGGGGGTCACACTGCCCTACACACTGTTGCAGTAATGTTTGTACAAGGCGTGACGCTGGCAGAGCAGCTTACGTCCGAGTGTATTCAGGCCAATTGATGTATGTATTAGTATAGCTCAAAGCGATTGTTAAATGTAGAAGTGTATTGGGTGTTTAAACATCCTGAAAACTAGTGGAATGTTGTTTGCACTGTTTTCACTTATCTATTTTCTGTTACAATGTAATAGCAAAGAGTTACATTGTGTATACTCCAGGGCTAGGAATCAGGACTCCTGGGTTTGGGCCACTCACCTCTCCCTGTTCCATGCCTCAGTTTCTCCATGGAAGAGGGACAAGGACATAACCCCCCATCACCCTCCCAGGGGCTTCAGATTTGGCTCTGCCAAGCAGGGGATGGTCTCAGCCCACATGTCCCCCGTTCCCCAGGAAGGACTGGTGGGGCCCCGCTGTCACAGCAGCCTGCCAGGGTACTACAGTGTTGGTACACCTGGGAGAGCAGCAGGTGCCAGTGTTCCCAGAGTACAAGAGCCGGGTAAGCTCCCCCTCTCCTCCTGTTTGGTATTGTGAGCCGCGCTCCAGGGACTCAGTGCTGGACGAGGGGGACAGTGGGGAAACCAGCACTGAATGTGGGGGACACAAGTGAAGCCTCCAAATGGGGTGCTTGAAGCAAGGAGGGGGGATCTCCCCTGTGGGGGGCTGAGGAGGTTGAAGTGGGGAATAGGCGCTGGAGGAAAAGAGAGTGGGAATGGGGGAGGGGAGAGGAAGAAGGAAAGGGGTAGGATTTGGTAACGTGGGCATTGGATGATTCCAGCTATGGGCAGGCCCAGGCATCAGAGGGGGCCATCCAGGGAGGTGGTCTGGGAGCTGGGGAGACAGCAGGGCAGCCAGTGTCAGTTAAGGATACCTCTATCCCACCCCTCCCACATCACCTTCTCCATCTACTTCACCTCCCTCTTATTGTGAACCCCTAACAGCTGCACCCAAAAACCCACTTAATACAAAGTTGCCAAACAGAAACTAGACTAAACTAACCAGCACAGACACTGCATATGATGCCAGCCGAAAGACAACACTTTTCACACAGCAACACCTCGCTGCCCTCTCACTCCCACAAACTTCAATATGACGACGAGCTGCTCCCAGCCAGGCACCACACCCCAGTCAAACGCCTTTGGTAACTACGTAGCTCAGTGGCAATCACTGCCCTGAAGTGACTCCGGTGCCGGCACTCACAGCATGGACTCCCCACCCCCAATTCTGTCCGCACACAGAGAATTCTCCCTGCCTGGCTCCTTCGGTTCATCTCGCTGCTCTCCCTGCTGCCGCCAGACACTGCTCATCTGCATAACCCCGCCCATGGACACGTGACACCTTGTGTTCTGCTCTTGAGTTGCCTGCAGAGAGTGCACACGTCACCGCACGTCACAGCCCCAGCGCACGCGGCTCCGCACCAGCGGCCATTGTTAGAACCTTCCGTGAAATTCCATCTCCCGGCTCCTGGGGCCTGCAGCAGCTGAGCGGGGAGTGTCTGTGAGCCCCGAGCCAGGGGCGGGGCTGCAGGGAGAGACCCAGCCCCATAGACAGCCTGGGGTAGGGGAGGGGCTGGAGGGAGGACAGCCCTAGCCCCATAGACCTGTCATACAGATGACATACAGGGGATGTCATACAGATAAAGGAAAAGCGAGTAGGGGCAAGCTGCAGTGCACACCACACTGGCTGGCTCAGCCTTGTGCGTGCCGGGGTGGCCACCTCCCCGTTGATGAGACCTGGTCCCACCGTCTTCCGGGATCAGAAACAGCCAATGTCTGCACCATGCTAAGGGCATTGGTATTTTCTTTAAATTTGCCAGACCGACTTAACAGACATCTAACACACATTTGAAGCTCTTCTTTTCACACCATTGCTCATTCTCAGGGTCTGCTTTGTCTCCAGACAGATCCATTCAAATACCCCCTTCATGCGCCTTACAGAAACGTCTGCATCCCCTGACAGCGAGGCAACGGGGCAGGTCGCTGACAGAGCTGAGCACCACCTTTCTGCCAGCCATCTTTAGAGAAGAACCCAAACCTAGAGTCCCCCCTCCCTCCGTCAGCACCTCCACGTCTGTGGCTCTGAGTGGCAGTAGGATGATTGGGGGTGGATCTGGGGCTGGAAGCGGGTACGGTCAGCCTGTAAGAAGTAACCAGGTGGGACAGACCGAGGGGAAGGCTGTGGCCTGCTGGTCGGTCGTTGGGATCCGAGCCCTAGATCAAAGCTGCACAGCGACCTGACACTCAGGGTTATAGGGCCGACATCGTGACCCCCTTACTGGCCTCGGTGAAGCCCAAACCCTTGTTACTAAGGGCATTGAGGAGTCTCTGTCCCTTAATAACTTCTGGGAGCTCCCCAGCAGGCTGTGGGCATCAGCCGCCTCCTGCCTCACAGGTTAGACTCTTGGCGCTGTGCCAGCCACCCCCTGGCTTGAAGGCCCAGTGGGTGGCATCCCTGGGGGAGCATAACTCCCCCCCCCCCCCCTTCCATTAACAGCTGAACTCACTGACCCAGGATACCACAGAGACACCAACCAGCAGCTGGTTTGCCAGGGTCACTGCCCAGCACCGGGCACCGTGTCCTGACGGTGCCAGAGCTCGCAGGGCTCTAGCCTGGAGCCAGACCACTTGGTGCTGCTTACGAAAAGCCAGCAGAGTGACACAGCGGCAGCGTGCTGGGCCCATAACACAGAGCTCGATTAATCAAACCCTCTTCTGCCAGCACCGGGCCTCCTTCTTCTTACTCTGGGCCTTCAAGCAAGGGGACGGCTGGCACAGCGCCAAGAGTCTAACCTATGAGGCAGGAGGCAGCTGGTTACTCCTTAGGCTGACCTTCCAGCCCCAGATTCACCCCTGTTCATCCTACTGCCACTCAGAGCCACAGACGTGGAGGTGCTGACGGAGGGAGGGGGCACTCTAGGGTGGGGTTCTTCTCTAAAGATGGTTGGCAGAAAGGTGGTGCTCAGCTCTGTGAGCGACCTGCCCAGTTGCCTCGCTGCCAGGGGATGCAGACATTGCTGTAAGGTGCATAAAGGGGGTATTTGGCTTCCAAGTTAAGGTGAGGAATGTGCAATTATGAGAGGGAATTTCCATACCTCCTGGTGTTGTACGTCAGGTCCCTAGTGGCCTAATTGATAAGACATTGGCTTCCTAAGCCAGAGATTGTGGGTTCAAGTCCCACCTGGGGTAAAAAGCTACTTTCTTCCTGTATATTGCAAGGAAACCTTGGTCTTATTTTCACCAAGGGAGCTGGGAGATGCTTGAACACAAAGTCCTGGGTCTTGGGAACAATCCCCCAGAAATGGCATCTTCCACTCCACACATGCTTTCTAGACCCATCAGTAGCAAACAGTTAATGCTCGTGTTTGTCTGAGAATAGAGTGAAGGGGAGTGTTCACTCCAACACCTCAATGAGCAAAACAGACAGAAAGAGCAAGGCTGTTCTGCTTCTTCCCATCCCCACCTTTGGGGTAAGTGCATCACCTCCTCCTTAGTGCGTGTGGGCTGGAAAGCAGAGATGGCAGGAGAGAGGTTGCCCACTCAGCCCATGCACAGGAGGATCCATTGCAGCTCACGTCCTCCTGCTTGTCCCAGCCCAGAGGAATGCCTGTCACCAAGCCTGGACTCTGTGACTGCATTAGTCACCAACAGGGGAGTGTGGCAGGAGAGGACACAGAACATGTCTACAAATCACTTTTTCTGGACTGCTGAGGGTGGGGGAGAGAGGCCAGATTCCATCTGGCTCTTTAGGACTCTGAGGAAGCTCTGGGATCTGGAGAGAGGTCTCTGGAGCCTCGGGATGGGCAGGTTTGGAGACATGTGGCTCCTACCTAGTCCAGAGTAACCTGCCAAGCTTCCCCCCCAGAGCCATATTAACAGGGAACACTGCCTCTCTGTTTCCTTGGCCACACGTATCGTGTCCTTTTTCTGGTGGCTAGTCCAGAAAAGAAGAACAAGAGCTCACTACTGCTACCATCAGAGGGATTTGCTGGGTTGAGATGAGCTGGTAGAAGCAGGCAGTAGCACCAGAATCTGGGACTTCAAGCCCCTAGAGTGACCTTTTACCTTTATAGACCTGCTGTGACATTGTGCAGTTTATATGGTTTTATAAAAACATGATAATAAGTAAATATAATGTAACTGGGATATGCTTCATGCACAAGGTCTCTTGTAAGGTGTCATTACAAAGTTTATAATCTACTGAGTGTGATCATCCTATTTGTTTAAATGTACCACTCTTGTATGTAAAACTAGAAATATAAAATATACCTCTGAGGGCCTATTTATGTAAAGTGTGTGCCATTAATGGTGGTTTGAAATCTTGATGACTCCCATTAACCAGGACCATTGTCTGCAGATGGCTCTATTTTACCTGTAAGTCTTCCTGTATATGTGTGTGCTGGCAAGTGGGTACCACCTAAGCTGGAACAAGAGCTGTACCGAGGAAAGAATTGTGCCCAGGCCTGGAAGGTGTCCAGTCTGAGGGGGAAAAAAACGTACTGAAGCATCTCTAAGGGTGAGATTATCTGTATTCAGTCTGATTAGACATAGATTTGCGCATTTAATTTTATTTTGCTTGGTGACTTACTTTGTTCTGTCTGTTAATACTTGGAACCACTTAGGACCTACTTTCTGTATGAATTAACTCAAAGTATGTATTAATACCTGGGAGAGCAAACAACTGTGCATCTCTCTCTATCAGTGGTATAGAGGGCGAACAATTTATGAGTTTACCCTGCATAAGCTTTATGCATAAGCTTTATGCAGGGTAAAACGGATTTATTTGGGTTTAGACCCCATGGGGAGTTGGGCATCTGAGTGCTAAAGACAAGCACACTTCTGTGAGCTGTTTTCAGGTAAACCTGCAGCTTTGGGTCAAGCAATTCAGACCCTGGGTCTGTGTTGGAGCAGATGGGAGTGTCTGGCTCAGCAAGACAGGGTGCTGGAGTCCTGAGCTGGCAGGGAAAACAGGAGCAGGGGTAGTCTTTGCACATCGGGTGGCAGCTCCCAAGGGGGGTTCTGTGATCCAACCCATCACACCTGCCCTTTCATCATACACAGCTATTTTAAAGTTTAGCAAAGATAGTAAAGAGACCCCTTTTCAACCCTTCACCACACAAAAAGCCCGCAGTATTTGTCATTAACTATTTATTTCTACTCTCCTGGCTCCCAAACTGCTTCTTCTCCCTACTTAGGGTGACCAGATGACAGGCACTAAATATCGGGACACATGGGGTGGGGGGGTCCCCGCTGGCAAAGCAAAAAAAACCCGGAGTGCAAAATATCAGGACAAATGGTGTCTCGACAAAACATCACTCGGGATGCGGGACAAACAACTAAATATTGGGACAGTCCCGATTTTATTGAGATGTCTGGTCACCCTACTATTGACTCATATTTAGCTTGTGATCCACTATGACCCCCAGATCCCTTTCACAGTACTCCTCCCTAGGCAGTCATTTCCCATTTTGTATGTGCACAACTGATTGTTCCTTTCTAAGTGAAGTACTTTGCATTTGTCCTTATTGAATTTCATCCTATTTACTTCAGACCATTTCTCCAGTTTGTCCAGATCATTTTGAATTTTAATCCTATCCTCCAAAGCACTTGCACCCGCTCCCAGCTGGGTATCATCTGCAAAGTTTATAAGTGTACTGTCTATACCATTATCTAAATCATTGATGAAGATATTGAACAGAACAGGACCCAGAACTGATCCCTTGAGGGACCCCACTTGTTATGCCCTTCCAGCATGACTGTGAACCACTGATAACTGCTCTCAGGGAACGGTTTTCCAGCCAGTTATGAACCCATCTTCTAATAGCTCCATCTAGGTTGCATTTCCCAGTTTGTTTATGAGAAAGTCATGTGAGACAGTATCAAAAGCTTTACTAAAATCAAGATATACCATGTCTACTGCTTCCCCCTACCCACACGGTTTGTTACCCTGTCAAAGAAAGCTATCAGATTGGTTTGACATGATTTGTTCTTGACAAATCCATGCTCCATTATCTTTGAAGGTACAGAAGTTAAGCTGACTGGTCTGTAATTCCCCACCCCCTGAGCTGAAGGTCAAGAGGGTGAGGCCCAGCCAAAACGTGGCATCAAGGGTCAGATGAGGCTCACTGTAGGGTGCTGAAAGGAAAAACACTTCCCATGTCTCTGGAGTTTTTCACCTTCAATTGCTTGACAGGCTCCAAACACAGGAATTGCTCTTCCAGTGCAGCGATGCAGCCACCTCTGGGGTGGAACAGCCAGGTAACAGCTGTCCAGCAACACAGCACAAGAGGTTAAACTGTGCAGTTTGAGGTTAAGCCATGAAGTTTGGGGTTTGAGCCAGCTTTGAGGAGGGACATCGCCTACCATTTGTCTGAGATCAGATCCACTTGGGATAGACACAGTGTCCATCCCACACAAGAAAACTCTCCCCACCTTGGTCTTACCAGCCAGAGCCAGTTACCATTTACAGGGATACTGGTTTCCTTCTGCAGAAGAGGTTTTGGGGCCAGATCCCAGCTGGTGTCAATTGGCCATGGTGCCATTGGAATCAATGGGACTATGCTGGGTAACTCAGCTGAGAATCTTGTCCTGGGGTTTTCAGTCATGTTTCCAACATTAGCTTCATTTTCCTCCCACTGATATTTAAGAACATAAGAACGGCCAGACTGGGTCAGACCAAAGGTCCGTCTAGCCCAGTTTCCTGTCTGCCGACAGTGGCCAATGCCAGGTGCCCCAGAGGGAATGAACAGAGCAGGGAATCATTAAGTGATCCATCCTGTTGTCCATTCCCAGCTTCTGGCAAACAGGTTAGGGACACCATCCCTGCCCACCCTGGCTAATAGCCATTGATGGACGTGTCCTCCAGGAACTTACCCCGTTCTTTTTTGAACCCTGTTACAGTCTTGGCTTCACCATATCCCCTGGCAACGGGTTCCAGAGGTTAACTGTGTGTTGTGTGAGGAAATACTTCCTTTTGTTTGTTTTAAATCTGCTGCTTATTAATTTCATTGGGTGACCCCTAGTTCTTGTGTTAGGAGAAGGAGTAAATAACACGTCCTTATCCACGTTCTCCACACCAGCCATGATCGTATAGACCTCCATCATATCCTCCTTAGTCATCTCTTTCCAAGCTGATTGAGTCCATGCTGGAGCAGGGCTCACACTGGGGTCACTGAAGGAGCCCTCAGCAATTAGCAGCTGGGACATACAGGGCAGCCTCAGCGCAGAGAGATTCCAGCCAGGCTCTGAGGGCTCCAGCTCCAGGATTCCCCCTCCCAGCTGCAGGAGATACCAGGTTAGCAACGAGCCCTCGTTCGCCAGCGGGGAAGGCATTTTAACAACCATGGGGCCTGAACCCATGGCCTGTGGGCCTACCCCTCTGAGCTGCAGCTGGCTGAGCTAAAGGAAGAACTGCAGTAACCCACCAGTGCCACTGTCGCTGAGACCTGGCCCAACGTGAGGCCTCATTCTTTGGAAGACAGAATTAGAGCAGCAAATGACTCATGAGGCTGGAAACAGGGCATTTGTGCTAAATAAGATCAGTCAAGAGCTCAGTAGGCTAAAAAGACAGAATAAGATAAGATTAGAGGGAGAACACCCAGGGACCTATTGACTGTGAACCAGCTAACAAGGGACAGGATATGTTAGGAATGGAGAGATGAGGTAAAGAGGAAGTCGAAACGTGGACAGAGTGTGCGGCTCAGGGTCTGGTTCCTGCTGAGTAACCAGCCAATTGTAAAATGTCAGATGCAGTGTAGAGTAAATGTGATGTGATCTGTAAATGTACATAAGGAGAATGAGTTTCTCTGGAGCTGTGATGGACCCACGTCCACCCCCCTGTGTTTGAGGCAGATCAGCTCAGCGTAGCGTTGCTGTGAGCCAGATAAAAACACCTGAGGGGCGAAGTGTGGCGTGGAACTGAATTCTCGGGAAAGAGGTCGTGGAGGGAATTCTGACAGTGAGGAGACTAATAATGTGCCAAGTAGGCTGCAGCCACTAGAGGGGGCACAGAGCCACACTGCGTTAGCCAGGCCCATCCCAGGATGCAGCAGCCCCAGCACCCACCTCCCACTCTCAGCTCCCTGAGTTCAGACGTCCAGCCCAGCTCTGAGGTGATGTGGCAGAGATAGACGCCCTCATCCTGGGTGCAGACACCCCTCAGCGTCAGGGACGCATTCCCCCGGGCCAGCCCCTCCGGATCCAGCCAGGTCAGGTTCCTATAAACCTCGTCCTGTCTCGCCAGCTGCTCCCTCCCATAATAGTGACTATGAACCACCAGGGCCTCTGTCCCCGCCGGTTCCTTCTGCCAAGGGAGAGTCACGTCCTGCAGGTTCATCCCAGGCTGGGACGGAAAAAGCAGCTCAGGGTCACATCTCCCCCGAACCGAGCTACAACATCCGGTGCCGAAAAAAAAGTTGCAATACTATAGAATACTATATTCTCGTGGGGGCCCCTGCGGGGCCCAGGGCAACTTGCCCCACTTGCCCCCCACTCTGGGCAGCTCTGACTGTATTGCAAGGATCAGAAAGCACAGGGGCTAGTGAGCTCTGGACTTTGTGTGTGTGAAATACCAGCCTTACCCAGCAGGGGGTGATGTGGGGAGCAGGGCAGGACTCTGGCTGTGGGGAGCCTCTGGGACACCTGGGATTGGCAACTATTGGAAGACAGGCTACTGGGCTAGATGGACCTTTGGTCTGACCCAATCTGGCTGTTCTTATGTGGGGCAGGACACCTGGCTGTGTGTGGGGGGGGGGGGAGGGGGTTCCCAGCTTTTCCAGTGCTTGCCTGGCTCAGCAGGGGGCACTGTGGGAGTGGGGGGGGGAGCACTGGCTGTGGAGGGAGCTCCCAGCCATTCCAACTCCAGCAGGGGGCGCTGTGGGGAGTGCATCACGGGCACTGGCTGTGGGGTTTCTGTAAGGAAAATATTACAAGGAAATTTCTGTTACCTGTTTTCGTCTCCAGCATTGGAAGCCAGAAGCAGCAGCTGAGGAAGGAAATCATGGCCCTGGCTCCAATGTCACTGCGAGCTGCTCACCTGCTAGAAAATATTCATGTGCCCCGTTGGTTAGCGGCAGAGAGACGTGCATGGGTGACCATACACAGCTGCACACACAGGTTTTGAGTGGGAGGGGCGGGGGGGGTCATTGGAGAAAGTCGCTCTAAGCAGCCCCCTCACAGCACGTCGGCCTCAACATCTAACATCCCAGGAGCTGTGGGAAAAGGCACCGGGGGAGGATGCATTTTCCAGGCTGCCGGGCAAATGGAACGTGGGCAGGAGAGAGACACATAGTGAACGTTAGCGCTGCCTCCTGCTGGAGAGAATGATCAGACCTGCCCCACGCGGTGTCTCCCCTCGGAGCTGGAGGGGTGAGTTTTAGCGTGAGGAGACATCCCAGCCTGTAGGTACGAGCTCAGGGCGGCCCTGCCCACTGCTCGCCCCACGGCAATGACACGCTACTAGCATCAGCACCGTCCGAGCCAACCTGGGTTTGTCACCTCGAGATGGAAATCAAACCTCTAGCTTGCACTGTGCGTGCGAGTGAGTGTGATTGAGAGACATCCAGCCACTACTGCCCCCTACTGCATTGTATGCACTATTGCACCAGGTGTGTTCACCTGTGTGCCTCCAAAGTATTCATGCCAATTAACGCCAACCCAGTGCTGACAGACAGTGACCTGCTTTTCAGCTGGAATCCCCTCAGCTGGGATCTGGCCCATAGGCGTTGACTTTTATTTTTCCTGGTGGGTGTTCCGCCCCGGTTCCACCCTGAGGCCCTGCCCCCTACTCTGCTCCTTCCTCTAAGGCCCCGCCCTCGCTCCACCTCTTCCTGACCCCACTCCACCCCCAGGCCCCTCTGGTTGCCCTTCATTCGCTTCTCTCAGGTCCCTCCCCCAAGTCCCTCCCCCACTGCTGGCTCCTCTCCGTCCCACTCAGCACCTCCCACCAGCCACCAGACAGCTGATCGGGGGCCAGCCCTCGTGAGCACCCCCTATTTTTTTTCCATGGGTGCTTGAGCCCTGGAGCCCACGGAATTGGTGCCTCTGATCTGTCCCCATTGACTCCAGTGGGGCTACGGCTGATTGACCCCAGCTGGGATCTGACCAGAGCACTGAAGTTTTGCCACAAATTTGCATTTGCAGAGATACAATTCAGGCTGCTGGGGCTCATTGTCTGAGGTGGAACAGCAGCGATCTGTCCATGAGAGCAGGGTGTATATTAAATATTCATTATCGTTATTATTATGTATCAGGTGTATTACGGTCATGCCTAGGAGCCCCAGTCAGAGATCAGCACCTCACTGTGCTAGGCGCTGTACATTATCTATTAGGTGTATTACGGTAGTCCTCAGGAGCCCCAGTCATGGACCAGGCCCGCACTGTGCTAGGTGCTGTACATTATCTATTAGGTGTATTACGGTCGTGCTCAGGCACCGCAGTCATGGACCAGGCCCGCACTGTGCAGAACGACTGTCCTGACTCTGAAGCGCTGACAGCCTACATCTCAGACAAGAGCCAGCAGCCGGCCCCAGACAGGCACATGGAGCAGGACAAGCCGACAAGCCACTATCAGGCAGTGGCTCAGCACACCGGCAGCTCAGCCGCAGTCAGGGGTTTTTGCAGGGATCAGGGTAAAGCGGGCGGGCGGGGGAGGTCTGAGGAAGGCTCTACAGGAAGAGGAGGAGGTGGAGCGATGGGGGGGGGCAGGGTCTGCACCAAGGTGGGACTATCACACACACCACTTGCCAGAGTTTATGCTCCTTTCTAGTTTCCGCAATAGGATTTAAATTCCACCTTTTACAGAATGCCTTTTTGCCTCTAACTCCCTCTTTTACTTTGTTGTTAGCCACGGTGGCATTAGTTTGGTCCTCTTCTCATGTTTTTATTTGGGGTACACATTTAAATTGAGCCTCTATTATGATGTCTGTAAAAAGTTTATTTGCAGTTTGCCTTTTACTTCCTAACTAACTTCCTCATTTCTGTGGCGTTCCACTTTGTGAAATGAAATGCTACCATGGTGGGCTGCTGTGGTTTGTGTCCTGCCCTCCCACCCACCCGAATGTTCCATTTGATTATGTTATTGTCGTTATTACCGAGGAGTTCAGCTCTATGCACCTCTTGGACCAGATCCTGTGCTCCACTTAGGACTAAATCAAGAATTGCCTCCCCCCTTGTGGGATCCAGAACAAGAAGCTTCATTTAAGGTGTCAAGAAATGTCATCTCTTCACCCCATCTGAGGTGACATGTACCCAGTCACTATGGGGCTAGTTGAAATCCCCCATTATAACTGATTTTTTTATTTTTCTAGCCTCTCTAATCTCCCTGAGCATTTCACAGTCACAATCACCATCCTGGTCTGGTGGTCAGTAGTATATCCCTACTGCTATATATTATCATTATAATTCAGACTTGGCGTTTCTAGCCATAGAGATTCTATGGTGCAGTTTGGTTCGTTTAAGATTTTTACTTTCTTTCACTCTACGCTTTCTTTCCCATCTAGTGCCACTCCCCCACCAGCACCATCTCTTCTGTCCTTCCAATAGATTTTGTACCCTGGTATTACTGTCCCATTGATTATCCTCATTCCACCAAGTTTCTGTGGTGCCTATTCCATCAATATCCTCATTTAATACGAGACACTCAAATTCACCCGGCTTATTAGTTAGACTTCTAGGATTTGTGTACAAGCACATAAACATTGTCCCTTTTTAGCTGTCTGTCATGACATGATGGAATTGAATGGGACTCTTTTTCATGTGACTGTTTCTCTACAGACAAAACAGGGGCTCAACTCACCCACCTTGTTCTAGGCTGGCTCTCTGCAGACTCTGATCAGACCCTTCCCAACAGAGCCCCCAGCCTGCCGGCAGGACCAGGAACACCCCTCGAATTTAAAGTGATAGCTCCCAGTTTTCACACAGTTTTCAATCTACCACATTCCGCAGGGGTAGGGCTCGCAGGAGCCTGGGGAGGGCAACGCTGCGGGAAGACCCTTGTAGAATGCCTGAGTGACAGTCCCTGGAGCGGGGATGGTAGGGTGACCAGATGTCCTGATTTTATAGGGACAGTCCCGATTTTGGGGGCTTTTTCTTATATGGGCACCTATTACCCCCGCCCCCGTCCCGATTTTTTACACTTGCTATCTGGTCACGCTAGGGGATGGAGAACTGCTGCCTTTTCATCTGTCTTACTTTGGGGGTTGTGAATTGCCTTATTTCAAGGGATCAACCAAAGCCTGGAATTGTATTAGTAAATTATGCCCAGAAGAGGCTTGAATTGAATGAGACAACACTCCTCTTCTGGGCAGAGTGGACCATCGGTCTGACCCACTGCAGAGAGGGTGGGCAACTCAGTCAGCCCTGGGAACAGCAGGGGAAACTGAGGCAGGACTCGCCTGTTGTGCCATGGTTGGCCATGTGGGGGTGAGCTGTGTGACAGAGGGTAAGAAGTTTATCACTGGTTCATTCATTCAACAAGGGAAGTGACATTTCCTGGCTAGAGGGGACCTGGCTGCAGCCAGGAGCATGTTCTGATGGGGACTAGAAGAGGAAGATGCTATGATAAAAAGAAATTGTTTGTCTAGGGAAACGCACCCCAATGTGGATGTAGCATCGCACACACACACACACACACAGGCTTGCTTGTGTTTTACTTTTCACTAGGCTTGGCAGGATTCAGTTTTTATAATTTGGACGAGTCATAGTGGGGTATTTTTAAGCAGTTTTTTTAGATTTGTATCCATGGAGATGCTCACAGGTGTGTGAAATTGAGGGGAGGGGGCCTGACAAGAATCATGTCATGACAGCAGATGCTGATTCCGAGTTAAAGCGATGGAAACAAACGCCCCCTTGCGCTAGCGCCGCTAACACCCGCGCTGTGTTTTATACACTGTACAGTGGGACTCCAACAGCAAGTTCTCAAGCAGCGTTTTCCTCACTTGGCCCCTCTGTAAACGCTGATTGTTATCAATGGAATTGGAAATATTTTGTCCCCAGGTGACACGGGGATGGTGAAATCGGACATTCACTGATGAAAATCCAAACCTGCTTCTCAGAGGAGCTTGAACGCCCCCGACCCACAGACCCCCCCACCACTTAGAGCCACAGCTCAACCCCCAGCGCCTGGCACCTGGCACTGCAGCAGCGACAAGTCCTACTTTGCTAAAAAAGGCCATCTGATGTAGCTAATTCAAGCAGAGAGCAATCTCACATACCTACGGTGTGAGGAACTGCTATCTGTAGGAATTAGCTTCATCCGATTGCAGTGTTACAGGTAGCACATCCCTACAGTTTGCAATTTCTTACACATATGTGTGTGTGAAAATGCTATCTGTAGGACCGCTCTATCTTGCTTTTAGTAAGGCTTTTGATACTGTCTTCCATGACCTTCTCATAAACAAACTATGGAAATGCAACCTAGATGGAGCTAAAATAAGATGGGTGCAAAACTAGTTGGAAAACAGTTCTGACAATAGTTATCAGTGCTTCACAGGCTGAAAGGGCAGAACGAGTGGGGTTCTCCAGGGATCAGTTCTGGATAAGTTTCTATTCCACATCTTAATCAATGATGGAGATAATGGCATACAGAGCACACTTACCAAGTCTGTGAATGATAAGCTGCACGCACACAAACTGGGAAATGACTGCCTAGGAAGGAGTACTGCGGAAAGGGATCTGGACCACAAGCTGAATACGAGTACTCTGGAAAGGGATCTATGCAAAAAACCAGAACGTCACTCTGGGATATCCGCTCTACTCTGTGCTGATTAGGCCTCAACTGGAGTATTGTGTCCAGTTCTGGGCGCCGCATTGCAGGAAAGGTGGACAAATTGGAGAGAGTCCAGAGAAGAGAAAAAAAAATGTAAGGTCTAGAAAACATGACCTATGAGGGAAGTAGCATCTTTTACAACAGCTGTTTCTTCCGATCTATACGTATCAATAACGGCTGCAGAGAGACATTTCTACACAGAGCGATTTTATACAGTCAATAAAATATTTAACACATGAGGAATAGGATTGAAATGATAGAAAATGTATTTTACACAAATTTCACTATTGTAAAAACAAAAGTATTAATAAGTACAGCATGTGCCCTGCAGTGTACTGTACATCAAAGTTACTTTGAAAAAATAAAAAGTAAACATATGATTATAAACTAAGATAAAAAAGCAAACAAAGAACAAAGAACAAAGAACACTTTTACATAATTTGCCTTATTATTATAGTCTCTGAGTTTTATCCATTTTCTGACTCATGGTCTGAGTCGTCACTAGGAACATCATTACCATCATTAATATTTTTACTAGTTTTATCACTGTCATTTTTACTGTACATATTTTACAATGTAAATACAAGTGCGTAATAGTAATTACAAAATTAGAACATTTCTCGTGCTTTGCTTTCAAATCTGACCTTATAACTACACTAGAATGGGGTGTTTTGGTTCTCGTACAATTTCTTTTTTTGGTTTTTATGTCAGTTACCATGGAAAAAATTCTTTCACATGCTGCATTTGAATGCTGTAATGTGAAAACCTTTCTAGCCAGTTCAGATATATTTGCAAACATGAATTGACCTGAATAATCTAAATTCATTAACTTTCCATTTTTCTACAAGTTCCTCAGTCTCAGTTTGCGCCAAAACATTGCTGATTCTAGCAGGACATTTATCTTTCTTTAATGTTACAGCCTCAGCAATTTTGGACTCAGGGAAACATTTTTTAACTAGTTCAGTTGAGTGTTCTACAGATTGAATACTGACATTCTGTTCAGCAAAGTAACAGGCCATTCTAATCTCTGCATTTGTAACTTGCTTTTCACATCTTTGTGCTTTTTAAATTTCACAATCTTCTTTATTAAACATATCATCAATTTTCTTCGTATTAGACACTGTCTCAACCCTTTGTTTATGTTTTTTACCATTAGCGTGCTTATCTAACTCACTAGTACCTGCCTGGATTTTTACATCATAGATTCATAGATTCATAGATTCTAGGACTGGAAGGGACCTCGAGAGTCCAGTCCCCTGCCTGCATGGCAGGACCAAATACTGTCTAGAACATCCCTGATAGACATTTATCTAACCTACTCTTAAATATCTCCAGAGATGGAGATTCCACAACCTCCCTAGGCAATTTAAACCACCCTGACAGTTAGGAACTTTTTCCTAATGTCCAACCTAGACCTCCCTTGCTGCAGTTTAAACCCATTGCTTCTGGTTCTATCCTTAGAGGCTAAGGTGAACAAGTTTTCTCCCTCCTCCTTATGACACCCTTTTAAATACCTGAAAACTGCTATCATGTCCCCTCTCAGTCTTCTCTTTTCCAAACTAAACAAACCCAATTCGTTCAGCCTTCCTTCATAGGTCATGTTCTCAAGACCTTTAATCATTCTTGTTGCTCTTCTCTGGACCCGCTCCAATTTCTCCACATCTTTTTTAAAATGCGGTGCCCAGAACTGGACACAATACTCCAGCTGAGGCCTAACCAGAGCAGAGTAGAGCGGAAGAATGACTTCTCGTGTCTTGCTCACAACACACCTGTTAATGCATCCCAGAATCATGTTTGCTTTTTTTGCAACAGCATCACACTGTTGACTCATATTTAGCTTGTGGTCCACTATAACCCCTAGATCCCTTTCTGCCGTACTCCTTCCTAGACAGTCTCTTCCCATTCTGTATGTGTGAAACTGATTTTTCCTTCCTAGGTGGAGCACTTTGCATTTGTCTTTGTTAAACTTCATCCTGTTTACCTCAGCCCATTTCTCCAATTTGTCCAGATCATTTTGAATTGTGACCCTGTCCTCCAAAGCAGTTGCAATCCCTCCCAGTTTGGTATAATCCGCAATCTTAATAAGCGTACTTTCTATGCCAATATCTAAGTCATTGATGAAGATATTGAACAGCGCCGGTCCCAAAACAGACCCCTGCGGTACCACACTCGTTATGCCATTCCAGCAGGATTGGGAACCATTAATAACAACCCTCTGAGTACGGTTATCCAGCCAGTTATGCACCCACCTTATAGTAGCCCCATCTAAATTGTATTTGCCTAGTTTATCGATAAGAATATCATGCGAGACTGTATCAAATGCCTTACTAAAGTCTATGTATACCACATCCACAGCTTCACCCTTATCCACAAGGCTCGTTATTCTATCAAAGAAAGCTATCAGATTGGTTTGACATGATTTGTTCTTCACGAATCCATGCTGGCTGTTCCCTATCACCTTACCACCTTCCAAGTGTTTGCAGATGATTTCCTTAATTACTTGCTCCATTATCTTCCCTGGCACAGAAGTTAAACTAACTGGTCTGTAGTTTCCTGGGTTGTTTTTATTTCCCTTTTTATAGATGGGCACTATATTTGCCCTTTTCCAGTCTTCTGGAATCTCTCCCGTCTCCCATGATTTTCCAAAGATAATAGCTAGAGGCTCAGATACCTCCTCTATTAGCTCCTTGAGTATTCTAGGATGCATTTCATCAGGCCCTGGTGACTTGCAGGCATCTAACTTTTCTAAGTGATTTTTAACTTGTTCTTTTTATATTTTATCTGCTAAACCTACCCCCGTCCCATTAGCATTCACTATGTTAGGCATTCCTTCAGACTTCTCGGTGAAGACCAAAACAAAGAAGTCATTTAGCATCTCTGCCATTTCCAAGTTTCCTGTTACTGTTTCTCCTTCTTCACTAAGCAGTGAACATTTGCAATAAGCTAAAAACCAATTGTTTTCTACTTTCTGCAGCCAGTCTTTGTATTTACCTTCTTGAAGCCACGAGTCTTGAAAGGCTTTTTTGAAAGTAGATGGCTTCACTTTGGGGGAAGTTCACCCCAAGTCTTCAATACTCTGTCGGGGGTGCTATCCCGTTGTTTTCGTTTCGACATGGACGGATCTTTGTCTACTCCTGCAGTTCTCTTCCTTGTCTCACCAGCCTTACCGGTCTCTTTATTCATTTTTTATGTTAGATAAAAAAGGGAAAGAGATCTCTGAAATAATGGAATGCGATAATTAGTATAATGTATATTTCAATGTATATTTAAATCAAAGAAGGGAACATATTATATATTATTACCTAACACAGTAGGCGAAGATATTTAATATTTGCCTGGAGGAAGGTGTTGTTGCAAATTTATGAACAGCCGAACGCTCTGGTCCACATTCTCTGTGCAACTGCAAGCACGAAATACAAAATTTTAGAGATTTAATGACAGATAAAGAAACTAATTATAATCAGTAAGTATTGCAATATATTTAATTATTGGGAGGAACCTTACCTAGAAGATAAATTTGATAACCATCTCCTCATTACCCGCCAGCCAGCTGTTGCTGAGGTTGGTTTGTTGTGAGTGCATGTGTGCACTTGTCACTTCGCGTGTGCCGACATGATATAGTACGTTGAAGCACCACCAATCGGAGAGCAGCACAGCCTGATTATGAAAATCACGTGACAAATATTCACCAATCGAAGAACGCATTTTGAGGGAAATTAAAAAGAAGCGCAAATATTTTACTTTTTATGAAAACTTCCCAGGATTTTTGAGATTTGGAAAGTCTTTTACTTTTTATGAAATTTTCTCAGGATTATTTAGGTTTTGAATAAAAATTCCCAGTTTCCCAAGTTGAAATATTTTACTCAAAGATTCCCAGATTTTGGGAAATTTCCCAGGCTATAGAAGCACTGTCTCTAGCCTGGGAAGGGGGCGGGGCCTCTGAGGGGAGAAGGCGGGGCTGACACTTCACTGAGGAGCTGCAGCGGGTGGGGCCACAGAGAGTGGCAGGGACTCATGGCGACAGGGGGGCGCAGCTGCCACAATCTTGTCTACTCCACCTCAGCCTCCCCCCCCCGGCCCCTGGGAAGAGGCTGGTGCTGTCCCTGCCTGCCACAGCTTTTCACTTCTCTCTGGGAAACACTTTTTGTGTATTACCCCGATTGGCCACAGGGTGTCACTGCTGCTTCAGGGCGGATGCACTCTGTGCCTAACCCTGACTGGCCACCAGGTGTCATTGCTGCTCCAGGGCGGATGCACTGTGTGCCTTACCCCGACTGGTCACAGGGTGTCACTGCTGCTCCAGGGCGGATGCGTTCTGTACCTTACCCCGACTGGCCACCATGTGTCACTGCTGCTCCAGGGTGGATGCGCTCTGTGCCTTAGCACGACTGGCCACCGGGTGTCACTGCTGCTCCAGGGCGGATGCGCTCTGTGCCTTACCCCGACTGGCCACCGGGTGTCACTGCTGCTCCAGGGCGGATGCGTTCTGTGCCTTACCCCGACTGGCCACCGGGTGTCACTGCTGCTCCAGGGCGGATGCGCTCTGTGCCTTACCCTGACTGGCCACCGGGTGTCACTGCTGCTCCAGGGCGGATGCGCTCTGTGCCTTACCCTGACTGGCCACCGGGTGTCACTGCTGCTCCAGGGCGGATGCGCTCTGTGCCTTACCCCGACTGGCCACGGGGTGTCACTGCTGCTCCAGGGCGGATGCGCTCTGTGCCTTACCCCGACTGGCCACCCGGTGTCACTGCTGCTCCAGGGCAGATGCGCTCTGTGCCTTACCCCGACTGGCCACCGGGTGTCACTGCTGCTCCAGGGTGGATGCGCTCTGTGCCTTACCCTGACTGGCCACCGGGTGTCACTGCTGCTCCAGGGCGGATGCGCTCTGTGCCTTACCCTGACTGGCCACTGGGTGTCACTGCTGCTCCAAGGCGGATGCGCTAGGTGCCCAGAATACCCCCCCATACCCCGTTTCTTCCAGCACTGCATCCCTACGGCATTGCGGGGGAGACTGCAGGAGATCAGGACTCACGTGACAAATATTCACCAATCGAAGAACGCATTTTGAGGGAAATTTAAAAGAAGCGCAAATATTTTACTTTTTATGAAAACTTCCCAGGATTTTTGAGATTTGGAAAGTCTTTTACTTTTTATGAAGTTTTCTCAGGATTATTTAGGTTTTGAATAAAAATTCCCAATTTCCCAAGTTGAAATATTTTACTCAAAAATTCCCAGATTTGGGGAAATTTCCCAGGCTATAGAAGCACTATCTCTAGCCTGGGAAGGGGGCGGGGCCTCTGAGGGGAGGAGGCGAGGCTGACACTTCACTGAGGAGCTGCAGGGGGTGGGGCCACAGAGAGTGGCAGGGACTCATGGCGACAGGGGGGCGCAGCTGCCACAATCTTGTCTACTCCACCTCAGCCCACGCCCCACTGGGAAGAGGCTGGTGCTGTCCCTGCTGGCCACAGCTTTTCACTTCTCTCTGGGAAACACTTTTTGTGTATTACCCCGATTGGCCACAGGGTGTCACTGCTGCTTCAGGGCGGATGCACTCTGTGCCTTACCCCGACTGGTCACAGGGTGTCACTGCTGCTCCAGGGCGGATGCGCTCTGTGCCTTACCCCGACTGGCCACCGGGTGTCACTCCTGCTCCAGGGTGGATGCGCTCTGTGCCTTACCCCGACTGGCCACCGGGTGTCACTGCTGCTCCAGGGCGGATGCGCTCTGTGCCTTACCCCGACTGGTCACAGGGTGTCACTGCTGCTCCAGGGTGGATGCGCTCTGTGCCTTATCCCGACTGGCCACCGGGTGTCACTGCTGCTCCAGGGCAGATGCGCTCTGTGCCTTACCCTGACTGGCCACTGGGTGTCACTGCTGCTCCAAGGCGGATGCGCTCTGTGCCCAGAATATCCCCATCCCCCGTTTCTTCCAGTACTGCATCCCTACGGCACTACCCTGGCCCCCAGTAGGAAAAATTCCAGTAATAAATAATTGGTTGAAACGTAATTCTGTGTATTTGTTAATTGGTGGGAGTGGCCCTGTGGCTGCCAGGACTCATGACTACAGCTAACAGTACATGCGTATCCTTGAAGTGTTTTCAGCGTCAGGGCAAGAACATAAGAACGGCCAGATTGAGTCAGACCAAAGGTCCATCCAGCCCAGTGTCCTGTCTGCCAACAGTGGCCAATGCCAGGTGCCCCAGAGGGAGTGAACCTAACAGGCAATGATCAAGTGATCTCTCTCCTGCCATCCATCTCCACCCTCTGACAAACAGAGACTAGGGACACCATTCCTTACCCATCCCGGCTAATAGCCATGAATGGACTTAACCTCCATGAATTGATCTAGTTCTCTTTTAAACTCTGTTATAGTCCTAGCCTTCACAACCTCCTCAGGCAAGGAGTTCCACAGGTTGAATGTGCGCTGTGTGAAGAAGAACTTCCTTTTATTTGTTTTAAACAGGCTGACCAGTCTCCTCTTTTCCAAGCTGAAGAGTCCTAGCCTCTTTAATCTCCCCTCATATGGGACCCGTTCCAAACCCCTAATCATTTTAGTTGCCCTTTTCTGAACCTTTTCTAGTGCCAGTATATCTTTTTTTAGATGAGGAGACCACATCTGTACGCAGTATTCAAGATGTGGGCGTACCATCGATTTATATAAGGGCAATAAGATATTCTCAGTCTTATTCTCTATCCCCTTTTTAATGATCCCTAACATCCTGTTTGCTTTTTTGACCTCCTCTGCACACTACGCAGCATTCAAGATGTGGGCATCCCATGGATTTATATAAGGGCAATAAGATATTCTCCGTCTTATTCTCTACCCTTTTTGAATGATTCCTAACATCCTGTTTGCTTTTTTGCCTGCCGCTGCACGCTGTGTGGACGTCTTCAGAGAACTATCCACGATGACTCCAAGACTCCAAGAGTGATGGCAACAATGAGGAGGGAGGCGTCTTCGAGCCGGCAGGTCTCGTCCGTTTCTCCCTTGTCACTTGGGCGGAGGCGGGAAGGGAGCGAAATGTGCGCGGCTGAAGGTTTTGCCCTTGGCCTTGAGAATTAAGCCCAAGCCCCTGGCATGGCTAGGTCGGGGTTGTTCTGGGTTCTGTGCGGGGAGGGCTCAGCTGGGAGAAGGGGCAGACTAGGGGAGTTTGTCTCTGATATATAAGGGCTTTGTCAGCAGGAAGCTGTAGGTCACGTGCTGGGGGTGACAGTGGGGTTTGAGCTGGAGCAGCAGCAGCAGGGGAGCATGTGGAGGGGGTGGGGGGTTCACTTGGTAAAAATGAAACTGTCAAACCTCTCCCTCTGCTGGAGCAAAAGTCTCATTTATCTCCTCAACTCCCCTCCCTGAAAATATCCACCCCTCCCCCGCGCCGAGAGACCTTCCCTCACTCCCATGGAGATTTGTAATTGTTCTAACTCTTCCTTGGCCTTGTCCAAACAGTTTCCCCAGATAAATTATCCAGGACATTTCAAATGAGAAAAACAAACCAAACCAAACGAAAACCAGAGAAACCCCCACCCCATACAGTTTGGGTCTGAATTTTTCTACTGAAATTTGGAGACAATAAAACTCATCCCTCTGTTGGCCAGAAACCAAAGCTAGACCTCCCCCGCTGTGTCTGTGACTTCTGCTACCAAACCACCAATGTGCTAACTCCTCTTGGGAGACATTTTTCTGCACAATACTGCTGCTATTCCAGTTATTGACTCCAGGAAACATTTTCCTTAGTCTGGTTCCGTGTGTCACTGGTTTCTCTAGCAAAGGTCAGTCCCTGGCCGTGTGGTCCAGACATCCACATTTACATCAAGCTTCCAGTTCAAAATCATTTCCCATTCCTGCTCTGTGGCAGGGGAGACTTTTCAAAGCGCTCCATGTGCGACTGCACATGGTTAAGCAAAGAGAACAAACCCCAAATCCCCCCTGTGCTTTGGGAGCCAGGTTTGCTGTGTGGATTCTGGATTTCAGATGATTTCAAGCCTGGGCACTGTGATTATTTACCAGTTTCTCTGGCATTGGGGCATCATTGTGCTCACAGCTGTGATGGCCGAGTGGATAAGGCGTTGGAGTCGAAATCCAATTGGGTTCCCCTGCGCAGGTTCAAATCCTGCTCACAGCGAGGCCAGTGTTTTAGCCAGTCTCTAACCTGGGCAGTTCCTCTGTACAAACCCCTGAAACACTCTCAGTTCTGCCAGTGATCAGCTGTTCAGTGGTGTGCAGGAGGCACTGGCAGAGGTGGGGGAGGGAGAGGAATGGGGCAGGAAGGGACAGGGCCTGAAGAGACAGGACAGGGGTGGGAGCTTGGGGGAAGGGGTGAGTGGGGGCAGAGCCTGGGGTGGAAAGATGGGGATCTGTCCTGGGCCCTGCACCCCTCTAGGGACGGCCCTGAGGGGAAGCTCTGACTATTACAGTGACAATAAAATGGACCAGCATTGCGGGGGAGACTGCAGGAGATCAGGACTCGCCAGGTCTCTTCTCTCCACCAAGGTGAGCCAGACACTGCTCTCTCCTGGCTCTCATTCTAGCAGCTGGATGACAAGGAGCCATTTCCCCACAGGAAGTGCATTGAGTGCCCCTGTGGTGCTGGGGGGGCGGGCGCTGCTGCTGGCTGTGGGGGCTGGCAGGGGGGTTGATGTCTGCACAGACTCTCAGCTGCCAAGCCGGAGGGGGCACTTGGAACCTTACCAGACTGGCTCAGTGAAGGCGGGGGGTGGACAGACCAATACAGACGCTCTCCAGGGGCAGCATCCGCCCAGGCAGCCAGGCAATGAGCATTTCCCACAGCCTGGAGCAGATGGGGAGGCGGCAGCTGCTGTTCCAGCTCCTCGGGGACAGGCCCTGTCAGCCAACGGACACTTATTACTCACCACAGCTAAGGGCGTCGGGTTCCTCCGGTGGGGGTGTGGAGCAGCCGTTCATTTTCCTGTTTGCACTCCTCTGCAGTGTGAAAATCGGGGAGGGGAGGCAGACGCCCCACTTCCTTCTCTAAATGACGCCCAGTGGGGGAAGCCAGCACGACAGGGTGGGGCGGCAAGTGGTGGTCAGACTCTGGCCACCAGGGTCTAGTTAGATCAGGGTCCAGCTCAACTTCTTCCCCGCGCCACTGGCCCCCAGTCCCCTTCCACCACCAGGTAACCCGGGAGCTAAGGCAGGAACGGGGCGAGGAAGCAAGTCAAGCTGAGCAAGGCAGGCAAAAGCGAGTCTTGTCTTCCTGTGCCGCTCCCAATGACGTCCTTTTTGTGTGCCACGGCTGCCAAAACCTCCTGGACAGAGAAGCAGCAGGCCAAAAAGGCCCCATGCAGCTGCTGAAGTAGCTCAGTTGGGAGAGCGTTAGACTGAAGATCTAAAGGTCCCTGGTTTAATCCCAGGCTTTAGCAGCCCTTTCTTCCCTCTCCGTGCAGGAGTGGCTGGTTCTCTGGGAGCGCAGCCGCACCTTCAGCTGAGGCAAGTCCCTCATTTTGAGCTCCCCAGCAGGACAACAGAGCGTCGGCTATTGCTCATCGTTGGCCCACCTGACCTTTAACAATGAGCGACCAGAGCTGTCTTTCCCACAGGATTTATTGCTCAAGCCAATATGGCGGGAAGAGAGTGAGGGAGCGTGGCCCTCGGAGAGGTGCCAGAGGACGCAGGGACTGGGGATGAAAGCTCCTCTGCACAGCTGAGCGAGGGCAGTACTGGGGGAGGGGCATCTGTGAAAGTGGCCAGGTGGAGTGGGGCAGGAATTCGGGGGCCCAGGAGGAGGCGCTTGATGTTCAGTGCCTTGGAGCAGCTGGACTTGGACATGGTGGGCGTTCAGGAAATGCACATTACTGACCTTAGGGTAGATGATGGGCAGAGGGCGATTGGAGGAAGGACCCGTCTTTTTGGACCTCCAGGCCAGGGAAGAACGATGGGGTTGGACTTTTGTTCTTCACATTCGTGGTGCGAGTACAGAGGTGGTGGAGCTTCGACCAGGGAGGACATTAATGGTGGACTTTGTGCTCCGTGGCACTGGTTACCACTATATTAGTGTTTATGGTCCCCAGTTAAGGCATGAAAGGAAAGATCAATGGAAGGAACTGGCTCCCTTCCTCTGGAGCGCACGCTGTTTGGTATTGGGGGGGGGATTTTAATTGTGTCAGCCGGCCTGAGGACCACTGGTCCCGTTTTCCAACCGCCAGAGGAAACGTTTTTACAATGAGCACTACCTGGCGCAGGTCTGTAGCGAGGCTGGCTTAGAGGACGTGTTTCTCCGTAGTGGAACCAGTGGCGGACGGGCAGTAGCCTCCTATTCCTCTGACCCAAGCTCACACCAGCTGCAGATGGGGTACACCTTTCTGTGGGGATGGGCCAGGAGTCGCATTGACCGGATTTACGTGAAGGAGAGCACGTCGACAGCCCAGTGCAGGGTGGTGCCAATGGACTGTTCGGATCACGCAGCTCTCACTGTGTGCTCAATGTGGGCAATTCCCTGACCCACGGCAGAGGATATTGGAAGCTGAACATCCGGAGCTTGCAAGATAAAGGGGCGGGGCAGCGAGGCCTGGTGCTGTTGGCAGAACGGGAAAATATCAGAGGGTTCTATGGCAACCAGGGGTTGATGGGAGTCGGGAGGGAGGAGTTGGTGGCTTTGTTCCAGCGGTCGGGCAAACACCACAACATTAAAGAAACCAACGGTGCCAAGTCCTGCAGCGTCGCCTGTGGGATTTCCACAAGAGCATCCAGGCAGGGGAGCCAGTCAGCGTGTGACTGTACGACTGGATCAAACGACAGCTGGCCGAGTTCTGGGAGATGAGGCTGCAGCTGGCTGATTTGAGCAGGACCACCGAGTGAAGGGAGGAGCCGCCTCTCCTGACATTTTTGCACCCTGCAGGGAACAGAGACAAAGCAGGGGGATGTGGGGACTCAGGGCAGGACCCGCGGATCCGGTAGAGCAGGACTATAGTTGCTGAAGGAGGAGAGAGAGTCCTGCGAGAGGAAGCTGCTGGTGGGAAGCAAGAAGTGCAGAGTGCAAGCCAGCCAGCTGAGAGTCACAGGGGTCCAAAAAAGGAAACAGCAGCAGGTCCCGTGGTGTAATGTGCAGCACTCAGGACTTTGAATCTGGAATCTGAGTTCAAATCTCAGTGGGACCTCCTAGGGCTATGTTGGTTTGCTGCAAAGCCCTGGAGCTCAATGTGCTTGGTTTCCCTGTATCTGGAGGCCCCAGAGTGAGGTTTTTTTCCCTCCTGCTGGGTGACTGACCCACTGGAGATAGGTCTTTGGTCCAGCTGGTTCAATGGATTGGCCACTATAAGTTGGGGTCCTAGAACTTTACAGTCTGGCTAGAGATTCCTGTGGGTTGACCTGATGGTTGTGTTTCTCGCTGCTTCACCTGATACCCACAAGTTTGGTCCTTGTACCTGCAGCTGCCACCCTCTTCCTCTTGCCCACACGGCGTTTGAAGAAAGCAGTGCCAGGGCCAGGCTTAATAGTCAGGGCTAGGCAGGAGGGAGGAAGAGTCCCAGGCTGGATCCCAGCACACCTTTCCTCCTCTGGGCACCTAGAGCAGAGGCGGATGGTGCTGACAGCTGCAAGGGAAGGCTTAAAAGCCACAGAGCAACCGAGGGAGGTGTGACGATGCGGTTCTGGCGGGACCCAACTGAGAGTGCCAGTTCAGGACAAATCGCTTAAAATAGGGCAGTTACAGCCCTAGGCTGGGGGTTTTCCACCTCTAAGGCAAACCAAACCAGCCAGACAAAGAGGACTTTGGTCTCACCCCACTGGCTAACCACAAGTCACACAAGCAATTCCCTTAGACACTCCAGTTTCCCAGTATCACCACCAGTGCCACTCGTTATGGGGACAAATGATTATGAAAACCAATATCCCATTAAAATAAAAAAGGTTCTCTTGATCCCAAAGGACCAAGCCCAGACCCAGGTCAATATACAAATCAGATCTTACCCACAAATCACGCTGTTGTCAATCCTTTAGAATCTAAAATCTAAAGGTTTATTCATAAAAGGGAAAAGCTATAGATGAGAGTTAGAATTGGTTAAATGGAATCAATTACATACAGTAATGGCAAAGTTCTTGGTTCAGGCTTGTAGCAGTGAAAGAATAAACTGCAGGTTCAAAATCAAGTCTCTGGAATACATCCCCAGCTGGGATGGGTCATTCAGTCCTTTGTGTAGAGCTTCAGTTTGTAGCAGAGTTCCTCCAGAGGTATGAAGCAGGATTGAAGACAAGATGGAGATCAGGCATCAGCCTTTCATAGTCTTTTCCAGGTATAAGGACACCTCTTTGTTTGTACTGTGGAAAATTACAGCAAAATGGAGTCTGGAGTCACATCGGCCAGTCCCTGCATACTTTGCTAAGTTGCAAGGCGTATTTGCCTTCTCCCAATGGGTCAATTGTATAGCTGATGGTCCTTAATGGGCCATCAAGCAGGCTAGGCAGAACTAACACCAACTTGTCTGGGATGTTTCCCAGAAGCATAGAAGTTTGAAATACAGACAGTATAGAGCCAATATTCATAACTTCAACTACAAAATTGATACACACATATAAACAGCATAACTATAACCAGCAAGCCATAACCTTGTCTTAGACACCTCATTTGACCTCCTTTATACAAGATTTGGTGCCACTACAGGACTTTGATTGAAACCATGTTCTATATGGTCCCAGATTATGTCAATAATGTCACAGGAGGGGCAAGAGGAGGGGAGGACCATGCTTATGTGTGGCCAGTAGACAGCCACAAAGACACCCGGCCAGCCTGCTCCCTGCTCCCTGGAATGCCAAATCCCCACTGAAGGCCATCCAGAGATCAGCATTCATTCTGCAGCCAGCATCACAAGGTGCTAGGAAAGCAGGGCCAGCCTCCCGGTGGGGCTTCTTACCGTTCCCACTCACGGAGCTCCTTTTGGCGGTGGGGCACATTACGCTGGGCAGTGGCCTTTTGCCTCAGGCTCTTAAATCCAGACACCAAAAGCTCGTTGGATGTGCCCCTCCCTTCACTGCACCTCACTCCCAGCTGCTGTCCTGGGTCAATGAAAACCCAGAGTTCCAGCTGCGGAGTTCACCTCTCACCTCCTGGGGGGAAAGCCCCTTTCTCCCTCTGCTATCCGGCCACATTGCTAGTCACTTGCTGTTCCACCCTGTCACTGCGCTGCTGGCCACCCTCTCTCCTCTGGGATGTCTTGCGGTCCCACCAGGAGCGGCGCAGGCTCCCTAAAAGTAGCAGCCACCAGAGCCCGAACAGTGGCCCCATCCCTTCCACTCGAAGCCACGCCCCTGCATTACCCCTTCTCCCCAAGGCCCCGCTCCTACGCTGCCTCTTCCTCCCAAGACCCTGCCTCCCGCTCACTGCTCTCCGCCCCCTCCCCACCCTCACTCGCCCTTACGGTCATTACAAAGTGGTAAGGCAGAGCCCTCCTGGGGTGTTGTTCCCCCCTGTTCAAGCACCCCTGGGTCCCTGCACTTCATAAAGCTCTCACTGATTTCAGCTGTTAGTGAGGGAGCCTCACTGCTAGCACAGACTGGGCAGTTTCTTGCATGAGAGACACTGTCCCAAAGCAGGACTAATGCTTAGAGCTGGTTATCAGTGATTTCAGATCTGTTGGCAGCAAGACTCTACATTGAGTCTTAATCAGCTCTGTTATTACACAGCGAAGAACAAAAGGGTGAAATGGTGCCTGGAAGCCTTAAGAAGAATCCACCCCACCAAGTACCAACACTTGTCGCTACCTGCTCTCAACTCCACTGAGAATGTTTTGGGGTCACTCCTTGCCTTTATCAACCTAGGGGCCTGGGACAACAGGCATTAACAGGTGCTCCAATAGCACAATTGGTTAGCGCACAGTACTTATAGGGCAGTGCTGAGGTTATGAGTTTAAGCCTCACCTAGAGCACTGGTTTTCATTAACCAAGTAGTGTCACCCACTCGTTTGGCCCTATGGAATGTAGAATTCCAGCCCAGGGGACACTGAGGAGGGGAGGAGTCAAGAATGCCCCTTTCAATTATTACCTCCTCTCCAGAGTGCAGGTGAGAATCTACAATCCTTTCTCCCCCACCAGCCCCTGTGCCAGGATCCTAGAGTCCTGCCCATCCTTTGACCCCTGAGCCTGGGGAGGGAGAGAAGCAAGGCAGCCATTGTTAGAGGCTTTCCCTTCCCCCGCCCACTTCCCTGGTTCTTGTCACACAGACAGCAAGCAGCAAAAGACCAGAAGTCCGAAGCACAGACAATGTGATGTTTACTGGGGTAAGTTTCCAAGCAAGCAGATTCCAAAGCCCTTCACACAAGTCGGGCTTATCTCTATACGTGATAGAGTCTGTTCCACATTGTTCCCTTCCCAGCTCTGACACCGCAGAGCGTTTACCCCATGTCCCTACAGCAGTGGCGTAGCCAGGTTCTAAGAGCAGGAGGAGCAAACATTAAAAAAGCGCCCCCCCTTGGCTCCTCCTCTGGCCACGCCCACTTGGCTCCTCCTCCGGCCACTCCACGCCCCACCCTTGGCTGGCTCATCCGGCCGTGCCGCCCCTGCGCCCCCCACCCCCTATGGCTCCTCCAGCCGTGCCGTGCCGCCCCTGCGGCCCCCCCCATGGCTCCTCCGGCTGCGCTGCGGGCTGCCATGTGCTGCGCCCCCCCTCGCTCCTCCGGCCGCGCTGCGGGCTGCCATGTGCGAGGCGGCAGGGGATTCTGGCAGCCCAAAGCCCCTGCAGGGAACCACTGCAGCAGAGCGGAGCAGCGCCAGGGCCGGCCACAAGCTTCCCACCTCCTCCCGCGCCCCACCACGGTCACCGGCACACAGCTCCCAGCCGCATCGCTGCCCTGCACTGGGGACTCTCTTCCGCCTCCCGGGGCGCCGCCGCTAGGCTCTCCTCGGGCGCTGCAGCTGGGAGCCGGGCACCATGGCCAGGCTCCCCACCCACCGGCTCGACTCCAGGGCGCTGAGACGGCCCTGGGGACTGAGCGGCTTCTCCCTCCCACCAGCAGCGGTGGAGGCACCGGATACCACCCCGGGGCCCTGCTGCCTGAGCTGGGGAGGGGCCCGAGCGCTAGGACGCAGCGCCCCCACCTCACCAAGGCTCAGGGCGCACAGCACGCAAACAGCTTCCTGCACTGAAAGCGCCTCCGAGCCCCCCTCGCTCCTCCGGCCGTGCCGCCGCCCCCCCATAGCTCCTCCGGCTGTGCTGCCCCCCCTTGCCTGCAGGAGCCCAGCGCCTGCCCGGCAGGCCAAGCTTCAGAGCGAAGCGTGGGCCCCGCCCCCGGCACCATGGTAACCCCTAGGCGCCTCTTTTGGAAAATGTGCACCCCGCTAGCTACGCTACTGTCCTACAGAAAATTCTTTCCTGGATGTCTGGCTGGTGAGTCTTGCCCACATGCTCAGGGTTTAGCTGATCGCCATATTTGGGGTCAGGAAGGAATTTTCCTCCAGGGCAGATTGGCAGAGGCCCTGGGGGTTTTTCACCTTCGTCTGCAGCGTGGGACACGGGTCACTTGCTGGAGGATTCTCTGCACCTTGAGGTCTTTAAACAACGAGTTGAGGACTTCAATAGCTCAGACATAGGTCAGGGATTTGTTACAGGAGTGGGTGGGTGAGATTCTGTGGCCTGCATTGTGCAGGAGGTCAGACTAGATGATCATAATGGTCCCCTCTGACCTTAAAGTCCATGAGTCTATGAGCTCTGACACCGCAGAGTGTTTACCCCACGTCCCCCTTCCCAGCTTTGACACCGCAGAGCCTTGCCTGTGTCCCTGTTCCCCATTCCCTGTTCCCGTTCCACCCGTTAGCAAACATGATTCCAATTTCCCCTTCCACTTCCTGATTGACCCCAGTTTATACAGTAATATTCTCAGCTATACCTTAACCAATCATTTTCCTGAAATTTAATTAGCCAATTCTAACATATTGTAACATAATTCTCTAACCAATTATATCCCACTCCCCTAATTAACTTACACCTAGCAAAATTAATTCTACAGCAGATGGAAACAATTAGAGAACCAGACAGACTGACAATAGAAAAGTGGGGGCCATGAAGATAAAACACAGAAATGAGGGTTTCACAACCACAGCTATTGAGATGCTCTCTTAAGATCTGTTTCTTTATCTGGTGGTGATGGGCGCTATCGGGACAGGATCATCTTCCTAACAGCCCAATACCACCTTAGTTCAATGTGACGGGTTTGGGAGGTGAGGACGTGACCGGTCGCTTCCCAGCTTATGGCTGTCCCTCCTGCTTAGCCAAAGGCCTTAGCCTGAGAACAAGGCCTCAGACTCTCCTAGTGAGACAAGGTCCAGACACAGGCGGACTGTGATTTTGATTCTTTGTTTTATACCCCTGTAACTAGCTAAGTGATAAAAATACACCTAAGATCTTCAAGTCTAGGCCTGTACAGGCAGCCTGAATATCTCTATTCTAACAGCCCTCAGTCCTGGGGCAGGATGATCCATGTAGCTCACTGAGTGGGTTGTGGGCTGAGCTTCCCCCCGGCTGGAGCTTTTCAGGGATGAGATTTTGATGAATTGCAACAAGAAGAAAATCTCTCCTGTTCCTGTTTGTCACCTTTTGCCCTTCTTGTGCCCCCCTCAGCCTCTGTTCTCCCTGATAGGGGAGATGCAGAGCCAAGCCCCAGTCTTCCTGAGTCATAGAGTCTGTATCCACCTCGGAAATATTGCCACCGGAGAGTATGGCTCCCGCCTCTTCCATAGAGGGACTGCAACAGCGGCTCCCCAGTTGGGTCTGGGGGCATCAGAGATCCAGGCTATAGGGTGCAGTGATATAGGGCCTATAAGTCCCCTGCCTGAGGGGAGGCCAATGCATGAGCTGGGCCATAAGCACCACAGGTTTTAACCCTGTCTGCTTCCTTCCCCATGTCTCTCATTTAGATTGTATTGAAGCACACCTGTGGCTGGGGATGCGGATTTGTGGGCACAGCATTGTGCAGTGGGCTTCCAAGACAGCCCGTAATTCAGCCAGGGGTTTGCAGCTGGGCCTTGGGCTGGAGGTGATTTTCTCTCCGCACAGCAGATGGGGGATGCGCTGGGACCAGCTCCTGGCTCTTTTTTTGTGAGCTGGTTCCCCGTGAGGACACACCAGACATCACTGCTATCTACCTAGGGGAGAACCGCCTGGGAATGTGCTCCAGGCCCAGCTGATTTGGAAGTTAAATGGGATAGTGGACAACACAGCAATGTGGGGCTACGTCCCTGAGAAAACAAAGGTGGGGGGGTAAGAGCAGGGACGAGAACTAGAGATGCGGGAGGAGAAAGGGTCTCGAGGGAGGGAGCAGCTGGAGAGAACCAAGGAGTGCAGTGGACAAGTCGCCGTATGAATACTAGTGGTCACAGGTGTTCTAGAGATAAGCCAGAGCCAGCTGGTCCTGTGGTCTAATGATCAGCCCTCCCGACTCTGAATCTCGCAATCCCTGGTAAGATCTTCCGGAGCTGTGTCGTATTGCTGCAAAGCCCTGGAGACCCTGCTGCTCAGCCTCCCATTTGTACAAAAGTCTCTCTTTTCCCTCCTGGCTGGCTACTCATGCCCGCTCAAGGGAGATCTTTGTTCCAGATGGCCCCATGCTATTGAACTTGAGAGTCCAGCTAGAGATGCCTTCCATCCTTTGGGTTGACTTATAGCTGCATTCCTGGCTGCCTCAGCTGATGACCACAGGCTCTTCGGCACCCCGGCCCCTAACGCAGGGCAGGTGGAGGGTTTGGAGCTTTCCATAGTGGCTTGGGCTCCCTAGGTGGCTTTTACCATGACCTGGCTTCAGCTTCTGTCCTGGCTGGGGGCAGGGCCTCCAGGGGAAGAGGAGACGTGGGGCCTTGGAGACGGGCAGGGCCTCGTGGCTCCCCCGCTTCTACCAAGGTTCCGGTGCTTTTGCTCCGGAGCAGAGGCTGCATCATTGTTTAAATCTAAACCAACACCAGATGAGGAGGGAGACATTCCCCAGGGATCTCAGTCCTAACCGGCCTCCTGTCCTGCTGCCAATGCAGCTCAGGCCAAGCCTGCAGCCCCCACCTGTTGCTGCTGCAGGGTGTGAAGCCCTTTCACTCGTGTTGCCGAGTGTCCCCAGCTCTGTGGCCTTTATCTCTCCTCGTGCTGAGGGACCTTCCACTCCATTCCCAGCCCACGTCCTAATGATCCAGGGGGTCTCCTCCCAGAAGGGGATCATTCGGGACTGGATCCCTCTTTGCCTTTTCTCTGTGTCTAGCACAGTTCGAGGTGCCCATGGGTGGGGTGTTTGATGACAATGACCCGATGTGGAGCTGCCATTCAGCTTCCCTCGTTTGGTCTCAGCTTTCACTGAATCCAACATTTCTTCAATCCATCATCGCCATCCTCCCAAGCACATTTCAATTGCCTCCACCTCCCTTAACCAGGCCGTGTCCCTGTAGTGTGTGCTGTCTTCATAGGTCCTCTCTCCATCTTTCTCACCCTCTCATGTCTTTTCGGTCTCATTAACTCTCCTGTGTCTCTGCTCTCTAAGCACAGACTGCCTCTGCATTTCTGGCTGTTCACAGGAGGGGAGCAGCATGCCTATGTGTGGCCAGCAGACAGCCACAAAGACACCCGGTCAGCCTGCTCCTTGCCATGCCAAACACCCACTGATGGCCACCCGCAGACCTGCATGCGGGGCGGCTGCTGATGCTCTGTGGCCAACATCAGAAGATGCTAGGAAAGCAGGACCAGCCCCCTGGTGGGGCCTCTTACCGTTCCCACTCAAGGTGCTCACTTTTGCAGTGGGGCAGGAGATTTTACTGCATGAGGCTTTTCCCCAGCTGGCAAGAAGCAGAGAAACACTCAGGCTCCAAGGTGCTATTTAGCAAGTCCCCTCAAGCACAGGGACAGGCGCACACTTGGAAGAGGGAAACTGCTCCACACACTAGCCCAGGCAGCCGCCCATTTTCTTTGGCAAGTCAGGAATGGCAAAGGCTAGACTGGAAGCACCTGGGGCTCATGACTCAGCCCTTTGTGACGCCCAACCCCCAGCTCCTTCCCGGGGCTCTAGCTGAAGCCAGAGCATTGGCCGGAGCGGCTAAGAAGAGGTTCCAGCCCTGAAGGGAGCAGGACTTTCAGCACAAAGGGAAACCTGTACAAATCCAACCTCAAAAGGACTTGAACCCACAATCACCTGATCCAAAATCATGGATCCATTAGACCGTCATGGGCAAAAATGTTCTCCAAGCATTTCTTTAGAAAAGGCGGGCACTGTTTCTCGGGTCAGTTACTGAGGGGGGCCGAGACTCTCTGGGCATAAGAAGTCGAGTTCCCAGCGAGATGTGAGACTTAATTCTCTGGAGCCAGGTGGAGGACTTTGGCAGGAGGCTTAGGCATGGGGGATTGGGGTGCAGCGGATGGACTGGCTGTCTAGGTGTGGAGATTTAGTCGCACTGAGGTGCAGGAGGGAGGAGGAGGAGGACTCCAGCTGATAGGCAGTGGCTGTGGAGAAAAAGAGGAGGGGTTGCTGGGATTTTTTCCCCCTTGCATATATCTGCCTGCTTGCTCTTGTGGTGGAAGGGGTAGATGCTTCCACCACCCCTGACTAGCTCACTTGGTCGAGCATCAGGGTCGAGAATTGAAGCCCTTGTTGGGACACTGAGGTTTTAAGTTGCCTTGTGTGCCAGGAGCCAAACGATTCCTGGTGGTGCCCAGAGCCATGTGTGGGACAGGGAGGCTGAGACTTGTGGCACCTGCTCTGCGGCAGGGATCCTGGTAGCTCACACTCAGGGCTGGAACAGGCCCCTGATTTAGGGGGCGGCTGCAGGGTTTCCAACACTTGGATGTCTCAGCTAATTTCTCTCTCCCGAAGCCTGAGGCTTGCAGCCCCAGGGAAGGTTTCTGCACTCAGAGGTGCCGGCTTTGACAGTTCCCGGGGGGGGGGGGGCTCGATCCCTGCTCCACTTCAGGCCCTGCCCCCACTCCACCCCTTCCCCCAAGACCCCACCCCGTCCCATCTCTTCTGGCCCTGCACCTCCCTGCCCCATTCCGCTCCTCCCTCCCCAGCGCCTCCTGGCAGGTGGGAGGCACTGAAGGGGAAGAGGTGGAGCTTGTCGACAAGCTGTGTAGTGGGCAGGTGGGTGAGGGGGAGTTGGCTGCCATAACTGGACACCTTTTTTTTTTTTTCTGTTGGTGCTGCAGCCCCGTAGCACCCGTGGAGTCGCTGACGCGGCTCCTTTCACACTCTAGAGAGAGGAGCAGCAGCCAGGGCTATGGGTGATCTATGGGGCGCTAGGTGAGTGGCAGAGGCTTCAGGTGCTGAGAGTTTGCCTGACACCTCGGGGACACAGTGTGAGGTGGTGTCTCTATGAAAGGAGCAGAACAGGATTTACTTGGGGTGGGGAGAGAATTGAGAGTGTCTCCGGGGGTTGTAGAGAGGTATTGCCCGGGTTAGAGATGGGCTAAAATACAGACCTCGCTGTGAGCAGGATTTGAACCTGCGCAGGGGAACCCTATTGGATTTCAACTCCAACGCCTTAACCACTCGGCCATCACAGCTGTGAGCCCAATAATGCTGCAATGCCAGAGAAACTGGTAAATAATCACAATGCCCAGGCTTGAAATCATCTGAAATCCAGAATTCACACAGCAAACCTGGCTCCCAAAGCACACGGAGGGTTTGGGGTTCGTTCTCTTTGCTCTACCGGATCCTGCCCTGAGTCCCCGCATCCCCCTGCCTTGTCTCTGTTCCCTGCAGGGTGCAAAAATGTCAGGAGAGGCGGCTCCTCCCTTCACTCGGTGGTCCTGCTCAAATCGGCCAGCTGTAGCCTCATCTCCCAGAACTCGGCCAGCTGTCGCTTGATCCAGTCGTACAGTCACACGCTGACTGGCTCCCCTGCCTGGATGCTCTTGTGGAAATCCCACAGGCGATGCTGCAGGACTTGGCACCGTTGGTTTCTTTAATGTTGTGGTGTTTGCCCGACCGCCGGAACAAAGCCACCAACTCCTCCCTCCCGACTCCCACCAACCCATGGTTGCCATAGAACCCTCTGATACTTTCCTGTTCTGCCAACACCACCAGGCCTCGCTGCCCCGCCCCTTTATCTTGCAAACTCCGGATGTTCAGCTTCCAATATCCTCTGCCGTGGGTCAGGGAATTGCCCACATTGAGCACACGGTGAGAGCTGCGTGATCCGAAGTGTCCATTGGCACCACCCTGCACTGGGCTGTTGACGTGCTCTCCTTCACGTAAATCCGGTCAATGCGACTCCTGGCCCGTCCCCACAGAAAGGTGTACCCCATCTGCAGCTGGTGTGAGCTCGGGTCAGAGGAATAGGAGGCTACCGCCCGCCCTCCACTGGTTCCACTACGGAGAAACACGTCCTCTAAGCCAGCCTCGCTACAGACCTGCGCCAGGTAGTGCTCATTGTAAAAACGTTTCCTCTGACAGTTGGAAAACGGGACCAGTGGTCCTCAGGCCAGCTGACACAATTAAAATCCCCCCCCAATACCAAACAGCATGTGCTCCAGAGGAAGGGAGCCAGTTCCTTCCATTGATCTTTCCTTTCATGCCTTAACTGGGGACCATAAACACTAATATAGTGGTAACCAGTGCCACGGAGCACAAAGTCCACCATTAATGTTCTCCCTGGTCGAAGCTCCACCACCTCTGTACTCGCACCACGAATGTGAAGAACAAAAGTCCAACCCCATCGTTCTTCCCTGGCCTGGAGGTCCAAAAAGACGGGTCCTTCCTCCAATCGCCCTCTGCCCATCGATCTGCCCTAAAGTCATTAATGTGCATTTCCTGAACGCCCACCATGTCCAAGTCCAGCTGCTCCAAGGCACTGAACATCAAGCGCCTCCTCCTGGGCCCCCGAATCCCTGACATGTTCCACCTGGACACTTTCACAGATACCCCTTCCCCAGTACTGCCCTCGCTCAGCTGTGCAGAGGAGCTTTCGTCCTCAGTCCCTGCATCCTCTGGCACCTCTCCGAGGGCCACGCTCCCTCACTCTCTTCCCGCCATATTGGCTTGAGCAATAAATCCTGTGGGAAAGACAGCTCCGGTCGCTCATTGTTAAAGGTCAGGTGGGCCAACTATGAGCGATAGCCGACGCTCTGTTGTCCTGCTGGGGAGCTCAAAATCAGGGACTTGCCTCAGCTAAAGGTGCGGCTGCGATCCCAGAGAACAAGCCACTCCTGCACAGGGACGGCTGCTAAAGCCTGGGATTGAACCAGGGACCTTTAGATTTTCAGTCTAACGCTCTCCCAACTGAGCTACTTCAGCAGCTGCATAGGGCCTTTTTGGCCTGCTGCTTCTCTGTCCGGGAGGTTTTGGCAGCCGTGGCACACAAAAAGGACGTCATTGGGAGCGGCACAGGAAGACAAGACTCGCTTTTGCCTGCCTTGCTCAGCTTGACTTGCTTCCTCGCCCCGTTCCTGCCTTAGCTCCCGGGTTACCTGGTGGTGGAAGGGGCCTGGGGGCCAGTGGTGCGGGGAAGAAGTTGAGATGGACCCTGATCTAAACTAGACCCTGGTGGCCAGAGTCTGACCACCACTTGCCGCCCCACCCTGTTGTCCTGGCTTCCCCCACTGGGCGTCATTTAGGGAGGGAAGTGGGGCGTCTGCCTCCCCTCCCCGATTTTCACACCGCAGAGGAGTGCGAACAGGAAAAGGAACGGCTGCTCCACACCCCTGTTGCCTGCCTAAAAAGGCCTCGAGATGGCAAACAGGGGGTTCGTCGCCTGGTGTGCTTGGCACCAATAAAGACACCGAGGGGAGAAAGCAAGCCAAGTTTATTTCAGAGCTCTGAAATGGCACTAGGAGACCAGCATGTCTCAAATCCAGTGCAACAAATACAAACAAATTTTCCCTTTTATAAACCAAGCCGTTTCTGTGCAAGCCTTTGTCCTGTTACTCCGTCTTACCCCTCCCTCCCCTCCCTTCTCTAGCAGTTACAGCAGGTACCCAGTGTGCATGTTAGAAACTTTCCCTTCGCCTGCTTATCACTTGGCCTTGCAAGGCCTGGTTACAGCAGCTGCCTGCTAGAAAAGCTGACCCTTCCATTTCTGCTTCAGTATGTCAGCCGTTAGCACAGAAGTAGGTGAAAGTTCACAAGATGGAGTCACTGTGGTTCAGGTAGGCCCAGAGCAGAAGAGCTTCATCGGTAGGGTTACCATATGTCCGGATTTTCCCGGACATGTCCGGCTTTTTGGGCTCCAAATCCCCGTCCGGGGGGAAATCCCAAAAAGCCGGACATGTCCAGGAAAATTGGGACATACGATGCCGGGCAGGGGGCCGGGGGCCAGCGGTGCCGAGCCGGGGGCTTGGGGGCCGGGCCGGCGGTGCGGTGCCGGGCCGGGGGCTCGGGGGCCAGGCCAGCGGTGCGGTGATCACAATGGAGCAGCAGCAGCATGGCGCTCACCCAGCAGCTGATCACGCTCCGCCCCTCCCTTGTTCTCCCGCCCAGCCTAAAGCAGGGGGTGGGGGCATGAGCCAGGTGCTCTGGGAAATGCAGCCTCTGTGAGCTCTGCCTCTGCGCATGAGGGACTCTTCTCCCCACATCCCCATCCCCATCCCCTGCAGTGCCTGGCTAAGCAGATGGTGTCAGCAGAGCAGGAGCTGCTTCCAGCCCCTGCAGACAGCCCCAGCGAGCGCGGCAGCCCGGGTGGGGTTTGCAGGGCACAGGAAGGGGCTGGAGTAGCTGGGAGCGGTGGGTGCCGGGAGGAAGGAGGCAGGAGCCGGGAGAACAAAGAACCGAGATCATCAGACCCCGGGCAGCTCCTGAGAGACCAGACGCTGCTGCCCCCGTTGTGACCTGGGAGCTGAGCAGCTGCTGCTCCCCCAGCGGGGTCTGTGCTGGGGAGAGCCCGTCATTAACCCCTCCGTGCCTGGCCGGGGGGGGACCTTCTCCGGCTAGAAATCGCCCCAGACTCTGCTGACGGCAACTCCCGAGCTGAGACTCCAGGTGACTGAGACCTTGGGACTGGGCAGGTAACTGATTCTGCATAGGGTTACCATATTTTGAACCTCCAAAAGGAGGACACTCCACGGGGCCCCGGCCACGCCCCCAGCCACGCCCCTGCCCCAAAGTCCCCGCCCTAACTCCGCCCCCTCCCCTGCTTCCTGCGAACATTTGATTCACGGGAAGCCTGAAGCAGGTAAGGAGGGTGTGGGGGGAGGAGGCGCGGCCCAGTCTGTCCCCCGCCCCCCCGGCGTCTCCAGCCTGGGTCGGCTCGGGCCCTGGGGGGCCAGCCCGGGGGCTCGGGGGCCGGGCCGGCGGTGTGGTGCCGGGCCGGGGGTTCGGGGGCCGGGCTGGGGACCGACAGCGCTGGGCGGGCTGGGGGTGCTCGGCCGGGGGGCCGGGGACCGGCAGCGCTGGGCGGGCTGGGGGTGCTCGGCCGGGGGGCCGGGCCGGGGACCGGCAGCGCTGGGCGGGCCGGGGGTTCTCGGCCGGGGGGCCGGGCCGGGGACCGGCAGTGCTGGGTGGGCTGGGGGTTCTCGGCCAGGCCCCGGGCCAGCACCCCAGGGCCCGAGCCGACCCAGGCTGGAGACGCCGGGGGGGGGGGCAGACTGGGCCGCGCCTCCTCCCCCCACACCCTCCTTAACCTGCTTCAGGCTTCCCGCGAATCAAATGTTCGCAGGAAGCAGGGGAGGGGGCGGAGTTGGGGCGGAGTTGGGGCGGGGACTTTGGGGAAGGGGCGGAGTTGGGGCAGGGGCGTGGCTGGGGTGGGGCCGGGGCCCCGTGGAGTGTCTTCCTTTTGGAGGCTCAAAATATGGTAACCCTATTCATCGGCACTTTTGGCCTTCCACTCTCCCGAGTTACCTGGTAGCTATGCCTAGTGACACCAACACCCCCACCAGAGGAACCCGACGCCCTTAGCTGTGGTGAGTGCGAAGTGTCTGTTGGCTGACAGGGCCTGTCCCCGAGGAGCTGGAACAGCAGCTGCCGCCTCGCCATCTGCTCCAGGCTGTGGGAAATGCTCATTGCCTGGCTGCCTGGGCGGATGCTGCCCCTGGAGAGCGTCTGTATTCCTCTGTCCACCCCCCGCCTTCACTGAGCCAGTCTGGTACGGTTCCATGTGCCCCCTCCGGCTTGGCAGCTGAGAGTCTGTGCAGACATCAATCCCCCTGCCAGCCCCCACAGCCAGCAGCAGCGCCCGCCCCCCCAGCACCACAGGGGCACTCAATGCACTTCCTGTGGGGAAATGGCTCCTTATCCAGCTGCTAGAATGAGAGCCAGGAGAGAGCAGTGTCTGGCTCACCTTGGTGGGGAGAAGAGACCTGGTGAGTCCTGCTGCAGTCTCCCCCGCAATGCTGGTCCGTTTTATTGTCACTGTAATAGTCAGAGCTTCCCCTCAGGGCCGTCCCTAGAGGGGTGCAGGGCCCAGGACAGATCCCCACCTTTCCACCCCAGGCCCTGCCCTCACTCACCCCTTCCCCCAAGCTCCCACCCCTGTCCTGTGTCTTCAGGCCCTGCCCTTTCCTGCCCCATTCCTCTCCCTCCCCCACCTCTTCCAGTGCCTCCTGCACACCACTGAACAGCTGATCACTGGCAGAACTGAGAGTGTTTCAGGGGTTTGTACAGAGGAATTGCCCAGGTTAGAGACTGGCTAAAACACTGGCCTCGCTGTGAGCAGGATTTGAACCTGCGCAGGGGAACCCTATTGGATTTCGACTCCAACGCCTTAACCACTCGGCCATCACAGCTGTGAGCACAATAATGCCCCGATGCCAGATAAACTGGTAAATAATCACAATGCCCAGGCTTGAAATCATCTGAAATCCAGAATTCGCACAGCAAACCTGGCTCCCAAAGCACAGGGGGGATTTGGGGTTTGTTCTCTTTGCAGTCGCACTGAGAGCGCGTTGAAAAGTCTCCCCTCCCACAGAGCGGGAATGGGAAATGATTCTGAACTGGAAGCTTGATGTGAATGAGGATGTCTGGACCACACGGCCAGGGACTGACCTTTGCTAGACAAACCAGTGACACACGGAACCAGGCTAAGGAAAATGTTTCCTGGAGTCAATAACTGGAATAGCAGCAGTATTGTGCAGCAAAATGTCTCCCAAGAGGAGTTAGCGCATTGGTGGTTCAGTAACAGAAGGCACAGACACAGCTGGGGAGGTCTAGCTTTGGTTTCTGGCCAACAGAGGGATGAGTTTTATTGTCTCCAAATTTCAGTAGAAAAATTCAGTCCCAAACTGTGTGGGGTGGGGGTGTCTCTGGTTTTAATTTAGTTTGGTTTGTTTTTCTCATTTGAAATGTCCTGGATAATTTTTCTGGGGAAACTGTTTGGACAAGGCCAAGGAAGCATTAGAACAATTACAAATCTCCATGGGAGTGAGGGGGTGTCTCAGCGCGGGGGAGGGGTGGAGATTTTCATGGAGGGGAGTTGAGGAGATAAATGAGGCTTTTGCTCCAGCAGAGGGAGAGGTTTGGCAGGTTCATTTTTACCAAGTGAACCCCCCGCCCCCTCCACATGCTCCCCTGCTGCTGCTGCCCCAGCTCAAACCCCACTGTCACCCCCAGCACGTGACCTACAGCTTCCCGCTGACAAAGCCCTTATCTATCAGAGACAAACTCCCCTAGTCTGCCCCTTCTCCCAGCTGAGCCCTCCCCACACAGAGCGCAGGACAACCCCGACCTAGCTGGATCTCGTGGCAGATAACCCAGGAAGCGCATTGCTGACACAACATAAGAACATAAGAACAGCTGTACCAGGTCAGATCAAAGGTCCATCTAGCCCAGTATCCTGTCTACCGACCGTGGCCAATGCCAGGTGCCCCAGAGGGAGTGAACCTAACAGGTAATGATCAAGTGATCTCTCTCCTGCCATCCTTCTCCATCCTCTGACAAACAGAGGCTAGGGACACCATTCCTTACCCGTCCTGGCTAATAGCCATTAATGGATTTCACCACAATGAATTTATCCACTTCTCTTTTTAACGCTGTTATAGTCCTAGCCTTCACAACCTCCTCAGGCAAGGAGTTCCACAAGTTGACTGTGCGCTGCATGAAGAAGAACTTCCTTGTATTTGTTTTAAACCTGCTGCTTATTAATTTCATTTGGTGACCCCTAGTTCAGGTATTATGGGAATAAGTAAATAACTTTTCCTTATCCACTTTCTCCACATCACTCATGATTTTATATACCTCTAGCATATCCCCCCTTAGTCTCCTTTTTTCCAAGCTGAAGAGTCCTAGCCTCTTTAATCTCCCCTCATATGGGACCCGTTCCAAACCCCTAATCATTTTAGTTGCCTTTCTCTGAACCTTTTCTAATGCCAGTACATCTTTTTTGAGATGAGGAGACCACATCTGTACGCAGTATTCAAGATGTGGGCGTACCATCGATTTATATAAGGGCAATAATATAGTCTCAGTCTTATTCTCTATCCCCTTTTTAATGATCCCTAACATCCTGTTTGCTTTTTTGACCATCTCTGCACACTGCGCAGACATCTTCAGAGAACTATCCATGATGACTACAAGATCTTTTTCCTGACTTGTAGCTAAATTAGCCCCCATCATTTTGTATGTATAGTTGGGGTTATTTTTTCCAATGTGCATTACTTTACATTTATCCACATTAAATTTCACTTGCCATTTTGTTGCTCAATCACTTAGTTTTGTGAGATCTTTTTGAAGTTCATCACAGTCTGCTTTGGTCTTAACTATCTTGAGCAGTTTAGTATCATCTGCAAACTTTGCCACCTCACTGTTTATCCCCTTCTCCAGATCATTTATAAATAAGTTGAATAGGATTGGTCCGAGGACTGACCCTTGGGGAACACCACTAGTTACCCCTCTTCATTCTGAGAATTTACCATTAATTCCTACCCTTTGTTCCCGGTCTTTTAACCAGTTCTCAATCCATGAAAGGATCTTCCCTTTTATCCCATGACAACTTACTTTATTTAAGAGCCTTTGGTGAGGCACCTTGTCAAAGGCTTTCTGAAATCTAAGTACACTATGTCGACTAGATCCCCCTTGTCCACATGTTTGTTGACCCCTTCAAAGAACTCTAGTAGATTAGTAAGACACGATTTTCCTTTACAGAAACCATGTTGACTATTGCTCAACAGTTTATGTTTTTCTATGTGTCTGACAATTTTATTCTTAACTATTGTTTCGACTAATTTGCCTGGTACCGACATTAGACTTACCGGTCTGTAATTGCCGGGATCACCTCTAGAGCCCTTTTTAAATATTGGCGTTACATTAGCTAACTTCCAATCATTGGGTACAGAAGCCGATTTAAAGGACAGGTTACAAACCTTAGTTAATAGTTCTGCAACTTCACATTTGAGTTCTTTCAGAACTCTTGTGTGAATGCCATCTGGTCCCGGTGACTTGTTAATGTTAAGTTTATCAATTAATTCCAGAACCTCCTCTAGTGACACTTCAATCTGTGACTGTTCCTCAGATTTGTCACCTACAAAAGCCGGCTCAGCTTTGGGAATCTCCCTAACGTCCTCAGCCGTGAAGACTGAAGTAAAGAATCCATTTAGTTTCTCCGCAATAGCGTTATCATCTTTAAGCGTTCCTTTTGTATCACGATCATCAAGGGGCCCCACTGGTTGTTTAGCACAAGGAACCAAGTGTGCAGGCACCCAAGTGGTGTAATAACTGTGTACGTTCAGTTGACATAATTCTGTAGTACAGACATTACCTTAGTATTTCACTCTGTGCACTGAGATGTGAGTGTAAAACAGCCAGCCACAAATGCAGCCATTGAAATCCCCCAATTTACTATCTCTGCCCTTCCCAGAAAGTCATAAAGTTCAGTTCATTCTGGCTAGAAGAGGGGAAATTCAAGTCACACTAATGTTTACAATTGATTAAATAATGTTTAGAGTTTAATTAATAGAATCAAAAAACAAATAGTGATTCCTCGACACAACACTACAAGGTGAAATAGGAATAGAGACAAACCTTGTCAGTAAAGCCTTTTTTCCCCAAAGATCCTCAAAATATTATTAATTCCCACCCCACCTCCATAGGACGTCTGTGCAGGTTAAGTGCCCTGCGTCCATCTTCCCATTAGAATTGCCCTGGTTGGACATTCCCAGACCTGGACATTGGTGAAATACAGAATCGGAACAGCAAACCCGGCTCCCTGCACCAAGAATGATGTGGGGGTTTCTATTGTCACTTACTCCTTTGTCATACCACAGAGAAAGGTTTTTTCAAAAGCCAAACCATCCCCCCACCATCCCCAGTCAGCCAATGAACTAGGGAGAAGGTTACAGACAGCAGAGACCTTAGAAACAGTTAAGTTACAACAAGCCCACCACACAAAGTGGCTGAGTAGTTTAAAACAATAGCCTGCTAATCTTTGTCATCCTTGTGGGCAGGGGCTGTGGCCCCCCTAAAACTGTGGGGGCCACAGGCACCCAAACTATGGTCTCACCCCCTGTGCTGTCCCCTGAGCCCCCCACCCCACCTCACAAAGCTCTTGGCCTGACTCATGCCTTGTCAGGGAAGTGCGGCCATGCTGCCCAAGCCCGAGTCACATCCGCAGCCTGGCCCGCCCCGGCTGACGGAGCGCAGAGCCACGCGAGTCAATGGCAGGTCGAGTCGGGGCTGCGTAACCCGCCCTCCTGGGGCTCCGGGGCTGAGGTGGCTGGGGCTACGCAGCCCACTCTGGGGCTGGGCGCGATGGAGCTCGGGCACTAGCCTGGAGCGGGAGTTGGGTGCTGCAGTTTGGGGGGAGCCTCTAGGCTCCAGTGGGGTTTGCAGAAGGGGCGGGGCCTCGGGTAGAAGGGGTGGGGCAGGGGGTTAGTCTCCCCCAGCTGGCGGTTCGCGCCCCGCCCATGGTGTTGCAATGAAAGAGGCTGCCCAGTCTGCACTGGCAGCGAGGTTCCCCCACTAAGTGGTCACGCAGAGGCTGCAGGAGACAGGCAGGTGGCAGCAGGGGAAGGGGCGACACAGGAGCTCTCAGCACCAGGGTGAAGGACAATGCAGTGGTGCGGCAGTGACACAGAGTGAACAGGGCAAACCGAGAGCCCGTTGAGGGAGGGGCAGCAGCAGAAGCTGAGGTATCGCTCAATGCCTTCCTGCTCCCTCCCCCACCCCGGGGCCTTTGCTGCCCACGGGGAGGGGGTCGGTGGAAGGAGAGCAACGGGGTCTGTTAAAGGAACATTGGATTGGCCTGTCACAGGGCAAGGTGAGAAACTGAGGCGAAGGACACTGCCCAGCGTACTCTGGGGTGGGGGTTTTGCTTATGAGCGTAGATTTGAGTTAACTGCGATTAATCGACAGCCCTAATTTTTACTATATTAATTAAACCCATAACTTTATTTATTCAAGCCTAAAACTTAGTGTCACCTAATTTTTCTCTCTCCTAGCAAGAATGAACTGAATGTTGTGACTTTCTGGAAAATGCAGCAAGATTTAATGTGGGGAATTCAGTCTCTGTGTTTGTGAATTGATGTTTTCCTCTCACAGGTCATTGCACTGAAATACTAAGAGAGATCTGAGGGCTGATGTACTCTGGACACTTAACTGGCGTAGCAACGTCTCTCCGGGTGTGAAAAGCCACCCGCCTAACCAATGTAGTTCAGCTGACCTAAGCCCTGGCATAGATAGCACTGGGTGGATGGAAGAATTCTTCTGTCAACCTGGCTACTACAGCGATGGGAAAACCCCTCCAATCCCTGTAGCGACTGTCTACTCCAAAGTGCTACAGCCGTGTTTTAAGTGCAGACAGCCTAAGGGCAGGTCTACACTACGGGGCTAAGTTGACCTAAGTTATGCAACTCCAGCTACGTGGAATTGACTTGTTTGCTGCTGAGAAGAGAGTCAGGCCAGTTCTCTGGGCACCAGAACTTCCAGCATCTCCCCAGCCCAACCCAGACTGCTGCCCTGCCCCAGCCTCTGCCCCACTGGGGCCCTGCATTGTGAATCTAGAGCAGCATTTCTCAACTTCAGCCACCAGGGGCTTTTCCTGCGGCCAGGACAGACTCCTGGGCAGAGATGCAGGTGGGGGAAAGCAGCAGCCCCTCCCTGCAGCGTCCAGCTGTTGCTCCTGGCTGCACTGCCTGGGTGTTTGCTGGCGCTAGCAGCAGGGGATCGGCATCATGTACCGCCCAGCCTCCTGGGGGCTCCAGGCAGCACATCTGCAGGCATGTGGGGCTGGGGTGTTCTTGACGGGGTAGGAACCTTCAACTCCGCAGGCAGCTGGTGAGGTCCCAACTCACCTCCCAGGGGCTGAGAGGCTCTGGGGGAAGACTTTGGGCTTCAGCTTGCCAGGGCTCCAGGAGTGGGCTTGGGGCTTCAGTGCCCCTCCCACCCTCTCGTCAGCCCCGGGGCTCTGGGCTTCAGCCTTCCCACCTCCACCCCTCCCCGGCTCCAGCCACAGGCCTTCAGCAGTGGGCTCTGGGCTACAGCCCATGGGCTCTGGCTTCAGGCTTCAACCCCCGGGGAGGTGGGGCTCCAGCTTGGGGAAATTGTCAGAGTGGCCACCAGCAAGAGTTGGTGGCCGCACTCTGACACCACCAAAACAATTGTGATGAGACCCCTGCTCCAGAGCATGAAGGGGCAGCGGCTGAGGCCAGAGGAGCAGAGCACCAGAGGGTTGTCCTGGCTCCCTCCTCAGCACCAAGCAATCAATCCCCCCACCCCTGCGACAGCAGCCTGGGGCTAAGGGCAGCGCCCAATGGGGGTTTCTCTTTTGCTCCCGCTGGGGTGAGCAAGGACCGGGGGGTGTTTCTAGCAGAGCCGTTGGAACTGAACTGGGGAACCAGCTTTTATAACAGGCAGCTCAAGAAGGGCATCAGATGAGCAGACTATTGCTTTAACGCTCGGCCACCTTGCCTGATGAACGCCCACTTATTGCATTGCTTCTAAGGTCTCTGCTTCCTGCAACCTTTCCCCCGAGTTCATTGGCTGGCTGGGCCCGGGAGTGTCTGTACTATTGACAAAGACTAAGTGACAGGGACAAAACACTCAAATCCCGCCTGGTGCCGGGAGCCAGGTTTGCTCTTCAAATTCTGTCGTTTGTAAATGTCCAGGTCTGGAATGTCCCACAACAGCATTTAATGGGAAACTGCCTCAGAACAGTTACACTGCCCAGAGCTCCTGTGGAGAGCGGGTGGGAATTAGTAACATTTTGAGGATCGTTTGGGAAATTAGCCTTTGCTGACAAGGTTTGTCTCTGTTCATATTTCACCGTGAGGTGTTATGTAGAGGGATCTCTGGTATATTTTTGCAAGCTTAAAAACTAACTCCTAAACTTTATTTACTCAAATTGGTGTCACCTGATTTTTGCATCTCCCTGTGACAAAACAACTGACCCGTGTGGCTTTTTCTACAGGGTGTCATGATGTTAACGTTGGGGAATTCAATCTCTGTACTTGTGGGGGGTGTTGCTTCTTTACAGCTGAATCAGAGCTTCCAGCCTCGGGCTGCCCCTGCCTCACTGCCAGGCACACCGGGCTGTTAGCTGCACCCACTGTCCTTGCCAGGGGCCCTGCTGAACCCTGGGGGGCTGCACTGCAGAGCTGGGGTGACTCTGCAGGGGGAGACGCTGCTGTGGAGCAATGTAGAGCCGGTGCAGGAAGGAGCCGGGGTCACTAGTCACATTCTGAACTGCCCAATGTTCCACATTTGGGAATGGCCGAGAACAATTCTAAGGGGAAGGGGAATGCAGAGCAGTGACACTGGAGGTGCCCAGACCTCCACTGGGGGCGGCGTGGAAATTAATAATTGGAAGATCATTTGCGAAATTAGTCGTCACTGACAAGATTTGTCTCTGTTCTTATTTCATGTTCTGGTGTTATTTAGAGGGATCAGGACATAGATTTACTCTATTAATTAAACACTTAACTTTATTTAACCAAGCCAAAAACTTAGTGTCACTTATTTTTTCTCTGTCCTAGCAAGAATGAATTGAATTTTGTGACTTTCTGGAAAGTGCAGAGAGATTAAATGTGGGGAATTCAGTCTCTGTCTTTGTGAGCTGATGTTTTCCTCGCACAGGTCAGTGCCTGCATTGAAATACCAAGGGGGATCTAAGGGCTGGTGGACGCTGGGCACTTCACTGGCAGAGCGACGTCTCTCAGGGTGTGAAAAATCCACACCCCCAAACCACATAGTTAAGGTGACCTAAGCCCTGGTTAGATAGTGCTAAATAAAAGGAAGAATTGTTCTGTCAGTGCAACTATTACAGGGATGGGAAAACCCCTCCAGACTGTCTGATACTTGATACCCTCCAGACTGTCTACTCCAAAGTGTTATCGCAGCGTCACAGCAGCATTTTAAATGTAGACAGAGTGAAACTAGATCTGGCTCCAGTTTGCACTGTGGCTGCTCAGGCACTAAGACTACAATAATGATAACACTCAAGTGCTTCCATAGTTGGCAGGATTTGAACCTGCGCGGGGCAACCCCAATGGATTTCAAGTCCATCGCCTTAACCACTCGGCCACAACTACCTGACATACAGCTGTTTTACTACATGATGATTCTGCTGTCACTGAATTGTCATTTCAAATTGCTCACACCAGCTTCCTCAGCACACTCACGGCTGTGCGTCAGTGTAAGTGACTCCTTGGCTGAACAGCGAGAATTCCTGCCCATTTCCCTTCCGGCTGGAGGAGGATAGAGTGTGTTTGTGTTAACGACATTGCTGTAGATTGTTGTTCATTCCCCACTCTGACAATTCAGACAGTCCCTTTTCCATTCAAATCTCCAGCCCAGCATCCCAATAGCAGGGGGCAGGATTTCTCTGGGGCACTGAAATATTTCAGGGGGTTAGTGCGTGAACTCAGCCTTGCATTCCACCCTTGATGTTTCATGGACTAACAACAGCAGCAGAAAGAACAAGCCGAGCCAATATCTCCCAGTCAGGGATGCAGGTACCACGTCCCCTCTGTCTGACCATCACCATTGCAGGAGAGAAGGTTCACTGGAATCGAACACCCTGCCTCAGACCAGAGACACAGGGAGGTTTTGCTGTCCATGGATCTGTGCAAAGGAAATTGTGTCTCTGTGTGAAATTGAGGTGGGAAATTAAGCATCCACATGGTGGCCCAATGCCCTAAGGAATGTAGGTGAAGGACTCGGGCTGAGAAATGATTTAACGGGTTTGTATCAATTTATTGCCCTGATTAAAAACTATGTCTAAAAGACAGCCATTGTTGTTAGTACTTGTACCTGTGTAGGGACACCCCAGTGGGTGTCAAGTCCATTGCCTTCACCAGGGGTAGTCGATTATTTTATCAAGAAAGAAATTTCTTGGTCAAGGTCTAAACTCCAGAGAAAACAATACACTGATGATAATAAGAAATATATACAACGATTTTGCAGTCACTATGGGCATAACTATGATGTGTCGTGTTTCACTCTTTATATCTGGCACCACCTCCTTTCCCTTTGGCCTTGTAGTTGACCAAGGGTAAAACTAAACATCTCCTCAGATACCAGGGAGTGTTTGTGTTCATTCCTGTGAGCTACACAGGGGTTTGATTTTGCTGTTTTCAATCCTCCGGCTCTGCTGGGATAAGGAACAATTCAGGCTGTCACTGAACTGAAGGCGGAAGATCTTTTTTTGACAGGGAGAGGGATGCCTCCTCTTAAAGGTGTTTGGCTGGCAGCCCTGGTTCCCAGGTCTCTCTTGAGGGAAGAAAGTTTCTATGCAAAATACCAAAACTTTTAAGGGAGAGGAGGGAAAGGTGAAGGGCACAGGATGGGGCCAGCATGAACCACAACATGGTTCTTTTATGTGGGATGACTCTGAACATTGACTGATCTCCACTCCCTTGTATTTGAAGAGATGTTTAGTTTTGCACTCCGGGAAACTACCAGGCTGAAGCAATTTAATGGATGGTGACACTAGGATTCAAGGGATATTTAGTGTTGTAAAAAGTGTTAAAAACACTTAGCTTCAACTTGAGCTGCCTGTTATTAACGGCTGGTTTCCCCAGGTCAGAAACGCCCTGGGTTCCCTCATGCCTTGGTGGGAACTAAAGGGAGTCGTCCCGTGCTGCCCTTAGCTCCAGGCTGATGTTTCCGGGGATGGGGGTGGAATTGATTGGTTTGCTGTTGAGAAGGGAGCCAGGCCAGTTGTGGGGGAACGAGACCTCCCAGCATCTCCCCAGCCCAACCCAGGCTGCTGCCCTGCCCGAGCCTCTGTCCCCTGGGGGCCCTGCAGGTTTGACTCTGGAGCGTGGAGGGGGCAGCAGCGGAGGCAGAGGACAGACTGAGCTGGGCAGATGCTAGGAGCAGACACCAGAGGCCTATACTGGCTCCCTCCTCAGCACCGAACAATCAGTCCCCTCCCCCACCCCCGCGACAGCAGCCTGGAGCTAAGGGCAGCGCCCACTGGGGGGTTCTCTTTTGCTCCCGCTGGGGTGAGCAGGGACCTGGGGGTGTTTCTAGCAGAGCCATTGGAACTGAACCGGGGAACCAGCTTTTAATAACAGGCAGCTCAAGTTCAGATCAATTTTGTTACAATTTTCTTTATAATATGAAAGAATTCACCAGTAACCGGGCAGCAGTTATTGCAACTCTTCTCTCCTGCTCTTCCCTGCCGTAGAAAGAAACAGCGTTTTGGCTTTTCATGATACAGGAGTCAGGGTCCTTCACTGTCCAGAATCAATGTGCACAGAAGCAACCTGTTGTGTTTCATTTCTTAGTGCCATCGTTCCGGCTCTGGTGCCATCGTGTGGCCATTTCCTTCCCCTCCTTCCTGTCCAAAGCACAGAGCCCAATTCCTCCAGGGAGAGGAGGACATCTTCCTTCTTTCCTTCCTGAACAGCCCCCTTCCTTGGAGAGCCCTTTGCTGGGGTCTGGATGGGGAACAGCCATTTTGAGAATTAATTTAACACCGTATTTGGTGTTGGTTCATAGATTTTACAGCCAGACTAGATCACTATGTACATTCGCTCTGACCCAATTTGTAACAGAGCCCAGAGAATTCCCCCAGTGACTCCTACATCCCTCCCAACATCTTCTGGTTGAACGAGGATGGGTCATTCAGAAAGTCAGTGTGTTTGGATGTAAAGGGGTGAAATGATGGGAAAATTGACCCTTCTTCCTAGTTTAAATTCTGTCACTTCTACATTGGACAATAATACTCAGCTCTTCACTGGCCATGAATGAAAACCAGGTCTGCCATATGAGAGACAATAGAGAACTACAAATGCTCAAACTATAAAAACGTGGCCTCTGCATTATAGGCCACACTCACTGCTGGGGAGCTACACAGGAACAGGGCTGACGCTCAGAGGAGCTCTGCATTTCTGGTCGAAATGGAATTATTTGGGCATTAATTCTATGGGGATGAAGGGGTTCTAGTTACCGGTGCCCTGTCCCTTTCAGGGATTGGAGCAATGCTGGAGAAGCTGACGGGCATGGAGCTGGGGAGCCGTGTGTGCTCCAAGGAGAGTTGTTGTGCTCTGGTGACACAGAGCGGGGGGTGGGGATTTTGTAAGCTGTGGTGTTTGTATAGAGATAAAGTTTACTAACCCCCAGGTTCAAAGCTGTTCCTGCTCTGGGCTGTACAGGGCATTCTTTGTTGAGAGTACAGCTGCCTAGTTGAATATTTACCTGCAGGGTAATGAGTTCCTAGTTCCAATCCAAGTGATCCCCTTTAAAAACTTTTTTGAATGAAAATCGATTTCCAGACCCATCTCCAGTGTGTTCAGGATTTCGCTGAAGGGGGGAGGGGGGGGCTTGAAATGAATTTAAACACTCAGCATTTTCCTGTGCAAATGTATAAAAACCGAGCAGAGCTGTCCAGCAGCTGAAATCAGTTCCAGTCCTCGGCGTCTCTAGGAGGGACACTCTGTATCTGAGGCATGTGGGACACCTCTGGGATGATGACAGGTGAAAAAATGCTGGATTCAATGAAAGATGAGACCACAGGAGAAGGTGAATGGCAGCACCACACAGGGTCATAACACTCAGACACGGGGCTTCACTGTCACTACCCTGAGTCCCCCCCCATCCCTGATTGTGCCCCTCAGCCTCGCTCCTGCCCTGGCCTCCAGCTGCTTCACACACACACTCTTGCTCCGCCTGCCAATTTCCACCCCTTGCTCAGACCCTGCCCCCCCCCTTACAGGCCCTGGGAACAGCCTCAGCCCATGGTACTGACCAGCCTGCTTAGTCCTTGTGGCAGCAGCCAGCCAAGCAGAGCTCAGCGCCCTGCCCGCCTGCAGCCCCGGAGCTGCTGTTCTCCGCTTCGGCCAGGATCTGAAGGCAAGGAAAAGTTGGGTGAAGAGGGGCTACTCTCAGCACTGTCCTCCCCATGAGGCCTTTCAACAGGGCCTGGTCATTGCCCAGGTATGCACGCCTCGTCCCTTGTCGGGGTGGGCAGCGGGCATGCTGCTACCACAGTTACAGCCGACCGGACTGTATTGGGTCTCGCCACAATGAGATTCAGGGGTAAGGCACTAAGCGGCAGCCCTCAGGTACAGGGCAGCATGGCCTAGTGGCCAGAGTCACCACCGCGGCCCTTGTGTTCAGAGCAGCACAAACTAGCATCCAGAGTCCATATAGCAGCCCCCAGCTACAGGGCAGTGTGGTGTAGTGACCAGAGTCCATATAGCAGCCCCCCAGATACAGGGCAGTGTGGCCTAGTGACTAATACCTGGCAGGGGGATGGTGATGGATAGAAAAAAGACTGGATTAAATGAAAGATGAGACCAAATGAGGGGTAGGTGAATGAGCGGCTCCTCCAGGGCTCTAGTGCTCAGACACCCCAGGTCTAGGCAGCCTGCATCATGCTAGCTAGAGAGAACAGGCAAACAAGGACCCAGCCCTCTGCAATGATCCTCTCCTAGCAGAAGAGCGCCTTGGAGAGGTAGGAGCTGGATTGGGCGTGGAGCATCCCTTGGGACAGAGGGCAGCTGAAGTCCCTCAGATGTATGGAAATCAGGCAATGCAGAATAAAAGGGTGTCACACCCCTCACAGCTGGGACCGAGGGGCAGCAGCAGCTGTTTGGGGCTGCGGCCAGTATTGGGGAAAAGACAATAATGTTACTCACCTGGCTCCATTGGAGTAAATGGGCCAGATCCTCAACCGGTGTAAACTTGTTTATCTCCAGCAGCAGCAACTTCCCTATTTTCCTGATGTCCCATTTAACAGCTAACTTCCCTGTTCAGGCTAAAAGTTCTGTCAGTGGTTTTGTAAGTTCAGGTCGCCTCCATAGAGTGCAATGTCTCTTGGTTCAGGTTGCGCTCTTTGAAACTATAGGAAAGGACATGAAAAATGCCCAGCTGCCTTTTCTGTGTGTGAGTCTCTGGGCGGGAGAAAAGGGCTGCTGTGTCTTACCAACAACTAGCAGCGCAATGGGTCGTTGCTGGATGTGTGATGAGCACAAACACTCCTCACGCAGCCTCTCTTCTGCAGTAAGCCCTCTGCATTTCTCCTTCCTCAGCCAGGCAGCCCCAGACTAGCTTGTCTCAGAGACACAGGCTGTTTGGCCCCCTGGGCCGGGTGACCCTTACATTCAGAAAACCCGGAAGGATCTGGGGGTAGCTCCTCTCTCAAAGGGGCTGGCAGGCTCAGACCAGGTCCCTAGGACAGTGGGTCAGTGTCTACTTATTTAGATGCCAGGAAAACCCACAGTCTGTTTGTGATGTTAGGTGGGGGAGGGTTCTGGGCCCAGCTGAGTTGCCCACCAAGGAGGGGGCAGAAGGGGCTGGGGCTTGCCTGGCTCATCTTGGGTTTTTAAAATGGAAGTCAGACTTTCAAAGCCTATAGCCCACAGATCTGGGCATTAAACCCTCCTCCCTGTGAAGGGATCCAAGGAGACTGGCAGTGGAAGGACAGTGGGTGGACAGACACATGGGCAGGGCGTGTGGTGAAGGAGAACTTCCTCGTCTGTATGTGAGGCAGACAGAATGGCTGTTACTCGTCAAATCCTAAACCCAGTGACTCTAAACTCTGGAGGGAGAAAAACTAGAGTTTGTCATTAGAAGAAATTCAGACCAATGGGGAGCAATTAATCATAGAGCCAAAGGGTCTTGCAGAGACTAGGGGTCTGGGAGGGGGAAGAAATCACCTAACTTCTTCCTGAGAATTCAGTGGGCTTTTCTTGGTCTCCCTTCAATACAGACACTCGGGAGAGAGGTGGCAAAAAGTCACTCACAGGAGAATGACATTTCCTTTGCTTCCTGCTTTTGCCAGGGCAGATGGGAAGGCCATGCTCCAAAGCAAAACCCCCGAGCCAGCCACCTGAACTCTGGCCGACTCACAATGGGATCCAAGCTTCCCGCTTGCTCTGTTTGAGAGAAAGACAGATTCCCTCCTGGCAAAGGGGAAGGGTTGCCCAGGACAGTTGATTCTGCCTGGTCATCCTGCTTCTACAATTTTGGAATGAATGAACATGCCGTGGAGCCCTCGGGGTGCAAAGTTAAAATCCCAGGGAGATCTCAGCCACGGGCAGTGTGTGAGCGAGACGCTGTGTGATTTATGGTGAAAGAAGCCCCAAGAGCAGCCAAGAGGGCTCCTGCTTCAGATACAAGTAGACTTCTTGAACATTTAATGTCCCCTCCCAAGCCGGGTTTAGGATTTTCTTGGGTTAAAGGATCCCTGGCCAAAGGGGATTTTTATTGTTTTCTTTCTCAGAGTTGAAGACTGGAATCACTTTGCTAGCTTGTTATTATCTAGCTGGCAGCCAGGGCCTACCCTACCATACCTGACAGCTTAGGGTCTTTGTACACTTTCACAGACCAAGGAGCACATATTCAATCATTTTGTAGGGCAGCACTTTAGAATTACTCAGGTTTGGGGCTTATTCTTTTTAGCTCCTTTCCTGCCTGGATGTGACAGGTTTCATACACACGTGCACGCGCTGAGCCCCATTGTAACACCGTAATAGAATATAAGGGTTGGGATATATTCCACTTGATAAACACAAAGATGGAAAAAGTAACAATATCATATTGAAATTGACAAGTGATTCTGCAGCTCTTTGGACTCACATGGAGTAGGAGCTAGAGGTGCAGTCAAGGACTCAGGCGATGGGGTCGCAGGCTCAGTACGCCATATTCACAAGCTTTTTCAGGTAGTAGGAGACAGGTCAAGGCTGGCACAGCCTGTTGTTGATGTGATGACTTCCTTTCCCAGAGGGATCAGTTTCGGGGTCCTGGAATGTCCAGCTTTCTTAGACAGGTGCTGGCACAAAAGGGTTTCCACTTTTACCTTGGGCTTTGTGGTTGACGATTTCAGCTCACCCCACATTATGGTCACTCCCCTGAAGTCTCGGGGCAAATCATGTGTGAAGTATGCCTTGATTACAGACAACATGGCCCGATCCATTTCAAGTGAGGCAGACTTTGCGTTAGTGGCAGTTTGGAAAAGTCCCACATAACCCAGACGTTTTCTTAACGTATTGGTTGTTGTGAACCACCTGCAATCTGGAGATGTGAACCCCAAAGAACTAAAAAATGAAAGAAAACCAAGGACAGTTTGGAGGGGGTTTCCATAGCCTGGCTTGATGGTTAAAAGGCTGAGTTGCAATAGCTGGATTCCTCAAAAGGGAAAAGGGTTTTCACTTCCCATAAAAATAATGGGTGGCCAAAAAAAAAAAAAAAGTATCTATTTCCACATGCATCCATTGCCATTCTTAAAAAGTACCCAGGACATCTAGTTACACATTATGCATCTTTGCTTTGCAGAGAAGGGGGGAACTCAGCTGGGGGGGCTTAGGACTCTGGCCAAGTGGGGGGGCCGTGGGCCAAAGGGGGTAGAGCCGGGGGCTAACATCCCCAAAGGAGGGCTCCACCCACCACCCATGACCCCATCACATCCTTCTCTATCTCAGATATCATATTGCCTGTATATAAATCCATGGTAGGCCCACATCTTGAATACTGCATGCAGTTCTGGTCACCCCATCTCAAAAAAGATATATCGGAATTGGAACAGGTTCAGAAAAGGGCAACAAAAATGATTAGGGGTATGGAATGGCTGCCGTATGAGGAAAGATTAATAGACTGGGACTTTTCAGCTTGGAAAAGAGATGACTAAGGGGGGATATGATAAAAGTTTATAGGCATCATGACTGGTGTGAAGAAAGTAAATAAGGAAGTGTTATTTACTCATAACAGAAGAACTAGGGATCACCAAATGAAATTAATAGGCAGCAGATTTAAAACAAACAAAAGGAAGTATTTTCTCACACAACGCACAGTCAACCTGTGGAACTCCTTGCCAGAGGATGTTGTGAAGGCCAAGACTATAACAGGGTTAAAAAACAACCAGATAAATTCATGGAGGATAGGTCCATCAATGGCTATTAGCCAGGATGGGCAGGGATGGTCTCCTGTAAAACTGTGACATACCAGGATACAATCCAGACTAATGAGCAGCTGTGTCACCCCTGCCCTCAAACCCTGGGTGCCTTACAATGACTTGATGAAATAGATCCCACCTAGGCCACTCACAAATAGCCTTCCAGCATGAAAGACTCACCCTGAGTGTGTGTAACTGTAGCCTGCCAGCCACACTTGGGATTTCACTCTGCCTCTCCCCAACCTTGGTTATACTGCACGGTAACCCCCCAACACACTCCCAGTCCCAGATTTCCCCCAGAAATGTATGTCCTGTACTGCCCAGCTCTCTCCTGGACAGCACACAATATTTGAAGACCAATAAACCTTTAAGAGAATAATCTGTCAGTTTATTATTTCAAATAGCGATTCAGAAACTTCAGTTTAAATACACTGGCTTATATAAAACAGAAAAGAAGTTTAATAACCACAAAGAAGGATTTTATGAGAGTACAGGAAATGAGGCATAAAAGTCATCAATGGTTTCAAGAAAAATAAAGATAAAATACTTACTAACATATTCCTAAGAAATTATCTCAGTTTCAAAGCAGATTTTTCTCAGCAGATGCTTCAGTAGTCTTACTGACCAAACTCTTTCGGTCAGGACCCCTCCATCAAAGCTCAATGGTGGTGTCATTTTGTCATCTCAGATGCAGAGAATGCAATGGGTAGGAGAAGCAAGGGATGTTTTGGGGGTATCTGCCCTTTCTTTTTATAGCCCTGTCCCCACTTTGAGAAGCATTTCCAGCTGGAAGCAAGGCTACAGGCAATCTATGTGGAAGGGAACTCCATACTGTTTTTTTTGCTCCTGCCACCTTTCCTGCCAAAGAATGGGCACTTAGCAGGTAATGGTCCATCAGCCTTCTTTACATCTGGCTGAGGCATCAATTGCCCTTTGTCTCTGAGGAACTGTTTTTGACCACTCCCCAGATTTATCTGGGTAGCTGTCACGGAGTCCCCGGGCGATGATCTGGAACTGCTCCCCACAAAGCCAGTCAGGACTTTGGGGAGCCTCCTCTCCCTCGGAGCAGACCGTCTTCAGGGCAAGAAGCTCACACGGCTTCACCTCCTGGGTCTCTCCTGGGAGCATTCAGCATATGCCCCTCCATGCGCTTCCCACAGCGAGTCCGCCCAGGCAGGGTCCTGGGGAAGCCAAAGGGTTCTGCACCCCCCACTTCGCATTCAGACATGACTCTTGGCCAGCCAGTAAAACAGAGGTTTATTAGATGACAGGAACACGGTCTAAAACAGAGCTTGTAGGTCCAGCGAATGGGACCCCTCCGCCGGGTCCATTCTGGGGCCCAGCGAGGCAGACCCCGTCTGCCCTCCCTTCCAGTCCCCAGCTAGCTCCAAACTCCCGCCCAGCCCCTCCTTCTCTGGGCTTTGTCTCTTTCCCAGGCCAGGAGGTCACCTGATCCCTTTGTCTCCAACACCTTCAGCTGGCATCTTTGCAGAGGAGGGGCCCAGGCCATCAGTTGCTAGGAGACAGCGTGTCGGGCATTTATGTACATTGGCCCTTTGCTCTGCAGCAACCAGACACCCTTATCCCACCACCTAGATACTTAAGAACTGCATAGGGGAAACTGAGGAAAATATTAAGTACAGTCCCACTTCGTCACAGTAGCATTCTATTAGGCACGATTTCAGCTTGTTTTTATTACTTCACATATAACACTGATATGTGTATTTTGCCATGATATTGTTGATTAGCAAATGATGAATTTTAAATGGTATCCGAGAAGACATGCCTTGTACAAAAATTACTGCATTAATGTGTAGGGTGTGAACACAGGGGTATAGTCTGTCACAAGAGCCTGGGTCACAACTGCCTTGGGAAACAAATACATGGGCCTTTTGCCCAGTTCCTAGTCACTTATTGTGGAATTCTCTCCCCAGATCATCTGAGACAATATTGACCTTAAATAATTGAACAACACTGTGATTGTATTCAGTTATTTCAGTTAGTTTCACAATTTGGGGTGTGCTGTTGTTCATCATTTCAGATGGGAGATATAAAAACAGTTAGTAACACGTCCAATAGCTTGCAGTATTATCTCCTGTTGACTGAACTGAACTTGAAGTTTCTCCATGTCATTATGGAAGGGGTAGGGGAAAAGCAAAAATAAAATACGAATTCCCCAATAAAATTCCCCCCAAAATCTAAGCTATAGTCTGGCAAATCAAACTAACATCCGGTTATATGACCAAATGACCCTCAAAAACAAACAAACAAACAAACAAACAAACAAAAAAACCATCACAGAGGTATAAGATTCACATAACTAGAAATTAAGTTTCTAATTTCATATAACTAGAAATTCCAGAGCAGGTTAAATGTGATGACTCAGAATCAAGACAAGAGATTCTCCCATTGCATTATCCTCTGAGCCGTTCAAACCTGCTTCACTCATTACTATTGAATTTTATTTAGGGCTCTCAATTAATCACAGTTAACTCACACGATTAACTCAAAAAAAATGAATCGCGATTAATCGCACTGTTAATTGACATTTATTAAATATTTTTGGATATTTTTCTATATTTTCAAATGTATTGATTTCAATTACAATGCAGAATACAAAGTGTGCACTGTTCACTTTATTATATTATTTTTTATTACAAATATTGGCACTGTAAAAATGATAAACAAAGAAATTGTATTTTTCAATTCACCTGATACAAGTACTGAAGAGCAATCTCTTTATCATGAAAGTGCAACTTACAAATATAGATTTTTTTTGTTACATAAAGCACTCAAAAAACAAAACAATGTAAAACTTTAGAGCCTACAAGTCCATTCAGTCCTACTTCTTGTTCAGCCAATTGCCAAGACAAACAAGTTTGTTTACATTTATGGGACATAATACTGCCTGCTTCTTATTTACATCACCTGAAAGTGAGAACAGGTGTTTGCATGGCACTTTTGTAGCCAGAATTGCAAGGTATTTATGTGCCAGATATGCTAAACATTCGTATGCCCCTTCATGCTTCGGCCACCATTCCAGATGAGATGCTTCCATGCTCATGACGCTCATTCAAAAAATGCATTAATTCAATTTGTGACTGAACAAATTGGGGGAGAATTGTATGTCTCCTGCTCTGTTTTACCCCAGTTCTGCCATATATTTCATGTTATAGCAATCTTGGATGATGACCCAGCACATGTTGTTCGTTTTAAGAACACTTTCACTTCAGATTTGACAAAACGCAAAGCAGGTACCAGTGGTGAGATTTCTAAAGATAGTTCCAGCACTCGACCGAAGTTTTACGAATCTGAAGTGCCTTCCAAAATCTGAGAGGAATGAGGTGTGCAGCATGCTTTCAGAAGTCTTAAAAGAGCAACACTTCAATGCAGAAACTACAGAACTGAACCACCAAAAAAGAAAATCAACTTTCTGCTGGTGGCATCTGATTCTGATGATGAAAATGAATATGTGTTGATCCACACTGCAGTGGATCGTTATCAAGCAGAACCCGTTATTGGCCTGGACGCATGACCTCTGGAAGGATGGTTGAAGCATGAAGGGACATATGCATCTTTAGTGCATCTAGCACGTAAATATCTTGCGACGCCAGCTACAACAGTGCCATGCAAACACCTGTTGTCACTTTCAGATGACACTGTAAACAAGAAGCAGGCAGCATTACCTCCTGCAAATGTAAACAAACAAACTGAACAAGAACTAGGACTGAGTAGACTTGTTGGCTCTAAAGTTTTATATTTTATTTTTGAGTGCAATTATTTATTGTATATAATTTTACATTTGCAAGTTCAACTTTCATGATAAAGAGATTGTACTACATTATTTGTATTAGGTGAATTGAAAAATACTATTTATTTTCTATTTTACTGTGAAAATATTTGTAATAAAATAATATAAAGTGAGCACTGTTCAGTTTGTATTCTGTGTGGCAATTGAAATCAATATATTTGAAAATATAGAAAACATCCAAGAATATTTTAAAGACTAATAGAATACCATTTATTTACAGTGCAACTAATTGCGCGATTAATCATGATTAATTTTTTTATTTGCTTGCCAGCCCTAGCTTTATTTTCAAAAGTTCTAGCATCATCCCAATGGAAAACTGAACAAAACAAACTCAACCTCTCCATCTGCAAACAAGCTCATCTCAGTAGGAAAAATCCTAGAAGAGGCTTTCCTAACAGTTGGAAACTGGGATTTCAACTCCCAGTGATCATGCTGTGTTTGACATCCATTCAAATTCCCCTTGCAAGTCTGTGACACTGTCATCTCAGTTTCGAAAATACTGTTTTATGATCAAAGAAAATAAAATGTGATTCCCAAGTAGAGGGCTGAGAACACTGAATCATAAGACATAATGACAGGTGGAGGTGTAGAAAGTGGAGAAGATAAATTCTATCTGGCTCAAACACAGGAAACATTGCTGGGGTAATTCGGAATGTGAGAATCCCTCCAACTCACCACTTCTTCTTCAGGTGTCTCAGAGGTTGAAATCTCCCTCCCCCCCGCCATCTCTAATCCTGCTCCTTCTCTTTGTTATATTTAAATATATTTAATATGAAAAAATGGTAGAAAAACATTCAACACAACCCAGTGTAATGTGAGAATAACTGGGAATGAGACAATCTGTCCCTAGTATGGGAACCTGGTGACTAACAATTTCTTTGCAGTGGGAGGAAAAGTATAAATGTGATACTCCAAATATGTTTAGACTAGGAAAAGTGATGGAGGTTATGCCAGGTGTTGAGGAAATTTTCTAAATTATCTTGGCCACCATATATGGGGTATTTTTTAATTGAAAAAATACTTGTGTTTTTACATTAGGATATGTAATTGAAGCTAGCTAACTCCATGGAAAATCCTAGTGGAGTCAAGGCCCATGTAGGCCTCCATGTACCTAGTTGAGGTCACTCCTGGTTCCCCCACCTGGGATTGACTGAAATTCCAATTGGAGGGAAACACACTTCCATGACAGAGGACAAAGGAGTTGCTGAAAAAGACGGTGGGATTCCCCCCAAGGGAGGGTGAGCTACAAAAGGGAAAAGCACATAACTCAGCTGGGGGAACTGAAAGACCATGGGGACACAATGCTTCCTTTAAGCTCATTATGTGGGAATTAGCAAACGGAAAATAAAATCTTTCCTCAGCTCTAGACAAGGTTTTTATGGCATTTCTCTCTCTTGCAGCTTCTCTGATGATAAATAAAGGCTAAGCTTTGATGGAAGAATTTCCCGCACTTAGAGCACTCATAGGATCTCTCTCCTGCGTGGATCCTCTGATGTCTAATAAGGTGTGAGTGCTGAAGGAAGGTTTTCCTGCACTCACAGCATTTATATGGTTTGTCCCCAGTGTGGATCCTCTGATGGCTAGTAAGGGCTGAGCTCTGAGGGAAGGTTTTCCCACACTCTCTGCATTCATAGGGTCTTTCCCCTGTGTGGATCCTCTGATGCTTAATAAGGGTTGAGCGCTCAGTGAAAGTTTTCCCGCACTCACAGCATTCATAGGGTCTTTCCCCTGTGTGGATCCTCTGATGCTTAATAAGGTTTGAGTGCTCAGTGAAAGTTTTCCCACACTCACAGCATTCATAGGGTTTCTTCCCTGTGTGGATCCTCTGATGGTTAATTAAGGCTGAGCTCCAAGCGAAGGTTTTTCCACACTCACCGCATTTATAGGGTTTTTCCCCTGTGTGGATCCTCTGATGGTTAATTAAGGCTGAGCTCCGAGCAAAGATTTTCCCACACTCACAGCATTCATAGGGTTTCTCCCCTGTGTGGATCCTTTGATGGTTAGTAAGGGTTGATCTCTGAGAGAAGGTTTTCCCGCACTCACAGCATCTATAGGGTTTTTCCCCTGTGTGGATTCTCTGATGGTCAATAAGGTTTGAGCGCTCAGCGAAGGTTTTCCCACATGCACAGCATTCATAAGGTTTCTCCCCTGTGTGGATCCTGTGATGTCTAATAAGATCAGAGTGCCGAAGGAAGGTTTTCCTGCACTCACAACATTCATATGGCTTGTCCCCAGTGTGGATCCTCTGATGACTAATAAGGGCTGAGCTCTGAGGGAAGGTTTTCCCGCACTCACTGCATTCATAGGGTTTCTCCCCTTTATGGATTCTCTCATGTTTAACAAGGTGTGAGCGCCTACTGAACTTTTTCCCACATTCAACACATGTGTTATTTCTCTCTCCCGTCAGGATTCTCTGCTGGGCCGTGGTTTCCTCGTGGCCTTTGTGAGTTCCCTGATAATTAACAGATTTACCAACTTTCTGCATTGGCTGGTTTCCCTGCTGCTTCTCTGGCCTGTGCTGACTCTCACAGGCTTTTCCCTGCTCACAACTCCTGGACACACTCCCTCTGCATCTTTGCAATAATGCCCCCTGTGGTTCCACTTCATCGTCTTCCTGTTGAGGATTCTGCTCCATGGTCTCTCTCACCATCCCCTCACCTGCAAGACAGAGAAAGAAAAACCTCAGAAACAGGAATGGAAAAACCTTAGCTCGAAATGGAAAAAATCAGGGCCTGAATTGCCCCAAACTCTTTCTTAAAGGGGAGAGAGGAGCGGATCAATTCTGCATTCAGTTCCTAGCCAAACACTTTAGGAGAAGGAAGTTTGGGGAAGGAGATACTGCCAGGAGTTAGTCAGGGTGGGTAGGACACCGTCAGCAACATCTGCCCTGAGGATATGACACCTGCTGGGAACAATTGTGAACACAGAGAGCTCACAAGGTCTTTGTTGGGAATCCCAGCTCTTTTCTTCAGGCACGGAGTTGGTTTAATGCTCACTCACCTGTATAGCTGCTTCTCAAGAGCTTTCTTTCCTCTGAGTCCTGGAGATCTGTGGAAAAGAACTCTTCCCCTTTTTCCAGGTGGGAGAGGACATCAAGTTTAGAAACTGGAAACCCTGCTAAGGGGAAAGAAGGCAAGTGAGATCAGGTGAATTCATGGGACTTTTGTCTCACACACAAAAAGTTCTGTTATTTTAACCCCAGCCCATTTTAAAGCAGTAAAATCCTGGGGCCAGCTCCCCAGGGGCTCAAAGGTTCAGGGCACTCTTCTTATGAGGTATTTAGCTGTGCCCATATCTACTAGGAACATACACATCCAGACACTCACGATCAAAAGGGCTCTTAAAACCAATGCAGGTAACTCCATGTTGCAGAAAGGGAAGACTCCAGCCAGAGGGGAAGTCCCCCTAGAACTGCTTCATACTGACAGAGACAGGGCCACAGTCACCGCAGGAGAGAGAAAGGCCTGAGACCTGACAGCTGTGGGGGGACACTCAGAGAGGTGAGGGAGGGCACAGAGAGGCAGCTAGCCCTGCCAATCTCTATGACCCCACACACTCCTTCCTCTAACTGCTCTCACTCTTCCACACCTCCAGGGACCAAGGAAAAATTTCTTCATGGGTTCTCTCCTCTCCTCCCATGGCCCACACCCCTCCTTGCTACCAGGTCTCCCAAATTATCTGCTCCCCAACCCTCATCCCATTATCTCAATTGTTCCTTAGTCCTGATTCCCAAGAGCTCCTGCCAGAAATGTGTCCCTTTACTCCCTCCCATTGCAAGCACCCCTATTTCCTGGAGCACCCTCTAAACAGCACCAGCCCTCCAGCTCATAGGAGGTCTTTGCCCCAAACGTTCCTCTCCCCGCTCTCTAACATCCTCCCCCTCCCACTGTCCAAAACCTCCCCATTATCATTTACTATTCCTGTCACCGTAGCACCTAGTAATGCTATTCATGGACTAGAATCCCATTCTGCTGGACATTCTACAAACAAAAACCGGTCTCTGCACTAAAGATCTGACAACCTAAGAATAAGAGAAGAGAAAGATGGATACAGACAGACACAGTTGTGACACAGTTTCCTGTGATATCTTGGACCATCCTTATTGAATTAAGTCAAACCTTACTGAATTAAGTTCTCAGTATCCTTGGATTTCATTTTATTAAAAATATGAATGTGTATGTATTACCATGGGATGTTCTTTAACGTCTCCAGCGAGGAGACCTGGCTAACATAAACCCTAGGAAGTCTTGTGAGCTTCAAAAGACTCTTTGAAACAACGTGCTAAACAAAGGTAAATGGGATTCATAGGAAATACTTGGGAGAAGGCGACGGCAACTTCTCACCTCCACCCAAAACCTATGGAAGCTGCGCTCTGAGAAGAAACCATTGGCTGCTGATCACCTGTGACATGAACACAAGTTCTACTCCTGGGATAATTCTGCACCAAAAATTAAAATTTCTGCATATATTTTAAAATTCTGTAAAATTCTACGTATTTTACTTGTCAAAATAACACAATATAATCATGCCATTTTCAATTATTTTGGTAATTTATTTCAAAATACCTGTCAGCAAGTATGTCTTAAACAATACAGACAACAAAAAAGATTCAGGAAATATTTTTTGACAAATAGATTAATTACAAGGAATATTAATACAGAACTCTGAGTAATAATTCATTTAAACTACAATACAGAAATGTATTTCATGCATCCCTCAGAAGCAGTGCAAAAGCTTGGGGAAGCGTGAGTCAGGAGTAATGGAGGTGAGGAAGAGGAAAGTAAATGCTGGGAAGGGGCCTGGGTGTGAACCTCGAGGGATTTTTGGTGTGGTGGGACAAGTATGGAACAGGCTTTTGGGCTGGGGGGAGGGGGGGAGTTGTACGGCGGGATGGGAAGGGAGCTAATCAAGTAGGTCTCGGGATGTTTATGGGGAGCAAGGAGTAGCATGGAAGAAAGCATAGAACAATACAAAGGAAGGGCTACAAGGGAACTCAAGAAGTTATTAAGTCCAGCCCTCTGTGCTATGACGGATCAAGCCAACCTAGACCATCCCTCACAGGTGTTTGTCCAAGCTGCTTTTTAAAACTTCCAATGATGGGGAATTCACAACATCCCTTGGAAGCCTATTCCAGAGCATAACTATCCTTACAGTTAGAAAGTTTTTCCTAATATCTAACAAACTGCAAAGTAAGCTCATTAAGGACTTGGCAGAAGATATTTCTAAGTCATTAGTGATAATTTTTGAAGATGTCTTAAAATCAGCAGGGCCTGATGAAAGACATCCAAGAAACTCCAGTCATTAGGAAAAGGCAGGTGTTAGCAATGAGAAATTTGATTATTAGAAACATAGATAGCTGGGTTTGTGATGACCGGGAGAACCGTATGGTGACTTGCCTGCCTGGTGCGAAGGTTGCGGCTCTCTCGAGGCATCTAGACAGACTTATGTATAGTGCTGGGGAGGAGCCGGTGGTCGTGGTACATGTAGGTACCAATGACATACGGAAGGGTAGGAGAGTCGTCCTGGAGGCCAAATTTAGGCTGCTAGGGAAGAGACTGAAATCCAGGACCTCTATGGTGGCATTCTCAGAAATGGTTCCAGTTCCACGCACAGGGCCAGGTAGGCAGGCAGAGCTTCAGAGTCTCAATGCGTGGATGAGACGATGGTGTAGGGAGGAGGGGTTTACATTCATTAGGAACTGGGGAAACTTTTGGGATAGGGGGAGCCTGTACAGGAAGGATGGGCTCCACCTAAACCAAAGTGGATCCAGACTGCCGGCGCTTAACATTAAAAAGGTTGTAGAGCAGTTTTTAAACTAAGAGATGGGGAGAGACTCTTAGACTCTTAGAGGAGAGTCTACTGATAGAGATTCTCTAGGTTTTAGTCAGGAGGAGAGGATGGAAGAGGATAAAGTATGGGCCAGATCAGATAAGAAACATTCATATAAAAAAGAATTTGACATCAGAAAAGGGCAAATAAACAGTGACAAGTTTGTAGCCCAGTGAGCCAGCTTACCTGTATTATATTCATTGCTTTGATATCCTGCTTTATTATATTTAGTAGTAATGCAAGGAACCTACAGGCTTTTATCCTGTAAGTTTTGGCTTTCGTAAATAGTGTGTGACTTGAGGCCTATAACCTTTGGTATAGATAAACTTAAGTAACTCATAAGCTATAGGGAACTGAAAGTAGCATGTAAGATGGGGGGAATTTTGTCCAGAATACTGACATCAGCCACTCACAGAACACAGCTGACCCCAGCACAGAACATAGCTGACCCCAGCATCCGGAAAGTTCCGGACAGGACCTCCGACCGCAAAGCTGCCATGACAGCAAATTGACATGTATGCTTATAGGGTAACATCATACATATACTAACCTATAGAAAACGGACACCTTAAGGGGAGGAAATACAAATAAGGACCTCTATTGAATATGGCAGCGTCAGCGTAACCTACTATAAAAGTAACATCCCAGGGGCAGCAGATAGATTGGAAAGATGTAGACCTTGGGAGGGGTCAGAATGATGGCCATGGGGAAGATGAGGATGACGACGGTGATGAGAAAGATAATGGTTAAGTATGAAAGATAAGGGTGTAAGTATGGACATCCAAATGTACTTTCTGTATTATCTCTATGTGCTTTGTTAAGTTTAAGTGTGTGTATAATCTTTGCTAAATTATTAATAAATCATATATTTATATATATAAAAAGAGTTCCTATAGTGTGAGTGTTGCACCTGTGCACATTGGGGTTCCCAAATTATATGATAATTTTACAATAATCTTACCAGGCCTGATCTTGGGACAAGAACCTGTTAATCCTCAAGTTACAATTATATTTACCCAACTTTGGGTCAGGCTACAAGTTTTTAAAGTGCTTGTACACAAATGCTAGAAGTCTAAATAATAAGATGGGTGAACTACAGTGCCTCGTGTTAAAGGAGGATACAGAAGCTCCCCGCAAGCGTTCCATTCCGGAATGCCATGTGTAAGTCGAATTTTGCGTAAGTCAGGACGGGTCCGACAATTACGCAAAAAAAAAAAAAAAAAAAAGCTTACGGAAGTTACGGAACTTTTTCCGTAAGTCCAGATTTCCATAAGTCAGGTTTGCGTAACCTGGGGAGTGTCTGTATTGATATAATAGGCATCACAGAAAACTGGTGGAGTGAGGACAATCAATGGGACACAATCATTCCAGGGGACAAAAATATATCAGGAGGACAGAACAGGTCGTGCGGGGGGAGTGGCACTATATGTGAAAGAAAATGTAGAATTAAATAAGAACACATGAATGGCCGTACTGGGTCAGACCAAAGGTCCACCCAGCCCAGTATCCTGTCTACCAACAGTGGCCAATGCCAGGTGCCCCAGAGGGAGTGAACCTAACAGGTAATGATCAAGTGATCTCTCTCCTGCCATCCATCTCCACCCTCTGACAAACAGAGGCTGGGGACACCATTCCTTACCCATCCTGGCTAATAGCCATGAATAGACTTAACTTCCATGAATTTATCCAGTTCTCTTTTAAACCCTTTTATGGTTCTAGCCTTCACAACCTCCTCAGGCAAGGAGTTCCACAAGTTGACTGTGTGCTGTGTGAAGAAGAACTTCCTTTTATTTGTTTTAAACAGGCTGACCATTATTTTCATTTGGTGGCCCCTAGTGTTTATATTATGGGAACAAGTAAATAACTTTTCCTTATTCACGTTCTCCACAACACTCATGATTTTATGCACCTCTATCATATCCCTTCCTTAGTCTCTTCTTTTCCAAGCTGAAAAGTCCTAACCTCTTTAATGTCTCCTCATATGGGACCCGTTCCAAACCCCTAATAGTTTTAGTTGCACTTCTCAGAACCTTTTCTAAAGCCAGTATATCTTTTTTGAGATGAAGAGACCACATCCGTACGCAGTATTCAAGATGTGGGCATCCCATGGATTTATATAAGGGCAATAAGATATTCTCCGTCTTATTCTCTATCCCTTTTTTAATGATTCCTAACATCCTGTTGCTTTTTTGACTGCCACTGCACACTGCGTGGATGTCTTCAGAGAACTATCCACGATGACTACAAGATCTCTTTCCTGATTAGCTGTAGCTAAATTAGCCCCCATCATATTGTATGTATAGTTGGGGTTATTTTTCCCAATGTGCATTACTTTACATTTATCCACATTTGCCATTTTGTTGCCAATCACTTAGTTTTGTGAGATCTTTTTGAAGTTCTTCACAGTCTGCTTTGGTCTTAACTATCTTGAACAGTTTAGTATCATCTGCAAACTTTGCCACCTCACTGTTTACCCCCTTCTCCAGATCATTTATGAATAAGTTGAATAGGATTGATCCTAGGACTGACACTTGGGGAACACCACTAGTTACTCCTCTCCATTCTGAAAATTAACCATTTATTCCTACCCTTTGTTCCTTGTCTTTTAACCAGTTCTCAGTCCATGAAAGGATCTTCCCTCGTTTCCCATGACCACTTAATTTACGTAAGAGCCTTTGGTGAGGGACCTTGTCAAAGGCTTTCTGAAATCTAAGTACACTATGTCCACTGGGTGCCCCTTGTCCACGTTTGTTGACCCCTTCAAAGAACTCTAATAGATTAGTAAGACATGATTTCCCTTTACAGAAACCAGGTTGACTTTTGCCAAACAATTTATGTTCTTCTATGTGTCTGACAATTTTATTCTTTACTATTGTTTCAACTAATTTGCCAGGTACTGACATTAGACTTACTGGTCTGTAATTGTCGGGATCACCTCTAGAGCCCTTTTTAAATATTGGCGTTACATTAGCTATCTTCCAGTCATTGGGTACAGAAGCCGATTTAAAGGACAGGTTACAAACCATAGTTAATAGTTCCGCAATTTCACATTTGACTTCTTTCAGAACTCTTGGGTGAATGCCATCTGGTCCCGGTGACTTGTTACTTTTTATCAATTAATTCCAAAACCTCCTCTAATGACACTTCAATCTGTGACAATTCCTCAGATTTGTCACTTACAAAGGACGGCTCAGGTTTGGGAATCTCCCTAACATCCTCAGCCGTGAAGACTGAAGCAAAGAATTCATTTAGTTTCTCCGCAATGACGTTATCATCTTTAAGTGCTCCTTTTGTATCTTGATTGTCCAGGAGCCCCACTGGTTGTTTAGCAGGCTTCCTGCTTCTGATGTACTTAAAAAACATTTTGTTATTACTGTGACGGTACTTTCCATAAGGCTTTATGGAAATATGCTTATGAAGGTGTATATATGTAACATAACTAGAATGTTTTATGCTACATATGCCATGTAACATATCTCTGTAAAGGTTATGATCTACTGAATCCATTAATCCTATTTGTATGCATGTATCATTTTTGTATTCAAAGTTATGAATATTGGCTGTGTACTGGCTTGATTTCCAAATAACCTTAGTAGAGAATTTGGTCAGTTCCTGGAGAAAGGAATGTTGAAATTGAGTACCTAATCAAGAAACTCTTAAAGGACAATGAATCTTGGAATGCTCCAATCCACATAAGAAGTCTACCGGAGGACTTTCAAGGTAGCATGTGACCCATGACTGCTACATGGTAAGAAACTGTGAGTCATGCATGGACATGTGACTTGCCCAGGTGATTCCAGAACTCCATCTTGGAGCTGGACCTTGCATAGGAGAGAGGAGGGGGTCTCCACCCACAAGAGAAAGTCTATTTAAGCCCGTGGGAGACCCCTCCATTTTGTCTTCAGCTGGCTAAAGAGAGAGCCTCTCCACCCCCAAATATACCTGAAAGAAACTGGAACAAAAGACAGTAACTACAAGGGGGTGTGAGTGATTGCTGGACCCGGACTAAAAGGAGATTAGTCTGTGTGATTAATTTGAGCAAGATTGTTGTCAAGTTTAAGATGAACACCAGTATTGCCAGTGTTAGGCCTAAAACTTCCAGAAGCTTTATAAAATGAACTTTGCAAAATTATCTTTAAAAAGCAAGCTTTGTAAAATGAAGCTACAACTTGTGGTCAAAAGACACCTACAACCAGACAACATTTTATGCTGACTCTTATATGGTATAATAGGTCATGCCCCTGGGTATGGCTTATTGAAACCACCTTTGGAACTTGTGGTTAAGAGACGCTGCAGCCAAAAAACTGATTCCTATGTGGGTTTGATGAGCTAGGCCTTTAGGCATAGGTCATCAAGATAACCTTACCCACAATCAAGCCAATAGCCCATTTAGAGGTAAGTTACCTAGAAAACTAAGGGAAACCACAGTCGAGACAGTGGGCTATACAGAAATAAGCTATCTCCTTGAGCATAACTTATAAAATTAAAACAATAATTGGCTACAAGAAAATAAGTAAGCATGAATTATACAGCCAAAGCGATAACACTAAATTTGGCCTAACCTGATTGGTTGACCTGCTTCAAAGCACGGCGGGCAGATGAGATTAAATGTGTAGAACCTCAGGAGGGCGTGTGTGTCTTGGTCTAAGAAATTATTCTCTTTGATCGGTCTGACCCGCACCCCTTGAACCGAGGAAACCTGAACTGCACCGACTATCTGCAGCTGGCCAACGCAAAGAGCTGTCGACTAAAGGGTAACGTATTCTCAGCAGGGTAAGGTTTTAAAGAAAAAGTCTGGTTGCATGCAGAATAAGATAACAGAGTAAAGACGTCTGGGTTGCTCGAGCTGTTTTGATCTCAAGTTGTGCTGACACTATAGTATTAAGAATGGTAGAGTTGGGATAATTTGATCTCAGGTTATATTAATGCTGCAGTATTAAAAATAGTAGTAAAAGTTTACTTGTACTTGTTTGCAATATAAATTTGTCATTTATATTAATCCTTATTCAATGCTGGTCTTTAATTTTTCCTTTCCTATTTTGTCTGGGTTGCATTTATAGCCGTAAGTCATTAAAAGCCTTTCTTGAAGAATAATCAGTAGTTTTAATTTCTTTATACGGACACCACTTAACCTCGTTACATCTGTGGTGCGTGGTGGGAAGTAGTGATCACCCACAGCCCCATTTGGGCCCTGATGTGTGTTCTCTTCTTCCTATATCTCTGCAGTCTGTAAAAGGAAACATTCTGGAACTGGTAAGGATCTTACCTGTATTCGATTGTATTACTGTATTAGGTTTAGATTTGCGTGTTTTATTTTATTTTACTGGGTAATTCACTTTGTTCTGTCCGTTACGACTTGGAACCACTATCTTGGCACCAGACCACCTTGCCAAAGAGTACATAAACCGAAAGGGATATTTCTCAATGGTGTTGCAAGTGCTGGTGAATCACAGGCACGATTCCACTGACATCAAAATAAGGCAGCCCTTCCCAGAAATCTTCTGCAAAGGATTGCAGAGTACCTCCATGAAAGCTTCCTAGAGATCTCCATGGAGGATTCCTGGGTCATCTCTGTGCACATGAACAGTCTTTTTTGGGGAACACCCTCTGCATAGCTGGAGTGGCCACCAGAAAGCCGATACCCACTACCCCTCCTTTTTTGTTTAGATTAAACATAAAAAATAATAGCATACAACACCCCAACAGTTTGGAAATGTGTATCCACCAGAAGTGCCTTCCCTGGCATCATGCTCAGCCACCACCTGGTCCTGTGAAGACATGAGCTCCAGGTTTAAAAACAGTTCTTGGCTGTCGGAAGAGCCGTTGTCCCCATTTGCTTGCTTCCCATTCTCCTTCTTGTCAACAATGTCCTCCTCGCTGTTGCCTGAGGTGACCTGGGACTCCTGGGAGGTATCCAGGCTGTGTTTTGGGGTAGTGATGGGGGCGCCACCGGGAATCGCATGCAGCTCTTCGTAAAACTGGCATGTCTATGGGGCAGAACCATAACAACCGTTTGCATCCCTTGTCTTCTGGTACGCTTGCTGAAGCTCCTTTCTTTTCACGCAGAACTGCTGCGAGTTCCAGATGTAGCCCTTCTCCCCCATACCAAAAGCGATCTTGGCACTTATGTCCTGCACAGTCTCTTCTCCCCACACAGCAATAACATCCACCACATCCTGTGTACTCCATGCTGGAGCTCGTTTGGGGCATTGAGTCTTCATGATCAGCTGTGCTGGTGAGCTCTCCACGCTGATCAAACAGGAAATGAAAATTCAAAAGTTCCTGGGGCTTTAACAGAGAAGGGGCTGTTTCCTGAGTACTTGGCTGCCATGCAGTAGAGTTGAAAGTGCTCTCCAGAGGGGTCACAGTGGAGCACCATGGGACAATTCCTGGAGGCCAATTCATTCCAATTGCACAACGCAAGGTCTATACTATCCCCATGTCGACCCGTGGATGCCAAATCAAGTGCTATGCCTCTCGCAGAAGTGGAGTACAGAAGTCAACTTTACAGACGACTTAGGTCAGCGGATGGGACTTGGTAGTGTAGACACATACATTATTACATTGACTTAACACAGCTTCCGTCAACCTAAGTTTGTAGTGTAGACCAGGCCTTCCTTATTCACTTTCTTCACACCATTCAGGATTTTAAAGATCATATCCCCACAGATCCATCATATCCCTCCTTAGTATCTTTTCTAAGTTGACCAGTCCCAGTCTTTTTCATCTCTCCTCTTAGGGAAGCTGTTCCATACCCCTAATCATTTTGTTGTCCTTCTCTGCATCTTTTCCAATTCTAACATTTTTTTTTTAGATGGGGTGACCAGAACTGATTACAGTATTTAAGGTGTGGCATACCATGGATTTAAATAGTGGCATTAGGATATTATCTTTCTTATCACCTATCACTTTCAAATAGTTCCAAACATTTTGTTAGGTTTTTTGTTTCCAGTTCATTTATTAGTATGTTGAACAACAGTGGCCCGAGTACAGATCCCTGGGGGACCCCATTATTTACCTCTCTCTAGTGTGAAGACCGACCATTTATTCCTACCCTTTGTTTCCTGTCTTTTACCCAGTTACTGATCTATGAGAGGACCTTCTCTCTTATGCTATGACTGCTTACTTTGTTTAAGACCCTTTGTCCATGTCAAAGTCTTTCTAAAAATTCCAAATATACTATACCCACTGGATCACCCTTATGCACATTTGTTGATTCCCTCAGAGAATTCTAATAGACTGATGAGGCATGAGTTCTTTTTACAAAAGCCATGTTGACTCTTCCCCAACAAATCATATTCATCTATGTGTCTGATCATTCTGTTCTTTACTATAGGTTTCAACCTATTTGCCTGGTACTGAAGTTAGGGTTACTGGTCTCTAATTGCTAGGAAAGCCTCTGAAGCCTTTTTTTAAAATTGGTGTTACATTAGCTATCCCCGGTCATCTGGTACAGAAGCCAATTCAAGTGGTAGGTTACATATTGCAGTCAGTAGTTCTGCACTTTTCATATAGGAGTTCCTTCAGTATTATTGGGTGAATACCATCTTGTCCCTGTGACTTATTAATGTTTAAATTAACAGTTTGTTCCAAAACGTCCTCTATCAACACCTTAATCTGGGACTTTTTCTCAGATTTGCCAGCTACAAAGAATGTCTCAGGTGTAGGAAAGTCCCTCACATGCTCTGCAGTGAAAACTGATGCAAAGGATTCAGTTAGGGAATCAAGGCCATCGCAGAGCAGCTGAATGCTCATTTAGCACCCAGTACCGCACTGATTTTATGGCAGGCTTCCTGATTCTGATGTACTAAAAAAAAAAAAAAAAAAAAGTTTCAGCGACTTTTGCTAGTTGCTCTTCAAATTCTCTTTTCGGCCTGCCTAATTATAGTTTTACACTTGACTTGCCAGACTTTATGCTCTTTTCCTCAGTAGGGATTGACAAAATTTTTAAGACATGTCTTTTTTGCTTCTAACTGCCTTATTTACTCTGTTTCGCCAAGGGAGCATTTTCTTAGTCTTCTAAACATTTTCCCCCCATTTGGGATACACATTTACTTTGAGCCTCTATTATGGTGTTTTTAAAATGTTTCCATGCAGCTTGCAGGCATTTCCCTTGTGAGTGGTCCTTTTAATTTCCATGTAAATAATTTTCTCCCTTTTGTGTAGTTCCCCTTTCTGAAGCTGAATACTACTGTGGTGGGCTTCTTTGGTATTTTACCCCTCACAGGCATATTAAATTTAATTACATTATGGTCTATATTACAAAGTGGTTCAGATCCTCCACATCTTGCACCAGATCCTCTGTGCCATTTAGGAGTAAATCTAGACTTGCCTCTCCCCTTGTGGATTCCAGAACTAGCTGCTCCAATAAGATGCCATTAACGGGGAATAAAAACTTTATCTCTGCATCCCACCCTGAGGTGACATGGACCCAGTAAACATGTGGTCAGTGGAAATCCCCAAATATTACTGAGTTTTCCATTTTTATAGTCTCTAATCTCCCTGAGCATTCCATAATCACCAGGAACATCCTGCTAAGGTGGTCAGTAATATATTTCTTTTGCTGTTCTCTTATTAGTCAAGCATGGAATTTTTATCAGTAGAGATTCTATGGTACAGTTTGATGCCTTTTTTCCTGCCCCCTCTATATTTCACTCTATGCTGTCTTTCACATAGAAGTGCCACTCCCCCACCAGCACAACCTTGTCTGTCATTCCTATATAGTTTGTATCATCACTTCACCAAGTTTCTGTGATGCCTATTTTATCAATATCCTCATTTAAAACGAGGCACTCAAGTTCATGCATCTTAGTATTTAGCCTTCTTCCATTTGTATACAAGAACTTAAACAACTTGTCAATATTTAGTTGTCTACCTTCATGTGATGTAATTGAACAGGACTCTTCATTTGACTGTTTCCCTTCAGATACTACCTGTACTTTATGAATTTCTATCCTCCTCTTTATTAAGATATACAGAATCCCCATTAAGAGCTCCTCCCCCAACTGGTTGGCTCAAGAGGACATACTATGGCCATTGAACTTGAGCTACATCATGCATTTGAGTCAGAGCTCTGACACTGCGTGTTGTGAATTTTTCTTTCATTCTGAAGGAGTTTCTCTTGGAAGTTTGGCCCTGATAACAATATTTCTGTGTTAAAAACAATATTTCTGAGTGTTCTCAAATCTACATGGAGATATTGGACTAGTTGCTAATTAAGAGTTTTGTGAGAATTGTCTGTCAGCTAGTGGTGTGAAAAATCACATCCTTGCCTGACATAGCGTGCTGGGGGGGGGGGGGGGGGGGGAATCCATTTAAAAGAAATCAAAGGAATTATATGCCTAGAAAATACATTAAAGCAGAATTAAGGTTGTCCAGTGCAGCCTCATACCCTTCCAGCATGTTGATGGTGACGAAAGTTAAAAACTCTGAAAACCAGGAAATGAAGAACTAAACTACACACTATACCTGCAATACAACCTTAACTCTTAAAATAAAATAAATTAATTAATTGAAGTATCCTATCTCCTAGAACTGGAAGGGACCTTGAAAGGTCATTGAGTCCAGCCCCCTGCCTTCACTAGCAGGGCCAAGTACTGATTTTGCCCCAGATCCCTAAGTGGCCCCCTCAAGGAGGGAACTCACAACCCTGGGTTTAGCAAGCCAATGCTCAAACCACTGAGCTATCCCTCCCCCACTTCCCCTACCTCCTAACCATGCAGTTGGCAAATGTCACTCAGAATATATCAGCAAGAGCGGTTCAAAGGTTAACCAACTACTCAGGGAAGTAGCAAATTTTCCATCTATTGAAGTCAAGACTGGATGCCTTTTTTGAAGATGTTTTCATCAAAACACAAGGTATTCAACTTACTACAATGGTAACTGCATGAAACTGTATAGCCTGTATTATACAGAAGGTCAGATTACTAGTATCTCTTGGCTTTAAAATATACTGATCAATAATTAATAGGAGGAAGGACTAAGAATGTGACATTCTTGGTGTTCTAGTCTACAAATTTGAATGCCAACATTTATCTGCATACACTTCAGCTACGTGCACTGTGTCAGCTATAGCTTTAAAGGAACAGTGGAGGGAAGAGTTGGAGCAGCTTAGCAGAGCTACGGCTGTGATATGAAGACACAGGAATGTGAAACCTGAAGGAACAGGTACTTCTCATGTCAGTGCTGAGTGTTGTAGGTTGTGTCAATGAAGGCACACAAAGGTGTGTTCTTGTCGCAAGGTTTGTCAGCAGTCAGGGGGCATATATGCTAGTGGTCTCCAATGCTCAGGCAGGGTAAGTGAAGGCAGTTACTCAGAAGGAATCCTCAATGCAAGGGTAAAGAGGTGGTGACATTATGAAAGTCTGAGATGGATTGTGTGCAGTAGGCTCAGTGTCTAAGCGCAGGCCAGGGGGAGGCAGCTTCTGTTCCCTACATGGGACCTAATCCCAAGTTTTGCCTCAGCAAAGAGAAGGTGTTAGACTTTGTGCTATACTGCTCCTGTGCTCTGTTCCCAAACTGCTCCGTGGTCAGGAGGGTAGAGTGCTAGTGTAGGTGTCATTTGCCTGTTGGGGTGTTGCTGAAACAGGGCAGAGTTGAGGTTGCACTGTGGGGTGTTGCGAAACTTAACTCTTCACTTCCCCTTCTAATAACCAAGGGGACAGGAATCCTTACCCAACGAGGTCACATTCTCATAGTTCTCCTGCATGACGGCTCTGTAGAGGGCTCTCTGAGCAGGGTCCAGCAGAGTCCACTCTTCCCTGGTGAAATACACAGCCACCTCCTCGAAGGTCATCAGCCCCTGAAAGAGAAAGAGCCCCTCACTCAGTACCTGCTGCCTACTGACAACCCCACAATTCACAGGAGAGGAGGGCCAATCACAGGGAAGCTCTGGGAGGCAGGCAGGCAGGCAGCATAATTCCACACCTATCCCATCGGAACAGGCAGGGTGAGGGGAGAAAAAAAGAGCCCTTCACCCCTCCGAGCAGAGAGAGGTGGCAGGGTCTTCACATTCATCACTTACCTACTAGCCAGAGGCTGATACAGGACATAAAGCTCCCAGCAGAGTCCACAGACAACACCATGATGGGAATTGCAACACCCTCCCCACTGGTAGCAGCCAGATGGGAGGGGATGGGGTGTCTTCCCTGGGTCTCACTGGTGGGCTAAGTTCCCTCTAAGCAGCGCAGCTGCCTATTAAGCCCGCACAGGAACTCAGGGCTGCGGCAGGGAAAGGCACCCCTACCCACCGGCCCAGTGCGGACCTGCCGCAGATGGGGGAGAGGCGCCCCTCCCCCCGCCCCAACATGGACCTGCTGCAGCTGGGGGAGAGGAGCCCCTCCCTCGGCCCGGCCCAAGCCCACCGGAGCTGCCCCAGCTGGGGAGAAGCGCCTCTCCCCCTCGCACAAGCTGCTGCGGCGAGAGGGGGCAGGAGGGGGAGTCCTCTCTCCCCCCCCACAGCCCCAGGGCAGCCTGCACCCCCAAATCCATCATCTCCAGCTCCTCCCCAGAGCCCAAACTCCCAGCCAGGGTCCTTGTCCCCCCCGCACCCAACCCTCTGCCCCTGCCCTGAGCCCCATCCCCGAACCCGTCATCCCCGGCCCCACCCCAGAGCCTTAACCCCTAGCCGGAGCCCTCACCCCCTGCACCCAACCCTCTGCCCCAGCCCTGAGCCCCCTCCTGCACCCCAAACCCCTCATCCCCAGTCCCCCCACCCCTCATCCCCAGCCCCACCCCCTGCACCCAACATTCTGCCCCAGCCCTGAGCCCTCTCCTGCACCCCAAACCCCTCATCCCCAGTCCCCCCACCCCTCATCCCCGGCCCCACCCCCTGCACCCAACATTCTGCCCCAGCCCTGAGCTCCATCCTCCCCCCCGCCCCGTATTTATTGCCCTTCTCTCTCCCTAACAGGAACCCACCAGCAACTCCCTGATAATCCCTACCTCAACTGGCTCCACTGCAGCCATTTCCCTTTTCTGGTCCCTTGAAGGACGGAATGATTTGGAGCAAAACATGGATGTTGCGCTGCAGCCTGTTAGGGCAAAAAGGGCAATTGGGGACATGTCAGAACAGGAAATAATTTCACATCAAAATTCCCCCCCCCCAGGCTCTTTCCCTGCACACTAGTGTTCTAGACTGTTGCGCAAATAACAGAGAAATTCAAAATACAATTAGTAATGGGGGGACTTTATCCACTCAGACCTCTGTTAGAAAAGGAATTGAAAAAAACCCATAAGTTCTTGGAATGTATTAGGGACACCTGCTTGTTTCAGAGGATGGAAGAAGTAACCGGAGGACAGCCATTTTAGACTTGATTCTGGCTAACAAGAAGGAATTAGTTAGGAAACAGAAGGTGGAAAGCAATATGGGTAAAAGTGATCATGAAATGATGATTTCAAGATTCTAGGAGAAGAAAGGCACGAGAGTAACAGAATAAAGACAATGGACTTCAAAAAGGCAGGCTTCAACAAACTCGGCGATCTGGTAGATGAGGTCCCATGGAATGAAATCTGAGCTGAAAAGAAGCGTTCAGGAGAGATGGCGGTTTCTCAGAGACAATATTAAAGGAGCAACAGCAAACTATCACCATGTGAAGGAAAGACAGAAAGAATATTAAGTGGGCAAAATGCCCGATCAGGAGCTCTTTAATGATCAGAAAATAAAAAGAAATCCCCCCAAAAAGTGGCATCCTCTCTGCCCCCCGCAGCCCGAGGGCAGCCTGCACCTCCAAACCCATCGGGGGGGAACAAATTGCTATGGATGAGTACAAAATAATAGCACAAACATGTGGGGGCGGGGGGCGGGAAGTCAGAAAGAGTTATGCCTAGAAAGTTATATAACTGGCACTAAGATAAGGATTCTATAAAGAAGACTAAGGTCTTAAATGCCTATTTATATTCACTAAAAAAGTTAAAATTGTGACCAGATACTAAAACAATTATTCTTAATCAAGATGGGGAAGGAACAGAAACCACAATGGGGAACTAACAGGCTAAAATATATTTAGATAAGTTAGATGTATTAAAGTCAGCAGGGCCTAATGAAGCTCATCCCAGGGTACTCAAGGAATTAACTGAAGCAGTCTTGGAACAGTTAATTATCTTTGACAACTCCTGGAGAACAGTGAGGTGACTTGGGGGTGACACAGGAGCGGAGAAGGGCAAACATAAAACCTGTCTTTAAAAAGGGGAACAATAAAGACCTGGGGAATAAAAACTAGTCAAGCCTTACTTAGATAACTGGAAAGAAAATTTTATTAAAACAATCAATTTATAAGCTCCTAGAGAACAGTAAAGTTACAAGTTATAGGCAGCATGGATTATCAAATATAAATCATTCCAAACCAATCTAATTTCCTGCTTTCACGGAGGTACTGGTCTTACGGATGCGGGGGACACTGTAGACATGATACATCTTGATTTTAGTAAGGCTTTTGACCCAGGCCACCATGACACTCTCATCAGCAAACTAGGGAAATGTAGTGTACATGAAAGTACTATGCGTGCACAATTCCTTGAAAGGCTGCACTCAAAGTATTAATGGTTTGCTGTCAAACTGGGATGATTTACCTAATGGGGGTCACACAGGAGCCATTCCTGGTTCTGGTACTATTCACTATTTTCATTAACGACACGGATAATGGAGTAGAGAGTATGCTTATAAAATTTGTAGATGACACCAAGCTGGGAGGAGTTGAAAGCACGTACAATAGAATTAGAATTCAAAATGACCTTTATAAATTAGAGAAATGATCTGAAAGAACAAGACAAAATTCAGTAAAGAAAACTGCAGAGTACTACATTTTAAGCAAGGAAAATCCAATGCACAACTACAAACTGGGGACTAACTGGCTAGGGGCAGTACTACTGAAAGGGATCTGAGGGTTATAGTGGATCACAAACGGAATCTGAGTCAGCCATGTAACAAAGTTGTGACGAAGGCTAGTTCAGTACTGGAATAGTTACCAAGGGAGGTTGTGGAATCGCCGTCATTGGAGATTTATAAGGACAGGTTGGACAAACACCTCAGTGTAGGGGGCTGGACTAGATGACCTCTCAAGATTCATTCCAGCCCTACATTTCTATAATTCTATTCTGAGGAAATGTTTGGTCACTTTATTACAGCACTGACCCAGCCCCTTCCACCAGCACTAAACCACAGGGACATTTTAAAACTCTCCCAGTAACAAAGTCTGAGAACCAATTGCGAGACAAGAGCAGAACAAAAGGAGTGACTCTGGGGGATTCCTCCCCCCACCGATGTTGTCCCCAGGGCAGCACACTCCCACAGCGAGCGGTTCAGGGAATTGTTTTTTCCTCTCCCTGCACCTCACCTTGTCACAGGAAAGTGAATCTGCCCAGGGATGCTGCAATAAGTGTGTGTGGGCAGGTCAGAGATCTGGGAATCTCTTCCCAGTTATTTCTCCCACTGCCCCTTTCAGTCTCTCCCTCTTTTCTCCTTATGTCATCCTTCCCCTGTCTCTCCCCCTCTGGCTGAGGGACAGCCATTCCTGGGTGCTCGCTGTCCTATGGCTGGATCAACTCCTGTAATTGCTAAGGGAGGAGATATGCAGGATGAGGGAGCAGCTGTGCACAGTCATTTTCATGCCCGTCCTCAGCATTTTCCCTGAAGTCTCTATTAATCACCTAAAGTTTCTGGTTCCGATTTTGGTGTTGGCAAAGCCTAGGGCTGCCTTATGTAGGGTTACCATATTTCAGCAAGTAAAAAAGAGGACAGGAGGAGCCCCGCCCCTGCCCCTCCCACTTCCCGCCCCCTCCAGAACCCCCAACCCTCCCCCCGCTCCTTGTCCCCTGACTTCCCCCTCCTGGGACCCCTGCTCCTAACTGCCCTCTAGAACCCCACCCCCTACCTAAGCCTCCCTGTTCCTTGTCCCCTAACTGCCCCCTCCTAAGACCCCCCCCACCCTAACTGTCCCCCAGGACCCTACCCCCTACCTGTACCCTGACTGCCCAAAACCTTATCCACCCCCCCCCAGAAAGCCCCCCTCCCGAATTCCCGACCCCCCCCCCGTCTCTTGACTGCCACCTCCAAAACCTCCCTGCCCCTTCTTCGACCCCCTGGCCCCCTTGTTGTTGGCCTTCGCCTAACGTCTCTGTGAGCTTGCTCAAGAATGGCCTGAGCCGTTTGTCCCGGCACGCTGGGCAGCAGTGGAGGAGGAGCTGGGGAGGAGCTCCAGACTGCTGGAGGCGATCTCCGAATGCAGGGAGGGAGTGCTCTCAGTTGCAGGGGAGAGGAGGGGGAAGCGGAGGAGGGGCTCTCTCTGGCTGTCGGAGCCCCATGTAAGTGGCACCATCCGGCCGGCTGCCCTGTTAGCCGCGCGTGCTCTGCATGGGGGGGGGGGGGGGAAGTCCGGACATTTACAAATTCCCCCCGGATGCTATTTTTAGCTCAAAAAGCCGGACATGTCCGGGGGAATCCGGATGAATGGTAACCCTACCTTATGGGATAATTACAGCTGGAGAAAGTCCTCACCTTGTCTGGGCACAGAGAAGGCTTTACTTAAGGTCACTCCCTAGCCTTGACTCCGTCAGGGGAGCAGCAGCTGCTCAGTCTTGATTCCCAGATCACAATGCAGGCAGCAGTGTCTGACCCAGGAAGCTCAACCCAATATCCTGAGCAGAGAGAGAGAGAGAGAGAGAGAGAGACTGAGTGGCTTCCCCGGCATTTAGTGATAAGTGAAATCCCCTCCCCACAGGGAGGCATCCTGATCTCATTTGCCCACATGTTAATCCAGAAACTGGAAATCGAGCAGGGGTGGGCAAACTACAGCCCGCAGGCTGCATCTGTCCCGTCAGACATTTTAATCCGGCCCCCGAGCTCCCGTCGGGGAACGGGTCTGGGGCTCACCCTGCTCTGGCGCTTCAGCTGCAGAGCGGGGTCAGGTCTTGCCCGGCTCTGCGCGTGCCACGGTTCTGGGTAGCAGAGACAATGTGGCATGTCCCTCCTCCAGCTCCTACACATAGGGACAGTCAGGGGGCTCCGTGCGCTGCCCCCACCCCAAGTGCCACACCCGCAGCTCCCATTAGCCAGGAATCATGGCCCATGGGTCTGCAGGGGCAGTGCCTGCAGACAGGGCAGCATGCAGAGCCGCCTGGTCACGCCTATGCGTAGGAGCCAGACAGGGGACATGCCGCTGCTTCTGGGAACTGCTTGAGGTAAGCGCCGCCCAGAGCCTGCACCCCTGACCTTCTGCGCACCAACCACCTACCCCAGCCCTAATCCTCCTCCTGCCCGCCGAACCCCTTGGTCCCAGCCCAGAGCACCTTCCTGCACCCCAAACCCCTCATCCCCAGCCGCACCCCAGAGGCCTCACTCCCCCACCCCACCAACCCTTGCCCCAGCCCGGAGCCCCATCCTGCACCCCAAACTCCTAATTTCTGGCCTCATCCCAGAGCCCACACACACACCCTCCCAATTTCGTGAGCATTCATGGCCTGCCATAAAGTTTCCATACCCAGTTTTCCCAACCCTGAATTAGAGTGTCAAGGGGGAATTTGGTCCATAACGACAACAGCCAACCACAGGAACGTGAGCTAACACCAGCTTTTGGCTAGAACATCTGCAGATGTCTGACCACAAGAATGCCATGGCAACAAATTGATGCATATGATAACAAGCTGAGGTCATTAATACACTAAGCTACTGGAGGACACCCCAACATTAGTGTGGAGAGGAAATTCAAATAAAGAAGCAGGAAGAAACCTCTACCGTATAAGCATCAGACATAGTGGCATCGGCAGAACATATTATCGGCTACACAACTCAAGAAAGGGAGCTGAATGTTGCTGTAGACAGCTCAATGAAAAACTCCATCCAGTGCACAGATGCCACCAAAAAGCTAAACCATGTTAGGATTCATAAGGAATGGGACAGAGAAAAACACGTAAATTTTTTATACAAATCAAAGTGGCAACCTCTAATGTCCTTGGACCACCATGGCTACTACAGCACTGCACACGGGATATTTTATATCTACCTCAGAGAATTGGGGAAGAAATAGGTCTAAAAAGAAATATTTGATAATGAGAGAAAACCTCCCAGATCTGAAGAGATTTTATATTAAGTGAGAATAGTGGGATAGTGTTACGGGACTGTATAAAGAATTTCAACAGAGTAATAATTCCCCCCCCCACACACACACACACACACATTCACATGGGCAGTAGGGAGCCCTTTGGGGAGGTGCTTTAAGAGGGTAAGTAAGGGGGGTATGGAGCAGGAAATCTCCCTGGCAGTGGGGAGGGGACCAGGGCCGGCTCCAGTTTTTTTGCTGCCCCAAGCAGCAAAGCGGAAAAAAAAAATAAAGCCAATCGGCGGTACTTCGGCGGTGGCTGAATCATGCTGCTTCATTCTTCTACCCTTCGCTCCCTCTCTTCCTCTTTGGCAGCACTTCTGCAACTGCTCAAAGAGGAAGAAAGGGACTGAGGGACCCGCCACCGAATTCCACCAAAGACCCGGCCGGGCCACCCCTTTCCATTGGCCGCCCCAAGCACCTGCTTCCTTCGCTGGTGCCTGGAGCCGGCCCTGGAGGGGACAGCAGCAGGGAGTGGCAGGTGACTTGCAGTTGCGGGGAGCTGCATTGGGCAGTTGTGGGTAGCAGTAGCCGGGACTGTGTAACCTTGGGCTGGACAGTCTTTAGGGACTTTTTCTTCCTGTGCCCCTCTATGCCGTGTTGCTGGCGGAGAATGGCCACCCCATCCCACCCCAGACGCAGCTGCGTCTCACGGCACTGCAAGCTCCACCCATTAAACCCCTTCTCATTTGAGGAATGATTCAGGACAACAATTTCACAATGAAAGACAGAAAATTTACTGCAGATTAAATGGGTGGGAAAATATCCCAAATCTGAGATTGTGACATTAACATTGGAGAATTAGAGAGAAAATGGGGCAAAGCCTGAAAAGGAGAATAGTGAAAGTGTCAATAATTGCGCCATCCTTTCTCTGACTCCTGGCCACGATGGGGCGCAATGTGGCGACCCAGTGAAGCTGATTTGAGGCTGACGCAAGGTAAGCAACGCCGAACCAGCCACCTAGGGCACTGGGTTGGAAGTCGGTACAGGGGGTGGGTCTGGGTTCCCCTACATCAGTGGTTCTCAACCAGGGGTACAGGTACCCTTCGGGGTACACAGGAGTCTTTCAGGGGGTACAGCAACTCATCTAGATATTTCCCCTAGTTTTACAACAGGCTACATAAAAAGCACTAGCGAAGTCAGTGCAAACTACATTTTACACAATGACTTGTGCACACTGCTCTGTCCTGTACGCTGAAACGCAAGTACAATATTTACATTCCAGTTGATGTATGTTATCATTAGATGGTAAAGCTGAGAAAGTCAGCCACGTCCAGTCATCCTGTGCAGTGACACGCTGGTATTGCTACAGCTGTAACCTGGGGTACACGAGACACACCCGACTCCTGAAAGGGGACAGTCACCCGGAAAGTGAACCGCTGCCCCCTACAGCGCCCCCTGGGCTGCCCCCCTGAGGCAGGAGACCCCGCCCACAGCCTGATCCCCCCCACAGCCTGATCCCCGCCCCCCTCCCGCCCACAGCCTGATCCCCCTCCGCCCCGCCCCGCCCACAGCCTGATCCCCCTCCGCCCCTCCCGGCCACAGCCTGATCCCCCTCCGCCCCGCCCCGCCCACAGCCTGATCCCCGCCCCGCCCCTCCCCCCTCCAGCCTGATCCCCGCCCCCCTCCCGCCCACAGCCTGATCCCCGCCCCGATCCCCGCCCCGCCCACAGCCCGATCCCCCTCCGCCCCGCCCCCCTCCCGCCCACAGCCTGATCGCTGGCCCCCGGGAGCCGGGCGGGTCCGATCGCTCCCTCTGGAGCCCTGGCACTGGCGGGGGCGGGGCCGATCCTGGGGGCGCTGCTCGGGCCCGGGGAGCAGCGGGGACAGGGCCAGAGACCCCGGGGCTGAGCCCCCGCCCACAGCGCAGCGCCCGGCCGAGGGGCGGGGCCGCCAGGGACCAGGCCCCGCCCCCGGGACACGAGAGTTCGCCTGAGAAGCGGGAAGGCGCCGGGAGGCTCCCGGCGGGGGGGGTCTGAGAGGCGCCGGCTGGGGGCGGGGCGGGGCTGAACCCGGGGCGCTCCCTTACCTGGGCTCGAGCGAGAGGCGCCCCGCCCAGCGTAGTTCGACTCTCCTCACAGCGGAAGTGACGTGTCAGGCTGCCAAGGCAACGAGCCCCCCCAGCCGCAGGAAGCGGAAGTGCCCCATATCCCCGTCCTCCCGCGCTAGCCCTCCCCGGGCACGCTGAGAAGCGCCGGGCTCTCTCTCACGCGCGGCCTTCTATTGGCGGAGGGGGGTGCGCGTCAGAACGCCCCGCTCCCTGATTGGCGGAGAGACGCCGGGGCCAGCGCGGGGCGGGGGAGCCTCAGCTCCGGGGTCTCTGGGCCTGACCCTGGTGCGCCCCCAGGAACGTCCCCCGGGGAAACCTGCGCGGAGACGTTCCCGTGAGCGGGGAATAGAAAAGCCCCTCCCCCCCCCCGTCTTTGCAAACCCGGCGGGTGGCTCCGCCCCTCGGGGTAACTGACCCCCCCCCCCCCCGCGCCCAGGTTCTGCCCCCGCCGCTGTCCGGCAGCGCCTCGCCCCTGGGTTCACCCTGAGTCCCCCCCCCCCCCCCCGCCGTCCTTGATTGTGCCCCTCAGCCTCGCTCCCGCCCGCTCCGCCCGCCAATTTCCGCCCCTTGCTCAGACCCTGCCCCCCCCCGGCCCCGGGAACAGCCTCAGCCCATGGTACTGACCGGCCCGCTTAGTCCTTGTGGCAGCCCCGGCCCCGGCGCTAGCGCCGCCCGCGGAGACCGCCTGCTCCGGCTGGGGACACGGGTCTCGATCCCGCCTCGCCCCATCTTTTGTCACCGTCCCCGCGGCTTTGTGCCCTGAGCGGCTGCCCCGCTCGCCCCCGTTACGGCCCCTGGGAGCGATGGGTCCTGGGAAGAAGGAGGCCGGGCTTGGGGAGAACAAAGCACCGAGATCAGACCCCGGGCAGCACGTGGGGGCGGGTGCTCGGTTAAACACAAGACGCTGCTTCCTCAGTCCCTTGTGATCTGGAAACCCTGGACCCAGCAGGGTCTGTGCTGGGGAGAGACCTTCATTAAAGCTCGTGTCGTGCCCAACCCAGGGTGGGACTAGCCCCCAGTGCAGCCCCGGACTCTGCCAACATCAACTGCGAGCCAGAGACTCCAGGTGACTGAGAGAGACCCCGGGGAAAGCGCTGGGGACGGGAAGGAAAGTGACTCTCTGCCCAAGGGATTCTCAGATGTTGCCGCCCCTGGGAATCTGCTCCTTAGTTGTTAAGGTGCCTGCCAGAAGCGTGGGAGCTGCTGTTCTCAGCTGCAGCCAGGATCCGCCCCGGTCACAACTGGGATTCCGATGGGGAAAGAGAAGTGGTTCCCCTTTGTGGGGTGGAGGTGGAGGTGTCAGGAAGGGAAGAGATGGGGGAAAGCCAGAGTTGTAGGGAGGGGAAAGACCGTGTGAAATGTGGTAGATTGAACTGTCTTTGTGCAGTCAGGAAATTCCAAGGGCAGAGGTGTAGGGGTGTGTGTGTGTCGGGTGGGAGTAACAGGGGGAGTGAATGGCATCCTTTCCCTGGTTGTGCCACTTCCCTCTGAAATATTGATTAAAAATTCCTTCTAGTTTTCCCCCTTTTCTCTCTCATTATTGCATATGGATAAAAAATCCATGGAGATTTCCCCCTTTCCTGTACAATTATTCACTCTCTATTCTCATTTTATTTTTTCTCCATAATTCTCAAATGGCCATTTAAATTCTCCTCAGATTTGGAGGCTTTTCCCACCCATTTTATCTGCAGCCATTTGTCCTTGTTTAGGTGGGAAATTGTTGTCCTGACTCCTCAGTCATTCCCCAAAAGGGGTCAGGGGTTAGTGGATGCTGTTTGGGGGAGTCCTCAGACACAGCTGTCTCTAGAGTGGGGTGGGGCTGTTCACTGCCAGCAACAGGGCATGGAAGGGGCACTTTTCTAGCATTTTGTTCAGAGACTTTGTTACTGGGAGACTATGGCCTTGTCTACACTAAAGGGAAAAGTCAATCTAAGCTATGCAATTTGAATTACGTGAGTAGCGTAACTCAAATTGATGTAGCTTAGATCTACTTACCGTGGGATCCACACTACGCGACGTCAATGGGAGACGCTCTCCTATCGACTCCCCTTACTCTTCTCAATTAGGTGGAGTACAGGAGTTGACGGGAGAGTGATCAGCGGTCCTCCCGTAACCCCTTAAAAATGTGTCTGTGGGCTTCGCCCTGGTGGGAGGGGCCAGGTCTACCCTATAATAAAGTTACCAAGCATTTTCCCGGCATGGCAGAATCTAGGATATCTGTTTGCAGAGAAAAAGCCCAGCAGGGGAGGGAGCAGAAATCATGATGTGAAATTAACTTACGCCAGTTCTGTAACATCTGCAGTTGCCCTTCTCACCCTGCCAGGCTGCAGAATGACATCCAGGTTTCGCTCCAGCTCATCCCATCCTCCCATGGGACAGGGAAGAGAAATGGCTGAAATGGAGCCGGTTCAGGTAAGGATTATTGGACGGTTTGCTGGTGGGTTCCTCCTGGAGGGAGAGGGACAGCAAATCACAGGATGGGGGAATGTTTGCGTAGTCTACTAGGAGGTTGGAGCGGGCAGGAAGTTCACAGGGTGGAGAAAGGGAGGAGCGGGCAGGAAGTTCACAGGGTGGAGAAAGGGAGGAGGCCAGGCAAACCTATTGGGACTTTTTAAATATGTGGCTTAGATTCTAGGAACAGACCCATGAGACTGGAATGTGGAAATTCCCTAATTTGTGGAAGAGGAAACAACCCACTTAGATGGGGCTAGGAAAGCTGACCAGATTCCCAGTGCTGGAGCCTGATCTGACTAACCAATGGTGGATTTGAAAGATGAAGGGGGCACCCACCAGTGTGGCTTAGGGGAGATGCGCCTCCCATCATATCCAGCTCCTCACAATGAGGAGGGTGTTGGGCTTCCTACCAAGGAGCTCTCCCTGGACCCTGTGAGGGGCTCCATCTCCTGTATCAGTCTGTGGCTAGTAGATGTGTGATGGATCTGCTGGGACTGGGAGAGACAAGGGGCTTCCTGTTTGTTTCCTCATCCTGGTGTTTCCTGGATGCTCAATGTGGTGTGGGGTGAGACTCTGTTGACTGCGAACCTCCAAGAGCTTCCATTTGATTGGCTCCTTTCCCCCCATGAATAGTGGTGTTCTGACTGGGGCAGCAAGTACTGAGTGCAGGGCTCTTGCTCTTTCAGGGGCCGGTGACCTTCGAGGAGGTGGCTGTGTATTTCACCAAGGAAGAGGGGGCTCTGCTGGACCCCGCTCAGAGAGCCCTCTACAGAGACGTCATGCAGGAGAACTATGAGAATGTGACATTGCTGGGTAAGGATTCCTGTCCCCTCGGTTCTTAGAAGGGGAAATGCAGAGTTAAGGTTCACGTCACCCCCACAATGCAACCTCAACTCTGCCCTGTTTCAGCAACGCCCCAACATGGCAATGACACGTACCAGCACTCTGCCCTCCACTGTTACAGAACACTTTGGAAACAGAGCACAGGAGCAGTATAACATAAAGTCTAACATCATCTTTTTGCTAATGCAAAACTTGAATTTAGATTCCATGTAGGGAACAGACGTTTCTGACACTTGGCTGGCAGTCAAACACTGATCCCGCTCCACACAAACCATCTCAGACGTGCAAAGTGGTATCACCCCTTTACCCTCTCCCTGAGGATTCCTTTTGAGTCATTGCCTTCACTTTGCCCTGACTGAACCCTGGAGACCACTAGCACATATGCCACCAGGCTGCTGACAATCTCTGGGACAAGAACACACCCTCGTGCCCCTTCACTGACACAACCTACAACACTCAGCACGGAAATGGGGCAGACTTGATCCCTCAAGGTTCACATGCACCTCTCTTCATATCACAGTCACAGCTCTACCAAGCTGCTCCAACTAATCCGTCCTTCATCAAATTACAGCTCAAGATGACACTGCAGACAGCTGGAGGGCATGCAGATAAATGCTAATATTCCAATCTCTGGAACACAACACAAACAGTGACATGTTATTTTAGTCCTCCTTTGTCTCTATTGTAGATTTATAGACTTTTATGGCCAGAAAGGACTATCAGGTCATTTAGTCTGAGCTCTTCTATAACACAAGAGACAGAATTGCATCCATTTACTGCTGTATTGAGCTGAATACCTTGTGTTTGACTAAAGGGTCTTCCAGAAAGGCATCCAGTCTTGACTCGAAAACTTCCTGAGATGGAGAATTCTCCGCTTCCCTTTGTAGTTTGTAAACCTTTGCACGAGCCTTACTGAACCTTTCCCAGTGGCTAGTGCCAATTCCAGGGTTATGGCAGGGGCGGAGCTAAGCTTGTATTGCAGGCGTGGCATGTACTTTAACTCTTCCTTTCATAGTTTTCAGAGGTTTACATTTAGCTGCCATGCACATGTTGAAAGGACATGAATCGGCACAGGGCAATTTGAACTTTGAATGAATGTAGTTTATGGGTATTTAATTACCTTGATTTTTTTAATGTTTTTTTTTTCTTTGCCACTATAACTGTGTCTACCCTAGAGCTTTTGCTGGCATAACTATGTTGATTTTTAACATTCCTAACCGACAGAGCTATCCTGGCAAAACTTTTAAGCGCAGACTGGGAAAAAATGTGGATGTGGATTTTAGATCACTTTAAAATATTACTCTTAACCCGAACATTTTGTTATGAGAGGGCAAAACTTCCTAGAAGAATATCTGCAGGATGCAAGACACACATTGTCTGAAAGGTAGTAGAGGCAGGGCTCAGTCTCAAAGTCATGAGTGTAAATCAGGTTCAGTGGCCACAGCACATCCCCTTGAGCCAACCCGTGACAGCAGATTGCTAGACATCCTCTAGCAGTTAACAGAGATTTCATCTTGCTGCACTAGTGCATTCAATGGCATTGACTCATCAGTTTGGCTTGTGCTCTTCTAAATTCCAAATTCTACAGTTATTAACTTTTTTCACTCCTGGTATCCCAAAGAGGCAGTAGGTGCCATGTATTAAGTGAGATAAATGCTAAGTTACTGGGATCAGTCGGGGGACAATGCGAACCATAGTTTCAGCCCCAGCTCCGTGCACGACAAAATTACAAGAGCAAGATGATTTTATAAAAAGCTGTGTAGGATGTGGGGGGGGGGGCTGTATTTTAGGAACCTCTTGATCAAATAACCCCTTATTTGGACAATTAGCTCTTCCCTAAATGGCCGTAAAAAATTTGTCCAATCCGAATAAACGGGTGAATTTGCGAGTAGTTAGAATAGTTGGTCTTTAAATAGAAAATAATGCTTCCATTGAGCTAGCTCCTGCCTCTCGGGGAGGTGGATGACCGATGCCGACGGGAGAACCCTTCCCGTTGCTGTAGGGAGTGCTACACTGAAGCACTACAGCAGTGCAGCTACAGTGTTTGAAGGGTAGACAAGCCCTGAGATACGACATTCAGTGACACCCCAGTCCCGCCTATTCCTTACTGCGCTGAATCCCGCCAGCCCATGCTCAGTGGTCCCGGGTTTCTCTCTGTGAATTAGAAGCCGATCCACGGTGACTTATTTTATGGCTGGTGTCTTAATTTTCTGGGACGTGGAGTTTGTGTCGCTGTGTTTTAGGAGCCCCTTTGATGAGTAGTGTCTGGCTGTGTCCTCCCTGCTAGGGTTGCCAACTCTCCAGGACTGGCCTGGAGTCTCCAGGAATTAAAGATTAAGTCATGTGATGAAATCTCCAGGAATACATCCAACCAAAATTGGCAACCCTATTCCCAGCAGAGATGGGGCTAGTTAAATCCCTCATAAGTAAGGCTACGATTTAGTCACAGAGGCTGCGGAAGTCAGGGAATCCGTGATTTCCAGAGACCTCTGTGACTTCAGCCTGCGGAGGTCGGGAGCTGTGGAGTACCCCCACCCATGGGAAGCCCCGAGCTTCTGGCCACCATGGGCGGCGGAGGAAATCCCACAATTCCAGGCTGCCGAAGAAAGCCCCAAGCTCCCAGCTGCTGCGGGCAGCGGGGCCCCCGGAGCTGCAGGCGGTGGGGGTATCCTGCGGCTCCTGGCCCTTGCAGGTGGTGGGGGAACCCAGCAACTCCACACTGTCGTGAGTGGCAGGGGCCCCCCAGAGCTCCAAGCCACTGCAGGCGGTGAAGCTCCCAGCTGCTGCAGCCAGGAGGAGGCCCGCAGCATCCAGCTACAGGGGGCGGGGGGACCTGGAACTCTGACACCCAATGGAGCCCCAGCGCTCCCAGCCAACCAGCAGCTGCTCAGCCGTTACAGGCGATGTGGGGACCTGCAGATCCCCATTTTGTCAGGGATATTTTTAGTAAAAGTCACGGACAGGTCATGACGTCTGTGGATTTTTCTTTATTTCCTGTGACCTGTCTGTGACTTTTACTAAAAATATCCCTGACAAAATCTTAGCCTTACTCATGCACGTTTGATCACCTAGGGAGCTGCCCCCAGGATTTTACTGGTTAAAATGGGCTGGGGTTAAAGTAATAGTATCTTCTTTGTGACGAATGTCCCATGAATTCCCCGATCTCGCTTGTTTTCTTTCCCCGGAGCAGGGTTTCCAGTGTCCAAACCCGATGTGGTCTCCCAGCTGGAACAAGGGGAGGAGCCGTGGGTCCTGGATCTCCAGGGCTCTGTGGAAAGAGGGATCCTGAGAGGTGTCTGCATAGGTGAGGAATCATTAAATCAATTCCAGAACTCTCAGTGCCTGAAAGAAACAGCTGGGACTCCCTAAAGACACCCTGTCAGCTCTTGGAGTTTGGGATTATCCCCAGGAGGTATTTTATCCTCAGGGCAGCTGTCACAAATGGCTTCCTATGGCTCCTGATTGACACCTGGCAGTCGTTCCCTCCCTGATGGGAGGCGGAGGTAGAACTCAAAAAGAACAGGAGTACTTGTGGCACCTTAGAGACTAACAAATTTATTAGAGCATAAGCTTTCGTGGGCTATAACCCACTTCTTCGGAGGTAGAACTGGTTCCCTCCTCTCTCCCCTATGGAGAAGAGTTTTGGAGAATTCAGCTACTAGTTCTTTTTTTTCTCTCTCTCCAACTCTAATTTTGGTTTGTTTTCCCCTTTTCCATCCCTGTTTCTGAGGTTTCTCTCTCTATCCGAGCAGGTGCTGGGATGGTGAGTGAGAACGAGGAGCAGAATCCTCAGCAGGAAGATGGTGAGCAAGTGGAACCACATGGGGGATTATCACAAAGATCCAAAAGGAATGTGTCCAGGCATCGTGTGCAGGGAAAAGCCTGTGAGAGGGAGCACAGGCCAGAGAGAGAGCAGAGAAACCAGCCCAGAGAGAAAGAGGGTAAATCCAATTATTGTCAAGGAACTCACAAGGACCTCAAGCAAATCAAAGCCCAGCAGATAAAACCTACAGGAGAGAGAAAAAACACATGCACCGAGTGTGGGAAAACCTTCACTCTGAACTCCACCCTCATTAGACATCAGATGATCCACATGGGAAAGAACCTCTACAAATGCTGTGAGTGTGGGAAACAGTTCAGTGAGAAATCAAACCTTATTAAACATCAGACAAGTCATACAAGAGAAAGATCCTATCAGTGTTATGAGTGCAGGAAAAGCTTCACTCAGTGCTCATCCCTTATTAGACATCAGAGGATCCATATGGGAGAGAGACCCTACGAATGCTGTGAATGCGGGAAAAGCTTCACTGTCAAATCAGATCTTAATAAACATCAGAGGATCCACACAGGCGAGCGCCCATATGAATGCTGTGAGTGTGGGAAAAAGTTCACTTGGAGCTCAGCGCTTATTAATCATCAGAGGATCCACACAGGAGAGCGACCTTATGAATGCTGTGAGTGCGGGAAAACGTTCCTTCAGAGCTCAGGCCTTCTTAATCATCAGAGGATCCACACAGGAGAGCGCCAGTATGAATGCTGTGAGTGCGGGAAACAGTTCAGTAAGATTTCAAAACTTATTAAACATCAGACAAGCCATACAAGAGTGACACCCTATGAATGCTGTGAATGCAGGAAAAGCTTCACTAAGCGCTCAACCCTTATTAGACATCAGAGGATCCATATGGGGGAGAGACCATATGAATGCTGTGAGTGTGGGAAAAGCTTCACTGCCAGATCAGATCTTAATAAACATCAGAGGATCCACACAGGCGAGCGCCCCTATGAATGCTGTGAGTGCGGGAAAAAGTTCACTTGGAGCTCAGCGCTTATTAATCATCAGAGGATCCACACAGGAGAGCGACCTTATGAATGCTGTGAGTGCGGGAAAACGTTCCTTCAGAGCTCAGGCCTTATTAATCATCAGAGGATCCACACAGAAGAGCGCCTGTATGAATGCTGTGAGTGCGGGAAACAGTTCAGTAAGATTTCAAAACTTATTAAACATCAGACAAGCCATACAAGAGTGACACCCTATGAATGCTGTGAATGCAGGAAAAGCTTCACTCGGAGCTCATCCCTTATTAGGCATCAGAGGATCCACACAGGAGAGAGACCATATGAATGCTGTGAGTGTGGGAAACGCTTCACTGTCAAATCAGACCTTAGTAAACATCAAAGGATCCACACGGGAGAGCGCCCGTATGAATGCTGTGAGTGCGGGAAACGGTTCACTTGGAGCTCAGTGCTTATTAATCATCAGAAAATCCACACAGGAGAGCGACCCTATGAATGCTGTGAGTGCGGGAAAAGTTTCATCCGAAGCTCACACCTTAATAGACATCAGAGTCTTCACAAGGGAGATACACAGCATAAAAACTTTGTGTAGGGCAGAAAAAATACATTTTTAAAAAGACATTTGCTAATTCTTACATAGTGATCTTTTAGGGCTGTTTGCACCATTTGCATCACCGTGTTCTCTCAGCTTCCTCAGGTGAGTTGCCCGCTTTTCCTTTTGCAGGTCACTCTTCTCAGGGGTGAATCCCATGGTCCTTTCTACTAATTCTTTTCTCCTGTGAGTCATGGGAGTGTGTCCCTCCTGCCAGGAATGTCCATCAGCCCTTGCTGGGGGAAATAGGGGTGACCTCAAGTAGCTACACTGAGCAAAAATCGACCTTGGCTTTGTCTCCTCTAGGATTTTCCATGGAGTTGGCCTGCTCGAGGTAGCTATCCTCATGTAAACACACAGATAGCTTTGCAATGTTGACATAGCCCAGGTACAATGGTTGGGGTTAGCTAGCACCTTCCCCTTTGACCTGTCCTAATCGACACCAATATTCATAGTCTAAACAAGCCCTGAGGCTCACATTCAAACTGTCACCCTACTACCAGAGCAACTGTTAATCACCAAGTTCCCCCTTTGGCAACAGATTGTCTCATTCCCAGTTGTTCTCACACTGGTCCAGGTTGTGCTGGACAGCAGGTTGTTTGTTTGTTCACTATTTTTCGTATTTAAAATATATTTAAATATAACGAAGAGGAGGCACAGCAGTGGGACAAATGTATTGTTTCGGCCTTTGTGACAAAGGAAGGAAATGGGCTGAGTCAGATGGATTCCCTCCTTCTCCATGACCATCACTATGCCTGTTCCCTCCAACAGCGCTGGTGTCTGTGTGAGCCACAATGGAGTTTATCCTCCCTTTATTCTACCCCCCACCTCCCAAAGAGTCTCTGCAATTTGATCCTAAATCCGACTCCTTAGGGCTAGCGATGCAAGTGTCACAGACCTGGATGGGGAATTCCAGTGGATCCGAAACACAGAGTGATCATTCTGTGCTTTTATCCCTGTTTCCATCTATTGGCAAAGCCACTTCTGGACATTTTCCTGCTGATCTGGGATTGTCAGCAGATGAGAAGGGTGGCAGTTTTCCTCCATTACGATGTTGCTAATTATTTTTCTAAATAACACGACTCCATAATAATGAAGTGCTGTTGAATGAAGCAGGTTTGAATGGATCAGAGGAGAAAATGATGGGGGAATCTGCTCTCCTGATTATTTTTGAATAATCAGAGGTAATCCGCTCTGGAATTTCACTTTGTATGAAAGAGAAAGTGACTTATACTGCTCTGTGTTGTGGATTGTTCTCTCTCTTCTGAAGGCCATTTCGTCACATTATTGAATATTAGTTCTCTGGGATGTGGCTCGGATTTATCAAGGACTTTGGGACAAATGACTGTTTGCTAAAAGAGTCCTTCCTTATTTTAGTTGTGTCTTTCCCCCACTGCTGCATGATGACATGAAAAAAACTCAAGTGCAATTCACTCATCAGGAGAAGATGCTCCAAACCGTTGGGCATACTGCCAAGGCAACAGTAGTGGGTTTAGGGCTCCACTCTGAAATGGTGAACAACAGCACACCCCAAATTGTGCAACTAACTGAAGTCACTGGGTGCGTGTGTCCTATGATTTGGGAAACGCGGTCTCTGTCTGTGTTGATTTGGAAAAAATAGAAGTTCATTTCTGGTGAACTTGCCCATGAGAGATGCTGCAAATGTGCACTACAGTGAACTCCGTGTTGAATGTGATATAGTTGCAGAATATCTATTTTTAATATACTCTGCTCCTTTGGTGACTTACAGGGATTCTGATGCAGGAGTGTTTCTAGTCCCTAACTTGGACCTGTGCCACCAGTTCAAATAAACAAATTGGGTGTGTTTGGGGAAGCCATTCCTCACTAACACTGCTCACGTTTTGGGTGGTTTTGTAAAGGATTCAATTCCAGAGAAGGGTAAATGTACCCTGACCATGGCCAAGGATTTGGCAAGAACTCAGTTTGATATAGAAGGTACCCAGTAGTCGATTTTTGCCCCAAAGAAGGAAGCTGTGGTGAACTACAGTCCAGGTAAAACTGTTTGTTTTTTAACACTGCTCCCTAGTTCAGTGTCTCAGATTACACTCCCAAGGGTTGCCATGGCTTAATTGGAAGGTCCTTCACTATTTGGATCCAAAGTTCCATGAGGCAAAGTGAGAAATAGTTGATGCCTTCAGAGGACATTCCTTCGCCAGCCTGATTGGGCAACAAGGCGTTTCATGCTGTTGAAATGGTGGTAACTGATGAGGGAATGCATATGCCAGGTTCCAATTTCAGACTGCTGGACATACAGACGTTGAGTCCTGATTTTAGGCTTTTGTCTCGTAGTTTTGCTCTTGTGTCTTATGCAGTTGTGCCACTTTGCCTCAACTTTCTGCTTCTTTGAAAGAGTGGAAGGTGTGAATATAGAGTTGAGGTCCTTTTTCTCAGGATGCAAACCTTCCCACATAGCATGAGACCCCTTCCACTAACACTTATGTCCAAAGCCCCAGAGATAAATGAACTCACAGATGTGGAAAGCTCCTATGCTGGTGTAGATCACATTTACACAGTGCTCACTTGGTGGAAATGGGGATTAAAAGGAAACTAACACGTATGATAAAATTTTATAATCTTTGAATATGTTCTTGTAACCAGTGAAAATGAAATTACCGATGAAGTTAATTTCAGGTTTAAAGCCTAATTTAGTGATAACCTGAATTATATTGGAACACTGTGACTTGCATCGGTTTGCTTTTTGCAAGTAATATACAAAGTGGTGGCTAACCCTAAAAAGTTTATTTGATGTAAAATACCCCTGTGGACTAAGGCATTCTGCAGTACATCATCACTCCAAGGTTGAGGTGGTGGAATGGGTGAGAAAACTAGTGTATAGGAGAGCACAGAACCAGACTTCGGTTGTTTCTATTTCAAATGGAATATGTTTTTGACAACCTTTAAAGTAAAATTATGTAAGGAGACAAGTTGTGAAACCTTTTACCAAATTAGACTGTACGGGTCACTCAGTTCCCCTCTTCTCTGCAAAGCAAAGATGTATAATGTCTGTCATGAGATGTCCCTGGTTCTTTTTAGGAATGGCAATGGATGCATGATGCAATAGGTTTTTTCTGTTGTTTTTGCCACCTGTTATTTTTCTGGGAGCTGAGACCCCTTTTCCTCTTTTGAGGAAGCCAGCTGTTATGGCTCAGCCTTTTAACCCCCAAGCCAAGCTATGGAAACTCCTCCAAACTGTCCTTGGTATTTTCATTTTTGAGATCTTTGGGGTGCAAATCTCCACATTGTACGTGGTTCACAACAACCGATCTTTTAAGAAAACTGCTGGGTTAAGTGGGACTCTTCCAAACTGACGATAGCCCACGTTCTGCCTCACTTGAAATGGTTCCGGCCACGTTGTCTGTAACCAAGGCGTCCTGCACTCCTCATTTGCCCGGAGACTTCAGGGGAGTGACTGTAATGTGGGGTGAGCTGGAATCAACCAAAAAGACCAAAGTAAAGGTGGAAGCCCTTTTGTACCAGCAACCTAAGAAAGATGGACATGCCGGGACCCTGGAACTGATCCCTTCTGGGGAAAGAAGTCTTAACATCAACAACAGGCTGTGCCAGCCTTGACCTGTCTTCTCCTACCTGAGAAAGCTTGCGAATGTGGAGTACTGAGCCTGTGACCCCATCTCCTGAGTCCTCTAACTCCCACTCTGTGAGTCCAGAGTTAGTCAATTGTCCATTTCAGTGTCTTGTTATTTTTTCTATATTTCCATACTTGTTTTTATTAACTGGGAGACGCCCCAGCCTTTCTATTCTACTTTGATTTTTGAGTGGGTCTCAGCGTGTGCATGTGGGTATGAAACCTGCCACATCCACGCAGGGGAAGAGCTACAAATAATAATTCCCTAATCTAAATAAGCCAAAAATGCTGCCCTACAAAATGATTGAACGTGCTCCTTGTTCTGTGAAAGTGTTCTAAGAACCTAAGCTGTCGGATAGATACTGTTAAATACCTGTGTATTAAGGTCTGAATCTGTATCTGTACTAAGGTTTTCATCTGTGGAAGCCACTGGGAGAAGGTTAGCCACATACTGGTGAAATCTAAGGCAGAAGCCCTGAAGTTGTGGCTTAAATAAACTGGTGTTAGTATTGAAATATTGCATCGGCTCAGGGTGGATCACATTGCCTGGGTGAAGTTCTCTAATTGGGATTAATAACTAAATGAGCAACTGCCTCCTTGGGTTCCTGCTTTAGGATTTATAAGGGTTGATTTTTTGTTGTATAATTCTGATGATTTGGCTGAACTGATGACTTGATTCCAAAGCAGGATACTTGTTAACTGATGGATTTCCTGATCTGAGCTGAACGTGATCACGGTATTGTATACCCTAGAGCTAGCTGAGTAGTGTTCATAATACTTTAGGTTTAGGAGGTGTGTTCTTCATTTTATGTGTGCATTTTAATGAAATGTGTAAAAGGGATATTGAGTCATGTCTTTCAATAAGCGACATGGGCCAGAACCGTAGAGAATGTGGGTGAAAATCAAGCAGCCCAAAATGGAGCCTTATCAGCTCCCTCTATATTAATCTGTTGGTTCTCATATAGGAACAGCTGGGTGGGCACACATTTCATCTCCCACTGCAACCTGGGGGGGCTCAGAGCATCGTAAGGAAAAATGACCTCCCCTCTCAGGCTTTCAGGAGTAGTGGGGGTACACATGGGCCAGGGGCCATGTGTCTGCCTGCTGGGGGGAGGGGGGGGGAGGAAGGAGGGGTAGTAGAGCTTGGGTGGTGGTGGATTTCTCTGCTGTCATCACCAGGCCTAGCTGCCACACCCATGTGGTTTGGCCTGGGGTTGTCATGTCAGGCCCAGCTGAGATTGGGGGTCTCATTTGAAGGGTTCTAAGTGGAGGTGACAGGGCTCGAGCAAGCCAGAAATGTGGGGGGCGGGGCGGAGGTTCTCTGGTTCGCTCGACCCGTCCCCAGCAGCCACACCTGGGTGGGAAGCGGTGACAACCACCACCTCCCAAGGGGGACTCTCTCACAGGCAGCTGCCATGCTGCACAAAGGCAGCCCTTTGGAGCGGCCACCCTCAGCTGGTGGGAGAAGCGGCTCCGTCCTGCCCCCTCTGCTCCCCATAGACACTGGTAGCAGGGTCCCTCTGCTCAGCCCAAGTTCGGGTCATTGCCTGTGCCCCTCCCCCTGCTGAGGTGTCCACGAGGGCACAGGAGCTCCGGGGAGACACTGTGGTGCTGAGAGTCTCCCTGGGCTGGGGCTGGCCCAGAAGCCTGTGATCCCCATTACTGTGGCCCCCAACCTCTCAGGAACTGGTGGGATTGGCTGCCCTGGCCTGGGATGTGAGGCTGGAAGGTTCCTCCCAGAGGTGACACGTGGGGCACTCCCCTCCCTTTACATTGTGCCCCTCCACTATCAGCAGGTCTGAATCATTTCTGCTGGGAGGGGTAGATTGTCCCAGTCACGGTGTATATGTACACCCTGTCCCTTGTTGGACAGGCTCTCAGGCTCTCCAGCTCCGGGAGGGGGTGTGCTGATACCTCAGTTTCAGCCTACCAGACTGCATTGGGTCTAGCCATGATGAGATTCACGGGTCAGGGTCAAAGCGGCAGCCCCCAGATGCAGGGCAGCATGGCCTAGTGGCCAGACTCCATATTAGCAGCCCCCAGATGCAGGGCAGTGTGGTCTAGTGGCCAGAGTCAATATAGCAGCCCTGAGATGCAGGGCAGTGTGGTCTAGCAGCCAACATCAGAGGGGTGTGGCGGCCCAGGTGGGGGGGGGGGGGAGGCCTGGGACCATCTGACTGCACCGGGCCCTAATCCAGGGCTTTGACTAATGGAGTGGGCCAGCACTGGGTCAGCGAGGAATGCCACTGGATCACGCTGACCTCACACGGGTAGGAGATACCGAACTTCCTGAAGTTGCAGTCCATGAGGGACCAAGGGCTCCCGGTTCCTCAGCGCAGGTAACTCCCTGGGATCCTGATGGCAACGTATCTTTGGGCCGGATCTCAGGATCTCTGGCTCCAGCAGGAAAGGGCTGAGACGGCGCCTCAGCTGGAGCCTCGCCCAAAGATCCTCCTTCTCTGGTTGTCAACCCAGCCTGAACCGGGCTGCTCCCTTTTATACTAGCATAGCGCTTGGAGCATGCCGAGTATGGTCTGAGGGGCAGGAACTCCTCCGCCCATAGTGTGGGGTTACCCCAGACTAGTCCAGAAGGAGTTATGTATGCCTGTGGTGGGGCGGCTGCCTCACCTTCATGAGAGAGGGGGCTAGAATAGGCCAGAGCGGCTGCGCAGGCCAGCAGCCAATCAGGGCTAGGCTAGGCCCTACCTAAAGGCTGCACAGGAGCGCAGCAAGCAGTGTCTCCCAGGCCTTCAAAGGGTGAAGGTCTGTCTCCTGTGTGAGGAGACTAGCACCTGGGACAGCGCAGTGCTAGGCAGGCTCTGGGGAGCTGAAGGGAACTCCAGCCCACCTGCCAGGCTGCAGGCCCTGAGGGAAGGGCCTAACCAGTGCAAAGGGGCCAAAGGGAAAGCGGCCCAGGGAGAGAGACACACAAGGGGAGAGACGAAGGGCAGGAAGGCTGCTGCCAAAGGGTCCCTGGGTTGGGACCCAGTGTGGAGGGCAGGCCTGGGTCCCCCCTTGCACGTGCACCCAGCCATTGGACATGGCAGTAGCGGACTGCACCAGACCCCTGACACAAAGGGTTAGACGTTGGGGTGTGGTTGATCACTGTGGCTGGGGCACAGAGAAAGACTGGACTAGGGGGCACTGCTGGAGGGCAGTGGCCTGAAATGGATGTTGCCGAGCAGGGAGCAACACAGGTCCGGACACCAGCAGAGAACAGACCATGGATGGGACACCACCAGCAGAGGGTGCTCCCCATAGACTCAGCTAATTCCCAGAGCGACCAGCGGGAGGTGGTGTGTTCCAACCCCATCACAATGCCCCATCACACAAGACCGCCCTTAAGATGGACCCCAAAAGGCAGTCCGTCTCTTCCCCTCCCAACCTAGAGAAGAAGTCTGCATTGGCGTGGGCCTTACCCAGTCGATGACATACGCAGAAGTCATATGGCTGGAGGGAGAGGTACCAACGCATTATCTGGGGATTTGTCTCCTTCATGCTGTCTAACCATCTGAGAGGTGCATGAGCAGTAATGAATGTGAAGGTGCTGCAAAGTAAATTATAACGTAGGGCATCAAAAGCCCAATTCACGGCCAAAGCCTCTTTCTCAATCATTGAATAATGGGTTTCTCTGGGAAACAACTTATGGCTCAGATACAAAATGGGGTGTTCTTCCCCGTCTACTTCCTGAGACAGGATGGCCCCCAGTCCCCCTTCTGAGGCATTGGTTTGGAGCTAGAAGTATGAGGACTAAAGAAACAGCTAGCATGGGAGTCAGAGTCTGAAAGGCCTCTTCAGTTTGGTCAGCCAACGCACTTGCTGGGGCTGGGAGCTCTTAGTCAGGTCAGGTGGGGTGGGGTGCGATTGTAGCCCAAATGGCATTGTGATGAACTGGAAGAGGTCATATGGTGTGGGAAGGTCAGTATTCGCCCGGGAGTTTGGCGTCAGGGTTATCTGCCAATACCCTTTTGTTAAGTCCAGGATCAACAGATATTTGGCTCTCCCTACCTGCTCTAGGAGTTCTTCGATGTGTGGCATCAGGTGTGCATCAAACCAGAAGATAGCATTGACCTTTTGGAAACTGATGCAAAAATCAGATGTTCCTATCTGGTTTTGGGTCCAAGACGATTGGGCTCCACCATTCGCTTCATGATTGTTCAACCACTCCTATCTTGAGCATCTCCTCCAGTTCCTGGCAGACGGCAGTCCACATTTTCCGGGGAAGAGGCCAATCGTCATCCGTCCCTCTCTGTCCCAGGGGTGTTGTGATGTGATGGTTTATGACGGTCCATCCAGAGTGGGTTGACAAGACGTCCGGGAAGTCCTGCAGGAGGTGCTGTAACTGCTCTCATTTTGCTCTTCTCTAGTGGCCCAACAAAATCCATTCTGACACATTCAAAGGGTATGCCCACCACTGGGATATAAGGGGGCCTCTGGGTAAATCCATAAGTTCATGGAGGATAGGTCCATCAATGGCTATTAGCCAGGATGGACGGGGATGGTGTCCCTAGCCTCTGTTTGCCAGAAGCTGGGAGTGGGCGACAGGGGATGGATCATTTGATGATCCCCTGTTCTGTTCATTCCCTTTGGGGCCCCTGGCACTGGCCACTGTCAGAAGACAGGATACTGGGCTAGATGGACCTTTGGTCTGACCCAGTATGGCCGTTCTTATGTTTATAAATAAACTCCCCACCCCAAAAGTGAAAGCTGGGAGCAGCACCAAACTCATGACATATCACCCTCAAGCTGTGTTGCAGTTAAGAGCTCCGTCTGGGGCTAGGGCATGCGCTGTGAGCTGACCTCAGGTATGAAACTCAGGGAGGGCTACAGCCCCTACATGCTCCCCCTAAATGGTGCCCCTGCAGCCAGGAGGAGCAGAAGCACCCAAAGCAGGGGACCTCTGGTCCTCCCAAGATTGAGACTTTCCTACAGTTTGACTTGACTTTCTCTGCCATGTACTGACAGACTGTTTGAGCCATCTTCCCTTCTATCTCCCAATCTCTTCTCCTGAGCGTCATTCTTTTTACCCTCTTCTCACCAACCCATCCCCCTCTCTTTTCCCCATCAGTGGCCTTCTCCCTTACCTTCACCTGGGCCCCTCCTGATTAAACCCAACAACAACAACACTCCGTGGCACTCACATGCCATTGGCTGCCCTCACACTGTTTACTCTACTGGGGTGTTCTACCCCTTCCCCATCCTGCATCTGTCTGCTCCTCACGGCCAGGGCCGTCTTCCTTTTCTGTGTTTGTACATCATCTAGCACAACAGGGGTCTGGTCTGTGACTGGGGCTTCTAGGGCTAAGGGAATAGAAATAACAGCATTTCTCTAAACTGGTGGCACAGGTGTCAGTCAGGAACTAGACACAAGTCGGGCTCACAATCTCTGTTAACGGGGGGAGGGATAGCTCAGTGGTTTGAGCATTGACCTGCTAAACCCAGGGTTGTGAGTTCAATCCTTGAGGGGGCCACTTTAGGAATCTGGGGCAAAATCAGTACTTGGTCCTGCTAGTGAAGGCAGGGGACTGGACTCGATGACCTTTCACGGTCCCTTCCAGTTCTAGGAGATAATTAAATTAATGGAGATATCCTATCTGAGGTGGAGTTTCTAAGCAAAAATCATTACTTATTTTCCTGCACCTCTCATCTTCAACACTGATTGTATTTTACACACATTTGCAGTTCCTACTGAGGGGTGAGTTCAACAAAAAAAAAACACAGTTCTATTTTCTCCACATCTCCATGAGTAGGGACAGCTTTCCCCAAATTATTGAATTAGGTAGGAGATGACTTCAAACGTAAACTTCTGTAAAGCTGTGACATAGCAGGATACCATCCAGACTAATGAGCAGCTGTGTCACCCCTGCCCTCAAACCCTGGGTGCCTTACAATGACTTGATGAAATAGATCCCACCTAGGCCACTCACAAATAGCCTTCCAGCATGAAAGACTCACCCTGAGTGTGTGTAACTGTAGCCTGCCAGCCACACTGGGGTTACACTCTGCCTCTCCCCAGCCTTGGTTATACTGCACGATAACCCCCCAACACACTCCCAGTCCCAGATTTCCCCCAGAAATGTATGTCCTGTACTGCCCAGCCCTCTCCTGGACAGCACACAATATTTGAAGACCAATAAACCTTTAAGAGAATAATCTGTCAGTTTATTATTACAAATAGCAACTCAAACTTCAGTTTAAATACACTGGCTTATATAAAACAGAAAAGTTTAATAACTACAAAGAGGGATTTTTATGAGTACAGGAAATGAGGCATAAAAGTCAAATGGTTTCAAGAAAAATAAAGAAAATGCTTACTAACATATTGCTAAGAAATTATCTGTTTCAAAGCAGATTTTTCTCAGCAGATGCGTCAGTAGTCTTACTGACCAAACTCTTTAGGTCAGGACCCCTCCATCAAAGCACAATGGTGGTGCTATTTTGTCATCTCAGATGCAGAGAATACAATGGATAGGAGGAGCAAGGGGTGTTGGGGGGGGGTATCTTCCCCTTCTTTTTTTGGTCCCTGCCACCTTTCCTGCCAAAGAATGGGCACTTAGCAGGTAATGGTCCATCACCCTTCTTTACATCTGGCTGAGGCATCAACTGCCCTTTGTCTCTGAGGAACTGTTTTTGACCACTCCCCAGATTTATCTGGGTAGCATTCTATTAGGCACGATTTCAGCTTGTTTTTATTACTTCACATATAACACTGATATGTGTATTTTGCCATGATATTGTTGATTAGCAAATGATGAATTTTAAATGGTATCCGAGAAGACATGCCTTGTACAAAAATTACTGCATTAATGTGTAGGGTGTGAACACAGGGGTATAGTCTGTCACAAGAGCCTGGGTCACAACTGCCTTGGGAAACAAATACATGGGCCTTTTGCCCAGTTCCTAGTCACTTATTGTGGCTTTCTCTGCCCAGATCATCTGAGACAATATTGACCTTAAATAATTGAACAACACTGTGATTGTATTCAGTTATTTCAGTTAGTTTCACAATTTGGGGTGTGCTGTTGCCCATCATTTCAGATGGGAGAAAAACAGTTGGTAACACGTCCAATAGCTTGGTATTATCTCCTGTTGACTGAACTGAAATTGAAGTTTCTCCATGTCCTCATCGAAGGAGGCAGGGGAAAAGCAAAAATAAAATAAAGTATACAGTGCTCACTTTATATTAGTTTTATTAAATATTTGCACTGCAAAAATTATAAAGAAATTGTATTTTTCAATTCATCTCCGAGATTGCACTGCAGTACTTGTATCTTGAAAGTGCAACTTTCAAATGTACATTTTTTTTGTTACATAACTGCACTCAAACAAGACAATGTAAAACTTTAGAGCCTACAAGTCCATTCAGTCCTACTTCTTGTTCAGCCAATCACCAAGACAAACAAGTTTCTTTACATTTACAAGACATAATGCTGCCTGCTTCTTATTTACATCACCTGAAAGTGAGAACAGGTGTTTGCATGGCACTTTTGTAGCCAGCATTGCAAGGTATTTATGTGCCAGATACAAATGTTTAGCGTATGCCCCTTCATACTTCGGCCACCATTCCAGATGAGATGCTTCCATGCCGATGATGCTCATTCAAAAAATGCATTAATTCAATTTGTGACTGAACTCCTTGGGGGAGAAATGTATGTCTCCTGCTCTGTTTTACCTGCATTCTGTCATATATTTCATGTTATAGCAATCTTGGATGATGACCCAGCACATGTTGTTCGTTTTAAGAACACTTTCACTTCAAATTTGACAAAACACAAAGCAGGTACCAGTGGTGAGATTTCTAAAGATAGTTCCAGCACTCGACCGAAGTTTTACGAATCTGAAGTGCCTTCCAAAATCTGAGAGGAATGAGGTGTGCAGCCTGCTTTCAGAAGTCTTAAAAGAGCAACACTTCAATGCAGAAACTACAGAACTGAACCACCAAAAAAGAAAATCAACTTTCTGCTGGTGGCATCTGATTCTGATGATGAAAATGAATATGTGTTGATCCACACTGCAGTGGATCGTTATCAAGCAGAACCCGTTATTGGCCTGGACGCATGACCTCTGGAAGGATGGTTGAAGCATGAAGGGACATATGCATCTTTAGTGCATCTAGCACGTAAATATCTTGCGACGCCAGCTACAACAGTGCCATGCAAACACCTGTTGTCACTTTCAGGTGACATTGTAAACAAGAAGCAGGCAGCATTACCTCCTGCAAATGTAAACAAACAAACTGAACAAGAACTAGGACTGAGTAGACTTGTTGGCTCTAAAGTTTTATATTTTATTTTTGAGTGCAATTATTTATTGTATATAATTTTACATTTGCAAGTTCAACTTTCATGATAAAGAGATTGTACTACATTAGTTGTATTGGGTGAATTGAAAAATACTATCTTTTGTATTTTACTGTGCAAGTATTTGTAATAAAAATAATATAAAGTGAGCACTGTTCAGTTTGTATTCTGTGTGGTAACTGAAATCAGTATATTTGAAAATGGAGAAAAACATCCAAAAATATTTAATACATTTCAATTGGTATGCTATTGCTTAACAGTGCAATTAATCACAATTAATTTATTTTTATTATTCTTTAACAGTGAGACTAATTGTGCAATTAATCATGATTAATTTTTTTAATTGTGAGATTAATTTTTTTCATCGCTTTACAGCCCTAGTTTTATTATTTTCAAAAGTTCTATCATCATCATAATGGAAAACTAAACAAAACAAGCTCAACCTCTTCACCTGCAAACAATCTCATCTCAGTAGGAAAAATCCTAGAAGAAGCTTTCCCAAACTGGGATTTGAACTCCCAGTGACCAAGCTGTGTTTGACATCCATTCAAATTCCCCTTGCAGGTCTGTGACACTGTCATCTCAGTTTCAAAAATACTGTTTTATGATCAAAGAAAATAAAATGTGATTCCCAAGCAGAGGGCTGAGAACACTGAATCATAAGACACAATGACAGGTGGAGGTGTAGTAAGTGGAGAAGATAAATTCTGTCTGGCTCAAACAGAGGAAACATTACTGGGGTAATTTGGAAGGTGGGAATCCCTCCAACTCACCAATTCTTCTTTAGGTGTCACAGAGGTTGAAATTCCCCCCCCCACACACACACCCTCCCCCATCATTCATCCTGCTCCTTCTGTTATATTTAAATATATTCAATATGGAAAAATGGTAGAAAAACTTTCAACACAACCCAGTGTAATGTGAGAACAAATGGGAATGAGACAATCTGTCCCTACTGGGGGAACCTGGTGTCTAACAATTTCTTTGCAGTGAGAGGAAAAGTATAAATGTGATACTCCAAATATATTTAGATTAGGAAAAGCGATGAAGGTTATGTCAGGTGTTGAGGAAATTTGCTAAATTATTCTGGACACCATATATATTTTTACATTAGGATAGCTAATTGAAGCTAGCTAACTCCATGGAAAATCCTAGTGGAGTCAAGGCCCATGTAGGTTTAACCTCCATGTACCTAGTTGAGGTCTCTCCTGCTTCCCCCACCTGGGATTGACTGAAATTCCAGTTGGAGGGACACACATCCATGACAGAGGACAAAGGAGTTGCTGAAAAAGACAATGGGATTCCCCCCAAGAGAGGATGAGCTACAAAAGGGAAAAGCAGATAACTCAGCTGGGGGAACTGAAAGCCCTAGGGACACAAAGCTTCTTTTAAGCTCACTATGTGGGAATTAGCAAAAGGAAAACAAAATCTTTCCTTAGCTCTAGACAAGGTTTTTATGGTTTTTATCTCCCTTGCAGCTTCTCTGATGATAAACAAAGGCTGAGCTCTGATGGAAAAATTTCCCACACTTGGAGCATTCATAGGATCTCTCACCTGCATGGATCCTCTGATGTTTAATAAGGTGTGAGCGCCGAGCAAAGGTTTTCCCACACTCACTACATTCATAGGGTTGCTCACCTGTGTGGATCTTCTGATGTCTAATAAGGGCTGAGCTCTGAGGGAAGGTTTTCCTGCACTCACAACATTCATATGGTTTGTCCCCAGTGTGGATCCTCTGATGGCTAATAAGGGCTGAGCGCTGAGGGAAGGTTTTCCCACACTCACAGCATTCATAGGGCCTTTCCCCTGTATGGATCCTCTGATGGGTAATAAGGGTTGAACGCTCAGTGAATTTCTTTCCACAGTCACAGCATTCATAGGGTTTCTCCCCTGTATGGATCCTCTGATGGTTAATTAAGGCTGAGCTCCGAGCGAAGGTTTTCCCACACTCACAGCATTCATAGGGTTTCTCCCCTGTGTGGATCCTTTGATGTGTAACAAGGTTTGAGCTGGCAGTGAAGCTTTTCCCACAGTCAAAGCATTCATAGGGTTTCTCCCCTGTATGGATTCTCTGATGGTAAATAAAGGCTGAGCTCCGAGAGAAAGTTTTCCCACACTCACAACATTCATAGGGTTTCTCCCCTGAGTGGATCCTCTGATGTTTAATAAGGGCTGAGTGCCGAAGGAAGATTTTCCTGCACTCACAGCATTCATACGGTTTCTCCCCTGTGTGGATCCTCTGATGTTTAATAAGGTGAGAGTGCCAAAGGAAGGCTTTCCTGCACTCACAACATTCATATGGCTTGTCCCCAGTGTGGATCCTCTGATGGCTAGTAAGGGCTGAGCGCTGAGGGAAGGTTTTCCCACACTCTCTGCATTCATAGGGCCTTTCCCCTGTATGGATCCTCTGATGCTTAATAAGGGTTGAGCGCTCAGTGAAAGTTTTCCTACAGTCACAGCATTCATAGGGTTTCTCCCCTGTATGGATCCTCTGATGCTTAATAAAGGCTGAGCTCCAAGCAAAGGTTTTCCCACACTCACAGCATTCATAGGGTTTCTCCCCTGTGTGGATCCTTTGATGTGTAACAAGGTTTGAGCTGGTAGTGAAGCTTTTCCCACATTCGTGGCATTCATAGGGTTTCTCCCCTGTGTGGATTCTCTGATGGTAAATAAGGGCTGAGCTCCGAGAGAAAGTTTTCCTGCACTCACAACATTCATAGGGTTTCTCCCCTGTGTGGATCCTCTGATGTTTAATAAGGCTTGCACGCTCAGTGAAGGTTTTCCCGCACTCACAGCATTCATAGGGTTTCTCACCTGTGTGGATCCTCTGATGTCTAATAAGGGCAGAGCGCCGAAGGAAGGTTTTCCTGCACTCACAACATTCATATGGTTTGTCCCCAGTGTGGATCCTCTGATGGCTAATAAGGGCTGAGCTCTGAGGGAAGGTTTTCCCACACTCTCTGCATTCATAGGGTTTCTCCCCTGTGTGGATCCTCTGATGTTTAATAAGGGTTGAGCGCTCAGTGAAGGTTTTCCCGCACTCACTGCATTCATAGGGTTTCTCCCCTGTGTGGATCCTCTGATGACTAATAAGGGCTGAGCTCTGAGGGAAGGTTTTCCCGCACTCACAGCATTCATAGGGTTTCTCCCCTTTATGGATTCTCTCATGTTTAACAAGGTGTGAGCGCCTACTGAACTTTTCCCCACATTCAACACATATGTTATTTCTCTCTCCCATGGGGATTCTCTGCTGGGCCGTGGTTTCCTTGTGGCCTTTGTGAGTTCCCCGATAATTAACAGATTTACCAACTTTCTGCATTGGCTGGTTTCCCTGCTGCTTCTCTGGCCTGTGCTGACTCTCACAGGCTTTTCCCTGATCACAAGTCCTGGACACACTCCCTTTGCGTCTTTGCAATAAAGACCCTTGTGGTTCCACTTCATCGTCTTCCTGCTGAGGATTCTGCTCCATGGTCTCTCTCACCATCCCCTCACCTGCAAGACAGAGAAAGAAAAATCTCAGAAACAGGAATGGAAAAACCAAAAGAACAGCTGGAAATGGAAAAAATCAGGGATTGAATTTCCCCAAACTCTTTCTTAAAGGGGAGAGAGGAGGGGATCAATTCTGCATTCAGTTCCTAACCAAACACTTTAGGAGAAGGAAGTTTGGGGAAGGAGATACTGCCAGGAGTTAGTCAGGGTGGGTAGGACACCGTCAGCAACATCTGCCCTGAGGATATGACACCTGCTGGGAACAATCGTGAACACAGAGAGCTCACAAGGTCTTTGTTGGGAATCCCAGCTCTTTTCTTCAGGCACTGAGTTGGTTTAATGCTCACTCACCTGTATAGCTGCCTCTCGGGAGCTTTCTTTCCTCTGAGTCCTGGAGATCTGTGGAAAAGAACTCTTCCCCTTTTTCCAGCTGGGAGAGGACATCAAGTTTAGAAACTGGAAACCCTGCTAAGGGGAAAGAAGACAAGTGAGATCAGGTGAATTCATGGGACTTTTGTCTCACACACAAAAAGTTCTGTTATTTTAGCCCCAGTCCATTTTAAAGCAGTAAAATCCTGGGGCCAGCTCCCCAGGGGCTCAAAGGTTCAGGGCACTCTTCTGATGAGGTATTTAGCTGTGCCCATGTCTACTAGAAACATACTGTGGGGGAAAATCTAGCCTGCCCTATTAGTTTAAGCCTTAGATCGACATAGGCCCACCCTGCAGGCCACAAGCCTGAACCAAGTTAAGTGTTGTGCTCCCTGTCTATGACAGTCAAGGGTTATGACCAGAGGAGGGAGGGGGGCCGGGGAAAGGGAAGGATAAAAAGTCCCAGCAGCAATAACAATAGCATGTGTGTTTACGGCTGGCAAAATAGAATAACCACTTGTGTGAAGGAATAAGTAAGGTTATAGTTAAGAAAACAACCAATCATGCCTCTCGTTTAAGTGCCCCTAAACCCCCCTTTCTCAGAATGCATAAATTCCCTTTCTGTAAACTGCACCCTGACTGGAACACTTGCATAATAGGCACCCCAAATGAAGCAAAACAATGCCAGTATCAGAAACCACGAAAATGCCCTCCACTCAAATAGCACCCTATTCCGAGAACATTGCAAAAGGGATGCCGAGAAGCGCAACAAGACCCTAACTCTCCTATTCTCATAAACAACGTGTAACTTGTAATATGTTTGCAGTTTTCGGCTTTAAAAAGGCACTCCAGATCGGGGGAGTGGTTTCTAACTGCTACCCCCAATGCGTTGGTATGTATTGCAATAAACGGGCCTCAGGCTTGAGTCTCTGATCAAAATGATGCATGGGACACTTTTTCCACATCAATACACAGCCAGACACTCATGAGCAAAAGGGCTCTTAAAACCCAGAGCAGGTAACTCCATGTCGCAGAAAGGGAAGACTCCAGCCAGAGGGGAAGTCCCCCTTGAACTGCTTCATACTGACAGAGACAGGGCCACAGTCACTGCAGGAGAGAGAAAGGCCTGAGACCTGACAGCTGAGGGGGGACACTCAGAGAGACGAGGAAGGGCACAGAGAGGCAGCTAGCCCTGCCAATCACTACAACCCCTCTTGGCCCTTCCTCTAACTGCTCTCACCCTTCCACACCTCCAGGGACCCAAGGAAAAATGTCTCCTTGGGTTCTCTCCTCTCCTCCCCTGGCCCACACCCCTCCTTGCTACCAGGTCTCCCAAATTATCTGCTCCCCAACCCTCATCCCATTATCTCAATTGTTCCTTAGTCCTGATTCCCAACAGCTCCTGCCAGAAATGTGTCCCTTTACTCCCTCCCATTGCAAGCACCCTTATTTCCTGGAGCACCCTCTACCCAGCACCCATGATACCTTTACTCTAACCAGCACCAACCCTTCCAGATACTTGGTTTCCATTGTGTCCAGCCCTCCACAGCATCCTAGTTCCCTACAGCAGCTATTCCATGGCATCCCTACCCCTTACCACTGCCCCCAACCCTCCCAGCTCGTAGGAGGTCTTTGCCCCAAACGTTCCTCTCCCCGCTCTCTAACACCCTCCCTCCCATTGCCCAGAACCTCCCCATTATCATCATCATTTACTATTCCTGTCACCGTAACACCTAGTAACGCTATTCATGGACTAGGATCCCATTCTGCTGGACATTCTACAAACAAAAACCGGTCTCTGCACTAAAGATCTGACAACCTAAGAATAAGAGAAGAGAAAGATGGATACAGACAGACACGGGTGTGACACAGTTTCCTATGATATCCTGGACCATCCTTATTGAATTAAGTCAAACCTTACTGAACTAAATTCTCAGTATCCTTGGATTTAATTTTATTAAAAATATGAATGTGTATGTATTACCGTGGGACGGTCTTTAACGTCTCCAGGGAGGAGACCTGGCTAACATAAACCCTACGAAGTCTTGTGAGCTTCAAAAGACTCTTTGAAACAACATGCTAGACAAATGTAAATGAGATTCCTAGGACATACTTGGGAGAAGGGGACGGCAACTTCTCACCTCCACCCAAAACCTATGGAAGCTGCACTCTGAGAAGAAACCGTTGGCTGCTGATCACCTGTTAAATAAATACAAGTTCTACTCCTGGGTGTAACTGCACAAAAAATTAAAATTTCTGTACATATTTTAAAATTTTAACAATACAGACAACAAAAAAGATTCAGGAAATGTTTTTTGACAAATAGATTAATTACAAGAAATATTAATACAGAACTCTGAGTAATAATTAATTTAAACTACAATACAGAAATGTCCCCATGTGGCCCTGCACCCCCACTCCCTTTCAGCCCCTACCCCAGTCTGTCACCCCACTAGCTCTTGAACCCCAGTCTGTGATTTCCCAGCAGCCCCATGTGCCCCGCGCTGTCCATCCCCCCATATCCTGTGCCTCCTGACCTGGCTCCATGGGTACGGCACTGTGAGGACCCTAGCCTCTCCTCTTCCCTATCTGCAGCTGGAGCCGCTCATGCCCAAGAGCGACTGCTCTCTGTACTGGCACCACAGCAGCCCCGGTGGGCGAACGGTGTAACTGCAGCACATCTCTGGCTGAATGTATGTTCTACAGAGAAAAAAAATTCTGTGCGGCACATGAATTCTGCGCACATACAATGGCGCAGAATTCCCCCAGGAGTAAAGTTCAGAGGCCCAAACTAGATAAAAGGGTGACTTACAGATGCATAGCCATGCTTGTTCTGAACTAACAATCATAGAAAAAACTCTTTGTGGGGTTTGAAGGTCTGTTCATCTGCCTGAGCCCTTGTTGGGGTTGGGGTGCTCTCAGATAAGCTTATTAGCATGCATATAAGTTCCTTTATTGTTTTTAATATGTTCTTTCTGTAATGCTTTTACCCTGAGAATCACTGTTTGCTGGGAAAGGGCGGTCTGGTAGCTTAACTGGAGGCTGTTACACTGTTCATAGCCTCTGAGGAAGGAAGGCAAAGCAAGACTGCTGAGAGGACCTGCCTTGCTGGGGAATTCACAGGGTAGGCAGGGAGCTGTGCAGCCTGGAGAAACCGCAGTCAGGAGAGAGAGAGAGATGTGGGTTTCTACCTGAGAGGTGACGTCTGGACGGGTGCCTAAGAATGGGTGCCCTTGCTGGACCACAGAGGGCGAATACAGGCGCAACGGCCATGAATAGTGACAGGGGAAGCACAAGGAAACAATAAGACAACATTTGTCACCCTGATAGATAGTGGTCTGAGCACACAACCCGCTTAACCACTGTCATGTGTTTGAAAGCTTCATGGAACCGGGGAGTTGTACGGAGGGATGGGAAGGAGGATAACCTGGGAGGTCTCGGGATGTTTATGGGGAGTTCCTCCAAAGAGCAAGGAGCAGCATGGAAGAAAGCATAGAAGGACAGAAAAGAAGGGCTGGAAGAGAACTCAAGAAGTTATCAAGTCCAGCCCTCTGTGCTATGACAGGATCAGGCAAACCTAGACCATCCCTCACAGGTGTTTGGAAGTTTTAAAAAAACAGGTTGGACAATGATGAGGAATCCACAACATCCCTTGGAAGCCTATTCCCGAGCATAATTATCCTTACAGTTAGAAAGCTTTTCCTAATATCTAACATAAACTGCAAAGTAAGCTCATTAAGGACCTGGCGGAAGATATCTCTGAGTCATAAGTGATAATTTTTGAAGATGTCTTAAAAGCAGCAGGGCCTGATGAAAGACATCCAAGAAAACTAAAGGAACTGGTTGAACAGAACCATGAGCCATTGGTGATCATCTCTGAGGACTCACAAAGGATGGGAGATATCCCAGAGAACTGGAAAAGGGCAAATAAAGTACTTCTCTATAAAAAGGGAATAAGGACAGTCCAAGGAATTATAGAGCAGTCAGCAGTCAGCTTAATTTTGGTAACAGGAAAGATACTGGACCAAATAATCAAACAAACAATTTGTAAATTCTTGAAGTAAATAAGGTGAGAAGCAACTGTCAACTTGGATTTCTCAAGAATAAATAATGTCAAGACAACCTAATATTCTTCGTTGCCAGTTTAACAAGTCTTGTGGATGGGGGGTAGCAGTAGATGTGATATATTTTGACTTTTGGCACATGATCTTATCATAAGCAAACTAGGGAAATATAGCCTAGATGAACCTACAATAAAGTGGGTGCACAACTAGTTGGAAAACCACAATCAGAGAGTAGTTGTCAATGGTTCGCAGTCAACGTGGAAGGGTATTATCCAGTGGGGCCCTTCAATGTAAGCTGAAAAACAGAGGTCTCCAATTTCATTTTGGATCACCCTGATATGGAACATTGGACTGAACCTATGGACTAATTCTGAAAGAACTCCGTGCAACTCAGAAGCCCACCGTCTCTACTATAAAACTGACCTCAGAATTTTATTCAAGTCTGTATGTATAATGATCTTTTAACCAATACACTCTCTCTCTCCTTTTTTAATAAATCTTAGTTTAGTTATTAAGAATTGGCTGTCAGTGTGTATTTGGGTAAGATCTGAAATATTCATTAACCTAGTGGGCAATGTGTCTGATCCTTTGTGATTGGTAAAACTTTTTTATATGATGAACAAGATTTTCAGTAATCCCCACCATATTTGACTTGGCTGTCTGGGAAGAAGCCCAAGGCTGGGGTGTTTTAAGGGAACTGCCTTTTCTGTTTCTGGGTATCTAGTAAGGTATTGTGGAAGCTGTTTTGCTGCTGGCATAGTACATCTAAGTATCAGAATAACCACCAGCTTTGGGGATCGTCTCCCCCATTCTTTGCAGCTTGCCCTAAGTGAGCAATCTCAGCGTGGCACTCCTGGGACCCTGGTCGCGAGTTTCAATAATGGCATAGAGAGCACACTTAAAGCTTGCAGAGAACACCAAACTGGGAGAGGCTGCAAGCGCTTTGGAGGACAATATTAGAATTCAAAATGATCCTGGCAAACTAGAAAAATGATCTGAAATGAATGGAATGAAATGCAATAAGGATAATTGGTCTTTAATTCATAAAGTCCTTTTTGTTCCTGTTTTTAAAGATAGGTACTAAATTTACCCTTCTGCAGTTTTCTGGAACCTCATCCCTCCTTGAGGAGTACTTAAAGATAATTGCTAATGGTTCTGAGATCGCTTCAGCTGGTTTCTTAAGTATCCTAAGATGAATTTCATCAGGCCCTGATGACTTGAATACATTCAACTCACCTAAATATTCTTTAACTTGTTCTTTCCCTCTTTTGGCTTGTCTTCCTTTCCCTTCATTGTTAATATTAATTGTGTTAAGTTTCTGTACACTATTTACCTTTTTAGGAAAGACAAACAAAATAGGTATGAAATACCTGAGGTTTCGTGAAGTCACAAGTTATTAGTAGGGAAGAAAAACTAATCAGAGGAGCCGCACCTTCCTTTGTCTTTCTCTAGCTCCTAAAGTATTTATAGAACCTTTTCTTATTGCCTTTTCTATCCCTTGCTAGGTGTAACTCATTTGTGCATTAGCCTTTCTGATTTTGTCCCTACATACGTGTGCTCTCCTTTTATACTCCTCTACCACGATTTGTCAATGTTTCCCCTTTTTGTAGGATTGGATTTTGATGGTCATACAACAGCTGCCGTGGTGGTATGTTGGCCTCCTACTATCCTTCTTTCCCTTCCTTCAGTTCAGGTTAGTTTGCAGTTATACTGTTGATATTGTCTCCTTGACAAACTGCCAGCTCTCCTGAATTCATGTTTCCCTTAGATTTTCTTCCCACAAGCCTGTATCTACCACTTCTCTTAGTTTGTTGAAGTCTGCTTTTAGAACTCCTTATGCCTCATGCATCCGAAGAAGTGGGTATTCACCCACGAAAGCTCATGCTCCAATACATCTGTTAGTCTATAAGGTGCCACAGGACGCTTTGCTGCTTATTCTGATACTCTCACTCCTTTCTATCCTTAGAATCACAAAATGTATCATTTCATGATTACTTTCACCCAAATTGCCTTCCAGCTTCAGATTCATTACCAATTCCTCCGTCTTGGTCAAGTATCTCTCTGGTCACTTCTGCCACTCTCTGGAATGAAAAGGTTGTCCCCAAAACACTCCAAGAATGTAATGAACATTTTGTGGTTTGCTGTATTACTTTTCCAACAGATATCTGGATAGTTAAAGTCCCAATGTCTACTACGTCTTGTGTTTTGGATATTTCCGTTATTTGCTCTAGAAATTCCTCATTCACCTTCTCTTCCTGATATCATTACCTAAAGAAGACCCCAACCACAACATCACACCTATTTTTAACTCCTGTTATCTTTACATAGAGAACCTCAGCTGTTCTGCCTCCCACCTTCTCCTGGACCTGAGAACAAGTATATATATTTTTGACTCCTGGGGGCATTCTGTGCCAAAACTTAAAACCTTTTAAAATTCTGCATATTTTATTTGTGAAAATAACGTTACACCAGGGGTCAGCAACCTTTCAGAAGCGCTGTGCCGAGTCTTCATTTATTCCCTCTAATTTAAGGTTTCACGTGCCAGTCATACATTAACGTTTTTAGAAGGTCTCTTTCTGTAAGTCTATAATATATAACTTAACTCTTGTTGTATGTAAAGTAAATAAGGTTTTTAAAATGTTTAAGATTAAAATTAAATTAAAATGCAAAGCCCCCCGGACCGGTGGCCAGGACCTGGGCAGTGTGAGTGCCACTGAAAATCAGCTCGCGTGCCGCCTTCGGCACATGTGCCATAGGTTGCCTACCCCAGCGCTACACCATCATGCTAGTTTCAATTATTTTGGTAATTTATTTCAAAATATGTCAGCAAGTATGTGTGTAACAATCCAGGCATACACAAAAATTCCCCCAGTAGAGAGTTAAAGAAACCCCTATGACAATGTAGTTTCTATTTCTCTGCCCCCACACAGAGCCCAGCTGCAGAGTGCCTCCCCCGTCCAGACACCTGCACCCCCCTCAGCCCAGACACACACACACACACACACACCCATGCCCCAGAGCCCAGGTATCCAGAGGAAGAAACAGCCTGAGGTTGGGTCTTGGGCTTATATGGAGTTTCCTGCATGCTGCTTCCTTCCTTCAGGACATTCTGAGATCCGCAGCTGCCAGGAACTCTCCAGCTCCCTCCCGCACCCCTGGTAGTGTCTTCTATTTGCGAGCTCGGCTCTGCCAGGCCAAGTGGCCCCTAGTGGGGGCCAGCAACTCTGCAGCCCATTTCGGTGGGCCAAAAAAGGAAATTCTAAACGCACAACATTAATTTCTGCGCAAATTCTGCATTGCACAGTGGCGCAGAATTCCCCCAGGAGTATATAATGCAACACCTCCTCCCTTTCTACCCTGCTTGTCCTTCCTGAACAAGCTAGATTCATCTGCAACAATATTCCAGTCATAAGACTTGTCCCACCAAGTCTCTGGGATGCTAATTAAGTCATACTTTAGCTTATGTACTAATACTTCCAGTTCTTCCTCCTCCTTCCCCATAGTCCTTGCATTTGTGTGTAGACATCCAAGATGTTGAGCAGCTTTCCCTCTTGTTGTCCCTTTGAACTTAATTGTAATTTTCCTCTCCATGAAGGGGCTTGTCTGAAACTTTAACAAGTGGGTGATAGAGGCTGGCATCACGAGCTGATCAGAAGTGTGAGATCGCACCTCAGTACTGAAAGAGATCATATGTAAAGTAGGAATAAGCCACGGAGGGCCTTGACACTGAATATAAGCGGTTTATGTTTGATATGATGGGAATGGTGGAGACAGTGGAGGGATTAAACGGGATGACTGTGAAATGGTTTTCAAGGCTCCTGGGTGACGCTAGCCTTTATACAGGGTCTGCTCCCTTTCGGCTGTCTGCGCTGCACCAGGGTGCGGGCCTCTCAGCCGGGGTCCCCACACTCGCGTGAGCGATGCTTAAGTTAGCACATTCAAAATAGCTGTGTAGACACTGCAGCTCAAGTGGAGCGCAGGCTCCCAAGCCCATTGAGAGACCAAGCTCTAGCCCAACCTCCAACACCTACACAGGTCTATATAGCCCTCCAGAGCGAGTCCGCGGACCTAGGCTGGGAGGATCTCTCCCAGAGACAGTGTAGACAGATGCATAATGTGTTACTTCCTAGCCTTTGCTTTTTGTAAGGGTGACCTCCAGGCCTCCACTCTACTGAGACAGGCACTTCTGGAGGCAGCACCCTTTGTGTCATGATGGGACCTCGTGAGTTCAAATGATTTCAGACGCCTCAGAAACACCATTTATTTTGGGGTGCTGCAGCCAGTCGGTATTTGCAGCAACACAAGACCACACTGCTTAAGCAACTGCAACACAAGATTTACAGATCCTTTGGTTACTCCGGTAAAGCAATACTGAACTCTACATTCATTCTGGCAGAGTCGTCTGCCCAGCTTTTCCAAAGCCTCCTCCATTTCCTCTCTCTCTCTCCTTGTCTCAATGTTTTTGTTTTGACCCAGTCATTACACCTTAATGTCCAGTCTTTGAGACTTCCACTGTCCAGTGTGCTTCATTCAGATATCGACAGTTCTTGAAAATGTGTCCATGTAAACGGAGACAGGCCTATGTTACTTCAACGGCAATTACATCCCCAGCCCAGAAGAGGAATCAACTCCTTCACACCCAGTCGCTAGCAAAGCAAATTGAGAGGGTACCTGACCCATGTATACTTTTCATTAAAAGAAACTACTAATGAAATCCCCCATTCTCCAGAGGGAGACAAGATCAAAGCAAAAGACTAGGATAATGAATCATAAAATCACAGAAACACAGGGGTAAAAGGACCTCAAAATGTCAGCTAATCTATCCTCCACCCCTAATGCAGGACCAAGTATATATAGACCATTGCTGACAGATATTTGTCTAACCAGTTTGCAAAAACCTCCGGTGACTGGGATTCCACAACTTTTCTTGGTAACCTATTCCAGGATTTATCTATCCTCACAGTTGGAAAGTTTTTCCTAATATCCACCCTAAACATCCCTTGCCGTAGATCAAGCCAATTACTACTTCTCCTACTCCAGTGCACATGGAGAACAATTGATCATCATCCTCTGCATAGCAGCCTTGAACATATCTGAAGACTTATCAGGTCCTTCCCAATCTTCTTTTCTCAAGACTAAACAACACCAGTTCTTTCAAACTTTCCTCAGAGGTCACATTTGAGGAGAGTGAGCCAGCTTTCTGGATATTTACTTCTGAATGGATATGAGCAGCACATGATTGCATATGTTAAGGAAGAGAGAAGAATGTTGCAATAATGGAGACAGGAGAATATGAGCACATGGACAAAAGTTTTAGCTGGGTAGGATAGGCTGTATCTTAGGGACATTAGGCAGAAAGAAAATGCAAGATGTAGAAATAAGGTGCATGTGAGGACCTAGAGAGAGGCCTGTGTTGTGGCATATGCGCAGCGTTCAGACATAAGAGACAGTAAGGATGGTGGTGGTGTCTGCAGTGATACAGAAAGGAAGTTGGGGGATGGCTCAAGGGAAATATTAAGAGCTGTGTTTTAGCCATTTTAGCTTTTGAGCTTGAGTTGTTGGCTAGACATCTATGAAGACATATCAGAGACAGGCTGAGATTTCAGTTTGGAGAGAAGGATACAAGTCTGGAGCAGAGAGTTATCTCTGTGAGTTATCAGCATAGAGACGGTAGCTGAATTTGTGTTTGTGGATGAGATTAACCGATAACGTACAGAGGAAGAAGAGAAGTGAACCAAGGACAGAGCTTGTGTAAGCCCTGCAGAAAGCTGGAGTGGGGATAAGGATTGTCCAAGGACACACTGAAGGAGAGCTCAAAGAAGTAGGAGAAGATAAGGGAAGATCAGATGTCAAGAAGAGCATGGTCGATGGTTTCAAAGGCAGCTGATAGGTCAAGGAGGATCAGAATGGAGTAGTGGTTCTGAACTTTGCCTAGGGAGAGGCCAAAACGGTCCCAGTGGAATGCTCAAAATCTCTCACTCCCTGAAACCTTCCCTTCCCATCCCTACCAGGCCTTCCCTGCTTCCTAGAGCAATCACTCTCCAAACCCTTCACTCCCCATGTCCCTCAGCCCCGAGTGTTCCCCACTCCCAGCTAACCCACATCACCTACTCAACTCTCCCTCAACAACAGCACCATAGCTGGGCCCTCCACCCCCTTTTCCGCATTCCCAGTCCCCACTCTCCCAGCTCACACCATTATCAGTTCCCAGGAGCACCTCTTGCTGATTCCCTCCAGCCTCCTCCACACACCCCTCCCCTTTGTCCCGTCTGATCTCAGGCCTCCCTGCCTTGTGGCACCCCACAAACACCGGCTCCCCATCATCTTCTCCCTTCCTCCTGCTCTCTCTTGTCTTAAGGCCTGAATGAGACCCTCAAACTGTCTCATGTCCACAGATGGCTGCACCTGATTGCCACATCCTCCATGCATTTGGAACATTATCCTAGCAGACCACGAGCTCCACTATATTTAGGGTTCAGCATTACTTTCTGTTTAGAGGCCAACTATTCTAATTTCTCTACAGTTTACATGCTTACTCACATTGCCCTGAAATACACTGCTCATCACGTGGCTGCAGGGCAAGATTAGTGGTCTAAAGATGGGGTGAATACCATCTTGCCTCATGACTTATTAATGTTTAAATTATCAATTTGTTCCAAAACGTCCTCTATCAACACCCTAATCTGGGACTTTTCCTCAGATTTGCCAGCTACAAAGAATGGCTCAGGTGTAGGAAAGTCCCTCACATGCTCTGCAGTGAAGACTGATGCAAACGATTCAGTTAGGGAATCAAGGCCATTGCAGATCAGCTGGATGCTCATTTAGCACCTCAAGCACCCAGTAGCCCCACCATGGCAGGCTTCCTGATTCTTATATACTTAGGCAGGATGGGGAGGACTAGTGTCCCTAGCCTCTGTTTGCCAGAAGCAGGAATGAGCGACAGGGGATGGATCACTTGATGATTCCCTGTTCTGTTCATTATCTCTGGCCACTGTCAGAAGACAGTTACTGGGCTAGATGGACCTTTGGTCTTACTCAGTAGGGCAGTTCTTATAAAATAATTTACAACACAAAGTGTTAAGGCTCTGACTCATATGCATGATGTGAAAGGCAGCGTAGAGTGAAATATACTTAAAAAAAATTAAATGAATCAAACTGTGCCACAGAATCTCCACTGATAAAAATTCCATGCTTGAATAATAAGAGAACAGCAATAGGAATATATTACTGACCATCTTAGCAAGATGTTCCTGGTGATTATGGAATGCTCAGGGAGATTAGAGACTATAAAAATGGAAAACTCAGTAATATTTGGGGATTTCCACTGACCACATGTTTACTGGATACATGTCACCTCAGGGTGGGATGCAGAGATAAAGTTTTTATTCATAGAATATCAGGGTTGGAAGGGACCGCAGGAGGTCATCTAGTCCAACCCCCTGCTCAAAGCAGGACCAATCCCCAACTAAATCATCCTAGCCAGGGCTTTGTCAAGCCTGACCTTAAAAATCTCTAAGGATGGAGATTCCACCACCTCCCTAGGTAACCCATTCCAGTGCTTCACAACCCTACTAGTGAAAAAGTTTTTCCTAATATCCAACCTAGACCTCCCCCACTGCAACTTGAGACCATTGCTCCTTGTTCTGTCATCTGCCACCACTGAGAACAGTCTAGACCCATTCCCCGTTAATGGCATCTTATTGGAGCAGCTAGTTCTGAATCCACAAGGGGAGAGGCAAGTCTAGATTTACTCCTAAACGGCGCACAGGATCTGGTGCAAGATGTGAATACAGCTGAACCACTTTGTAATATAGACCATAATGTAATAAAATTTAATATGCCTGTGAGGGGTAAAATACCAAAGAATCCCACCACAGTAGTATTTAAGAGTGTGTTCTTATCACAAGGTTTGTCAGCAGTCTGGGGGTGTACATGCTAGTGGTCTCCAATGCTCAGGCAGGGTAAGTGAAGGCAGTTACTCAGAAGGAATCCTCAATGCAAGGGTAAAGAGGTGGTGACATTATGAAAGTCTGAGATGGATTGTGTGCAGTAGGCTCAGTGTCTGAGCGCAGACCAGGGGCCGGCAGCTTCTGTTCCCTACATGGGACCTAATCCCAAGTTTTGCCTTAGCAAAGAGAAGACTTTGTGCTATACTGCTCCTGTGCTCTGTTCCCAAACTGCTCTGTGGTCAGGAGGGTAGAGTGCTAGTGTAGGTGTCATTTGCCTGTTGGGGTGTTGCTGAAACAGGACAGAGTTGAGGTTGCACTGTGGGGTGTTGCGAAACTTAACTCTTCACTTCCCCTTCTAAGAACCGAGGGGTCAGGAATCCTTACCCAACGAGGTCACAGTCTCATAGTTCTCCTGCATGACGGCTCTGTAGAGGGCTCTCTGACCGGGGTCCAGCAGAGCCCACTCTTCCCTGGTGAAATACACAGCCACCTCCTCGAAGGTCACTGGCCCCTGAAAGAGAAAGAGACCCTCACTCAGTACCTGCTGCCTACTGACAACCCCACAATTCACAGGAGAGGAGGGCCAATCATATGGAAGCTCTGGGAGACAGGCGGACAGCATAATCCCATACCTATCCCATCGGAACAGGCAGGAAGCATTAGGGTGAGGGGAGAAAAAGAGAGCCCTTCACCCCTCCGAGAGGAGAGAGGTGGCAGGGTCTTCACATTCATCACTCACCTACTAGCCAGAGGCTGATACAGGAGATGAAGCTCCCAGCAGAGTCCACGGCCAACACTATGATGGGAATTGCAACACCCTCCCCATTGATAACAACTAGATGGGAGGGGATGGGGTGTCTTCCCTGGGCCTCTCTGGAGGGCTAAGTTCCCTCTAAGGTGTGTGGTCGCGCAGCTGCCTATTAAGCCCTGAGAAGGGACTCGGGACTGCGGCAGGGAAAGGCACCCCTCCCCGCCGGCCCCAGTGTGGACCTGCCCTGGACTTGCCGCAGTTGGGAGAAAGGCGCCCCTCCCCCGGCCCCAAACACAGACCTGCCCCTGACGTGCCGCGGTGGGAGAGAAGCCCTTTCCGCAGCCCCTCCCTGAGTAGCCTCTCTCCCTCCCCCAAGCTGCTGTGGCAAGAGAGGACTGGGGGGAGTCCTCTCTCCCCACCGCAGCCCCAGGGCAGCCTGTACCCCCAAACCCCTCATCCCCAGCATCACCCCAGACAGGGCCCTTGTCCCCCCCACAACCCTCTGCCCCAGCTCTGAGCCCCATCCCGCACTCCGAACCTGTCATCCCTGGCCCCACTCCACAGTCTTCACCCCTAGCCGGAGCCCTCACCCCCTGCACCCAACCCTCTGCCCCAGGCCCAAGCCCCCTCCTGAACCCCTCATCTCCAGCCCCGCTAGCCAGGGGCCCTCAGCCCCCCTGACCTCTGCCCCAGCCCCGAGCCACCTTCCTCACTCTGAACCCCACCTTCCCAGCCCCACCCCAGAGCCCTCACACATACCCTGCACTCCAACCCTGACCCAGCCCTGAACCCCCTCCCACAATCTGAACCACTCGGCACCATCCTCACCACATGAATTTTGTTATGTGCATCAATGGAGATGATGTGTGACACATAACAAAATTAATTCCACATATGGACATAAAAAATCAGAGGAACACTGCTGGTGGGTGCCCCTTTATATCTCACAGCAGCTTCTGGGTAGTAGGTTCAGGCTCTAGTTTTGGACTCTGGTAAGTTTTCCCAACCCACTCCACGGGGGTTGTTTCCTGTTACACAAATTAGGGAATTCCCACCCACAAACCCCAGGGGTCTGTTCCTCCGATCTAGGCCTCACTGTAACCAAATCCCAGCACGTTTTTCACACCTTGCCGCCCCCCCCCCCTTTCTCCACCTGATGTAATTCCTAACCCCTCCCACCTCCAGATCAGCCTCCACCCCCCCAAGTGCCCACCTCCTATGTATTTACTGCCCGTCTCTCTCCCTAACAGGAACCCACCAGCAACTCCCCGATAATCCCTACCTTGACTGGCTCCATTGCAGCCATTTCCCTTTTCTGGTCCCTTGAAGGATGGAATGATCTGGAGCAAAACATGGATGTTGCGCTGCAGCCTGTTAGGGCAAAAAAGGCAATTGGGGACATGTCAGAACAGGAAATAATTTCATATAAAAAATTACCCCCCCTGCTCTTTCCCTGCACACTAGTGTTCTAGACTGTGGCACAATTAACAGAAAAATTCAAAATACAATTAGTAATGGGGGGACTTTACCTACCCAGACACAGGGGTCTTTCAGGGGGTACAGCAACTCATCTAGATATTTCCCTAGTTTTGCCACATGCTACATTAAAAACATGCAAAGTCAGTACAAAGTAAACTTGTGCATATCCGTTCTACGCAGCTGATCGGTTCTCATCCTTGTCGTCATGGTGGAGTCAGTTTCTTTTGGGGATTGGTCCTGCTTTGAGCAGGGGGTTGGACTAGATACCTCCTGAGGTCCCTTCCAACCCTGATATTCTATGATTCTATGATCTATATCCTGTACACTGAAACGCAAGTACAATATTTACATTCCAGTCGATGTATGTTATCATTAGATGGTAAAGCTGAGAAAGTCAGCCACGTCCAGTCATCCTGTGCAGTGACACGCTGGTATTGCAACAGCTGTAACCTGGGGTACACGAGACACACCCGACTCCTGAAAGGGGACAGTCACCCGGAAAGTGAACCGCTGCCCCCTACAGCGCCCCCTGGGCTGCCCCCCTGAGGCAGGAGACCCCACCCACAGCCTGATCCCCCCCACAGCCTGATCCCCGCCCCCCTCCCGCCCACAGCCTGATCCCCCTCCGCCCCGCCCCGCCCACAGCCTGATCCCCCTCCGCCCCTCCCGGCCACAGCCTGATCCCCCTCCGCCCCTCCCGGCCACAGCCTGATCCCCGCCCCGCCCCTCCCCCCTCCAGCCTGATCCCCGCCCCCCTCCCGCCCACAGCCTGATCCCCGCCCGCCCCTCCCCCCTCCCGCCCACAGCCTGATGGCTGGCCCCCGACTGCCGGGAGCCGGGCGGGGCCGGGTCCGATCGCTCCCTCTGGAGCCCTGGCACTGGCGGGGCCGATCCTGGGGGAGCAGCGGGAGCAGGGCCAGAGACCCCGGGGCTGAGCACCCCCGCAGCGCCCGGCCGAGGGGCGGGGCCGCCAGGGACCAGGCCCCGCCCCCGGGACACGAGAGTTCGCCTGAGAAGCGGGAAGGCGCCGGGGGGGCGCCGGGCGGGGCCGCTGCTCCGGGGGGGGGGGGGGTCTCCGGGCGGGGCCGCTGCTCCGGGGGGGGGTGGGCGCGGCCAGGGGAGCCTCGCGGGGAAGGGGCTGAAGGGGGGGGTCAGGCTGACCCCGGGGGCTCTCGCATACCTGGGCTCGAGAGGGCGGAAGCACCGCGGGACAAGCTAAGCGCCGTACTTCCTGATTCTCCTCAGAGCGGAAGTGACGTTTGGTTGCCCCTATCCACTGCCGCACGTGCCGCAGGAAGCGGAAGTGATTATCCCGGTGCGCACTGGGAAGCGTAGTTCTCGCTACTTTCTCCCGCCCGGCTTTCTATTGGCGGAGGGGGCGTGTGCGCGGCCGCGCGCCTCCCCGCTCCCTGATTGGCGGAGGGAGCCCGGGGCAGCGCGGCGCGGGCAGGACAAAGGTCCCCCGGGGCTCTGCTCCCGGGCTGGGGGCAGCGCAGGGGGCTCGGGCGGGCGGTTCCCGCCCGTGTGTCTGGGGCGGGCAATAACAGGGTTACCATGTTTAAGGTTTTAAAGAAGAGGACACTCCATGGGGCCCTGGCCCCGCCCCTTCCCCAATGTCCCCACCCGACTCCGCCCCCGACTCCGCCCCTTCCCCGCCCCCAACTCGGAGACCCTCGCCCCTCGCGGGCTCAAGCCCCTGCATCGCCACTGTAAATGCACAGCCCTGCAGCCCCGGCCCCACGTGCCGGAGTCAGCTGCCCCGGGCTTTGAGACAGGTGCCCTGCCCCACTTCCCAGGCACCTGTCTGGGGATCGGTCCTGCTTTGAGCCGGGGCTTGGACTAGATACCTCCTGAGGTCCCTTCCGACCCTGATCTTCTATGATGCTAATCGCAGTGTAGGCCTGATGTGAGGGTATGTTCATACTGCGATGAAACACCCAGGGCTGGCCTGTGTCAGCTGACTCGGGCTTCGGATAAAGTTGCAGCGGAGGCGTCTCGGCTACCGGGCTCTGGGACCCCACAAGGTGGGGAGGGAGTTTAGCAAGGGTAAATGTGCAGTGAAGTATTACCCCAAACCCCACTGCATTTCTCCAAGGGGCTGTCTGCTTTCGGGCAGGGACAATAACACATCCTGCTGCCTTCGTTATTTCAAAGGGTGGTTTATGATTTTCATTCTCAAACATGGGGCACGAAGCGGGACTTAAACCTCAGTGTAAGTGAAAGAGCCGCCCACAGATTCTTGCAGCCACAACCTGCCGTTTGAGAGCTGAGATGTGCCCTTTTCAGAAAGTGATGGGTTCGTCTGCGAGGGGACTGGAACACTGGCCTATCCACGTACAAATCGCACACTTTCAGCACCTTTATTATTAGTGCCTGGCAGTGTGATTTAAACCCTCCCACCACACCTGATGCCCTGCCAGCCCCCACCTGGGCCCAACAAGCTTTGCTTGGAGCCAGGGCTATGCTACAAAATTGGGTCGGTATCACTACATTGTTCAGGGGTGTAAGAAATCCACCCCCCTGAGCAATGCAGTGATACTGACCTAAGCCCTGGGGTAGACAGCACTCTGTCAACAGGAGGGCTTCTAACCTCAACATAGCTTGAGGTGGTGGAGAATCTAAGCCGAGGGCAGAAGCCCTCACATCAGCGTAGATAGTCTCCACTGAAGCGCTATGGTGGTGCAGCCGGACCAGTGCAGTGCTTACGTGCAGACCTGCCCTTTGTGAGACGGAAGCAATGCGTGTGGGGCAACGCTCTGTCTCTCAGGGTGTGAACAATCCACACCCCTGAGCAACATAGTTAAACTGACCTAAGCCCTGGTGTAGACAGCGCTAGGTGGATGGAAGAATTCCTCTGTTAACCTCACTACCGCGTCATGGGGAGGTGGATTAGCTCCAGTGACAGGCTCACCTCTCCCATCACTGCAGTGAGTGTCTGCTGTGAAATGCGGAGATACTGTAACGTTTTAAGTGTAGACTTAGGCTCTGGCTACACTTACAAGCTGACAGCGGCACAGCTGTACCGATACACATGGAGCCCCATTATGCTGGCAGCTTGGAGAGATCTCCCATCCACGAAATAAAACCAGTTCAATGAGCAGTGGTAGCTAGGTCAGCAGGAGAGCACCTCCCATCGTCACAGCACTGCGTGCACGAGCGCTTGTGCCGGCAAAACCCTTGAGTGGCAAGTGTTTTGCCGACATAAGTGCTAATGTAGAAATGGCCTTAGCATGAGACCAGCCCTGGCTCCAGTAGGCACCAAAGATGCTCAGGCAGTAACCTGGAGTAACCACATCTTTAGCTCTTCCACGGTTGTCAGGATTCAAACCCCCAATGGATTTCCAGTCTATCACCTTACCTAGGCCACAACCACTTGACTCCTTTGTTTGGCTCACTACACTATGGCTCTGTTCTCACTGAATTATCATTTCCAATTGTTTGTTCAGAGCAGCTTCCCCAGCACACTCACTGCTGTGTGGGTGTGTAAGTGGGTCCAGGGCCAAACAGCGGGAATTCCTGCCGTTTCCCTTCTGGCTGGAGCGTGATGAGATGTCTGTGGTTAATGACATTGCTGTAGATTGTTGTTCATTCCCTACCTTGCCAATTCAGAGAGTCCCTTTCCCCATCATATCGCCAGCATATCAGTGATTCCAATGGCAGGGGTCAGGTTTTCCCTGGGGCTCTGAGCTTTTTCAAGGGGTTGGAGGCTCCTTTCTTTCCTCACCCTGGAGTGAACTCAGCCTTTTGTTCCATCCTTGACATACCAACATAGGCGTGCGCAGCCCATTTCATTAGGGTGTGCACCCAGGGAGCCCCACCCGAGCCCCACCCGAGCCCCACCCCTGCCCTAGTGCCACCCCCATCCACTCCCTCCTACTTCCTGCCCCCTGACTTCCCACCTCAGAACCCCCAACCCCCCCTGCTCCTTGTCCCCTGACTACCTCCTCCTGGGACCCCTGCCCCTAACTGCCCCCCCAGGACTCCACCCCCTACCTAAGCCTCCCTGCTCTTTCTCCCCGACTGCCCCCCTAGGACCTTACCCCCTACCAGTCCCCTAACTGCCCTGACCCTTATCCACACCCCCTCCCCCAGACAGACCCCCAGGACTCCCATGCCTATCCAACTGCTCCCCACCCCCTGACAGGACCCCCAGAACTCCCGACCCATACAACCCCTCTCCACACCCTTGCCTCCTGACAGCCCCCCCCAGAACTCCTGACTCATCCAGCCCCCCCAGCTCCTTGTCCCCTGACCACCCCCTCCAGAGACCCCCCCCACTAACTGCCCCCCCAGGACCCTTCTTGCTCCCTGTCCCCTGACTGCCCTGACCCCTATCCACCTCCCACCCCCTCAGAGACCCCGGGACTCCCATGCCCCATCCAATCCCCCCTGCTCCCTGACTGCCCCCTCCAGAGACCCCCCCCGCCCCTAACCACCACCCCTGGGATCCCACCCCCTATCCAACCCACTCTGTCCACTGACTGCCTTCACCCCTTATCTAACTCCCCTGGCCCTGGACCCCTTACCATGAAATGAGGCTCCTAGCCTCCCCGCGGAGCCAAACATTGCCCCGCGGGAGCGCGCAGCCCCGGCCCCCAAAGCGCTGCGCGCACAGTGACATAGCTCATGGCGACGGGGGAGTGTGTCTGTCTCCCCGTGGAGCCCCGGCCACCAGAGCTCTGCGCGCACGGCGGCATGGCTCCAGGAGGGAGGAAGGCGGGGGAGGGACCAGTGGCTTGCTGCGTTGGGCGGGGCGCTCCGGCCCGGGAGCGCAGACCCTGTGGCTTGCCGCGCTGGGGAGTGGAGCTGTTTGCCCACCCCTGCATTAGGGTGTGCCTGGGCACACCCGGCACGCCCCGTGTGCACACCTATGCATACCAAGAAATAGCAGCAGCAGCATGAAGGAAGAGGAGAGCGAAGGTCTCACCATCAGGGATTGGAGGTGGCCACATGCCCTCTGTTTGACCACTGCCATTGCAGGAGAGAAGGTTTCAATGGAACTGAATACCCTGGCTCCGACAAAAGACACAGGAAGGTTTTGCTGTTCATAGATCGGTAGGAAATTGAGGTTGGGAAATGAAACACCCACATGGTGGTGCAATGCCCTAAGGAATGTGTGGAAGCAGAGAAAGAACTGACAGAAGGGAACTGCAATGCATGACAGTTCGTTAGCAAGAGTCAGGCTAACTGTAACCCTAATAACGCGAGATTTGTAGAAGCGAGGATTGTGTGAGGCGGGTGGGAAAGAACTGTGTGAGAAGTTGTTGCGACCTTGTATAGATAAGGTGTAGAAGACCTTGTGTAGATAAGGTATAGAAAATATTATATGTTGGCAAGAGTCAAAACAAGTGAGGAAATAAGATATCAAGATGGCCTATGTATAAACAAAATGCAGCTGTCCCTCATTATTTCTGTAATGAAAGGTATAAATGCTTGCTGTAATTAGTTACCTGGGAGAGACCTGCTTAGCTCTCTCCCTCTGCACAATTGTGAGAGTTAATAAAGCATCTGACTTGCTGTACCTAAACAAAAGAGTGAGAACTCTGTTTTTCTCCGACAAATGAAAGTGAGAACTGAATTAACGCCACTCGTATGGTTTAGAAACATTTGTTTATTTTGAGCACATCATAGGAAATGTGACATTAATTCAGACCCTGTGGAGGGCAGGGCTGAGGCTTCTTTAGCTCTTTGTAAAAAGATGACCTTGTTTCCCAGAAAGGGAGAGAGGCAAAGCCCAGAGCTGCCTTTAGTCTCAGGCTGGGGTCTCCTGGGTGGTGGTCCCTTGTTCACGGCTGATCTCATGGGATCCTTTTGCTGCAAAGGTTCCAGAGTCCTGGGTGGAGGGAGGGGGTCACCGCACAACCTGCAATACCGGGGGGGGGGGGGGCAGACCCTGGAAGGGAAGGAAGGGACAGAAAACGGAGAGGAAGGAAACAGAGAGAAAACACCTCTTCTCTCTGCCCTCCCCCGCCCCCAGCAAGAAATGTTATAAATGGGGCAACTCCCCACCATGATCTGGTCTGGGATCTGTGGGGGATTTGCAGTAGAGGGAAGGTCCAGATTGGGGGCATTGTCTTGGGACTACTAGGGGCCAGCGGCCACGGGGGGGGAGGGCTGGGGGCACTGTGCAGGGGCCAGCTGTTACAGTGGGGGCTGGGTTCTGGTGGACGCAGAAGGGGCAGGGTTTAGGCAGAAGGGGTGGGGCTGAGGGGTTACCCTCCCCAAGCCAGGGGTTCACCCACCACCCACGTTTGAACTATCCTGCCTGGTAACAAGGCAGAGGTGGGAAGGTTTGAAGGAAAAGGGTGAGAAAGGGTCACATGACCACGAGGTACTCTATCTGGCAACAGGAGATGTACACAAGGGACTTGCGTGGTGTGCTGGCTGCTGTCCGCTGAGGAAGCGGCCTGTATTGGGTCACGTGATCATTGAGAGGAAAACATCAACCACTTACCTGTTCCATCCCACCAAGCGGTCCTGATCCTGGTGACGTGGTCCTTGAAGTCCTGATCCTAATTCCCTTGAACGAGAGAGAGAGGAAACACGAGCTGACTCCATCCACTCTAGAGCCATTTACAGCAACAAACTGAGTAACGTTGAAACTTTATTTGTTTGAGTCCATTTTGGTCCTAGTTGGGTCTAGGCTTCAAGCCTGCTTGTACTCTGTAAACCACTGAGCTGTTTTGTTCTATTTTGCATTTACCACCCCCTCTATCCTTTATCCTGCCCAGTTAATAAATCCCTCTCAGTTCATCCTTTTAAGAGTGTTTTAGTTTAATTTTCCCGCTGTGACCAATAGGTGCCCGTGGGGCACGGGTCACTTGCTGGAGGAGTCTCTGCACCTTGCGGTCTTTAAACCATGATTTGAGGACTTCCATAGCTCAGACATAGGTTAGGGGTTTGTCACAGGAGTGGGTGGGTGAGATTCTGTGGCCTACATTGTGCAGGAGCTCAAACTAGACGATCATAACGGTCTTTTCTGACCTTAAAGTCTATGAAACTGTCCGGGATATATGGGGTGGGGGCTGCACTGTGACATAGAGTAGTGTAGGGTTCCCAAGGTGTCCTGAGGGAATGTGGAATTCAGAATCCAGGGAGTAAGGGCAGGGTGGAGGGGGGTTGGAGGTCCCCAGGGTGGCTGTGAAGGGGAACCCGGCAGGTTCGAGGGGGAACAGGAATTGGAGAGGGAAACCTGGCAGGCTGTGGATGGTGTGAGGGCATGCAGTGCTGGGAAAGTGGGGCCCAGCAATGGAGAAATAGATTGGAGCCAACTGTGGTTGGTGTGTAGGGATCAGGGCCGGCTCTAGGCACCAGCAAAACAAGCTGGTGCTTGGGGCGGCACATTTTTAGGGGCGGCATTCTGGCGCGGGCCATGCTGCCCCTAAAAATGTGCCACAGCCGCCGTAACTCACCTCCGCTGCTGCTGCTCGCGCACCGCTGCTCGCCCTCCCTCCTAGCCTCTCAAACCCGGGAGGGAGGGGGAGATCCCGAGTGGCCGCGGCGCGCGAAACAGCTGATTCACGCGCCACAGCCGCTCGGGATCTCCCCCTCCCTCCCAGGTTTGAGAGCTTGGGATGGAGGGGGAGACCACGAGTGGCCGTGGCGCACGCGCTGCTTCTCCCTCTCCCTCCCTCCCTCCTAGGCTTGAGAGCCTGGAGGGAGCAGGCAGGGCTGGGGATTTGGGGAAGGGGCGGAGTTTAGGCAGGGCCGGGGGGTGGGGTACGAAAAAAAACGGGGGAGGGGGGGCGGCCAAAATTGATTTTGCTTGAGGCGGCAAAAATCCTAGAGCCGGCCCTGGTAGGGATGGGGTGTCATGGAGGATGTTGGGGTGCCCTGAGATGGGGAAGCAGATGGGGTGGATCAGGAGAGCCAAGGGAAAGTCCAGGTAAAGGGGGCAGGTTGAGGTGGGGTGAGCAGAGTGTTAGCAAGCCTGGGGATGCGGGAGCAGGTTGGAGGATGTTGAATGCGTCCTGGTGGGGGGCACTGAAGGAGAAGCTGTGTGCATTACCTAGAGTGGCCACCTGGGGTCACTAAGCATTTCCCACATGGAGCAAGAATGAAACCTGGTGGCCAATCCAGGTAATGCACCAACCATTTCCCTCATCAAGGGACAGTGACACTATGTGGCCATTTGCTGTAGTGCACAAAGCGTTTCCCTCACGTTGCAAGAGTGACACTGGGAGAGGCAAGTGACGGACTTGGCCAACACGCTACAGGAGAGAGAAAGAAAAGGAGGGAGGGAGAAAGAAAAACACTGGAGAAAGATAAGTCGTCCTACTAGATCCAACCTTCCGCTGCGGAGGACACACTGCTCCTGGCCAGAGAAATGAGCAGCCCCTGAAACCGGGAACGTTGTCTCCCTTGTAACCACAGCTCGTCAGGAACCTTTTCTTACAAACCCAGCCAACGGGGCGACCCTACCTGGAGCCAGGTGAGCTGTGAGCAGAGCCCTCACCAAACCAGACACCTCTCTCACTGACAATAGCAGCTGCTCCGCTCCCAGATGGACGGCTTTTGCGTGGCCTCAACAATTCTCGCGGTCTCGTCGCTCTGGCTCCCTTCCCATCGCATGAGGGCAGTAGACTGACGCGTCACTTCTCTTCCCTAAGCCCAGCACAAGGGGGAAAACAACTAAGTTACCATTTTGGTAATTGGGATTGGAGTGTAGGGATGGAGTGGAACCCCCAGCGGCCTCAGCCTGGCACATGGCAATGGGGGGGGGGCTGTGGCTGGGCGCCCAAGGTCAGGGGCTTGGGGGGGAAGGGGGCCGGAGGGACTGAGGCTGCGGGGCAATGTGGGGGTGAGCAGAGGGATTGGGGCTCCCAGTGGTGCTGGGAGGGGGGGTTGAGGTGAGGCCTAGCTGGGGTGAAGTGGGGGCAAGTTGGTTTAGGGTCCACTCAGGGGCCTGTGCAGGGGCAGGAGGGATGCAGGGGGGGAGGCGAGATGAGGGGATTTTGGATGAGCAGGGTGTGTGTGGGAGTGCAGATGTCCCAGGAGGAGGGAATGAGAGGGGTCAGGGGTCTTTATCTAGGTGAGTGGCGGAGGGTGAGAGTGCCTGGGGGGTAGGAGCAGGAGGTGAAGTGGTTTCAGAGGAATAAACTGACACACATAAGCCAAGGGGGGAATGGCTAAGGCTGCCCCCTTGTAACCTACTGTCCCCAGTCCTGGGGGGGGGGGTGTCACCCATCCCCCTCACGGTGAGGTTGGCTGCTCCCCTGGGCAGCACAGCTCAGGCATGCTCTCGCTGTTGCACATATAGAGGGCACTTCTCAGAGCAGCTTCTGCTTCCCCCCCACCCCCTGGCAGCTCGACATTTCTGGTTTCTCACTCCATGGTGGGAGACAGCACAAAACGCTCCATACCCCCTCCAAAGTCCAATCAGTGATGTAGGCAAAGACACCCTACATCTCTCACAGTGCACCCTTGTACCCTTTCCCCCTCGATCCAAGCCCCTGCTTAGTGCCTTGCCCCTGTTGTGACATCTCAATACAGAGCTGGGGCAAAAGGGGACCTGCAGACATCCTGGGCTGTCTCCCCTCCAGCACGGTACAGGTGGTTCAGAGTGAAGGGAAAGGGGAGGAACCTGCCCCCTCTTCCCACATGTTTAGTAGTTTGTGATGTAAAAATCCTGCTGTGACAGTACACATGGAGAAACAGATCTTTCTAGATTACTGAGATTCAGTGCCCATGACCTGTCCATGACTTTTATTAAAGTAACGATGACAAAAATCTTAAATAGGTCAACTTGCCATTCTCTTCCCCAACACGGTAGTCCCCTGTAGTAAACATGACCCTACCCCCTCCTTAGCATCCTACTGATACTAAAATGACCTAAAAAACCCCCTACTTATAAATCACTATTGGTTGGCACCCCATTGTCACCTGCACGTCTATGCAGCTGCTGGCCAAACCCTCCCCCCAAAATATAAACCCCAACCCCACCTCTACCCGGAACCCAACCTGAACCTTACCCTATAACTTGGTCCCCCCAACCCTAAACCCTTTAACCAAAACGGTAGCCCAATCCTCACCCCCACCCTAAACTCTAACTCTGAACCCAGCCTCTCTAAGGGTACATCTACACTACAGCGGGGAGTCGATTTAAGATACGCAAATTCAGCTACGTGAATAGCGTAGCTGAATTCGACGTATCGCAGCCGACTTACCCCGTTGTGAGGACGGCGGCAAAATCGACTTCTGCGGCTTTCTGTCGGCGGCGCTTACTACCACCTCCGCTGGTGGAGTAAGAGCGCCGATTTGGGGATCGATTGTCGCGTCCCAACGGGACGCGATAAATCGATCCCCGAGAGGTCGATTTCTACCCGCCGATTCAGGCGGGTAGTATAGACCTAGCCTAAGCCTGACACTGCTTTAAGCCAGAGCCAGTTCCCTGCTCCCACCCTGTGCCACAACAGTGCAAACGCCCCAGGAATCCTGCTTCTTACCACCACTGGTTTTGAAATGAACCTTTTCTTCCTTTGCATTCCAAAAACCTTAATTGGCGTTGGATGGGTTATTTAGTGACAGGGCTTTACACAATGTAACTGTTTGCTATTACACTGTAACAGGATACAGATAAGTGAAAACAGTGCAAACAATATTCCACTAGTTTTCAGGATGCTTAAACACCCAATACACTTACATTTAACAATCGCTTTGATCTATACTAATACACACATCAATTGGCCTGAATACACTCGGACGTAAGCTGCTCTGCCAGCGTCACGCCTTGTACAAACATTACTGCAATACCGTGTAGGGCAGCGTGACCCCCAGGGGTCTGTGAGCTGGTTTCAGGTGGTCTGCAGGGCCCCGCAGCTGAAGCCCGAAGCCCCCATGTCTCCCGCAGGACAGAAGCCTGAAGCCCCAATGCTCCCCACTCCACAAGGCAGAAGCCCTGAGCCTCCACGACCCAGCAGCGGTAGCCCAGAGCTGCCCCCCACCCAGCAGCTGTAGCCCAAAGACCCAAGCTGCCCTCCTACCCCAGCTGGGCCTTGGAGTTTTTATAGCAGGTGGGGACGGGGGGGCTCAGAAAGAAAAAGGTTGAGACCCCTGGTGTAGGGTGTGAACTCGGGTGTTAGTCTGTCACAAGAGCCTCTTTCACAACTACCTTGGGAAACAAATACATGGACCTTTTGCCCACTTCTTCGTTAGTTACTGTGGAATTCTCTCCCCGGATCATCAGAGACAATATTGTCCTAAAACAACCGAGCAGCAGTATGATTGTGTGCTGTCACTTCAGTTAGTTGCACAACTTGGGGTGTGGTCTAGTTCACCATTTCAGACTGGAGATTTAAAAGCAGTTGGTAGCATGTCCAATAGCTTGGAGTAGTCTCTCCTGTTGACCAAACTGCACTTGAAGTTTCTCCATGTCATCATGGAGGGAGCAGAGAAAAAGCAAAAATAAAATAAGAAATGACTAGTTCAGTAAATAGTCCTTTTCTCAAAGTCCCCAGTAAATCTGAGCTACTGTCTGGCAAATAAAATGAATATCTGATTATGTGACCAAATGTCGCTCAAGAGGAAAAACCCACATCACACAAGATACATCCAATTTCATAGAACTAGAAATTCCAGAGCGGGTTAAATAGGATGACTGTAGCCTGATTTAGGGTGTGCTAATAACATTAATTTATTTTATTAATTACAATATTAATCGTTTTGGTTTTAGGCTTGCCAGTTTGTTTGATTAGAAGATAAAAGGTTTTGTTTCGAATCAGGGTTCCCCGAATTTACAAAGGACCAGGGGGTATGACAGGAAGCTCACACTGAGACAGATATGGCCTTAAAGACTTTTTATTAAAATGAATAATAGTAAGTAAATGGTGAAATACCCAGAGTTACAACTGCATTACTGCTATAAAGAGAGACATATGATAATGTAGTATTACATGCAACAAAGCTTTGGTTAATATACTTACACCCTCCCTCGATAACCTGGGGGTAAGAGACACAGGACCAGCCTTGCAGTTCAGGTTTCTCAATTCTTGATGCAGAGCTTAGAAAAACTAATGGTAAGAGCTAACTTAGGGTTTACTTGACGAACTTAAACTTAAAACCTAATAAACAAAACTAAGAATAAAAGCTTAGGGAAACCAAGCTTAGCCTAGTGCTCTAAAGGTGATCCCGGCAATTACAGACCGGTAAGTCTAATGTCAGTACCAGGCAAATTAATTGAAACACTAGTAAAGAATAAAATTGTCAGACACATAGAAGGCCATAAATTATTGGGCAAAAGTCAACATGGTTTCTGTAAAGGGAAATCGTGTCTTACTAATCCAGGGGTGGCCAACCTGAGCCTGAGAAGGAGACAGAATTTACCAATGTACATTGCCAAAAAGCCACAGCAAATGCCAGCAGCTCCCGCCTGCTCCCCAGCGCCTCCTGCCCACTGGCTGCCCCGCCAGTCAGCGCCTCCAGCATCCCTCCTGATCAGCTGTTTTGTGGCATGCAGGAGGCTCAGATGGGGAGGAGTGGGGGCATAGCAGGCTCAAGAGAAGGAGTAGAGCGGGGGCAGTCAGGGGTCGATCAGTGAGCACCCCCCGGCACACTGGGAAGTTGGCGCCTGTAACTCCAGCCCTGGAGTCAGTGTCTATACAAGGAGCCGCATATTAACTTCTGAAGAGCCGCATGTGGCTCCGGAGCCACACGTTGGCCACCCCTGTACTAATCTACTAGTTCTTTGAAGGGGTCAACAAACATGTGGACTAGGGGGATCCAGTGGACATAGTGTACTTAGATTTCCAGAAAGCCTTTGACAAGGTCCCTCACCAAAGGCTCTTATGTAAATTAAGTTGTCATGGGATAAGAGGGAAGATCCTTTCATGGACTGAGAACTGCTTAAAAGACAGGGAACAAAGGGTAGAATAAATGGTAAATTTTCAGAATGAAGAGGGGTAACTAGTGGTGTTCCCCAACGGTCAGTCCTAGGACCAATCCTATTCAACTTATTCATAAATGATCTGGAGAAGGGGGTCAACAGTGAGGTGGCAAAGTGTGCAGACGATACTAAATTGCTCAAAATAGTTAAGACCAAAGCAGACTGTGAAGAACTTCAAAAAGATCTCACAAAACTACGTGATTGGGCAACAAAACGGCAAATGAAATTTAATGTGGTTAATGTAAAGTAATGCACATTGGAAAAAATAACCCCAACTATACATACAATGTGATGGGGGCTAATTTAGCTACAACTAATCAGGAGAATTCTTGGAGTCATCGTGGATAGTTCTCTGAAGGTGTCCACGCAGTGTGCAGTGGCAGTCAAAAAAGCAAACAGGATGTTAGGAATCATTAAAAAAGGGATAGAGAATAAGACGGAGAATATCTTATTGCCCTTATATAAATCCATTGTACATCCACATTTTGAATACTGCGTACAGATGTGGTCTCCTCATCTCAAAAAAGATATACTGGCATTAGAAAAGGTTCAGAGAAGGGCAACTAAAATGATTAGGGGTTTGGAACGGGTCCCATATGAGGAGAGATTAAAGAGACTAGGACTTTTCAATTTGGAAAAGAGGAGACTAAGGGGGGATATGATAGAGGTATATTAAATCATGAGTGGTGTGGAGAAAACGAATAACGAAAAGTTATTTTCTTGTTCCCATAATATAAGAACCAGGGGCCACCAAATGAAATTAATGGGCAGCAGATTTAAAACGCATAAAAGGAAGTTCTTCTTCACACAGCGCACAGTCAACCTGTGGAAATCCTTACCTGAGGAGCTTGTGAAGGCTAGGACTATAACAGGGTTTAAAAGAGAACTAGATAAATTCATGGAGGTTAAGTTCATTAATGGCTATTAGCCAGGATGGGTAAGGAATGGTGTCCCTAGCCTCTGTTTGGCAGAAGGAGGTGATGGATGGCAGGAGAGAGATCACTTGATCATTACCTGTTAGGTTCACTCCCTTTGGGGCACCAGGCATTGGCCACTGTCAACAGACAGGATACTGGGCTAGATGAACCTTTGATCTGACCCAGTACGGCCGTTCTTATGAGAAAAATGGTACCAAACCCAACTGCTATTCAGCAGAACCCAGTGCAACGTGGGAAGAACTGGGAATAAGCCAATCTGTCCCTAGTGGGGGAACCTGATGACTAACAATCACTTTGCAGTGGGAGGAAAAGTATAAACATGATGCTCCAAATTTGGTTAGACGAGGAAAAGTGATGGAGGTTGTGTCCAGTGGTGAGAAGATTTGCTATGTTACCCTGGACGCTATATGGGCTATTGTCTTTCTTGAAAAAATAGTTGTGTTTTTATATCAGGATTGCTAACTCAATCTAGCAAACTCCATGGAAAACCCTAGTGGAGTCAAAGCCCAGGTAGATTTAACCTCCATGTACCTAGTCAAGGTCACTCCTGGTTCCCCCACCTGGGACTGAGGGACATTCCTGTTGGAGGGACGCACACTTCCATGACACAGGAGTTGATGAAAAACACCATGGGCTTCTCTGGTGATAAATAAGAGAAGAGCTGAGAAGGAAGAATTTCCCGCACTCGCAGCATTCACAGGGTTACTCTCCTGTGTGGCTCCTCTGATGTGTAGTAAGATCTGAGGTCCGAGCAAAGGTTTCCCGCCCTCACAGCATTCATAGAGTTTCCTCTCCTGTGTGGATTCTCAGATGGCGCATATGGTGTGATCTCCCAGCAAAGGTTTTCCTGCACTCAGTATTCATAGGGGCGCTATCCTTTGTGGATTCTCTGATGGCGAATAAGGCTTGAACGCTCAGTGAAAGTTTTCCCACACTCACAGCATTTATAGGGTTTCTCCCCTGTGTGGATCCTCTGATGTGCAATAAGGTGTGAGTTCCGACTGAAGGTTTTCCCGCACTCACAGCATTCATAAGGTTTCTCTCCTGTGTGGATCCTCTGATGTGTATTAAGGCCTGATCTCTGAGTGAAGGTTTTCCCGCATTCACTGCATTCATAAGGCTTCTCTCCTGCATGCATCCTCTGATGTGTAATAAACAGTGACTTCCGAGCGAACATTTTCCCGCACTCGCAGCACTTATAGGGTTTCTCTCCTGTGTGTATCTGCTCATGGTAAATAAGGGCTGAGCGCTCAGTGAAGGCTTTCCTGCACCCACAGCACTCATAGAGTTTCTCTCTTGTGTGACTCCTCTGATGCGCAATAAGGTTTGAGCGCTGAGTGAAGGTTTTCCCGCACTCACAGCATTTATAGGGTTTCTCCCCTGTGTGGATCCTCTGATGCATAAGGCGGCCTGATCTTCCAGCGAATGTTTTCCCACACTCACAGCATTTATAGGGTTTCTCTCCTGTGTGACTCCTCTGATGGCGAATAAGGGTTGAGCGCTCAGTGAAGGTTTTCCCACACTCACAGCATTCATAAGGTTTCTCTCCTGTGTGGATCCTCCGATGTGTATTAAGGCCTGAACTGCGAGTGAAGGTTTTCCCGCATTCACTGCATTCATAAGGTTTCTCTCCTGTGTGGATCCTCTGATGTGCAATAAGCTGTGAGTTCCGAGCGAACGTTTTCCCGCACTCACTGCATTTATAGGGTTTCTCTCCTGTGTGACTCCTCTGATGTGTAATAAGCTGTGAGCTCCGAGTGAAGGTTTTCCTGCACTCACAGCATTGATAAGGTTTCTCCCGTGTGTGTATCCTCTGATGGCGAATAAGGTGTGAGCGCTCAGTGAAGGTTTTCCCACACTCACTGCATTCATAGGGTTTCTCTCCTGTGTGGATCCTTTGATGGCAAATAAGGGTTGATCGCTCAGTGAAAGTTTTCCCGCACTCACTGCATTTATAGGGTTTCTCTCCTGTGTGACTCCTCTGATGTGTAATAAGCTGTGAGCTCCAAGTGAAGGTTTTCCTGCACTCACAGCATTCATAGGGTTTCTCCCCTGTGTGGATCCTCTGATGGCCAATAAGGTGTGAGCGCCGAGCGAATGTTTTCCTGCACTCACAGCATTTATAGGGTTTCTCTCCTGTGTGGATCTGCTGATGGCGAATAAGGGTTGAGCGGTCAGTGAAGGTTTTCCCACACTCACAGCATCCATAGGGTCTCACTCCAGTGTGGATTCTCTGATGGTGTGAGGGCCTCCTGAACTTTTTCCCGCACTCAAAGCCTGTGTTATTTCTCTCTCCCGTCAGGATTCTCTGCTGGGCCGTAGTTTCCTTGAGCCCTCTGTGAGTTCCCTGATAATTAACAGATATTCCAACTTTCTGCGCTGGTTGGTTTCTCTGCCGCATCTCTGTCCCGTGCTGCCCCTGAGAGCCTTTTCCCTGCTCACAACTCCTGGACACACTCCCTGTGCATCTTTGCAATAATGCCCCCTGTGGTTCCACTTCATCATCTTCCTGCTGAGGATTCTGCTCCATGGTCTCTCTCACCATCCCCTCACCTGATGGGACAGAGAGAGAAAAACCTCAGAAAGCGGAAGGGAAAAGGGGGGAACAAACCAAGAGAATAGCTGGAGATGGAGAAAAAACAGGGACTCAATTTCCCCAAACTCTTCCCCAAAGGGGCGGGGGGGATCAATTCTGCATCCAGTTCCCATCCAAACACTCCCCAGGGAGAAGGGAGTTTGGGGAAGGAACTACTGCCAGGAGTTAGGATGGGTAGGAAGCCATGAACAGTATCTGCCCTGAGGGACCATCCTGAACCCAGAGACCTCACAGGGTCTTTGTTGGGAATCCCAGCTGTTTCCTTCAAGCACTGAGTAGGTTTAATGATCCCTCACCCATGCTGCTGCCTCTCAGGATCTCTCTTTCCTCTGAGCCCTGGAGATCTGGGGCCCACGACTCTTCCCCTCGTTCCAGCTGGGAGATGACCTCGGGTTTGGAAACTGGGAACCCTGCTCAGAGGAAAGAAGACTAGTGAGATGAGGTAACACGCAAAAGAAGAAGTTACTCAACTTGTGCATCAATGATGGTTCTTTGAGATGTCTCTCCCTATGGGTGCTCCACTGTAGGTGCTAGCACATTAAAAACAGCTGTGTAGACTGGTGGCTTTCCACACTATTGTGCCCCTTTCAGGAGTCTGATTTGCCTTGCGTACCTCCGAGTTACACCTCATTTAAAAACTACTTGCTTACAAAATCAGACATAAAAATACAAGAGAGTCACCGCACACTGAATTGCTGACTTGCTCATTTTTACCATATAATTATAAAATACATAATTGGTATATAAAATTGTACTCACATTTCAGTGTATAGTATATAGATCAGCATAAGCAAGTCGTATGAAATTTTACTTTGTACTGAGTTGGCCAGTAATTTTTCCATAGCAACTCTTGAAGACCTCTGCGCAACCCAGGGGTACACATACCTCTGGTATAGACACTGCAGCTCAGGCTTAAGAGACTGAGCTCCAGACCAATCTGCAACCGTTTTCTCTCTGTTGCTTTGTCTTTTTGCCCTGGATAGCAGCAAACTTAAGCCCAGTCTGTTTGTACCCTAGTTCCTGGGTCCAAAAGTGCAAGGCAGTTGTATTCCCGTGTTCTGCTTCCCTCGAACCCAGTCATTACACATTAACCTCCAGTCTTTGAGACTTCCATTGTTCAGTGTGCTGCATTCATATGGGAACAGTCCTTGATTGTGTTTCCATGTAAACGGAGGCAGGCCTATGCGACTTCAACAGGAATTACATCCCCATCCCAGAAGAGGAATTCACTCCTTCACGCCCAGTGACTAACAAAGCAAATTGAGAGGGAAGCTGACCCATGCATATTTTTCATTTAAAAAAACTACTAAATAAAGCGCCCATTCTCCAGAGGGAGACAAAGTCAAAGTGAAGGGCTAGGATACTCACAGCTGGAAAGTTTTTCATAATATCCAACCTAAACATCCCATGATGCAGAACAAGCCAGTTACTACTTCTCCCTACCCTAACCCTAAGCAGGAGAGGATAAGAGAAGATCAGATTCCAAGACAACGACCACGGTCAGTGGTGTCAGACAGCCGACATGCCGAGGAGTAGGAGTATGGAGTGCTGGTTCTGAGCTCTGCCTAGGGACAGGTCATTAGAGACTTCAGCAAAAGCAGCCTCAGTGAAGTGCTACAATCTGTGACTCCCTGAATCCTCACCTTCCTACCCCCCACCAGATCCTCGGGCCCTTCCAGCAAGTGGATGGTGGTGAATAATAAAACTTCTGAAAACCAGGAAATGAAGAATTAAACTACACACCACCCCTGCAATGCAACCTTAACTCTGCCCTTACCCCCTAGCCCTGGAGCTGGCAAATGTCACTGGGAATAGGTCAGTAAGGATGGTGCAAACATTAAACTATATAAGGAAGGGGCCAAATTTCCATCTCTTGAAGGCTTCAAGTCAGCACAGGATGCTGTAGCTTTATATGAATGGCGGAGGGACTAGTTGGAGCAGCCTGGCAGAGCTGTGACACGAAGAGAGGTGCACGTGAAACTGGAAGGACCAGGTATTCCTCATTTCAGTGCTGAGTGGTGTAGGCGGCATCAATCAAGGTGCACAAGGGTGTGTTCTTGCCACAAGGATTGTCAGCAGGCTGGTGCCGTACATGCTAGGGGTGTCCGGGGCTCAGTGAGTGGGAAGTGAAGGCAACGACTCAGAAGGAATCCTCATTGGAAGGGTAAAGAGGTGGTGACATTATGAAAGTCCAAGATGGATTGTGTGCAGTAGGCTCAGTATCTGAGCGCAGACCAGGGCAGGCACCTTCTGTTCCCTACATCGGACCTATCCCAAGTTTTGCCTTAGCAAAGAGACGGTGTTAGCGTTCATGCTACTGCGCTCTGCTCCCATAGTGTTCTGTTACGGGGAGGGCAGAGTGCTGGTCTATGGGTCACTGGCCTGTTGGGGTGTCGCTGAAACAGGGCAAAGCTGAGGGTGCACTGTGAACCTTAACTCTTCATTTCCCCTTTTAAGAACCGAGGGGACAGGAATCCTTACCCAGAGAGGTCACATTCTCATAGTTCTCCTGCATGACGTCTCCGTAGAGGGCTCTCTGAGCGGGGTCCAGCAGAGCCCACTCTTCCTTGGTGAAATACACAGCCACCTCCTCGAAAGTCACCGGCCTCTGGAAGAGCAAGAGTCCAACACTCAGTACCTGCTGCCCAGTGACAACCCTACCGTTCACAGGGGAGGAGGGCCAATCACATGGAAGCTCTGGGAGACAGGCAGGATCCCACCCCCTCCCCATCAGAGCAGCCAGGAGGCATCAGGGTAAGGGGAGAAAGAGAGAGAGCCCCTCACCCCTTCTAGCAGACAGAGATGGCAAGGGTCTTCACATTCAACACTCACCTATCAGCAGAAGCTGATAGAGGTGATGGAGCCCCCAGCAGGCTCCAGGGACAGCCCCCTGGTAGGAATCCCAACACCCTCCCCAGTACCAGCGGTTGGATGGGAAGGGATGGGGTGGGGTGTCTTCCCTGGGCCTCACTGGGGGTTGCCCTCTGGCTAGTAGGTTCAGACTCCAGGGCTGGAGTCTGGTACGTTTCCCCGGCCCAGTCCGGGGGGGGCGGGGGGAGTGTTTCCTCTTGACCAATTAGGGAATTTCCACCCACAAATCCCATGGTCTGTTGCTAGAATCTAGGCCCCACCGTAAACTAATCCCAGCAGGTTTGTCACAACTTCTCCCCCTCCCTTTCTCCACCCTGCCCCCCCCCCCCCTCCCCACGTCCTGACCATCCCCAGAAGCACCCACCTCCTATGTCTTTACTGCCCTTCTCCAGCCAACAGGACCCCACCAGCAACGCCCCGATAATCCCTACCTGAGCCAGCTCCATGGCAGCCATTTCCCTTCCCCGGTCCCTGGAAGGATGGGACGTAATGCTGCAGCCTGTCAGGGCAAGAAGGGGACGTGTCAGAACAGGACAGTAACGTCACATCTCAATTCCCCCCGGCTCTTTCCCCCAGACTGATGTTCTCAACTCTATCATGCAAATAACAGAAATATTCAAAACACAATTAGTAACAAGGGGGAGGACGGGGAATTTAACTACCCAGACACTGTTAGAAAAGGACCCCGCTCGATATGCCCTTCCAGCTTGTCTGTGAACCACTGATAACTACTATCCGGGGACAGTTTTCCAACCAGCTATGCACCTACCTAATGGTAGCTCCACCTCGGCTGTATTTCTCTAGTTTGTTTAGGAGATGGTCATGCATGACAGGATCAAAAGCCTTACTAAAGTCAAGATACATCATGTCTACTGCTTCCTCTCTATCCACAAACTTGTTACTCTGTAAAAAAAAAAAAAAAAAAAAAGCTATTAGGGTGGTTTGACACGATTTGTTCTTGACAAATCCATACTGACTGTTATTGTCTAGGTGTTTGCTAACTGACTGCTTAATTATTTCCTCCATTATCTTTCCGGGTACTGAAATTAAGATGACTGGTCTGTAATTCCCCGGGTTGTCCTTACTCCCCTTTTTATAGCTGGGCACTATATTTGCCCTTTTCCAGTCCCCTGGAATCTCTCTTCCATGATTTTTTTGAAGATAATCGCTAGTGGCTCAGATATGTCCTCAGTCAGCTCCTTCAGCTTTCTAGGGTGCATTTCATCAGGCCCTGGTGACTTGAAGACGTCTACCCTAAGTAATGTTTAACTTGTTCTTTCCTTATTTTAGCTTTGACCCTACCTCATTTTCATTGGCATTCATTAAGTTAGGTGTCCAATTGCTACTAAACTTTTTGGTGAAAACCGAAACAAACGTCATTTAGCACTTCTGCCATTTCCACATTTTCTGTTACTGTTCCCCACCCACCCATTGAGTACAAAATCAGAAATATTAACTCTCAAAATAAGTTGCACCTAGCAAGGGACATAGAAGGCAATGAGGGGGAGGAGGGATAGCTCGGGGGTTTGAGCATTGGCCTGCTAAACCCAAGGTTGTGAGTTCAATCCTTGAGGGGGCCACTTAGGGATCTGGGGCAAAATCAGTACTTGGTCCTGCTAGTGAAGGCAGGGGGCTGGACCCGATGACCTTCAAAGTCCCTTCCAGTTCTAGGAGATGGGATATCTCCGTTAATTAAATTAAATAAATTAAAGGTAGGGTACTACTTAAATCACGAGTGGGAATCATACCATTTTCAAGGGTTGGTCATGGCATAAATAGTGAACTTCGCGGACATGTTACACACCCACCAAATCTGCTATTTATATACTGAGTAACCCATGAAAAAATGTGATTTCTCCACAGCATTTCTCAAATAGGGGCCCAGACCCAAAAGGGGGTTGCAAGCCTACTAAGGGGTCACAGTATTGCCACCCTGACTCCTGAGTTGATGCTGGCAGCGGCGCTGCCTGGAGCTGGGTGGCGAGAGAGTGGTGGATGCTGGCCAGTGCCAGCTCTGAAGGAAGAGAACTAGAGGTGGCTTAGAACTGCCACCCTTACGTCTGTTCTGTGGCAGCGCTGCCTTTAGAACTGGGCAGCCGGAGACCCGATTTCATGGTCCGTGACGCAAATTTCCACCCTCATGTTTCTACTCCCCAGCCAGGCTTTGTGCGTAATGTAATAGTTGAGTATCCAGTTAAGAAAAATCTGCGGGAATAATATAAATAGGTCTGCTGTGGCTTTTCTAAATTACGGCAATTAATAAAGGTCCATTATTACTTTTCTGCAATTTTCCAAGCCTTCTTTGCAACTCAGCTGCAATTATTTGAAGACCAGCCCACGATTCAGTAGGGTCTTAATTATTACTAACCAAGAAGAGGAAGACACAGAAACCACAATAAGGAAAGAACAGGTTAAAAATCTGTAGATACGTTAGATATACTAAAGTCAGCCATAAAATTAGTCTTAGGGTGCTCAAGGAATTAGCTGAAGGAACCTTGGAACCAACAGCAATGATCTTTGAGAACGCCTGGAGAACGGTGAAGACTGGAGAAGGGTAAACATAGTACCCATCTTTTAAAAGGGGAACAAAGAGGACTGTGGAATAAAGTCAAGCCTTACTTAGATACCTGTATCTGGAATGAACAAATAATTAATCAATTTGTAAGCACCTAGAATAGATGATAGTAAGGTGATAAGTTATAGCCGGCATGGATTTCAAAACCCAATGCCAAGTCAATCTAATGTCCTGCTTTCACGGGGGTACTGGACACTGTAGACACGACATATCTTGATTTTAGTCAGGCTTTTGACACAGGCCTCCATGACATTCTCATAGCGAACTAGGGAAATGTGGTATACATGAAAGTGCTATAAAATGGGTGTTAATGTTGTTGAAAGTCTATACTCGGACAGTAATCATTAGTGGTTCACTGTCCAACTGAGAGGATGTATACCAGGGGTCTCAAACTCAAATGACCACAAGGGCCACGTGAGGACTAGTACTTTGGCCTGCGGCCGCATCACTGACACGCCCTCTGCTGCCCCCAGCCCTGCCCCCACTCCACCCCTTCCATAAGGCCCCGCCCCTGACCCACCTCTTCACACACCAGGGGGTGTAGGAGGGGTGTGGAGTGTGGCAGGGGCTCAGGGCAGGGGGTTGGGGTGCAGGAGGTGTGTGGGGTGCAGCAGGGGGCTCAGGGCAGGGTGCAGAGTGAAGCAGGGGGCTCAGAGTAGGGGTTTGAGGTACAGGAGGCTCAGGGCAGGGTTCAGGAGGGGTGCAGGGTGTGGCAGGGGACTCAGGGCAGGGGGTTGGGGTGCAGGAGGAATTCAAGGAGGGCAGGCTCCAGCGTGGCGTGCACCGGGGGTAGGGCAGGCTCCCCGCCTACCTTCCCCCGCACTGGTCCGGGTAGCAGCCGGAGGGGAGGGGAGACGGGCACAGGTGTCTGTGTGTTGCCCTGGCCTCTCCTCCAGGTACCTTCCCCGAAGCTCCCATTTGCCACGATCCCCCGTTCCCGACCAATGGGAGCTGCGGGGGAGGTTGGACAAACAGCTCAGTGCTGGGGGCTGGACTAGATGCCCTCTCAAGGTTCATTCCAGCCCTAAAGTACAGTAACTCCTCACTTAATGTTGTAGTTATGTTCCTGAAAAATGCATCTTTGAGTGAAACGATGTTAAACGAATCCAATTTTCCCGTAAGATTTAATGTAAATGCAGGGGGTTAGGTTCCAAGGAAATTTTGGGGGGGGCAGACAAAAAGCATATACAGTACTGTACTGTGGTTGGGAAGTGCCCCTGGCTTACCCCACACAGGCACAGCCCGCTGCAGGCAAGGACGCTAGGAAGCATCTTTTGCAGCAGCAGCTTCCCCGGAGAAGAACAGGCACCGACTTTGCCGGGAATGCTCCAGGCCCACCTCTTCCTGTCCCCGCTCCACTCCAGGCCCACCTCTTCCCACCCCCACTCCACCTCCTCTCCGGAGCACGTCACATCCCTCCCCGCCATCCTGTTTGGCGGCGCTTAGGACTTTCTGGGAGGGAGGGGGAGGAGAGGAGACGCGGCCCTTCTCCGCTCCCCCCTCCCCCTCCCGCCCAGAAAGTCCTAAGCGCCGCCAAACAGCTGTTTGGTGGTGGGGGAAGCGCTAGGAGGGAGGGGAAGGAGGCGGAGAAGAGGAACTTGTGCAATGCTCCCTTGTAAAGTCGCTGCTCTTCCACAGAATCTTACAAGCAGTGGACAGAGCAGGCAGCCAAACGACGTTATAAGGGAGCATTGCACAACTTTAAATGAGCCCGTCCCCTAAATGAGCAGCGACGTGACTTTGAAACAACGTTAAGCGGGAGGATGTTAAGTGAGGAGTTACTGTACTATGAGTCTATGCTGGGGAAATGTTTGGTCACTTGATTACAGCACTGACCAGCCCCTCCCACTAGCACTAAACCACAGAGACATTTTGAAACCCTCCCAGTAACAAAGTCTGGGAACCAAATGGGAGAGAAGCACAGAACAAAAGGAGTGACACTGGGGGATTCCCCCTGACACTGTCCCCAGGCCAGCACACTCCCATCGCTGGGGGGGGGGGGGGGGAACAGGGAGAGTCAGGAACTGGCTTTTCCTCCCCCTGCACCTCACCTTTTTCATAGCAAAGTGAATCTGCCCAGGGATGCGACAATAAGTGTGTGGGGCTGGTGAGAAATTGGGGAATCTCTCTCCCAATTATTTCTCCCACTGTCCTTTTCAGTCTCTCTCGCCTTTTTCTCCTTGTGTCTCCCTTCCCCCGTCTCTCCCACTCTGGCTGACAACCAATCCTGGGGGTTCACTCTCCCATGGCTGGATCGGCTCCTGCAATTGCTAAGGGGAGGAGAGATATGGGGTGAGGAGGGGCTGTTTGTGCAGAGTCTCTCTCATGCCCATTCCCTGAGGTCTCTATCCATCACCTGGAGTCTGACTCAGGTGTTGGGGTGGGCAGAGCCTTGGGTTGACCTATGGGACTAATTACAGCTGGAGAAAATCCTCACCTTGGCTGGGCACAGAGGTCACTCCCCAGCCCCGATCCCGCTGGGGGAGCAGCAGCTGCTCAGCCTGGGCTCCCAGGAAGCTCAACCCCAATATCCTGAGGCAGAGAAAGAGACGGAGAGAAACTGAGTAACTTCCCCCCTTTGGCAACAACTGAACCCCCTCCCCACAGGGTCACATCCTGATCTTATCGCCCCCATGGGAATCTGGAGTCACTCCCTGCTCTGCCTCGCAGTGACTCCGGATTAACCCGCGTCTCAGCGAGACCAGAAACACGGCTCAGGAAGGAGGAGGCCGGACTCCTTTGAAACGGATCATTGCAGCAGCGGATCGAACCCCCTTCCGCCCCCCCGAGAGAGATTCACAGCAACAGTTTTCCAACCCCCCCTCCCGACCCCCCATTTCACACCCTCTGCCCCCGCCCCCACCCCTGGCTCCGGGAGTCTCGGTCCGGCCGGCCCCGCGCGCGCTGCTGCGTCCGGCGTCTCCCCGCCAATCAGAGAGTGGGAGAGCCGCCCTCACGCGCACCGTTAACCGCCTCCGCCCGTCGGTTGGGCCAACGTCATTTCCGGCCCGAGGTGCGTCAGGAACTACAGTTCCCAGCCTGCCCCGGGGCGCTGCCGGACGCTCGGGCCCAGCCCCGCCCTGTACCTGGCCCGTCAGACTCGCTGAGACCGGGTCAGACCCGGGAGGCGGGGTCGGTGGACCTGAGCCCGCACGAGCGCAGCCTTGGCTGGGACTGCGCAGGCGCGCGGAGCACGATCGGCGCATTCTGAGTAGCACTCGCTGAAGCCGCTGCGCCCTCACTCTGCCCAGCCAGGGGCCAATCGCGTGGGGGGATGGGCGGAGTCTGGGCAGGGGTCGGACACTGACGGGGGGGGGGAATCAAACAGCTGGAGACTGGGACAGGGGAGGAGGCAAGTCAGGGGTGGGGGAGGGGGAGCTGGGGCTAAGCGGGGTGGGGCAGAACCATGGCACCGGGAGGGGGAGGGGGCTTTTTTATCCCCCGTCCCACAGCGCAGCCCCTGCTGCCCAGGGCCGGGGGCTTAAAGACCCAGGGATCCCTGCCTCCCCCCGTGAGGGTGTGTGTGTGTGGGGGGGGGGAATAACCGGGGGGCGGCTGCCCCACTTAGCCACCAGGGTCACTGCAGCAGTTGGGGTGCTATACACAGGCTACTGCCCCATGTGGCTGCCACAGATCATCCCCCCCCCCACACACACAACCTCTGTGGGGCTGGGGGATACACACAGAGCACTGCCCCATGTGGCTACAGGTGGCGAGGGGCTTACAGGGCACTGCCCCATGTACCTACCAGCAGTGGCGTAGCCAGGTTCTAACAACAGGGGGAGCGAACACATAAAAAAAGGTGCCACCCGACATATCAACTTACTAATTACATCCACTCCCTCCCACTTCCTGCCCCCTGACTGCTCCCCTCAGAACCCCCCACACCCTCCCCCCCACTCCTTGTCCCCTGACTGCCCCCTCCTGGGACCCCTGTCCCTAACTGCCCCCAGCACCCCAACCCCTAGCTAAGCCTCCTTGTCCTCTGACTGCCCCCTCCTGAGGACCCCCCCAACTGCCCCCCTAGGATCCTACCTCCTACCTGTTCCCTGACTGCCCCGACCCTTAGCCACACCCCCGCCCTCAGACAGACCCCCAGGACTCCCATGCCTATCCAACCGCTCCCCACCCCCTGACAGGACCCCCTATATACACCGAGACACACCCCATAATCCAAAGTGGGGGGGGAGGGGACCACGCACAGCTCCTGCTATTGAGGGTACATGGGCAGCTGCTTCTGCCCTAGCACCCGGCTTTAGTGTTTAGCCAGAAGCCTTTGCGAGCACTCAGCCTTTTGTACCAGGCTTGGCATACCAAGAAATAACAGCAGCAGCATGAAGGAAGAGGAGAGCGAAGGTCTCACCATCAGGGATTGCAGGTGGCCACATGCCCTCTGTTTGACCACTGCCATTGCAGGAGAGAAGGTTTCAATGGAACTGAATACCCTTGCTCAGACAAAAGACACAGGAAGGTTACCCACCTGCTGAAGTGAAAAAACAGATTGACAGACGAGTACCCAGAAGTCACCTCCTACAAGACAGGCCCAACAAAGAAAATAACAGAACACCACTAGCTGTCACCTTCAGCCCCCAACTAAAACCTCTCCAGCGCATCATCAGAGATCTACAACCTATCCTGAAAGATGATCCTTTACTCTCACAGATCTTGGGAGACAGACCTGTCCTCGCTTACAGACAACCCCCGAACCTAAAGCAAATACTCACCAGCAACCACACATCACTGAACAAAACCACTGACCCAGGAACTTATCCTTATAACAAACCCCGATGCCAACTCTGTCCACATATCTATTCAAGTGACGTCATCATAGGACCTAATCACATCAGCCATACCATCAGGGGCTCGTTCACCTGCACATCTACCAATGTGATATATGCCATCATGTGCCAGCAATGCCCCTCTGCCATGTACATTGGCCAAGCCGGACAGTCTCTACGCAAAAGAATTAATGGACACAAATCTGACATCAGGAATCAAAATACTCAAAAACCAGTGGGAGAACACTTTAACCTGTCTGGTCATTCAGTGACAGACCTGCGGGTGGCTATATTACAACAGAAAAACTTCAAAAACAGACTCCAACGAGAGACTGCTGAGCTGGAATTGATATGCAAACTAGACACAATCAACTCCGGTTTGAATAAGGACTGGGAATGGCTGAGCCATTACAAACGTTGAATCTATCTCCCCTTGTAAGTATTCTCACACTTCTTATCAAACTGTCTGTATTGGGCTATCTTGATTATCACTTCAAAAGTTTTTTTTCTCTTACTTAATTGGCCTCTCAGAGTTGGTAAGACAACTCCCACCTGTTTATGCTCTCTGTATGTGTGTATATATATCTCCTCAATATATGTTCCATTCTATATGCATCCGAAGAAGTGGGCTGTAGTCCACGAAAGCTTATGCTCTAATAAATTTGTTAGTCTCTAAGGTGCCACAAGTACTCCTGTTCTTTTTGAGGAAGGTTTTGCTGTTCATAGATCGGTGGGAAATTGAGGTTGGGAAATGAAACACCCACATGGTGGCGCAATGCCCTAAGGAATGAGAGTGAGAACTGAATTAATGCCACTCGTATGGCTCTGGCCTGGTCTACACTACGACTAATTCGGATTTATCAGCGTTAATTCGAATTTACCCTGCACCCGTCCACACAACGACGCCATTTAATTCGAAATAAAGGGCTCTTTAAATCGATTTCTGTACTCCACCCCGACGAGCGGAGTAGCGCCAAAATCGATTTTAACATTTCGAATTAGGGATAGTGTGGCCGCAATTCGGTGGTATTGGCCTCCGGGAGCTATCCCACAGTACATCATTGTGACCGCTCTGGACAGCAATCTAAACTCGGATGCACTGGCCAGGTAGACAGGAAAAGCCCTGCGAACATTTGAATTTCATTTCCTGTTTGCCCAGCGTGGAGAGCACAGGTGACCACAGATAGCTCATCAGCACAGGTAACCATGCAGGCTGATAATCGAAAAAGAGCACCAGCATGGACTGTACGGGAGGTACTGGATCTGATCGCTGTATGGGGAGAGGATTCAGTGCTAGCTGAACTTCGTTTTAAAAGACGAAATGGCAAAACTTTTGAAAAAATCTCCAAGGGCATGATGGAGAGAGGCCACAATAGAGACTCAGATCAGTGCCGCGTGAAAGTCAAGGAGCTGAGACAAGCCTATCAAAAAACAAAGGAGGCAAACGGTCGCTCCGGGTCAGAGCCGTGGACATGCCGCTTCTACGCCGAGCTGCATGCAATTCTAGGGGGGGGCCGCCACCACTACCCCACCTGTGACCGTGAATTCCAGGTCGGGGATAGTCTCATCAGCTACACCTGAGGATTCTGCGGATGGGGAAGAGGAGGAGGAGGAGGACGAGCTTGCAGAGAGCACACAGCACTCCATTCTCCCCAACAGCCAGGATCTTTTTCTCAGCCTGACTGAAGTACCCTCCCAAGCCAGTATCCAAGACCATGACCCCATGGAAGGGACCTCAGGTGAGTTTACCTTTTAAAATATAAAACTTGTTTTAAAAGCAAGCGGTTTTTAATGATTACTTTGCCCGGAGGACTTGGGATGCATTCGCGGTCAGTTCAGCTACTGGAAAAGTCTGTTAACGTGTCTGGGGATGGAGCGGAAATCCTCCAGGGACATCTCCATGAAGCTCTCCTGGAGGTACCCCAAAAGCCTTGCCACAAGGTTTCTGGGCAGTGCAGCCTTATTCCATCCTCCATGGTAGGACACTTGACCACGCCATGCTTGCAGCAAGTAATCTGGTATCATTGCCTGACAAAGCCTGGCAGCGTATGGTCCCGGTGTTTGCTGGCATTCAAGCAACATCCGTTCTTTATCTTGCTGTGTAATCCTCAGGAGAGTGATATCACTCATGGTAACCTGGTTGAAATACGGGAACTTAATTAAGGGGACAGAGGTGGCCGTTCCTACTGGGCTGTTTGCCTGTGGCTGAAAATAAATCCTTCTCTGCAGTTAGCCAAGCGCAGATGGGAAATTGGCCCTGAGCTTTTCGCGTTTGGCTAGCAGGGATCTTCCCTGTTACCAGCCACGCGGTGGGGGGAGGGGTACCGTGATCATCCCAGAGAATTCATGGCGGGAGGGGGTCGGCGGGGGGGGGGGGGGAGTTAGTTTGGTTCCTGCAGGGATCTTCACTGATACCAGCCATGCGGTGGGGGGAGGGGTACAGCGATCATCCCAGAGAATTCATGGCGGGAGGGGGGGTGGGGTGGTTAGTTTGTTTTCTGCTGCTGCTGAATGTTAACAGAAAAACCGCAGCACTCTACGGGCTTTGCTTGGTATGTGGGAAAGGAGGGAGCAGAAGCCGAAAGACAATGGCTTACCATGGCCGCATGCAAGCCGAATTCTGTTGCCCGGACCTGTGATCTCTAGCAGCAAAGCCACAGGCACTCAGTATTAAGAGGCAAAATGCGACCTTGCACAGAAATCACATGTGCTATGTAATGTGAATAGTGTTGGTCACCGTGAAAGAGTATAAGCATTGTTCTGCAAAATGTATCTTTTTAAACAATTCTCTCTTTTTTCCCCTCCCTACAGCAGCTGCAAATTCCTCAAGCCTCCCTCCTCCATCCCGAAGGCTATCACAGATAAGGCGTCGTAAAAAGAAGACGCGAGACGAGATGTTTGCAGAAATTATGGAATCCACCCGCACTGACAGAGCTCATCTGAATGAGTGGAAGGAAACGGTTTCAAAGTATAGGAAAGAAGCCAGTGAAGGTGAGGACAGGAGGGACCAACGTGAGGACAGGAGAGACGCTCGAGATGAGAGGTGGCGGCAGGAAGATCAGAGGAGGCAGGATGCAACGCTGGGGCTGCTGCGTGAGCAAACAGACATGCTCCGGCGTCTGGTGGAGCTTCAGGAACGGCTGCAGGAAAACAGTGCCGCTACAGCCCCTGTACCTCCCTCCCCCCTCCCCATGTTCCATATCCTCCTCACCCAGACGTGTAAGAACGCGGGAGGGGAGGCTCCGTACACCTTCCCATTCCACCCCAGTGGACAGCCCAAGCAAAAGGCTGTCATTTTTTTAACCTTTTTTTAGTGGCCTTTTCCTTCCCACCGATCCTCCTCCCAAATCCAACCCGGGTTCCCTCCCTCTTTTTATAATCTATTAATAAAGAATAAATGATTTTTAAATGATAGTGACTTTATTTGGTTTGAAAGCAAGCTGGGGGAAGGGGGAGGGTGGGTTCCTTACAGAAAATGAGTCAATAAAGGGGGCGGGTTTTCATGAAGGAGAAACAAACAGATATTTCACACTGTAGCCTGGCCAGTCATGAAACTGTTTTTCAAAGCTTCTCTGATGCACAGCGCTTCCTGGTGTGCTCTTCTAATCGCCCTGGTGTCTGGCTGCGCGTAATCAGCAGCCAGGCGATTTGCCTCAGCCTCCCACCCCGCCATAAAGGTCTCCCCCTTACTTTCACAGAGATTGTGGAGCACGCAGCAAGCAGAAATAACAATGGGGAGATTTCTTTGGCTGAGGTCAGAGCGGGTCAATAATGAACACCAGCGACCTTTTAAACGGCCAAATGCACATTCTACCGCCATTCTGCACTTGCTCAGCCTGTAGTTGAACAGCTCCTGACTCCTGTCCAGGCTGCCTGTGTATGGCTTCATGAGCCATGGCATTAAGGGGTAGGCTGGGTCCCCAAGAATAACTATTGGCATTTCAACATCCCCAACGGTTATTTTCTGGTCCGGAAAGTAAGTCCCTTGCTGCAGCCCTTTAAACAGAGTAGTGTTCCTGAAGACGTGAGCGTCATGAACCCTTCCCGGCCAGCCCACGTTGATGTTGGTGAAACGTCCCTTGTGATCCACAAGTGCTTGCAGCACCATTGAAAAGTACCCCTTGCGGTTTATGTACTGGGTACCCTGGTGCTCCGGTGCCAAGATAGGGGTATGGGTTCCATCTATTGCCCCACCACAGTTAGGGAATCCCATTGCAGCAAAGCCATCCACTATGACCTGCACATTTCCCAGAGTCACTACCTTTCGTAGCAGCACCTGAGTGATTGCTTTGGCTATTTAAATCACAGCAGCCCCCACAGTAGATTTGCCCACTCCAAATTGATTCCTGACTGACCGGTAGCTGTATGGTGTTGCAAGTTTCCACAGGGCTATTGCCACTCGCTTCTCAACTGTGAGGGCTGCTCTCATCTTGGTATTCTGGCGTTTCAGGACAGGGGACAGCAAGTCACAAAGTTCCATGCAAGTGCCTTTACGCATGCGAAAGTTCCGCAGCCACTGGGAATCATCCCACACCTGCAACACTATGCGGTCCCACCAGTCTGTGCTTGTTTCCCTTGCCCAGAATCGGCGTTCCATGGATAGAACCTGCCCCATTAACATGATCTCCAAAGCACCGGGGCCCGTGGTTTCACAGAATTCTGTGTCCGTGTCCGTGTCCATGTCCTCATCATGCTTGTCGCTGCGCTGCCGCCGCCGCTGCCTCCTCGCCTCGTTTTTCTGGTCCTGGCTCAGTATAAACTGCACGAGAACGCGCGAGGTGTTTACAATGTTCATGACTGCTGTCTTGAGCTGAGCGGGCTCCATGCTTCCGTGGTATGGAGTCTGCAGTGTTCACCCAGAAAAAAAGGCGCGAAATGGTTGTCTGCCGTCCGTTGCTTTCATGCAGGGAGGGAGGGAGGGAGGAGGTGAGGCTGTACCCAGAACCACCTGCGACGATGTTTTTTGTCCCATCAGGCACTGGGATCTCAACCCAGAATTCCAATGGGCGCGGGAGACTGCGGGAACTATGGGATAGCTATGGGATAGCTACCCACAGTGCAATGGTGCAGAAATCGACGCTAGCCCCGGTACTTGGACGCACACCGCCGAATTAATGTGCTTAGTGTGGCCGCATACATTCGACTTTATACAATCTGTTTCCCAAATTCGAATTATATAAATTCGGATTAATCCCGTAGAGTAGACATACCCTTAGAAACATTTGTTTATTTTGAGCAAATCATAGGAAATGTGACATTAATTCAGACCCTGGGGAGGGCAGGGCTGAGGCTTCTTTAGCTTTTTGTAAAAACATGACCTTGATTCCCAGAAAGGGAGAGAGGCAAAGCCCAGAGCTGCCTTTAGTCTCAGGCTGGGGTCTCCTGGGTGGTGGTCCCTTGTTCACGGCTGATCTCATGGGATCCTTTTGCTGCAAAGGTTCCAGAGTCCTGGGTGGAGGGAGGGGGTCACCGCACAACCTGCAATGCCAGAGAGGGAGGGGGAGACCCTGGAAGGGAAGAAGGGACAGAAAACGGAGAGGAAGGAAACAGAGAGAAAACACCTCTTCTCTCTGCCCTCCCCCTCCCAGCAAGAAATGTTATAAATGGGGCAACTCCCGACCATGATCTGGTCTGGGATCTGTGGGGGATTTGCAGTAGAGGGAAAGCCCAGATTGGGGGCATTGTCCTGGGACTACTATGGGCCAGCGGCCACGGGGGATGGGGAGGGCTGTGGGCACTGTGCAGGGGCCAGCTGTTACAGTGGGGGCTGGGCTCTGGTGGGCACAGAAGAGGCAGGGTTTGGGCAGAAGGGGTGGGGCTGGGGGGTTACCCTCCCCAAGCCAGGGTTCACCCACCACCCATGTTTGAACTATCCTGCCTGGTAACAAGGCAGAGGCAGGAAGGTTTGAAGGAAAAGGGTGAGAAAGGGTCACATGACCACGAGGTACTCTATCTGGCAACAGGAGATGTACACAAGGGACTTGCGTGGTGTGCTGGCTGCTGTCCGCTGAGGAAGCGGCCTGTATTGGGTCACGTGATCATTGAGAGGAAAACATCAACCACTTACCTGTTCCATCCCACCAAGCGGTCCTGATCCTGGTGACGTGGTCCTTGAAGTCCTGATTCTAATTCCCTTGAACGAGAGAGAGAGGAAACACGAGCTGACTCCATCCACTCTAGAGCCATTTACAGCAACAAACTGAGTAACGTTAAAACTTTATTTGTTTGAGTCCATTTTGGTCCTAGTTGGGTCTAGGCTTCAAGCCTGCTTGTACTCTGTAAACCACTGAGCTGTTTTGTTCTATTTTGCATTTACCACCCCCTCTATCCTTTATCCTGCCCAGTTAATAAATCCCTCTCAGTTCATCCCTTTAAGAGTGTTTTAGTTTAATTTTCCCGCTGCGACCAATAGGTGCCCGTGGGGCACGGGTCACTTGCTGGAGGAGTCTCTGCACCTTGCGTCTTTAAACCATGATTTGAGGACTTCCATAGCTCAGACATAGGTTAGGGGTTTGTCACAGGAGTGGGTGGGTGAGATTCTGTGGCCTGCATTGTGCAGGAGCTCAAACTAGACGATCATAACAGCCCTTTCTGACCTTAAAGTCTATGAAACTGTCCGGGATATATGGGATGGGGGCTGCGCTGTGACATAGAGTAGTGTAGGGTTCCCAAGGTGTCCTGAGGGAATGTGGAATTCAGAATCCAGGGAGTAAGGGCAGGGTGGAGGGGGGTTGGAGGTCCCCAGGGTGGCTGTGAAGGGGAACCCGGCAGGTTCGAGGGGGAACAGGAATTGGAGAGGGAAACCTGGCAGGCTGTGGATGGCGTGAGGGCATGCAGTGCTGGGAAAGTGGGGCCCAGCAATGGAGAAATAGGTTGGAGCCAACTGGGATTGGTGTGTAGGGATGGGGTGTCCTGGAGGATGTTGGTGTGCCCTGAGATGGGGAAGCAGATGGGGTGGATCAGGAGGGCCAAAGGAAAGTCCAGGTAAAGGGGGCAGGTTGAGGTGGGGTGAGCAGAGTGTTAGCAAGCCTGGGGATGCGGGAGCAGGTTGGAGGATGTTGAATGCGTCCTGGTGGGGGGCACTGAAGGAGAAGCTGTGTGCATTACCTCGAGTGGCCACCTGGGGTCACTAAGCATTTCCCACATGGAGCAAGAATGAAACCTGGTGGCCAATCCAGGTAATGCACCAACCATTTCCCTCATCAAGGGACAGTGACACTATGTGGCCATTTGCTATAGTGCACAAAGCGTTTCCCTCATGGAGCAACAGTGACACTGGGAGAGGCAAGTGAGGGACTTGGCCAACACGCTACAGGAGAGAGAGAGAAAAGGAGGGAGGGAGAAAGAAAAACACTGGAGAAAGATAAGTCGTCCTACTAGATCCAACCTTCTGCTGCGGAGGACACACTGCTCCTGGCCAGAGAAATGAGCAGCCCCTGAAACCGGGAACGTTGTCTCTCTTGTAACCACAGCTCGTCAGGAACCTTTTCTTACAAACCCAGCCAACGGGGCGACCCTACCTGGAGCCAGGTGAGCCGTGAGCAGAGCCCTCACCAAACCAGACACCTCTCTCACTGACAATAGTGGCTTCTCCGCTCCCAGATGGACGGCTTTTGCGTGGCCTCAACAATTCTCGCGGTCTCGTCGCTCTGGCTCCCTTCCCATCGCATGAGAGCAGTAGACTGACGCGTCACTTCTCTTCCCTAAGCCCAGCACAAGGGGGAAAACAACTAAGTTACCATTTTGGCAATTGGGGTTGGAGTGGAACCCCCAGTGGCCTCAGTTGGGCACATGGCAATGGGGGGGGAGGGGCGGGCTGTGGCTGGGAGCCCAAGGTAAGGGCTTGGGGGGAAGGGGGCCGGGGGGCTGAGGCTGTGGGGCAATGTGGGGGTGAGCAGAGGGATTGGGGCTTCCAGTGGTGCTGGGAGTGGGGGTTGGGGCGAGGCCTAGCTGAAGTGGGGGCAAATTGGTTTAGGGTCCACTCAGGGGCCAGTGCAGGGGCAGGAGGGATGCAGGGGGGGAGGCGAGATGAGGGGATTTTGGATGAGTAGGGTGTGTGTGGGGATGCAGATGTCCCAGGAGGAGGGAATGAGAGGGGTCAGGGGTCTTTATCTAGGTGAGTGGGGGAGGGTGAGTGCCTGGGGGGTAGGAGCAGGAGGTGAAGTGGTTTCAGAGGAGGAAACTGAGACACATAAGCCAAGGGGGGAATGGCTAAGGCTGCCCCCTTGTAACCTACTGTCCCCAGTCCTGGGGGTGGGTGTCTTGCTGTTGCACATATAGAGGGCACTTCTCAGAGCAGCTTCTGCTTCCCCCCCCCACCCCCTGGCAGCTCAACATTTCTGGCTTCTCACTCCACGGTGGGAGACAGCACAAAACGCTCCATCTCCCATACCCCCTCCAAAGTCCAATCAGTGATGTAGGCAAAGACACCCTACATCTCTCACAGTGCACCCTTGTACCCTTTCCCCCTCGATCCAACTCCCTCCTTAGTTCCTTGCCCCTGCTGTGATATCGCAATACAGAGCTGGGGCAAAAGGGGACCTGCAGACATCCTGGGCTGTCTTCCCTCCAGCACGGTACAGGTGGTTCAGAGTGAAGGGAAAGGGGAGGAACCTGCCCCCTCTTCCCACATGTTTAGTAGTTTGTGATGTAAAAATCCTGCTAAAAAACCCCCTACTTATAAATCACTATTGGTTGGCACCCCATTGTCACCTGCACGTTTATGCAGCTGCTGGCCAAACCCTCCCCCCAAAATATAAACCCCAACCCCTACCTGGAACCCAACCTGAACCTTACCCTATAACCTGGTCCCCCCAACCCTAAACCCTTTAACCAATCCTCACCCCCACCCTAAACTCTAACTCTGAACCCAGCCTCTTTAAGCCTGAGACCGTTTTAAGCCAGAGCCAGTTCCCTGCTCCCACCTTGTGCAACAACAGTGCAAACGCCCCAGGAATCCTGCTTCTTACCACCACTGGTTTTGAAATGAACCTTTTCTTCCTTTGCATTCCAAAAACCTTAATTGGCGTTGGATGGGTTATTTAGTGACAGGGCTTTACACAATGTAACTGTTTGCCATTACACTGTAACAGGATACAGATAAGTGAAAACAGTGCAAACAACATTTCACTAGTTTTCAGGATGTTTAAACACCCAATACACTTCTACATTTAACAATCGCTTTGATCTATACTAATACACACATCAATTGGCCTGAATACACTCGGACGTAAGCTGCTCTGCCAGCGTCACGCCTTGTACAAACATTACTGCAATACCGTGTAGGACAGCGTGACCCCCGGGGGTCTGTGAGCTGGTTTCAGGTGGTCTGCAGGGCCCCGCAGCTGAAGCCCGAAGCCCCCATGTCTCCCGCCGGACAGAAGCCTGAAGCCCCAATGCTCCCCACTCCACAAGGCAGAAGCCCTGAGCCTCCACGACCCAGCAGCTGTAGCCCAGAGCTGCCCCCCACCCAGCAGCTGTAGCCCAAAGACCCAAGCTGCCCTCCTACCCCAGCTGGGCCTTGGAGTTTTTATAGCAGGTGGGGACAGGGGGGGCTCAGAAAGAAAAAGGTTGAGACCCCCGGTGTAGCGTGTGAACTCCGGTGTTAGTCTGTCACAAGAGCCTCTTTCACAACTACCTTGGGAAACAAATACATGGACCTTTTGCCCACTTCTTCGTTAGTTACTGTGGAATTCTCTCCCCGGATCATCAGAGACAATATTGACCTAAAACAACCGAGCAGCAGTGTGATTGTGTGGTCACTTCAGTTAGTTGCACAACTTGGGGTGTGGTCTAGTTCACCATTTCAGACTGGAGATTTAAAAGCAGTTGGTAGCATGTCCAATAGCTTGGAGTAGTCTCTCCTGTGGACCAAACTGCACTTGAAAGTTTCCCTATGTCATCATGGAGGGAGCAAAGAAAAAGCAAAAATACAATAAGAAATGACTAGTTCAGTAAATAGTCCTTTTCTCAAAGTCCCCAGTAAATCTGAGCTACTGTCTGGCAAATAAAATGAATATCTGATTATGTGACCAAATGTCGCTCAAGAGAAAAAACCCACATCACACAAGATACATCCAATTTCATAGAACTAGAAATTCCAGAGCGGGTTAAATATGATGACTGTAGCCTGATTTAGGGTGTGCTAATAACATTAATTTAATTATTTTATTAATTAAAATATTAATCGTTTTGGTTTTAGGTTTGCCAGTTTGTTTGATTAGAAGATAAAAGGTTTTGTTTCGAATCAGGCTTCCCCAAATTTACAAAGGACCAGGGGGGCATGACAGGAAGGTCACACTGAGACAGATATGGCCTTAAAGACTTTTTATTAAAATGAATAATAGTAAGTAAATGGTGAAATACCCAGAGTTACAATTGCATTACTGCTATTAAAAGAGACTTAAACTTAAAACCTAACAAACAAAACTAAGAATAAAAGCTTAGGGAAACCAAGCTTAGCCTAGTGCCCTTGACACTTAAAGTTTAAGAAGAACAAGTACAGCCTACTACTAGCAGTAGCCATCGTAGATAGACTAGAGTGAGTGAGTGTGAGGAACATAGAGCGGACTGGAGTGAAGTGAAGTCCTCTAGCGAGGTGGGTCACCTCTTTTATAGGGCAGGAGTGTCGGAAATCCTTCCTCCATTGACAAATTTTATTCCTTACCCACAAATGTTAGGGTACCCTTACCCCATAGGCTAGTAGTTTTGTGCGAATTGATGACACATATAAGTTTCCTTGTGGTGTACCTGTTAAGTCTGTGGGTACCACATTAAAAATTCCCCCATGCCATTCTTCATTATCTATTGGTCTAGATAGAAGGTTATAGACATATGCGTGAATACTTATTTATTTAGGTAACAAGATATAGGTTAACTTTACTTTTCTGGGTAAAGGGTCTTAATATAGATGTGTTAACTTTCCTTAGCTTAACATACAGGATATGGCCTGTAGGTCTCTTGCGTTACAGTCAAGCTTACTTTAATATAAATCTATAAACCTATTACAATAAACCAAATACTTATACGAACAAATATATCTATGCAAGCAAGCAGGTTAGTCTTATAGGCTATGCGACTCAGAATCAGGACAAGAGATTCTCCCATTGCATTCTCCTCTGAGCCATTCAAATCTCCTTCACTCATTAGTTTTGAGTCATATTATTTACAAAAGTTCTAGTATTGTCGTGATGAAAGAAAAAAAAAACAACAACAAACCAACCAGCCAAGCTCCCCATCTGGAAACAATCCCATCTCAGTAGGAAAAGTCCTGCAATAGGCTTTGCCAACAGTTGGAAACTGGGATTTAAACTCCAAATGATCTTACTGTATTTGACATCCATTCAAATTCCCCATCGTGGTCTGTGACACTTTCATCTCAGGTCCTAAATTACTGTTTTAAGAGCAAAGAAAAAGAAGTGTGATCCACAAACAGAGGGCTGAGAACCCTGAATCATAGGACACATTCAGTGGTGGAACTGTAGGAAGTGGAGCCAGTCTACATGGCTCAAAAAGAGGAAACACTGCAGGGGTAATTCGGAATGTGGGAATCCCTCCGACTCACCACTTCTTCATGTGTCACAGAGGTTGAAAAAAACCACTTTTTCCCCCGTCACAGAGTCACCAGGCAGTGCTCTGGACCTACTCCATATGAAGCCAGTCAGGACTCTGGGGGAGCATGTCTCCTCTCTCTGAGCACACTGTCACCAGGGCAAGAAGCTTACACATATGGTTACATTGAGGACATAGCTAATGTAATGCCAATATTTAAAAGGGCTCTAAAGGTGATCCCGGCAATTACAGATCGGTAAGTCTAATGTCAGTACCAGGCAAATTAATTGAAACACTAGTAAAGAATAAAATTGTCAGACACGTAGAAGGCCATAAATTATTGGGCAAAAGTCAACATGGTTTCTGTAAAGGGAAATCGTGTCTTACTAATCCAGGGGTGGCCAACCTGAGCCTGAGAAGGAGACAGAATTTACCAATGTACATTGCCAAAAAGCCACAGCAAATGCCAGCAGCTCCCGCCTGCTCCCCAGCGCCTCCTGCCCACTGGCTGCCCCGCCAGTCAGCGCCTCCAGCATCCCTCCTGATCAGCTGTTTTGTGGCATGCAGGAGGCTCGGATGGGGAGGAGCGAGGGCATAGCAGGCTCAAGAGAAGGAGTAGAGAGGGGGCAGTCAGGGGTCGATCAGTGAGCACCCCCCGGCACACTGGGAAGTTGGCGCCTGTAACTCCAGCCCTGGAGTCAGTGTCTATACAAGGAGCCGCATATTAACTTCTGAAAAGCCGCATGTGGCTCCAGAGCCACATGTTGGCCACCCCTGTACTAATCTACTAGTTCTTTGAAGGGGTCAACAAACATGTGGACTAGGGGGATCCAGTGGACATAGTGTACTTAGATTTCCAGAAAGCCTTTGACAAGGTCCCTCACCAAAGGCTCTTATGTAAATTAAGTTGTCATGGGATAAGAGGGAAGATCCTTTCATGGACTGAGAACTGCTTAAAAGACAGGGAACAAAGGGAAGAATAAATGGTAAATTTTCAGAATGGAGAGGGGTAACTAGTGGTGTTCCCCAACGGTCAGTCCTAGGACCAATCCTATTCAACTTATTCATAAATGATCTGGAGAAGGGGGTAAACAGTGAGGTGGCAAAGTGTGCAGACGATACTAAATTGCTCAAAATAGTTAAGACCAAAGCAGACTGTGAAGAACTTCAAAAAGATCTCACAAAACTAAGTGATTGGGCAACAAAATGAAATTTAATGTGGTTAAATGTAAAGTAATGCACATTGGAAAAAATAACCCCAACTATACATACAATATGATGGGGGCTAATTTAGCTACAACTAATCAGGAGAATTCTTGGAGTCATCGTGGATAGTTCTCTGAAGGTGTCCACGCAGTGTGCAGTGGCAGTCAAAAAAGCAAACAGGATGTTAGGAATCATTAAAAAAGGGATAGAGAATAAGACGGAGAATATCTTATTGCCCTTATATACATCCATTGTACATCCACATTTTGAATACTGCATACAGATGTGGTCTCCTCATCTCAAAAAAGATATACTGGCATTAGAAAAGGTTCAGAGAAGGGCAACTAAAATGATTAGGGGTTTGGAACGGATCCCATATGAGGAGAGATTAAAGAGACTAGGACTTTTCAATTTGGAAAAGAGGAGACTAAGGGGGGATATGATAGAAGTATATTAAATCATGAGTGGTGTGGAGAAAACGAATAACGAAAAGTTATTTTCTTGTTCCCATAATATAAGAACCAGGGGCCACCAAATGAAATTAATGGGCAGCAGATTTAAAACAAATAAAAGGAAGTTCTTCTTCACACAGAACACAGTCAACCTGTGGAAATCCTTACCTGAGGAGCTTGTGAAGGCTAGGACTATAACAGGGTTTAAAAGAGAACTAGATAAATTCATGGAGGTTAAGTTCGTTAATGGCTATTAGCCAGGATGGGTAAGGAATGGTGTCCCTAGCCTCTGTTTGGCAGAAGGAGGTGATGGAAGGCAGGAAAGAGATCACTTGATCATTACCTGTTAGGTTCACTCCCTTTGGGGCACCAGGCATTGGCCACTGTCGACAGACAGGATACTGGGCTAGATGGACCTTTGATCTGACCCAGTGCGGCCGTTCTTATGTTCTTATGAGAAAAATGGTACCAAACCCAATTGCTATTCAGCAGAACCCAGTGCAACGTGGGAACAACTGGGAATAAGCCAATCTGTCCCTAGTGGGGGAACCTGATGACTAACAATCACTTTGCAGTGGGAGGAAAAGTATAAACATGATGCTCCAAATTTGGTTAGACGAGGAAAAGTGATGGAGGTTGTGTCTAGTGGTGAGGAGATTTGCTACGTTACCCTGGACGCTATATGGGCTATTGTCTTTCTTGAAAAAATAGTTGTGTTTTTATATCAGGATTGCTAACTCAATCTAGCTAACTCCATGGAAAACCCTAGTGGAGTCAAAGCCCAGGTAGATTTAACCTCCATGTACCTAGTAAAGGTCACTCCTGGTTCCCCCACCTGGGACTGAGGGACATTCCTGTTGGAGGGACGCACACTTCCATGACACAGGAGTTGATGAAAAATACCATGGGCTTCTCTGGTGATAAATAAGAGAAGAGCTGTGAAGGAAGAATTTCCCGCACTCACAGCATTCATAGGGTGGCTCCTCTGATGTGTAATAAGATCTAAGATCCGAGCAAAGGTTTCCCGCCCTCACAGAACTAATGGACACAAATCTGACATCAGAAATCATAATACTCAAAAACCAGTGGGAGAACACTTTAACCTGTCTGGCCATTCAATGACAGACCTGCGGGTGGCTATATTACAACAGAAAAACTTCAAAAACAGACTCCAACGAGAGACTGCTGAGCTGGAATTGATATGCAAACTAGACACAATCAACTCAGGATTGAATAAGGACTGGGAATGGCTGAGCCATTACAAACATTGAATCTATCTCCCCTTGTAAGTATTCTCACACTTCTTATCAAACTGTCTGTACTGGGCTAGCTTGATTATCACTTCAAAAGTTTTTTTCTCTTACTTAATTTGCCTCTCAGAGTTGGTAAGACAACTCCCACCTGTTTATGCTCTCTGTATGTGTGTATATATCTCCTCAATATTTATTCCACACTGTATGCATCCGAAGAAGTGGGCTGTAATACACGAAAGCTTATGCTCTAATAAATTAGTTAGTCTCTAAAGTGCCACAAGAACTCCTGTTCTTTTTGAGAATTCATAGAGTTTCATTCATGTGTGGATTCTCAGATGGCGCATAAGGTGTGATCTCCCAGCAAAGGTTTTCCTGCACTCAGCATTCATAGCTAGCCTTTGTGGATTTTCTGATGGCGAATAAGATTTGAACACTCAGTGAAGGTTTTCCCACACACACAGCATTTATAGGGTTTCTCCCCTGTGTGGATCCTCTGATGTGCAATAAGGTGTGAGCTCCGACTGAAGGTTTTCCCGCACTCACAGCATTTATAAGGTTTCTCTCCTGTGTGGATCCTCTGATGTGTAATAAGCTGAGAGTTCCAAGCGAACATTTTCCCGCACTCACAGCATTTATAGGGTTTCTCTCCTGTGTGGATCCTCTGATGCATAAGGCGGCCTGATCTTCCAGTGAATGTTTTCCCACACTCACAGCATGTATAGGGTTTCTCTCCTGTGTGACTCCTCTGATGGCCAATAAGGTATGAGCGCTCAGTGAAGGTTTTCCCGCACTCACAGCATTCATAAGGTTTCTCCCCTGTGTGGATCCTCTGATGTGTATTAAGGCCTGATCTGCGAGTGAAGGTTTTCCCGCATTCACTGCATTCATAAGGTTTCTCTCCTGCGTGGATCCTCTGATGTGTAATAAGTTGTGAGTTCCGAGCGAAGGTTTTCCCGCACTTGCAGCATTCATAAGGTTTCTCTCCTGTGTGACTCCTCTGATGGCGAATAAGCGTTGATAGCTCAGTGAAGGTTTTCCCGCACTCACTGCATTTATAGGGTTTCTCTCCTGTGTGACTCCTCTGATGTGTAATAAGCTGTGAGCTCCGAGCGAAGGTTTTCCCGCACTCACAGCATTCATAAGGTTTCTCCCCTGTGTGGATCCTCTGATGGCGAATAAGGTGTGAGCGCTCAGTGAAGGTTTTCCCACACTCACTGCATTCATAGGGTTTCTCTCCTGTGTGGATCCTCTGATGGCAAATAAGGGTTGATCGCTCAGTGAAAGTTTTCCCGCACTCACTGCATTTATAGGGTTTCTCTCCTGTGTGACTCCTGTGATGTGTAATAAGCTGTGAGCTCCAAGTGAAGGTTTTCCCGCACTCACTGCATTCATAAGGTTTCTGCCCTGTGTGGATCCTCTGATGTGTATTAAGGCCTGATCTGCGAGTGAAGGTTTTCCCACATTCACTGCATTCATAAGGTTTCTCCCCTGTGTGAATCCTCTGATGTGTAATAAGGTGTGAGCGCCGAGCAAATGTTTTCCTGCACTCACAGCATTTATAGGGTTTCTCTCCTGTGTGGATCTGCTGATGGCGAATAAGGCTTGAGCGCTCCGTGAAGGTTTTCCCGCATTCACAGCATCCATAGGGTCTCACTCCAGTGTGGATTCTCTGATGGTGTGAGGGCTTCCTGAACTTTTTCCCGCACTCAAAGCCTGTGTTATTTCTCTCTCCCGTGAGGATTCTCTGCTGGGCCGTGGTTTCCTTGAGGCCTCTGTGAGTTCCTTGATAATTAACAGATATTCCAACTTTCTGCGCTGGTTGGTTTCTCTGTCGCATATCTGTCCCATGCAGCCCTTGAGAGCCTTTTCCCTGCTCACAACTCCTGGACACACTCCCTGTGCATCTTTGCAATAATGCCCCCTGTGGTTCCACTTCATCTTCCTGCTGAGGATTCTGCTCCATGGTCTCTCTCACCATCCCCTCACCTGATGGGACAGAGAGAGAAAAAGCTCAGAAAGCGGAAGGGAAAAGGGGGGAACAAACCAAGAGAATAGCTGGAGATGGAGAAAAAACAGGGACTGAATTTCCCCAAACTCTTCCCCAAAGGGGCGAGGGGGGGGGGAATCAATTCTGCATCCAGTTCCCATCCAAACACTCCCCAGGGAGAAGGGAGTTTGGGGAAGGAACTACTGCCAGGAGTTAGGATGGGTAGGAAGCCATGAACAGTATCTGCCCTGAGGGACCATCCTGAACCCAGAGACCTCACAGGGTCTTTGTTGGGAATCCCAGCTGTTTCCTTCAAGCAATGAGTAGGTTTAATGATCCCTCACCCATGCCGCTGCCTCTCAGGATCTCTCTTTCCTCTGAGCCCTGGAGATCTGGGGCCCACGACTCTTCCCCTCGTTCCAGCTGGGAGATGACCTCGGGTTTGGAAACTGGGAACCCTGCTCAGAGGAAAGAAGACTAGTGAGATGAGGTAACACGCAAAAGAAGAAGTTACTCAACTTGTGCATCAATGATGGTTCTTTGAGATGTCTCTCCCTATGGGTGCTCCACTGTAGGTGCTAGCACATTAAAAACAGCTGTGTAGACTGGTGGCTTTCCACACTATTGTGCCCCTTTCAGGAGTCTGATTTGCCTTGCGTACCTCCGAGTTACACCTCATTTAAAAACTACTTGCTTACAAAATCAGACATAAAAATACAAGAGAGTCACCGCACACTGAATTGCTGACTTGCTCATTTTTACCATATAATTATAAAATACATAATTGGTATATAAAATTGTACTCACATTTCAGTGTATAGTATATAGATCAGCATAAGCAAGTCGTATGAAATTTTACTTTGTACTGAGTTGGCCAGTAATTTTTCCATAGCAACTCTTGAAGACCTCTGCGCAACCCAGGGGTACACATACCTCTGGTATAGACACTGCAGCTCAGGCTTAAGAGACTGAGCTCCAGACCAATCTGCAACCGTTTTCTCTCTGTTGCTTTGTCTTTTTGCCCTGGATAGCAGCAAACTTAAGCCCAGTCTGTTTGTACCCTAGTTCCTGGGTCCAAAAGTGCAAGGCAGTTGTATTCCCATGTTCTGCTTCCCTCGAACCCAGTCATTACACATTAACCTCCAGTCTTTGAGACTTCCATTGTTCAGTGTGCTGCATTCATATGGGAACAGTCCTTGATTGTGTTTCCATGTAAACGGAGGCAGGCCTATGCGACTTCAACAGGAATTACATCCCCATCCCAGAAGAGGAATTCACTCCTTCACGCCCAGTGACTAACAAAGCAAATTGAGAGGGAAGCTGACCCATGCATATTTTTCATTTAAAAAAACTACTAAATAAAGCGCCCATTCTCCAGAGGGAGACAAGGTCAAAGTGAAGGGCTAGGATAAGGAATCATCAAATCACAGTAACACAGGGGTAAAAGGACCTCAGGATGTCAGCTAGTCCATCCTCCAGCCCTGAGGCAGGACCAAGTATACACAGACCATCTGTCTAACCTCTTCTTAAAAACCTCCAGCGACCAGCATTCCACAACCTCTCTTGGTAACGTATTCCTGTACTTATCTATACTCACAGCTGGAAAGTTTTTCATAATATCCAACCTAAACATCCCATGATGCAGAACAAGCCAGTTACTACTTCTCCCTACCCTAACCCTAAGCAGGAGAGGATAAGAGAAGATCAGATTCCAAGACAACGACCACGGTCAGTGGTGTCAGACAGCCGACATGCCGAGGAGGAGGAGGATGGAGTGCTGGTTCTGAGCTCTGCCTAGGGACAGGTCATTAGAGACTTCAGCAAAAGCAGCCTCAGTGAAGTGCTACAATCTGTGACTCCCTGAATCCTCACCTTCCTACCCCCCACCAGATTCTCGGGCCCTTCCAGCAAGTGGATGGTGGTGAATAATAAAACTTCTGAAAACCAGGAAATGAAGAATTAAACTACACACCACCCCTGCAATGCAACCTTAACTCTGCCCTTACCCCCTAGCCCTGGAGCTGGCAAATGTCACTGGGAATAGGTCAGTAAGGATGGTGCAAACGTTAAACTATCCAATGATGGGGCCAATTTTCCATCTCTTGAAGGCTTCAAGTCAGGACAGGATGCCTTTCCGGAAGAGGTTTTCATCAAACACAAAGTATTCAGTGCACTACAACGGTAACCAGACAAAACTCCATGGCCTGTTTTACACAGGAGGTCAGACTAGATGACCTAATAGTCTCCCCTGGCCTTAAAATGTATTGATCGCCAGAAGGAAGGACTAAGAACATGCCACTGTGTGTTTTATGTTCCTCAGATTTGAACCCCAGCATTTCTCCGCAGGCACTCCAGCAACGTGCCCTGGGCCAGCTGTAGCTTTATATGAATGGCGGAGGGACTAGTTGGAGCAGCCTGGCAGAGCTGTGACACGAAGAGAGGTGCACGTGAAACTGGAAGGACCAGGTATTCCTCATTTCAGTGCTGAGTGGTGTAGGCGGCATCAATCAAGGTGCACAAGGGTGTGTTCTTGCCACAAGGATTGTCAGCAGGCTGGTGCCGTACATGCTAGGGGTGTCCGGGGCTCAGTGAGTGGGAAGTGAAGGCAACGACTCAGAAGGAATCCTCATTGGAAGGGTAAAGAGGTGGTGACATTATGAAAGTCCAAGATGGATTGCGTGCAGTAGGCTCAGTGTCTGAGGGCAGACCAGGGCAGGCACCTTCTGTTCCCTACATCGGACCTATCCCCAAGTTTTGCCTTAGCAAAGAGACGGTGTGAGCGTTCATGCTACTGCGCTCTGCTCCCAAAGTGTTCTGTCGCGGGGAGGGCAGAGTGCTGGTCTATGGGTCACTGGCCTGTTGGGGTGTCGCTGAAACAGGGCAAAGCTGACGGTGCACTGTGAACCTTAACTCTTCATTTCCCCTTTTAAGAACTGAGGGGACAGGAATCCTTACCCAGCGAGGTCACATTCTCATAGTTCTCCTGCATGACGTCTCCGTAGAGGGCTCTCTGAGCGGGGTCCAGCAGAGCCCACTCTTCCTTGGTGAAATACACAGCCACCTCCTCGAAAGTCACCGGCCTCTGGAAGAGCAAGAGTCCAACACTCAGTACCTGCTGCCCAGTGACAACCCTACCGTTCACAGGGGAGGAGGGCCAATCACATGGAAGCTCTGGGAGACAGGCAGGATCCCACCCCCTCCCCATCAGAGCAGCCAGGAGGCATCAGGGTAAGGGGAGAAAGAGAGAGAGCCCCTCACCCCTTCTAGCAGACAGAGATGGCAAGGGTCTTCACATTCAACACGCATCTATCAGCCAGAAGCTGATACAGGTGATGGAGCCCCCAGCAGTCACAACTCCTCCCCGTCCCTTTCTCCACCCTGCCCCCGCCCACCTCCTGACCATCCCCAGAAGCACCCACCTCCTATGTCTTTACTGCCCTTCTCCCACCAACAGGAGCCCACCAGCAACTCCCCGATAATCCCTACCTGAGCTGGCTCCACGGCAGCCATTTCCCTTCCCTGGTCCCTGGAAGGATGGGACGTAACGCTGCAGCCTGTCAGGGCAAGAAGGGGACGTGTCAGAACAGGACAGTAACGTCACATCTCAATTCCCCCCGGCTCTTTTCCCACAGACTGATGTTCTCAACTCTATCAAGCAAATAACAGAAATATTCAAAACACAATTAGTAACAGGGGGGAGGACGGGGGACTTTAACTACCCAGACACCTGTTAGAAAAGGACCCCACTCGATATGCCCTTCCAGCTTGTCTGTGAACCACTGATAACTACTATCCGGGGACAGTTTTCCAACCAGTTACGCACCCACCTAATGGTAGTTCCATCTTGGCTGTATTTTTCTCGTTTGTTTAGGAGAAGTTCATGCATGTGTGGAAGCAGAGAAAAGAACTGACAGAAGGGAACTGCAATGCATGATGGTTGTTAGCAAGAGACAGTCTTTGTTAGCAAGAGTCAAGCTAGCTGTGACCCTGATAACCCTGATAACGCGAGATTTGTAGAAGCGAGGATTGTGTGAGGATTGTGTGAGACGGGTGAGAAAGAGCTGTGTAAGAAGTCATTGTGACCTCAGTATAGATAAGGTGTAGAAGACCTTGTGTAGATAAGGTATAGAAACTAATTGTATGTAGGCAAGAGTCAAAACAAGTAAGGAAATGAGATATCAAGATGGCCTATGTATAAACAAAATGCAGCTGTCCCACATTATTTCTGTAATGAAAGGTATAAATGCTTGCTGTAATTAGTTACCAGAGAGAGACCTGCTTAGCTCTCTCCCTCTGCACATGTGAGAGTTAATAAAGCCTCTGACTTGCTGTACCTAAACAAAATAGTGAGAACTCAGTTTTTCTCCGACACATGACAGGATCAAAAGCCTTACTAAAGTCAAGATACACCACGTCTACTGCTTCCCCTCTATCCACAAGCTTGTTACTCTGTTAAAAAAAAAAAAAAAAAGCTATTAGGGTGGTTTGACACGATTTGTTCTTGACAAATCCATACTGACTGTCATTGTCTAGGTGTTTGCTAACTGATTGCTTAATTATTTCCTCCATTATCTTTCCGGGTACTGAAATTAAGCCGACTGGTCTGTAATTCCCCGGGTTGTCCTTACTCCCCTTTTTATAGCTGGGCACTATATTTGCCCTTTTCCAGTCCCCTGGAATCTCTCTTCCATGATTTTTTTGAAGATAATCGCTAATGGCTCAGATATCTCCTCAGTCAGCTCCTTCAGCTTTCTAGGGTGCATTTCATCAGGCCCTGGTGACTTGAAGACGTCTACCCTAAGTAATGTTTAACTTGTTCTTTCCTTATTTTAGCTTTGACCCTACCTCATTTTCATTGGCATTCATTAAGTTAGGTGTCCAATTGCTACTAAACTTTTTGGTGAAAACTGAAACAAACGTCATTTAGCACTTCTGCCATTTCCACATTTTCTGTTACTGTTCTCCACCCACCCATTGAGTACAAAATCAGAAAGATTAACTCTCAGAATAAGTTGCACCTAACAAGGGACATAGAAGGCAATGGGGGGAGGAGGGATAGCTCGGTGGTTTGAGCATTGGCCTGCTAAACCCAAGGTTGTGAGTTCAATCCTTGAGGGGGCCACTTAGGGATCTGGGGCAAAATCAGTACTTGGTCCTGCTAGTGAAGGCAGGGGGCTGGACTCGATGACCTTCAAGGTCCCTTCCAGTTCTAGGAGATGGGATATCTCCAATAAATAAATTAAAGGTAGGGTACTACTTAAATCACAGGGGGGAGGGGGAATCATACCATTTTCAAGGGTTGGTCATGGCATAAATAGTGAACTTCGCAGACATGTTACACACCCGCCAAATGTGCTATTTACATACTGAGTAACCCATGAAAAAGTGTGATTTCTCCACAGCATTTCTCAAATAGGGGCCCAGACCCAAAAGAGGGTTCCAAGCCTACTAAGGGGTCACAGTATTGTCACCCTGACTCCTGAGTTGATGCTGGCAGCGGCACTGCCTGGAGCTGGGTGGCGAGAGAGTGGTGGATGCTGGCCAGTGCCAGCTCTGAAGGAAGAGAACTAGAGGTGGCTTAGAACTGCCACCCTTACGTCTGTTCTGTGGCGGCGCTGCCTTCAGAGCTAGGCACCAGCCAGCCGCTGCCGCTCTCCACTCTGCCTTCAGAACTGGGCAGCCGGAGACCCGATTTCATGGTCCGTGACGCAAATTTCCACCCTCATGTTTCTACTCCCCAGCCAGGCTTTGTGCGTAATGTAATAGCTGAGTATCTAGTTAAGAAAAATCTGCGGGAATAATATAAATAGGTCTGCTGTGGTTTTTCAAATTACAGCAATTAATAAAGGTCCATTATTACTTTTCTGCAATTTTCCAAGCCTTCTTTGCAACTCAGCTGCAATTATTTGAAGACCAGCCCACGATTCAGTAGGGTCGTAATTATTACTAACCAAGAAGAGGAAGACACAAGAAACCACAATAAGGAAAGAACAGGTTAAAAATCTGTAGATACGTTAGATATACTAAAGTCAGCCATAAAATTCATCTTAGGGTGCTCAAGGAATTAGCTGAAGCAATCTTGGAACCAATAGCAATGATCTTTGAGAACGCCTGGAGAACGGTGAAGACTGGAGAAGGGTAAACATAGTACCCATCTTTTAAAAGGGGAACAAAGAGGACTGGGGAATAAAGTCAAGCCTTACTTAGATACCTGTATCTGGAATGAACAAATGATTAATCAATTTGTAAGCACCTAGAATAGATGATAGTAAGGTGATAAGTTATAGCCGGCATGGATTTCCAAAAACCAATGCCAAGTCAATCTAATGTCCTGCTTTCACGGGGGTACTGGACACTGTAGACATGACATATCTTGATTTTAGTCAGGCTTTTGACACAGGCCTCCATGACATTCTCATAGCGAACTAGGGAAATGTGGTATATGAATGTGCTATAAAATGGGTTGTTGAAAATGTTGTTGAAAGGCTGTACTCAGACAGTAATCATTAGTGGTTCACTGTCCGACTGAGAGGATGTATACCAGGGGTCTCAAACTCAAATGACCACGAGGGCCACATGAGGACTAGTACCTTGGCCTGCAGGCCGCATCACTGCCACGCCCTCTGCTGCCCCCAGCCCTGCCCCCACTCCACCCCTTTCATGAGGCCCCGCCCCTGCCCCACCTCTTCACACACCAGGGGGTGCAGGAGGGGTGTAGAGTGTGGCAGGGGCTCAGGGCAGGGGGTTCGGGTGCAGGAAGGGTGCGGCAGTGGGCTCAGGGCACGGGGTTGGGGTGCAGGAGGAATTCAAGGAGGGCAGGCTCCAGCCTGGCGTGCACCGGGGGTAGGGCAGGCTCCCTGCCTACCTTGCCCCCGCACTGGTCCGGGAAGCAACATGGCGGGGGGGGGTGGTGAGGGGGGCACAGGTGTCTGTGTGTTGCCCTGGCCTCTCCTCCAGGTACCTTCCCCGAAGCTCCCATTTGCCGCGATCCCCTGTTCCTGACCAATGGGAGCTGCGGGGGGCGGTTCCTGGAAGCAAGGGCAACACACACACCCCTGTGCCCCCCATCCCTTAGGTTCTGGCGGCTTCCTGGAGCGGTGAGGGGGCACGGGAGGCAGGCAGGGAGCCTGCCCTGCTCCTGGTGCGCGCCGGGCTGGAGCCGCTCTAGGTAAACGTTGCAGGGGGCGGAGGAGGGCTGCGGGGAACTGGCGGGCCGCAGAAAATAACCCTGCGTGTTTGAGGCCCCTGATGTCGACAATGGGGTCCCCAGGAGCCAGTCCTGGATGTGATATATTGAATATTTTCACTAATTACTTGGATAATGGACTGGAGAGCATGCTGTCTAAATACGCAGATAGCAGCTGTGAGGGGTTGCAAGCACGTTGGAGGACAGGATTAGAATTCAAGGTAACATTTACAAATTGGAGAAGTGGGCTGAATGAACAAGATGAAATTCAATAAAGACAAGCACAAACTACTAGACTTAGGGAAGGAAAACCAAATACACAACTACAAAGTGGGGAATAGCTGGCTAGGGGGTAATACTACTGAAAATGATCGGGGGTTATAGTGGATCACAAATTGAATCTGAGTCAACCATGTGACTCAATTGTGAAAAAACCTAATTAGGCACTGGACTAGATTAGCAAGAGAGGTGGTGGAATCCCCACCATTGGAGGTTGGACAAACAGCTCAGTGCTGGGGGCTGGACTAGATGCCCTCTCAAGGTTCATTCCAGCCCTAAAGTACAGTAACTCCTCACTTATGTTGTAGTTATGTTCCTGAAAAATGCAACTTTGAGTGAAACGATGTTAAACGAATCCAATTTTCCCATAAGATTTAATGTAAATGCAGGGGGTTAGGTTCCGAGGAAATTTTGGGGGGGCAGACAAAAAGCATATACACTACTGTACTGTGGTTGGGAAGTGCCCCTGGCTTACCCCACACAGGCACAGCCCGCTGCAGGCAAGGACGCTAGGAAGCATCTTTTGCAGCAGCAGCTTCCCCGGAGAAGAACAGGCACCGACTTTGCCGGGAATGCTCCAGGCCCACCTCTTCCTGTCCCCGCTCCACTCCAGGCCCACCTCTTCCCACCCCCACTCCACCTCCTCTCCGGAGCACGTCACATCCCTCCCCGCCATCCTGTTTGGCGGCGCTTAGGACTTTCTGGGACGGAGGGGGAGGAGAGGAGACGCGGCCCTTCTCCGCTCCTCCCCCTCCCCCTCCCGCCCAGAAAGTCCTAAGTGCCGCCAAACAGCTGTTTGGTGGTGGGGGAAGTGCTAGGAGGGAGGGGCAGGAGGCAGAGAAGAGGAACTTGTGCAATGCTCCCTTGAAAAGTCGCTGCTCTTCCACAGAATCTTACAAACAGTGGACAGAGCAGGCAGCCAAACGACGTTATAAGGGAGCATTGCACAACTTTAAACGAGCACGTTCCCTAAATGAGCAGCGACGTGACTTTGAAACAACGTTAAGTGGGAGGATGTTAAGTGAGGAGTTACTGTACTATGAGTCTATGCTGGGGAAATGTTTGGTCACTTGATTACAGCACTGACCAGCCCCTCCCACTAGCACTAAACCACAGAGACATTTTGAAACCCTCCCAGTAACAAAGTCTGGGAACCAAATGGGAGAGAAGCACAGAACAAAAGGCATGACATTGGGGGATTCCCCCTGACACTATACCCAGGGCAGCACACTGCCACTACTGGGGGGGAATAGGGAGAGTCAGGAACTGGGTTTTGCTCCCCTTGCACCTCACCTTGTTCCCAGGAAAGTGAATCTGCCCAGGGATGCGGCAATAAGTGTGTGGGGCCAGTCAGAAATTGGGGAATTTCTCTCCCCCATTATTTCTCCCACTGCCCTTTTCAGTCTCTCTCGCCTTTTTCTCCTTGTGTCTCCCTTCCCCTGTCTCTCCCGCTCTGGCTGACAACCAATCCTGGGGGTTCACTCTCCCATGGCTGGATCGGCTCCTGCAATTGCTATGGGGAGGAGAGATATGGGGTGAGGAGGGGCTGTTTGTGCAGAGTCTCTCTCATGCCCATTCCCTGAGGTCTCTATCCATCACCTGGAGTCTGACTCAGGTGTTGGGGTGGGCAGAGCCTTGGGTTGACCTATGGGGCTAATTACAGCTGGAGAAAATCCTCACCTTGGCTGGGCACAGAGGTCACGCCCCAGCCCCGATCCCGCTGGGGAGCAGCAGCTGCTCAGCCTGGGCTCCCAGGAAGCTCAACCCCAATATCCTGAGGCAGAGAAAGAGACGGAGAGAAACTGAGTAACTTCCCCCCTTTGGCAACAACTGAACCCCCTCCCCACAGGGTCACATCCTGATCTTATCGCCCCCATGGGAATCTGGAGTCACTCCCTGCTCTGCCTCGCAGTGACTCCGGATTAACCCGCGTCTCAGCGAGACCAGAAACACGGCTCAGGAAGGAGGAGGCCGGACTCCTTTGAAACGGATCATTGCAGCAGCGGATCGAACCCCCTTCCGCCCCCCCCCGCCGAGAGAGATTCACAGCAACAGTTTTACAACCCCCCCTCCCGACTCCCCATTTCACACCCTCTGCCCCCTCCCCCACCCCTGGCTCCGGGAGTCTCGGTCCGGCCGGCCCCGCGCGCGCTGCTGCGTCCAGCGTCTCCCCGCCAATCAGAGAGTGGGAGAGCCGCCCTCACGCGCACCGCTAACCGCCTCCGCCCGTCGGTTGGGCCAACGTCATTTCCGGCCCGAGGTGCGTCAGGAACTACAGTTCCCAGCCTGCCCCGGGGCGCTGCCGAACGCTCGGGCCCAGCCCCGCCCTGTACCTGGCCCGTCAGACTCGCTGAGACCGGGTCAGACCCGGGAGGCGGGGTCGGTGGACCTGAGCCCGCACGAGCGCAGCCTTGGCTGGGACTGCGCAGGCGCGCGGAGCACGATCGGCGCATTCTGAGTAGCACTCGCTGAAGCCGCTGCGCCCTCACTCTGCCCAGCCAGGGGCCAATCGCGTGGGGGGATGGGCGGAGTCTGGGCAGGGGTCGGACACTGACGGGGGGGGGAATCAAACAGCTGGAGACTGGGACAGGGGAGGAGGCAAGTCAGGGGTGGGGGAGGGGGAGCTGGGGCTAAGCGGGGTGGGGCAGAACCATGGCACCGGGAGGGGGAGGGGGGTTTTTTATCCCCCGTCCCACAGCGCAGCCCCTGCTGCCCAGGGCCGGGGGCTTAAAGACCCAGGGATCCCTGCCTCCCCCCGTGAGGGTGTGTGTGTGTGTGTGGGGGAATAACCGGGGGGCGGCTGCCCCACTTAGCCACCAGGGTCACTGCAGCAGTTGGGGTGCTATACACAGGCTACTGCCCCATGTGGCTGCCACAGATCATCCCCCCCCCACACACACAACCTCTGTGGGGCTGGGGGATACACACAGAGCACTGCCCCATGTGGCTACAGGGGGCGAGGGGCTTACAGGGCACTGCCCCATGTACCTACCAGCAGTGGCGTAGCCAGGTTCTAACAACAGGGGGAGCGAACACATAAAAAAAGGTGCCACCCGACATATCAACTTACTAATTACATCCACTCCCTCCCACTTCCTGCCCCCTGACTGCTCCCCTCAGAACCCCCAACACCCCCCCACTTCTTGTCCCCTGACTGCCCCCTCCTGGGACCCCTGTCCCTAACTGCCCCCCAGCACCCCACCCCCTAGCTAAGCCTCCCTGCTCCTTGTCCCCTGACTGCCCCCTCCTGAGGACCCCCCCAACTGCCCCCCTAGGATCCTACCTCCTACCTGTTCCCTGACTGCCCGGACCCTTAGCCACACCCCCAACCTCAGACAGACCCCCAGGACTCCCATGCCTATCCAACCGCTCCCCACCCCCTGACAGAACCCCCAATATACACCGAGACACACCCCATAATCCAAAGTGGGGGGGGAGGGGACCACGCACAGCTCCTGCCATTGAGGGTACATGGGCAGCTGCTTCTGCCCTAGCACCCGGCTTTAGTGTTTAGCCAGAAGCCTTTGCGAGCACTCAGCCTTTTGTTCCAGCCTTGGCATACCAAGAAATAACAGCAGCAGCATGAAGGAAGAGGAGAGCGAAGGTCTCACCATCAGGGATGCAGGTGGCCACATGCCCTCTGTTTGACCACTGCCATTGCAGGAGAGAAGGTTTCAATGGAACTGAATACCCTGGCTCAGACAAAAGACACAGGAAGGTTTTGCTGTTCATAGATCGGTGGGAAATTGAGGTTGGGAAATGAAACACCCACATGGTGGCGCAATGACCTAAGGAATGAGAGTGAGAACTGAATTAACGCCACTCGTATGGTTTAGAAACATTTGTTTAATTTGAGCACATCATAGGAAATGTGACATTATTTCAGACCCTGGGGAGGGCAGGGCTGAGGCTTCTTTAGCTCTTTGTAAAAACATGACCTTGATTCCCAGAAAGGGAGAGAGGCAAAGCCCAGAGCTACCTTTAGTCTCGGGCTGGGGTCTCCTGGGTGGTGGTCCCTTGTTCACGGCTGATCTCATGGGATCCTTTTGCTGCAAAGGCTCCAGAATCCTGGGTGGAGGGAGGGGGATACCGCACAACCTGCACTGCCGGTGTGGGGGAGATCCTGGAATTGAAGAAGGGACAAAAAACAGAGAGGAAGGAAATAGATAGAAAACACCTCTTCTCTCTGCCCTCCCCCCCCCCCCCCCCGCCAGCAAGAAATGTTATAAATGGGGCAACTTCCCACCATGATCTGGTCTGGGATCTGTGGGGGATTTGCAGTAGAGGGAAGGTCCAGATTGGGGGCATTGTCCTGGGACTACTATGGGCCAGCAGCCACGGGAGGGGAGGGCTGGGGGCACTGTGCAGGGGTCAGCCGTTACAGTGGGGGCTGGGCTCTGGTGGGCACAGAAGGGGCATGGTTTGGGCAGAAGGGGTGGGGCTGGGGGGTTACCCTCCCCAAGCCAGGGGTTCACCCACCACCCACGTTTGAACTATCCTGCCTGGTAACAAGGCAGAGGTGGGAAGGTTTGAAGGAAAAGGGTGAGAAAGGGTCACATGACCACGAGGTACTCTATCTGGCAACAGGAGATGTACACAAGGGACTTGCGTGGTGTGCTGGCTGCTGTCCGCTGAGGAAGCGGCCTGTATTGGGTCACGTGATCATTGAGAGGAAAACATCAACCACTTACCTGTTCCATCCCACCAAGCGGTCCTGATCCCTGGTGACGTGGTCCTCGAAGTCCTGATCCTAATTCCCTTGAACGAGAGAGAGAGGAAACACGAGCTGACTCCATCCACTCTAGAGCCATTTACAGCAACAAACTGAGTAACGTTAAAACTTTATTTGTTTGAGTCCATTTTGGTCCTAGTTGGGTCTAGGCTTCAAGCCTGCTTGTACTCTGTAAACCACTGAGCTGTTTTGTTCTATTTTGCATTTACCACCCCCTCTATCCTTTATCCTGCCCAGTTAATAAATCCCTCTCAGTTCATCCCTTTAAGAGTGTTTTAGTTTAATTTTCCCGCTGCGACCAATAGGTGCCCGTGGGGCACGGGTCACTTGCTGGAGGAGTCTCTGCACTTTGCGTCTTTAAACCATGATTTGAGGACTTCCATAGCTCAGACATAGGTTAGGGGTTTGTCACAGGAGTGGGTGGGTGAGATTCTGTGGCCTGCATTGTGCAGGAGCTCAAACTAGACGATCATAACGGTCCTTTCTGACCTTAAAGTCTATGAAACTGTCCGGGATATATGGGGTGGGGGCTGCACTGTGACACAGAGGAGTGTAGGGTTCCCAAGGTGTCCTGAGGGAATGTGGAATTCAGAATCCGGGGAGTAAGGGCAGGGTGGAGGGGGGTTGGAGGTCCCCAGGGTGGCTGTGAAGGGGAACCCAGCAGGTTCGAGGGGGAACAGGAATTGGAGAGGGAAACCTGGCAGGCTGTGGATGGCATGAGGGCATGCAGTGCTGGGAAAGTGGGGCCCAGCAATGGAGAAATAGGTTAGAGCCAACTGGGGTTGGAGTGTAGGGATGGAGAGGAACCCCCAGTGGCCTCAGTTGGGCACATGGCAATGGGGGAGGGGGGGCGGGCTGTGGCTGGGCGCCCAAGGTAAGGGCTTGGGGGGGGAAGGGGGCCGGGGGGACTGAGGCTCTGGGGCAATGTGGGGGTGAGCAGAGGGATTGGGGCTCCCAGTGGTGCTGGGAGGGGGGGTTGGGGCGAGGTCTAGCTGGGGTGAAGTGGGGGCAAGTTGGTTTAGGGTCCACTCAGGGGCCTGTGCAGGGGCAGGAGGGATGCGGGGGGAAGGGGAGATGAGGGGATTTAGGATGAGCAGGGTGTGTGGGAGTGCAGATGTCTCAGGAGGAAGGAATGAGAGGAGTCAGGGGTCTTTATCTAGGTGAGTGGGGGAGGGTGAGAGTGCCTGGGGGGTAGGAGCAGGAGGTGAAGTGGTTTCAGAGGAGGAAACTGAGACACATAAGCCAAGGGGGGAATGGCTAAGGCTGCCCCCCTGTAACCTACTGTCCCCAGTCCTGGGGCGGGGTGTGTCACCCATCCCCCTCACTGTGAGGTTGGCTGCTCCCCTGGGCAGCACAGCTCAGGCATGCTCTCGCTGTTGCACATATAGAGGGCACTTCTCAGAGCAGCTTCTGCTTCCCCCCACCCCCTGGCAGCTCGACATTTCTGGCTTCTCACTCCACGGTGGGAGATAGCACAAAACGCTCCATACCCCCTCCAAAGTCCAATGAGTGATGTAGGCAAAGACACCCTACATCTCTCACAGTGCACCCTTGTACCCTTTCCCCCTCGATCCAACTCCCTCCTTAGTGCCTTGCCCCAGCTGTGACATCTCAATACAGAGCTGGGGCAAAAGGGGACCTGCAGACATCCTGGACTGTCTCCCCTCCAGCACGGTACAGGTGGTTCAGAGTGAAGGGAAAGGGGAGGAACCTGCCCCCTCTTCCCACATGTTTAGTAGTTTGTGATGTAAAAATCCTGCTGTGACAGTACACATGGAGAAACAGATCTTTCTAGATGACTGAGATTCAGTGCCCATGACCTGTCCATGACTTTTATTAAAGTAACTATGACAAAAATCTTAGCTTAACAATGATAGGTCAACTTGCCATTCTCTTCCCCAACACGGTAGTCCCCTGTAGTAAACATGACCCTACCCCCTCCCTAGCGTGCTACTGATACTAAAATGACCTAAAAAACCCCCTACTTATAAATCACTATTGATTGGCACCCCATTGTCACCTGCACGTCTATGCAGCTGCTGGCCAAACCCTCCCCCCAAAATATAAACCCCAACCCCACCTCTACCCGGAACCCAACTCGAACCTTACCCTATAACCTGGTCCCCCCAACCCTAAACCCTTTAACCCATCCTCACCCCCACCCTAAACTCTAACTCTGAACCCAGCCTCTCTAAGCCTGACACTGCTTTAAGCCAGAGCCAGTTCCCTGCTCTCATTCTGTGCAACAACAGTGCAAACCCCCCAGGAATCCTGCTTCTTACCACCACTGGTTTTGAAATGAACCTTTTCTTCCTTTGCATTCCAAAAACCTTAATTGGCGTTGGATGGGTTATATAGTGATAGGGGTTTACACAATGTAAAAGAATACAGATAAGTGAAAACAGTGCAAACAACATTCCACTAGTTTTCAGGATGCTTAAACACCCAATACACTTCTACATTTAACAATCGCTTCCATCTATACTAATACACACATCAATTGGCCTGAATACACTCGGACGTAAGCTGCTCTGCCAGCGTCAAGCCTTGTACAAACATTACTGCAATACCATGTAGGACAGCGTGACCCCCGGGGGCCTGTGAGCTGGTTTCAGGTAGTCTGCAGGGCCCAGCAGTTGAAGCCCAAAGCCCCTATGTCTCCCATGGGACAGAAGCCTGAAGCCCCAATGCTCCCCACTCCACAAGGCAGAAGCCCTGAGCCTCCACGACCCAGCAGCTGTAGCCCAGAGCTGCCCCCCACCCAGCTGCTGTAGCCCAGAGACCCAAGCTGCCCCCCTACGCCTTGGAGTTTTTATAGCGCGGGGGAGGGGGCTCAGAAAGAAAAAGGTTGAGGCCCTGGTGTAGGGTGTGAACACAGGTGTTAGTCTGTCACAAGAGCCTCTTTCACAACTACCTTGGGAAACAAATACATGGACCTTTTGCCCACTTCTTCGTTAGTTACTGTGGAATTCTCTCCCCGGATCATCAGAGACAATATTGACCTAAAACAACCGAGCAGCAGTGTGATTGTGTGCAGTCACTTCAGTTAGTTGCACAACTTGGGGTGTGGTCTAGTTCACCATTTCAGACTGGAGATTTAAAAACAGTCGGTAGCATGTCCAATAGCTTGGAGTAGTCTCTCCTGTTGACCAAACTGCACTTGAAGTTTCTCCATGTCATCATGGAGGGAGCAGAGAAAAAGCAAAAATAAAATAAGAAATGACTAGTTCAGTAAATAGTCCTTTTCTCAAAGTCCCCAGTAAATCTGAGCTACTGTCTGGCAAATAAAATGAATATCTGATTATGTAACCAAATGTCGCTCAAGAGGAAAAACCCACATCACACAAGATACATCCAATTTCATAGAACTAGAAATTCCAGAGCGGGTTAAATATGATGACTGTAGCCTGATTTAGGGTGTGCTAATAACATTAATTTAATTATTTTATTAATTAAAATATTAATAGTTTTGATTTTAGGTTTGCCAGTTTGATTAGAAGATAAAAAGTTTTGTTTCGTATCAGGCTTCCCCAAATTTACAAAGGACCAGGTGGGTATGACAGGAAGCTCACACTGAGACAGATATAGCCTTAAAGACTTTTTATAAAATTAATAATAGTAAGTAAATGGTGAAATACCCAGAGTTACAACTGCATTACTGCTATAAAGAGAGACATATGATAATATAGTATTACATGCAACAAAGCTTTGGTTAATATACTTACACCCTCCCTCGATAACCTGGGGGTAAGAGACACAGGACCTTGCAGTTCAGGTTTCTCAATTCTCGATGCAGAGCTTAGAAAAACTAATGGTAAGAGCTAACTTAGGGTTTACTTGACGAACTTAAACTTAAAACCTAATAAACAAAACTAAGAATAAAAGCTTAGGGAAATCAAGCTTAAACTTTAATTTTCAAGGGAACTAGGCTAAGAAGAACAAGTACAGCCTACTACTAGCAGTAGCCATCGTAGATAGACTAGAGTGAGTGAGTGTGAGGAAGATAGAGTAGTGAAAGTGATAGAGCGGAGTGGAGTGAAGTGAAGTCCTCTAGCGAGGTGGGTCACCTCTTTTATAGGGCAGGAGTGCCGGAAATCCTTCCTCCATTGCCCAAATTTTATTCCTCACCCACAAATCTTAGGGTACCTTTACCCCATAGGCTAGTAGCTTTGTGTGAATTGATGACACATACAAGTTTCCTTGTGGTGTACCTGTTAAGTCTGTGGGTACCACATTAAAAATCCCCCTAAGCCATTCTTCATTATCTATTGGTCTAGATAGAAGGTTATAGACATATGCGTGAATACTTATTTATTTAGGTAACAAGATATAGGTTAACTTTACTTTTCTGGGTAAAGGGTCTTAATATAGATGTGTTAACTTTCCTTAGCTTAACATACAGGATATGGCCTGTAGGTCTCTTGCGTTACAGCCAAACTTACTTTAATATAAATCTATAAACCTATTACAATAAACCAAATACTTAAACTTATACGAAAAATATATCTATGCAAGCAAGGAGGTTAGTCCTATAGGCTACGCGACTCAGAATCAGGACAAGAGATTCTCCCAAACAGTGGGGGCGAAAGACCTCTCTGGCTTTAAGATTAAGCTTGATAAGTTTATGGAGGGGATGGTTTGATGGGATAATGTGATTTTAGTCAATAGGTCAATAACGTGCCATCGCTGGTAATTAGTAACAATGGTCAATGATGGGATGTTAAAAGTTACTACAGAGAACATTTTCCAGAGGGTCTGGCTGGAGAATCTTGCCCGCATGCTCGGGGTTCAGCTGATTGCCATATTTGGGGTCGGGAAGGAATTTTCCTCCAGGGTAGATTGGCAGAGGCCCTGGAGGTTTTTCACCTTCCTCCGCAGCATGGGGCAGGGGTCACTGGCTGGAAGATTCTCTGCGACTTGAAGTCTTTAAATCATGATTTGGGGACTTCAACAGCTGAGTCAAGGGAGAGAATTATTCCAAGAGTGGGTGGGTCAGCTTTTGTGGCCTGAATCATGCAGGAGGTCAGACTAGATGATCATAATGGTCCCTTCTGACCTTAAAGTCTGAGTCATTGCATTCTCCTCTGAGCCATTCAAATCTCCTTCACTCGTTAGTTTTGAGTCATATTATTTACAAAAGTTCTAGTATTGTTGTAATGGAAAAAAAAACAATCCAACCAGACAACCTCCCCATCTGCAAACAATCCCATCTCAGTAGGAAAAGTCCTGCAATAGGCTTTGCCAACAGTTGGAAACTGGGATTTAAACTCCAAATGATCTCACTGTATTTGACATCCATTCAAATTCCCCATCGAGGTCTGTGACACTTTCATCTCAGGCCCTAAATTACTGTTTTAAGAGCAAAGAAAAAAAAAACTGTGATCCACAAACAGAGGGCTGAGAACCCTGAATCATAGGACACATTCAGTGGTGGAACTGTAGGAAGTGGAGCCAGTCTACATAGCTCAAAAAGAGGAAACGCTGCAGGGGTAATTCAGAATGTGGGAATCCCTCCGACTCACCACTTCTTCAGGTGTCACAGAGGTTGAAAAAAACCACTTTTTCCCCCGTCACAGAGTCACCAGGCAGTGCTCTGGACCTAGTCCATATGAAGCCAATCAGGACTCTGGGGGAGCATGTCTCCTCTCTCTGAGCACACTGTCACCAGGGCAAGAAGCTTACACATATGGTTACATTGAGGACATAGCTAATGTAACGCCAATATTTAAAAGGGCTCTAAAGGTGATCCCGGCAATTACAGATCGGTAAGTCTAATGTCAGTACCAGGCAAATTAATTGAAATACCAACAAAGAATAAAATTGTCAGTCACGTAGAAGGCCAGCAGCTCCTGCCTGCTCCCGGCGCCTCCTGCCCACTGGCTGCCCCGCCGGTCAGCGCCTCCAGCATCCCTCCTGATCAGCTGTTTTGTGGCATGCAGGAGGCTCGGATGGGGAGGAGTGAGGGCATAGCAGGCTCAAGAGAAGGAGTAGAGAGGGGGCAGTCAGGGGTTGATCAGTGAGCACCCCCCGGCACACTGGGAAGTTGGCGCCTGTAACTCCAGCCCTGGAGTCGGTGCCTATACAAGGAGCCGCATATTAACTTCTGAAGAGCCGCATGTGGCTCCGGAGCCACACGTTGGCCACCCCTGTACTAATCTATTAGTTCTTTGAAGGGGTCAACAAACATGTGGACTAGGGGGATCCAGTGGACATAGTGTACTTAGATTTCCAGAAAGCCTTTGACAAGGTCCCTCACCAAAGACTCTTATGTAAATTAAGTTGTCATGGGATAAGAGGGAAGATCCTTTCATGGACTGAGAACTGCTTAAAAGACAGGGAACAAAGGGTAGAATAAATGGTAAATTTTCAGAATGGAGAGGGGTAACTAGTGGTGTTCCCCAACGGTCAGTCCTAGGACCAATCCTATTCAACTTATTCATAAATGATCTGGAGAAGGGGGTAAACAGTGAGGTGGCAAAGTGTGCAGACGATACTAAATTGCTCAAAATAGTTAAGACCAAAGCAGACTGTGAAGAACTTCAAAAAGATCTCACAAAACTACGTGATTGGGCAACAAAATGGCAAATGAAATTTAATGTGGTTAAATGTAAAGTAATACACATTGGAAAAAATAACCCCAACTATACATACAATATGATGGGGGCTAATTTAGCTACAACTAATCAGGAGAATTCTTGGAGTCATCGTGGATAGTTCTCTGAAGGCGTCCACACAGTGTGCAGTGGCAGTCAAAAAAGCAAACAGGATGTTAGGAATCATTAAAAAAGGGATAGAGAATAAGACGGAGAATATCTTATTGCCCTTATATACATCCATTGTACATTCACATTTTGAATACTGCAAACAGATGTGGTCTCCTCATCTCAAAAAAGATATACTGGCATTAGAAAAGGTTCAGAGAAGGGCAACGAAAATGATTAGGGGTTTGGAACGGGTCCCATATGAAGAGAGATTAAAGAGACTAGGACTTTTCAATTTGGAAAAGAGGAGACTAAGGGGGGATATGATAGAGGTATATTAAATCATGAGTGGTGTGGAGAAAACGAATAACGAAAAGTTATTTTCTTGTTCCCATAATATAAGAACCAGGGGCCACCAAATGAAATTAATGGGCAGCAGATTTAAAACAGATAAAAGGAAGTTCTTCTTCACACAGCGCACAGTTAACCTGTGGAAATCCTTACCTGAGGAGCTTGTGAAGGCTAGGACTATAACAGGGTTTAAAAGAGAACTAGATAAATTCATGGAGGTTAAGTCCATTAATGGCTATTAGCCAGGATGGGTAAGGAATGGTGTCCCTAGCCTCTGTTTGGCAGAAGGAGGTGATGGATGGCAGGAAAGAGATCACTTGATCATTACCTGTTAGGTTCACTCCCTTTGGGGCACCAGGCATTGGCCACTGTCGACAGACAGGATACTGGGCTAGATGGACCTTTGATCTGACCCAGTGCGGCCGTTCTTATGTTCTTATGAGAAAAATGGTACCAAACCCAACTGCTATTCAGCAGAACCTAGTGCAACGTGGGAACAACTGGGAATAAGCCAATCTGTCCCTAATGGGGGAACCTGATGACTAACAATCACTTTGCAGTGGGAGGAAAAGTATAAACATGATGCTCCAAATTTGGTTAGACGAGGAAAAGTGATGGAGGTTGTGTCCAGTGGTGAGGAGATTTGCTACGTTACCCTGGACGCTATATGGGCTATTTTCTTTCTTGAAAAAATAGTTGTGTTTTTATATCAGGATTGCTAACTCAATCTAGCAAACTCCATGGAAAACCCTAGTGGAGTCAAAGCCCAGGCAGATTTAACCTCCATGTATCTAGTCAAGGTCACTCCTGGTTCCCCCACCTGGGACTGAGGGACATTCCTGTTGGAGGGACGCACACTTCCATGATACAGGAGTTGATGAAAAACACCATGGGCTTCTCTGGTGATAAATAAGAGAAAGGCTGTGAAGGAAGAATTTCCAGCACTCACAGCATTCACAGGGTTTCTCTCCTGTGTGGCTCCTCTGATGTGTAATAAGATCTGAGGTCCGAGCAAAGGTTTCCCGCCCTCACAGCATTCATAGAGTTTCTCTCGTGTGTGGATTCTCAGATGGCGCATAAGGTGTGATCTCCCAGCAAAGGTTTGCCTGCACTCAGCATTCATAGGGGCGCTACCCTTTGTGGATTCTCTGATGGCGAATAAGGTTTGAATGCTCAGTGAAGGTTTTCCCACACTCACAGCATTTATAGGGTTTCTCCCCTGTGTGGATCCTCTGATGTGCAATAAGATGTGAGTTCCGACTGAAGGTTTTCCCGCACTCACAGCATTCATAAGGTTTCTCTCCTGTGTGGATCCTCTGATGGCGAAAAATGCCTGATCTCTGAGTGAAGGTTTTTCCGCACTCACTGCATTCATAAGGTTTCTCTCCTGTGTGGATCCTCTGATGTGTATTAAGGCCTGATCTGCGAGTGAAGGTTTTCCCGCATTCACTGCATTCATAAGGTTTCTCTCCTGCGTGGATCCTCTGATGTGTAATAAACTGAGAGTTCCGAGCGAACGTTTTCCCGCACTCGCAGCACTTATAGGGTTTCTCTCCTGTGTGTATCTGCTGATGGTAAATAAGGGCTGAGCGCTCAGTGAAGGCTTTCCTGCACTCACAGCATTCATAGGGTTTCTCTCCTGTGTGACTCCTCTGATGGCTAATAAGGGTTGAGCGCTGAGTGAAGGTTTTCCCACACTCACTGCATTCATAAGGTTTCTCCCCTGTGTGGATCCTCTGATGTGTATTAAGGCCTGATCTGCGAGTGAAGGTTTTCCCGCACTCACTGCATTCATAAGGTTTCTCTCCTGTGTGGATCCTCTGATGTGTATTAAGGCCTGATTTTCGAGCGAATGTTTTCCCACACTCACGGCACTTATAGGGTTTCTCTCCTGTGTGTATCTGCTGATGGTGAATAAGGGTTGATCGCTCAGTGAAGGTTTTTCCGCACTCACTGCATTCATAGGGTTTCTCTCCTGTGTGGATTCTCTGATGGTGAATAAGGGTTGATCGCTCAGTGAAAGTTTTCCCGCACTCACTGCATTTATAGGGCTTCTCTCCTGTGTGACTCCTCTGATGTGTAATAAGCTGTGAGCTCCGAGTGAAGGTTTTCCCGCACTCACAACATTCATAAGGTTTCTCCCCTGTGTGGATCCTCTGATGGCGAATAAGGTGTGAGCGCTCAGTGAAGGTTTTCCCACACTCACTGCATTCATAGGGTTTCTCTCCTGTGTGGATCCTCTGATGTGTAATAAGCTGTGAGCTCCAAGTGAAGGTTTTCTCGCACTCACAGCATTTATAGGGTTTCTCCCCTGTGTGGATTCTCTGATGGAGAATAAGGGTTGATCGCTCAGTGAAGGTTTTCCCGCACTCACAGCATTTATAGGGTTTCTCCCCTGTGTGACTCCTGTGATGGCGAGTAAGGTGTGAGCGCTCAGTGAAGGTTTTCCCACACTCACTGCATTCATAAGGTTTCTCTCCTGTGTGGATCCTCTGATGGCCAATGAGGTGTGAGCGCCGAGCGAAGGTTTTCCCGCACTCACAGCATTTATAGGATCTCTCTCCTGTGTGGATTCTATGGTGTAGAATAAGGCTTGAGCTCCGAGCAAAGGTTTTCCCGCAGTCACAGCATTCATAGGGTTTCTCTCCTGTGTGGATCCTCTGATGCATAATAAGCTCTGAGCTCCGACTGAATGTTTTCCCGCACTCACAGCATCCATAGGGTCTCACTCCAGTGTGGATTCTCTGATGGTGTGAGCGCCTCCTGAACTTTTTCCTGCACTCAAAGCCTGTGTTATTTCTCTCTCCCGTCAGGATTCTCTGCTGGGCCGTGGTTTCCTTGAGCCCTCTGTGAGTTTCCTGATAATTAACAGATATTCCAACTTTCTGCGCTGGTTGGTTTCTCTGCCGCATCTCTGTCCCGTGCTGCCCCTGAGAGCCTTTTCCCTGCTCACAACTCCTGGACACACTCCCTGTGCATCTTTGCAATAATGCCCCCTGTGGTTCCACTTCATCATCTTCCTGCTGAGGATTCTGCTCCATGGTCTCTCTCACCATCCCCTCACCTGATGGGACAGAGAGAGAAAAACCTCAGAAAGCGGAAGGGAAAAGGGGGGAACAAACCAAGAGAATAGCTGGAGATGGAGAAAAAACAGGGACTGAATTTCCCCAAACTCTTCCCCAAAGGGGTGGGGGTGGGAGGGATCAATTCTGCATCAAGTTCCCATCCAAACACTCCCCAGGGAGAAGGGAGTTTGGGGAAGGAACTACTGCCAGGAGTTAGGATGGGTAGGAAGCCATGAACAGTATCTGCCCTGAGGGACCATCCTGAACCCAGAGACCTCACAAGGTCTTTGTTGGGAATCCCAGCTGTTTCCTTCAAGCACTGAGTAGGTTTAATGATCCCTCACCCATGCTGCTGCCTCTCAGAATCTCTCTTTCCTCTGAGCCCTGGAGATCTCGGGCCCACGACTCTTCCCCTCGTTCCAGCTGAGAGATGACCTCGGGTTTGGAAACTGGGAACCCTGCTCCGAGGAAAGAAGACCAGTGAGATCAGGTAACACGCAAAAGAAGAAGTTACTCAACTTGTGCATCAATGATGGTTCTTTGAGATGTCTCTCCCTATGGGTGCTCCACTGTAGGTGCTAGCACATTAAAAACAGCTGTGTAGACTGGTGGCTTTCCACACTATTGTGCCCCTTTCAGGAGTCTAATTTGTCTTGCGTACCTCCGAGTTACACCTCATTTAAAAACTACTTGCTTACAAAATCAGACATTAAAAATACAAAAGGGTCACCGCACACTGTGAATTGCTGACTTGCTCATTTTTACCATATAATTATAAAATACATAATTGATATATAAAATTGTACTCACATTTCAGTGTATAGTATATAGATCAGCATAAGCAAGTCATTGTATGAAATTTTACTTTGTACTGAGTTGGCCAGTAATTTTTCCATAGCAACTCTTGAAGACCTCTGCGGAACCCAGGGGTACACATACCTCTGGTATAGACACTGCAGCTCAGGCTTAAGAGACTGAGCTCCAGACCAATCTGCAACCGTTTTCTCTCTGTTGCTTTGTCTTTTTGCCCTGGATAGCAGCAAACTTAAGCCCAGTCTGTTTGTACCCTAGTTCCTGGGTCCAAAAGTGCAAGGCAGTTGTATTCCCGTGTTCTGCTTCCCTCGAACCCAGTCATTACACATTAACCTCCAGTCTTTGAGACTTCCATTGTTCAGTGTGCTGCATTCATATGGGAACAGTCCTTGGTAGTGTTTCCATGTAACGGAGGCAGGCCTATGCGACTTCAACAGGAATTACATCCCCATCCCAGAAGAGGAATTCACTCCTTCACACCCAGTGACTAACAAAGCAAACTGAGAGGGAAGCTGACCCATTCATATTTTTCATTTAAAAAAACTACTAAATAAAGCCCCCATTCTCCAGAGGGAGACAAAGTCAAAGTGAAGGGCTAGGATAATGAATCATAAAATCACAGTAACACAGGGGTAAAAGGACCTCAAGATGTCAGTTAGTCCATCCTCCAGCCCTGAGGCAGGACCAAGTATACACAGACCGTCTGTCTAACCTCTTCTTAAAAACCTCCAGCGACCAGCATTCCACAACCGCTCTTGGTAACGTATTCCTGTACTTATCTATACTCACAGCTGCAAAGTTTTTCCTAATATCCAACCTAAACATCCCATGATGCAGAACAAGCCAGTTACTACTTCTCCCTACCCTAACCCTAAGCAGGAGAGGATAAGAGAAGATCAGATTCCAAGACAACGACCACGGTCAGTGGTGTCAGACAGCCGACATGCCGAGGAGGAGGAGGATGGAGTGCTGGTTCTGAGCTCTGCCTAGGGACAGGTCATTAGAGACTTCAGCAAAAGCAGCCTCAGTGAAGTGCTACAATCTGTGACTCCCTGAATCCTCCCCTTCCTACCCCCAACCAGATCCTCCTGTGACGGGTTGGGTCACAGAGATGCCCTTGGGACTGTCACCTGAGGTGCTGGAACTATCTCTGAGCCCAGAGCTCTGGCAGTTAGCGATGTGAAAAATCTCATCCTGACCTGACAAATTGCAGCAAAAGCTGTAGTGTCGATGCAGTTACAGTGGCAAAAAAGTCCAATAAACAGAAAATCAAGGAAATTAAACGCCCATAAAGTACACTAAAAAGAGTGAAGGTTGCCAAGTGCTGCCTCGGGCCCTTCCAGCACGTGGATGGTGGTGAAAAATAAAACTTCTGAAAACCAGGAAATGAAGAATTAAACTACACACCACCCCTGCAATGCAACCTTAACTCTGCCCTTATCCCCCAGCCCTGGAGCTGGCAAATGTCACTGGGAGGGTGGTGCAAAGGTTAACAAACTATCCAAGGAAGGGGCCAATTTTCCATCTCTTGAAGGCTTCAAATCAGGACAGGATGCCTTTCCGGAAGATGTTTTCATCAAACAAAGTATTCAGTGTACTACAATGGTAACTGGACGAAACTCTATGGCCTGTATTACACAGGAGGTCAGACTAGATGACCTAATAGTCTCCCCTGGCCTTAAAATGTATTGATCGCCAGAAGGAAGGACTAAGAACATGCCACTGGGTGTTTTATGTTCTTCAGATTTGAACAAGAGCATTTCTCCGCAGGCACTCCAGCAACGTGCCCTGGACCAGCAGGGCAAAGCTGAGGGTGCACTGTGAACCTTAACTCTTCATTTCCCCTTTTAAGAACTGAGGGGACAGGAATCCTTACCCAGCGAGGTCACATTCTCATAGTTCTCCTGCATGACGTCTCCGTAGAAGGCTCTCTGAGCGGGGTCCAGCAGAGCCCACTCTTCCTTGGTGAAATACACAGCCACCTCCTCGAAAGTCACCGGCCTCTGGAAGAGCAAGAGTCCAACACTCAGTACCTGCTGCCCAGTGACAACCCGACCGTTCACAGGGGAGGAGGGCCAATCACATGGAAGCTCTGGGAGGCAGGCAGGATCCCACCCCCTCCCCATCAGAGCAGCCAGGAGGCATCAGGGTAAGGGGAGAAAGAGAGAGAGCCCCTCACCCCTTCTAGCAGACAGAGATGGCAAGAGTCTTCACATTCAATACTCACCTATCAGCCAGAAGCTGATACAGGTGATGGAGCCCGCAGTAGGCTCCAGGGACAGCCCCCTGGTAGGAATCCCAACACCCTCCCCAGTACCAGCGGTTGGATGGGAAGGGATGGGGTGTCTTCCCTGGGCCTCACTGGGGGCTGCCCTCTGGCTAGTAGGTTCAGACTCCAGTATTGGAGTCTGGTACGTTTCCCCAGCCCAGTCCGGGGGGGGCGGGGGGGGTGTTTCCTCTTGACCAATTAGGGAATTTCCATCCACAAATCCCATGGGAATGTTGCTAGAATCTAGGCCCCACTGTAAACTAATCCCAGCAGGTTTGTCACACCTTCTCCCCCTCCCTTTCTCCACCCTGTGCATTTCCTGCCCCCTCCCACCTCCTGACCATCCCCAGAAGCACCCACCTTCTATGTCTTTACTGCCCTTCTCCCACCAATAGGAGCCCACCAGCAACTCCCCGATAATCCCTACCTGAGCTGGCTCCACGGCAGCCATTTCCCTTCCCTGGTCCCTGGAAGTATGGGATGTAATGCTGCAGTCTGTCAGGGCAAGAAGGGGACCAGACAGAACAGGACAGTAACGTCACATCTCAATTCCCCCCGGCTCTTTCCCCACAGACTGATGTTCTCGACTCTATCATGCAAATAACAGAAATATTCAAAACACAATTAGTAAGAGGCAGGAGGACGGGGGACTTTAACTACCCAGACACCTGTTAGAAAAGGAATTAAACAAACACAAAGTGTCCAGTAAGTTCTTGGAATGTGTTGGGGACACCTCTTTGCTTCAGAAGATGGACATAGTAACCAGGGGGACGGACATTTTAGGGTTGATTCTGACTAACAGGCAGGAGTTAGTTAGGAAACGAAAGGTGGAAAGTAGGGTTACCATATCTGAACTTTCAAAAAAGAGGACACTCCATGGGGGGGAGCCCCGCCCCCTATCCACTCCCTCCCCGACTGCCTCCCACAGAACCCCCAACCCATCCAACCCCCCTTGCTCCTTGTCCCCTGATCACTCCCTCCCGGGACTCCTGCCCCTAACCGTCCCCCGGGAATCCACCCCCTATCTAAGCCTCCCTTCTCCTTGTCCCCGACTGCCCCCTCCTGAGAACCCCCCACCCTAACTGTTCCCCTAGGACTCCATCCCCTACCTGTCCCCTGACTGCCTCGAACCCTATCCACACCCCCGCCCCCTGACAGACCCCCGGGACTCCCATGCCTATCCAACCACTCCCTGTCCCCTGACTGCCCCCCCAGAACCTCCGACCCATCCAACTCCCCTGCTCCCTCTACCCTGACTGCCCCTTCCAGAGACCCCCTACCCCTTTTCCAATCCCCCGGCCCTCTTACCGTGCCTCTCAGAACAGCGTGTCTGGCTCCACATGGAGCCAGACATGCTACCACAGACACGCTACCGCAGACATGCTGCTGCGCTCCCCCGCGGAGCGCACAGCCCAGAGCGCTGCCGGTGCGGCACACTGGGCTGCAGGGGAGGGGGGAGCAGAGGAGGAGGAGCAGGAGGAGGGGAGGGGAGTAGCTCTAGAGCTGCTGGAGGCCCTGATGCGAGCGGCCGGGCCGGCGATCTGAGGCTGCAGGGGAGGGGGGGAGCCGGGGAGAAGGGGAGGGACTCTGGCTGCCGGAGGCCTCAATGCGAGAGGCTCAATCCGTCTCGGCCTCTCTGTCAGCCGCGCCACGCTCTGCAGGGGGAGGGAAATCCCGGACCTTTTGAGAGTTTTACAAATTCCCCCGGACATTATTTATAACCCAAAAAGCCAGACATGTCCGACAGAATCCGGACGTATGGTAACCCTAGTGGAAAGCAATATGGGCAAAGTCGTTCACAAAATCATCATTTTGTGATTCTAAGAGAAGGAAGGTGTTAGAGCAGGAAAATAAGGACAACGGACTTCAAAAAGGCAGACTTCAATGAACTCTGAAACTGGTATGTGAGTGTGACATTTCCCTCAATATTCTTTATGAAAATGAAATAACGGAGATGTACTTTGTGCATGATGGGTCTTGTAAGATATCATTGGAAAGGTTATAATTTACTGACTGTGATTATCCAATTTGTGTGCACGTATCATTTCTGTATCTGAAGCTGGAAATATTGACAATGTATCTGTATTTCAACTATGCTCCTTTGGGGGACGCCCACTGCTAACACTTCAGGTACAACAACGGAAAAGCTAGACAGGGCAGATGGGCCATCAGCAATGACAATGGACTGTGAAAAGGCTCCATACTGCCACGGACTCCTGAACACTGTGATACTACAGAGTCAGGTGATCTTGTCACCAGATACTCAACATTACCTGGGACTTCTTGTAACTTTCTATGGGAAGGGAAGGGGGATCAAGTTTGGGAAACAAAGGATTCCCACCTTATGTAAATCCTATTTAAGGGTAGGGAGGAAGGCAAACGGGATTCCTCCTCTCCACGGCCTGTCCGCCCAAGAAGAAAGACTGCTAAAGCTACTTGAAGAGAAGGTGGGAGGGAGGGGAGGGGTGAAGGAGTCCAAACTGAGATAGGGGTCCAGTCTGAAAAGAAATCTAACTGGAACTCTGAACCCCAGAAACTTTGCAACCTGCCTGAAATAAGATTTAGAGTAAGACATTGCATTGTCAAGTATCAGAAGGGTAGCTGTGTTAGTCTGGATCTGTAAAAATCCTGAGCTGATGATGTCAAGAAGCTCACCAGTTTCTCTTTGAAGTCTCGTCCTGAAGTTTTTTTGCTGCAGGATAGCTACCTTTGCTCCATCCTGCAGCAAAAAAACTTCAGGACCAGACTTCAAAGAGAAACTGCTGAGCTCCAGTTCATTTGCAAATTTGACATCAGCAGCACAGGATTAAACAAAGACTGTGAATGGCTAGCCAACTACAAAAGCAGTTTCTCCTCCCTTGGTGTTCACATCTCAACTGCTAGAAGAGGGCCTCATCCTCCCCGATTGAACTAACCTCGTTATCTCTAGCCTGATTCTTGCCTGCATATTTATACCTGCCTCTGGAAATTTCCATTACATTCATCTGACGAAGTGGGTATTCACCCACGAAAGCTTATGCTCCAATACGTCTGTTAGTCTATAAGGTGCCACAGGACTATTTGTCGCTTTTTACAAATTACATTGTGTAACCTGTTTTTTTAGTATATTGAGCTTAGTTTGCGTATTTTGCTTTATTTGGTCAGTAATCTGGTTTGTTTTGTCTGTTATCTCTTATATTCACTTAAAATTCACCTTTTGAAGTTGTTAAACTTATTTCTTGTTTATAATATAACCCAGTTTATGTAATTTCTAAGGGGGGGGGAGAAGTTGTGCATATCTCCCTCCACATTGAGGGAGGGGCGAATTTCATAAAACCTTTGGGTCTGTACCCCTTAAAGGGAGCGGGCACCAGAGTGTTGGGGCAAGCCCCTAGGCCTGAATCTTTCCAGAGCGGATCTCTCGCTCTGTGCAGCTGGGCACGGCCCTGCCGTGTGCTTGGCTGGAAGAGGCTTGTGAGCCGAACCCAGCCAGGTAAAGGGCATCCAGGCTGGCAGAATAGGCTGCCTCAGTGGCACCCCAGCACATCAGGTGACACCCCAAAGGACCCAGACCTGTCACAGTGAAGTCCCATGGGAATAAGATTCTAAGAAGAATAAAGCTCAGGAGAACTGGCAGTTTCTCAGAGACAGGACTAAAGGAACAACAGCAAACTATCACAATGCTAAGGAATGACAGAAAGAAAAGTAAGCGCCAATATGGCTCCATTAGGAGCTCTTTAATGACCAGACAATAAAAAGGAATCCTACAAAAATTTGAATCATGGACAAATTGCTGTGGGTGAGTACAAAAGAACAGCACAAGCATAGAATCGTAGGACTGGAAGGGACCTCGCGAGGTCATCGAGTCCAGTCCCCCGCACTCGTGGCAGGACTACGTATTAACTAGACCATCCCTGATTGGTGTCTCATCCAACCTGCTCTTAAAAATCTCCAATGATCGATATTTCACAACCTCCAGACAATTTATTCCACTGCTTAATCACCCTGACAGTTAAGAAGTTTTTCCTGATATCCATCTTAAACCACCATTGCTGCAATTTAAGCCCATTGCCTCTTGTCCTAGCCTCAGAGGTTAAGAAGAACAATTTTTCTCCCTCCTCATTTTAACAACCTTTTCTGTACTTGAAAACTGATATCATGTCCCCGCTCAGTCGTCTCTTCTCCAGACTAAACAAACCCAGGTTTTTCAATCTTACCTCATAGGTCATGTTTGCTAGACCTTTCATTATTTTTGTTGCTCTTCTCTGAACTTTCTCCAAATCTTTCCTGAAATATGGCACCCAGAACTGGACACAATAGTCCAGCTGAGACCTAATCAGCACAGAGTAGAGTGGAAGAATTACTTATTGTGTCTTGCTTAAAACACTCCTCCTAATACATCCCAGAAAGACGTTCACTTCTTTTACAACAGCGTTACACTGTTGATTCTCATTTAGCTTGTGATCCACTATGACCCCCAGATCCCTTTCCACAGTACTCCTCCCTAGGCAGTCATTTCCCATTTTGTATGTGTGCAACTCGCTGTTCCTTCCTAAGTGGAGAACTTTGCATTTGTCCTTATTAAATTTCATCCTATTTACTTCAGACCATTTTGTCCAGATCATTTTGAATTTTAATTCTATCTTCCAAAGCACTTGCAAGCCCTCCCAGCTTGGTGTCGTCTGCAAACTTTATAAGCGTATTCGCTACGCCATTATCTAAATCATTGATGAAGATATTGAACAGAACGGGAGCCAGAACTGATCCCGGTGGGACCCCGCTCGATATGCCCTTCCAGCTTGTCTGTGAACCACTGATAACTACTCTCTGGGAACAGTTTTCCAACCAGCCATGCACCCACCTAATGGTAGTTCCATCTCGGCTGTATTTCTCTAGTTTGTTTAGGAGAAGGTCATGCATGACAGGATCAAAAGCCTTACTAAAGTCAAGATACACCACGTCTACTGCTTCCCCTCTATCCACAAGCTTGTTACTCTGTAAAAAAAAAAAAAAAAAAAAAAAGCTATTAGGGTGGTTTGACACGATTTGTTCTTGACAAATCCATACTGACTGTTATTGTCTAGGTGTTTGCTAACTGATTGCTTAATTATTTCCACCATTATCTTTCCGGGTACTGAAATTAAGATGACTGGTCTGTAATTCCCCGGGTTGTCCTTACTCCCCTTTTTATAGCTGGGCACTATATTTGCCCTTTTCCAGTCCCCTGGAATCTCTCTTCCATGATTTTTTTGAAGATAATCGCTAGTGGCTCAGATATCTCCTCAGTCAGCTCCTTCAGCTTTCTAGGGTGCATTTCATCAGGCCCTGGTGACTTGAAGACGTCTACCCTAAGTAATGTTTAACTTGTTCTTTCCTTATTTTAGCTTTGACCCTACCTCATTTTCATTGGCATTCATTAAGTTAGGTGTCCAATTGCTACTAAACTTTTTGGTGAAAACCGAAACAAACGTCATTTAGCACTTCTGCCATTTCCACATTTTCTGTTACTGTTCCCCACCCACCCATTGAATACAAAATCAGAAAGATTAACTCTCAAAATAAGTCGCACCTAGCAAGGGACATAGAAGGCAATAGGTAGGGTACTACGTAAATCACAGGGGGGAGGGGGAATCATACCATTTTCAAGGGTTGGTCATGGCATAAATAGTTACCTTCGCGGACATGTTACACATAGGGTGACCAGACAGCAAATGTGAAAAATCGGGACGGGGGTGGGGGGTAATAGGTGCCTATATAAGAAAAAGCCCCAAATATCGGGACTGTCCCTATAAAATCGGGACATCTGATCTCCCTAGTTACACACCCGCCAAATGTGCTATTTACATACTGAGTAACCCATGAAAAAATGTGATTTCTCCACAGCATTTCTCAAATAGGGGCCCAGACCCAAAAGGGGGTTGCAAGCCTACTAAGGGGTCACAGTATTGCCACCCTGACTCCTGAGTTGATGCTGGCAGCGGCGCTGCCTGGAGCTGGGTGGCGAGAGAGTGGTGGATGCTGGCCAGTGCCAGCTCTGAAGGAAGAGAACTAGAGATGGCTTAGAACTGCCACCCTTACGTCTGTTCTGTGGCGGCGCTGCCTTCAGAGCTAGGCACCAGCCAGCCGCTGCCGCTCTCCACTCTGCCTTCAGAACTGGGCAGCCGGAGACCCGATTTCATGGGCCGTGACGCAAATTTCCACCCTCATGTTTCTACTCCCCAGCCAGGCTTTGTGCGTAATGTAATAGTTGAGTATCCAGTTAAGAAAAATCTGCGGGAATAATATAAAATAAATAAAGGTCCATTATTACTTTTCTGCAATTTTCCAAGCCTTCTTTGCAACTCAGCTGCAATTATTTGAAGACCAGCCCACGATTCAGTAGGGTCGTAATTATTACTAACCAAGAAGAGGAAGACACAAGAAACCACAATAAGGAAAGAACAGGTTAAAAATCTGTAGATACGTTAGATATACTAAAGTCAGCCATAAAATTCATCTTAGGGTGCTCAAGGAATTAGCTGAAGCAATCTTGGAACCAATAGCAATGATCTTTGAGAACGCCTGGAGAACGGTGAAGACTGGAGAAGGGTAAACATAGTACCCATCTTTTAAAAGGGGAACAAAGAGGACTGTGGAATAAAGTCAAGCCTTACTTAGATACCTGTATCTGGAATGAACAAATGATTAATCAATTTGTAAGCACCTAGAATAGATGATAGTAAGGTGATAAGTTATAGCCGGCATGGATTTCCAAAAACCAATGCCAAGTCAATCTAATGTCCTGCTTTCATGGGGGTACTGGACACTGTAGACACGACATATCTTGATTTTAGTCAGGCTTTTGACACAGGCCTCCATGACATTTCATAGCGTACTAGGGAAATGTGGTATATGAATGTGCTATAAAATGGGTGAAAATGTTGTTGAAAGGCTGTACTCGGACAGTAATCATTAGTGGCTCACTGTTCGACTGAGAGGATGTATACCAGGGGTCTCAAACTCAAATGACCACGAGGGCCACATGAGGACTAGTACCTTGGCCTGCAGGCCGCATCACTGCCATGCCTTCTGCTGCCCCCAGCCCTGCCCCCACTCCACCCCTTCCATGACACCCCGCCCCTGCCCTAGCCCCACCTCTTTACACCCCAGGGGGTGCAGGAGGGGTGCAGAGTGTGGCGGGGGCTTAGGGCAGGGAGTTGGGGTGCAGGAGGGGTACAGGAGAGGGCTCAGGGCAGGGGGTTGGGGTGCAGGAGGGGTGAGAGGTACAGCAGGGGGCTCAGGGCAGGGGGTTGGGGTGCAGGAGGGGTGTGGGGTACAGCAGGGGGCTCAGGGCAGGGGGTTCGGGTGCGGGGGCGCAGGGGGTCAGGGCATGGGTTCAGGAGGGGTGTAAGGTGCGGCAGGGGACTCAGGGCAGGGGGTTGGGGTGCAGGAAGGGTGCAGCAGGGGGCTCAGGGCAGGAGTGCAGGAGGGGTGCGGCAGGGCGCTCAGGGCAGGGGGTTGGGGTGCAGGAGGGATTCGAGGGGGGCAGGGGGCTCAGGGCAGGGGGTTGGGGTGCAGGAGGGGATTAGAGGGGGGCAGGTTCGGCTCCAGCCTGGCGCGCACCGGGGGAAGCAGCCGGAACCTGGGGGGCGGCACAGGGGTCTGTGTGTTGCCCTGGCCTCTCCTCCAGGTACCTTCCCTGAAGCTCCCATTTGCCGCGATCCCCCGTTCCCGACCAATGGGAGCTGTGGGAGGCGGTTCCTGGAGGCAAGGGCAACACACAGACCCCTGTGCCCCCCATCCCTCAAGTTCCGGCCGCTTCCTGGAGCGGTGCGGGGTCAGGGCAGCAGGCAGGGAGCCTGCCCTGCTCCTGGTGCGCACCGGGCTGGAGCCGCTCTAGGTAAACGTTGCAGGGGGCGGAGGAGGGCTGCGGGGAACTGGCGGGCCGCAGAAAATAACCCTGCGTGTTTGAGACCCCTGATGTCTACAATGGGGTTCCCAGGAGCCAGTCCTGGATGTGATATATTGAATATTTTCACTAATTACTTGGATAATGGACTGGAGAGCATGCTGTCTAAATACGTAGATAGCAGCTGTGAGGGGTTGCAAGCACGTTGGAGGACAGGATTAGAATTCAAGGTAACATTTACAAATTGGAGAAGTGGGCTGAATGAACAAGATGAAATTCAATACAGACAAGCACAAACTACTAGATTTAGGGAAGGAAAACCGAATGCACAACTACAAAGTGGGGAATAGCTGGCTAGGGGGTAATACTACTGAAAATGATCGGGGGTTATAGTGGATCACAAATTGAATCTGAGTCAACCATGTGACTCAATTGTGAAAAAACCTAATTAAGCACTGGACTAGATTAGCAAGAGAGGTGGTGGAATCCCCACCATCGGAGGTTGGACAAACAGCTCAGTGCTGGGGGCTGGACTAGATGCCCTCTCAAGGTTCATTCCAGCCCTAAAGTACAGTAACTCCTCACTTAATGTTGTAGTTATGTTCCTGAAAAATGCAACTTTGAGTGAAACGATGTTAAACAAATCCAATTTTCCCATAAGATTTAATGTAAATGCAGGGGGTTAGGTTCCAAGGAAATTTTGGGGGGGGCAGACAAAAAGCATATACACTACTGTACTGTGGTTGGGAAGTGCCCCTGGCTTACCCCACACAGGCACAGCCCGCTGCAGGCAAGGACGCTAATGTAAGGGGACTGTTGCCCCCTTACTAACACTCAGTGGGGGTGTTTTGGTTGGCTAGCTCCCAGCACTAAAAGGGGAGGGGTCGATGGCAAATCAGGAGCCTGAGACTGACAGTCCCCAGGAACAATGGGGAGAGGCCAATGCTCCAGATCAGCCTGATTGACAGGCGGGCAGCTAATCAGAGAGTCAGGAGCCCGGGGGGGGGAGGGGGTCCCGTCCTCCGTGTGAGCTGGAATGGCCTGAGTCAGACAGAGTGGGGCCGAGCTAAGGAGAGAGCAGGGGCCTGAGCTAAGCTGCTGGGCGCAGAGCTGCAGCCCCAAAGCCAGAGCGAGCAGAGCTGCCCTGGGAGCAGAGCAGCCAGAGGGGCCAGATAAGCAGCCAGGAAGCAGGTCAGAGCTGGGAGCAGAGTCACAGAAGCAGCCTGCAGAGCAGAGCTGTCCTGGGGGCAGAGCTGCAGCAACCAGAGCCAGAGGGGCCAGAGAAGCAGCCCAGGGAGCTGAAGGCAGAGCAGCAGAAGCCGCGCTGAGGCTGAGTGGAGCTGGAGCCGTCCGGAGCTGGGTGCGGTGAGCAGCTGGGGAGAGTAAGGGGGACCCTGGGCAGTGGGCCCAGCACAGGGAGACGCCTCAGCCAAGAGGCCCGACTTGGAGGGGGATCATAACCCCGACCGGGCGGGGGCGACGCTGGGAAAAAGGGTCCTGCCACCTAGAGCCTGAGAGCGTGTGGCCACCGCCAGAGCAAGTGTCCGACCCTTAGCGTCTCTGCAGCACAGCCGGGGCCTGAGAAAGAGCCTGGGACCTACAAGGAACAGACTGTGACCTGCCCTGACGTTCCAGAGACACTGGTTGTGATGTTCCCTGCCACAGAGCGGGGTGATGTGTTTTCCTTTCACCTTTCCCATTTTTCCTTATTCTTTTTTCAAATTAATTGTTAATTAAACAACTTGTATTTGCTTTAAATTGTATGAAATGATCAGTGGGTCAGGGAGGTGCCCAGTGCAAAGAGAGTACCCCGGAGTGGGGACACCCTAGCCCCTGTCCTGGGTGACCACAGCAGGGTTGGGGGTCGAGTCCCCCAGGAATCCTGGGCCCAGCCTTGTCAGGGTTTACGAGGACTCTGCCAGACAGGAGAGTGGAAGGGGAGTCCTCAAGGGCAGGGAGGCCTCTGGGTAAAAGAAGTGGGAGTGAGGACTCGGATCCTTTCGCTAGCCCACTTCACCGGGGTAGAGCAGAAGCCAGGAAAGTTCCCCACAATAGCGGGACCATTCCCCCGCTTATACTAGGAAGCATATTTTGCAGCAGCAGCTTCCCTGGAGAAGAACAGGCACCGACTTTGCCGGGAATGCTCCAGGCCCACCTCTTCCCACCCCCACTCCACCTCCTCTCCGGAGCACGTCACATCCCTCCCCGCCGTCCTGTTTGGCGGTGCTTAGGACTTTCTGGGAGGGAGGGGGAGGAGAGGAGACGCGGCCCTTCTCCGCTCCTCCCCCTCCCCCTCCCGCCCAAAAAGTCCTAAGCGCCACCAAACAGCTGTTTAGTGGTGGGGGAAGCGCTAGGAGGGAGGGGTAGGAGGCGGATGAGAGGAACTTGTGCAATGCTCCCTTGTAAACTCGCTGCTCTTCCACAGAATCTTACAAGCAGTGGACAGAGCAGGCAGCCAAACGACTTTATAAGGGAGCATTGCACAACTTTAAATGAGCACGTTCCCTAAATGAGCAGCGACGTAACTTTGAAACAACGTTAAGCGGGAGGACGTTAAGTGAGGAGTTACTGTACTATGAGTCTATGCTGGGGAAATGTTTGGTCACTTGATTACAGCACTGACCAGCCCCTCCCACTAGCACTAAACCACAGAGACATTTTGAAACCCTCCCAGTAACAAAGTCTGGGAACCAAATGGGAGAGAAGCACAGAACAAAAGGAGTGACACTGGGGGATTCCCCCTGACAGTCCCCAGGGCAGCACACTGCCACCACTGGGGGAACAGGGAGAGTCAGGAACTGGGTTTTGCTCCCCTTGCACCTCACCTTGTTCCCAGGAAAGTGAATCTGCCCAGGGATGCGGCAATAAGTGTGTGGGGCCGGTCAGAAATCTGGGAATTTCTCTCCCCAATTATGTCTCCCACTGCCCTTTTCAGTCTCTCTCGCCTTTTTCTCCTTGTGTCTCCCTTCCCCCGTCTCTCCCACTCTGGCTGACAACCAATCCTGGGGGTTCACTCTCCTATGGCTGGATCGGCTCCTGCAATTGCTATGGGGAGGAGAGACATGGGGTGGGAAGGGGCTGTTTGTGCAGAGTCTCTCTCATGCCCATTCCCTGAGGTCTCTATCCATCACCTGGAGTCTGACTCACATGTTGGGGTGGGCAGAGCCTTGGGTTGACCTATGGGGCTAATTACAGCTGGAGAAAATCCTCACCTTGGCTGGGCACAGAGGTCACTCCCCAGCCCCGATCCCGCTGGGGGAGCAGCAGCTGCTCAGCCTGGGCTCCCAGGAAGCTCAACCCCAATATCCTGAGGCAGAGAAAGAGACGGAGAGAAACTGAGTAACTTCCCCCCTTTGGCAACAACTGAAACCCCTCCCCACAGGGTCACATCCTGATCTTATCGCCCCCATGGGAATCTGGAGTCACTCCCTGCTCTGCCTCGCAGTGACTCCGGATTAACCCGCGTCTCAGCGAGACCAGAAACACGGCTCAGGAAGGACGAGGCCGGACTCCTTTGAAACGGATCATTGCAGCAGCGGATCGAACCCCCTTCCGCCCCCCCCCCCCCCCCGAGAGAGATTCACAGCAGCAGTTTTCCAACCCCCCCTCCCGACCCCCCATTTCACACCCTCTGCCCCCTCCCCCACCCCTGGCTCCGGGAGTCTCGATCCGGCGTCTCTGCGCCAACCAGAGGGTGGGAGGGCCGCCCTCACGCGCACCGCTAATCGCCTCCGCCCGTCGGTTGGGCCAACGTCATTTCCGGCCCGAGGTGCGTCAGGAACTACAGTTCCCAGCCTGCCCCGGGGCGCTGCCGAACGCTCGGGCCCAGCCCGCCCCGCCCCGCCCGCCCCGCCCTGTACCTGGCCCGTCAGACTCGCTGAAGCCGCTGCGCCTTCACTCTGCCCAGCCAGGGGCCAATCGCGTGGGGGGATGGGCGGAGTCTAGGCAGAGGTCGGACACTGACTGGGGGGGGGGAGAAGAAAGAGCTGGAGACGAGGGCAGGGGAGGAGCCAAGTCAGGGGTGGGGGAGGCGGAGCTGGGGCTAAGCGGGGTGGGGCAGAACCATGGCACCGGGAGGGGGAGGGGGAGGGGGGTTTTTTATCCCCCGTCCCACAGCGCAGCCCCTGCTGCCCAGGGCCGGGGGCTTAAAGACCCAGGGATCCCTGCCTCCCCCCGTGAGGGTGTGTGGGGGGGGAATAACCAGGGGGCGGCTGCCCCACTTAGCCACCAGGGTCACTGCAGCAGTTGGGGTGCTATACACAGGCTACTGCCCCATGTGGCTGCCACAGATCATCCCCCCCACACACACACACACACACAACCTCTGTGGGGCTGGGGGATACACACAGAGCACTGCCCCATGTGGCTACAGGGGGCGAGGGGCTTACAGGGCACTGCCCCATGTACCTACCAGCAGTGGCGTAGCCAGGTTCTAACAGCAGGGGGAGCGAACACATAAAAAAAGGTGCCACCCGACATATCAACTTACTAATTACATCCACTCCCTCCCACTTCCTGCCCCCTGACTGCTCCCCTCAGAACCCCCAACACCCTCCCCCCCACTCCTTGTCCCCTGACTGCCCCCTCCTGGGACCCCTGTCCCTAACTGCCCCCAGCACCCCAACCCCTAGCTAAGCCTCCCTGCTCCTTGTCCCCTGACTGACCCCTCCTGAGGACCCCCCCAACTGCCCCCCTACGACCCTACCTCCTACCTGTTCCCTGACTGCCCCGACCCTTAGCCACACCCCCAACGTCAGACAGACCCCCAGGACTCCCATGCCTATCCAACCGCTCCCCACCCCCTGACAGGACCCCCAATATACACCGAGACACACCCCATAATCCAAAGTGTGGGGGGGGAGGGGACCACGCACAGCTCCTGCCATTGAGGGTACATGGGCAGCTGCTTCTGCTCTAGCACCTGGCTTTAGTGTTTAGCCAGAAGCCTTTGCGAGCACTCAGCCTTTTGTTCCAGCCTTGGCATACCAAGAAATAACAGCAGCAGCATGAAGGAAGAGGAGAGCGAAGGTCTCACCATCAGGGATTGCAGGTGGCCACATGCCCTCTGTTTGACCACTGCCATTGCAGGAGAGAAGGTTTCAATGGAACTGAATACCCTGGCTCAGACAAAAGACACAGGAAGGTTTTGCTGTTCATAGATCGGTGGGAAATTGAGGTTGGGAAATGAAACACCCACATGGTGGCGAAATGCCCTAAGGAATGAGAGTGAGAACTGAATTAACGCCACTCGTATGGTTTAGAAACATTTGTTTAATTTGAGCACATCTTAGGAAATGTGACATTAATTCAGACCCTGTGGAGGGCAGGGCTGAGGCTTCTTTAGCTCTTTGTAAAAACATGACCTTGATTCCCGGAAAGGGAGAGAGGCAAAGCCCAGAGCTGCCTTTAGTCTCAGGCTGGGGTCTCCTGGGTGGTGGTCCCTTGTTCACGGCTGATCTCATGGGATCCTTTTGCTGCAAAGGTTCCAGAGTCCTGGGTGGAGGGAGGGGGTCACTGCACAACCTGCAATGCCGGGGGTGGGGGGGGAGACCCTGGAAGGGACAGAAAATGGAGAGGAAGGAAACAGAGAGAAAACACCTCTTCTCTCTGCCCTCCCTCCCCCCCCAGCAAGAAATGTTATAAATGGGGCCATGATCTGGTCTGGGATCTGTGGGGGATTTGCGGTAGAGGGAAGGTCCAGATTGGGGGCATTCTCCTGGGACTACTAGGGGCCAGCGGCTACGGGGGGGAGGGCTGGGGGCACTGTGCAGGGGCCAGCCGTTACAGTGGGGGCTGGGTTCTGGTGGACGCAGAAGGGGCAGGGTTTAGGCAGAGGGGGTGGGGCGGGGGGTTACCCTCCCCAAGCCAGGGGTTCACCCACCACCCATGCTTAAACTATCCTGCCTGGTAACAAGGCAGAGGCGGGAAGGTTTGAAGGAAAAGGGTGAGAAAGGGTCACATGACCACGAGGTACTCTATCTGGCAACAGGAGATGTACACAAGGGACTTGCGTGGTATGCTGGCTGCTGTCCGCTGAGGAAGCGGCCTGTATTTGGTCACGTGATCATTGAGAGGAAAACATCAACCACTTACCTGTTCCATCCCACCAAGCGGTCCTGATCCCTGGTGACGTGGTCCTCGAGGTCCTGATCCTAATTCCCTTGAACGAGAGAGAGAGGAAACACGAGCTGACTCCATCCACTCTAGAGCCATTTACAGCAACAAACTGAGTAACGTTGAAACTTTATTTGTTTGAGTCCATTTTGGGCCTAGCTGGGTCTAGACTTCTGTAAACCACTGAGCTGTTTTGTTCTATTTTGCATTTACTGTCCTGTCTGTCCTTTATCCTGCCCAGTTAATAAATCCCTCTCACTTCATCCCTCTAAGAAAGTTTTCGTTTCATTTCCCCGCTGCGACCAATAGGTGACAGGCCCTAATTTAGGGGGTTCTTATTAAAATATCCTTCCCTAGTTTCTTTTGGTAACACCAATATGGCCGTTCTTATGTTCTTATGCAAAAATTAATTATCATAAAAATGTTTAGTACAGAAACTCCCAACACCAGCCAGAACTGATCACTTGGGCAACACAGCTCTGTCTGCCAGATACTTAGGCAGATCAGGTGAGTTCATGTAAATATAGTCTGGTCCTGAAGCCTTGCCCCCCCCCCCCCCCCCCCGGCTCATCACTAGCTGTCAGGGGAGAGCTCACTCAGGCCTTGCTTACAAATCAGAATTTTAAATGATAAGGTTGGCCAACATTGCCAAAATGAATGCGCCAACATTGTCAGAAAAAACAAAAGGTATGTGAGCAAGCTAATCTTTGTTCATAGTTTTCAAACCTATTAGACGTTTTCAGGTACAAGTATTTTATCATACACTGTATATACTTTTAAAGTGTGTATTAATGTTTCAATTTGAATTCAAATTTACAACCAATCACTAAATTGGCAACACTGCATGTAACTTGTTGACCACTCGGGGGTGGGGGGGGTGTTGGGGAAATTCGGGGGAGGGGAGTGTAAGCAGAGCCGTCCTTAGCCATAGGCAGAACAGGCAATCGCCTAGGGCACCACGCTACCTGGGGGCACCACACTGCCTGGAGCCCGGACAGACGGGAAGCAGTGGAGCATTTAACAGCAGGGCTGCTGGGTCCTAGAGAGAGCCGAATGCAGCACAGTCTGTGGGAGGGGATTGGCTGCTGGGGTCTCTGGGAAGGGAAGGGGAGGGGTGGGGGAAGGAACTCACCTGAGAGTGTGACTCTTTCCCCCGGCGTGAGGTGAGGCAGGCTCGGCAGCTCTGGCCCCAGTATCCTTTGTTGTCCCCAGGGCCGGCTCCAGGTTTTCTGCCGCCCCAAGCGGCAAAAAAAAAAAAAAAAAAAAAAAAAAGCTGCGGCAGCACGATTGCGCCATTCCACTCTTCGGTGGCAATTGGGTGGCAGGTCCTTCGCTCCGAGAGGGACTGAGGGACCCGCCACCGAATTACTGCACTGCAGACCCAGACGTGCCGCCCCGATAGCGGCTGGAGTGCCGCCCTTTGGTATTGGCGGCCTCAAGAACCTGCTTCTTTAGCTGGTGCCTGGAGCTGGCCCTGTTTCCCACTTATTCTGTAGCTACATCGGTCATGCTTCCCCACTCCTTCACAATTCTGCAGTGCAATTTCCTTTGTTCCCCTTGCTTTTATCCATAATGGCTGTTCAGTAAAACCACTTTTCCCTGGCTGATGGAATTGATCTGCAAAGGGATTTATTAAATGCAGCATTTGTCAGAGCTGTTTTTTAAAAGATATTTAAACCCACTTGCTTTACTCAAAGGGAATATTTGTGCTTAGGCTTGTGCATCCAGTGTGCCTTCTTGGTGGCTAGTAAGAGGTAATAAGATCACAATTATTCCTTTGAGATCATGGATTAGTCCAGGAAAGGAGAGATGAATTAGGTGGCCCATGCTAGGAGATTCCCTATGCATCTACCAGAGGGGGAAGAGAAGAGATGGAGGGCAGGGAATAAGTCAGTTCAGCCTGCTTATGGAGCTACAGCAATAACTGCAGTTATGTATCCAGTTGTGTATCCCCAACTCTATCACTGAATTGTTTTCTTCCTAACCAGGAGTCAGATTCTATTCTATTCATGTTCTTAAAACAATGCCCATCCCTGACTTATGTGAGCCCTGGGGCCTTGACAACTTGTCCCTTATATGGACTAACCTCATTCCTTGGATTTAAGCAAGTTATGTTAAATGATCACATTAATTTACATTTTGATAAAACAGCCAAAGTTTTATGGGTGGGGTAAAACATAGGAGTACTGTTAACTTTCTATAGCACTTTATGCTCTAAAAGAAGTTGGTGCCTAACTTCCCTTAGGCTACCACTTTTTCACAGAGGCTTACAAACACGCTTTATTTGGTTATGTTGACTGAACTGTAAAACCCAGCTCAGCCCTTTGGCCCCCACACCAGTCAGCTGACTCCTGGAACAAGGGACCAGGCTGGATCAGAGGTGCTGGAACAATTTTTATAGTGGGGTGCTGAGAGTCAGTGAACCAATCTGTAAACATAGGATGGAAACCACTTCAAGCCAGGGGGTGCGCACTTCAGCACCATGGGCTGGAATGGTGGTGGTGGAGGGTCTGGCTGGAGTCAGGGGACAAAGAGACTTGGCTGGGGCGGCGCATGACTACCATGATGGGGTGAGAGGCTGAAGATCCTCACTGGAGTAAGAGAAGATAGGAGCCCAAATGATTGGACAACAGTATGCGATTCACATAAAATAGAATAAAAAATAGAAAAAATAATACATTTATAAAAAGTGCAAAATAAATTTAAAATAGTAATAATGAATAAAATACAAAAATATTAACAGACTTAAAAAAAGTAAAATAATAAAAACTGAAAAATAAAAGAATTGTAAAATACATAAAAACCATAAAAGGGGAAATAAAATTAAAAGAAACTTTATATATATATATATATATATAAACAATAAAATAAAATAAAAAAGGAAATACAAGTAAAATATATTAAAAAGGTAAAAATATAACTATTAAGAAAAAACACACACACAAAAAGAAAGAAAAAAGAAGTACAATTGTAAAACCGAGGGCGAGAGTCCATGGGGCTTGTGCTCCTATATCGTAGGTGAGGAGCTCTGATGTGTGCCCCCGTGTCCCCCTCTCTGTCCCCCGTGTGGACAGGGCTAGACAGCAGTCTCACTCCGGCCATGCGGCCACCCCAGCCTGGGAGTGAGGGGCGGCGCCCTCCCGGGCTTCCAGACCCACAGACAAAGCCCGGGGGGAACCACTCCCATTTATACTTGCTGGACACAAGGCTCTTGCTCGTGTTGTACAGGAGGCTAAGCGACCCCCCTGTTATACACTGAGCAATGAGGGCTCCCTCCGTGTGGGGCACAGGTGAGACCCTGCGCTCCAGGGACGAGGTAGCTGGTGGACAGACCCTGCCGGAGCGGGGAATGTCGGCAGGCGCCACTCTGCCTTGGACGGAGTCATCTCCACTTGAGCAAGAGAGACTCCCCGCAACCGCCAGGCACCTCTTCCGTCAGTGGACGGTGACCCTGACTCCGAGAGAGACCCCCGGGAGAGCGAGAGAGAGACGGGGTGTCCCTCGGCTGGGCCCCCTGGGGTGAGATTCAGCCCAGCCGCAGCGGGGTACACAAGGTACTAGGTGGAGAGAGAGAGCCAGGCTGGAGGCCTCCGGGCTCTGCTCCCCTCTCTGCACCAGCCTGAGTCCCCCCACTCAGGGCTTTTCCCAGCGTGTACCCAGCTCACCCAACCTTGTGTCATGGGACTGGGACAAGCCTTCAGAATGAGGGGAGAGAAAAGGGCAACGCTGCCTCTGCCCAGGCTGTGCAGGGAATCACCCCGCCCTTCTGGAACTACCTGTGGGGACCCAGCTGGGATTGTAGCTCATTGAGACTTCCAGAGCCTGGGCCCATTGCGGTCACTCCATGAGGTAGAACAGAAACACCTGCCTTTAAAATTCAACTGTATCTAGGGTGACCCCACCTGTATTTCAAGTTCCGTAATAGAGGGCACTGCTGCGGGGGGAGAGGGTGAGCTCGAGGGGGTATGTTGGGGTGCTGGAGGGGTGTGTGTACTGGGAGATGGTATTTGGGAGGTGCTGGACAGAGTATTTGGGGTGTGTAAGAGCAGGGGTGCCTCTCGGGACCGGGGGACCTCCCGCAGGCATACTGCCGAAGGCAGCCTGACCGCCGCCCTCAGGGCGACCGGCAGACAGCACCCCAGGCAGGCGCTTGCTGCGCTGGTCCCTGAAGCCGCCTCTGGTTGTCCCCCATAACGTCCATTCTTCTCCCCCCCGCACCCCACGGAGCACTCCCCTTTTCTCCCCCCCCCAAGGAGCACCCTTCTCTCTCTCTCTCCTCCCCTCCCCTCCGGCAGGGCTGGGTTGGGTGAGGGGTTGGGGGGGGGAGGGGGAGGCTAGCTGGCTGCCTGCTGAGGAATGAAAGTGAAAGTAACTCACTTCCTCGGCAGCCAGCCAGGATTGGAATGGTCACGCGGCTGGGCTGGGGATAGCCACATAGCATGTGTGAAAAATCAGGACGGGGGGTTGGGATAGGGTGAGCAGATGTCCCACTTTTATAGGAACAGTCCCAATTTTTGGGTCTTTTTCTTATATAGGCTCCTATCTCCCCCCCCCCCCCCCCCCCGTCCTGATTTTTCACACTTGCCGTTTGGTCACCCTAGGTGGGGGTAATTGATGCCTATATAAGACAAAGCCCCAAATATCGGGACTGGCCCTATAAAATCAGGACATCTGGATCTGGTCACCCTAGCTGGGGAGCGCGTCTCTCCCCCGGGCTGGCAGCGATCCATCTCATCCGGGGGGAGCTGCGCAGGGCAGGATGAGCTGCGGTGGCTCCGTGGGTGCCCCGTCCCTGAAATCAGATGGTGTGCTAACTTCACCATGGTCCGTGGGGCTGGCGGTGGTGCCCATTGGCGTGTGATCAGACCTGAGGGTTTGCTTCTGCTGTTGCCACTCTGCACCCCAAGAGGTGGATTTGGGGGTCCTGCAGTTTTCCACCTCTCTCCTCCTTTACTGCAGCTGTTGGACCAGCAGGCTGGGGGGTGAGCCAAGCATGAAAGCAGTTACTGTGTTGCCATTTAGATTGTCATTTAACAACTTTGTTTGCCAAAAATGCTTGTTAACAATCCCTGAATTCAATTTCAATATATTTTTTTTAAATCAATATCTTAGACAAAAACAGAAAATTAAGTTGTTGACAATTATTTGTGACAAGTTTGGTTTGGGGCAGGGCGTGGGCCAGTTTTCATCAGAGAAACAAAAAATGTTGACTGACTTTCCTATAGCCCTGTTACTGCTAAATAGAGCCTCCAACAACTGTAATATCTCATCCCCTTACTAGTGTACAGAGCAGGGGTCGGCAACCTACGGCACACGTGCCAAAGGTGGCACACAAGCTGATTTTTGATGGCACGTCGCGGCGGGCTGAGCGGCTCAGCCCACCGCCGCTCTGGGGTTCTGGCTGCTGCCCCATTGCCAGCCGGGGTCCCAGCCGCCGGCCCCACTCAGTGCCCGCTGCTGGCCTGGGGACCCCCAAGGAACCCCAGGCTGGCAACGGACTGAGCAGGCCGGCGGCTGAGACCCCGTCTGAGCCACTCAACCCGCTGCTGGCCTGGGGTTCCATTCACTCAGCCGGCAGCGGACTGAGCGGGGCCGGTGGGGGGCTGAGTGGGGCCGGCGGCAGGCTGAGCGGGGCCGGTGGCTGGGACCCCGACTGGCAAGTGGCCGGCAGCCGGAACCCCAGAGCAGCAGTAGGCTGAGTGCTGCCAGCACCCCAGATTGGCAACGGACTGAGCCACTCAGCCCCCCCGCCGGTCCCGCTCAGCCCACCACCGGCCCGCTCAGCCTGCTGCCGGCTGAGTGAATGGAATCCCAGACCGGCAGTGGGCTGAGCGGGGCTGGTGGCTGGAACCCCAGACAAGGATCCCAGGCAAGGATCACACTAAATTGATAAGATCTGCATTTTAATTTGATTTTAAATGAAGCTTCTTAAATATTTTAAAAGCCTTGTTTACTTTAAATACAACAATAGTTTATTTATACAATATAGACATAGAGAGAGACCTTCTACAAATGTTAAAATGTATTACTGGTATGGGAAACCTTAAATGACAGTGAAGTTGGCACACCACTTCTGAAATGTTGCCAACCCCTGGTATAGAGTTGTTGCCGGCACAGGGGCCCGAGGACAGCAACAGTGGGGTTCGGTGCCCGGAGTGCTTCATGCCAATAAACATACCGGGGTGGAGAAACAATCAAAGTTTATTTGAGATCTCAAAGTGGTGCAAGGAGACAGGCAAGTCTCAAATCGAGCACACCAGCAAAAACAGTTTCTCTCTTCTTTATACATTTTACAACTAAGCCCCCCTCTCTACCACCCCCTACTCCCCCCTCTCTACCAAAGGCATGTTTATACATTTAAGCAACTAAATCATTCTAGGACTATAAATCTAGCTTGTTAGTAACTTCTCTCTAAACAGTTATTTGGTCCTGTTTACCCTTAGTTTATTACCCCTTCCCCAGCTAGAAACATGCAAACCTCATCATTATTGTTTGGTACCTGAAATGAGCAAGGTCGTAATTGCTAACTAGCTGTTTACACATTCCAGTTCCTGTCCTTGGCTGTTAAGGTCGATCAGAGTTAAACATGGAAGGACAGAGTTTAAACATGGAAGAACTCTGGCTCAGGCAGGCATAGTAACCCCAACAGTTCCCTCCTTTGAGAATACTCAACAAGCTTTTGGCTGAGTTTTCTCATATTCTATAGACAAGATACGATTAAGTGCCATGGAGCTGGGGTTCTCAATGAGAGAGAATGCTGGGATTTCTGGGGAACGGGGGGCACACAGCTTACGGAGGAGCAATTTAAAACAAGCAATCAGGAGGAGAGTGACCAGGCACAGTACCACACCTGTGAGGAGGAGACGCACAAGGCTATTTTCCAGTCCTCCCAGGTTGGGCAACCAACTCCAAAGGGAATCAAAAACTGTGGGTTCTCTTTCCTGAGCCTTCCACTGATCAAAAGCCTGTTTGGCTGACAAGACGTTCTTGTTAATGTCCTGTGAGTTTTCTGGCACATAAGTACAACATTCACTCCCAATAAGGACACACACCCCGCCCTGGGAGGCTAAAACATAATCTAAGGCCTGTCCATTTTGCAGGGACAGCAACCGGAGCTGGTAAAGCACTGAGTTAAGGCTTTTCTCTATGGCCAAGGTCTCATTGGCATACTTGGTGAGAAACACAGAGAGCCTACGATAAAATTGAGCCAGTCGTCCTACCCCATAGGATGGGAGAAAGATCATACCCAATCTGTCTCCTTCTGTAATGGGCTCTGGGGTGGCATACAAAGATCTACGCTGCCTGGCGCGGCCAGGGGGCAGTTTAGGGAGGACACGAATGGGAGGGGCAAGATATCCTAGATAGCAGCTTCCATACCACCGATGCGGTAGCCACTTATAGGCAGAGGTACCGCAAATATAAAAGGAGTGGCCATTCCCTCCCAAGCCATTATAACCGCTACTCCACCTATTTACTTGTCTGTCATTAAACAATCCGAACCGGGCGGCAGAGTCGGATTTGCCGTTAACATAGACAGGGATGGAAGCATCACTGTCAGGGGATAAATAATACTGACAGGTGCTATTCCCAGCAAACCAGGTGTGATTGCTGGACTTAAACCGTCGATAGCACACCAACCCAGGGGCCACTGGCCGTAACCTAATAGGGGAAGGGATATATGTTGAGTTGGCCTGCGGCTTCCAGGGGTCGTCCCTTAATGCATACTGGACTCAATGGTACAGTTCTGTGACAAGGGGGTACCTGAGGCATTTTTCCCTCTACTGAACCATCCCCAACAGATATCTGACCAATTCTGGGGAACCACCCTCCAGGGTAACCCTGCAGCATGGTGCGGGATTTGGGAGCATACCCAGCAGTTGGAGAGGTTAAACTCTTGGGCAAAGCTAACCTTCAGGGACTCATATGTGTTTGTCTCTAAGTTAGTAGGGATTCCTTTCCATCCCGCATGTGCCTGGGGGGAAACGGGAGTTAACAAGAGGAGTGTCCCTATGGCAAAGAGCACCACTGTGGCAGACCCTGGATCTGAACTCATATTGGGCAGGTGATCCTAGGGCCTAACAATCACAATTCCCCAAATACCCACAAAATAACAATTACCAATAGTAAGCAGATTAAAAACAAAAGGGACCAGGCCACCAGGTTAGGCCGATCCTATGAAAACAAACACAACCAATGCTCAGAGGTCTCGCAGGGAGTGCGCTGTGACTGTCCAAAGAGATCACAGGGCATTCCCAGCAGACACTATTGTCGTCTGAATAACAGCTTAAGTCCCAAATCGTCGCTGGCAGTCTTCTCTGCAGGCTGGACGGTCCACCGTTCAGGAGCAGGCACTGCTTTCAGATGAGAGTGATGAATCCAGTTTTTGTGTCCCTCAACCTTTGCTGCTGTGTGGGAGACCAGCAGGACGGTGTAGGGTCCCTTCCACTTCTCTTGGAGAGGCTCGTCCTTCCAGGTCCGGACGAGTATGGAATCGCCTGGCTGCAAGGAGTGGATCGCGGCATCCAGCGGGAGAGGTTGCAAATCTTTGGTATACCTGTGGAGAGAACAGAGAACAGCAGACAGAGAGCACATGTACTGAGATAAGAAGCCACACCCCATTTCCCACTCCCCTGCCAGAACCGGTGTACCATTCATAGGCCATGCCCTTCCAAACATAATCTCGAAGGGACTGAGCCCTAACCTGCCCTTAGGGAGAGCGCGAATGCGGAGCAGAACAAGGGGCAAAGCATCAGGCCACTTAAGGAAAGCCTCTTGGCAAACCTTTGAGAGGTGCCGCTTAAGCGTCTGATTTATACGCTCCACTACCCCACTGGCCTGCGGTCGCCATGGCATGTGAAGCTTCCAGGGGATCTGTAGGGCATCCGATATCTTCTGAACGACTTGGGATGTGAAGTGTGTTCCGTTGTCAGATTCCATCCACTGGGGGAGCAATCTGAGCCTTACTCAGTGCCCCTCGATATCCTCGGAGTCCAACGAAGTTCAGGAGGCTCACAGTGGCTTTAAGGCAAGAGGTTAGACCCACTGCAGCAATTAACAAGTCATCCACATATTGCAGGAGGAGGACTTTGTCCTCATTGTCCCACTCCTCCAAGTCTCTAGCCAGGGCCTGGCTGAAAAGGGTGGGGGGATTTTTAAATCCCTGAGCCAACACTGTCCAGCAAAGCTGCTTCCTAACCCTCCTTTTGTCCTTCCACTCGAAGGAGAAAATCTCCTGAGACTGGGGGTCAACCGGAATCGTGAAGAAAGCATCCTTTAAATCCAGGACTGAAAAATGGGTGTACTGCCCCCCTACAGAGGCCAACAGTGTATACGGATTTGGAACAAGGGGGTGTAGAGTCTTAACCCGCTCATTAACCGCCCTCTGGTCCTGGACCAGCCGGTATGTGCCATTGGGCTTTTGTACAGGCAAGATAGGAGTGTTCCAAGTTGACTGGCATTCTCGAAGTACCCCGCACTATAGGAACTGGTCTATAGTTTCCTGCAATCCCTCTCTGGCTTCCCTTTTGATCGGATACTGCTTAATTCGCACTGGACCTTTTCCTGGCAAGAGCTGAACAGTAATAGGAGTATGATGGGCTGCCTTTCCTGGGATCCCTGATGCCCAGACCAGAGGAAAAACCCGCTTCTCCCATTGACTCCACTCTGGGGCTTGCATGGCTGAGGGCTCAGTTGCAAGAGACATTATCCAGGCATTCTCTGGGGGTAAGGTGAGGCTTATTTCATCTTGAGTGAAATGCAGGGTGGCACCTAAGCGACAAAGCAGATCCCGTCCTAATAGTGGCGTTGGACAATCGGGGAGGTAAACCAGTCTGTGAGATAGAGTTCTGTTTCCCAAAGCACATTCCGCTGGGACATATACTGGGCACTTAGTTCCTTTCCCGGTGGCTCCCACTACAGTGAGGGAATCTGCCACAGGCAGCTGCAGGGGTTGGTTTACAGCAGTTCGTGCAGCTCCAGAGTCCATTAAAAAGTCTATGTCTGAATCTCCTACCCGCATTTTTACTCAGGGTTCTGGGGGCAGGATAGTCCATCTCCCCTGACACCCCTATTCTTGATCCTCCGCTGCCATCATAGGGGTACCTTCCTTTTCGGGGCACTCATTTTTCCAATGTCCCTCCTTTTGGCATATGGCACACTGGTTGCGACCCGGACGCCTTTCCTGTGAGTCAGGGCGCCCACGTCCTCTCATTCCCCGGCCCCTTCCACCTTCCTGAAATCTTCCCCTGCCACCAGCCTGTACTGCTGCAACCATCATTTTCACTTGCCTCTTTTCCTTTTCTCCCTCCCTAAGGCTGTAAGCCCTGTTTGCAGTTTCCAGAATCTGTGCCATGGTCATGCCCATCAAATCCTCCTTTTTCTGCAGTTTCCTTTTAATATCAGGGGCGGCACGGCTGGTAAAGATACCCTTTATAATTGCCTCAGTAGCCTGATCATCAGGGTTTGCATTAGTAGTTTGCCTGATAGTATCCCGAATACGCTGCAGAAAAGCAACCGGGCTCTCTTTTGGCTCCTGTACTAGCTCATACGGCTTAGCCCAATTGTTATGTCAGACAGCTGAGTGTCGGAGACCATGTAATAGGAGCTCCTTGTATACAGTGAGACAGGTGAGATCTGCCGGCACGTTGGGATTCCACCGGGGGTCTGCTGTAGGGACCTGAACTGCAGCAACAGGAACGTTTGCTGCGTTTGCCTCATGTCTAAGCTGTGCCTCCTCTCGTGCCTTAGACACAACCTGATTACGCTCCACCTCAGACAGCAGGGTCCGCATAAGGACATTACAGTCATCCCAGTCAGGCTTATGGCTAGCCAGACACCCTTCAAAGACCGAGATAAACTTGCTTGGATTCGTAAAGAATTCCCCTGCCTGTGCCTTAAAAGCTGCTAAGTCCACTGGGTTAAAAGGCACATGGGTATAAACCTGCATTGTAGTGGCTGGGCGATTGTCTGTTCCAGGACGGGCTATCCGAGTCTCAGTAATCAATGGATAGAATCCCACTGATGGGGCAATCTCTGGAACCTGAGGCACCCTATCTTTATATGGTGGGGGTATTGGAGCCGAAGGGGACACCGACTCTGCCATCACAACCGGGGGAGGGTTCTCAGGACTAACAATAGTTACTACCGAACCTGTCTGAGTCAAATTACACTTTTGCAAAAGATCTGATCTATCTCTTAACAACATAAACAACTGTACATACATATGTTCATTCCATTTACCCGTACGCTGACAAAACAAAAGCAATTGAAGGATCGTATTATAATTAAGTGATCCCTCTGGTGGCCACCTTTCCTGGTCCTCTAGCTGATATTGAGGCCAGTCTACTGTACAGAATCTTTTTAATTTACTTTTAATCAACGGATTCGATCCAAACACTTTCCAGTTCACCAGAATGCATTCTAAGGGTGTACACCTTGCCCTGCCTGCAGTACTCTGTCCCTGCCCCATACTCTAGGGAGACACTGGGCATCCCCAGGTCAAAACAGGTAAAGTCCCCACTGGACTGTTCCTACCTTATCCAAGGGTCCGGTTCTGCACCGTCGCCCACAGCTGTTTCTCCACTAATCAAGCGCGTTGCACCGTTGTGCCCTCCGGGGTCGACCAAATCACGTCTCCGCCGAGGCCCCCGATGAAGTCACCGGTGAGCTCTGGGCGTCGGTCGTCGTCATAATCCGTCGGCCGCCAGGAGGGATCCGGGCAAGGCTAAATTTCAGCCTCGAGCCCACCCAGGGACGCCAAGACTGTTGCCGGCACAGGGGCCCAAGGACAGCAACAGTGGGGTTCGGTGCCCGGAGTGCTTCACGCCAATAAACATACCGGGGTGGAGAAACAATCAAAGTTTATTTGAGATCTCAAAGTGGTGCAAGGAGACAGGCAAGTCTCAAATCGAGCACACCAGCAAAAACAGTTTCTCTCTTCTTTATACATTTTACAACTAAGCCCCCCCCTCCCCCTCTCTACCACCCCCTACTCCCCCCTCTCTACCAAAGGCATGTTTATACATTTAAGCAACTAAATCATTCTAGGACTATAAATCTAGCTTGTTAGTAACTTCTCTCTAAACAGTTATTTGGTCCTGTTTACCCTTAGTTTATTACCCCTTCCCCAGCTAGAAACATGCAAACCTCATCATTATTGTTTGGTACCTGAAATGAGCAAGGTCGTAATTGCTAACTAGCTGTTTACACATTCCAATTCCTGTCCTTGGCTGTTAAGGCCGATTAGAGTTAAACATGGAAGGACAGAGTTTAAACATGGAAGAACTCTGGCTCAGGCAGGCATAGTAACCCCAACAGAGTGACCATATGTTGTACTAAGATTCTCTGCTTTTTTTCCCAGTGAGTCAGTAAAGCTTTTGCCAGCCCAGAGGTTGGGCAGCCAATGTCTTACATTTTCACAATGTTTTGTCCAACTTTCATAAAGTAAATACATGGTTAATACGAGTTAAAAAGGCCAGGGACACTTCCTTGTGAAGAATCTGTGTAGCAGATCATGCTAGAGCTGTGAAAATGTCAGTTTTTGATGGAACTTTAGAGGCAGTGATTTATCATGTATTTCTGGCAGTGCCCAAAATGTGCTGCTATTGCTAATGTCTTTCCAAACAAAAATGAGGCACAATAGGACTTCTGTAACATTTCTGTGCTACCTTAATCTAGATGAGATGATTCTGTGCTGACTTCATTTTGGTCACTTTGTGCTTTACCTAGGAGTAAAACTAGGGGTTATATTTCCCCACTGCTTGGAAACCCAGCTTATTAAACTGGATAATGCCATTGATCTATTTACAGTAGAAGGTTGAGTTGTAACTAACATTAAGACTGATGCCCACTCTACATTTAAAACTAAAAAGTGGCTTTGTAAAAATGACCTGGGTTTCCAACTCTATTGTGTCTCAGTCAGGGCGGAGCGCCTTGTGAGGTGTCTTCACACTAGCTCACGGTCACAGCGCAAGAACCTAGAGAGCCTCCTGAAGCACGGTGATCGTTTTGATTTAAATGGACTTGAACTGGACGAAGAATTGAGGACACTGTCACCAATGTTACCACATGCAAAATCGGTGATGGACATTGTACAGTTTATTCATACCAGCAAACTTGTTGACATATATCCTACTGTGTATGTTGCCACTCGTATTCTACCGACAATTCCTGTACCAGCAGCATCAGGAGAACGGAGTTTCTCAAAACTAAAGCTCATTAAAAACTATCTCCGTTCTACAATGAGTCAGGAACGCTTGACTGGTCTTGCTATTCCTGCAATCGAACAAGACATCACTTTGTCTTTGTCATACAATGACATTATTACTGCTTTTGCAGCCAAAAAAAGCCAGAAAGATTGCTTTTAATTCAAAACAACTCCTTGTTTCAATACCTCTTCAGATACATTTCCAATAAAATGTTGACAAATTAAAAAAATTATATTATTTGCATCATTCTGTCAAATCAGAAGTTTTTCTATAGCGCTACTTCTTTAGTGCTAGTCCATCAGCATTACAGTGTGCTTAATTAAGTTAAACTGGGTTTAATAACATGCATGTGGCAAGTTTTCCAATCCTGTAAGCTTATGTTTGTGTTGTTAAGAGCAAGTCAGGCACAGGGGCACCAGTTTAATAATCCCGCCTAGGGCACCGTAAATCCTAAGGACGGCCCTGAGTGTAAGGAAGTCCCTGTTTCACCGAATCAAGTCTCCTGCAGCACCTCGGTAGGTGACATCAGACAGAGAGGAGCTCCAGTGTCTAGGCAGTGGGGTGCCCTGTGTCTTTAAGACCCCAGTCCTGGGAAGCCCATGCTGAGAGGTGCTGTCCTGTGGGAGGGGAAGTAAAAAAATCCCCTCTCCCTATTTTTGCAGCCCACTGGGGTCACTGTTACCCCCCTCTGCCCCTGCCTGTGCTGGGTTTTACGCTCTGGCATCATGGCATCCCTGGGCTCCCCCCTCCTCAACCCCTCTCCTAACCCTGCCTCCAGCTGCTTGACCCCCCACAGTCAGTTTTACGCCCCCTACTCAGACCCTGCCCCCCCTCCTCCGATTTGCCCCCTTGGCCCCTTTTTAACTCCTGTAAAAAACTGCCCCCCTAATGTGATGCCAAGGAAGGGCAGGGAGAAGGGCAGTGGCTTCAGCAGCTGTTACTGAGCATGCTCAGTGCCAGCCCCAGCCAGCGCAGCCGCCCGGCCCGGGTTTGCAGGAGGCGCAGGAAGGGGCTGGATGCAGCAGCCGGGGGCGGAGGCAGGAAAATCCTGCAGCAGCTCCGGGCGGGGCAATACGAGACGCTGCCCCCCCCCGGGGTCCGTGCTGGGGAGGAGCCCGGCATTAACCCCTCCCTGCCCGGCCGGGGGGGCTTTCCCCAGCTGGGACCAGCCCCGGGACGGGGCCCGCAGGTAAATAACAAAGGGCTGGTGGGGGGGGGGGGCAGATCCCCCCCCGCCCCTGGGAACCGGCCCCCTGCTTTATTCCCATCCCTGGGGCAGGCTCCGAGCTGCGTTCACAACAGTGACCCTCTGTCCCCTCTCTAGCCAGGGGCTGCCCCAGAGGCGGGGGGGGGGTCAGATGGGGGCAGAGACCGGGCCCCAGTGGGGTTCCCCTGGGTGTGTCTGGGGGTGCAGGCGCCGGGAAGGGAGGGATGAGAAATGAGCCAGGGATGGAGGGAGGTGACAGACCGTGTGAACAGGGGACAGGAGATTGCAGGGGCGAGAGGAGGGGAGGGGAAGGGAGTAAGGACCTCCTGTCTGATTTTGCTGCTTTGCTCTCAAATATCGATAAAAATCTTCCCTTTTCTCTGTAATGATGAAATGGGGTCTAAAATCCATGTTGTTTTGTCTGCCTTTCTCTCCTCTGAGATTTTATCCTGTCTTCTCTCCCATGCTCAAATATCATTTTAAAATCTCCTCAGTTTTGGGGTGTTTTCCCACCCATTTTATCTGCAGCAGTTTGTCCCCTGTGTAGGTGGTAAATTGTGGGGGCAAAAGACATATCTGGCTTCAAGACTAAGCTTGATAAGTTTATGGAGGGGAGGTATGATGGGATAGCCTAATTTTGGCAATTAATTGATCTTTGATTATTAGCAGGTAAATATGCCCAATGGTCTGTGATGGGATGTTAGATGGGGTGGGATCTGAGTTACTACAGAGAATTCTTTCCTAGGTGCTGGTTGGTGAGTCTTGCCCACGTGCTCAGGGTTTAGCTGATCGCCATATTTGGGGTCAGGAAGGAATTTTTCTCCAGGGCAGATTGGCAGAGGCCCTGGAGGTTTTTTGCCTTCCTCTACAGCATGGGGCACGGGTCACTTGCTGGAGGATTCTCTGCACCTTGAGGTCTTTAAACCACGATTTGAGGACTTCAGTAACTGAGGCATAGGTTAGGGATTTGTTACAGGAGTGGGTGGGTGAGATTCTGTGGCCTGCATTCTGCAGGAGATCAGACTAGATGATCATAATGGTCTCTTCTGACCATAAAGTCTATGAGTCTAAAGTCTAATTGTTGCCCTGAGTCATGGGGATCGGGTCAGTGGGTGCAGCGTGGGAGAGCTCTGAGGCCTGGTCCCCACTAAGTCCCTACTTCGGACTAAGGTACGCAAATAATAACGTTAATAACGTAGCTGAATTCGAAGTACCTTAGTCCGAACTTACCGCGGTCCAGACGCGGCAGGAAGGCTCCCCTGTCGATGCCGCGTACTCCTCTCGGCGAGCTGGAGTACCGGCATCGACGGCGAGCACTTCCGGGATCGATCCTAGAACATCGATTGCGTGCCGCCGGACCCTCCGGTAAGTGAAGACAAGGCCTGAGACATGGCTGGCTCTGGGGTGGGGACGGGGGGACCGGTCTCTGCCAGCAACAGGGCCTGGAAGGGGCAGAGCAGTGGAAGACAGGAGCAAGTGTCACCAGTGGAGTAACCAATCCTAGCTGTTGCCTTCCAATCTGCCCAGTGCAAGACCCACCAGCTGCCAGTGCCCCCTGCCCATTTCCTGCTGCTTCCCCTTCCCCGCCAGCCTTCCCGATCCACTCCACCCTTGCTTTCTTAAAACAGGGGGGTTCTCAGCCTTTTTCTCCCTGAGGCCCCCTTCAATATGCTATAAAAACTCCGGGGCCCTCAGGGCAGAGATGTTGGGCATAGGCATAGTTTGACTTCTCTTTGAAGGGGGGCAGGGGCCAGTGGGGCTTGAGCCACCTCCGCATGGCAGGGTCCAGAGTGGGAGATCAACCTCCACCCCTGACTCACCGCAGCAGGCCACCCAGCCTGTCTGGGTTGGGGGGGGAGCAACTAAAAATTATAACTCAAAGGTGGGGGGCTTAGCTTAAAAAATTTGAAAACCGCTTAGGGTGCAGGTTGGGGTAGCTCAGGGTGCAGGGGAGTTACTAGGGGCTGTGTGCGGGCAGGGGGTAGCTCAGGGTGCAGGGAGGAGGTCGCTAGGGGCTGTGTGAGGGCAGGAGGTAGCTCAGGGTGCAGGGGGGTTACTAGGGGTTGTGTGCGGGCAGGGGGTAGCTCAGGGTGCAGGGAGGGGGTAGGCAGGGGCTGTGTGCAGGCAGGGGAGTAGCTCAGGGTGCAGGGAGGGGGTAGGCAGGGGCTGTGTCCAGGCAGGGGGTAGCTCAGGGTGCAGAGAGGGGATAGCTAGGGGCTGTGTGAGGGCAGGGGGTAGCTCAGGGTGGTGGGAGGGGGTTGCTAGGGGCTGTGTCCGGGCAGGGGGTAGCTCAGGGTGGTGGGAGGGGGGTAGCTAGGGGCTGTGCGAGGACAGGGGGTAGCTCAGGGTGGTGGGAGGGGGTTGCTAGGGGCTGTGTCCGTGCAGGGGGTAGCTCAGGGTGCAGGGAGGGGGTAGCTAGGGGCTGTGTCTGGGCAGGGGGTAGCTCAGGGTGCAGGGAGGGGGTCGCTAGGGCTGTGTGCGGGCAGGGGGTAGCTCAGGGTGCAGGGAGGGGGTAGGTAGGGGCTGTGTCCAGGCAGGGGGTAGCTCAGGGTGGTGGGAGGGGGGTAGCTAGGGGCTGTGCGAGGACAGGGGGTAGCTCAGGGTGGTGGGAGGGGGTTGCTAGGGGCTGTGTCTGGGCAGGGAGTAGCTCAGGGTGCTGGGAGGGGGTCGCTAGGGCTGTGTGAGGGCAGGGGGTAGCTCAGGGTGCAGGCAGGGGGGTCACTAGGGGCTGTGTGCGGGCAGGGGGTAGCTCAGGGTGCAGGGAGGGGGTCGCTAGGGCTGTGTGAGGGCAGGGGGTAGCTCAGGGTGCTGGGAGGGGGTCGCTAGGGCTGTGTCTGGGCAGGGGGTAGCTCAGGGTGGTGGGAGGGGGTTGCTAGGGGCTGTGTCTGGGCAGGGGGTAGCTCAGGGTGCTGGAAGGGGGTCGCTAGGGCTGTGTCTGGGCAGGGGGTAGCTCAGGGTGCTGGGAGGGGGTCGCTAGGGCTGTGTCTGGGCAGGGGGTAGCTCAGGGTGCTGGGAGGGGGTCGCTAGGGCTGTGTGAGGGCAGGGGGTAGCTCAGGGTGCAGGCAGGGGGGTCACTAGGGGCTGTGTGCGGGCAGGGGGTAGCTCAGGGTGCAGGGAGGGGGTCGCTAGGGCTGTGTGCGGGCAGGGGGTAGCTCAGGGTGCAGGGAGGGGGTCGCTAGGGCTGTGTGCGGGCAGGGGGTAGCTCAGGGTGCAGAGAGGTCGTAGCTCAGGCTTTAGGGAGAGTGGCATTGGAGCTGTGTGCTGGGAGGACTCCTCTGCGGTCCCTGTTCCTGGAGGGGGTCTGCCAGCCATGGAGCCAGGTTTCCCCCCCTGGGGGGCTCTTACCAGTTGCCTCTGTGGAAGCAAAGGGGGCTGGGAGCTGAGGATCCCATTCTCAGCTTCTGGCAAACAGAGGCTAGGGACACTATCCCTATATTATGGGTTTTTTCCCTTCTCTTTCCCATGAAGCATCAGAGACGCCCATGGCTGGAGATGGGACACGGGATGGCGTGGGTCAGTGAGCACTCTCCCTCTCAGGTGCCTGTCCGCATGCTCCGTGGTTGGTTTTAGTGTGCGGGTGCCTGTGAGACAGAGGACGTCAGACCAGATGATCTGGTGGCACCTTCTGGCTTTAGACACGAGGACTCTGTGAGTATGAACAGAAGTATCCCAAACTCCATGGTGAATGGTCGCTGTGACGGACTTCCTCAGGGGCCCACCTGGAACTGGGGTCCTGCTGAGCCCTCTGACATACGCACCGGGAGGCTGTGACAAGCTGCAGACCACTCCCGGTCCTGCACTCACGCACAGTTTTACACAGGCAGGGACACACCCAGCTGCAGCTTCTCCTCAGCCACTCATGAACTAACAATAGAGAGGCTCCAGCCAGCGCCGTAGCCTAGGACAACGTTTCTCAAATGCAGCCACTCGGGGCTTTTCCTGCGGCCATGACAACCTCAGGAACCGTGCGGTCCCGGGCTCCGACCGCAGGGCAGCGGGTACTGACCGCTCCCCGGCTCTGGCCATGCAGCTGTGGGGCTTCAGCCTCTGGCCCCTGGTTCCAGCTGTGTGGCAGCAGGTGCTGGCTCCCGTCTCCAGTCCTGGGCTCCGGCTGCGCAGTGGCAGGTGCTGGCCACAGGCGCCGATGGCCACCAGCCACAGCTGCATGGCCATGGGCTCCAACCACAGGGCTTTGGGCGCCAACCCCTGGCTCTGAACATGGAGCTTCAGTTGGTCACTGGCCCCCAGTTCCGGTCGTGCGGTGGCCGGTGCTGGCCCCGGGCTCTGGCCACGTGGCCCCACCCCCTGGCGCTGATCTCCTGACCCAGCTGCATGGAAGCAGGGGCCAACCCACAGCTCTGTCCCGGGCTCCGGCCACGCGGTGGCGGGAGCTGGCCCCGGGTGCTGACCCCTGGCTCCGCAGCAGCACCCCTGGGCTCCGGTACCCGGCTCCGGGCTCTGGCCGTGTGGCGGCAGACACTGGCCCTGGGCACTGACCCACAGCTCCGGCTGCACGGCAGCAGGCTCCAATCCCTGGCCCCAGCCACGCAGTTCGTGTCCCCGGCTCCGGGTTCTGACAGCTGGCACTGAGCCCTGGCCCTAGCCACATAGCAGCAGACACCAGATCCTGGCCACACAATAATGGGGCTCATCACCCCTGGCCGCCACTGCCTCCCACGGCCCTTTGTCTACCGCACATCCCCCGGACCCTGCTGCTTTCCTGGCCTCGCATCCATGCCACCATCGCCTCTGGCCCCTGCTGTCTCTCCTTTGGGCCCCCCATCCAGGGCTTAATGGGTTCTGGGGCTTGCTGAGAAAAGTGATATTAACAAGCATGCAAGTATCACTTTTCACAGCAGACTTACTAGCTATCTGTGAAAAGTGATACTTGTGTGTTTGTTAGTATCGTTTATCCCTTTCCATAGCCTCCCAGGTAGCTAAAGTGTCAGCGTGGCCACCAGTGAGAGTTGGTGGCTGCACTCTGAGGCCACCCTGCCTGCCCCTGTACCGCTGGGGGAACGGGCTGCCCTGGGGACAGTGCCGTGGGAATCCCCCAAAGGGACTCCCGTGACTGTGCTCTTTTATAGCATTTACTTCACTGACGTTACTGGGAGGTTTTATACATGTCTCAGAGGGTTTAGTCCTGGTGGGAGTGGCCAGGTCTGTGCTAAAATTAAGTAAGCAGATGATTTCCCAGTGTGGATTCAGAGAACCATGGCTGGAAGGGACCAGGCACCCGTGCTGAGGCAGGACCAGGTCAAATTATGCCATTGCTGACAGGTGTTTGTGTAACCTGTTCTTAAACACTTCCAGTACCTACCTGGCCCCGTAGTTAGGGTATGTCTACACTGTGCACCTTACAACGGTGCAGCCATGCCGCTGTAAGGCACGCAGTGTAGCTGCTCTTTGTTGCCGGGAGAGAGCTCTCCCGGCCACAAAATAAACCCACCCGCAATGAGGGGCGGTAGCTGTGTTGACGAGAGAGCGGCTCCCATTGACGAAGAGCTGTCCACACCGATGCTTTTTGTCATTTAAAACTTTTGTCATTCGGGGGTGTATTTTTCACACCTCTGAGCGACAAAAGTTTTAATGCTGGAAGTGTGGAGTAGACATGGCCTTAGACAGCTTTGGCTGATATCCAACCTACATCTCCCTTGCTGCAGAGTAAGCCAATTAATTCTTGCCCTACCCTGGTGGACGTGACGAACAACTGATCACCATCCTCTTTATAGCAGCCCTTTACATACTTGAAGGTTGCTATCAGGTTCTCCTCTCCCGCCACCATCAGTTGTCTTTTCTCAAGACTAAACATGTCCAGTTTTTTAACTTTTCCTCATAGCTCAGGTTTTTGGAACCTTTTATCACTTTTGTTGCTCTCCTCCGGACTCTCTCCAATTTGACCACATATTTTTTAAGTGTGGCACCCAGAACTGGACACAGGACTCCAGCTGAGGCCTCACCAGTGCTAAATCGAATGGGGGCAGTTCTCTCTTGTGCCTTATGTGCAACACTCCCGTTCTACACCCCAGGATGATATTCGCTTTCTTTGCAACTGGATCATATATTTGACTCAGATTCAATTTGTGACCCACTGCAACCCCAGATCCTTTTCAGCAGAACTATGGGCAGTTACTTCCCATTGTGTACTTGTGCATTTGAGTTTTTCTTCCTAAGTGTAGTACGCACGAACAAAAGCCCTCCTCTCTGACACACTTTAATATCAGAATTTGTTTAGGTAATAAAGCTCCAATTTTCACAGGCCAAGAATGAAACCCAGGTTTCCTGCATGGCAGGTACGAATTCTACCAATGAACCATCTTACTGAAATGAAGATCTATCATTTCTACTCCTTCCCCCACATCCACTAGGCCAGTAAGACTGTCAAAGAAGGAAGTTAGGTTGCTTTGGCATGATTTGTTCTTGACAAATCCTTGCTGACTATACTTCTACCCCCATTTTCCTGTAGGTGCTTATCAACTCATAGCTTAATCATTTGTTTCAGTATCTTTCCAGGTATCAAATGTAGGCTGAGTGGTCTATAATTCCCCAGGTCCTTTTTGTTCCGCTGTTTAAAGATAGGTACTATGTTCGCTGTCGTTCAGCCCTCGGAGACCTCACCCTTCCACCAGGAGTTCTCAGAGATCATTGCTAATGGTTCCACAATTGCTTCAGCGAGTTCCTTAAGTGCCCTAGAATGAATTTCCTCAGGCCCTGCTGACTTGAATGTATCATACTCACCTAAATATTCTTTAGCCAGTTCTTTCACTATTGTGACTTGCATTCCCTCCCTTGCTGTTAATAGTAATCGTGTTAAATTACAACACCTTGTTCAGAGGTTTAAATTTAGCCACTGTCCACATGCTGGAAAGGCACGAGGCAGGATTGGGCGACCTTAACACTTCATGAATGTAATTTATGGGCATTACATTTCCTTGATTTTTAAAGGACTTTTTGCCATTGTAACTGTGTCTACTCGAGAGCTTTTTCCTGCATAGCTATATAATTTAGGGATGTTATTTTTCACACCCCTAACTGGCAAAGCCGTGGTAGCAAAACTTTTCCGTGCAGCCCAGGCCGCAGTCTAGATGTGCCTTTCACCGCACTTTAAAATATTGCTTTTTACCTAGTATTTTTGGTATCAAGGCAAAAGCTCCAAGAGGAACTCCTGCAGAATCCAAGAAAAATGTATGATACACACTGTATGAAAGCTGTCAATCATAGGCTCAAACTCAATAGCATGGTTATAGCTCAGGTTTAACAGCCACTGCATGTCCTCTTGATCCAACCAATGACTGTGACAGCTGATTAAGGGTCGGAAGGATTCCAGCAGAGCCTTAGTCTGGCTACAGATGTGCCTTTCGATCTTCTTGACTCATCAGGTTGACTCATGCCCGTCTGAAATTCCAAACTAACTAAGTTTACTAACTTTCTCAGGCGTGCTTCCCCAAACAAGCGGTGAACGTGCTAGCTGAGATAAAAGCCAAGTGACTGAGATCAGTTCAGGGAACATTTAGAACCATAGTGTCAGTCCCACCAGAGATGTGCAAACTATGTGAAAAGAGCAAGGTGATTTTGTAACAAGCTGCTTTTCTTGGGAGGGTGTATTTGTATCTCAGGAACCCCTTGATCAACTGGGGGGATAGCTCGGTGGTTCGAGCATTGGCCTACTAAACCCAGGGTTGTGAGTTCAATCCTTGATGGGGGGCACTTAGGGATCTGGGGCAAAAATCAGTACTTGGTCCTGCTAGTGAAGGCAGGGGGCTGGACTCGATGACCTTTCAGGGTCCCTTCCAGCTCTATGAGATAGGTATATCTCCATATATTAACCCCAAATTTGGGCCACTTGCTCTGCCCTGCACCCCCATAAAGAGCAGCAAATTTCAAGACAACTCAAGTAAGTGTCAGAGTAACAGCCGTGTTAGTCTGTATCCGCAAAAAGAAGAACAGGAGTACTTGTGGCACCTTAGAGACTAACAAATTTATTAGAGCATAAGCTTTCGTGGACTACAGCCCACTTCTTCGGATGCATATAGAATGGAACCATTCTATATGCATCCGAAGAAGTGGGCTGTAGTCCACGAAAGCTTATGCTCTAATAAATTTGTTAGTCTCTAAGGTGCCACAAGTACTCCTGTTCTTCTTTTTTCAAGTAAGTGTGTGGATTTTAGAGCAATTCAAATACTTGGTCTAGAAAGAGAAATTAGTGCCAAACCTTAACTATGGTAGAACTGGTGCTTCACCATAATAACGTCCTAAATGCAGGCAGGGTGTGACAGTCAGGTGGGCCCAGTTGCTGACGGAAGACAGGGTGAGGTTCCTCTCCAGATGTCCTTGGGATAAGGGAGAGCAGGGAGCAGTGGGAGGGGGGAAGATGACGGGGAGCTGGTGCTCACAGGGTGCCGCAAAGCATGGAGGGCTGAGAGCAGTGGGAGGAGTGTGCAGAGGATTAGGATGAGAGGCAATCAGGGAGGGTAGGGTTAGGTGGAAGGAAGAAGAGGGAGGGAGTCAGGAACAGGAGAACCTGGAAACTGGTAGAGGGGTGGACGGGGGACTGGGAATGAGGAAAAGGGGATGGAGGACCCAGCAGTGGTGCTGTGGGTGGGGGAGATCTGGGTTACCTGGAAGTGGGGAACCCTGGTGGTAGTGGGAGATTACTCTCGGGAGCAGGGCAGGTCTGGTGGGGTGGGAAGGGACAGTTTCAGGGAGGCAGAGATTTGGGGCACTCCACTGAGGCTGCTTTTGCCAAATTCTCTAATTCTCTGTCCCTAGGCACAGCTCAGAACTTGCCTCCATCCTCCTCCTCGGCCTGTCAGCCCCCTTTGACGCTTCTGACCATACCCCTCTTCTTGAAAACTTGTCTTCTCCTGACCTTTCCTGGTTCTCCTCCGACCTCTCTAGGCCACTGGTGTTGCTGAAACCACTGCCTGTCATAGCGACCAACATTGTCTCCTTGTACTCCTCCCTGTGTCTGTCTGTATCCAGGGGTCGGTTGTCTTAGTATTAGAGTGTCAGCTCTTTGGGGCAGGGACTTTTGTCCTCGGTTTATAGATTGTGCAGCAGGTTGGGATCCCAGTCCATGACTGGGGTTACTAAATGCTAGGCAGGATGTGGTCAGGGGTCAGCAATGTGTCCGTGGTAAAAATTTTGAGGTCCATGGTAATTTTTCAAAAAATGGAATGACTGAATTACATCCCCCCCCCCCCCCCCCCCCCGATGTCCGTCACTAAGGACGGTAATTTTGTCAATTGTCCGTCTCACAACACAGTAGTGCCGACCCCTGGATGCAGGCAGTGGAAGGGAGGGAGTCTGAGAGCTGGGAGGGGACGGGTGGTGGCAGGCTGTGGTGTGGAAGGTTTGGAACAAAAATCTTCTGTGAGCTGGGAGGGCTGGGGCAAGGGCGATTCCCTGGAGCAGGGGCTCTAGGAAGGTGGTTTGCTATGCAGGGCTGAGAACAATGTTAGGGTCTGGGTCAGGCCGGGGTGGGGGTAGGAGTAAAGGGAGGTAGGTGCCGGGTAGCGGGTGCTACAAGAAGTGGGGGTGCTAGCAGTGGGAGGGAGAGAAGGGACGCTTTTTGGATGGAGCTGCTGGGAGTCAGGAGCAAGGAACCCTGGGGACAGTGGAAGTAGGGGGTAGAATGTGGTTGGGGAACAGGAAATCTGGGATAAGGGGTAGCGAGACGGGCTGCGGTCAATGGGGCGTAGGGGGAGAAAACACAAGGAGCGGGTGTGATCCTAGCACCCCTGTATTCACCTGCACACGACTGTGGTCAGATGTTTGGCTTCGTGTGTTCCCTCCATATGCCGTCCCAGCTCTGCACAGACAGCTGGCACAGCAGACCTCGAGCGAACTGCCCAATGACCACAGGATCCGCTAAGGTACGAAGGCACCTGGCCAGGTTTATTCTCAAAAAAGCATGGTAATGGCCCCTGATAGACTCTACGAGGATACTAAGGCCCATGACAATGGACATAGCTCAGTCAGTCGCAGGACTTTCCATTCCCCCCTCGGCTGGCTGGAGACCTCCCTCTGAGATACATCTTTATATCCTGATACAAACAAGTTATGTATTGCCCCAGACGTATCACGGTGCCACCCTCTGACATATCTGGGTGCTACTCATTGCCTTGTACCTGTGGGTTCGATCAAAACCTCTCTATTCATCATGCTGTCATCCTGACCTTATCCTTAAGAGGGGTCAGCATGTTCCTGTTATCTCTGGCGAATGTGCTGGTATCGGGATGTTCTGGTGCCACCTTTTTGGAATATGTTTGCATATATATTCTTGTGTCTGCCACTACTTAGGAATGTGTGTTTCTACAATACCAGCCCTGTTCTTGCCAGATTCTGTGAGCAGGGCCTACCTCTTGCTCACAACTTAACTTTGCTTTATATCAGCAAAGTTTTGACTACTACTTTAGCTCAGGCCTCTGATACAAGGGCTTAAGTCTCAGGCTGTCTTCCTACTACAACTACTGCAATAATGTTTGTATAAAATATGCCCGTGAGGTATCATGTGGAAGTTAACAACATGCTGGTTATTAATGTCACTGTAAAATGCATGTGCTAACCTTAGACGTGACATTCTGAATTTCCTCTGTATGTTGTCACTAGAACATGTTTAACAAAAAAAGCCTCCTAGGTAACTGTGACACACAGGTGTGTCCTAGACAAAGGAATGGGGGTTTGCCTCAGTTTACCTAAAGCTTCAAGCTAGACCAGCAGGGGTCCTCTTGAGCCTGAACTCAGGAGACTGAGAACTAACATGGCTCCTGCATCCAGATTGATACAGGAGACTGAATCTCCAGGTGGCTTTGCTGACTTGTAAGACACAGTGATCCCTGTGTGCAAGGAACAAAGAGAGACTCTATCTTTATCCTTGTCTTACCGAGACGAAGAAAGCAGGCGATCTGATCTCTCCCCAGGCTGGCCCATAAAAACCTGGAAGGAGATGGGTGTGGGGGGGAGAGAGTGAAAGAAACCATCTGTCATAAAGATTGTGTTTTGCTAGATTAAGTTTTAGATGTGTGTTTTCATTTTTTTGTGATCATAGAAGCATAGGATTGGAAGGGACCTTGAGAGGTCATCTACTCCAGTCCCCTGCACTCATGGCAGGACTAAGTATTATCTGGACCATTCCTGACAGGTGTTTGTCCAACCTGCTCTTAAAAATATCCAATGATGGAGATTTCACAACCTCCCTCGGCAATTTATTCTGGTGCTTAACCACCCTGACAGTTAGGAAGTTTTTCCTAATGTCCAACCTAAACCTCCCTTGCTGAAATTTAAGCCCATTGCTTCTTGTCCTATCCTCAGAGGTTAAGAAGAACAATTTTTCTCCTTCTTCCTTGTAACAGCCTTTTATGTACTTGAGAACTGTGATCATGTCCCCTCTCAGTCTTCTCTTTTCCAGACTAAACAAACCCAGGTTTTTTAAATCTTCCCTCATAGGTCATGTTTTCTAAACCTTTAATCATTTTTGTTGCTCTTCTCTGGGCTTTCTCCAATTTGTCCACGTCGTTCCTGAAATGTGGCGCCCAGAACTGGACACAATACTCCAGTTGAGGCCTAATCAGCGCGGAGTAGAGCGGAAGAATTACTTCTCGTGTCTTGCTTACAGAACTGCTAATACATCCCAAATGATGTTTGCTTTTTTTTGCAACAGCGTTACACTGTTGACTCAGATTTAGCTTGTGATCCACTATGACCCCCAGGTCCCTTTCTGCGGTACTCCTTCCTAGGCAGTCATTTCCCATTTTGGATGTATCTACCTCTCTCTTTTACATGGGATCACTTAATTAATGCTCTTCTGTTAATAAATTTGTTTTTAGAGAGACTAGATGGGTGAAGTAATGTCTTTCATTGGACCAACTTCTGTTGAGCATAAACCAATTCAGTGCTGTGCTTGAAGGGATGGGTGTATTACCCCAGTTACATTGACAAGCAGTGATGTGCTGACTCTTTCACAGAGCAGTCTGAGAATGAGCCACGGTAGGAGCTGTGCACTGCAGAGACACATCTCAGAGTTCACTGGTTGTTACTTGCTAGTTTGCTGGTGAGGAAGACACACTTGTGTAGCAGGAAGCTGGCATGGTCTAGTCACTCACGCAGAGATAGAGAGGTAACAGTGGCTCAGAGCTCTGGGTAGCCCCTGCAGTGAGTTCCAGCAGGTGCTCATCAGGTCCCAGGAGGTGGTGAGGGAGAGGCGCATGTGTCATAATGAGAGACGGGGCTCACTGCAACTCTTTCCCTTTCCTTTATGTCTGAGTGACCCCCTCAACTGTCAGACCTTGTGCTTTTGCCTCTCCTGGAGTTAAATTATGCAATTCTCCCATTCCTAGACCTTGGTCGACAATACCCTGTGTGAACAGCTATCTCCCTCTGGAGTAGGGAGTCCCTTTGTAAACTGCTCCAGCCCTGCTCATCTAACCCAGTTCTGCAAGCTGGCTCCAGCCAGGCGGTAGAATATCCAAAGTTCAGGCATTATCTCTTAAGATATCTCTTAAGAGCCATTCATTATTTTTGCCAAGGGTGGATCATCTTGAGCCATTCTTCTTCCGTTCCTGCTTGTTTTCCTCACAGATCTCCTATGAAATGAATCCAGATGATTCAGACAGTAAATATTCCAGGAACCAGAACAACCTACAGTATTCCAGAGCAGCTCCAGCTCCGTCACAGGGCTTTGGAGAAATATGACTAAGGAATACCTGGGAAGTGGAGAGGGTGGGAAGAAGGGGTTGGGAGCTGTGGAGCTGTGGGGGATCCCAGCCCATTCACACACAATTCCTGCCCAGACCCCACTGAGTTAGAGGCTGCCCTCCATTCTTCCTCTAGCCCAGTTTCATTTTATTTTCCTTACTTTTCTCAAATATTATTATTCGTACTCTTCCCTCCTTGCCACTGCACAATGCCTACCTCATGGCCCACCACACACACACATCTCTTCCCTATCCATGTGGACCCCAGCCACTATTCCCGAGTCCTTCCATTCTTCCCAGTCACAAGACAACCCCTTTCCTGGGACAAATGTGGACTATCTTGGAGATGTCCTAGGTCCATAGTGAAACTTCTGCAGATTTGTAGGTTCTTCCTTCCCCTTATGCAGCAGCCACAATCTCTCTTTCCTGCTGTTACCCGCTTAATTTAGGGCACCCTGCCAATATTTTACCGAGGGCCTAAGGCACGAACTGGTTAATTTAGGACACCCCGCTTATATCCTATTGAGGGCTTAAGGCGTGACCCAGTTCATTTAGGCATTTTTTTTAAGGGCTTAGGGTGTAAGCACCTATTTTTACCCATGGGGCTTAGGAAGAAACTTGGTTCATTTAACTATTTGCTTTCAGGAGCGGGGGGGCTTTACGGGTTTGCGGAACCTTTTTTTAGTGAAAGTTTTACACCGCTGTTTTAAATATTTATTTATTAGTAATATATACAGAATCTATATAAAGCAAATTTTTTATGCTTACTATTTTTAATATACAGACACATTTTGCTTGATGGCTAGTTAGGATTTATTTATTTGGGGGGTTTTGGCGATGCCTCTGCACATCACGGTCATGCAGAGGGGTTAGTTTCAGCGGCGGGATGTTGAACTGCAGTTCGGAAATGGATTTTAAAGAGCACGGTTTTTTATTTCTATTATAGAGGTGAAACTAGCTTTAAAAATGATTAAATTATATTATTTAATGTTTTTAAATCACAAAAATGTTAATTACGCACTGGTATTTGTGTGTGGGGGGGTTGTTTTTTTTAATTATTATTATTATTATTATTTTTTTTGCTTAAGTTTTTTACATTTTATTAAATCCCAAACCTATACTGCAGGGTCCTTGGATTTTTTGAGTCAGCCCCTACCAAGCTCACCAGTCATATTTTTCACATTCTCCTTTTGCAGAGGAATTAGTCTTTTTATCCTGAATTATAGCATCTAATTCCCCATCAGTCTCCACATCCTGGGGGATTTTCATACCCCCTCCAACTACATCAGACTTGCTAGATAACTTGAGTCCTCACAACGTGCTTTCCTGATATCTGACAACTCTGGCACACTGCACTGAGTGATATGCCTGCCCCGTCTTATTCCTTGCAATGCTGCGCTCTACCAGTCCCAGCATCCCTCGGAGTCTCTCGTTGGCTTTGGGCCTCTCTCTGTCTGTAAGAAGCAGTTCCAGAGGGATTTTCCTTTGGGCTGGAGACTTCATTTTCCGCGATGTGGAGTTCCTGTGACCTACCAGGGTTAATGAGCAGCTGTCGCCCCTGCCATGTATCCATGGGTGCCTTGCAATGTCCTGCAGAAGTATCTCCCTCTGGGCTGCTCACAAACAGCCTCCCAGCATGCAAACCACACCCTGAGTGTGTGTAATTGCAGCCAGCCACCTTTGGGTTCCACTGTGACCCTCACCAGTCTACTGCAGGGTGACTCCAACACACCCCCAGTCTCGGATTTCCCTCCAGAAATGTACGCCCTCTCCTGGACAATACCCGTTATATTAGGTTCATTATGGCTTTAAAAGAATAATGTGTACACAACTTGTCAACCTCAATGGAGTTTCCCAGACACTTCAGTTTAAACACACTGGATTAAGTAAAACAATAAAAAAAGTTTATTAACTACAAAGAGCTAGATATTCAGTGAATACAAGTCATGAGGTATAAAAGCCAGAAATGGTTACAAGACATAGAAAGATACACCCGGTGGTGACTTACCTAACAAATTCTGTTAATTTCAAAGCAAAGTTTTGTCACTGTTTGCTTTCAACATGCCTGACCAAACTTCTTGGGTCAGAACCCCTTCTCTCAGAGACGTCCTCTGTCTCTTCACGTGCAGTGAATGCGATGGGAAGCGAGAGAAAGAGGGGTGTTTGGGGGGTGTCTGCCCCTTCTTTTTATAGTCCCGTTCCCCCTTTGAGAAGCATTTCCAGCAGGGAGCAAGGCGACAGGCAGTCTGTGTGGAAGGGAACTCCATGTTGCTTCTTTGCTAAGATGTAGCTTCCCCCCCCCTTCCCCTTTTCTGCCAAAGAATGGCTGCTTAGCAGGTAATGGTCCATCAGCTTTGCTTTCACCTGTCCGAGACAGTCTGAGGAACTGATTTGGCCACTCCCCAAAACAGACTTTTAGTCATGATCTCAGCTTGTGTTTATAACTCCACATACAATGCTGCTGTGTGCCTTTTGCCAGGATATTACGAATTGAGTTTTTAAATGATGCCTTACAAGGCACACTGTGTACAAAGATTATTAGGGTGTAGGGTACGAATACAGTTGTATATTCTGTCAGTTACCTACTCTATTTTTCGGAGCCCCTTTGATGAAGAATGCCTGGCGTTGTGTGTGTTCAGCAGAAATGTGGATAGTTACATCCCTCATAAGCACAGTGTGTGGCACATTTGAGCACCCTGGGAGCTTTAAAATAATGGGGTTAAAATAATGGACCTTCTGAGTGACAAATATCTCATGAATTCACCCAATATCCCGTGTGTTCTTTCCCCAGAGCAGGGTTTCCAAACCTGATGTGATCTCCCAGCTACAATGAGGGGAGGAGCTGTGGGTCCGAGACCCAGAAGAAAGACTGTTCGTGAAATTTGCCTGCATAGGTGAGGAATCATTAATCCAAGTCAAAAACTGTCAGTGCCTGAAGGAAACAACTGGGATTCCCTACGAAGACCTTGGGAGCTCTCTTTTCCATTCCTGTTTCCCTCTCTATCCCAGCAGATGTTGGGATGGTGATTAAGAATGAGAAACAGAATCCTTAGCAGAAGGCTGCTGTGCAAGTGGAAAGGTGTAACATTATTGCAGGGATCCAAAGGGAATGTGTCCATGAGACATGAGTAGGAAAACGTCAGTGAGCGTCCGCACAAGCCAAAGATGCAGCAGGAAAACCAACCAGGCGAGAGAGGGGGTAAATCCATCAGTTGTTGGGAAACTCAAAAAGACCTCAATGAAAGCCCAGCCCAGCCGAGAAACCTCATGGGAGAGAGAAAAAACACATGTACCGAGTGTGGGAAAAAGTTCAGTAACCGCTCAGGCCTTATTAACCATGAGAGAATTCACACAGGGGAGAGACTTTATGAATGCAGTGAGTGCAGGAAAAGCTTCACTCGGAGCTCACACCTTATAAGACATCAGAGAATGCATACGGGAGAGCGACCGCATGAATGCAGTGAGTGCAGGAAAACCTTCAGTAACCGCTCAGACCTTATTAGACACCAGAGAATCCACACAGGAGAGCGACCGCATGAATGCAGTGAGTGCAGGAAAACCTTCAGTAACCGCTCAGACCTTATAAGGCATCAGATAATCCACACTGGGGAAAGACCTTATGAATGCAGTGAGTGCAGGAAAAACTTCAGTTACCGCTCAGATCTTATTAGACATCAGAAAATCCACACAGGAGAGAGACCCTATGAATGCTGTGAGTGCGAAAAAAACTTTGGTGACAGATCAGCCCTTATTAATCATCAGAAAATCCACATGGGAGAAAGACCCTATGAATGCTGTGAGTGTGGGAAAAGCTTCAGTTACCGCTCAGATCTTATTACACACCAGAGAATGCACACGGGAGAGAGACCCTATGAATGCTGTGAGTGCGGGAAAACCTTCAGGCAGAGCTCACACCGCATTCGACATCAGAGAATCCACACGGGAGAGAGACCCTATAAATGCCGTGAGTGTGGCAAAAATTTTGCTGACAGTTCAGCCCTTACTAATCATCAGAGAATTCACACAGGAGAGAGACCTTATGAATGCTTTGAGTGTGGGAAAAACTTCATTGATGGCTCAGCCTTTACGAAACATCAGAGAACGCACACTAATGAGAGACCCTATGAATGCTGCGAGTGCGGGAAAAACTTCAGTGTGAGCTCAGCCCTTATTAGACATCAGAGGATCCACACAGAAGAGAGACCTTATAGATGCTCTGAATGCAGGAAAGGTTTCCATCAGCGCTCAGCCCTTATTTATCATCAGAGAATCTGCAAGGGGGATAAACACCATAAAAATCTTGTCTAAGGCTGGCAAATTTTTTTTCTTTAATCATTTTCCTAATTCCCACATAATGACTTTTAAGGCTGTTGGCACCATTTGATTCACTGTGGTCCCTCAGCTTTCCCCAGTGAGTTGTGTGCCTACTATCATGATCATGAGAGTGCTGAGTGAAGCAGGTTTGAACGGATCGGAGGAGAATGAGATGAGAGAATCTGTGGTCCTCATTCTGAGTCATCAGATGTAACCTGCTCTGGAATTTCACTTAATATAAAACTGAAAGTGTTGTATTCCTCTTTGTGGTGTCGGTTTTTCTCTTTCCTGGAGGCCATTTGGTCACATCAGGGGATATTAATTTTGTTTGACAGAATGTGGGTCAGAATTATGGGGGACTTGGAGACATATAACCATTTGCTAAAATTGTTTTTTACTTTCTTTTTGTCCCCCCCCCCCTTCGTGATCACATGGAGAAATTTTAAGTGTAGCTCAGTCAATAGGAGAGAATAGTCCAAGCTATGAGATATGCTATCAAAGAAACAGTAATGTTTTTAAATCTCCGCTTTCAAACTGTGAACCACAGCACAACTCAAATTGTGTAACTAACTGAAGTAAACAGATCTGATCACACCTCTACCCCGCTATAACTGTGTCACCCCCTGCCCTGTGACCCGGAGTGATTCTGCGCTGTGCAACTTTAGCTCAGGGCCCTGGCACCAGCAGCCTGCTCACGGCATAGTGGCCTCACCCTGGCTGCCACCAGCGGGTTACTCCTCGCAGGGTGACAGCAGTAACCCTTCCAGTCCTGAGTCTCCCCAAGCCCATCTCCCTGCAGTGCCCGGTCCCTGGCACTGGACCCTCACAGAAGCTGTTGTGTTCACTGCCTCCAAAGAGACAGAGCACGCCCCAACCTGCTCGGTCCGGGCAGGGGATTTTGCCCTTCAGTTTAATACGCAGCAAGGAGATGGTTCCGCAGTAAAATGAGCGAGAGTTTATTAATAGAGAACACAGATGTAAGGGATAATGAGTAAGGGCAGAAGGCGTAGACGTAGTTACAAGTAAAACAAAACAAAGCCGGCTTTCTGGGGACTAAAACTTGCCTTCAGCAATTAGCACCTTTTGTTTAAGCAGGCGTCTCCCATTAAGTCTCCAGCAACTCTTGTCAGCTCAGCCAGTCCAGCTCAGAGGCTGGTCAGGTTAAGAGGACCCAGCTTTCAGAGGCTCCAAGGGTGCTGCTGTAACCTACCATGCCCTCAGTGACGGATAACAAATGGGTTTTTTGCCTCTGTTTCTATCTTCCCAAAGTTCTTTGACCCTGTTTCATGAGGCCCGAAGGCTTCCTGGGCTGCAGAGTCCATCCCCCGTGGTGAGCCATAACAAATCTTTCCCCAGCGAGTTCAGCTTGCTGGCTTTGTTTCCTCTTCTGTAGACTTGTTTTTCATTGTCCTCTCCCATGTTACCTGGCTCAGCGTACAGGAAAATGGGCACTACCCCATTCCTTTGTCAAGACGGGCTGGGTTTGTGCACTACTTGCAAAACACGTTTTACTAACATTTCCAGCACCCATTTATAACTCTGTATACACTGCCCGTACATACCCCTGACATGAGCGGGGAGCGGAGCAAGCAAGCGAGGGGGAGTGAGTGGGGAGGGGAAGGGGTGGCAAGCAAGTGACGGGTGGGAGGGCCTGTAGTGTCCAGTTTTAAGAAGTTTGAAAGTAAGCAACCCTAGGCCAACAAAAGGTTGAATCCCCCCAGAAATAAGCAGATAAACCACCTGATTGCATGCTGTATTACTGTACTTTAAAACGACCTTTAATATGGTATTTTATGAATGCTTGTAATGTTCAGAATTTCATGGTTTGCATAAGCAAACAAAAGAAGAGAAAGTTTCTTTAAAATCAGACTTGGAACTGAGGCCATGTCTACACTACAAAGTTATGTCCATGCAAGTGACACGGGCATACAGCTGCTGCAGTTAGTACATCACTTGTGCGGGTGCATCCTTGGCTCCTTGCATTGGTGCAGGATGTTCGCACCAGGAGGGCTTGTACTGATGCATACTAGGGTGCACCATAGTTTTGGCAATGCACGGTGGGGCAGAAACGCATAATGCAATGTTTTCTATCCCATAATTTCCATGCCTATTTTCAGTTTCCCATGAGCTGGTGTGGGACTTGTCACTGTCTGCTGTCTCTTGACAGAAGCCGGGAGCACTCAGCTTTGCACTATTGGCGTGAGCATTCTCACGATCCTCCAGTATTTGCAGAACCTCAAGAAGATCTGCGGAGACCATGACAATCTCCTGGGGTCAGTTTGCTGTGGGACGTAGTGTGAACCCATTCAAGTTCATTGGTGCTATTCACGGAGCAGCTGCCAATGATGGAGCACCATTTCTGGGCCTGAGAAATGAGCACAGACTAGTGGGATCGCATTGTGATGCAGACAGGGCCGGTGGAAGGATGTTTTGCGCCCTACGCGAAACTTCCACCTTGCGCCCCCCGAACTCCCGCCCTGAGGCGCCCCTCCCCCGTGGCAGCTCCCCCCCTCCGCCCTGAGGCACCCCCCCCCCCCGCAGCAGCTCCCCACCCTGAGGCTGCCGCGGTCGCTGCCAAAGAAAATGGCGTCCCCCCAAATCCTAGTGCCCTAGGCGACCGCCTAGGTCCCCTACATGGTTGCACCGACCCTGGATGCAGATTGCAGTAACCACAGAACTTTCATATGTGCAAAGCCACATTCCTAGATTTGTCTGCTGAGCTCACCACAGCCATCTAATGCAGAAACACTACATTGAGAACTGCACTGACAGTGCAAAATGAAGGGCGATTACACTGGAAACTTGCAATGCCAGCTTCCTCACTGTCAGGCGGAAGTTATTTTGGAGTGTGAAAATCCACATTGGGGGCTATTGTCATGCAAGCCCGCAGTACCTTTAGTTGTCTCTTGCTCTGCGAGACTGTGACTCTCAGCATAGTGGATATTTTTTCAGCTAAGTGGTTCCCAAACTATAGTGTAGCAACAGACGTGCTAGCCCCAGAGCACTGTCCCAGAATGATGTTTGCTTTTTCTACAAGAGTGTTACATTGTCATATTTAGCTTGTGGTCCACTATGACTCCTAGATCCCTTTCCCCAGTACTCCTTCATAGGCAGTCATTTCCCATTTTGTATGTGTACAACTGATTTTTTTTTTTTTCTGCGTGGTCTACTTTGCATGGGTCCTTACTGAATTTCATCCTATTTACTTCAGACCCTTTCTCTGGTTCATCCATTTTTAATTTTAGTCCTATCCTCCAAAGCACTTGCAACCCCTCCCAGCTTGGTATAATCCGCAAACTTTATAAGTGTACTCTCTATGCCATTATCCAAATCATTGATGGAGATATTGAACAGAACCAGACCCAGGACCGATCCCGGTGGGACCCTACTCAATGTGCCCTTCCAGCATGACTGTGGAACTACTGATGACTAATCTCTGGGAACAGTTTTCCAACCAGTTATGCACCCACTGTATGGCAGCTCCATCTAGGTTATTTCCCCAGTGTGTTTATGAGAAGGTCATGTGATACAGTATTAAAAGCCTTACTAAAGTCAGGATATACCACATCTACCACTTCCCTCCTGTCCACAAGGCTTGTTACCCTGTCAAAGAAAGCTATCAGGTTGGTTTGACATGATTTGTTCTTGACAAATCCATGGTGACTGTTATCACCTTATTGTCTTGTAAGTGTTTGCAAATTGCTTAATTATTTTCTCCATTATCTTCCCGGGTACTGAAATTAAACTGACTGGTCTGTAATTCCCTGAGTTGTCCTTATTTCCCTTTTTATAGAATGACTCTATAGCACCGGAAAGGGCTACTTTTCCCTGGTTATTTAAGTTCTGGTGGATCACCAACATCAGTGTTGTCTGGTCGTGGAAGGTGCATGAAGCTCACGTCTTTAAGAACTCAGGACTTTTCCGAAAGCTACAATCAGGACCCTTCTTTCTCAATCACGATGTTGAAATGCCAATAATGATTCTGGGGGGATCCAACCTTCCGCTTATTCCTCTGGTTCATGAAACTGTACATCAGCCACCTCTACAGCAGCAAGAAAAGATTCAACTACCAGTTCAGCAGGGCAGAAAGACAGGTGAATGTTCTTTCAGTAGATTGAAAGGGGGCTGGCACTGGTTACTCACCAGCTTGGATCTCAGGGGTGAAAATATCCCGGCGGTTATAACTGCCTGGTGTGTCTTAAGCAATATTTGTGATGCAAAGGGGGAAAACTTGCCCTACAGGTGTAGGGCATAAGTGGCGCACCTGTCTGCTGAGTGTGAACAGGCAGACACACGAGCTATCAGATGAGCCCAGCCAGGATGGATATGGCTTGGGGAAGCTTTCAATGCACACTTTAAGAGCAAGCCACAGTAATGTCAGGTTTCAGAGTAGCAGCCGTGTTAGTCTGTATCCGCAAAAAAGCCAGGAGTACTTGTGGCACCTTAGAGGCTAACAAATGTATTTGAGCATAAGCTTTCATGGGCTACAGCCCACTTCTTCGGATGCATGCAGTGGAAAATGCAGTAGGAAGAGAGACACACCACACACACCACACACACACACACACCCCAACAATGGGTGTTACCATACACACCAAAAGGAGAGTGATCAGTTACGGTGAGCTATTATCAGCAGGAGAGAAAAAGAACTGTTTGTAGTGGTAATGAAAATGGCCCATTTCCAGCAATTGACAAGAAGATGTGAGGAACTGTAAGGGGGGAGGGGGAAATAAGCATGGGGAAATAGTTTTACTTTGTGTAATGGCCCAGCCACTCCCAGTCTTTATTCAAGCCTAATTTAATGGTGTCCAATTTGCAAATTAATTCCAATTCAGCAGTCTCTCATTGGAGTCTGGTTTTGACGTGTTTTTGTTGTAATATTGCAACTTTTAGGTCTGTTATTGAGTGATGAGGGAGGTTGAAATGTTCTCCAACTGGTTTGTGAATGTTATAATTCCTGATGTCTGATTTGTGTCCATTTATTCTTTTTGCCTAGAGACTGTCCGGTTTGGCCAATGTACATGGCAGAGGGGCATTGCTGGCACATGATGGCATATATCACATTGGTAGATGTGCAGGTGAACGAGCCCCTGATGGTATGGCTGATGTGATTAGGTCCTATGATGGTGTCCCCTGAATAGATATGTAATGTGGCTGTGGTGTGCAGTGCTCAACCTGGGGTGGTAGTTTGGGGGTCTCTGTGTGGTGCTTGCTGCCAACCTGTGCATATATACCAGCGACGGGGCTCCTGTTCATTTTGCGGGGGGAGGCGGGTAGGGGGAATGCCGTACATTAGGATGACTACAGTGGTTGGCAGTGTACAAGACCACTCCAGCAGCCATTATACATTCTTTCCCGGACACTACTAAAGATGAATACCTTTCAAAACAAAATCGTTTTATTCACTTATGAAAACAGCTTCAAAACTAAACTGCAGAAATTAAAATACACATTCAACAAATAAAAATTGGGCACCTTAATAAATAAACCAGAGGAAGGAACAGTGATATCTACTGTAGCTACACATACATCAACACTGGCTGTAACAGGTCAGTGTAGGGGAAGCCGTGGTTCATACTTGCCCCTGGCGTGGAGTGATGGGGTAAGGGTGTGGGGCCTTGAGGAACGCTGGTGTGGGGATGGTATAAAAAGGTGCTATGCTTCAGTTCTCCACAGCCTGTTATGGCAGTCGAGCCTGGCATTGTTTCCACAGGCAGTGGTGGTGTTAGTTGATCTCTCACTCCTAAGGGTAACAAAGGCAAAGAGAGCATGGGTGCTGCTGGTGTCCCAAAGCTACCCTGGTGTGTGTGTGTGTGTAGTAGGAGAGAGCCTGAGACATAAGCCCTTGTATCAGAGGCCTGGTGTGAGGCAGGCCCTGCTCACAGAATCTGGCAAGAACAGGGCTGCTATGGCAGAAATTCACATTCCTAACAAGTGCTAGGCACAGAGTAGTTATGCAAACACATCCTGATATCAAGTGGTACCAGACCATCCCAATATCCAGGATGGTACAAAAACATTCCCCAAGGATAACAGGAACACGCTGACCTCTCCTAAAAGGTAAGGTCAGGATAACAGTATATAATAGAGATGTTTTGATCGAACCAACATATACAAGGTGATAAATAGCTACAGCGGGGGCAGTAACTAACTCTGCCAGAGGGGCGGTACTAAATTGTTTGTATCAGGGTATAAAGTTGTATCTCAGAGTGAGTGTCTTTGTCCAGTAGGAGGAAGGGAAAGTCCCACCATTCACTGAACTGTGTCCATCGTCACAAACATACATGTCTTAGTATCCTCGTAGAGTCTGTCAGATGCTATTACCGTGCTTGGTAGACAATAAACCTGGCCTGGCCTTCGTACCTTAACGGATCTTGTGGTCATTGGGCGGTTCGCTCATGGTCTGCTGTGCCGGCTGTCTGCGCAGAGCTGGGGCAGTACACAGGGAGAACACACACACGCAGCCAAACATCTAACCACAGCCTGTATGCTGCTAACCTGGCTACTGTAATGGAGCCTGCAAAGTTATCACCACCTGGCAGAGGAAGGAATAAGGCTGCTGGCCCTAGAAAACCCTGGGAGAGGATTACTGAGTACCTCCATGGAAGTTACACTGAGATCTCTCAGGAGAATTCAAAGGACATCCCTGTGCACATAAACCAACTGCTCCAGGTGCCTCCCCCTCCCCAACTCTAGAGGGGACTGAAAAGCAGATAGCAACTCTACCTCTCTGTTGGATCGTTACCTCCTGTAGTACGAGTACATGAATGAAAAGTCAAAAGCTGTCTGCTGCTCATTTGGGGGGTCCCTCCCTGTGATGAAAAATTTATTTACACACTTCCCTGAGGTGTTTTCCCCTGCATCGAGTTCATTCATACTCTGCTGAGAGTGACTGGATTGTGCTGGCGTCAAAACCAGGTCCCAGCATGCGGCACCGCCCCCCCCCCCACGGGCATCTGTCCCCTATACTCCTCCTCTGCCTCACTGTGCAGGACAGATTTGTGACTTGGGCTCCTCAGAGGGCTCCACTGTGGGGTGCTATGTGCCAACCTCTCACGTAACCACTGGCCTACAGCCACCGACCTGTTACATAGAGGCAGGCCCCTCAGCTGGTGCTAAGCCAGACAGGCCTGCATTTCTCGCGTTTGTCCCTCATCCACTCCTTGGCTGGTGGACATCACCGGACCACATTTGAAGAGAGCATGCAAGGTCACGCCGGCAGGGGCAGAGCGGGGCACTCTCCAAAATGGTGCCCCCCCCCCCCATGCTGCGTGCTCTTAAAAATGGCTGCAGAAGTATGATGTCATATGCACAGTGTGTGAGGTCATGCTGGCGGGGGGAGGGGGGAACAGAGCACATCATCCCCAGAAGTACTAGATGCTCTAGTGTTCTGGGTATGTGACAGTGCCCCCCCCCCCAGCCCTGCTTTTCCCAGAGCGTCCTATGGCCTCAGAGACACAGGGAAAGCAGATTCGCCTCCCCTTCCCTGAGAGCCCATCAGTCTCTGCTGGGGGGCGTGTGGCTCAGAGAGTGGGAGACGTGTTCTTCCAGCAAGCACCAGGCCATGCTGGCTCAGAGACAAGGGCTGTTTGGGGGCAGGCTGGTTTATTGAAGGCTTTCCCTGCATTGCCACTCAGCACTAATCGGATCATTGCAGGTGGAGGGTGGCGGGGCAGACCCAGACCCAGACCCACTCTTGGTGAGGGAGAGCGCTGGAGCATGTTTCAATCTCAGGGCTGCAGGGGCTGAGCAGGACGTTCCCTCCTCCTGGCAATTAGCTGTGGCACCGCCCCATCAGCACTAAGCATAGGGGGGTCTGTGTTGCTGATGCTCGATTTGGTCCCATTGCACAGGACACAGAGGAGGAAGCAGCCTGATCCCAGTGCAAAGGGATGAGAAACAGAGAGGCCCAAGGGACATGAGCTGCTAAGGAGGGCAGGGAGTTGGGGGGGGTGCAAAGAAGGGAACTCTGAGGGGGCGCGGGGCAAGGTGGGGGAATGGATCGTACAGTCTCTATATTCCTCAGCAACTAGCTGAGCAACTCCCTGGCAAAGCGTGGGTCACATCTCTGACAAGTGGCTGGGTCGCCTACAGGTTGTGACGTCGTGCAGTCTAGATGGTTTTATAAAAATGTAATAAGTGAATATAATGTAACTGGGATATGCTTCATGCAAAAGGTCTCTTGTAAGGTATCATTACAAAGCTTATAATCTACTGAGTGTGATCATCCCATTTGTATAAATGTACCACTCTTGTATCTGGGACTAGAAATATAAAATATAACTCTGAGGGCCTATTGTCATTATGCAAAGTGTGGGCCATTAATGGTGGTTTGGAATCTTGATGACTCCCATTAACTAGGATCATTGTCTGCAGATGGCTGTATTTACCTGTAAGTCTTCCTGTATATGTGTGTGCTGGCAAGTGGGTAATGAAGTCTTGCAGTGACATGTGATCATGTCACCTGAACTGGAATCCATCTTTAACTTGGTGTCATTCCATTGATGAGGGGGTGGGGGGTGGGAACCCAGAGAGGGACAAAGGATTCCCGTCTTATGCAAAAGATATAAAGGGGTGAAAAAAAAAACAAAGAGGAGAGAGGAGCCATCATGAAGAATCCCCTAGCTACCACCTGAGCTGGAACAAGAGCTGTACCAGGGGAAAGAATTGTGCCCAGGCCTGGCAGGTGTCCAGTCTGAGGGGGGGGGGGGGAAAACTTACTGAAGCTTCTCTGAGGGTGAGATTATCTGTATTCAGTTTGATTAGACATAGATTTGCGTATTTTTTTATTTTATTTTGCTTGGTGACTTACTTTGTTCTGTCTGTTACTACTTGGAACCACTTAGGTCCTACTTTCTGTATTTAATACTTATTGACTCAGAGTATGTATTAATACCTGGGGGAGCAAACAACTGTGCATCTCTCTCTATCAGTGTTATAGAGCGTGAACAATTTATGAGTTTACCCTGCATAAGCTTTATACAGGGTAAAACAGATTTATTTGGGTTTAGTCCCCATGGGGAGTTGGGCATCTGAGTGCTAAAGACAAGAACACTTCTGTGAGCTGTTTTCAGGTAAACCTGCAGCTTTGGGGCAAGTAATTCAGACCCTGGGTCTTTGTTAGAGCAGACGGGAGTGTCTGGCTCAGCAAGACAGGGTGCTGGAGTCCTGAGCTGGCAGGGAAAACAGGAGCAGAGGTAGTCTTGGCACATCAATTGGCAGCGTCCAGGGGGGAGTTGTGTGATCCAACCCATCACACAGGTTAACAGCCTACTACTACCAGCTCCTTTGAGAGCTCAAGTGGCAGAGGTCTGCAGGGTGGACATAAAGGTCCAGGCCTGCTGCCGACACACGGGGGGAGGGGGGTGTTAATACAGCTCCCCAAGGTGGAATTTTTCTTTGTTCAATCTGTCTTAAAAAAAATGTAGGAAATGACACAAAAACGTCCGTTCCCTTTTCTGTGGGAGTCTCTGGTTATGAGACGAGGGGCTTTATCTCCTAAGAAGAGCCAGCACTGCTGTGGGTTGATGCTGCATGTGCAGTGAGGATGACTGCTTCGGCCTCAGCTTCTCCTCTGCAGTAATCTCTCTGCCTTTCTCTCTGCTAGCCCCAGATTAGATTGTCTCAGACACAGATTGTTTGGTACCTGACAAACCCACACCATGGAGTGGCCCTTAAGTTCACAACACCCCAAAAGAAGAGGAAAATCAGCAGGACTTGGGGGTGACTGCTCTCTAAAAAGGGGCTGGCAGACTCAAGCCAGGCCCCTGCAGCTAGTCCCCTAGGGACAGGGTTTCATTATCTATTTACCTGGTTGCCTGGATAATCTACAGTCCTTTTGTGATGTCAGGTTGGGGAGGGTTCTGAGCCCATGTGAGTTGCACAAGGAATGGGGATCAGAGGGGCTGGGCATTGTCTGAGTTTTTGAAACTGGTGCTTTGAAAATGGGTTCTCCATAGATCTGGGCACTAGCCCTTCCCCACTGTGAAGGAATCGGAGGAGATCAGCAGCGGAAAGACAGATGGATACGGATAGACAGACTCACGAGAAGGGCCCAAGTTCCTGGACAGCTCTCTCTTTGGTATCTGAGGCAGGTTGAAGGGGAAATGAATAACCTTTGCTCATCAGATCCAAAGTGCACAGTCTCTGGAGGGAGCAGAACTTGGATCTGTTACTAGGAGAAGTTCAGACAAATGGGGAGCCGTTAAATATAAAGCAAAGGAACACATGAAGAACAGGGTTTGTTCTCTATGGCCTGGGAGGTGGAAGAAATCTGCTAACTTCTGTCTGAGAATTCAATTCACTTTGTTAACAGAGTTAAGGTTGCCTGGTGGGATGTCATCCCCTGGCAGAACCTCAACTTCAGCACAGCTCCAACTTCAGAAAACCACACAGAGTTAAGGTTGCCCACACACCTTTATCTCTGTCCTCTTAGCAACGTCCCAATTTGCCCCTTTAGCACACATACATTTACTCTGTCAGCACCACGTCCATTTCCAACCCTGAGGCCCAGACCCCCAACCTCATCCAGTCCTGACCAGGCACAACCCCAGGGCAAGCCAGATGGGGGCACAGGGTGGGCCTTCCCAGGATAGTGAGAAGCAGAGCGAATCTCTCTGCTCTCACACAGAAATACCCCCACCTTATTGACACCTCCTCACTCCGCCACATTGACCTCCATTCTCTGCTCCCATAAGCTTAGGTGGGAGAGCTCGTTTTCCCTTGCAATGCTTTGAATCCCCTGAGGAGCAACTGGAGCTGAGATCAATGCCCCGCTCAGCTGCTCTCCTGTGAGAACCAAAGGGTTAATTGACAGGTTGCTGATTCAGCTCCGATGTGGGCCACCTTATCTCCAGCCAGATTCTCTCCAGTTGCGGCCTATGGAGTTTATTGACAGAAACATGACTCAACATCCCTTTGAGACATTTTATTAGAACGATCCAAGAAAATCAAGAACATACATCACAAAGGCTAAATTACGATAAACATAACTCAACTTATTATGGGTTGAACACACAGTTATCCAGTTCAAGCTGAACCAGTAAATCAAGGCGCGAACAATGATATTGCGTTGATTAGATTAAACTGATGACTTGATGCCCTCAGATTAATACAACCGATAAACAATTCATCTATCTTAGAAGAGTAATCCAGTGAGAAGGCTGTCCATTGAGGCAAGGTGGGGGAATGGATCGTACAGTCTCTATATTCCTCAGCAACTAGCTGAGCAACTCCCTGGCAAAGCGTGGGTCACATCTCTGACAAGTGGCTGGGTCGCCTACAGGTTGTGACGTCGTGCAGTCTAGATGGTTTTATAAAAATGTAATAAGTGAATATAATGTAACTGGGATATGCTTCATGCAAAAGGTCTCTTGTAAGGTATCATTACAAAGCTTATAATCTACTGAGTGTGATCATCCCATTTGTATAAATGTACCACTCTTGTATCTGGGACTAGAAATATAAAATATAACTCTGAGGGCCTATTGTCATTATGCAAAGTGTGGGCCATTAATGGTGGTTTGGAATCTTGATGACTCCCATTAACTAGGATCATTGTCTGCAGATGGCTGTATTTACCTGTAAGTCTTCCTGTATATGTGTGTGCTGGCAAGTGGGTAATGAAGTCTTGCAGTGACATGTGATCATGTCACCTGAACTGGAATCCATCTTTAACTTGGTGTCATTCCATTGATGAGGGGGTGGGGGGTGGGAACCCAGAGAGGGACAAAGGATTCCCGTCTTATGCAAAAGATATAAAGGGGTGAAAAAAAAAACAAAGAGGAGAGAGGAGCCATCATGAAGAATCCCCTAGCTACCACCTGAGCTGGAACAAGAGCTGTACCAGGGGAAAGAATTGTGCCCAGGCCTGGCAGGTGTCCAGTCTGAGGGGGGGGGGGGGGGAAAACTTACTGAAGCTTCTCTGAGGGTGAGATTATCTGTATTCAGTTTGATTAGACATAGATTTGCGTATTTTTTTATTTTATTTTGCTTGGTGACTTACTTTGTTCTGTCTGTTACTACTTGGAACCACTTAGGTCCTACTTTCTGTATTTAATACTTATTGACTCAGAGTATGTATTAATACCTGGGGGAGCAAACAACTGTGCATCTCTCTCTATCAGTGTTATAGAGCGTGAACAATTTATGAGTTTACCCTGCATAAGCTTTATACAGGGTAAAACAGATTTATTTGGGTTTAGTCCCCATGGGGAGTTGGGCATCTGAGTGCTAAAGACAAGAACACTTCTGTGAGCTGTTTTCAGGTAAACCTGCAGCTTTGGGGCAAGTAATTCAGACCCTGGGTCTTTGTTAGAGCAGACGGGAGTGTCTGGCTCAGCAAGACAGGGTGCTGGAGTCCTGAGCTGGCAGGGAAAACAGGAGCAGAGGTAGTCTTGGCACATCAATTGGCAGCGTCCAGGGGGGAGTTGTGTGATCCAACCCATCACACAGGTTAACAGCCTACTACTACCAGCTCCTTTGAGAGCTCAAGTGGCAGAGGTCTGCAGGGTGGACATAAAGGTCCAGGCCTGCTGCCGACACACGGGGGGAGGGGGGTGTTAATACAGCTCCCCAAGGTGGAATTTTTCTTTGTTCAATCTGTCTTAAAAAAAATGTAGGAAATGACACAAAAACGTCCGTTCCCTTTTCTGTGGGAGTCTCTGGTTATGAGACGAGGGGCTTTATCTCCTAAGAAGAGCCAGCACTGCTGTGGGTTGATGCTGCATGTGCAGTGAGGATGACTGCTTCGGCCTCAGCTTCTCCTCTGCAGTAATCTCTCTGCCTTTCTCTCTGCTAGCCCCAGATTAGATTGTCTCAGACACAGATTGTTTGGTACCTGACAAACCCACACCATGGAGTGGCCCTTAAGTTCACAACACCCCAAAAGAAGAGGAAAATCAGCAGGACTTGGGGGTGACTGCTCTCTAAAAAGGGGCTGGCAGACTCAAGCCAGGCCCCTGCAGCTAGTCCCCTAGGGACAGGGTTTCATTATCTATTTACCTGGTTGCCTGGATAATCTACAGTCCTTTTGTGATGTCAGGTTGGGGAGGGTTCTGAGCCCATGTGAGTTGCACAAGGAATGGGGATCAGAGGGGCTGGGCATTGTCTGAGTTTTTGAAACTGGTGCTTTGAAAATGGGTTCTCCATAGATCTGGGCACTAGCCCTTCCCCACTGTGAAGGAATCGGAGGAGATCAGCAGCGGAAAGACAGATGGATACGGATAGACAGACTCACGAGAAGGGCCCAAGTTCCTGGACAGCTCTCTCTTTGGTATCTGAGGCAGGTTGAAGGGGAAATGAATAACCTTTGCTCATCAGATCCAAAGTGCACAGTCTCTGGAGGGAGCAGAACTTGGATCTGTTACTAGGAGAAGTTCAGACAAATGGGGAGCCGTTAAATATAAAGCAAAGGAACACATGAAGAACAGGGTTTGTTCTCTATGGCCTGGGAGGTGGAAGAAATCTGCTAACTTCTGTCTGAGAATTCAATTCACTTTGTTAACAGAGTTAAGGTTGCCTGGTGGGATGTCATCCCCTGGCAGAACCTCAACTTCAGCACAGCTCCAACTTCAGAAAACCACACAGAGTTAAGGTTGCCCACACACCTTTATCTCTGTCCTCTTAGCAACGTCCCAATTTGCCCCTTTAGCACACATACATTTACTCTGTCAGCACCACGTCCATTTCCAACCCTGAGGCCCAGACCCCCAACCTCATCCAGTCCTGACCAGGCACAACCCCAGGGCAAGCCAGATGGGGGCACAGGGTGGGCCTTCCCAGGATAGTGAGAAGCAGAGCGAATCTCTCTGCTCTCACACAGAAATACCCCCACCTTATTGACACCTCCTCACTCCGCCACATTGACCTCCATTCTCTGCTCCCATAAGCTTAGGTGGGAGAGCTCGTTTTCCCTTGCAATGCTTTGAATCCCCTGAGGAGCAACTGGAGCTGAGATCAATGCCCCGCTCAGCTGCTCTCCTGTGAGAACCAAAGGGTTAATTGACAGGTTGCTGATTCAGCTCCGATGTGGGCCACCTTATCTCCAGCCAGATTCTCTCCAGTTGCGGCCTATGGAGTTTATTGACAGAAACATGACTCAACATCCCTTTGAGACATTTTATTAGAACGATCCAAGAAAATCAAGAACATACATCACAAAGGCTAAATTACGATAAACATAACTCAACTTATTATGGGTTGAACACACAGTTATCCAGTTCAAGCTGAACCAGTAAATCAAGGCGCGAACAATGATATTGCGTTGATTAGATTAAACTGATGACTTGATGCCCTCAGATTAATACAACCGATAAACAATTCATCTATCTTAGAAGAGTAATCCAGTGAGAAGGCTGTCCATTGAGTCATAAACCTCCGTCAGAAAACTTCACCCTGGCATCTTAAGCCACACTGAAACCAGGGAATATTTCCATACTGAAATCAAATGATTGTTCATGTTTAAGCGACAACCTCAAAGCCAATTAAAGCTTCCTCCTCAGATTTCACTGTCATGTGACTAAATCCTTCTCCTTCCCATGCCAACACAGATGCCGCCTGTATCAAGGCTGTAGTCAGTAGAAATGTAACAACGGCCACACAAAAGATTTGGGGAACTGTTCTTTCTGGCATCTTCCCAGTGTGGATTTTACAGGTGATCAACAGATGTATTCACTGAACCACCCTGTCACACCCGAAGATGATAGAAAGGCGGGAGATTATACAAATGAAAGAAAAATAAAATAAAAATGGAACATTAAACTACTAAAATAACGAGTTGGAGTGCACCAGTTCTCTCTCTGTCGACTCTTGGATAGTAGGAGCTAGAGTTGCAGTGGAGGAACCAGACAATTGAGTAGCTTGTCCTGCACTCCATGCTCACAGACTTTCCCAGGTAGAGGGAGATTAATTGATGTTGGCACAGCCTGTCATTAATGTCACAATTTCCCTCCCCGGAGGGGATCAGTCTCTCTCAGATATCTTGTTGACCTGAAAGTCGAAGGACTTCAGCCTTTATCTTGATCTTTATGGTTGAGGATTCTAGCTTACCCTGCTTTACGGTGCCTCCCCAAGATCTCGGGGCAAATCAGGTGGGAAGTATGCCTCGGATACCAACAATGTGGACAATCTGGTTGGAATAAGGCAGATCTTGGGCTAGCATCAGTTTGGAAAAGTCTCCTTTAACTCAGCCTTTTCCTCAAGATATCTATTGCTGCAAACCACATTTAGCGTGGAGGTGCAAACCCCAAAGATATCAAAAATGGAAGATAATCAAGGCCAGTTTGAGAAGGTTTCCATAGATCTCAGCACCCATAAAAATAACCATTTGGAAAAAAAAATTTAACAGCAAAGCATCATGTATCCATCACCAAGCTTAAAAATAAATGTGGATATCTTATGAGAGATGTCATATCTTTCCTTTGCAAACAAGGGAAGTGGGGAACTCAGTGACTCTCAATCTCACTGAGTAAAAGGTTAAAGTAAAACTTATCTCCTTAAGCAGTTTTCCTCTTAACAGAAATTTACTTTAAAGTTTATCAAAATAAATTTAATTTGAAACAGAAATAACTGAAATTTATACTGGGTCTTTATTCTCATCTACATCTCTCACATATTCCACCACCCCAATCTTTAGAGTGACATTTTAATTCACAACTCTTTAGTCCAAGGTGGGTAAATTACATCAAATAAGCTTTTCAGGATTAGCCACCATTTCCTAGATTTCTAAAAAGAAAAAATATATATAATTTCCAGTATAATTTGAATTGTCACATAATTAGTCTCTTGCTCTAATAATTAACTGCATGTTTAATTTCATTTTTATTGCTAACAATAACAATCAAAGATTACAAAACCCTATTATGTGTCTTACTTTTCTTTTCACCCCTATTTCCACCCAGTGAACCCTTGAGTAAAGCTGTGGTTCACCCCAACATTGGTGCCTCCAACTTGTGCGAGTTCATTTAGCTGCGGATCATCTGCCGTAAGGGTTGGTGGAAGATGTCTCACACTAGGTGGGCAGTTTGCATCATAAGGAAAAACACCTGTACTCTATTTTCACACTTTTTAATCTTTCAGAGTAGCAGGAGATGGCGGAGAAGTGATGCAACTGCGTAAGAAACAAGAGCAAAACGAAGAGACAAAACCATAGAAACAGAACTCAACATTTGTATATGCTGCAGTCTGAACTTGGAAGCTGACAAAGCCATTCCCTCGGTGGTTACAGTCATGGCACAGCAGGAAAGTCCTTGCTGCCCAACCAGGAAAAGAGATGGGGATCTACAGTAAAGGAGTGTTCTCTGAGGAGATCAACAGTTTTTCTCTTTAGCTTATGACCCTTGGGATCCAAATGGAAAAGGGCAATAGTTCCAAATCTAACCATCGCAGCTTCTGGAACTGTAACCAGTGACATTGAAGTAGTGAAGAGTGTTCTAAAAGCAATGTTACCTGGACCATAGTTCATCACAGCTTCCTTTTCGGGGGTGAAATCTAACCATCGGGTGCGTGCTATTTCTACCTGAGTTCTTGCCAAATCTTTGGCCTTGTTTGGGGTAAATTTATACTTCTCTGGAGTAGAATTCTTCACCAAACCATGCAATATTTCATCAGTGTTAGTGAGGATGGCATCTCCAAACATGACAAATGTATTTCTTTAATCTGGTGGCACATGTCTAAATTAGATCAGAATCTCTGTAAACTATGAGAGGTGGGATTTCTATTAAAAAAATAGATATTTTTCTGCAACTATCTCACATTCAAAACTCATTTACTTTTATACATATTTACAGCACCTACAAAGGGTGAGTTAAAAAAAAACACCACTTTTATTTCCTCTCTATCTGCATAGTTAGGGACAACATTTCCCAAGTTATTCGATTATGCAGGAGGTATTTTCGTAAGTAATCTCCTGTAAGGCCCGGGTCACAGCTGCTTCGGGGATCAAACACATGGGTATTTTGGCTAGTTTCAAGTCACTTATTGTGGAATTCTCACTCCAGATCATCTGAGACAATACTGACCTAAACTATTGAATATTTCTGTGATCATATACAGTTATTTCAGATAGTTGCATCCTTTGCATAGTCTGGTGTTGTTCACCATTTCAGAGTAGAGATTTAAAAATGCTACTGTTTCTTTGTTAGCATGTCCAGTAGCTTGGAGTATGCACTCCAGGTGACTGAACTGCACTGGAGATTTCCCTATATCATCATGGAGGGGTAGGGAAAAAGGAAAGATAAAGTAAGAACATAAGAATATAAGAACGGCCATACTGGGTCAGATCAAAGGTCCATCTAGCCCAGTATCCTGTCTTCCGACAGTGGCCAATTCCAGGTGCCCCAGAGGGAATGAACAGAACAGGGAATCATCAAGTGATCCATCCCCTGTTGCCCATTCCCAGCTTCTGGCAAACAGAGGCTAAGGACACAATCCCTGCCTATTTTAGCAAATCATCATTTATCTCAAAGTTCCCAATAAATCGGAGCTACATTCTGTCAAACAAAATTAATATCCAGTTATGTAACCAACCAGACTTCAGAAAGAAAGAAAAAACCCACATCCCAGAGAGATATACAACAATTTCAATTTCATATAAAGTGAAATTCCAGAGCAGGTTACATCTGATGACTTAGAATCAGGACAAGAGATTCTCCCATCCTGCTTTCCTCTGATCTGTTCAAACCTGCTTCACCATGTGTTGTTTCATTATGGTTAGTCATGTTATTTACTAAAGGTTTAACATCATTGTAATAGGGAAAACAGCCCAAATTTCCTCCTGCAAACAATCCTGACTCGGCAGGGAAAACCTCAGGAGTGGCTTTGCCCATAGATGGAAACTGGGATTTCAATGCTAACTCATCACACTCTGTTTGGAATCCATTCAAATTCCCCTTCCAGGTTGGTGACACTTTCATCTCCATCTCTAATGAGTCTGATTTAGGATCAAAGAAATCAAAGGACAATTCCCAATTACAAAGGGCTACTAGGATAATTGGAGGAATGGAGAACCTACCTTACAAATGGAGACTTAAGTCTGGTCTACACTACAGACCTATATTGGTATAACTACATCAATTGGGGTGTAAATCCACACCCTTGAGCGACATGGTTATACCGACCTAACCCTTCCTCCCCTGTGTAGACAGTGCTATGTGGGCGGGAGGGCTACCACCTCTCAGGGAGGTGGAATAACTAACTTGACAGCAGTTATGGGCCTGTTCCAGGAGCGGGTGGGTGGGTTTCTCTGGCCTGCAATGTGCAGGAGGTCAGACCAGACGATCATGATGGTCCCTTCTGGCATTAAAGTTTGTGAAACTATGAAAGCTGAGGACACTGCATCACATGACACTTTGGGAGTGGAGGGCTAAAATGTGAAGAACATAAACTCTTGCTTAGCTCAGACAGAAGGTAAGAGTGCTGGAGTGATGGGGAAGCATGGAATACCTTGATCTTTTTCAGGTGTCCCAGGGCCTGAAATGACACTTCCCTCTCTCCCCCACCACTCTCGCTCTTTGTTCAATTTAAATCTATTTTATATGAGAAAAAGGGTACAAAAACAATTCTTGTTCAGCACACCCCAAGGCAATATGTGGACAACTAGGAATGAGACAAATCTGTGCCAAAGGGTGAACTCAGAGGCTCTAACAATCATTTTGCAGTGGAAAGAAGAGTTTAAATTTGATCCCTCCTCCAAGTTTGCTTAGACTAGGAAAAGGAGGTTAGGTCAGGACGTGAGGATAACCTGGAGACTGTACGTGGGTTATGTCCTTACTGGAAGACTGGTTAGGTTTTTACATCATGATAGCTAACTCAAGCTAGCCAACTCCATGGAAAATCCTAGTGGGGATGAAACCAAGCAGATTTTACCTTGATATAGCTAGATGATGTCACCTGTATATCTCCCCGACCTGGAGGTGATGAACATCCCTTGTAGGAGGCTCACAAACTCCCATGATCCAGACGACTATGGAGTTGACAGAAAGGACTATGGAATTCAACTCCAAAAAGGTGGAGCCGCAGAAGGCAAAAACAGACAACTCACCTGGGGGAGCTGAGGGACCACAGTGAAGGAAATGGTGCAAATAGCTTTAAAGTTTACTATGTGGCAATTAGCAAAACTATTAAAGATAAAAACAAATCTTTTGTCGGCTTTAGACAAGGTTTTTATGGTGTTCCTATCTCTTGTGGATTCTCTGATGATAAAGAAGGGCTGAGCTCCGAGTGAAGCTTTTCCCGCACTCACAGCATTCATACGGTCTCTCTCCGCTGTGGATTCTCTGATGCGTAATAAGGGCTGAGCTCTGAGTGAAGCTTTTCCCGCACTCACTGCATTCATACGGTCTCTCTCCGCTGTGGATTCTTTGATGTGTAATAAGGGTTGAAGTGTCAGTGAAACTTTTCCCACACTCATAGCATATGTAGGGTCTCTCGCCTATGTGAATTCTCTGGTGTGTAATAAGGGTTGAGCGCTGAGTGAAGCTTTTCCCACACTCACAACATTCATAGGGTCTCTCCCCAGTATGGATTCTTTGATGTGTAACAAGGGTTGAGCTGGCAGTGAAGCTTTTCCCACACTCATGGCATTCATAGGGTCTCTCTCCTGTGTGGATTCTCTGGTGTGTAACAAGGGTTGAGCTGTCAGTGAAGGTTTTCCCGCACTCACAGCATTCATAGGGTCTTTCTCCTGTGTGGATTCGCTGATGATAAATAAGCGCTGAGCAATTACTAAAGTTTTTCTGGCACTCGCAGCATTCATAAGGTCTCTCTCCTGTGTGAAGTCTCTGATGTGTAATAAGGGTTGAGCGCTGAGTGAAGTTTTTCCCACACTCACAGCATTTATAGGGTCTCTCCCCCGTGTGGATTCTCTGATGCTGAATCAGGGCTGAGCTGTCAGTGAAGCTTTTCCCACATTCGCTGCATTTATAGGGTCTCTCCCCTGTGTGGATTCTCTGATGCTGAATAAGGGTTGATCTGTCAGAGAAGTTTTTCCCACATTCGCAGCATTCATAGGGTCTGTCCCCTGTATGGATTCTCTGATGCCTAGTAAGGGCTGAACTCTGAGTGAAGGTTTTCCCACACTGACTACATTCATAGGGTCTCTCTCCTGTGTGGATTCTCTCATGATTAATAAGATCTGCACGTCTACGGAAGTTTTTCCCACACTCCATGCAGGATTTTTTTCTCTCTCCTGTGAGGATTCTGTACTGGCCTGTGGTTCCCTTGAGATCCTTGTGAGTTCCCTGACTATTAATGGATTTACCCACTTTCTCTTCTGGCTGGTTTCCCTGCTGCCTCTCTGGCCCATGCTGACTCTCACCACCTTTTTGCTGCTCATGACTTCTGGACACCTTCCGTTTGGATCTTCGCAACAGTACCCCGTGCCGTTCCACATGCTCAGCAGCCTTCTGCTGTGGGTTCTGTTCCTCAGTCTCACTCACCATCCCACCACCTGCTGGGACAGAGAGAGAAAAACCTCACCTATAGGAATGGGAAAGAGGAGAGGAAACCAAAATAAGTGCTGGAGAAATGGGGGAGGGGGGAATCAGAAAGTGAATTCCCCCAAACTCTTCCCCGTAAGGGAAAGAGGAGGGGATCAATTCTGTTTCCACATCCTATCCAAACACTCAGGATGAAGGGAGGTCAGGGAAGGACCTACTGCCAGGTGTCAGCCAGGATGGGTAGGAAGCCATGAGTGATATCTGCCCTGAGGATATTGCACCCGCTGGGGACAATCCTGGACTGAGAGCGTTCACAAGATCCTTGTAGGGAATCCCAGCTCTTTCCTTCAGGCACTGACAGTTTTAAGTAGGTTTAATGATTCTTCACCTGTGAGGGCACCTCTCAGGATCTCTTGTTCCTCTGAGCCCTGGCGGTCTGGGACCCAGGGGTCGTCCCCTTGTTTCAGCTGGGAGATCACATCAGGTTTAGAAACTGGAAACCCTGCTCAGGGGAAGAAAACAAGGGACCTCAGATGAATTCATGGGACATTCATCACAAAGAAATGTTCTATTATTTTAAACCCAGCCCATTTTAAGGGAGTAAAAAACCAAGGCCAGCTCCCCAGAGTTGCTAGACTCTCTGCTTCTGAGGGACTTAACTAACCCCATCTCTGCTGGGAACATACACAGCCAGACAGTCATCATCAAAGGGGCTCCTAAAACCCAGGCAAGGTAACTCCATGTCCCAGACTGTGAAGACTCCAGAAAGAAAGGAAATCCCCCTAGAAATGCTTCTGACTGGCGGAGAGAGAACCAGAGACGATGAAAGTCACAGGAAGCTGGAATGGTAAGCATGGGTTTGTGGGGATCAACACAGCAAGGAACAGCAGGGAGCAGGCATGTCCCAGAATGCAGTATGTCAGGGGTATTATTAAGGCTAAGATTTGTCACTGGGGGTCACAGAATCCGTGACGTTCAGAGACTTCCATAACATTTTCTGCTTCAGCCCTGGGGTGGCAGGACAGGAGCTGTCAGCTGGCGGAGGGACTCCCACAGCTTCCCAGCCACCGTGGGCAGATCCCGCAGCTTCCCAGCCACCTCAGGTGACAAGGGGGACCCCAGAGCTCTCAGCCACCACTGGCTGCGGGGGGCAGGGAAATGGACCCCCCCCCCAGCAATGGTGGGTGCCGAACCCTCCTCCCTCCCTATTTTGTCACAGTTATTTTTAGTAAAAGTCAGGGACAGGTCACGGGCTTCTGTGAATTTCTGTTTATTGCCTGTGACTTGCCCATGACTTTTACTAAAAATAACTGACAGAATCTTAGCCTTAGGTATCATATGTCAGGAAAGCACATTCTAAGGAAGTAGGGAATCTAGCAAGTCAGGTGTAGCGGAGGGGAGTATGACTATCTCCCAGAGTGTGGTTAGGCCTACAGAATTAGTTTCAATAACTCAGAAACAATAGATTCTGCTTCCTCTGGAAAAGGAGAATGTGAAAACGATGAATCAGGCCATGTGACTTTAGGAGGGTCTCATTCAAAGATCCAAGAAGCCTACAGGGAAAACTGATTGTGAATACTGCAGATGAGTCCCCAGAAGTTGCACTAACAACCAATGACATAAGCAAGAAAGTGCACATTTGTGCCAGGGATGGGTCGTCTTGCCGCTGTGAGGAACAGAAGATGTCAGAAATGGTGGCTGGGTCACAGCGTGTAGGGAAGAGATGTGTGTGTTGGGGGGAAGGCACTAAGTAGCAGAGAGAGGAGAAAGTGAAAATAACATTTGAAAAAAATATGTAAAATAAAGTGAAACTGGACTGGAATAAGAATGGAATGAAGGCTTTAAATCAGGGTTCAGCAACCTTTCAGAAGTGGTGTGCCAAGTCTTCATTTATTCACTCTGATTTAAGGTTTCGCGTGCCAGTCATACATTTTAACATTTTTAGAAGGTCTCTTTCTATAAGTCTATAATATAGAACTAAACTATTGTTGTATGGAAAGTAAATAAGGTTTTTAAAATGTTTAAGAAGCTTCATTTAAAATTAAATTAAAATGCAGAGCCCCCCCGGACCGGTGGCCAGGACCCAGCCAGTGTGAGTGCCACTGAAAATCAGCTCGCATGCCGCCTTCAGTACGCGTGCCATAGGTTGCCTACCCCTGCTCTAAATCAAACGGCTCCTAGCTCCCAGATCCTCAAAACCTTCCTTTCCTTTCACACTGCAGGTGCCCCTTGGTCCAATTCCTCCAACCCGCTGTGACGGCATTGGAGCTGGGGAATATTGATGAATACTGCATGATGACCTGGATATTGGGATATTTACCATGGGAATAAGTTGGTTTAGTTTAATAGGGGGCTTAAAGGAAAACAAGCAGGAAGGGAAGAAGATTGGCTTATGGCATCACACTCCCTACATCGCCTACTCCATGGCATCCCCACCCATTCCCGCTGTCTCCAGCCCTCCCAACACACAGGATCTCTACACCCCAAACCTTCATCTCCATAGCCTACCAACACCCAGACCCTTCTCAACTCCCCAACACCCTCACTCCCCCTGCCCTGAGCCTCCCCATTATTATTTCTATTACCTGTAGTACCTCATAGCCCAAGCATGGCCCGTTGTGCTGAACATTTTACAAAGACAGAACAAAAGGACAGCCCCTGCCCCCAAAAGAGCTGACTAGCCAAGAACAGGACAAGAGACAGATGGAGACAGACAGACACAAGGAAACAATAGGACAATGTTGGTCACTAGGGGACTAGATGTTGTAATGTCATTGTAAGTGTCACGGAGAAGGAGATCGTTAAGGAGGGTTGGGAAGGAGAAGATTCAGCTAGTCCATGGATGTGCATGGGCAGCTCCGTTCAAAGCACAAGGAGCAGCATGGGAGAAGGCACGAAGGGAATTGTTTGAAAAGGTAACAAGCGGGTGATGGTGCGATGAAGTGGGAAGGTTTCTTCGTTTCCTATGGGGGTATGGTTTGCATGCAGAGGGGGTGGGACTCAGTTTCCCTAGGTGCTACCGGTTTAACGAGGTGATGGGAGAGGGGGTTTGTTGTTACAGAGGACCGGCGATGGAACTTGGGACCCCAACCACTGGCGTGGAGAATGGAGACCCCGACGACTGGTGACCTGGAGGCCCAGCTCAGGAGTCACAGCTGGTTCTGGCCAGTGGGAGGACAATGGGCTGTGAAGAGAGGAGAGGAGGCCCAGGCAACCCTGTTTATGACCCTGTTTCCCTGGAGAGAAGACAATGGACAGAGGCGGGGCTTGGGGCCGGTGATATCAGATGCCCAGCTCGGAAACAGGGGGGCTCAGGGCTGGAGAGAGGGGGCAGGCAGAGCCCACTGGGATGCTGGGGAGACTGGGATGTGCTGGGCTGAGAGAGGCCAGGCCTGAGGCCCGGAGAGTTTCCTGTGCTGTGTTAGTCGCTCAATAAACCCTCCTGTTTTATGCTGGCTGAGAGTCGCTCCGGACTAGAGAACAGGGTGTGTGTGGGACGGCATTATTCCCTTTGGAAGTAGAGGCCCCGGGGGTCCACAGCGAGGGGACTCCCTGAGGGTGCCCATGGCAGAGACAGGTGTGCTAAGGCTCAGAGAGGTGCGGCTCCAGGAGGTGGAGGGGCTTAACCCCGGGAGAGAGTGGACCCCCGAGAAGGGCTGTCACACTGAATGGGGCACCCCCCAGGGACCGCACGGGGCCAAGAGTGGACACAACCTGTGAGTCCGTGACAGATGGAGGCTGGCATCATGGGCCGTCTGGAGGTGGGAGTCGGCATCTCAACACAGAACAAGAGATGACACGTAAGGTGGGGATAGGCTGGGATGGGCCCTGGCAGTGAAGATAAGCAGCTTCTTTGATGTGCTAGAGACGGGGCAGTAAGTGGAGGGATTCAAAGAGAGGGTTGTGTCCTGGATTGGCTAGGTGTGATATACCCCGGCCTTCAGCTAGAGATAGCTGGAATATATTCAATGATTCTTAGGTTAGTCTGGTAAAGCAAAACTTAACACAAAGCTCATTTTATCAGTCGTATCTGCCCGGCTTTCCCAAAGCCTCCTCCGTTTCATCTCTCCCTGGCTCAGTCTCTCTGCCCTGGACAACATCAACCTCAAAGCTCAGTCTGTTCACAACTAATCCCTTTGTGCCAAATAGCAGTCCTGCTGGGTTCCCATCTTCTGGGAACTCCCCTTGGCTCCCAGGCATGAGGAGTTAATGTCCAGTCCTTAGATCTCCCATTGTCTCTCCAGGGCACTTCATGTAGGGACAGTTCTTGATAGTGTCTCCTTGCCAAACTGCATAGACTTCCGTTACTCCAACAGCCATTACTGCCCCTCTCACAGAGAAGGAATTAACTCCTTCACACCCAGTGGGTAAAAAAGCAAAGTCAGAGGGGAAGCTCAGTCATGCACCAGCTCTATTGTTAAGGTTCAGACCATTCTAATCACACTAAAATGCACATGCTGACTCAGATTATCTTGCTCCGCATGGGGATGTGGGGCAGGGTTAGTGGTCCATATAGGAGATTATTTCATGAAGAGGTTCCCGAGAAAAAGTTCTTGCCAAAAGAAGCAGTTTACAAAGTCACTTTTCTGCACAGATCCGGGGCTCAAAGTATGGCTCTAATTGTCCCCGGATTGATCTCAGCCACTTGGCATTTATCTCAGCCAGCACACAGTAACCTACTGTCTTTCTGGGGGAGCAATATCGAAAAAGTTAATAACTAAAGAAATTGGAACTTCAGATTAGCATCAGCCAAACTGACAAGGAGAAGAAATAGAAATGCACATGTGAAGCAAGGCTCAGGCTCTGCTAAGAACATAAGAACATTACGAACAGCCACACTGGGTCAGACCAATGGTCCATCTAGTCCTGTCTTCTGACAGTGGCCAATGCCAGGTGCCCCAGAGGGAACGAACAGAACAGGGAATAACCAAGTGATCCATCCCCTGTCGCCCATTCCCAGCTTCTGGCAAACAGATGCTAGGGACACTTCACAGCATCCCTGCCCATCCTGGCTAATGGCCATTGATGGACCTATCCGCCATGAACTTATCTAGTTCTTTTCTGAACTCTGTTATAATCTTGGCCTTCACAACATCTCCTGGCAAAGAGTTCTACAGGTTGACTGTTCGTTGTGTGAAAAAATACTTCCTTTTGTTTGTGTTAAACCAGTTGCCTATTAATTTCATTTGGTGACCCCTCGTTCTTGTGTTGTGAAAAGTAGTAAATAACACGTCCTTATTTACTTTCTCCACACAAGTCATGATTTTATAGACCTCTATCATATCCTCGCTTAGTCATCTCTTTTCCAAGCTGAAAAGTCCCAGTTTTATTACTCTCCTCATATGGAAGCTGTTCCACCCCTAATAATTTTTGTTGCCCTTTTCTGTACCTTTTTCAATTCCAATATATATATATTTTTACATGGGGCAACCACATCTCTACGCAGTATTCAAGATGTGGATGGACCATGGATTTATAGAGAGGCATTTTCTGTCTTATTATGTATCCCTTTCTTAATGATTCCCAACATTCTGTTCGCTTTTTTGACTGCCGCTGTACATTGAATGGATGTTTTCAGAGAACTCCAATGACTCCAAGATCTCTTTCTTGAGTGGTAACAGCTAATTTAGATCCCATCATTTTATATGTAGAGTTGGGATTATGTTTTCCAATGTGCATTACTGTGCATTTATCAACATTGAATTTCATCTGCCGTTTTGTTCTCCCATCACCCAGTTTTGTGAGATCCCTTTGTAGCTCTTCTTAGTCTGCCTGGGCCTTAACTATCTTGAGTAGTTTTGTATCATCTGCAAATTTTGCCTTCTCACCATTTACCCCCTTTTCCAGATCATTTATGAATATGTTGAATAGGACTGGTCCCAGTACAGATCCCTGGGGGACACCACTATTTACCTCTCTCCATTCTGAAAACTGACCATTTATTCCTACCCTTTGTTTCCTATCTTTTAACCAGTTCCCAATCCATGAGAGGATTTTCCCTCTTATCCCATGACAGCTTACTTTGCTTAAGAGCCTTTGGTGAGGGACTGTTATGGGGTATACTTGCCCCGCACTTGATAAGGAAGGGTTAAGACCACACTCTGGACAGAGGAAGCCACACCCCCTCACCGCTGCTGGGCATGCGCCAACAGTTGCTGCAGTATAAGAGGGAGTGTCCCCGCTCATTCTAGGTGGGCGGCCATAGAGGGAGGACGCACCTCAAAGGCTCTAGCCTGGGAGCAGTTGGAATCCCAGATCACGAGATCCAGAGGTGCCGAGACCCCAGCAGATGCCCAGGTACCTATGGATGCCCAAGGGGGGCCGCAGCCACCAGGGGCAGTGCAGGCTGAGCAACCCAGAGACCCTGAAGACGTCCAGACCACAGCATCGGGGAAAAAGGTAGGAAGTAGCCCAGGGTAACTTGACAGTGGACCAGTTAGTGAACCAGATCTTGAGTCAGTGTGTTTTGGCCACTTGCCACTGCCAGGGCCCTGGGCTGGGACCCTGTGGGGAGGGAGGGAGGGCCCGGGTCCCCCTACTCTGGCCACCAACCCCTGCCCCCAGGTGGCGGCCCACTTCCACGACTCTGACCACTAGGCTGCATAACCGTGTTAAGGAGGTCAGCCATACTGACTGTGGCCATTAGCCCATCCTGCCGTGACAGCGAGGGCAAGGAGATGAACTTAACCGCAGGGCCGCGATACCCTTGCCCCACCCCAAAGGAGGACAGGGTGTACTTGCCCTGTGACGGGGACCTTGTCAAAGGTTCTCTGAAAATCTAAGTACACTCTATCCACTGGATCATCCTTGTCCACATACTTGTCGACCCCCTCAAAGAATTCTAGTAGATTGGTGAGGCGTGATTTCCCTTTACAAAAACTATGTTGACTCTACTCCAACAAATTGTTTACATCTATGCATCTGATAATTCTGTTCTTTATTATAGTTTCAATCAGTTTGCCTGGTACTGAAGTTAGGCTTACCAGCCTGTAATTGCCAGGATTGCCTCTGGAGCCTTTTTTTAAAAATTGGCATCACATTAGCTCTCCTCCAGTCATTGGGTACAGAAGCTCATTTAAATTATAGGTTACATACTACAGTTAGTAGTTCTGCAATTTCACATTTGAGTTCCTTCAGAACTCTTGGGTCCCGAGGGGTTCCAGCAATCTGTTCTCACAATAATTGGTTGGCTCAAAGGGACATGCTGTGGCATTTGAACCTAAGCTACACCATACATTTCGGTTTCAGCCTCACCACTGACAGCTTTCTTTCATACTGTGGCAGTTCCTTTGGAAGTTTTGCATTGATAACAATATTTCTGGATTAAGAGAAATATTTTTCAAAGTGCTCTAAGACCAGTATGCAGACTCTGGTCTGGTCTGCACAGAAAAGTTTTCCCAGAAAAACTATTTTGATTAGTTAGGGGTGTGATTTTTCAAATCCCTGACATGACTATGCCAGGAAACGATCTAGCATACACACAGTTATAATGGGGGGAGGGGGAAAAGTACATTAAAAAAAAAATCATGGAAATTAAGTGACCATAGCTTCATGAATGCAGAGTTACGGTTGCCTAGTGCTGCCTCGTGCCCTTCCAGCATGTGGACAGTGGCTACACTTAAACCTCTGAAAACCATGAAATGAAGAGTTAAAGGACATGCCATTCCTGCAATGCAACCTTAACTCTGCCCCCACCCACTAACACGGGAGCTGGCAATCGCCACTAGGAACAGGTCAGCCAGGGCGGTGCAAAGTTAACAAATTACCAAGGGAAGTGGTGGATTCTCCATCTCTTGAATTCTTCAAGTCAAGACTGGATGCCTTTCTGGAAGATGCTTTAGTCACACAAAATGTATTCAGTTTAGTACCGCAGCAAGTGGATGAAATTCTCTGGCCTACATTATACAGCAGATCAGACTAGATGACCTAATTGCCCCTTCTGGCTTTAAAATCTATGAATCTAGAATAGATATGAGGAAAGACTATGAGAATCATCAAACTGGAAGGGACCTCGAGAGGTCATCTAGTCCAGTCCCCTGCACTCAAGGCAGGACTAAGTATTATCTAGACCATCCCTGACAGGTGTTTGTCCAACCTGCTCTTAAAAATCCCCAATGATGGAGATTCCACAACCTCCCTGGGCAATTTATTCCAGTGTGTGTGATGTATTCCACAGATTGGAATACCAGCTGTGACGCCGTATGGAATGTGTGGAACACATTGTGATAGTGTTGATACCGGTATTATAAAATTGCAATGAATCTGACCAGATAGGTGGTGCAAGGTATCTGCAAAAATGTTAGAATGTGCCAAGTGTGATGATCTTGTTTATATGTTTGTATCACCTTTGTATTATGAGTTACAGATATGTCTGTATCTCCAGACTAGTGCTGTGTTTCTGAGTGACACCCCCAGACAGATTGGCATCAGTACTGCCTAGCCTGTACGATAGTCCATCCAGGGTCATCAGCTGTACAATAAACCCATTGAAAGGAACCAGAGAAGACACCTTATGAGCCAGCAAAGCATGTGGTATGCCTGTGGACAGAGAACTTTAAGGCTTTTCCATGCCATGTGCTGTGAAGCTTGTGTTTGGGACAAAGGAAGTACAAGTCACATGGCAAAAGGAATATAAAGGGCAGCTTCATCATCTCCATTTTGTCTTCAATCCCCCTTCCTAACTCTAGAGCAACTTCTCTACAAACTGAAGCATTGAATAAAGGACTGAACAACCCATCCAAGCTGTAGATGCGTTCCCCAGCAAACTCACCGACACTGCTAAGAACCTGATATATGGACTTTGAAGTCTTATGTGTATATAGATTCATAGACTCTAGGACTGGAAGGGACCTCGAGAGGTCATCGAGTCCAGTCCCCTGACTGCATGGCAGGACCAAATACTGTCTAGACCAGCCCTGATAGATATTTATCTAACCTACTCTTAAATATCTCCAGAGATGGAGATTCCACAACCTCCCTCGGCAATTTATTCCAGTGTTAAACCACCCTGACAGTTAGGAACTTTTTCCTAATGTCCAACCTAAGCCTCCCTTGCTGCAGTTTAAGCCCATTGCTTCTTGTTCTATCCTTAGAGGCTAAGGTGAACAAGTTTTCTCCCTCCTCCTTATGACACCCTTTTAGATACCTGAAAACTGCTATCATGTCCCCTCTCAGTCTTCTCTTTTCCAAACTAAACAAACCCAATTCTTTCAGCCTTCCTTCATAGGTCATGTTCTCTAGACCTTTAATCATTCTTGTTGCTCTTCTCTGGACTCTCTCCAATTTCTCCACATCTTTCTTGAAATGCGGTGCCCAGAACTGGACACAATACTCCAGCTGAGGCCTAACCAGCGCAGATTGCTTTACCATTTAACAACTCTCTTCTTGTTCTTTCTTTCTTTATGATAAACCTTCAGTTTTAGATACTAAAGGATTGGCTGGCAGAGTGGTAGTTTGTGTAAGATCCAACCTAACATTGTCCTGGCAATGTGGCTGGCCCTTTGGGGTTCAGAAGAACATTTTGTATAGTGAGCAGAGCTTTTAAAGTAACTTCTCACTGTACTGGACCTAGGTGCTGATTGGGAGCCAGAGAACTGGAATGCAGCAAAGGGGGCTGTTGATTTGTTTTTGTGAGGGATCAGGAGCAGAGAGTTTGTGACTGGCTGATGAGTCTAACTTCAGTGTTGACCACCGGTTTTGGGAGCATCTGCTCTTTTTGCAGCCTGCCTTGAGCGTGGCATTTTCAGTGAGGGCTATGCCAGGCACCCCGGGTCAGACCAGCATTTATCTGCATGCACTCCAGCTATGTGCACTTTGGCAGCTGTAGCTGTAAATGAACGGTGAGGGATTAACTGGAGCAGCTTGGCAGAGCTGTGACTGTGGTATGCAGAGAGGTGCAGGTGAACCCTGAGGGACCTAGTCGGCCCCATTTCAGTGCTGAGTGTTGTAAGTTGTGTCAGTAAATGTATACAAAGGTGTGTTCTTGTCAGCACTCCGGTGGCGTACATGCTAGTGGTCTCCAGGGCTTAGTAAGGGGTAAGTGAAGGCGATGACTCAGAAGGAATCTCAGGGAGAGGGTAAGGGGTGCTAACGTTTTGCAGCCTGAGATGGTTTATGTGTAACAGGCTCAGTGCAGACCAGGCAGCTTCTGTTCATTACATCAGACCTAAACCCACGTTTTGCCTTAGCAAAGAGAAGACGTTAGACTCTGCGCTGTTCTGCTCCTGGGCTCTGTTCCCACAGTGCTCTGTAGCAGGGCAGGGTACAGCGCTGGTGTGTGTGTCACCGGCATCTTGGGGTGATGCTGAAACAGGGCACAGTTGAGTTGCATTGTGGGGGTGACGTGAAACTTAACACTTAATTTCCCATTACAATAACCGAGGGGACGGGAATCCTTACCCAGCGAGGTCACATTCTCATAGTTCTCCTGCATGACGGCTCTGTAGAGGGCTCTCTGAGCGGGGTCCAGCAGAGCCCACTCTTCCCTGGTGAAATACACAGCCACCTCCTCGAAGGTCACCGGCCCCTGAAAGAGCAAGAGTCCCACACTCAGTACCTGCTGCCCCACTCACAGCCCCACTATTCATGGGGCAGCAGGGCCCATCAAGTAGAAGCTCTGGGAGGCTCACAGTCAACAGAGTCCCATCCCCACCCCACACAGAGCAGCCAACAGACATCAAGGTGAGGGGAGAAAGAGAGAGCCCCTCATATCCCCTAGAAGACACAGGGGCAAGTGTCTTCACGTTCATCACACACCTGCTAACCAGAGGCTGATACAGGAGATGGAGCCCCTAGCAGGGCCCAGGGACAACTCCCTTGTGGGAAGACCAACCCGCTCCTCATTGCCAGCAACTGGATGTCAGGGGACAGGACATCACACAAACCTTCTTGAGCGCGCCCCCTCAACTGTCATTGCAGCCTCTCATTCAGGCTCCAGCACTGGGAGTCTGGTCAGTTTTCCCAACCAGTCCGGGGATTTATTTCCTGTTCCACAAACCAGGGAATTTCCACCCCCTGCCCTATGGGTCTGTTCCCAGAGTCTAGGCCCCAAGTCCCAACAGGTTTGTCACACTCTGTCTCCCTCCTTTCTTTATCATAGGCACTTCCTTCCCCCTCCAGACCACATTCCCCAGAAGCTCCCACTGCCTATATATTTACGGTTCCTCTCCCTGCAGCAATTACTCAATAATCCCTCCCTGAAGTGGTTTGCCGACAGCCAGTTCCATCTGTTGTCTCATGGGAGGGATTGGAGTAAAATGTGGATAGCATTCTGTACTCTTTCATATCAAAGAAGGGCAACTGGGGAGATTTCAGAGCAGGCTTCATTTAAATTTCACATCAAAATTGCCCCAGGCTCTTCCCTGCAGAGAGACACTCGAGATTCTGCCACGTTGGGAAAACGCTTGGTCACTTTATTACAGTGCAGACCTGGCCCCGCCCAAGAGGACTAAATCCACCGAGATATTTTTCAATCCTCCCAGTAACAAACTTTCTGTACCAAATGGTAGAACAGAACCAAAGGAGTCATTTTGGGGGGTTCCCCAGACCTGGTCCCCAGGACAACACACACCCCACCAGAGGGAACAGGAAGTGGCTTTTCCTCTTTCTGCTCCTCCCCTTGTTCACAGGAAAGGGAATCTGCCCAGGGATGCTGCAGTCAGCGTGTCTGGGCAGGTCAGAGAGCTGGGAATCGCTCTCCCCACTTACTTCTTCCACTGCCCCTTTCAGTCTCTTTTCCCCTCTCCCTGCCCCTCCACTTTGGACAATCCCATTCCTGGGTCATTTTCTTCCCTATGGCTGGATCGCTCCTGCAACTACTAATGGGAGGAGAGATGAGGAATGAGATTATGCAGAATCACTTTGCTGCCCGTCCTCAGCACTTTTCTTGAGGTCTCGGGCTCAGGAGTTGATGTTGGCAGAGCCGCCTTACGGGGCTTGTTCCAACTGGAGAAATTCCTCACCTTGGCTCAGCACAGAAGAAATTTTAAATAAAGTCACTCTCCAGCACAGACCCCACTGGGAGAGAAGGAGCAGCTCAACTTGGGCTTCCAGATAACAACAGCATCTCAGCCAGGAAACTCAATCCAAGTCTCCTCAGTAGAGAGAGAGAGTTTGGCTTTTAAAAGACTTTAAATAAAATCAGAACAGAAAACAATAGTAAAAAAAAAAACCCATCAAGAAAAAAAAATACAAATTCATAAAACAACTCCCCATCCCTAAAACTATTAAGTGGATTTCCAGTAGCCCACCACTCCACAATGTGATCCAAATTATGTATGAGTAGAGTATCTAAATTCCAAATGAAGGCAGAAATCCACTAAAAAACATATTAAAAAATGAAGCCCATTGGCAATACCAGTACCAGATACTTTACATTGTCTGTTTTTCAAAATAGCTGTCTTTGTTTGACTCAAAGTGACGTTCACAAGGCATATTGTAGATCTATTAGTGAACCCATACTTAACAGTAAAAGGAAATACACTATGAGAAAAATCAAGGGACTGTAACCAAAAGATACCCTGAAGTACAACAAATAATGGGTGTAACCTGGAACAAGGAAGAAACAGATGAAAAACAGTCTCCTCCATGTAACAGAGCACACATGGACACATTCTGAGTCAAATGATGCACACATTCGAGGCCATACCGCTGTGAAGAATTCTCCATTGGAGATCACCCATATGCTTTCAGGGCCAGCTCTAACTTTTTTGCAGCCCCAAGCAAAAAAAAAAAGAAAAGAGCGCCATAACACACCCTCAGCACCGCACCGCCCCCCCCCACGGAGCACTGCGCCACCAACACCCCCCCGCCGAGCCGCCGAGCCCCCCATGGAGCGCCGTGCAACTGAACACCCGGCACCCCGCGGAGCACCGCCGAACACCCCCCCCCCCGAGTGCCGTGCCGCTGAAACCCCCCCACCGAGCACCGTGCCGCCGAACCCCCCGCCAAGCGCCGCGCCGCCGAACCCCCCTGCCGCCACACACACCTCCTGCCGAGCACCGCCAAACACCCCCATCGCCGAGCCGCGCTGCCGAACCTGCCCGCTGAGCGCCGCGCTGCCGAACCCCCCCCGCCATCATACACACCTCCCGCCAAGCGCCGTGCCGCCAAACACCCCCACCGCAGGTTGGAAATGCTGTTGTAACACCAACAGACCCCGGTCATGGTCGGGCAGGATTGAACCTGAGATCTCTGGAGCTTAGTGCATGAGCTAAAAGCCAACTTACTGTTAGTTAAGTCTGTAGAGCAAACTCATTTTCTCTCTCTCTCTCAGTGGTCTCTGTGTCACTACATGGGACAGAACACCCCACCCAGGAGGTGTGTGGGTTACACTGTCACACGTCAGTCAGGTCAGCAACCTGTAAAAGAGCTGAAAGTCACTGAGCAGACAGTGGATGAGGTTCCAGATTATTCCTATCCAACCTGTCGTTAAGAGTACCATTAAAATTGCGCACCTCCCCACATTAAAATAGCACTTGTCAAAAAAAAAAAAAAAAAAAAAATTGCCAAAAAAGAACCCAAGCGCTGGGGGGGGGAGGGAGGGGCAGTACCCTGTATTTTTCTACAGTAGGAGATTACACATTAATCAAAAAGAGATGATATTGCTCAAAAGTAGCTTGAACCATCAATAAAAGTCCTGGAACAACTGCCTGCAGAACCAGCCCATCTGCAAAGAGAAAGGCAACCCCCACGCTCCCGGTGGAACCATGACTCAGAAAAACTGCCCCTCTCCAATCGGAAAGCCAATCTGTGCAAGAGTCTTGCAAAAATGAAATGTCCACTTTCTTCTGAGACAGGCACTGTAGGAGGCACACAATCACAGAGAGTGCTGCCGAGTGCTGAGGGGAGGTTTTTGGCAGGGTGTCTCCCTGTTGCAAGCACAGCTGCTTAGGGGCAGGGCCGGCTCTAGGCACCAGCTTAACAAGCAGGTGCTTGGGGCGGCCGAGGGAGAGGGGCGGCACCTGCGGCAATTCGGGGGTGGCAGGTCCCTCACTCCCTCTAGGAGCGAAGGACCTGCTGCCGCCGATTGCAATAGTGGCTTCCCCCCCCCTCCCCCCGATTGCAGCCGCCAATCGCGGCTTTTTTTGTTGTTGTTTGGTTTTTGCTTGGGGCGGCAGAAATGCTGGAGCCGGCCCTGCTCAGGGGGCCTGGGTTGCGGTCAGGTATTACTTTTACCAGTGCGTTCCCTGACTGCACTGGCCAACTACCCTGCTTCACAGCGCCCTCAGAAACCGGGGTCCCCTCCACCGTCTGTGGCCATTTTTTAATATGGGGCTTTCCCCACAAGCCAGAATCCCCAGCGAAGGCCCCGGATTCCATAGCAACAGGTTCCACCTCCATTTCGCAGTCAGGAGTCCCAGAACCAGTCAGCTTGTAAAGGGCATTACCTCCCCAGAGGCCTCTGCAGCCCGTTGGCCCCTCAGTCTCTGCCATAGCCACCTCGCTCTTTACTCAGAGAAACACCCATGTTCCCAGGGCCACAGCTCCCTCGGGCAGCCCACCTCTTTCTCGGGCACTGATTGACTAAACGTGTCAGACTCCCGCCAGACTCTCACTGGCCACACACATTCCCCAGTCCTATACTTCGGGGACATTTTTGGAACCACTGTTTAAAATCATAAAAAATCTGCCTATGGAAGGAGCAGACGTGCCAAACTCCAGGGTTTACAGTCCCGGGGAATGCTCACAAGAGGGTTGGTGATTTCTCCATAGCTTGCCGGGTCTCATGCCATCTGCTCATTCCTTTACAAAGTAGGGACATTAGAGACAGTGACTTTAACAGATGATGTTGAGAGGGCAACAAGGACAAAACCACCCAACCACCTGCTCAACAAGGCAAGGTGTGACAACAAACACTACAACAGCCTTGCTCATGCAGGAGGGATGCAGCATATTTTGATACAGAGTCACAGTCTCTGCAACCCGTGTCCACAGGTTAAACCCTCCGACTCCACTACAAAGGGAGGTCTCTGTTCCCTGGGTGGGCCGTGCCAACCCAGAGGGCAGACAACAGCTTGATAATATATAAGGCAGCCTAAAATTAAGTGCACAATAACCATCAAACTAAACACACACACAAAACATTTCCTCAGCAGAAAGAAACAGAGAGAGAACAGCAAACCCACTCTCAACCTCCCACAATCCTCAGTGAGACACACAGACAGACAGAAGGACATAAAAACCACCTCTAGTCACGTAAAATCACATTATAAACCATTAACAATGTTATAAAATTACTATATATATATATATATATATATAGTGACAAAGTTCCTCCTCTACCTTGGTGGGTTCTGCACTTATTTAGGGTTACCATACGTCCGGTTTTTCCCGGACACGTCCGGCTTTTCGGCAATCAAACCCCCGTCCGGGGGGAATTGCCAAAAAGCCAAACATGTCCGGGAAAAATACCGGCCAGGCACTTCCCCTCCCGTGGCTGCTCTGCTCCTCCCCTGACTCTTCGGCTCTGTTTAAGAGCCGAGCGCTACGGGCTTTGGGCAGCCCCCGTGCCTCTGGACCCTGCGCCGCCGGAGCCCGGGAGGGGACGTGCCCGGCCGGGGGTGCAGGGTCCGGAGGCATAGGGGCTGCCTGAAGCCCAAGCGCTACCAGATTCACGGTTTGCCGGGCAGCCTCCAGACCCTGCGCCCCCGGCTGGGCGCTTCCCCTCCCGGGCTCCAGCTGCGCTGGGGAAGCACCGGCCGGGGGCGCAGGGTCTGGGGGCTGCCCGGCAAACCGTGAAGCCGGTAGCGCTCGGGCAGCCCTTTTCGCATGGCTGGGAGTGGGAGGGAGGAGGGGGCGGAGTTAGGGCGGGGTTGGGGCGGGGAAGGGGCAGGGTTGGGCAGGGCTGGGAAATGGGCGGGGCCAGGGCCCCGTGGAGGGTCCTCTTTTTTTATTTGATAAATATGGTAACCCTAGCTTATTGGCAGAGTTGCTCCATTCACAGATTCGCCCTGTGGGTCAGGAAACAGTCCAGAGACCTTCCCCTCTGGTAGGGGCTATAGTCCAGGTCAATTCCTCCTGTGTTTGATCAGGAGTTGGGAGGTATGGGGGGAACCCGGGCCCGCTCTCTACTCCGGGTTCCAGCCCAGGGCCCTGTGGACTTCAGCTGTTTAGAGTGCCTCCTGGTACAGTTGCACGACACCTACAACTCCCTGGGCTACTTCCCCATGGCCTCCTCCAAACACCTTCCTTATTCTCACCACCAGACCTTCCTCCTGATGTCTGAAAACACTTGTACTTCTCAGTCCTCCAGCAGTATGCCTACTCACTCTCAGCTTCTCACACACCTCTTGCTCCCAGTTCCTCACACACACTTCCTCTCCTCTGGCTCCCGGAGTGAGCCCTTTTATAGCATCAGAGGGGCCTTAATTAGAGTCAGGTGCTTCACTGCCTCACCTGACTCTTAGCAGGTTAATTGGAGTCAGGTGGTCTATTAGCCTGGAGCAGCCCCTGCTCTGGTCACTCAGGGAACAGAAAACTACTCATCCAGTGGCCAGTATATCTCCCTTCTGCTACTCTGCTGTTCCCAACTGGTCTGGGTCTATCACAATATATATATATATATATATATATATACACACACACAAAATATATGAATAAAATAAGGTAAAACATCTTAAGAGAAAAGTAAGCATGGATCATTAAAGCATCACCACCAATTTCACTCTAAATATCGTTAACACACCAAGTCAACAGAAAATGGTCCAGACTGCAAGTCTGTTTCCAAAAGGTGTAAACAATCTGCAGCCAGGCCAGCTTCAGGGCCTGCAACGGGCCCAGCACAGCACGCCCCCCTACCCCGGCCACTCTGTTCTGTTGAGATTTCAAAATGGCCAGTTTCGCACGACCCTGCCAAAAGTTAGTCATGGATTAAACCTGTCAAATGCGAGCACTGTATCCTATTCTGAGAACAAACAGGGGCTTGAAGAAAACCAGTCCCAAACCACTGAAGGCTGGGGGAGGTGGGGTGAGGGAGGAACCAATTGGGGAAATGTAGAAAAAACGGAAACACTGAAAGCTGAACCGAAAGGGCACTGCACAGACATCACAGGGGTAGGCGCTATGCGGAACTCTCCACTACAAGTCACCAGAGCACCTAGGAAGGAGGTTTATACAGCTGGGGACACACCGTCGCCGAGCCATCCTCTAGGCTGAACCAGGGAAATCAGACTGGGTGCCTAATGCACATACGCTACAGAGCTGCTTCTCGATCGTGGTTGCAAAAGGAATGTTTACCAAATCCTTCCAGGACAACAACCTTCCTGGTGGCCCAAGGATCTGGTTCATAGAAGAGGAGAGAATTAGTGAAGGTAACACGGGGTTTTCCCCAAGAAGAACAGTCCCAGCAGAAACTTTTTGCAAATAATGAGCAGTTATATCCGATATAACACGAATTTGGATATAACGTGGTAAAGCAGCACTTCGGGGGGGCGGTGGGACTGCACGCTCCGGCGGATCAAAGCAAGTTTGATATAATGCGGTTTCACCTATAACGCGGTAAGATTTTTTGGCTCCCGAGGACAGCGTTATATCGGTGTAGAGGTGTACTTCAGCACCCCTGAAGGCACTGTTGCAGCTCTCCGGGCAGATGAGATAACCCCTGTCATTACCAGCAGGTCACAGGCTTTGGGGACATACAGAGAACTGTAAAAGGAAACAGCTGCTTTCTGGATCTCAGCAGGGTCAGTCATCAGACGACCACCCGCTAGCTAGAAACAAGAAATCTGCTGATGGTCCGTAGTCTTTTTCTCCATCCCCACCCCCACAAGACAGCTTGGAGAAGCACCAACGTCAAGCAGGTGGATAAAACAGGTCCAAAACAGGACCACCGGCTCCTTCTCTTCCAACAAGCACCTCAGGCATCAATACTTCTCCGTTAGAGTTTGGGGAATCTGCACTGGCTCCCCATATCAGGCTTGCCACGAAGGCCCAAGATATCCCATTCCAGGGTGCTCATGGCCTGAGGTGTACAGCTGGATCTGGAGTTTCCGGACAGCTCACCACTAACGCTCCCAAACCACGGTGGATAGTGGGGTGAAATCTGAGCCCTTCAATATTTGGGTATTAAAGCACCAGTGGGAAGCCCAGGCAGGAAGAGGGAGACACAATTAGAGTCCCAGTGATGATCAGACAAATGAGTGAGGGACATGGAAGATGATGATTTAGTTGGCTGGGATGATTTAGTTGGGGTTGGTCCTGCTTTGAGCAGAGGGTTGGACTAGATACCTCCTGAGGTCTCTTCCAACCCTGATATTCTCTGATTCTATGAAGAGCGAACAGGTAAGGCTGTCATGAACTGGTCATGACAGAAACCCCCCTTGGTGAGGTTTGAAGGACTGACTCCTGCCAGGCAACTGGTGGAGTGTGGTGCGGGAGAGGAGGTATCTCTGGTAAGCTTTTAGCATAGGAGTTCTCAAACTGGGGGTCGTGAGGTTATTACATGGGGGGTCACGAGCTGTCAGCCTCCACCCCAAACCCCGCTTTGCCTCCAGCCTTTATAACAGTGTTAAATATATATATTAAACAAGTGTTTTTAATGTATAAGGGGGGTCGCACTCAGAGGCTTGGTATGTGAAAGGTGCCACCAGTACAAAAGTTTGAGAACCCCTGTTTTAGCAGGTCTGGACGTTCTTTTATTTATCTTTAAATATGTTCTCTCTGTAATGTTTTCACCTTAAGAATAAGCGTTTGCTCAGAAAGCTTTGGGTGGCAGGCTATCATTCTGTGCAGAGCAGCTGGAGAAAAAGCCCGGTACAGACGCTGGCCTGTTCGGGCAGTCTGGCTTGTTGGGAATATCGCAGTGTAGGCCAGGAGGGAGAAAGCAGCGGGTCTCTGCCCAAGCGAGGTGACTGCGAGAAGCCACAAGCCTAAACATGGGCCCTTGCTGGCCCAAGAAGGGGGAACACGGGGCAGTTCCCTGAGCTGTGACGGAGATTCGATAACAGAACCTGCACCCCCTGCCAGCCATTCACATAGGGTTACCATACGTCCGGATTTTCCCGGACATGTCCGGATTTTGGGGGCTCAAATCCCCGTCCAGGGGGAAATCCCCAAAAGCCGGGCATGTCCGGGAAAATTGGGAGGGAGGGCTCGGCCGGGGCCTCTTTGGCCGGGGCCGGTGCGGGGCCGGGGGCATGGTGCCGGGCCGGGAGCCGAGCCGGGCGTGCGGTGCCGGGCCGGGGTCGCAGTGCCGGGCCGGGAGCGCGGTGCCGGGCCGGGGGCCGGGCCGGGCCTGCGGGGCCGGGAGCCGGTCCGGGGTGGCGGGGCCGGGGGGCCGGGGCCGGGAGCCGGTCCGGGGTGGCGGGGCTGGGCCCGCGGGGCCGGGAGCTGGTCCGGGGTGGCGGGGCCGGGGAGCTGGGGCCCCGTGGAGTGTCCTCCATTTGGAGGCACAAAATATGGTAACCCTAATTCACACAGGCAGAGGGAGCCCTGGGTGATACTTTCACAGGAGAATGGAGGGCACGGAGGAGCCACAATAGTTAAAAAATGTCCATGCCTTGTCACTGGCCAATAATGGCCACTGATCCACCCCAGAGGTGGCTGCATCTCAGTGCTGGAGGAAGGAACCCCTCACAGGGACGATTTGTCATGGGGTTTGGGGATAGTCTGGTTAGAGTCACTGAGCCATGGTCATAGGGTTTAAGGCCAGAAGGGACAACCTGATCTTCTGGCCTCAGCGCCTGTAAATCAGAGTCCACCAGCACCGCACACTAAACCCAACAACTGACCTGAGACCAAAGTCTCACAGCCCACAGGAGCCTGAACTATTCTGTGCTACGGGAAGAGGAGTGGAGGGACCCAGGTGCACCAGTGCCCCAGGCCCCAAGCAATGGCAGGGAAATGATTCAGTGAGATACACCCAGATAATCCCGGGAAGTGATCCTGCACCCCACGCTCTAGGGGAAGGGGGGAAAAATACCCAAGGTCACTGCGAATCTGACCTAGGCCGACTCCACTGTGGTGATCAATTAGACCGTGGGCACGTGAGCAAGAACCAGCCAGCCAAACACCTGGGAGAGGGAATGTTCGGTGCGGACGCAGAGCCCTGGCCCCCGCCCAGTGTCTTGTCTCCAGCCGTGGCCATCTCTGAGGGTACATCTTCACTACCCGCCGTATCGGCGGGTAGCAATCGATTTATCCAGGATCGATATATCGCGTCTCGTTAAGACGCGATATATCGATCCCTGAATGCGCTCACCGTCGACTCTGGAACTCCACCAGAGCGAATGGCAGTAGCGCGGTCGACGGGGGAGCCGTGGCCATCGGTCCCGCGCCGTGTGGACTGCAGGTAATTCAATTTAAGATACTACTTTTAAGATACTAGTCGCGTAGCTGAAGTTGCGTATCTTAGATCGATCCCCACCCCCAGTGTAGACCAGCCCTGAGGCTTCAGAGGAAGGAGACGAAAATAAATAAATAAATAAATAAAAACCCAGAATACGTGGGGTGAGGGAATCCCATCCTGCCCCCAGCAGGGGGCTGGCTGAAGCTCTGAAGCGTCAGCTTTTAGGAACATAAGACATAAAGTGGAACCCAAGGCTGCTCAGTCCTACCGCCACTATCACAAGCAATGCCGTCATACGATCCCGCTCATAAATAGTTGAAGGCGGGAGAGGACAAATTTAAGTTGTTTGCCCCCATGGGGAGTGACCCCCTCATCCTGCCCCATCTGGGGAAAAGGAAAGGGTCCAGCCTACCGTCCGGTTAGCAGGTGGGAGACAAATATGGGGAAGCCTCTGGCTTTGATGTCTACTAAATATGGGACACGTCACTTTCATCAGCCAACCTTTTAATGGAGATAAATGGGGACACAAACGATTCTCAAATGAGAGGGGAAAGTTGATTTTTAGGCAATCAGCCCCACCCACTGCAACTTCCAATCTGGAGAATGACTCAGGTTCCCGCCAAACAGGAGTTGCTGCAATTACATAAGCATGGGGGACACCTCTAAAATGGAGAGGGTTTTTTAATTCAGTTTTGATAATGACATGGAAAATAGTAAAATCTGAGATGTGATCTCCATGTTCAGTAATTAAAGAGAAAAGGGAGGAAATCTGAGGAATTTGGGGTCAGTTTTCACAAATTAGAGAGGAAAGTGGGAAAATGTGAGGATTTTACACAGGGTGTATAAAAATTGATGATTTTTATTTACATTTTTAATGATATTTAAATCAGATTCTTTTGATTTTATTATTTAAATTATAATGAGTTTTTCTTTTACAAAATAAACCTGTTTAAAATGAATTCTGAATTTAATACACAATATTTGAAGGCCTAGGCCTTTTATAATCTGTTAAACTATTTAAATAACAAATAAATATGATGAATCCAGGAGCCTCTACCAAACATTTGACATTAAAGGCTGCTTTTCTATGTAAAGAAAAAAGCATCTAACTTTTGAGGTCAAGCTTTATAAATACGGCACAGAAGGTCATGTTTGTATTAAGGGCTTGATCCTGTGGGCACCAGGAGCTGTGCCACTGGGTGCCATAGACTGGCAAAGTCATCACAGGTGTTGGGACAAAGCCTCTGACACAAAGAGACACTAACAAGGAATGAAAGATGAAGTCTCTTTCAGACATATTTGAACATTTTCCCAGGCTGACCTGAAATAATCAGTTAAATTTGCTAACTAGAGTTAATCGCTCTGTTTAATAAATCACTTAGTTGTACATGTGAAACATGTTTTGATAAAAGAAGTTTATGTATCCAAGACATTTAAGATTATTCACTCTATATGCATCCGAAGAAGTAGGCCATAGGCCATGAAAGCTTATGCTCTAATAAATTTGTTAGTCTCTAAGGTGCCACAAGTACTCCTGTTCTTTTTGCAGATACAGACTAACACGGCTGCTACTCTGAAACCTAAGATTATTTAGTTTAATACAAATAAATGTTATACGCTGCTTTGTGTATTTAATTAAATTCCAGTTACCATCCTAATGCAGCATAGCACAGAATCACTAGCAAAAAGTTAATGATCTAGTAAATCAGCAATAGATCATTCACCATTTTCTAATGTACTAAAAACGTACAATTAATAAAAATCTGAAAATGTTAAGCTATTTAATGTATCTAGTTATAGTGTACTCTCCTTGATAGCAAAAAGATGTACCTAATCTCAGTGGTGCTGGAACTAGGAGGGTGGGGGGGGAGGCTGCCGCACCCTCTGGCTTGAAGTTGTAATAGCAAACACCAAATACATAGTTTCCAGGGTTTCCATCATCAGCACCCCCACTACAAAAATTGTTCCAGCATCCCCACCAATCTAGGGTAAAGTGTCTATTTAGTTTTAAATCAACATGTTGTAATGGTTGTATCAACCAAAAGGAATGCACCTTTCTTTAGACAAAACAAAACAAAAACAAAAACAAACAAACAAAAACCCTACTACAAATGGAAAAGTTTATATCAAGGCTTTCCACTGGGTTACTTAAATCATTTAAATTGCTGCTTTAAATTACCGTGATTTAAATCAATCCACCCTGATTTTATATCAATGATCAATAATAGCTAAAGAGGCAAAATGAATGATTTATCAATATTGTATAAACAGAAAGGAAAAGAGCAACAGCAGCAAGAATTTTATCGTAATACTCAAGAATTTGAGAAAAGGACAAAATCGAATGAGATTTTTATGTTAATATTTTATATTTAGATTGCCAGGGGACATCTCAAGAGCATATTAAGTTAGTAATATAACTTCAGAGAACGTGGGACAATTTTTTTTGGGGGGGGAGGGGAGTATTTTATATCGATCTTTAGGAATTAGGGAGAAAAAAATGGATAAAAAAATAAATATTTTAGAATAGGAGAGAAAAACACCAAGATCTGAGGGAGATTCAATAGTTCCAGGGGGAAAGTTTGAAGGGATTCAATAGGAACGTTCAATAAACAATCAGAAAGAGATAGTTCTCTCCACCCCCACCATTCACATGGGGAGCAGGAAGGCCTTTGTGTCACTGATGCCAGGGAGGGGGTGTACACCAGGAGATGGGCAGGTGGCTGAGTTGAGGGGGGAAACAGCAGCTGGGAGTGGATCCTCCACCGGAGACATTGGCTCCCCCCTTCCCCTCCTGTGCCCCTTCCAGGCCGTGTTACTGGCAGAGACTGGCCACCCCACCGTCCCCACCCCAGAGTCAGCCATGTTTCAGGGTTCTCCCAAACAACACCCAGTAACCCCCCCTCCCCCCATCCCATTTGGGCAACAATTTCCCACCTAAATAAGGACAAACTGCTGCAGATAGACTGGGCAGGAAAAAAACCCCATATTTGAGGAGATTTTAAATTGAGATTTGAGAAACAGAAAGAAAATGGGCTAATATCTGGGAGGGTAAAAGGTGACTCGTTTGAGAGAAACGTGTGTGTGGGGTGGGTCCACATGGATTTGATAGCCATATTTGATCATTAGAGAGAAAGGGGGAAGAAGTGGAGAGAATTTTTTCAACATTTGAGGGAAAAGTGACAAAATCAGAGAAGATGCAATTAACACACACCTCACACACAACTTCCCCAACATACTCACACTTAATCCCCCCACCCCACCTCTTCCCCTGCTCTTCTCCCCCTGCAATCTCCTGCCTGCCCAGAGACAGTTCACACTCCCCCAGTCCACACTTGCGCGGTGTCAGGTATCAGAGGGGGTAGCCCTGTTAGTCTGTATCCACAAACACATCCGTGCCGATGAAGAAGTGGGCAGAGGGGGGGTTACCCACGAAAGCTGATGCCCAAATAAATCCAGACTCCTGCTTGTTCCAGTTCACACGGTCTGTCCCTTTCCTCCACCTCTGGTTCATTTCTCATCCCTCCCTTCCCCCGACCAGACAGGCAAAGGGTGGTGGGGGGGGGCAGCTCTGGGGCCTCTTTCCCCACCTGCAGCCCCCGGCTTTGCCTGTGGAGCGGATCCTGCCCAGGCAGCTCCGACCCCATTTACCGGGGAGCAAATTCCCAGGGGCTGCGAGATCGGAGACTCCCTGGGGCAGAGAGTCACTTTCCTGCCCGTTCCCACGGTGTTTCTCACTCACCTGCCGTCTCCAGCCCAGGGGGCTGGTCCCAGCTGGAGAAAGTCTGGGCAGGGAGGGGTTAATGAGGGGCTCCCCCCGCCCCCAGCACAATGGGGGGAGCAGCAGCTGCTCCGCCCGGGGTCCCGGATCAAAATGGAGGTTTTCGGAGCAGCCTGGGATTTTAGGAGCATCCACGCCCAGGTGTCTGGTCTCTGGGCTTTGTTCTTGCTGCTGCCCGCCTCCTTCCTCCCAGCACCCAACGCTCAGCGCTGCTCCAGCCCCTTCCTGTGTCACCAACCTGGGCTGCTGGCTGGAGCCGCCTCGCTGCTGCTCGCCTGTGTCTGTCAGCCACAGGCAGGCTCTTGGGACCAGCTCCTGGGAGCCCCTGCAGGGGCCCAGCCGGAGAGAGTGACTGCCAGAGAGGGGGGGAAGGGGTGAGACAGGGAAAGAGGAGAAAGAAAGGAGCAGAATAAGGAAAAGTTATGTACTTGTTCCCATAATATAAGAACTAGGGGCCACCAGATGAAATGAACGGGCAGCAGGTTTAAAACAAATACAAGGAAGTTCTTCTTCACACAGCGCACAGTCAACTTGTGGAACTCCTTGCCTGAGGAGGTTGTGAAGGCTAGGACTTTAACAGGGTTTAAAAGAGAATTGGATAAATTCATGGAGGTTAAGTCCATTAATGGCTAATAGCCAGGATGGGTAAGGAATGGTGTCCCTAGCCTCTGTTTGTCAGAGGGTAGAGATGGAAAAATCATGGAGCAGGTCCTCAAGGAATCAATTCTGAAGCACTTAGAGGAGAGGAAAGTGATCAGGAACAGTCAGCATGGATTCACCAAGGGCAAGTCATGCCTGACTAACCTAATTGCCTTCTATGAGGAGATAACTGATTCTGTGGATGAGGGGAAAGCAGTGGATGTGTTATTCCTTGACTTTAGCAAAGCTTTTGATATGGTCTCCCACAGTATTCTTGCCGGCAAGTTAAAGAAGTATGGGCTGGATGAATGGACTGTAAGGTGGATAGAAAGCTGGCTAGATCGTCGGGCTCAACGGGTAGTGATCAACGGCTCCATGTCTAGTTGGCAGACGGTTTCAAGTGGAGTGCCCCAGGGGTTGGTCCTAGGGCCGGTTTTGTTCAATATCTTCATTAATGATCTGGAGGATGGCGTGGACTGCACTCTCAGCAAATTTGCAGATGACACTAAACTGGGAGGAGTGATAGATACGCTGGAGGGTAGGGATAGGATACCGAGGGACCTAGACAAATTAGAGGATTGGGCCAAAAGAAACCTGATGAGGTTCAACAAGGACAAGTGCAGAGTCCTGCACTTAGGATGGAAGAATCCCATGCACTGCTACAGAGTAGGGACCGAATGGCTAGGAAGCAGTTCTGCAGAAAAGGACCAAGGGATTACAGTGGACGAGAAGCTGGATATGAGTCAACAGTGTGCCCTTGTTGCCAAGAAGGCTAACGGCATTTTGGGCTGCATAAGTAGGGGCATTGCCAGCAGATCGAGGGACGTGATCATTCCCCTCTATTCAAAACTGGTGAGGCCTCATCTGGAGTACTGTGTCCAGTTTTGGGCCCCACACTACAAGAAGGATGTGGAAACATTGGAAAGAGTCTAGCGGAGGGCAACAAAAGTGATTAGGGGGCTGGAGCACATGACTTATGAGGAGAGGCTGAGGGAACTGGGATTGTTTAGTCTGCAGAAGAGAAGAATGAGGGGGGATTTGATAGCTGCTTTCAACTACCTGAAAGGGGGTTCCAAAGAGGATGGATCTAGACTGAACAAGGAGTAATGGTCTCAAGTTGCAGTTGGGGAGGTTTAGGTTGGATATTAGGAAAAACTTTTTCACTAGGAGGGTGGTGAAGCACTGGAATGGGTTACCTAGGGAGGTGGTGGAATCTCCTTCCTTAGAGGTTTTTAAGGTCAGGCTTGACAAAGCCCTGGCTGGGATGATTTAGTTGGGGATTGGTCCTGCTTTGAGCAGGGGGTTGGACTAGATGACCTCCTGAGGTCCCTTCCAACCCTGATATTCTATGATTCTATGGATGACAGGAGAGAGATCACTTGATCATTACCTGTTAGGTTCACTCCCTCTGGGGCACCTGGCATTGGCCACTGTCAGTAGACAGGATACTGGGCTGGATGGACCTTTGGTCTGACCCAGTACGGCCATTCTTATGTTCTTAGAAGGAAAATAAGTGGCGGCGGCGGGGCAGGGGGGAGAAAGGCTCCCAGAAAGATGTAGCAAATGACATCTGAGAAAGTACATAGATAAAATATCCCATAGCCACAAATATTAACACCAAAACACTTTCGGACAACGGCGGTAAGTTTCAAAATTGTTTTGAGGGTACAAAGAGAATTCACTTTGGTTTTGTCAAATAAAAGGATTGTAGGCCTAGATGTAGATAGATAAACTTATTCAAAACTTTCAAGCCTTAGGGTGGCTTGTTTAGTATTCGTACCAGAGTTTGAAAGAAAATAACACGTGAACTCTCTAGCTTAGCTTTATGATCCAACCCTTTCCAATAACAAATACACACCCACGTACACCTGTATTAACTTGCCCTGACCTTGGCATTTTCAATGTGGGCTACCCGGGACACAGGGGAAAGGGGTGGAGGTTCCTGGGGTGATGGGACTATAGGGGGTCATTGTGGCCATGGGAGTGTCACTGTGAGGGACAGGGTCCATGAGGATGTGACTGTGAAGGGAGGGCTGTGAAGGGGGGGCTGCGGGCTGTCTCTGTGAGGGGGAGGGGCTGTGAGAATATGGTCACTTCCAGGCACCTCCTGACATGGGGGTTTACTGCCCCCCTTCCCCAGTGGGTGCTTTGGGGGGCCCTAGAGCCCAGCATGGAGTTGCTGCCTCTAGAGGGTCCCTGGGAGTCACAAAGGGGTGTTGAGAGGTCACTGCCCCTTCCGGCCTGGGGTGGGGCAGGAGCCCCTGGAACAGCCCTGGGGGGAATTCACTGGCTGTGGAAAAGCACTCCCAGCAGAAGTGACATATTGGGAAGGAGGGGTGGGGTGATGCAGGGTCAAATGCACCTCCAGCAGCCGGCCCAGGTGGGGCATGGAAGGTGTGGGGCAAGACTCTCCTCTGGCCACTGGGACGCTGCACCTGTTGAGCGGTGAGCTGCCTCCTGCCCAGGCTCGGTTTCTGGGGACGGCAGGTAAGCAAGCCGGGGTCCCCCCTCCTCCCCCGGCATGCTCCGAGTGGACCCGTCCCCAGAAGCCGAGCCTGGGTAGGGAATGGGCTGCCACTTCCCCCTCTCTCCCAGGCAGCTGGCTACCCTGCACTACTCAGCAACCGGGAGCGGCTCCATCTCGCTCCCTGCCAGGGGCCTGGCTGCCAGGGAGAGCAGCCAAACGTGCCAGGGGAGCCGATGCAGGGGGAGGACAGAGCCTCTTCCCCCCCACAGGTAACGTGGGACTGGGGAGGAGACAGGTGGGGAGGTCACATGTCCTCCCCTTTAGCTTGTGCCCCCCTCCCCCAGTATGGGGAGGCAGCAGTTGTCCCTGACTTCCAGGAATGGGGATTTCCAGCTGCATTCAAGTGTCAGGCAGCAGCAGGAGGAGTTGATGCTTTAGGAAAGTCGGTGGGTGTTGGCTGTGTAGGGGAAGTGCCCAGAAATCAGCCCAGTTGAGTCTTTATTCCGGGGGTTCCCCGGATCACTGCTCAGACGAGGCTGAAGTGCAGCACCAAACCGCTGCCTTTCCTGAGGGTTGGCTCCGTGGCTGGGTGAGCAGCAGGGTGTCCTCAGGACCAGTCTAAGCCTGTAGGCCCCAGGGAGCAGGGAAGCCGCCTGGCTCAACTGGGAACGCTGGTCCCCAGAGAACTGGTCTGACTCCCTGCTCAGCAGCAAAGAAGTCACTTCCCCCCCATCCCTGATCTGTCACCCTGGAGCTAAGGCCAGAGCTGGGGGGTTCTCCTTTCACTCCCACTAGGGAGTGCAGGGTCCCAGGGGTGTTTCTGGAAGAGCATTTGGAACTGAACTGGGGACACCAGCCTGTCAGAACAGAGCGCTCAGGTTCAGACTAATATATATTTACATTTTTAATGATATGATCGAATCCTTCAATCCCAGTGTCACCATCGATAGAACTGTGTCAGCCTTGTAGGTGAAACCAAACAGTTCTTTGAATACAGGAGAGGGGAGAGAAATCACTTGTCAGTCACTGCACATAGAGGAATCGTGTTGTGTTACATTCCTTGTGTCCTGGTGCCATCGTGTGGCCATCTCCTGTCCCTCCTTTCGGTGAAAAGTTTTGTTATTTTGCACAGAAACTTTATTTCCTCAGGAGACCCAGGAGTGGAGGCTGCCTCCATGTACCACACACCCACTAGAAGGTGACAGATGAACACCCTTAAGACCATCTGTCAGTCACTCTGGGAACCTGGCTCTGCTCACAGCTGACAGGCTGCCTCCAGCCCACACACCCTACTCATTAGCTGTGCAGGAATGAATCATTTTGCTAGTACATGTGACACCAGGGAGAGGTGTTTTTGACAAATGCATTGGTGGTATAGTGGTGAGCATAGCTGCCTTCCAAGCAGTTGACCCGGGTTCGATTCCCGGCCAATGCAGAGAGATGATTTTTTTTTCCCCTTCTCTGAAATTGGTTTAATGTCAGTCACATTGTGTGATAATCACATTCTCAATGGAATGAGAGAATTAATGTCCAAAATCCCAGCAGGTCACTAAATACACAGCGGGGGATGCAGCGGTCAGGACTATACAGCCAGCTGTAGGACGCATCCTTGTGTCATTGAGAAAGTCAGAATTGTGGGAACATCTGTATGTAGCTCCTTGTCTTCAATGTTATAATTCCAGCTGTAGGAGGTGTTTGTATCGAGCTCAGGCATGATGGGGAGAAAGAGGGAAGCACAGTTTTTGATGCTACAGATTCTTTTGTGTTCCAATAATAATGACATAAAGAAAATTTAAGTGCCAATGTGGATACAAGAACAGATGGCCATCAGCAAGTTTAGCCTTGAAATTAGACGAAAGTTTCTAATCATCAGAGGAAGCAGTGAGGGCAAAAAACCGAACTGGCTTCAAGACTGAGCTTGATAAGTTTATGGAGGGGATGGTAGGATGGGACTGCCTACAATGGCATGTGTTCGGCAACTGCTAGCAGCAAATATCTCAAAAGGCCGGAGATGGGACACTAGATGGGGAGGGCTCTGAGTCACTACAGAGAATTGTTTCCCAGGTGTCTGGCTGGTATGTCCTGCTCACATGCTCAGGGTCTCACTGATCACCACATTTGGGGTCGGGAAGGAATTTTTCCCCAGGTCAGATTGTCATAGACCCTGGGGGTTTTCCCTCCTTCCATCGCAGGAAGCAGGTCCCATGCAGGTTTAAAACTTGGAGTCTTTAAACTATGATTTGAGGACTTCAGTCACTCAGCCAGAGGTTCTGGGTCTTTTACAGGAGTGGGTGGGTGAGGTTCGGTGGCCTGTATTGTCCAGGAGGTCAGACTAGATGATCAGGATGGTCCCTTTTGGCCTTAAAGTCTATCAGCCCATGTTTTAGAGCAGGGGTAGGCAACCTATGGCACACGTGCCGAAGGCGTAGGGTGACCAGATCAGAGAGATAAAATATCGGGACGCGGGGGGGGAGAGGGTGAGCCAAAAAAAAAAAAAAAGAGCAGTTTCGCTGCACACGGAGGGCCCAGGGCCGGGAGCGCAGCGCGGAGGCTGCTCCAGCCCTGCAGCCCGCGGGGCAGCGCAGTGGGTCCGGGTGGGGGCAGCTCGGAGCGGGCAGGGGCCAGGTGGGCAGCACGAGGGCGTGGGCTGAATCCCCGCTGCTGCCAGGGAGCCCAGTGCCTCTCCCTCCCGCTCTTGGCTGCGCTGCGCTCCAGCGGCTGTGGCTCCTTCCCGGCGGGATGCGCCTCCCGCCCCCCCAGGCACATGCGATGTGCCGGAGCTGACTCACCAGCTCCAGGATCCAGGCGCCGCCACCCCCCTCCCTCCAGGCTTGCACCGCCATGCAGCTGCAAGCCTGGGAGGGAGGAGGAATGCCGTGTGGTTGGGGAAGAGGTGGGGCCAGGGTGGGGATTTGGGGTGGGAGCCAATGGGGGAAGGAGGGGGTGGAGCCGGGGCACGGGGGGGCAAGAGTCCCTCCGGGAGGGGAACATTTCTTGTTTGTCCAGTGTCCCGACCAAACTTCGGTCGGGACGCAGGACAAAGAAGCAAATACCGGGACAGTCTCGATAAAATCGGGACGTCTGGTCACCCTATGAAGGCAGCACGCGAGGCAATTTTCAGTGGCACTCACACTGCCCGGGTCCTGGCCACCTGTCCGGGGGGCTCTGCATTTTCATTTAATTTTAAATGAAGCTTCTTAAACATTTTAAAAACCTTATTTACTTTACATACAACAATAGTTTGGTTCTATATTATAGACTTCTAGAAAGAGACCTTCTAAAAACGTTAACATGTATGACGGGCACCAGGGCCGGCTCCAGGCACCAGCGAAGGAAGCAGGTGCTTGGGGCGGCCAATACAAAGGGGCAGCACTCTGTCTGGTATCGGGGCGGCACGTCCAGGTCTTCGGCGGGAATTCAGCGGTGGGTCCCTCAGTCCCTCTCTTCCTCTTTGAGCTGCCGCCGAAGTGCTGCCGATCGGCTTTTTTTATTTTCTTTTTCTTTTTTTTGCCGCTTGGAGTGGCAGAAAGCTGGAGCCGGCCCTGATTGGCAGGCAAAACCTTAAATTACAGTGAATAAATGAAGACTGGGCACACCACTTCTGAAAGGTTGCTGACCCCTGTTTTAGAGTGACCAGTAACTCAAAGCCACCTAGTGTCCCCTCTCCAGCCGCTGGGGATATATGCTGCTAGCAGTTGCCGATGGGCCACATGTCATTGTAGGCAGTCCCATCATACCATCCCCTCCATAAACTTATCAAACTCAGTCTTGAAGCCAGTTGGGTTTTTTGCCCCCACTGGAGACTGTTCCAGCATTTCACACCTCTGATGATTAGAAACCTTCATCTATTTTCAAGCCTAAACTTGCTGAGGGTCAATTTATATCTATTGGTTCATTACTAGTGGGGGCATGTGATAGTGTGGGGGAGGGAGGGAGAAAGACTGGAGAACTGACAGTGGGACCCAGAGAGATTCCCTGTTCCCTGACCACCCATCTCTGGGAGGAACCAGTTGGAATTGCCCTTGGGAAGCTGCCACTAATAACTCAGTTGTAAAATCATTATTCCATTTTAATGAGATTAAAGCCTCCTCACACCCAGTGTCACAATCACGGAAATGGCTTTCTCCTGCTATGTTACCAGCACAGCAATGAAGTGAGTGGTCCCAAATCCCTTTTCAGAGTCAACACACACAGAGGAATCATGGGGCTTTTCATTCCGGCACCAGTGAGTTGCCGTTTTGTTTCACTTGTTTCTGTTAAACTCTTTAGCATTTTGTAAAAAAATTTATGTCCTTGGGAGAGACCCGGGAGCAGAGGCTGCAGTCATTGAATCTACAAAATCCCAAACCAAACAGTAAAAGGTAAGGATTGAAATGTTCCCCAGTTTCCTCGGTTCCAACCTGCCTCCCACTCAGCTGCCCATGCAGCCCCATCCCAACCCTCAGTAGATGCTGATTCCCTCAGCCCCAGCTGAGCAGGGTGTGAAACCCTGTCACTCTGCATAGGGTGACCATTGTTCCCAAAGGGAAAAGGGGGAAAAGGGAACACCACGTGGGGCTGGCCTGAGCTGCTGGCCCGAGACCTGCCTTCCCCCACCGGAGGGCTCTCATCTGAGCCCAGCCTGCTCCCCCTGCATGGGGCTGGCTTTGCTTCTCACCCAAGCCCTGTTGCTCCCCCCTCCCCAGAGCTGGAGTTGCTGCACCCTTCCCGCCACTAGTGGTGTGTGCCCCAAGGGTGGCATTGGTCCCATTTGCTCTTGCCAACTGATGATCAGTTGGCAAGAGCAAATGGGACCAATGCCACCCTTGGGGCACAAAAAAGTCAGGATGGCTCGGACAGGGCTTTAAAAAGGGACTGTCCTGGTCAAAGTGGGACATATGGTCACCCTAACTCTGCATTGCCTAGTTCACATAATGCTGGGGGACTTCAGCTCCTCTGAGTCCCCTGGGACCCTCCATTCCACTCCCACCCCAGCTCGTACTTATCCCTGGGGCTTTCTCCCAGCAGAAGGACATTGCAGGGGGCAGGGTCCCTGTTTGCCTTTGCTCTCTGTCTAGCCCAGTCCAGGGTGCCTAGACCTGGGGTGTCTGAGCACCGGGGCCCTGCGTGGAGCTGCCATTCACCTGACCCTCATTGGGTCTCAGCTTTCATTTACTCCAGCATTTTTTCTCTCCATCAGCAGCAGCATCCCAAACCTGCTGCATGTGTCTCCTGTCCCTCAAGGGAGCCGTGTCTCTGCAGGGTATAAATCACCGGCAGCTCTGCTCTCGACGCATTCAGTCTGTGCTGATGGGACCTTTCCCTCCGGGACTCAGGGGTTCCCTCCTTCTCCATCATCATCAACCATCATCCCAAGGGGCTCAGGGGGCAGGAATCGCCAGAGAGCCAAGGGGATTCAAGAGCACAAACCCCACTGACCTTCCATGAGACTGATGCGTCCCTCCGGCAGTGAACAGGAATTATTGAGCTTGTGCAGGGAAAGCCCAGTACATGTTGAGTCTGACCCATTAGATCAGGGGTCGGCAACCTATGGCACATGTGCCGAAGGCGGCACGAGAGCTGATTTTCAGTGGCACTCACACTGCCCGGGTCCTGGCCACCGGGCCGGGGGGCTCTGCATTTTCATTTAATTTTAATCTTAAACATTTTAAAAACCTTATTTACTTTACACACAACAATAGTTTAGTTCTATATTATAGACTTATAGAAAGAGACCTTCTGAAAACGTTAAAATGTATGACTGGCACGTGAAACCTTAAATCAGAGTGAATAAATGAAGACTCGGCACATCACTTCTGAAAGGTTGCCGACCCCTGCATTAGATCATCACAGCTGGGCAGGGCAAAAGAATCTGGAGACACTAAGGATGAAACCCAGAGCCTAATGCAGGCGAAGGACACGCCCTACCACTGAGCTACACAGCCCTCCCTGTAGGTTACACCCCGAGTCCTGCTTTTCCCAGAGCATCCTGTGGCCTCAGGGCTGCAGGGAAAGCAGATTCTCCTCCGCATCCCTGAGGACCCAGCGCTCTCCCCTGGGGTGGGGCTGGTTCAGGGAGGGGGATTCACAGGGAATGCCTTTGCAACAGGGCCACGCCTTGTGCAGCAGAGGTTGGGTGGGGGAGGTTGTGCCCTGGACTGAAGAGACAGAGACACAGTCAGCGTCTACCCTGCATGGGAGGCAGCATCCCAGCGCCCAGTCCCCAAGTGCCATAGTAGGGGATGGGTCTCCATGCCTGATCTGGGTGGCAGCAGTGGTGTGGGGATCCAGGGGAATCCCGTTACCCCAGGATGAGCCCCCAGTGCTGGTGACAGGAAATGAAACAAAGAAAAAGGTTCCTGGCTATCCCAAGTAAGCCTGGGGCCTCCTATCGTGGAGTCATGCATTCCGTCACCCAGCTGCAGCTCCCGGTCAGCCAGCATTACCGTCCCACACCACATCTGCCCCGGCTTACTGCTGTTCAGATATTGCAGTAGCCTGAGTCTGCTTTTCAGCAGCTGACGTCGCTGTGGAGGCCCCACATTAATAACCATTTTCAATATGAACTTACCGAAGATTCTATCGGGATATTTTTTGGGGAAAACCTTTTAAAAATATTAATAAAACTCCCTTCCCCAGAGAGTCGCAGGGCTCTTGATATCCCGTGTATCGGGCGATGAACGTCCACTGACCAGGGAGGTGATTGTGGTATAAACACCATAGACTTCACTGGCTAGATAAGATCCCAACTTCATAGAAATGTCAAGGAGCCCTGCTCTGCCCTAAAACAGTGACAATCTTAGAGTAGTTAATCTGCAGAATTATTAGACCAAAGCATATGTGCAAAGCATGTGCCCTGCCACTGAGCTCCCTCTGTATTTCCCATCCAGTTCTGGAGGGTCAAAATCTGAGCGCTCCTGCTTAACAGAATTTATTGGCTGGCTGGGTGTGATCTCTGTGCTAACAGCTATGGGCAGATTTGTTCATTCCTTTCAGCTAGGTAACTTGCATGGACACCATGCCTAAAGAGACACAACCAATTCCTATTAGCATGTCTCAACTACAGTTCTTCTGATTTCCAGCTACCAATTTCTGCATCCCTAAGGCATCACATGCACCAGAGCTCACAAGAGATCACACGACGTGTCCAAAGTGTCTAGGGGTCTATTCACAAGGCTGCTCTGCTGTATAAAGGCCGTAATCCAGCCTTTCCTCTGAGACACTGACTGGTTTCAGAGTAGCAGCTGTGTTAGTCTGTATCCGCAAAAAGAACAGGAGTACTTGTGGCACCTTAGAGACTAACAAATTTATTTGAGCATAAGTGAGCTACAGCCCACTTCATCAGATGCATAGGATGGAACATATAGTAAGAAGATGCACTCTACCCTGATATAATGCGAACAGATATAACACGAATTCGGATATAACGTGGTAAAGCAGTGCTCTGGGGGGGGCGGGGCTGCGCACTCCGGCGGATCAAAGCAAGTTCAATATAACGTGGTTTCACCTATAATGCGGCAAGAATTTTTGGCTCCAGAGGACAGCGTTATATCAGGGTAGAGGTGTATATATACACACAGAGAACATGAAAAGGTGGAAATTGCCCTACCAACTCTAAGAGGCGAATTAATTAAGATGAGCAATTATCAGCAGGAGAAAAAAAAAACTTTTGTAGTGAAAATCAAGATGGCCCATTTCAGACAGTTGACAAGAAGGTGTGAGGATACTTAACATGGGGAAATAGCTTCATTTTGTGTAATGACTCAGCCACTCCCAGTCTCTATTGAAGCCCAAGTTAATGGTATCTAGTTTGCAAATTAATTCTAGTTCAGCAGTTTCTCGTTGGAGTCTGTTTTTGAAGCTTTTCTGTTGCAAAATTGCCACCTTTAAGTCTGTTACTGAGTGGCCAGAGAGGTTGAAGTGTTCTTCTACTGGTTTGTGAATGTTATGATTCCTGATGTCAGATTTGTGTCCATTTATTCTTTTGCATAGAGACTGTCCGGTTTGGCCAATGTACATGGCAGAGGGGCATTGCTGGCACATGATGCCATATATCACATTGGTAGATGTGCAGGTGAACGAGCCCCTGATGGTATGGCTGATGTGATTAGGTCCTATGATGATGTCACTTGAATAGATATGTGGGCAGAGTTGGCATCAGGCTTTGTTACAAGGATAGGTTCCTGGGTCAGTGTTTTTGTTCAGTGATGTGTGGTTGCTGGTGAGTATTTGCTTCAGGTTGGGGGGCAGTCTGTAAGCGAGGACTGGCCTGTCTCCCAAGATCTGTGAGAGTGAGGGATCATCTTTCAGAATAGGTTGTAGATCTTTGATGTTGCGCTGGAGAGGTTTTAGTTGGGGGCTGTAGGTGATGGCTAGTGGCGTTCTGTTATTTTCTTTGTTGGGCCTGTCCTGTAGTAGGTGACTTCTAGGTACTCTTCTGGCTCTGTCAATCTGTTTTTTCACTTCAGCAGGTGGGTATTGTAGTTTTAAGAATGCTTGATAGAGATCTTGTAGGTGTTTGTCTCTGACTGAGGGATTGGAGCAAATGCGGTTGTATAATCCCATGTCCGAGGGTGCACGGTGTGGGGCAGGGTTCCTGGGGACCCCATGTGCTGGGGGTTCTTGATAGGGGCCAGGTTACTGGGGATCCCATGTGGTGGGGCTATGTGGTGGTGGGTGGGGTTACTGGGGAGCCCCTGTCTCAGAATCCATAGTGGGGATTACTGGGGAGCACATGTGCTGGGGGTGCCTGGTGGGGGTGTATGGTTACTGGAGATTCATGTCCTGGCGAGCATGGTTTGGGGCTGGGTTACCCAGGCCTCCATGTGCTGGAGGTGTGTGGTGGTGGGCGGGGTTACTGGGGAGCCCCTGTCTCTGAGTGCATAGTGGGAGGCAGGGATACTGGGGACCTTATGGTCAATGTGTATGGTTATTGGGGACTCCATTTCCCAGGATGTGTCATGGGCCCTGGCTTCCTGCTGAGAGTGCATTGTGAGGGCCTGGGTTACTGGGGACCCCATGTGCTGGGGTGCATGATGGGGATGGGGTTACTGGGGACCCCATGTGTTGGGAGGCATGGTGGGGGATGGGGTTACTGGGGAGCCCCATCCCATAGTGCATGCTGGGGAATGGGTTAGTGGAGACCCCGTATCCTGGCATTGTACTCCGGGGGGTAGTAGCTGGATTATGAACCCCACGTGCTAGGAACACATTCTACAGGGCTGGGTTATTGTTGACCCCATGTCCTGGGGCGGGGAGGGGGGTACATTATGGAGGCCCTACTGACATCCAGTGATTCTGGGTGCTGCAAACTACAGAACCTGGGGTTCAGGGCAGCCTGGCTCTGGGGCTGCTGGGGTGCAGATGCCTGTGTGCTGGCTCTCTGGAGAGAAGCTGGATCAAATGAATGCCCCATCCTGGATCAGGTATGTGTGCAGCAGGGAGTGTGCAGGCTGCAGGGGAGGGTCAGATTACGACTGTCCCTAGTAATGCAGAACCTCCTGAGCCAGTGAATCCCAGAAGGACAACATGCTTCCCAACTCCAATTCACTCCAGCGTGGGAGGCTCTCTGATCTGCTGACTAAACATATGTCTACACGTAAGCCACGCTAGCGTTTCAGTGCCGTCACTATGCCGACAGCCAGAGTTCTCCCAGCGGCATACGTAATCCACCTCCCAGACGATCATACACTGCTATAATTACATCGCTTGTGCATAGTCACACAACGCTCCTTGCGTCGGCAGAGCGCGTCTGTCACGGAGTCCCTGGGTGATGCTCTGGAACTGCTCCCTACAAAGCCAGGCAGGACTCTGGGGAAGTCTCCTCTCTGTGAGCAAATTGTCCTCAGGGCAAGCAGCTCACACGGCTTCACCTTCCTGGGTCTGACCTGGGAGCATTCAGCATCCTCTGCCCCTTCGTGCGTTTCCCACAGCAAGTCTGCCCAGGCGGGGTCCTGGGGAACCAGAGGGTCCTGCACCCCCACTTCGCAGTCAGCCGTGACTCTTGGCCAGCCGGGAAAACAGAGGTTTATTAGATGACAGGAACACGGCCTAAAACAGAGCTGGTAGGTACAGAGAACAGGACCCCTCAGCCGGGTCCATCCTGGGGGGCAGTGAGCCAGACACCCACGTCTGCACTTCACTCCTTGTCCCCAGCCAGCCCCAAACTGAAACCCCCTCCAGCCCCTCCTCCTCTGGGCTTTGTTCCTTTCCCGGGCCAGGAGGTCACCTGATCTTTTTGTTCTCCAACACCTTTAGCTATCACCTTGCAGGGGAGAAGGGCCCAGGCCATTAGTTGCCAGGAGACAGTGTCGGCCATTTATGCACACTGGCCCTTTGCTCTGCAACAATCCCACCCCGTAGAGACTTAAGAAGTGCATAGGGGAAACTGAGGCACCCACACAGTAGTCAGAGGAAACATTAAGAACAGCCCCACTTCATCACAGCATCCACGGTTGGTGCTCTAGCATCGAGAGAGTAGTGCACCATGGGTCATCATCCCACTGTACAACTTGCCACCTTCTGCCGCTAGGAGTTGTGGGAATGGGGAATGGATCACAATGCATCATGGGTGCGGGCTCACCGTTCAATGATGCAGTTTTTTTCTGTCCCATCATTCCATGGGCTTCCGACTACATTTCGTGCCATTTTTCAACAGCCCCCATAAGCTGTGTGCCCACCATCTCTGCCTGAAAGCATGGATCCTGCATTGCTCACCAGTCTTGTGATAAGTGTTATGAACAAAACATGGCTGATCATGAAGGATTTCCTGAGCTGCGAATTCGACCAGGAATCTGTGATGCCTTCCGTGCTGTGTGTCATGGAAAGAAACAATTCCAGATTACTTTTGGCAAACACAGAGCAGCTGTACACAGTGGACTGTTGCTATTGGGCTTGAGAAACAAGCACTGAGGGGTGGGATCGCATTGTTATGCAGGTATGGAATGACGAGCAGTGGCTGCAAAATTTTCAGATGTGCAAAGCCACTTCCCTGGAACTGTGTATGGAGCTCGCCCCTGCTCTGCGGTGCAAAGACACCAAAATGAGAGCTGCCCTCTCTGTGGAGAAGAGTGTGGACATCGCTGTGTGGAAGCTGGCAACTCCAGACTGTTACCGGTCAGTTGCAAATGAGTTTGCAGTTGGGAAGTCCTCCGTGGGGGTTGCATTCATACAAGTGTGCAGGGCCCTTAATCACGTCCTGCTACGAAGGATTGTGACTTTGGGAAATGTGCATGCAGTATTGCATGGCAGTGGGGCAATGGGATTCCCTCATCGCGGCAGGGTGATAGATGGAACGCAATATCATAATTTTGGCCCCGGACCATCTTGCAAGGGAGGACCTCAATAGAGAGGGCTACTGGAATACTGTGTCCAGTTTTGGGCCCCACACTACAAGGAGGATGTGGAAAAATTGGAAAGAGTCCAGCGGAGGGCAACAAAAATGATTAGGGGGCTGGAGCACATGACTTATGAGGAGAGGCTGAGGGAACTGGGATTGCTTAGTCTCCAGAAGAGAAGAGTGAGGGGGGATTTGATAGCAACCTTCAACTACCTGAAGGGGGGTTCCAAAGAGGATGGAGCTCAGCTGTTCTCAGTGGTGGCAGATGACAGAACAAGGAGCAATGGTCTCAAGTTGCAGTGGGGGAGGTGCAGGTTGGATATTAGGAAACACTATTTCACTAGGAGGGTGGTGAAGCACTGGAATGTACTACCTAGGGAGGTGGTGGAGTCTCCTTCCTTGGAGGTTTTTAAGGCCCGGCTTGACAAAGCCCTGGTTGGGATGATTTAGTTGGAGATTGGTCCTGCTTTGAGCAGGGGATTGGACTAGATACCTCCTGAGGTCCCTTCCAACCCTGAGATTCTATGATTCTATACTTCTCTAAGGTATTGCAGGCGCCTGTGGATCAATAGGGTTGTTTCACAGGGTGGTCACGGAAGGTGAATGACACATGCATCTTCTGGAACACTGGCCTGTATAGAAAAATGTAAGCAGGGACTTTATTTCCAGACCAGAAGATTCCACTGGGGGATATTGAAATGCCCATAGTAATCTTGGGAGACCCAGCCTCCCCCTTACTCCCATGGCTCATGAAGCCTTACACCGGAAATCTTGACAGCAGCAAGGAGCACTTCAACAACAGGGTGAGCAGGTGCAGAATGACCGTTCAATGTATGTTTGGCAGATTAAAGGCACGCTGGTTCTGTCATTATGGCAGGTTAGATCTCAGTGAGGAAAATATTCCCATGGTCATAGCAGCCTGCTGTACGCTGCATAATATTTGTGAAGCTAAGGGGGAAGAGTTTCCCCAGGGGTGGAGCATCGAGGTGGATCGCCTGGCAGCTGATTTTGAGCAGCCAGATACCCGGGCTATTAGAAGAGCTCCAAAGGTGGCTATTTGAATCTGGGATTTGAAGCAGCATTTTGACAATGAGCCCCAGTAATGAGTCTTTCTGTAATAAATTCAGCCAGACTTTGTGTACTTGTCACCTGGAATGACCCCAGTGCTGGATCTGCTCAGTAGCTGGGAAGATGAAGCTGTGCAGTCCCTGCTGTACTCTACCTGTGGGAATTTTGATACCTAGGGGCAGATTTCTCGAGGCGTGTGTGAAAAGGGCTACGCTTGGGACATGGTGCAGTGCACAGCAAAGATCAAGGAGCCGAGGCAGGTGTACCAGAAGGCAAGCCTTCGCTCCAGTGCTATGCTGAAGACCTGCCGTTTCTATAAGCAGCTGGATGCCATCCTCAACGGCGACCCCACCTCCACCACCAAGAGCCCCGTGGATACTTCAGCAGGGCTGGAGCCGGCAGAAAGTGGACCTAACCCAGAGGGCAAAGTCATTGACGAACCGGGGAGTTAGATAACGAAGTGGAGCCAATGGTGGGATCGCCCGGTGATGCATCCAGTCAGGAGCTGTTCTGCACTCTAGAGGAGTCTAGGCAGTCTCAGCAGTTGCACTCCGGTGAGCAAGGAGAGGAGACCCCTGGTAAGTGGTTTTGCTTTGTGAAGTGTGGAGGAGGGTTGAGGGCATAGAAATGTAAAAGCTTGCCTATGTTTCTGTGTGCTGGACACTTCCTTGTGCAGCCAAGCGTTACAGCAGAACAGGGAGTTAATGCACATCGAGATTTCAAGTGAATCCTCCAGAGAGATCGCTAGGAAACTTCTCTGGAGGTACTTGCCAATCCTCTGCCAAAGAGCTGCTTCATTCCTTCCCCCATTGAAGGAAATTTCCCCACACCATTCTGCAATCACTTGCACAGGGACCAAAGTGGCACACAGCAAAGGAGCATAGTGACCGGGTTGGAAGTTGCAAGCATGTAGTAGATGTACCTATGCTTCCCTGCTTACACTCAGGAGTGAGATATCTGCTACAATGACCCCCATCGTGCCTGTGGAAAAGGGTGGGAAAAGTTAGAATATTGTCCCTAGTCAACTGCACAGCAAGCTTTTCATATTGCTTTTCTCCCCATGTACAACGCCCTCTGCTCCAGGGTAAACTCACCATGTTTGGCGTGTTCGCTAACATGTGTGCATCTCAAGGGTGAGAAAATGATTGGTATGTTACTAGAGGTGTATTTTACTGTACTGTTTCAATGTTGTATGTATATTTAACAATCATGCTTCTCTGTTTTGTTCCTTGTGCTTCTGAAAATGTGGCCTTCAGAGGCTTCTCCTACTCACCAGTGCAGTGCCTCTACTATATAAGAAAGCACCCAAGACAGAGCAAGGAGAACATGTTCTGGGAGCTGCAGCAATACTCAGATGCAGAAAAGAGGTAACACATGGAGTGGAGAGAAATTGAAAGGCAGGACAGAAAAGAAAGTGAGTCCTTCATTAAGAAACAACAAAGAGTCTGGTGGCACCTTAAAGACTAACAGATTTATTTGGGCATAAGCTTTCGTGAGTAAAAACCTCACTTCTTCAGATGCATAGAGTGAAAGCTACAGATGCAGGCATTATATACAGACACATGGAGAGCAGGGAGTTACTTCACAAGTGGCGAACCAGTGTTGACAAGGCCAATTCAATCAGGGTGGATGTAGTCCACTCCCAATAATAGATGAGGAGGTGTCAATTCCAGGAGAGGAAAAGCTGCTTCTGTAGTGAGCCAGCCACTCCCAATCCCTATTCAAGCCCAGATTAATGGTGTTGAATTTGCAAATGAATTTTAGTTCTGCTGTTTCTCTTTGAAGTCTGTTTCTGAAGTTTTTTTGTTCAATGACAGTGACTTTTAAATCTGTGATAGAATGACCAGGGAGATTGAAGTGTTCACTTACTGGCTTGTGTATGTTACCATTCCTGATGTCCGATTTGTGTCCATTTATTCTTTTGCGGAGGGACTGTCCGGTTTGGCCAATGTACATGGCAGAGGGGCATTGCTGGCACATGATGGCATATATGACATTAGTGGATGTGCAGGTGAATGAGCCCCTGATGGTGTGGCTGATGTGGTTGGGTCCTCTGATGCTGTTGCCAGAGTAGATATGGGGACAGAGTAGGCAACGAGGTTTGCTACAGGGATAGGTTCCTGGGTTGGTGTTTCTGTGGTGTGGTGTGTAGTTGCTGGTGAGTATTTGCTTCAGGTTGGGGGGTTGTCTGTAAGCAAGGACTGGCCTGCCTCCCAAGGTCTGTGAGAGTGAGGGATCATTTTCCAGGATAGGTTGTAGGTCGTGGATAATGCGCTGGAGAGGTTTTAGCTGGGGGCTGTATGTGATGGCCAGTGGTGTTCTGTTATTGTCCTTGTTGGGCCTGTCCTGTAGTAGGTGATTTCTGGGTACCCGTCTTGCTCTGTCAATCTGTTTCCTCACTTCCCCAGGTGGGTATTGTAGTTTTACTAATGCTTGATAAAGATCTTGTAGGTGTTTGTCTCTGTCTGAGGGGTTGGAGCAAATTCGGTTGTATCTTAGGGCTTGGCTGTAGACAATGGATCGTATGATGTGTCTTGGATGGAAGCTGGAGGCATGTAGGTACGTATAGCGGTCAGTAGGTTTCCGGTATAGGGTGGTGTTTATGTGACCATCACTAGTGTCCAGGAAGTGGATCTCTTGTGTGGACTGGTCCAGGCTGAGGTTGATGGTGGGGTGGAAATTGTTGAAGTCCAGGTGGAATTCTTCAAGGGCCTCCTTTCCGTGGGTCCATATGATGAAGATGTCATCAATGTAGCGCAAGTAGAGGAGGGGCACTAGGGGACGAGAGCTGAGGAAGCGTTGTTCTAAGTCAGCCATAAAAATGTTGGCATACTGTGGGGCCATGCGGGTACCCATAGCAGTGCCACTGACTTGAAGGTATAAGTTGTCCCCAAATCTGAAGTGGTTGTGGGTGAGGACAAAGTCACAAAGCTCAGCCACCAGGCTTGCTGTGGCCTCATCAGGGATACTGTTCCTGACAGCTTGTAGTCCATCCTCATGTGGAATATTGGTATAAAGTGCTTCTACATCCATGGTGGCCAGGATGGTGTTTTCAGGAAGAACGTCAATGCACTGTAGTTTCCTCAGGAAGTCGGTGGTGTCTCGAAGATAGCTGGGAGTGCTGGTAGCATAGGGTCTGAGGAGAGTGTCCAAATAGCCAGATAATCCTGCTGTCAGAGTACCAATGCCTGAGATGATGGGGCGTCCAGGGTTTCCGGGTTTATGGATCTTGGGTAGCAGATAGAATACCCCTGGTCGGGGTTCTGGGGGTGTGTCCATGTAGATTTGTTCCCGTACTGTAGCTGGGAGTTTCTTGAGCAGATGGTGTAGTTTCTTTTGGTATTCCTCAGTAGGATCAGAGGATAGTGGCCTGTAGAATGTGGTCTTGGAGAGTTGCCTGGCAGCCTCCTGTTCATAATCTGACCTGTTCATTATGACTACAGCACCTCCTTTGTCAGCCCCTTTGATGATAATGTCAGAGTTGTTTCTGAGGCTGTGGATGGCATTGCGTTCTGTACGGCTGAGGTTATGGGACAAGTGATGTTGTTTGTCCACAATTTCAGCCTGTGCACGTCTGCGGAAACACTCTATGTAGAGGTCCAGTCTGTCATTTCGACCATCAGGAGGAGTCCACGCAGAGTTCCTCTTCTTGTAGTGTTGGTAGGAAGGTTCCTGTGGGTCAGTGCACTGTTCAGTGGTGCGTTGAAAATATTCCTTGAGTCGGAGACGACGAAAGTAGGCTTCCAAATCACCGCAGAACTGTATCATGTTCGTGGGGATGGTGGGACAGAAAGAGAGTCCCCGAGATAGGACAGACTCTTCTGCTGGGCTAAATGTGTGGTTGGAAAGATTGACAATGTTGTTAGATGAGTTGAGGGTACCATTGTTATAGCCCCCAGTGGCAGGTATTAGTTTAGATAGCTTACAGTCCTTTTTCCTCTGTAGAGAAGTGAAATGTGCATTGTAAATGGCTTGTCTCATTTTTGTAAAGTCCAGCCACGTTGAAGTTTGTGTAGAAGGCTGGTATTGTATGAGAGTCTCCAGTTCTGAGAGCTCATTCTTGATTCCTTCATTAAGGACGCTACTGAGAGGATGATTAAAATTATGGAGGAGCAAACTGAGATGCTGAAGTCCTTCATAATGCTCCAGACTGAGCAAATGTGTTCCTGCCCTCCCATTCAAAACACTACAAACTCTTTCCTCTGCCATCCCCAAAATCCACCTGTGAATTCCTTTATGCTTTCTGGGACTTCTCTCTTTCTCATTCATTCCTCCCCCACAGACACCTTTTCAAATGAAAGCCGGACTTACGCACAGCTCTGAAAGTCAGCCCTTCCCTGGTCCCTTCTTTCCAACCAAGCATGTGTGTGTGGGAGGGTGTGTGTGTGGGGTGTGTGGTTGTGGTTTCTGTGCAATAAAATAAAAGTTTTTGAATGATAAATAATCTTTATTTGTTTCCTGCAAATTGTGATAGCAGGCGGCAGCAAGACATAAACTAGCAGTTTAATCATTTGCTTACTAGACTCCTAGGCCACAAAAATCAGGAAGTGCTTCCTAGCACAACTTGATTTCATTAACCACTGCAGTCCCGAGCATAGTAATATCCATTACGGCTTCTCATTTTCGAAGTGTTGCCTCAAAGCCTCCCTGATGTGAATTGCCCCTGGTTGTGCCCCTCTAACAGCCCTGGCATCTGGCTGCTCCAAATCAGCAGCCAGGCCATCTGCCTCAGCACTGCACCCCTAAGCAAACTTTTCCCCCTTACCTTCACAAATATTGTGCAACATACAACAGACGGCTATGACCATGGGAATATTTTCCTCATTGAGGTCTAACCTGCCATAAAGGCATCGCCAGCACACCTTTAATCTGCTAAATGCACATTCCATGGTCATCCTGCACTGAGCCTACTGTTGAAACGCTGCTTACTGCTATCCAGGGTTCCTGTGTAAGGTTTTGTGAGCCATGGCATTAAGGGGTACGCCTGGTCTCCCAGGATCACTATGGGCATTTCAACATCCCCCACTTTAATCTTCTTGTATGGAAAGAAAGTCCTCGCTTGCAACTTTCTGTACCGGCTGGTGTTCCTGAAGATAAGTGCGTCATGCACCTTTCCGGACGACCCCGTGATGATGTCAGTGAAATGCTCTCAGTGAAACACAAGAGCCTGCAACACCATAGAAAAATACCCCTTCCTATTGATGTACTACGTCGCAAGGTGGTCCGGTGCCAAAATTGTGATATGCATGCCATCTATCGTCCCTCTGCAGTTAGGGAAACCCATTTCTGCAAAGCCATCCACATTGCCAAGAGTCACAATCCTTCGTAGCAGGACGCGATTAATGGCCCTACACTCTTGCGTTAACGCAGCCCCAACAGTTTATTTCCCAACTCCAAACTGATTCGCAACCGAGTGGCAGAAGTCTGGAGTCACCAGCTTCCACACTGCGATTGCCATGTGCTTCTCCACAGAGAGGGCAGCTCTCATTTGGGTGTCCAGGCACCTCAGTGCTGGGGCGAGCTCTGCACACAGTTCCAGGAAGGTGGCTTTCCTCCAAAAATTCTGTAGCCACTGCTCTTCATCCCAGAGCTGCATGATGATGCGATCCCATCACTCAGTGCTTGTTTCCCAAGCTCAAAAGTGATAGTCTATTGTGTGCAGCTGTTCCGTGAATGCCAAAAGTAATCTAATGTTGCTTCTATCCATGGCAGACAGCACATCAGGAAACTGTGAATTAACTGCACTGGCATTCGGGATGTGTTAATGACATCCTGGGCGACGTGATGGCAAACGTGCAGTTGGTGGTTTAAAAATATCATGTTGCCTCTATATAAATCCATGGTACACCCACATCTTGAATACTGCGTGCAGATGTGGTCGCCCCACCTCAAAAAGATATATTGGAATTGGAAAAGGTTCAGAAAAGGGCAACAAAATGATTAGGGGTATGGAATGGCTTCCATATGTGGACAGATTAACAAGACTGGGACTTTTCAGCTTGGAAAAGACACGACTAAGGGGAGATATGATAGAGGTCTATAAAATCATGACTGGTGGGGAGAAAGTAAATAAGGAAGTGTTATTTAATCCCTCTCTGAATACAAGAACTAGGGATCGCCAAATGAAATAATTAGGCAGGAGGTTTAAAACAAACAAAAGGAAGTATTTCATCACACAACACACAGTCAACCTGTGGAACTCCTTGCCCGAGGATGCTGTGAAGGCCAAGACTATATCAGGGTTCAAAAAAGCACTAGGTAAATTCATGGAGGGTAGGTCCGTCAATGGCTATTAACCAGGATGGGCAGAGATGGTGTCCCTAGCCTCAGTTTGCCAGAAGCTAGGAATGAGCAACAGGGGATGGATCACTTGATGGTTAGGGTTAGGTAAGTTACTAGAATGCCAAGGGAGTGGAGTAGAGGTGTAGTTGCAATGAAGGAACCAGGCGATGGCATAGCTGCACCAGCATGCCAGGCTAGTGTGCTATTTTAAGTACAGGCAGACTAGTCCAGGCTGTCATAGCCTGTTGATGATGTGACTTCCTTCCCCAGAGAGGATCAGTCTTGGGGTCATGCTACATCAGTCTCTATTAGACAGGTCGTTAACCTCAAAGGTAAAGGACTTCCACCTTTATCTTGATCTTTAAAATTGATGATTCCATCATACCCCACTTTGCAGTGACACCCTGAGGTCTCCAAGCAAATCAGGTGTGAAAACTCCTTGGAAACAGACAATGTGTCCTGAGCCAGTTGAAGCGAGGAACACTTTGGACCAAAGTCCCTTTGGTAAAGTCTCACTTCACCTAGGAGTTTTCTTAAAGTATTCATTGTAACAAACCACATGCAGCATGGATGTGAGGACCCCAAAGATATCAAAAACAAAAAACAAAAGTTCTGAAGGTTTCCACAGCCTAGTCTGAGGGTTAAATGGACGTGCTCTAATAGCTGGCCTACTCAAACTGAAAAGGGCCTTGGCACCCATGAAAAAACTGGTTGCAAAAAAACAAAACTTAAAAAAAAAACAGAAAAGCTACTATCTTGTACCCATCACCAATTTAAATTAAGACTCCTCCTGACAGATGGGACATCAAACAAGATGTGGTTTGCAAACAAGAGAACTGGAGATCTCAGCGGCTGTTACAGTGTAACTGGGTAAAAGATTACATAATTATTTCTCAACAGAAACATTATGTTAAAAGCTTATTAAAAATTCCATTTGAAATAGAAATAATTAAAGTCTATACTAGGTCTTTATTTTGATATGCACTATTTCTCCTACATACTACCATACACCAAACCCTTTTGAGTGAGGTTTTGCTTTAGAACTCCTTAATGCAAAGAGGGTAAATTACATCAACTAAACTTCACAGAATTAGTCACCATTTCATATACTACTCAGGGGAGGCAGAGGACAGAAACCTAAGAATGGCCATACTGGGTTAGACTAATGGTCCGTCTAGCCCAGTATACTGTCTTCTGACAGTGGCCAATGCCAGATGCTTCAGGGAGAATGAACACGTCAATTAGCGAGTGATCCATCCCGTATCAATCATTCCTAGCATCTGGCAATCAGAGGCTTATCCATCTTGGCTAATAGTCATTGATGGACCTGTACTACATAAACTTATCTAATTCTTTTCTGAACCCAGAAGAAAACCCAGACAATTTTCAGTGTTTCAAAGTAATTCAGGTTATCGCATAATCAGTCTCTTATTCTGCAATAAACTTTATGTTTAATTCCATTTTCACCGGTAACAACATATTTGAAGAGTACACAATTTTATCATGTGTGTTAGTTTTCTCTTACTCCCCTTTTCCACCAAATGAGCTTCTGTAAAGTTGTGTTCTGTACTAACATAGGTGCCTTCTATTTCTGGGAGCTCATTTATCTCTGGGTCTTCGGACATAAGTTTTGGTGGAAGTCATCTCAAATGTGTTCTCATCATGAGAAAAAACCACTTGTATTCTATTTTCACAATTTTAATCTTTCAAAGTAGCAGGAGGTGGAGAAGTGATGCAAATTCATGAGATACATGAGCAAAACTGAGAGACAGATCCATAGAATCAGGACTCAACATTCGTCAGTCCTGCAGTCTGAGCTTGGGAGTCTGACACTTATTTCCTCATTGGTTATCATCACTTGCACAGCATGGAAGTGCTTGTTCTCCAACAAGACAGTCAGATTGGGATCCATAGGGAAGGACTGCCCTCTGAAGGCATCAACCGTTTCTTTCTTTAGCTCATAAAACTTTGGATCCAAATGGTAAAGGACAACTCCCTCATATCTTACCACAGCATCGTTTGAACCATAATCACTGCCACTGAACTAGGAGGTAGTGTTCTAAACATAAATAGTTTACCTGAGCCTAAGGTTACCCTAGTTTCCATCTCTGGGGTAAAAATCAAACACTGGATGCCTATTATTTCTACTTGAGCTCTAGTCTAATTCTTGGCGATGGTCAGGGTAAATTTTACTTCTCTGGAGCAGAATCCTTTACTACATCACAGAAAATCTCAGTAGTCATACAGTGAGGAATCGCTTCCCCAGCCAAGCATGCCCAGTTTATTTATTTGATCTGGTGGCACAGATATGGGCCTGGTTCACAAGCTGTGTAAGTTACTAAAGGTGGGGTATCTATTAAAAATAGATCTACTGCTGCAGCTAACTCACACAACGGATTTTATTTTATACACATTTGCAGCATCTACAAGGTGTAAACTCAACAAAAATGCCACTTCCATTTTCTCCATCTCTGCAAAGATCTAAACTGCGTTCTGAAATAATAGGCAATGTGCACTTGATTAGGAAAGAGAAATCTTCAGAAGTAACCTCCTGGTAGGCCTGGGCCACAACTGCCTTTCGACCCAAATACATGGGCATTTTGCTTAGTTTTGAATCACTTACTGTGGAATATTGTCCTTGAATCATCTGAGCCAATGTTCACACAAATTATATGATCAGAGTGTTGTTTAATTCCGTTCCTTATTTAGATGTACAATTTAAAAATGCTACTGTTTCTCTGGTTGCACATCCAATAGCTTTGAGTGTTCGTTCCTGACGACTGAATTGCTCTTGAACTTCCTCCATATCATAATGGAGGTGTGGAAAAAGACATGCACAAAAATAAATTATTGTTTTAGTAAATGGTCATTTGTCTCAATCGCCACCAAAAAACTGAATTTCATCCTATCATAAAAAAACTAATATCCAGTTATGTTATCAAATTCCCTCAGGAAAAAGAGAAAAACCCACAGGCGAATAAGACAATTTCAGTATCATATACAATGAAATTCCAGGGCATCTTACATCTCATGATGCTAAATTAGAACAGATTTTCCTATTGCACTGTCCTCTGATCCATTCAAACCTTCTTCATTCAGCATCACCTCATTACTATTCAATCATGTTAGTTACAAAGGTTTTAGAATCATCATAATGGGGAAAATCAGCCAACTTTCCCATCTGGAAACAATCCCAACTCAGATTAAAGCACGGAAAGGTTAATCTGTTTGGGATTCTCTCAAATTCCCCCTCTCAGCCTGTGACACCCATTTCCAGCCCCAATGAGTCTGATTTAGGATCAAAGCCTGATACCTAAGCACAGAGAGCTGAGAAAGCTGCTTCATGTGACACTTGGGGAGCTGGAGGGATAGAACATGGGGAGGAGACGCTATTGTGGCTCACTCAGAAGCCAATGCTGTTGGAGTGGCAGGAGATTCATGATGGTGATTGGAAAGGAATCCCGCTGACTCATACCATCTCCTCTGGATATCACAGATGCTGAAATGATCCTTTTTTTCTACCATTCCTCCTGCCTTTTTGTTGCATCTCACTATATTCTAAATAAGAAAACTGGTAGAAAAAAACTACCTGCTATTCAGCACAACCACAAACAATGTCAGAACAACTGGGAATAAGAATCTTGTCCCAACCAGGAAATCCGATGACTAACATTCATTTTGCAATGCAAAGCTCAGGGTTTATCTAGACTAGGAAGAGTGATGGAGATCAGGTGAGCACAAGGGGAAAGATAACCACAACCACCGCAGCTGGGTTATGTCTGCCCTGAAAAGATAGTTGTGTTTTTACATCAAAATAGCTAATTTGAGCAATTTAGGCCGTGTCTATATTAGAGACCTTACAGCGGCACAGCTGGATTGATGCAGTCACGCTAGTGTAAAATCTCTTGTGTAGTCGCTCTATGCTGGCGGGAGAGAGCTGTCCCGTTGACATAATTAAACCACCCCCATCGAGTGGCGATAGCTATATGCGCGGGAGAAGCTCTTCCACTGACATAGCGCTGTGTATACACTGCCAATTATGCCGGCAAAACTTATGTTACTCGGGGTGTGTGGTTTTTTCACACCCCTGAGCAACATAAGTTTTGCTGACATACGTGGTAGTGTAGACATGTCCTAACTCAATGTACAGTTCTAGTGGAGACAAGGCACAGATAGTTTTTATCTCACTGTAGCTAGATGAGGTCAACCCTCTCTCTCCCAACTTGGACTGATGGACATTTCTGCCAGGAGGAACACACATTTCCATAACTCATAAGACAAAAGGAGTTGATAGAAAGGATCGCAAGGATTCACCCCAAAGTAAGGTGAGCTGCAAAAGATAGAAGGTGGCAACTCACCAGAAGGGAGCTGAGAGACAACAGTAAAGGAAATGGTGCAATCAACCTTAAAGACCAATATGTGGGAATTAGCCAATGTATTAAAAACACCAAACAACCAACCCAACAAAAAACCCATAACAAAAAAGAAACAAAAAATCTTTGGGCAGCCCTACTGAATACAAGCATAGTGTTATTCGCGTGTGTGGATTCTCTGATGTGAGACAAGCTGTGAGCTATAACTGAAGCCTTTACCGCACTGAGGGCATCTGAAGGGTTTCTCTCCAGTGTGGATTCTCTGATGTATGATAAGCTCGGAGCTCCGAATGAAGCTTTTCTCGCACTCACAGCAAGTGTAGGGTCTTTCTCCTGTGTGGATTCTCTTATGTATGATGAGCTCTGAGCTCCGACTGAAGCTTTTCCCACAGTCAGGGCAGCTATAGGGTGTTTCCCCTGTGTGGATTCTGTGATGTGCAGCAAGGTTTGATCGCCGATTGAAGCTTTTCCCACACTCAGGACATGTGTATGGTTTCTCTCCCGTATGGATTCTCTGATGTGTGATAAGGTTTGAGTGCCAACTGAAGCTTTTCCCGCACTCAGGGCACGTGTAGGGGGTCTCCCCTGTGTGGCTTCTCTGATGTGTGATCATCTGTGAACTATCAGTGAAGCTTTTCCCACACACAGGGCATGAGTAGGGTCTTTCTCCTGTGTGGATTCTCCGATGTGAGACAAGATGTGAGCTGTAACGGAAGCCTTTCCCGCACTCAGGGCATCTATAGGGTCTCTCTCCAGTGTGGATTCTCTGGTGCTTACTAAGATCTGAGCTCCGAGTGAAACTTTTCCCGCACTCTGGGCACGCGTAAGGTCTCTCTCCTGTGTGGATTCTCTGATGTCTGATCAGCTCTGAGCTCCGACTGAAGCTTTTCCCACAATCACAGCATGTGTAGGGTTTCTCACCTGTGTGGCTTCTATGATGCATGATAAGGTTTGAGCTACGACTGAAGCTTTTCCCACACTCAGGACATGTGTACGGTTTCTCTCCCGTATGGGTTCTCTGATGTGTGATAAGCTGTGAACTATGACTGAAGCTTTTCCCGCACTCAGGGCACAAATAGGATCTCTCTCCTGTGTGGATTCTCCGATGTGAGACCAGCTGTGACTTAGAACTTAAGCTTTTCCCGCACTCAGGGCATGAATAGGGTCTCTCTCCTGTGTGGATTCTCTGATGCGAGACAAGCTGTGAGCTAGAAGTGAAGCCTTTCCCGCACTCAAGGCATGAGTAGGGTCTCTCTCCTGTGTGGATTCGTCGATGTGTGACAAGCTGTGAGCTATAAATGAAGTCTTTCCCGCACTCAGTACATCTGAAGGGTCTCTCTCCAGTGTGGATTCTCTGGTGCTTATTAAGCTCTGAGCTCCGAATGAAGCTTTTCCCACAATCACAGCAAGTGTAGGGTCTTTCTCCTGTGTGGATTCTCCTATGCATCATAAGCTCTGAGCTCCGACTGAAGCCTTTCCCACACTCATGGCAAGTGTAGGGTTTCTCCCCTGTGTGGATTCTGTGATGTGTGATAAGGTTTGAGCTGCGACTGAAGCTTTTCCCACACTCGGGGCATGCGTATGGTCTCTCTCCAGTGTGGATTCTCTGATGTATGATAAAGACTGAGTTATGTTTGAAGGTTTTCCCACACTCCAGGCAGATGTACGGTGTTTCTCCTGTGTTGATTCTCTCATGTCTAATAAGGTCTGAGCCTCTACTGAACTTTTTCTCTGATCTGTTCTGACTCTCACAGGCGTTTGCCTGTGCACAACTCCAGGAAACATTCCCTTTGGATCTTTCTGAGAACGTCCCCTGTGCTTCTACTTGCTCAGCATCGTCTTGTTGAGGATTCTCCTCCTCATTCGCCATCCCATCATCTGCTAGGATAGAGAGAGAAACCAGACATAGGTCACTCCCTTTGCCAGAGGAAAAGGGAACCTCAGAGAGAGGAATGGAAGAAAGGGGGGAACAAACGAAAGTAAGTGATGGAGAGATCAAACAAAGAAAGAGCTAAATCTCCCCCAAACCTTTCCCCAAAGGAGAGAGAGGAGGGGATCAATTCTGGGTCTAAATCTCAACCAAACACTCAGGGAGAAAGCAGAGTGGGAAGGGAGCTACTGTCAGTCAGGACAGGTAGGAAGCCGTAAGTGAAGTCTGCCATGAGGATGCCACACCTCCTGAGAACAATCCTGAACTCAGAGAGCTCTCAAGGGCTTTGTAGGAATCCCAAATATTTCCTTAATTCAGGGACAGATTTTGAGTTGGTTTAACTGATTCCTCACCTATGCAGGTATCTCTCAGGGTCTCTCTTTCCTCAGAGTCCTGGAGGTCTGGGACCCATGGCTCCTCCCCTCGGTCCAGCCAGGAGATCTCATCAGGTTTGGAAACTGGAAACCCTGCACAAGTGACAGAAAACGAGTGAGATCAACTGAATTTGTGGGATACTTGTGTCACATTCTGGGGGTGCAATCCAGACGCCCGAAAGGTTGTGTCACCACCTGCCCTGTAAACCTGGGTTCCTCACAATGCTTTGCTGTTGTAGCTGCTAACCTGGGCCGCTGAGAAACAGCCTACCAGAGTGCAGGTCACACCCTGAGTGTTTGTGTAAGGCTACAGCCCTGGCCCAGCAGCCTGTCAGCAACATTCCAGTCCCACTCTGGCCTCCACCAGCCTGGGTTACGATGTGCAGGGTGGCCCCAACACACTCCCCGGCCCAAATTTTCCCCAAAACGCGTGTTCTGCACTGGCCAGCCCTCTCCTGGACAGTTCACATAAGAGGTCTTTTGCCAATCAAGGGACCAATATTTAAGAATTTGCTACTTTAACTGGAGTTAGCAAACACTTCAGTTTGAACACAACACTGGATTCGTTAACTACAAAGAGAGAGATTTGAAATGAGTACAAGCATAAAGTATTAAAAAGTCAGAAATGGTTACAAGAGCAAGAAAGATAAAATGTTTTCTAAAACTTAACACGCACAACTTCGTTCAAGGTAAAATCCTTAGCACATGTTCCCAGGATTGACCAAATTGTCAGGTCAGGATCTCCACCAAAGTCAAAGGACTGGTTCCTTTGTCTTCTTCCCCTGCCCCCTCCCCGCCCTTAAACCTAATAAGTGCCTTGGGGTGTTTTTGCCCCTCTCTTTTATAGTCCAGTCACCCTCTGAAGTGGATTCTACTCAGGATTGCCCCTCAAAGCAAAGTTTATTCAAACAGCAAAGAAGGTGACCTGGAGTCTAGCGGTGAAGGTGGAGCCAGGCTCATTTGTCTCCCTTGCGTATGCTGAAATGCAGATTTGCTTTTGCTCCTGCCATTTCCTCCTCTTGCTGTCTCAAGGACCCTATTACTTATATGCCAGCTGAGGTAAGCACACAGTCCATTGTTTAGGTTAGACTGGGTTAACAGCTTTTGCCTAGTCATGGCTGTGTGGGTTTGAACATCTACTATTATCATCATACAGGCGGAATTCATAACTTTGCATACAATGTTGTTGCAAACATTTCAAGGCATAAAGTCAGACAGGTTACAAGAAAAATACAGATAAAATGCTTACTAACATTTACTTTAAAAACTATCTTAGTTGCAGAGCAAACTTTCTCACCACATGTTTTAGCAGATTACTAACAAAACTCTCAGGTCAGAAACCCTCCGTCAGCATACAGCCACTCTTTCTTTTTATTTTCTCAGGTGCAGGGAATCAGATGGGCAGGGAGAAGGGAAGGTGCCTGGGGGTGTTTGTCATTCCTTTTTATAGTTTTGGTCCCCCTCTTGAAAAACATTTATAGCTGAGAACCAGGAGACAGAGTCCATGTGGAAGGATATTCCCTGTTGTTTTTTTCCCCCCACCTCTTTGAGCTTCCTTTGTTTTCCCTTCCAGTTCGATGACTCTGTTTCCTGCTTAAATGCAAATTAAGGCAAACACACATCCCTTTATTTAGGAGTGACCTCTTTGCCACTTGGCGTGGAGAGCTCACCTCGCATCTTTCCAGCTGATCATGGCGGCTCCACATGGCAAACACTCTCCCGCTTGGACCAATGTGGAGCTGTTGGATCTGCTCAGTATATGGGGAGAGGAGGCTGTCCAGACCCAGCTGTGCTCCAGCCATAGGAACTTTGATACCTACGGGCACATTTCTCTTGGCTTGTGTGAGAAGAGCTAATAATTGGGACACGGTGCCATGCAGAGTGAAGATAAAGGAGCAGAGGCAGGCGTACCAGAAGGCAAGGGAAGCAAACTGTTGCTCTGGTGCTGCACCATAGACCTGCCAGTTCTATAAGAAGCTAGACACTATCCTTGGCTGCAACCCCACCTCCACCGCCAAGAGCCCTGTGGATACTTTGGCGTGGCTGAACGCAGCATCAAGTGGACCTAACGCTGATGACGAAGTCATGGATGAGGAGGTGGAGTTAGCAGATGATGTGTAGCCCACGGCTGGGTCATCATGTGGGATGGCGAGTCATTCTGGAGGTGTCTAGCCAGTCCCAGGAGTCCCACTCTAATGAGCAAGACGCAGGAGAAGAGACCCCTGGTAAGTGATTTTTGGAGTTGATGCTGCACGGTTATGACGGCCAACTTTCCTTTGCTTTGTGTAGTGCGGAAGTGGGTGAGGGGATAGAAATGTACAAGAAAGTGTTTCTGTGTGCTTGGTATGTTACAAGATGTGTATTTTACTGTAATGATTCGATGTTGTGTGTGAACTAACAATCATGCATTTAGGTAATTCTTGTTCTTCTGCAGATATGACCTTCAGGGGAAGCCTCCTACACACTGGTGGACTGCCTCTGCCAGATAAGTGACCAAGACAGAGCAAAGACGACATATTTTGGGAGGTGCTACAATCCCTCCTTGTGATTTTCTGCCCCGTCCCCCAGGCTTCACAAAACATGGTTGTAGTTTGGGGGGCAGGGGTCAGCAGTGACCTCAGAAACGGCAAACCTCAGGCACTGGAGAGCAGCAACAGCAGCAGAGGGTTGGGGGGAGGAGTGGGGGAAGGAAAATGTTGTACTGGTCACATGCCATCACAAGCATACATACACATCTGAGCCACTTCTGCTAAGACTTGCAGTTTGGGACGGGGAAGGCTGGTCCCCAACATTCAGACAACATCCATGTAACAAAGGGGAGGTGGGCATGGCCCCCTAGCCACCTCCGGTTCCACTGCGGGTGACCCCCCTCCCACTGCAGATGGTCCAGCGCCCCTGCGCCATACTCAGCATAGGTGGGACTGCAAACCGGTTCAGTAAATACCTTGTAGAAATGAAAATGTTCCACTTTATACTGGCATGGATTCAGGGGAGTGATTTTTATATAGCAATTCTGCACTACAGCCTGGGTCTGCCCTGACAATGGTTCCTTTGTGCTTTGCATGTGTTATAGCTGAAAGTGTGGCCTTCAACTCTTCCTCCACACTGGCGGAGAGGCTCTCCCAGACAAGATGGAGGCAAAAGAGAACATGTGATATGTTTAATGAGATAATGAATGCCTCTGGAACAGTGGACACAGAACATAAGAATGGCTGTACTGGGTCAGACCAAAGGTCCATCCAGCCCAGTATCTGGTCGGCCAATGCCAGGTGCCCCAGAGGGAGTGAGCCTAACAGGTAATGATCAAGTGATCTCTCTCCTGCCACCCATCTCCACCCTCTGACAAACAGAGGCTATGGACACCATTCCTTACCCATCCTGGCTAACAGCCATAAATGGACTTAACCTCAATGAAATTTATCTAGTTCTCTTTTAAACCCTATTATAGTCCTAGCCTTCACAACCTCCTCAGGCAAGGAGTTCCATGGTTGACTGTGCTCTGTGTGAAGAACAACTTCCTTTTATTTGTTTTAAACCTGCTGCCTATTAATTTGATTTGGTGGCCCCTAGTTCTTATATTATGGGAACAAGTAAATAACTTTTCCTTATTCACTTTCTCCACCCCACTCATGATTTTATATATCTCTATCATATCTCCCCTTAGTGTCCTCTTTTGCAAGCTGAAAAGTCCTAGTCTCATTAATCTCTCCTCATATGGGACCCATTCCAAATCCCTAATCATTTTAGTTACCCTTCTCTGAACCTTTTCTAATGCCAGTATATCTTTTTTGACATGAGAAGACCACATCTGTATGCAATATTCAAGATGTGGGCGTACCATGGATTTATATAAGGGCAATATGATATTCTCTGTTTTATTCTCTATCCCTTTTTTAATGATTCCTAACATCCTGTTTGTTTTGACTGCCACTGCACACTGTGTGGACGTCTTCAGAGAACTATCCACGACGGCTCCAAGATCTCTTTCCTGATTAATTGTAGCTAAATTAGCCCCCATCATATTGTATGTATAGAATGCATTACTTTACATTTATCCACATTACATTTCATTTGCCATTTTGTTGCCCAATCACTTAGTTTTGTGAGATCTTTTTGAAGTTCATCACAGTCTGCTTTGGTCTTAACTATCTTGAGCAGTTTAGTATCGTCTGCAAACTTTGCCACCTCACTGTTTACCCCCTTCTCCAGATCATTTATGAATAAGTTGAATAGGATTGGTCCTAGGATTGACCCTTGGGGAACACCACTAGTTACCCCTCTCCATCCTGAGAATTTACAATTCATTCCTACCCTTTGTTCCCTGTCTTTTAACCAGTTCTCAATCCATGAAAGGATCTTCCCTCTTATCCCATGACAACTTAATTTATGTAAGAGCCTTTGGTGAGGGACCTTGTCAAAGGCTTTCTGGAAATCTAAGTACATTACATCCCCTGGATCCCCCCTGTCCACATGGTTGTTGATCCCTTCAAAGAACTCTAATAGATTAGTAACACGCAATTTCCCTTTACTGAAACTATGTTGACTTTTGCCCATCATTTTATGTTCTTCTATGTGTCTGACAATTTTATTCTTTACTATGGTTTCAGCTAATTTGCCCAGCAAAAGGGCATGGAGGATTGCTCTCAGAAAAAATGGACATGGCGTTCATCCCAGGAGAATGACCATGGCACACCACAGGAGATGCTGGGGATTCCGAAGGAACAGAGACATTTTGAGGCAGCTGGTTGACCTTCGGGAGAAAACCCGAGGTTCGACTCCCTCTTTAGCCCCTGTAGAGCAACATTCCAACATCACTGTACTTCCCCTACTCCCCTACCACACCTCCCACTAGGCAAGGGGGGCACTGCAATATCCCTTCCACTCAGTCCCAGAGGAGGCTGCCAAGAATAACAGCTGCACAAATGCTGATGTATGACAGGCAAGGCCACTGTGCTTTTAAAGAAAAGATGAATATGTTTTCCCAATTTTATTCCATCATCTTTCCAAGATTTAATTCTTGGACAGATCTTTCAGTGTTCATATCTATGTGCAATAAAAGTATGTCTTGAAAATAAAATCATCTTTATTCATTCAAAGCAAGGGGGGGAAGATATGTATGAGAACAAAACAGCAGTCAAAGCAAGTTTCAGACGATGGGTAAGCAGGATACAGAATAGCAGCGTGCATTATTGTGGGTCATTACTAAACTGGGGTTTCAAATGCTCCCTGAGACACATTGCTCCACACTGAGCTCTTCTTAGAGCCCTGGTATTTGGCTGCTCAAAATTAGCAGATAGGGGTGGGGTGTGGAGGAAACTTCTCTCCCTTTGCTTCACATATATTATGAAGATAACAACAAGCAGCTATAATCATGGGGATTTCCCCCCACATCCCCACAGGGTCTAACCTAGTGAGCAAACTGCACCAGCGACCCTTCAAACGGCCGAAGTCACATTCAGCCACCATTCTGCACTTGCTGAACCTATTATTGAACCGATCTTTGCTGCTGGCCAGGTGTCCGGCTTCATGAGTCGCAGGAATAAGGGTTAGGCTGTGTCTCCCAGTATCACTATTGGCATTTCAATGTCACGATGGGTGCTTTTGCAGTCTGGAAAGAAAGTCCCTGCTTGCAGCTTTCTGAACAGACCTATGTTCTTAAAGATGTGCGTCATGCACCTCCCCAGACCATCCCACGTTCATGTCAGTAAAATGCCCCCGCTGATTCACCAGCGCTTGCAACACCATAGAAAAGTATCTCTCTCTGTTTATGTACTCTGTGGCAATCTGGTCTGGTGCCAAGATAGGGATATGTGTGCCATCTATCACCCCACTGCAGTTAGGGTCCCCCCATTGCGGCAAAATAGAAATTGTCATTTGTATGATACCATACTACGACTCTTAGGCCTGGTCTACACTAGGCGTTTATGTCGAAGTTATCGCCGTTACATCGAATTAACCCTGCACCCGTCCACACTGCGATGCTATTTAGTTCGACATAGAGGTCTCTTTAATTCGACTTCTGTACTCCTCCCCGACGAGGGGAGGAGCGCTAAATTCGACATGGTCATGTCCAATTAGGCTAGGTGTGGATGGAAATCGACGCTAATAGCTCCGGGAGCTATCCCACAGTGCACCACTCTGTTGACGCTCTGGACAGCAGTACGAGCTCGGATGCTCTGACCAGCCACACAGGAAAAGCCCCAGGAAAATTTGAATTTGAATTCCTTTTCCTGTCTGGCCAGTTTGAATCTCATTTCCTGTCTGGACATCGTGGAGATCACAGCAGCACTGGCAACGATGCAGAGCTCTCCAGCAGTGATGGCCGTGAAGTCTGTGAATAGAAAGAGGGCCCCAGCATGGACTGATCGGGAAGTCTTGGATCTCATCGCTGTGTGGGGCAAGGAGTCTGTGCTTTCCGAGCTGCGATCCAAAAGACGGAATGCAAAGATCTACGAGAAGATCTCTAAAGACATGTCAGAGAGAGGATACAGCCGGGATGCAACGCAATGCCGCGTGAAAATCAAGGAGCTGAGACAAGGCTACCAGAAGACCAAAGAGGCAAACGGACGCTCCGGATCCCATCCCCAGACATCCCGTTTCTACGAGGCACTGCATTCCATCCTCGGTGCGGCCGCCACCACTACCCCACCACTGACCGTGGACTCTGAGGATGGGATAGTGTCCACGGCCGGTTCCTCGGACATGTTAGGGGACGGGGAAAATGAGGAAGGAGATGAGGAGGGCGAGGCAGTGGGCAGCGCTCACAACGCTGATTTCCCCGACAGACAGGATCTCTTCATCACCCTTACAGAGATCCCCTACCAAGTGTCCCCAGCCGTTACCCCGGACACAGAATCTGGGGAAGGATCATCCATTAAGTGTTGTAAACATCTAAACATTTATTTTTAACAGAACAGGAATATTAACAATTAAAAGAATGGGTTGTTCATGATTACTTTGCCCTAGGCGCTTAACGGTTCAGTCATGGGCAGTGCAAGTTTTGAAAAAAAATCTAGCAATGTCCGGTTTTCCGTGATTGTCCTGCCCAAGCCGCCCTACTGTTTATTCCCTACTACTGCAGCTACAGTAAAATGCGGTCTATATGTCCGGGGATAGAGCAGTAATCCTCCTGGGACATCTCGATGAAGCTCTCCTGGAGGTAATTGGAAAGCCGTTGCATGAGGTTCCTGGGGAGAGCGGCCTTATTGGGTCCTCCGAAGTACGACACGTTGCCGCGCCACGAGACTATCAAGTACTCAGGAATCATTGCTCTGCACAGCAGGACGGCATACGGCCCTGGTCTTTGGAGGCTTTCCCGGAGCATTCTCTCTCTCTCGCTCTCAGAGATCCTCATCAGGGTGATGTCGCCCATGGTGACCTGCTTTGAATTAGGTAGGGGAATGTTAGTGTTGGGACTGCTTGACCGTTCCTTTACAGAACTGTAACCGCTGGTTTGCAGCCACGCAGTGGAGGTGGGAGAGGGGCAGCCGAAAGGGATCGTTCCCAGGGACAGCCGCGAGGGGGTGGGACAGGGGCAGAGTTCCCGCTTGCCGGATTGCTGGCAGCAGGGACTGACATTGCTTTAAATGTGAAATGAGGCCAGTGGTAATATAAAAGTTTTAAACTGCCACAGGTCTACGGCTTACCATGTCTGCCTGCAACAGAAATTCCGTTGTGCTGCCCCGCTTCTCAAATGTGCTGTGCAAGACCCCAGGCACTGAATGCGAAGGCCGAGAATTCGACCTTGTGCTGAGTGCGCATGTGATAGGTGCTGTGCATGGTCTTGTTCACAGAGAAAGACTATGTTCTTTGTTCACAACTACATTTATCTTTCTGAGGAATTCACTCCCTTTTTCCCATTTCCACAGCCCCATCTGTGACTGTCTCACAACCTAGCCTGGCATCACACTCCCAGAGGCTAGCGCGGATTAGGCATAGGAAGAAGAGGACACGGGAGGACATGTTCTCGGAGCTTATGGCCTGTTCCCAAGGCCAGGCAGCACAGCAGACCAGTGGCGGGGAACTTGACCCAAATGCACCAAGCAAACATGGATCGGGAGGAGAGGTGGCGGCAGGAAGACCAGCAGGCGACTCAAACGCTGCTTGGACTACTGAGGGAGCAAACAGACACGCTCCGGCGCCTTGTGGATGTTCTGCAGGAACGGAGGCAGGAGGACAGAGCCCCGCTGCAGTCCATCTCTAACCGCCCTCCCCCGCCACCAAGTCCCATACCCACCTCACCCAAAGTGCAAAGAAGGAGAGGCGGCAGAGTCCGTGCTAACTCTCACTCCACCCCTGCAGAGAGCTCGAGTAGCAGAAGGCTCTCATTCCCCAAAATTTGAAAAGTTCTTTCCTTCCCCCCTGACACAAGCCCCCGTCCAAGTTTCACCTCCCAGTTCCATGTGTAGTTGATAATAAAAAATACGTTTCTGTTAACTACTGTTTCAATCATGTTCTTTTGGAGAAGGAGGGGAAAGGGGGTTGGTAATTAGACAGGACAGTCACCTTTGGCAGGGTACATAGGCGGGGGCAGGCACAGCAGCAGGGCACATAAACAGTGCAGTGATGCAGTGACTAGTTACCCTGGTTAGTCTGGGAGGTGGTTTTCATGTTATGTGGTGGGGGGTGGGTTGCTCTGTGACTTTGTGGCGGGGGAGGGCAGTTACAGATCTTAAGCGGCAGTCCTTATGCAGGATCACAGAGCCACGCAGCAGGGGATCTGTAACCGTCCTCCCCCTGCCACAAAGTCACATAGCCCCCCCATACACACAGTCCCGATCAGGAGGGGTGACAGGCTCCGTTGAAACAACCATCCCACCGCAGCGGAGCCTGTCAATCCTTGAGTTTAGAAGCTTCATTCGCGTCACTACACTACACCCGCTCCGCACCACAGTCTGCGTCCCAGTTTTAAAAAATTCCCGCGAAAACAGTAGTAAAGAAAATGGTGTGCATTAACAAAGTAGAACTATTTTTATTTCGACACGTGTGTTGGAGGGGGGGTGAAGGGGGTATGTAACTGGATAGGATAGTCAACATTAACTGGGTAAAGAAACGGGGGCAGGTTCAGCTTCTCTGTACACAAACTTTAAAGTCACAGGTTACCCTGCTCACTCAGGAACTTTGCTTTCAAAGCCTCCCGGATGCACAGTGCTTCCCGCTGGTCTCTTCTAATCGCCCGGCTGTCTGGCTGTGCGTAATCAGCAGCCAGGCTATTTTCCTCAACCTCCCACCCCGCCATAAAGGTCTCCCCCTTGCTCTCACAGAGATTGTGGAGCACACAGCAAGCTGCTATAACAATGGGGATATTGGTTTCGCTGAGATCACAGCGAGTCAGTAAGCTTCTCCATCTCCCCTTGAGACGGTCAAAAGCACACTCCACTACCATTCTGCACTTGCTCAGCCGGTAGTTGAAGAGTTCTTTTTCAGTGTCCAGGGCGCCAGTATAGGGCTTCATGAGCCAGGGCATTAGCGGGTAGGCTGGGTCCCCGAGGATGACTATAGGCATCTCCACATCCCCAACAGTTATTTTGTGGTCCGGGAAGTAAATACCTTGTTGCAGCCGTCTAAACAGACCAGAGTTCCTGAAAACACGAGCGTCATGAACCTTGCCCGGCCATCCCACATAGATGTTGGTAAAACGTCCCCTGTGGTCCACCAGTGCTTGCAGCACCATGGAAAAGTAGCCCTTTCGGTTAATGTACTGGCTGGCCTGGTGGTCCGGTGCCAGGATAGGGATGCGAGTTCCATCTATAGCCCCACCACAGTTTGGGAATCCCATCCCTGCGAAGCCATCTATGATCGCCTCCACGTTTCCCAGGGTCACTACCTTTCACAGCAGTACATCAACGATTGCCTTCGCTACTTGCATCACAACAACCCCCACGGTAGATTTGCCCACCCCAAACTGGTTCGCGACTGACCGGTAGCTGTCTGGCGTTGCAAGCTTCCAGAGGGCTATGGCCACTCGCTTCTGGACACTCAGTGCAGCTCGCAACCGGGTGTCATTGCGCTTCAGGGCAGGGGACAGCAACTCAAAGTTCCAGGAAAGTTCCCTTCCGCATGCGAAAGTTTCGCAGCCACTGGGATTCATCCCAGACCTGCAGGACTATGCGGTCCCACCACTCAGTGCTTGTTTCCCGTGCCCAGAATCGCCGTTCCACGGCATCAACATGACCCATTGCCACCGTGATGTCCTCGGCGCTGGGTCCCGTTCTTTCTGAGAGGTCTGTGCTACTCTCAGACTTCAGGCCATCACCGCGGTGCCGTAGCCTCCTCGCCTGACTTTTCTGCATCTGCCTCAGGGAAACCTGTATGATAAGCTGCGAGGCGTTGAGAGCGGCCACAACTGCAGCGATGGTCGCAGCGTGCTCCATGCTCGCAGTGCTGTGGCGTCCGTGCTGTCAATGACTGGAAAAGTGCGCGAACTGATTTCCCGCCGGCGCTTTCAGGGAGGGAGGGCGGGAGTGATGGACGGATGACGACAGTTACCCAAAAGCACCCTCGACACATTTTGTTACCCAGAAGGCATTGCCGGCTACACCCAGAATTCCAACGGGCAGAGGGGACTGCGGGAACTGTGGGATAGCTGACCACAGTGCACCGCTTCGAATGTCGACGCTTTCACCGTTAGTGTGGACTCACAAAGTCGAATTACTGTCCTTAGTGTGGACACACACGTTCGACTTTGCAATATCGATTCCAAAAATTCGATGCAAGTAAAATCTAACTACTCTCGTAGTGTAGACAAGGCCTTACAAGAGGAACTTTAGAACTTAGAAATATTCAGACATGGTGTTTATGGGAATGAGCATATTTCAGAATGCATAGCTTCCAATGCCAGAAGCATTGAGAAATAGATCTTTGCTTCCTTGAAAAGAATTTTTGGGCGCTGACTATATATACTTTTCTGTAACTCTCTATTCAGTGTAAAAATTATAACTCACCCAGAGAAAGAAATGACCTTTGGGGAATAGTTCGTCACGTTTGGGCACCACATTTCAGGAAAGATCTGGACGAACTGGAGAAAGTCCAGAGAAGAGCAACAAAAATGATTAAAGGTCTAGAAAACATGACCTATGAGGGCAAGCTGAAAAAAATAGGTTTGTTTAGTCCGGAGAAGAGAAGACAGAGGGGATATAACAGTTTTCAAGTATATAAAAGGTTGTTACAAGGAGGAGGGAGACAAATTGTTCTCCTTAACCTTTGAGGAGAGGACAAGAAGCAATGGGCTTAAATTGCAGCAAGGGAGGTTTAGATTGGGCATTAGGAAAAACTTCCTAACTGTCAGGGTGGTTAAGCACCAGAATAAATTGCCTATGGAGGTTGTGGAATTTCCATCATTGGACATTTTTAAGAGCAGGTTAGACAAACACAGGCAGGGATGATTAGATAGGGTGACCAGATGTCCCGATTTTATAGGGACAATCCCTATTTTTGGGTCTTTTTCTTATATAGGCTCCTATTACTCACCCCCGTCCCGATTTTTCACTCTTGCTGTCTGGTCGCCCTATGATTAGAGAATATTTAGTCCTGCCATGATTGCAAGGGACTGGACTAGATGACCTCTTGCGGTTCCTTCCTGTCCTACGATTCTGTGAAAGCCATCCAGTATGTCCTACACTTTGCCCAGAGTCACTATTCTTCTTAGCAGAAGGCAATTAATGGCCCTGCCTACTTGAATCGCAGCAACCCCCAGGGTGGATTTACCCACTCCAAACAGATTCCCCAATGACTAGTAGCAGTCTGGAGTCTCAAGCTTCCACACAGCAATCGCCACTCGCTTCTCCACTGTCAGAGCAGGTCTCATTTTCATGTCGCTACACTTCACGGCTGGGGAGAGCTCCGCATACAGTTCCTGGAAAGTGGCCTTGCGCATACAAAAGTTCTGCAGCCACTGCTCGTAATCCCATACCTGAATAAAGATGCAATCCCACTAGTCAGTGCTTGTTTCTCAGGACCGAAACCAGCCCTCCACTATGTTCAGCTGCTGGGCGACTGTTTCGTTCCATGGTTTCCAGCAGTGCTACTTGAAGGACATGGTCATCTTCTGTGCGGTAGTTCCTCTCTCAGTTCTGGAAATATTCTACAGGATAAGGCAGGTGTGGTGTCTGCAACGCTCACCACAATACTGCACAGCTGAGTGGGGTCCATGCTTCTCTGGAGACGGCATACACAAGGCTATGGCAGCCTTTTGAAAAAAAGGTGCAAAATACTATGGGCTGCAGATGCAATCAGGGGAGGGAGAAAACGGCATCATGGGATGTTGGAGCCGTGTTTCCAGTCACCCCTGTGAGAATGTTTTGGTCCCATGAGGCATTGCAAGCCCTTCCCAAAACCCCCTGCGGCGAGTTGCACTGCTCCCTGCATCAATGCAAGCGCTGCTAGTGAGGACGCATTCCACCGACACAAGGAGTGTGGTGTGAACATGCACAACCAGCTTAACTCTGGCGGTAGGATGTTGACTTAAGTTTGTAGTAAAAGACATGACTTACGCCTACACTGCAATGTATACACTACCAAGGGTTAGCAGGACCCAAATCTACACAATCTGAAACTGCCATCCCAGGGTCTGAGTGTCCACACTGCATATTGAACCTAAGTAATAAGAATTTTTGAGCCTAAGTCCCACATAAGGGCTCCAGGATCCACACTGCAATACGCAGACCCAAGTCCAACTAACCATATCCCAGACTTCCTAGGGCCCTCCCAAAATATGGCCACTCCAGCTCATTGTTCCTAGTGCAATGTGGAAAACGTGACTGTCCACCCTTGCACGTTACAGGAAGTTATAGAAACCCACCAACCCATCCTCTTGAGCTGTCATTTTGATCTGCTTGCTCCCAGGAACAGGAGCCAGCAACATGGAGGAGTGGAGCTTCCTTGAGATGCCGGTGGGCATTCCAGCGGTATTTTTTGATCCACTGAAGGTACCTGATGGTGTCAATGACAGAGCAGGAGGTTGACGATACAGACATGGAAGACTGGAATTGGCTGATGCTGCTTGTGACTCTTGCTGTAGGATCTGATGCCCGCTACACAGATCAGCACTTCCGGAGCAGGAGAATAATGTACTAGAGAAGGCTCCTATTCCACCGAGGGTGAGTAACGAGCAGTACCTACATAGGCGGAGGGTGAGAGGAAGACGACGGAACTGTGGAGTGGAGGACCTTTGCACCAAATGAGCTGTCTGCCACAGAACCAAACTCTGTAGCGTAATGAGAAGAAAAGATGTGTATCCACCTCCACATGGTCGCCTCATACATGTCCGTAAGAGGCACGTCATGGAGTGCGGCAGTAGTCCATGTTGGCACGCTCATGGAATAGGCCCATATCCCACCTGGTTGGGACCATCCTGATAATTGACAGCAGAGCTCAATTCACCCTGAGACCCATTTCGAGACTCTCTGGGTGGATATGGCCTGCTCTTTAATTCTCTACGCTATGGCAACACATAGCCGGAGAGATTTCAGGAATGGCTTTGTCCTTTGTAGGTTAAAGACCAGGGCCCTACATATATCAAGGAAGTGAAGCCGCCGTTTCTCATTCAAAGCATGTGATTTGGGAAATCAGGTAGGTTTATGGGTAGGTTGAGATGGAAGCAGGAAACCACCTTTGGTAGAAATTTGGGATGCATGTGAAGTGAGACAGCTCTCTACTTGCATTCAGAAATATAGCTTATGCGCAAATGGTGTTGCATGGAGGACTGCACTGTCGGAACAGGTGGATGGCTCTATGGACTATACAATGTTTCTGAGGAGGTTCATTGGCAAGTGAAAGGAGTCATCTGTCTTTTGACTGAAGAAGTGTGATTCATCAAAAGGGAGATCGTCAATCGTGTTCTGCACTTCTCTAGGGAAACCAGGATTCCCTCCTCATGACGATTCCAGTTGCCAAAATGCACAAGGAAATGTCTGCTGAATCAACCACAGCCTGAAGTATCAACTTTGCGAGCAACTTGCCTTCCTCTAGACTTGATAGGAATTGGCCATGATCTTGTTGAGGTAGCTCATTTGTCATATGTCCATACTGTAAGAAGTCGTATTTGGCCATCACTGCCACGTAGTTTGAGATCCAGAACTGGAGGCCGTCCGAGGAGAAAACCTTTCAACCCACAAGGTCCAGTCTCTTGCCCTCCTTGTCAGCTGGGGTGGAGCGTGGGTGCTGTTGTTTAGCTCACTCCATAGCAGCCTGAATCACCCGGGAATTGGGCAGAGGATGACAGAATAGAAACTTGGAACTCGGGGGGGGAGGAAGGGAGGAGAGCGAGGACACTGTACCTCTTTTCTGTCCCTTTTGGGGTGGGGGTGCACATGGGCAGGGGATGGCACATAGTGTGTGTCTGTTGGAGAGCGTCCTCGTTTGATAGGCCCACCCTGGCCGGTACCAATGCGTGCAAAATGTCCAGTAGGTGGTGCTGCCTGTGCTGCACCTCCTCCAACGGTATTTCGAGAGCATAAACTGTCCTTCATAGCAGCTCTTGAAACTGACAGTAGTAGTCTGGGGGAGAGGAGAGAGTTGATGACACAGCCTCGCCTCGGGATGACGAGAGAAATCCCTCCGGATCTGTCAGTACCATCGGGGCCGGGCTGATTGGGGCATCGTCCAATCCGGATTTCAAACGCCTTCTTGTCGAAGGACAGGTCTGTGTTACAGAAGAGGATTTCCGTGCTGAACAGGACTGTTCTGAAGGCGAATATTGGGGCCACGAGCTCTCATATGGCCAAACCGGTTGTGGTGCCCAGGGACTCAGGTACCAGTTCCTCCTGGATTCAGTCTGATGTACTGGGGGGTTCCGTGGCCAGGATTCAACTGCGTCCCAGGGCTGAGCTCCATGAGGTGCTTCTTGCAAGGGGTGGGTGGGTTGGGGGGGGGATGGGCTCTGTTTTCCCGCGTACGGGCAAGGAAGTAGAGAGAGATGCTGCACCTAGATGTGGTGTGGGTTTCCCACAAGCAGTACAGACAGCATTGGTGCTCGTCGCTGAGGGAGAACAAATGAGGACAGGAAGTGCAGATTTTTAATCCCGTCCTCTTAGTAATAATCCAGCATCCAGACCTGGAGGGGACCCAGATCCTGAGCCTTGCGGAACTTTTAGAAACAAGAAAAATCACTACAGAAACCAAGAAAATCCTGACTATAGAGAATACCCAGACACGGGTGCTGGGGGCGAAGTGGGGAGTTGGGGATTGTTTGGTGGGAAACCGCTGGAATAGTATACCCAGTCCTTAATCCTACAAAACGTTCAAAAACAAGAAAACTACATAAAACAAAGTCCTTGCAATGAGATGCCTGGACCTAGCATAACCCACAGCCATCTTGTAGGCTCAGCCACCATAAGTTGGAAACAAAACTAGAGTCAGGGGAATTCGGCCTTGTCATAGGCAGACAGATAGGAAAGTATTAGCTGCAGCGCTACTAACTGGAGATAGACTGACATTCACAGTGTCCTGAGAATGGGGAGAGAATGGATAAGTTAGCCTTGAGTTTCTGTCTGATAATAAAAAGTAAGAAGTTTTGCTGTTGCTAAAGAAATTTTAAATAAATAGTTAGAAAGTGTACTTTAAATAGGCAGAGAGTCCCAGTCTACTGCTGGTTAAGCAATTCTACCCTGACAGTGTATTCCACTAACAAAGCACAAAGATAAGTAGACACTGAGAAGTTTTAACTAACTTTGAAAAACACAAAAGCTAATGCAATACGTGGTCTTAGGCATGTGAACACCCTTATAGTGAAAATGATTGGTTAGTGTGTTTGCATAGCTATGTCTTAAGTAAAATAATTGGTTAAAGCATAGATAAGAGAAATCCTCATTTTAATTATAATGGGGGTCTGGAGACAGGATCATTGGATCTTAACTCCGAGACACAGCTCAAGACCAAAGGTGCCAGGACTTTTACCCCTGCACGACCATATTGCGCAGAAGACGGAGCAGATGCTGATTGGCCACCGGGAGACGTCCAGCTGTCTTTGCTGGGAGTGGTGAGCATTAGATGCTTGGCGTGGGTATTCTGTTGATGTGTCGCTAATACATACACACACATCTTTAAAGGATATTACTGTGTAAGGCTCTTTCACTGGGAACAGGGATATTGGCCCTGAGCCTAGGGAGGGGTAAAGTTGGGCCTCTGGTCCCTGCGTACACACAAGGATGGGTAGGGGGTGGGAGCGTTAAATTGTGCGGGTTACATCCTGACTAAATAAAGAAAATGCGTCACCAGGGACGAGGGGACAGCAGAAGCTCTGACTTGGACCGGGCAGCGGTGAGAGGGAACTGGAGACGCAGGCAAAACCACAAGGCAACGCAAGGGCGCACACGTGACCCCACACGTGACCCTACGGACACTACTACTATAAAAAGCTCAGCTCTGGGAGCATGTTGCATGCGCATTAGCCACAGTGGAATTCAATAGGGACCATCCCTCAAAGAAGAACCTGCTTTAATCAACACACACGGCATTGACGAAACTCTGTAGTGCAGACGTTGCCATAGTTAGGTCAGCCTAGCCCCCACTATAGACACAGCTGGGTCTGCGGAACAATTCTGGGCTGACCACTTTCAGCTGTAGCGCTTGCAGTGTAGACATGCTTTTAGTTCCAAGCGAGCTCTCTGCGTGAGCCCATGACAGCTCTGTAACAAAAACACCTCATGTGTCCTGGTCTTTACACCCAAATTATAGTAATTTCGAGTACAGAGGGAAACTGAGGGATGTAGTGGAATCACAGAAATATTACCAACATTCCCACATCTATCCACATCCAATGGTCATAGCCCTCAGAGAGAAAGAAAAGGGTAGGGGCTAGATTTTAATGCAGACCATAAGGATAAATTAAAAATATAATTATTTGTTGTGCCATTGGTCATTTAAAATTTGTGTACATCTAAAAATACTGGGATAGGACATAAGCCGCGGGGGGCAAGACATGGAAACCAGTTTACACATGTACAAGGAGTAAAGGTATAGAGTTATTACTACAGAGGTTCTTTAGAGAACCCACAGTTTCCAATAACCAAAGGGACAGGAATGCTTACCCAGCGAGGCCACATTCTCATAGTTCTCCTCCATGACGTCTCTGTAGAGGGCTCTCTGAGCGGGGTCCAGCAGAGCCCACTCTTCCTCGGTGAAATACAGAGCCACCTCCTCGAAGGTCACCAGCCCCTGAAAGAGCAAGAGCCCAACACTTAGTACTTTAGTACGACCCCAGGATTCCTGGGAGAGCAGGAACAGGAAAATGGAAGCTCTGGGAGGGACATGGTCGCACAGTCCCACTCCCACCCTGAGCAGCCAGGAGGCATCAGGTTGAGGGGAGAAAAAGAGAGCCCCTCACGCTGCCCAGTGGGGGCAGGGGTCATCATATTCATCACACACCTACTAACCAGAGGCTGATATAGGAAATGGAGTCACTGGCAGGGTCAGGGACAGCCTCCTGGCAGGAATCCCAATATCCCCCCCATAAAATTATATATAAACAAACACCTGGAAGAAGGAGGAAGTCAACAGGTAAAAATGTGAGAAGCTTGGAATTGTAGAAAATTAATAAGGTGAAGCAAAGCAACAAATGGAGAATCTATGGCCAGCAGAATTAAGGAAATATGAAGGAGGGTTGTGTTTATTTTAGCATATTAATAACAAAAAAAATCCTAACTATGTTATTGGTCCATTACTAGATGGAAAGGACAGAAACATCAATAATAATAATAATACAGAAGAAGTAAAAATGTTCAGTGACTATTTCTCTCCTGGATTTGGGGAAAACAAGCAAATGATGTTGTGATATTTTTATGACAATGACACTCTTCATTAAAATCAGAACTCATGAGGACGTTAAATAGAAGCTCCTAACATCAGACGTTTTTGAAATCAGCAGTTCCAGATATCTTCCATTCAAGAGTTTTAAAAATGCAGGTTGAGGAGCCCTCTGGACCATTAATGCTGTTTTTCAAGAGCTCTTGGAACACTGCGGAAACTCCAGAAGACTGGAAGAAAGCTAAAGTTGCCCCAATATTTACAAAAATTGTAAAAGGGATGACCAGGATAATAGGTCTGACTTCGAACCTGGGAAAGATAATGGGAGGGGGAGGGGGAGAAGGGTTTAATGAATTAAAAGAGGGTAATATAATTCATTCCAATCAACATAAATTTAGGGAAAATAAACCCTCACAAACTAATTGGATTTTTTTTTTTTTTTGGGAAGGAGGTCAGAAGTTTGGTTGATAAAGGAATAGCATTAATGTAACATACTTTGATTTCTCTAAGGTATTTGACTTGGTACAGCATGATACTTAAACTACACCACCACAAAATTAACATGACACATTAACTAGATTCAAAAGCAGCTGATACATTTCAAAATGTAACTGTAAATGGTCACATGGGCATGTTTCCATTGGGGTCCCACAGGGATCGGTTATTGGCCCTCTGCTATTTAACTTGCTTATCAATGACTTGGAAGAGAACATAATATCACTGACGAAGTTTGCTGATGACATAAAGTTTGGAGAGTGGTAAATAATGAAGTGTGTTAGTTGGTTTGGGTTGCAGCACTGGGAAGTTTTTGCAGCCCTGGCCAGGGGGTTATTTCCTGTTCCACAAATAGGGGAAAGTTCCACACGCAAACCCAAGGAGTCTGCTCCTTCAATGTGGGGCCTAATCCGAATTCATTCTGGCAAGTTTGTCCTCTCTCTTTCCCCACCCTGGTTATTTCCTGCCCTCTCCCACCTCCAGCAGCTCCCACCCTCCTGTACATTTACTGCCCATCTCCCTCCAGCCAGAACCCACCACCAGCTCTGTGATAATCCCATACCTCAGCTACCTCCGCTGCAGCCATTGCCTTTCCTCTGGAAGGGTGGGACGATCCAGAGCAAAACATGGACGTTATTCTGTAGCCTGTCGGGGCGAAAAGAACAATTGGAAAGATTTCAGAATGGGCTTTTGTCCATTTCTTCACAGAGCCCCACCAGACTTTTTTCCCTGGAAACTGATATTGTAGGCTCTGCCACACTGGAAAACAGTGACTTTATCAGAGGTAGGTCTTCCCACCAGGATTAAACCCCCCCAGGCCTGGTCTACAAAGACCTGGTCTACACGAGGTCAGCGTAAGCTGCATTGCATTGACTTAGTTGCACATGTATCTGCACTTAAGTTTGTCTCCCACCAGTGTAAACTGTCCATTATGCCAGCACGGTAACACCACCTCCCCAAGCAACGCTGAGCCATGGTCAATGTACTAAGATCAACACAGTGCAAGTGTAAACACTGTGTTACCTGTGCCGACCCTAACAGGTCTCCAGCAGCTATCCCACAATGGCTCAGGGCAACAACTTCCCACCTAAACAATGAGAAACTGCTGCAGATAAAATGGATGGGAAAACACCCCAAAGCTGAGGAGATTTTAAATTGACACTGGACAATTTGAGAGAAAATGGAGAAAAATCTGAGGAGAAAGGAGAATTAGTCAATAATTTGAGAAAATAGGGAATTTACATGGATTTCCTATCCACAATTGATAGTTAGAGAAAAGGGGTACAATTGAGGAGATTGTTGCCAATTTTAGAGGGGGGGGGAAGCAGAGGAGATTTCACCCCCCCTCTCTCTGTAATCTCTGGCCTGTTGAGAGATGGTGAAATCTGCCATGTCAAACTCTCCCCTCCCTCCATCTCTGTCTTCCCCCCCCCCCTTTTCCTTCCTGACACCTCCATCCTCCAGACACACAAAGGGCAAACCCCACTGGGGCCCAGTCTCTTCCCCTCCTGAATCCCCCAGTTTGCTCCCTGGGCAGATCCTGGCAAGAGCTGAGGGCAGCCGCTTCACTGCTGCACAGGCAGCTCCCAACCCTCCCTCAGGGACATTCACAACCAGGGAGCACATACCCAGGGGCTGTGAAATCCGAGGCTCCCGGGACATTTGTACAGAGTCACTTCCCTGCCCAACCCCAGCACTTTCCCTGAGGTCTCTGGCTCAGTGGTGGGTGTTGGCAGAGCCCGGGGCGACTGTAGGGGGCTACTTCCAGCCGCTGGAGAAAGTCTCTCCCCTTGGCTGGGCACCGAAGGCGCTTTAACGAAGGTCTCTCCATGGCACAGACCCTGCTGGGGCAGAGAAGCTGCTCGGCCCAGCGTTCCCAGATCACACTGGAGGCAGCAGCATGTGACCCAAGAAACTCAAACCCAACACTTTGAGTGGAAAGTGAGAGAGAACAGCCTCCCTTCCGTCAGCAACAGCCAGCGCCCCTGGTGACAGTAACTAATGACACCACCTCCCCCATGTTAATCCAGAGTCACGCTGTGTCTTTATTGCAGTGTCAATCCAGACACTGGAGTCAATGAGACTGGAAATGTGGTATAGGAGGGAGGAGCCAAAATCCTTTAAAACACATAATGGGGGATCCCCCCTTCCCCACCACCGCTGCTCCCCACATCTGGGGCAAGGACTCAGGGTGATTTGCCAACCACCGTTTGGGCAGGGATGGGGGTTTGGATGGAAAGTGAGGGAACACGGGGCCATACCTGGATATAACGGGGGCGGGGACGCAGGGCCGGATATAACAGGACGCGGGGCCGGTGTCGGATATAACGGGCGGGGCGGGGCGGGGCGGGGCGGGGGGGGGAGGAGGGACGCGGGGCCGGTGTCGGATATAACGGGGCGGGGGGGGGGGGAGGGGGCGCGGGGCCGGTAACGGATATAACGGCCGAGGGGGGTGAGAGCCCCGGGCGCTGACAGCAGGTGAGGGACACGCAGCCCCCGCGCTTCGCACCGCTCGGGGCTGTGAATACGGGAGGGGCGGGCGCCGGGATACGCGGCCCCCCCGCACTCACCCGCTGTCGGTCCCCGGGCCCGGCTCTGCCGCGCGCGCAGGGCTAGGGGCGGGGAAACGCCCCCTCTCCTCAGCGCGAGCTGCGCCTGCCCGGAAACTACCGCTCTGTGGCGCGCGGGGCCTACTGGGAAATGGAGTCTCCCGCCGGCTCTGGGCGGGCGCCGCGCATGCGCAGCGCTCAGCGACTACTGGCTCGGGGGGTCTGGTTCTGACCGTCTCCCTAGCAACGCTGCTGAGCCCGCGAACCCCGGGAGCAACCGCCCCCCTCCCTGCCATGGGGCCCCACCCCTGTTCTGCCCCCAGCCCCCTTTCCCCAAGGCTCCGCCTGACTCCGCCCCTTTTCCCAAAGCCCCGCCCCTGCCCCTCCCCTTCCCCAAGGCCCCGCCCCCTGGGCAGAAGCTGGAGCTGCCTGGGGAGTCTGGGCCACTCTGGGGAGCCCCAGACCCTCCCCCTGCCCTGGGCGCTGCGCCCTGGGGGGGGACACGGGCCGGGGGCGGCTATTACCCCAGATGCTCAGGGAGGCAACCCCAGCGCAGCTTCGTTTGCGTAAGAGCTTTTGGTGAGGGACCTTGTCAAAGGGCTTCTGGAAACCTAACTCCACTCGATCCACTGGATCCCCCTTGTTCACAGGCCTGTCGACCCTCCCAACCAATTCTAGTAGATTGGTGAGGCCTGATTGCCCTTTACTAAAACCAAGTTGACTCTTCCTCAACCAATTACGTTCATCTCTGTGTCTGACAATATTGTTCTTTATTATACTTGCAACCAGTTTGCCCGGCACTGAAGTCAGGCTTACAGGCCTGTAATTGCCGGGATCACCTCTGGAGCCCTTGTTAAAAATTGGCATCACATTAGTTATCCTCCAGTCATCTGGTACAGAAGCTGATTTAAATGATAGGTTGCAGACTACAGTTAGTAGTTCTGCAATTTCGCATTTGAGTGCCCTCAGAACTCTTGGGTGAGACCATCTGGCCCTGGTGACTTATTGCTGTTTAATTGATCAATTTGTTCCAAAACCTCCTCTAATGACAGCTCAATCTGGGACAGTTCCTCAGATCTGTCACCTAAAAAGAATGGCTCAGGTTTGGGAATCTCCCTCACATCCTCAGCCGTGAACACCGATGCAAAGAATTCATTTAGTTTCTCTACAATGGCCCTATCGTCCTTGAGTGCTCCTTTAGCACCTCGATTGTCCAATGGTCCCACTGGTTGTCCCTTACATAGGAGTAACTGCTACCAGTAGCAAATTCCTACAGGGAGCAGTTACTCGTAAAACAATATGATTATAACACAGGGTGACTGAAATGAGACCAATTTCAAACAACAGGGACAAAATGCAACACTGCATTGGCTGGGAATCAAACCCAGGTCAACTGCTTGGAAGGCAGCTATGCTCACCACTATACCACCAATGCATTTGAAAAGAGTGTGTCATGTAGGTGTGAACTGTGCAAGCAAAGCAGAGACAGCCACAGAGCTAATGAGCAGGATGGGTTTGAGTGGTGGCAGCACATTAGGTCTGGGCAGAGGCAGGGTCCCAGACTGACTGAATAATGGGGAGAGGGGCTCTCTATCCCGGCAGGAGTTGGACCCAGTTCCACTCCTCCCCTAAGAGATGGCAGATGAAGATAAATTCATCTGACTTAAAAAGGAAGGAGGCTGCTCCTTTTGAAAGAAAATGTTTGTGTTCCTTCCTGCTCGGTATAGAGAGGTTTCATGTTGTGGCTGCCACTGAATTGAAGGAGGGAGATGATTTTTTTGACAAGGACGGATGCCTCATTCTATGGGTGTTTGGTACATGCAGGCAGCCCCTGTTCCTGCCTCTTTCCTGGGGAAATCAAGTTACTGGACCAACTACCAAAACTTTTTACAGAAAGGTGGGAAAAGGAGATGGCCACACGATGGTGCCAGGACATAAGGAATGAAACACAACACGCGTCTTCTATGTGCAATCAGTCTTGAAAAGTGATTGATCTCCACTCACTTGTATTTGAAGTGATGTTCAGTTTCACCCTGGGCAAACTACAAGGCTCAAGCAATTTCATGGATTGTGACACTAGGACTGAAGGACTATTTAGTGTTATAAGAAATTGTAAAACACAAAACAAAACAAAAAACAGTTCATCTAAACTTGAGCTGCCTGTGATGAAAGGTCGGTTTCCCCAATTCAGTTCCAAATGCTCTTCTAGAATTGCCCCTGGGTTCCCTGCATGCCACAGCAGGAGTGAAAGCAGAAACCCCAGCTCTGCCCTTAGCTCCATGCTGATTTTTCACAGTGGGTGGAATTGAGTTTTTTGTGGCCGGTTCTCTGAGCACCAGAACTACCATCCTCTTCCCAGCCCAACCCGGGCTGCTTCCCTGCCCCAGCCTCTGCCCCGCTGGGGGCACTACATGCTTTAGGGTCATAAGGAACCAGCTGAAGCAATCTTGGACCCATTAGTGGTTAATTCGAGAACTCATGGTAGAGCACAGGTAAGGTCCCAAAGGACTGGAGAATGGGAAACATTGCTCCCTGTTTTAAAGAATGATCTTGAGAATTAAAGACCAGTCAAGCCAATCATCGATCCTGGGAAAGAGAATGGAAGAAATGGTTAAACTATCAATTGAGACTTGTATGGTTATAAATTAAAGCTAGGAAGGATTTGTCAAGAAGAAATCATGCCAAACCAACCTAAGTTCCTCTCTTGACAAGGTTACCAGCCTAGTGGGCAGGGGGAACCAGTAGACATGCTGTATCTTGATTTTAGTAAAGGGTTTTCACAATCCCACGTGATGGTCTCATAAGCAAAGTTGGAAAATGTGGTCTGATGAAATGACAATAGGGAGGGTGCACAACGGCTTGAAAGGCTGCAGTCAGAGAGCAACTAGCAATGGTTCACTGTCAAACTGGAAGGACACATCCAGTAGGGTCCGGTGGGTCCTGGAGTGCTGGGGGGGGAACGGGATGGGGATGAGGACGGGGACGGGGGTGGGGGGAGCTGAGATTGACTGCCGGTGGAGTCGGCACCTATGCCCATGTCTCCTACCGACAGTGTCCATGTGAAACATTCCAGCCCTGGTTGGTAACAAGGGGCGGAGGGGAGTGCCAGCCGCAGGTCGGAACGTTTGAATGAGCTGGGAAATCAGACACTTTTGTGTGACCTGAATAGGAAATGGAACTGGAACCCTAAGCTACTAAATAATCATCCAATTACCCGATCTTCTTCGCCTTGTGAAATGCTGTTGCAAAGCAGCTGCAGCCGAGCCCTGGGCACTGGATTCAATATGCCAGACCATTATTGTTCGCTCCGGGGTAGGGCATTGGCATTCTGATGTCAGGCCATGTTGATTTTGAACTTTCACCAATTTTATTATTGATCCCTTGAAAAGGAAACTTTCCTGAGGTGTTTCCTGCCCCGGGGACTCTGCATAAGGAGCAGAAATGGCAGTCTTGGGAAGACGCTTTCCCCCCGTTAGCTGAAGGTTCTCCCCACACACACACACATTCTCCCCTGATCTACAGTGCCATGTTATGTCAATACAAGGCAACCTTTGTGCATGTGTCTACACTAACATTTGGCTCCCTGTGATGGGGTGGGGGATGACCCCATCCAGTGTGGGGTGAGTGCACCCAATCCTTCGAGCAACCCTCTGACTCTAGGCAGTGAGAGCTAAGGGCTAAAGTCAATAGGGCTGCCCTGATCTTCAGGGCTGTAAGGCCTAGTGGTCAGAGTCAATATAATTGCCCTGATCCACAGAGCACTAGGGCCCCGTGGCCCAAGTCAATGGTGTAACCCTTCTCTGCAGGGCAGCGAGGTTTGGCAGCCAGAATCAATAAGGCTACTCTGGTTTGCTGGGCAGCAAGGCCTAGTGACCTGAAAAGGCGGGGCTACCATCCCGGGGTGGAGGATGGCCAGTGAGTGGAGTTAATTCAGCTTTCAGCCTGAGTCCTTCACCCACATTCGTTACGGCAATCCGCCACCATGTCCTGCCTCAATTTCACACACAGAAATAATTTCCTTTGCACAGATCCATGAACAGCAAAACCTCCCTGGGTCTCTTGTCTGAGCCAGGGTATTGAATTGCATTGAAACCTTCTCTCCTGCAAGGGCAATGGTCAGACAGAGGGGACGTGGCCACCTGCATCCCCGACAATGAGATATTGGTTCAGCTCTTTCCTCATGCTGGAGCTGTTATTCCATGGAATGTCAGGGATGGCATAAAACTAGTTCATTCTTGCTACGAGAGAGAAAAAATGGGGGGCCTTAATTGTCATGGTTTGATTACATAAAGTTTAGGGTTTAATTAAGATAGAAAAAATAATTACTGATTCCTCTAAATAATACTATAAACTTGAAATTAGAACAGAGATAAACCTTGTCAGGAACGGCTAATTTTCCAAATGATCCTCACAACATTATTCATTTCCACGTCACCCCCATAGGAGGTCTGGGCATCGCCAGTTTACTGCTCTGCATCCACCTTCCCACTAGATACGTTGGTTTTGGTTATTCCCAGTTTGGGAAAATTGTAAAGTGCAGAATTTGAATAGTGGAGCTGCTGTCCTTCCTGCACCCGCTCACCACTGCTCTACTGCATGTCAGACTGAACCCGCCCCTCACTCAATCTGCTCTGCGGGATCGTTTCACGCTGCATGGAGCAGAGCGTGGGGTGGGCAGTCTGTGGGTGAACGGTTCCTATTGTCTCTCTTCATTCACACAGAGCTGAGATTCTGTGGTCCTGGGCCTGACGTGGAAATGTCTTGTTATGGAAACTTCAAAGTGAAAACCCCTCCCCCAAATCAGTCCCTCTCAGTGAGCTGTGAGGACAGGAACCTTTAGGGTGAAAAAACTCTGGGAATGAGGGGGAGAAAGTCAAGTCTTGAATGAAGTGTGACAATGTTAAAATTAATAGGGAATATTTTTGCGGGGAGGGGGACAAATTCAAGACAAATTCAGCCACTGCTTGTCAGAAACAGAATTCAAACTCACTTCTCCACAGGAAGTCTCTAATTTAGATACACTACCACATGCTGCTCAACCATCTTAAAAGCCAGGAGAAAGGAGGGCAGCATGGCACCTAACCAATGTGGAATCTGATTCCTCCAAGGGGCGAAGGCTATCCTTCTTCTATCCTCGCTAAACAGCCCTCTTCCTTGGATTGCCCTTGCTGGGGATCAGGATAGGGGAAAACCAGTGTCTGAGGATTAATTTAAGACCGTATTTTGATTTTAGAGGCAGACAAGATCTCTATGGACAACTGGTCTGACCAGCTGCATAACAGAGTCCAGAGAATTTAACCCAGCGAGTCCAACATCCACCCCGAAATCTGAAGGTTGAACTAGGACAGATCATTCAGAAAATCATTGTGTTTGGATGTAAAGACTTTACATGTTACAGGGGGAAACTGGCCCTTATTTCAAGTTTGCATCCTGCAATTTCTACATCTAAGCATAGAACCCATAGGGTTACCAGGGACTGCAAGGGTCATCTAGTCTAACCCCCAGCCAAGCTGCAGGATTTGTTGTGGCCAAACCATCCAAGACAGATGGCTCCAGCCTCCTTTTGAAACACGCCAGTGAAGGAGTTTCCACAAACTAGAGAGTCAGTTCCATTGTCCTACTGTTCTTACACTAAGGCTACGTATTCACTACCCGCCTGAATCGGCGGGTAGAAATCGATCTCTTGGGGATCGAATTATTGCGTCTCGTTGGGACGCGACAATCGATCCCAGAATCGACACTTGTACTCCACCAGCGCAGGTAGGAGTAAGTGCCGTCGACAGGGGAGCCGCGGAGGTCGATTTGCTGCCGTCCTCACAGCGGGGTAAATCGGCTCGGATACGTCAAATTCAGCTACGCTATTCGCGTAGTTGAATTTGCATATCTTAAATTGACCCCCCCCTCCCCCGGAGTGAAGACGTAGCCTTAGGAAGTCTCTCCTGACATTTAATCTAAATCTGCTATGCTGTCATTTGAACCCACTGCTGCTTGTCCTGCCCTCTGTGACAAGAGAGAACAACTTTTCTCCATCTTTGTTATAGCACCCTTTCAAGTATTTGAAGACTGCTATCATATCCTCTCTGAATCTCCTCTTTTGCAAACTAAACATACCCAGTTCCTTCAGCCTTTGCTCAGAAAACTCAGCTCAGCATTGGCTGTGAATTAAGCCCAGGCCTGCTGGATGAATTCTCCCACTTAACCACAATTGTGCAAAATATAAAAAATGGACCTTTGCATTATGGGCCCTGCTCACTGCCAGGGCCCCATTCTGCTGCCGGGCACAGGGGTGTGGCTGACACTCCCGGGAGCTCTGTGTTTCTAAATCAGAGTCTGGAGTTCTGTGTTTCTGGTCAGAACGGGATTATCTGGCAGTTCCTTAATGAATGGGATTAGAGGGCTCTATTTCTATGTGTCCTTTGAGGGTGTGGAGCAATGCCGGGGAGGTTAAATGGCACAGAGCTGGGGAGCAGGGTGTGGTCCCAGGTAAGTAGTAGTTGTGCTCTGGTGAGACCGAGCAGGGGAGGGGCTTGTGCAAGGTGTGGTGTTTCCATGCATGTCTAATATTTAATACAACCCCATTATTAAACCACCCATGGATGGGAATATAAAAGGAACTCTTTGAACTAGGGTGTGTCCTTCCCAATCCTCAAAATGACTGGCTCCAATACTCTATTCTCAGAGGGAGTATAGCTCAGTGGTAGAGCATTTGACTGCAGATCAAGAGGTCCCTGGTTCAAATCCAGGTGCTCCCTTAGGAGCTGTTTTTTATTTTTAATATAAATATATTTGCATATCCATCTCCAGTATGCTCAGCAGTTCCACTGAAAGTGGGGGCAGGGCTTGTATAATGTCCACAAACCTAGCGAACCTGTCCGTCAGTTGAAATCAGATCCAATCCTCCAAGTGTGACACACTGTACCCCAAGTAACACCCTGAACCCCCATATTCACCACTGTTCTAGGGTTAGGATAGGTTTTGTACAAAGTATGCCTTGTGAGGTATCATTTGAAAACTCATAATCTACTGAAGATCATTTTCCTGTTAAAACGTGTGCACCAGCATTGTCTGTGAAGCTATGAGATTTTACAATATGTTTGTTACTGAAGTATGTTGTAATTCTGACACCTCAGTGTCAACAAAGGCCTGACCACAGGGGTTGGAAAACTATTAGCTACTGAAGTTACCAGTCACCGTCAGGGGGACTGTAAGCAACGGATTTGCATGTCATCCCCGAAGACGTCTCAAATATCATGTGCCCAGAAGGAGGGAACAGGGGCGGCAGGTTTGTAGAAATTTTGTTGCTGCCCAGAACCCACCTCCCCAACTCAGCCCCCCACCTGCCTAAGGCTCAGGGAGGGAGTTTGGGTGGGGGAAGGAGGTCTGGTTTGCAGGCCCTGGGCTTGGGCAGGGGATTGGGGTGCAGGATGGGTGAGAGATTGGGCTCTGGGAGGGAGTCTGGGGTGCAGGCTTTGGGATGGAGTTTGGGTGCTATGTGCAGGCTCCAGGCTGGGACAATGGCTGGGGGTACAGACTCTGGGAGGGAGTTTGGGGGCGGGAGGGGGTGTAGGTTCTGGGAGCGGGTGGGGAGGTGCGGCGCTTACCTGCGGCTCTTAGACAGGGTGGGCTGGGGGTCTCCACGCCCTGCTACACCCTGGCACTGCCCCCGCAGCTTCCCATTGGCCGCAGGGGCGCTTGGGTCAGGACACAGACCCACCCCACGCAGGGACTGCAGAGAGGGGCTGGCAGCCACGTGGAGCGAGCAGACGGGAAGCTGCTCAGCTCCGCTGCACTGCCGGTGGTGAGTGGGGGTCCCGGGCTGTTTTAAATAGCCCGGGGGACGCACGGAGCGGGGGTGCCCAGTGGGGCTGAAGGAGAGACCCGGCCTCAGACAGTGCTGGAGCCAGGCCTGTGGTGCCTGGGCAGTACCAGGAATAGAACTCACCACCCATGGGTGTGAACAAGACATTTACAATTCACCTGAAAGACACTTCAAATCGCCCGTACCCACCCAGGGGACTGTTTTGTCTACACACCAGTGGGGGGGGGGGGGGGAAGAGGGGGAGGGTATAAAATAAGAGACAGTTACCTCTACATTACCTCCTCCCCCATCTCGACTCATGGCAACAAGATCATTTGAAAGACAATAGGAGCATCATTGAACTGGTTGCGGCGGGGGGCGGTGGTCCTAGCCGGATGGCTTTTCAGTTAGCATGAACTGCTGAAAGTTTTTGGGTGCGAGACCCTTTTTGCTTTCAAATCTTATTTATCTCGGTAAAGTTTAGGACTCAGACTGCGGTTTTATCTTTTTATTTTTTGTAACCAGGTCTAACTTTTAGGCCTTTATCACTTAGATTTGAAGTGAGTACATCTTTCCCCAGTTAATAAACTTGTTTGTATTGTTCTAGCTAAACCAGTGTGCTTTGGTTGAAGTGTGTGGGGAATCGCGACTCAGATTAATAGAGGCGGGGGCAGGATCATTTCCTTGGATAAAATGACGGACTATTAATGAGCTTGCTTTGGTCAGTAGGATGCTGGCCAGAGCAAGACACACATTTCCGGGGTGCAATGCTGGGACTAAGAATTTGGGGGCGTTGCCCTTTCTATAAGTCATGAGTGGCTGGGAAAGCATTCACGTAACTCAGCTGGGAGTGACTTTGCATGCTTGTGGCTGTGTGAGCACAGCCTGGAGGGGTTTGTTGTTCACCAGCAAAGCAGTGGGCTGGAGCCCAAAATCACACAGTCCTTAGGAGAAGATCAAGGGGTGGGGGGAACCTAGCTGTTTCTACCCAAGTGTTTAACAAGATGAGAAAGTGACATTAGAGAAGTAAGACTGTGCAATTAACTACCTGGTACTACACTAACCCTGCAATTAGTTAGATGCAGACACACCCAGCTCTGTGGTTGGTAAAGTTACAGAGACTGGGCTGCTGATCATGAAATAGAAGCACATTGTCTTTAAACAGCTGCCCTTTCAGTGCCTCTGAACGTTACAAAAACCAATGATCTGGGTTAAAGGAAGGTTGCTATTTATTAGCGCCCCAATTGATATTGTGCGCACAAAGAAAGGTTTGAATGTGTAAGAGTTTGGTAAAACTTGGCTATTTTATTTTTCTAACAGGTTCCTGCCCACCTCCAGCAGAGTTTTCAGTCACAGGCTGTGGCGACGTACTTTCCAAGTGTAACACAAACTAGCCCATTCCGCCCCGTATGCAATCTCTGACCAGACTGGTAGAAGGAGACAGAGTACTGGGAAATTATCACCATAGGACGGAATTAAAAACTGGGATTAATCAAAGCTGAGCTGCAGACACAGCCTATTGTGTAGCTGGTGAAGTGACAGCGACACACTCCCGCTGGTGCTGGTTCTGATTTAACAGCAGAAGCCGATCAGAGAGAACGACCTCATGTCGGGAGCTATGGGCAGCTGCCCTGCCAGCGCATCACTCACCTGGGAGGTGTTTCACAAAGCACAGCCCTTCCCCTCAGGAAAGGACACACTCCCTGCTGTCACCACCTCCCTTTGCTCTCCATGGGGCTGTTTGCCTGAGGGACCTGGCTCTCTCTGGGAGGTCCATGGGGATTCTTAAAAGAGCCATTGGGGGACAGGAGTTATCCCCATGGAAATCTCTTCACTTCTTTCTCAGGGCCACCTGCTTAGCCCTGGCTTTGGGGTTGGCTTTAGCCTGGATCTCTCCTGACTTGGTTTTAGGTGGGATGTTGACCACCTTCTGGGCTTGGCAGCTTAGACCTTTTGGGGGCTTTTCTCTGCCATTTTGGTCCCTGCTGCAGCCACCATTTTCTTAGGGCTATTCCTGGCCCTGGGCATGGTGGCCTCTCTGGGGATCCTGGCAGCTCTGACCAGCTTCTTGGTGGCTATTTTCCTGCTCAGAGCCACTGGATTCTTTTCATGCCTTGTCCTGGGGTCCCAGATGCTTCTGGCTGAGTGTGAAGGAGCCAAGATTCTTATTAAAAGAAATATGACTCAATATTTCTTTCATACACTTTATTAAAATGAACTAATCCAATCAAGAATACACATTGAAGGCTAATCTAGTACAAACCCAACTCAACTAAATAAGGGTTAAACCATACAACTAGAAAGTTGAGCTCAAATCAGTCAATCAATGAATTCATTGCATTGGAATCAACCCATCCATTTGTCAAATCATCAGATTAATACAACAGAAAACCAACCCTTATAAATCTTAAAACAGAAATTCAAAGAGGTGGTGTGACACATGACTGGAAAGGGTTAAGCATCCTGCAGGATAAATGACCCAAATTCAACCTTTAGGGGCATATTGGTAGGTAGTGTTTTTGTGTGTGTTTACATATATATTCTTAGAGGTTAGAGTTCCTGTCTATGCTGTATTCTGCTAATTCAGAGATCGAAAGGAGAGCTTAACATTTAAATGAACTGTAAATATCGTGATATCACCGTACTGATCTCTTTGACATATATAGCAAATCACCTGTGAATGGTGGAAAACAGGCAATTGCCTTCTGTTAATCCAGGTAGCTAAGTACCGGTGATGCTTCGAAAACAGGTCTACTTCAAAGTCTTGATGATTGCCCATTGTTCGCCTAAGGACTCCAAGCTGTCAGGAGAAGGCCTGGAACAGTATAAAAGTCTCTTGGGTCCTGTTCCTTTTTATCTTGGATCTGCTTAATGCTTTATGCAGGAGAAGCTTAAGTCGTAAGACTGAGATCTCCAGGCCCACCTGCATATGAACATTGGATTGAATCTACGGACTAATTCTAAAAGCCCTTTGCAACTCCAAAGCTCCCCATCTCTACTATGAGACTGATCTCAGAACTGTACTCGTGTCTGTATCTACACTGATCTTTTAACCGCTACTCGCTGTTTTTTTTAATAAATTTGAGTTTAGTTAGTAAGAATTGGCTGTCAGCATGTATTTGGGTAAGAGCCGAAATATTCATTTACTTGGGAGGTAATGTGTCCGATCCTTTGGAACTGGTAGAACTTTCTTAAATGATGAATAAGATTTTCAGTCATCCTCATCATATTTGACTTGGGTGTCTGGTGGAGGCCTAAGGCTGGGTTGCTTTAAGGGAACTGTGTTGTTGACTTCTGGGTAACCAGTGACGTATTATGGAAGCTGTTTTGTGCTGGCTTGGAATATCCACCAGTTTTGGTGACTGTCTGCCCCATTCTTTGGCATTTGCCCCAATTGAGTGGCCTCAGCGTGGCTCCCCTGGTACCCCGGTCACAGGTGATTGTGCATGTATTTATCCTACCCAACCAGAGAACATCACCCAGGCAGTCCAGTCCAGACTTAGCCAATTTAATATTTCAATACTGAAACCAAATGAGTGCTTACATCTAAGCCGCCACCTCAAAGCCATGTAAAGCTTCCTCCTTAGCTTTCGTATTATGTGGCTAATCCTTCTTCTCACTCTTTCTCTCTCGCAGCCCCCCACCCCTCACAGACCTGGCTGAGACTTTAATAAGTGGAGGTTTAAACAGCTCTCACTGAACAATTCATATCTGACAGCTTCGCTTTTTCTAACGCTTTCGCAGCTAAGGAACATTCCGTGATTTCAGAGGGCAGTCTTAGGGCTATTTAGATTTGGGGAACTATCTTTGTAGCATCTTCCCCATGTGGATTTTACTGGTGCTCATAGAAAAACGTACGGACTGAGCCACACTGTTACGCTCTAATGTCATAGAAAGGCTGGAATGTCTTCCAGCAAATAAAAACAAAAGACAAAAAATAGAAAAAGGCAAAGTACATTACCAGAATGTCCAAGGAGTGGAGATGTAGCTGCAGTGAAGGAACCAGGCAATGGCATAGCTGGACCAGCACTCCAAGCTAGTGTGCTTGCTTTTTTTTTTAAGGTACAGGCAGACTGGTCATGGCTGTCATAGCCAGTTGATGATGTGACTTCCTTCCCCAGAGGGGATCAGTCTTGGGATCATGGTATATCAGTCTCTGTTAGACAGATCGTTGACCTCAAAGGTGAAGGACTTCCACCTTTATCTTGATCTTTACAATTGATGATTCCTGCTTACCCCACTTTACAGTGACACCCTGAGGTCTCCAGGCAAATCAGGTGTGAAAACTCCTTGGAAACAGACAATGTGTCCTGAGCCAGTTGAAACGAGGAACACTATGGGCCAAAGTCCCTTTGGTAAAGTCTCACTTCACCTAGGAGTTTTCTTAAAGTATTCATTGTAGCAAACCACATGCAGCATGGATGTGAGGACCCCAAAGATATCAAAAACAAAAACAAAAGTTCTGAAGGTTTCCACAGCCTAGTCTGAGGGTTAAATGGACGTGCTCTAATAGCTGGCCTCCTCAAACTGAAAAGGGCCTTGGCACCTATGAAAAGACAAAACAAAACAAACCAAACACAAAAGCTGCTTTCTTGTACCCATCACTATTTTAAATTAAGACACCTCTTGACAGATGGGACATCATCTTTGGTTTGCAAACAAGAGAACCCGGGAACACAGCGGCTGTTACAATATAACTGGGTAAAAGGTTACACAACATGTCTCCTTATATAATTTTTTCCTGCACAGAAACATTATTTTGAAAGCTTACACTGCTCAACAGCCAAAATGCTTCTGAAATAAATGTAGTCAAACTTTACTAATTCTGGGTCACTGAGAATGAAAATGATGCTTAAAATTGTTGATTGGCTCTAGTTTTCAAGATATGCTATTGGGTCAGTATATACGACCCTTGACTTGGGAATGGCGGAGGATAAGTGAGTTATAAATGGAAGGGATCTCAATTTAAACCAGAAATGACTAAAATACATCTTTGACTGGATCTATGAATAAATCTATGACTGGGTTTGGACAGTACTTGCTTTTTAGGCAAAACAATGAATGATGCAATCTGAAGCTGGTATTGCGTCATACATTATATGAATTGCATCCTGTTATTCCTACAAGTCATGGATGATGCAATCATAACGAAGCTTACATCACTCTGCTGAACAAATTGCCCTATATCAGCTCTAGAAATCATACAGTGCCGTGCTCTCTTATTTGTCAGTGTTTGATTTTGCAAAGGGACACATTTCTGTTTAGCCAAAGTGAGCAGAGATGCCTCGTACTTGTGTGAACAGTGCAGATAACTTCTGCTATGTTTGTGGTGAAGTGACTTTTGCATCACAAAAGCGCAGTATAACCACTATGGTTAAGAAAGCCTATCACCTTTATTTTGGCTGCAAAATTGGAGATCAGGACAAGAGGTGGGCCCCACACATATGCTGCAACACTTGTGCAACAAATCTTCGCCAGTGGTTGAACAGGAAAAGGAAATCTATGCCTTTTGCAGTGCCAGTGCTTTGGAGAGAGCCAACAGATCATACCAGCAATTGTTACTTCTGCATGGTGCCTCCAGTTGGGAAAGGTGTGTCAAAGAAGAAAAAGTGGACTGTGCATTATCCAAAATTCCATCAGCTATACGCTGTGACGTGGTGCAGTCTATATGGTTTTATAAAAAAAGAAGTGAATATAACGTAACTGGGATATGCTTCATGCAAAAGGTCTCTTGTAAGGTATCATTACAAAGCTCATAATCTACTGAGTGTGATCATCCTATTTGTAGAAATGTACCACTCTTGTATCTAAAACTAGAAATATAAAACATAACTCTGAGGGCCTATTGTAATTATGTAAAGTGTGGGCCATTAAGGATGGTTTGGAATCTTGATGACTCCCATTGTCTGCAGATGGCTGTATTTACCTGTGAGTCTTCCTGTATATGTGTGTGCTGGCAAGTGAGTAATGAAGTCTTGCAGTGACATGTGATCATGTCACCTGAACTGGAATCCACCTTTAACCTGGTGCTTTTCCAGTGAGGGGGGGTGGAAACCCAGAGGGACAAAGGGTTCCTGCCTTATGCAAAAGATATATAAAGGGGTGGAAGAGAACAAGGGGAGAGAGGAGCCATCATGAAGAATCCCCTAGCTATCACCTGAGCTGCAACAAGAGCTGTACCAGGGGAAAGAATTGTGCCCAGGCCTGGAAGGTGTCCAGTCTGAGAAAAAACTTACTGAAGCATCTCTGAGGGTAAGATTATCTGTATTCAGCTTGATTAGGCATAGATATGCGTATTTTATTTTATTTTGCTTGGTGACTTACTTTGTTCTGTCTGTTACTACTTGGAACCACTTAAATCCTACTTTCTGTATTTAATAAAATCACTTTTTCTTTAGTAATTTACTCAGAGTAAGTATTAATACCTGGGGGAGCAAACAACTGTGCATATCTCTCTATCAGTGTTATAGAGGGCGAACAATTGATGAGTTTGCCCTGCATAAGCTTTATGCAGGGTAAAACGGATTTATCTGGGTTTAGACCCCATTGGGAGTTGGGCATCTGAGTGCTAGAGACAAGCACACTTCTGTGAGCTGTTTTCAGGTAAACTTGCAGCTTTGGGACAAGTGATTCAGACCCTGGGTCTGTGTCTGGAGCCAGACAGGCGTGTCTGGCTCAGCAAGACAAGGTGCTGGAGTCCTGAGCTGGCAGGGAAAACAGAAGCAGGGGTAGTCTTGGTACACTGGGTGGCAGCTCCCAAGGGGGTTTCTGTGATCCAACCCGTCACAGTTAATCTTTGCCAGTGGTTGAACAGGAAAAGGAAATCTATGCCTTTTGCAGTGCCAATGATTTGGAGAGAGCCAACAGATCATACCAGCAATTGTTACTTCTGCATGGTGCCTCCAGTTGGGAAAGGTATGTCAAAGAAGAAAAAGTGGACTGTGCATTATCCAAACATTCCATCAGCTATACGCCCAGTATCCCATGGAGAAGGACTGCCGGTTTCTGATGCACCAGAATCATTCTCAGTTGAGTCAGACAAGGAAGAGGAAGAGGATAAATCTTTTGGTCCTGAACCATCAATGTCACAGGACCCACATTTTCTCCCATCCTCCTCCTCTGAACCACACCTCATAACACAAAGTGAACTGAATGACCTTGTCAGGGATTTGGAACTACCCAAGAGTAAGGCAGAGCTATTGGGCTCCAGACTACAGCAGTGGAATCTCCTGGCAGGTGATGTTAGGGTTTCCATGTTCCGTGACCGTCAAAAGGATCTTGTCCCATTCTTCTTTATGGAAGGTGATCTTGTAGCCTGCAACAACATCGATGGTGTGATGGCAGCTCTCAACATCGTTCACAATTCAGATGAGTGGAGACTGTTAATTGATTCATCGAAGACGAGTCTTAAAGCTGTTTTACTGCATAATGGCAATGTTTTGCCATCAATTCCAGTTGGCCATGCAGTCCATATGAAGGAAACCTATGACAACTTTGTGGCAGCAGCTTTGTGGCGATTTGAAGGTTGTTGCTCTCTTGCTTGGTCTGCAGACTGGATACACAAAGTACTGCTGTTTTCTCTGCGAATGGGATAGTTGTGCAAGAGATTCCCACTACATCAAGAAAGACTGGCCACTCCGACAGTCATTGGAGCCTGGGAGGAAAAGTGTTCAGCATCCACCACTTGTTGAATAAAGGAAGATTTTGTTACCACCCTTACACACCAAGCTGGGTTTGATGAAGAACTTTGTCAAGGCCACTGACAAAACACAAGCAGCTTTCAAGTACCTCTGTGGAAAATTTCCAAGGTTAAGTGAAGCTAAGATAAAGGAAGGTGTCTTTTTTGTCCTCAGATTCGTGAACTTCTTCGAGATGATGCATTTGACCATGCACTGCATGGCAAGGAAAAGACGGCATGGAAAGCCTTCCAGTTAGTGGCAATAAATTTTCTCAGAAACAACAAGGCAGACAACTACAGGTTGTTGGCGGAAAACCTCCTCAAGACATACAAAAGCCTTGGTTGCAACATGTCACTAAAGATACATTTTTTGCACTCTCATTTAGATTTTTTTCCACCGAACTGCAGAGCAGTGAGCGACGAGCACGGCGAGCGATTTCACCAGGACATTGCAACAATGGAGAAACGCTATCAGGGCAAATGGAGCCCATCAATGCTTGCAGACTATTGCTGGACAGTGACAAGAGATGCTCCATTTAATGAATGCAAGAGACAAGCCAAGAAGCGCTGAGTAGACACTGAATAGGACTAAACTATTTACATCAGGGGTTGGCAACCTTTCAGAAGTGGTGTGCCGAGTCTTCATTTATTCACTCTGATTTAAGGTTTCGCGTGCCAGTCATACATTTTAACATTTTTAGAAGGTCTCTTTCTATAAGTCTATAATATATAACTAAACTATTGTTGTATGTAAAGCAAATAAGGTTTTTTAAAATGTTTAAGAAGCTTCATTTAAAATTAAATTAAAATGCAGAGCCCCCCGGACTGGTTTCCAGGACCCGGGCAGTGTGAGTGCCACTGCAAATCAGCTTGCGTGCCGCCTTTGGCACGTGTGCCATAGGTTGCCTACCCCTGATGTACATAATAGTTTTTTGCCTTTTGTTTCATATTAAATTTTATTTATATAACCCTTTTGCTGATTTTTAAAGTGTTACATAAACAGGACAGGTGAAATATTATCATGTAAAGCAACCATAAACACATGAAAAGACCTAGGTTTACAATTTATGATTAAAACTCTACTATCTACACAATATACATAGACATAAAATGTAAAAACTTAAATATCTTAGAAACAGTAGCCAATCAGTTGTTTTAATTGTCATATTTGAATTCAGCACATCAAAATACATAATAAATAGCACATTTTATCTCTGAAGCAGACAACTTCTCAAAAATTGTAGACCAGTGTTATCAAAAAATTCCAATTGAAATAGAAATAATTAAAGTCTATACTAGGTCTTTATTTTGATATGCACTATTTCTCCTACATACTACCATAAACCAAACCCTTTTGAGTGAGGTTTTACTTTAGAACTCCTTAATGCAAAGAGGGTAAATTACATCAACTAAACTTTCCATGATTAGTATCAGAGGGGTAGCCGTGTTCGTCTGGATTTGTAAAACGCAACAGAGAGTCCTGTGGCACCTTATAGACTAACAGATGTATTGGAGCATAAGCTTTCCGGCGTGAATACCCACTTCGCAAGACGCATGTAGTGGAAATTTCCAGAGGCAGGTATAAATATGCAGGCAAGAATCAGTCTAGAGATAACGAGGTTAGTTCAATCAGGGAGGATGAGGCCCTCTTCTAGCAGCTGAGATGTGAACACCAAGGGAGGAGAAACTGCTGCTCGGCCCAGCGTTCCCAGATCACACTGGAGGCAGCAGCGTGTGACCCAAGAAACTCAAACCCGACACCTTGAGTGGAAAGTGAGAGAGAGCAGCCTCCCCTCCGTCAGCAACAGCCAGCGCGCCCGGTGACAGTAACTAATGACACCACCTCCCCCATGTTAATCCAGAGTCACGCCTTGTCCTTATTGCAGTGTCAATCCAGACACTGGAGTCAATGAGACCAGAAATGTGGTATAGGAGGGAGGAGCCAAAATCCTTGGAAACATGTCATGGGGGATCCCCCCTTTCCCACCACCGCTGCTCCCCACATCTGGGGCAAGGACTCAGGGCGATTTGCCAACCACAGTTTGGGCAGGGATGGGGGGTTTGGAACAAGTGTTAATAACATCCTACAGGGACATCTTACAACTTCACATATAACGTTGCCACACATCGTTTATCAGGACAACAATGGCCAGCAAATTATGAGTTTTCCAATGGTCCCTCACAAGGTATAATTTGTACCATGAATATTGCAATCGGGTGTAGGGTGTGGGCACAGGGCTACGTTCTGTCACACACCCCCACCTCCCCATGCCATCCATTCACACAGGCCCAGGCCAACGCTGTTTTAACAAGAGAAGTGACGGGATGGAGGAGCCAAAAGAGTCAACAAATTCCCATGTCCTGTCCCTGGCAAATAACGATCCCAGGGACCCAGCTCAGCGCCGGGGGAAAGACCCCTCATGGGGACGGTCTGTCCTGGGTTCTGGGCACTTGTCTGGCACAAGCAGTGTCAGCATGTGAGGGGTTAATACAGGAGCGGGAGAGAGGCCTCGGCTACTCTGGGTACTGCCTGAGGGAGCAGGGACCCGGCCATGCACAGCGCAGCCCGGGAGGGGGGGAAACCCCTCACCCCGCACTGGGGACAGGGAAAGTCAGTCAGGGCCCAGCCCAGGGTCCTGTCAGCAGCTGGGTAGAACGGGGCGGGGGGCGCGGCCGTTAACGGTCATAACAGAGGCGGGGGGAGGGGCCGTGGGGCCGTTAAAGGATATAATGGGCGGGGGGATACACGCGGTACCGGGGGGAGCGGGGCAGGCTCCGCAAGGGGTCCCCGCCCTCACCCGCTGTCGGTCCCCGGGCCTGGCTCTGCCCACGCACACAGGGCTAGAGGCGGGGAAACGGTCGTGTCGTCACACCGGAAGCTGCGGGGCGGCCGGGGAGGTTCCGGTTCTGACCGTTTCCCTAGCAACGCTGCTGAGCCCACGAACCCCGGGAGCAACCGACCCCCTCCCCGCCATGGGATCCCGCTCGTGCTCCGCCCCTGCTCTGCCCCTTTTCCCGTGACCTCTCCCCCTGCTCCACCCCTGCCTCCAAGGCCCCATCCCCTGCTCTTTTTTCCTCCAAGGCCCCGCTCCTGCTCCTTCTCTTCCCCCATGGCCCCGCCCCTGCTCCTCCCCTTTCCCCATGGTCCCGCCCCGGCACCTCCCCTTTCCCCAAAGCCCCGCCCCTGCTCCTTCTCTTCCCCCATGGCCCTGCCCTGGCACCTCCCCTTCCCCCAAAGCCCCGCCCCTGCTCCTTCTCTTCCCCCATGGCCCCGTCCCGGCACCTCCCCTTTCCCCATGGCCCCGCCCCTTTCAATTTGGCCCCACCCCTGTTCCTCCCCATTCCCCAAACCCCCGTCCCTGCTCCCCCCTTTCCCCCTGGTGTCACCCCCTGCTCCCCCTTTCTCCCTGGTGTCACCCCCTGCCCGCCCCTTTCCACATGGCCCCGCCCCTCCTCCCCCCCTTTCCCCATGGCCCTGTCCCTGCTCCCCCCTTTCCCCAAAGCCCCGTCCCTGTTCCCCAAACACGCCCACTTTATTTCTGTAGTCTACACTACCATGGTAAGTCGATCCAAGTTACGCTACTCCAGCTACATGAACGTAGCAACGTAGCTTAGGTCAACTTACTGCAGTGTCTACACCGCGTTGTATCGACAGGAGATGCTCTCCCGTCGATTTACCTTAGTCCTCTCATTCCGGTGGAGTACCGGAATCGACCAGAGAGCACTCTGTGGTCAATTTAGCGGGTCTTCACTCGACCAGCTAAATCGACCCCTGCTGCATCGATTGCAGCAGCATCAATCCTGGATAAGTGTAGACACAGACTAAGTTAAGAATGAGACACAGACCTGAATCAGAATCTCTGATTTTATTTCTGTTCAAAAATTGTTATTTTTCTACAGCTATCCTACATTCAACACCGATTTCATTTTAGACTCATTTGCAGCCCCTACAAAGGGTTAGTTCAACAAAACCACCACTTCTGTTTCCTCCACCTCTGCATAGTTACACAACATTTCACAAATCAAAATATTAGCTAGGAGACATAGTCAGGAGTGATCTCCGGTAGGACTTGGGTCATAACTTCGTAAGCATTTTGCAAAGTTCCCAGTCACATACTGTGGAACTTTCTTACTGGATCATCTAAGACAGGGGTCCCCAATGCAGTGCCCACGGGCGCCGTGGTGCCCACCGGGGCATCTATATGCGCCCGCCTACTGGCCACCGGAGAAGCAGCCACCAAAATGCTGCCGAGAAGCGGCAAAGTCAAGAAGAGCCGCCACCGAAATGCCGATTTTTGGCAGCATTTTGGCAGCGACGCCTCTTGAGGACGCTGCTTGTCAGCGGTATTTTGGCGGCAATGCTTCTTGGCACTGCCGTTTCTCGGCGGCATTTGGGTGGCTGCTTGTCCAGCACCCATGCTTCTCGGCGGCTAGTCGTCCAGCACCCGCCCCACGGAAAGGTTGGGGACCACTGAGCTAAGACAATATGGACCTAAAGAATTGAACAAAACTATAATCAGTACGTTGCACAATCTGGGGTGGGCAGTCGTTCACCATTTCATAGTGGGGATTTAAAAACACCTCTTTCCCTTGGTAGCATGTCCAATACCTTAGAGTATTCTCCCCTGTTGCCTGAAGTGCATTACAAATTTCTCCATGTCATCATGAAAGGGTGGGAGGAAAGCAAAAATAAAATAAGAAGTGACTATTTTTAACAGATAGTTATTTGTCCCAAAGTCCCCAATAAATCTGAGCTACATTCTGTCAAACAAAACTAATATCCAGGTACGTAACCAAACAGCCTTCAGGAAAGAGGAAGACCCACATCACTGAGTGGTATAAGACACTTTCAGTTTCATATAAAGTAAAATTCCAGAGCAGATTACAGCTCATGACTCAGAATCAGGACAGCAGATCCACACCCTGTTCTCTGAAAAAACAGCCAATCTTCCAATTTCAGCAGGAGAAAGCCCAGAAGTCACTCTGCCAAAAGATGGAAACTGGGATTTAAACTCAGAATGATCACACTGTGTCTGGGATCCATCCAAATTCCCATGGTGGTACATGACACTATCTCAATGAGCCCCAATGAGTCTGATTTAGGATCAAAGAAAACAAAGAGTGATCTCAGGCAAACAGAGCTGAGAACACTGCATCATATGCCACTTTGGGAGAGGGAGGGTGTGATCCTGGAAGCCAGTGGCCAGTTCTTGTCCAGGCTTCAGGCATTAGCTAAGAACTCACAAATGCATAGCTGGAGACCAGACCAGTTCACCTGTGTGTTAGTTTTGCTCAAAACAGGTATTGGTTTTATAAGAAGGTGTTTAGTGTTCAGACCCTCTGAAATGCTTGTATATTGCTGCAGGTGTTAATCTCACTTATAATGTCTGTATCCCATGTTGTGAGGTAGTATTTGAGTGTTTGCTCTTGGAGTTGTTAAAGTTTTGGCTCGTCAAATGCAAACTGCCACAGTCAGGAGAGAAACATTAGCAAGTATGAAATACTGGTTTGCCGCAGGATGTGTTATCTCCTGTCCAACAAAAGGATCATAGAACCATAGGGTTAGAAGGGACCGCAAGGATCATCTAGTCTGACCCTCTACCAAAATGGAGGCTGTGTTGGGGAGAGGGTTAGTTCAGTGGTTTGAGTAGTGGCCTCCTAAACCCCAGAGTTGTGAGTTCAATCCTTGAGCGGGCCACTTAGGAATCTGGGGTGAAATCAGGTCCCTTCCAGCTCTAGGAGATAGGATTGATTAAATTTAAACCATCCAAGACAGATGGCTCTCCAGCCTCCTTCTGAAAACTTCCAGTGAAGGAGCTTCCATGACTTCCCTAGGCAGTCCATTCCATTTTCCTACTGTTCTTAGAGTTAGGAAGTTTTTTCTGAGATTTAATCTAAATCTCCTATGCTGTAGTTTGAACCTAATGCCTCTTCTCCTGCCCTCTGGGGCCAGAGAGAACTTTTCTCCATCTTTGTTATAGCAGCCTTTCAAGTATCTGAAGACCACTATCACGTCCCCCTTTAATCTCCTGGGTCTGCCCTGAAAGACACTTTGAACAGACAGATCGCTACACCTCTGTGACCCTTAGGATTTAGATGGTAACTCATTTGTGTGTCTACATTTGCTTGCTTTAACCAGTAAGTAACTCTCTTGTTCTTTTTTCCTAGTTAATAAATCTTTAGATAGTTTCTTACAGGACTGGCTACAAGCGTTGTCTTTGGTGTAGGATTTAGAATACCAATTGATCTGGGGTAAACGATTGGTCTCTTCGTACTGGAAGGGACCTGAATGCATAAGTGCTGACTCCGTGGGAGCTCCAGGGCTGGAACACCCATGGAAAAAAATTAGTTGATGCTCAGCACCCACTGGCAGCCAGCTCCCCCTCTTCCCCCAGCACTTCCCATCTGCCAGTGGCTCTGCCAATCAACTCCTCCCCCTCTCTTTAAGCACTTCCTGCCCACCATGACCAGCTGTTCCGCGGTGTGCAGGAGGCGCTGGAGGGACCGGGGAGGAGCAAGGCCAAGGTGTGCTCAGGGGAGGGGATGGAACTGGGCAGAAAGAGGCAGGACAGGGGTAGAGGGGGGGCGGGAAAAGGCAGGGCAGGGGCGGGGCCTGGGTCTGGGGTGGAGCAGGGGTGGGATGAGGCGGGATGGGGGTAGAGGCCTGGGGGAAGGGGTCAGGTGGGGGCAGGGCCTGAGGCAGAGCCGGTCCCTGTGCCTGACTGCAGTGTGATTTTTGGTGTAAGTGACCATTTATCACTAAGTCCAGTTTGTCTGGATGGCAAGAGAGACTGGAGAGTCTAAAGTTACGTCTATACTTACTTCCTGGTCCGGATGTAAGCGATCGATCTTCTGGGATCGATTTATCGCGTCTTGTCTAGACGCGATAAATCGATCCCGGAAGTGCTCGCCGTCGACGCCGGTACTCCAGCTCGGCAAGAGGAGTACGCGGCATCGACGGGGGAGCCTCCCTGCCGCGTCTGGACCCGCGGTAAGTTCAGACTAAGGTACTTCGAATTCAGCTACGTTATTAACGTAGCTGAATTTGCGTACCTTAGTCCGAAGTGGGGGGTTAATGTGGACCAGGCCTAAGGGGCCTGTCTGTGACTCCGTGGTAAGACTGTTATAGTGATCCAGGAATTCATATTTGTTATTGGTTTGGTGAAGTCTAATTGTAGAACACAGACCAGTTTAGCGTTTCTGGCCCTTTTTTGACAGTCTGCCCTGAGGTAGGCACTCACGTTGGTGAGCCGTTCTAGACAGCATGACAGAGGGCTGAATGGGGAAGAAGATAAAAGTTTGCAGGGCTCAGGCAGAGAGTAACAGTGATGGGATGATGGGGGAAGAGGGAATCTCTCCGACTCATCCTATCTCCTTCAGGCGTCACAGAAGCTGAACAGATACTTTCCCCCCTGCCCCTGCTCCATGTGATAATTAATTCCATTTTAAATGAGAAGAAGGGTACCAAAAATAATTGTTGTTCATCCCAACTCTGAGCAACGTCAGAACACTTGTAAATACGACAATCGGGTCTCAGTGGCTCTAACAATTGCTGTGTTGTGATGCTGCAGGGTTGTTTAGATCAGGAAAAGTGTGGGAGGTGAGGTCAGGTCGTGAGGAAACATGTTAGATAATCCCAGCCTCTGTACTCAGCAATGTCTTTACTGCAAGAATAGTTGCATTTTTACATCAGGACAGCTACCTCCAGCTGGCTAACCCCATGAAAATCGTAGTGGAGATGAGACCCCTAGTATATTTTCCCTCAATGTAATTAGTTGAGGTCACCCTTCTGTTCCCCACCTGTGTCTGAAGGACATTCCTGGAAGGAGAGATGCACACTCCCATTATTCATTGGAAAATGGAGTAGATAGAAAAGACAACAGGATTCTCCCAAAAGAAGAGTGAACTGCACAAGTCAGAGGTGGGCAACTCACCTGGGGGAGTTGAATGACCACAGTGAAGCCAAAGGTACAAAATAGCCTTAAAAGTCACTCTGTGGGAATTAGCAAAAGTATTACAGGGGGAAAAGAAAATGTTTAATAACCCTAGACAAGGTCTTCATGGTGCTTATTTCCCTTGCAGATTTGCTGATGGTAAATAAAGTGTGAGCTCTGATGGAAGCTTTTCCCACACTCCCAGCATTCATAGGGTTTCACACCCATGTGGATTCTCTGATGTATGATAAGGGCTGAGTTACGTGTGAAGTTTTTCCCACACTCACAGCATTCATAGGGTTGATCTCTTTTGTGGATTCTCTGATGTCTAATAAGGGCTGATCTATCAGTGAAGCTTTTCCCACACTCACAGCTTTCATGGAATCTCTCCCCCATGTGGATTCTCTGATGTGCAATAAGAACGGAGCTCTTAGTGAAGCTTTTCCTGCACTCGCTGCATTCATAGGGTCTTTCTCCTGTGTGGATTCTTTCATGTATAATAAGGTCAGAGCTCTGAGTGAAGCTTTTCCCACACTCACAGCATTCATAGGGTCTCTCCCCCGTGTGGATTCTCTGATGCGCAATAAGGACTGATCTCTTCGTGAAGCTTTTCCCACAGTCACTGCATTTATAGGGTCTTTCTCCTGTGTGGATTCTCTTATGTATAAGAAGGTCTGAGCTCTGAGTGAAACTTTTCCCACACTCACAGCATTCATAGGGTCGCTCCCCTGTGTGGATTCTCTGATGCTTAATAAGGGCTGAGCTGTTAGTGAAGATTTTCCTGCACTCACAGCATTTATAGGGCCTCTCCCCTGTGTGAATTCTCTGATGTGTAATAAGGGCTGAGCTGTTAATGAAGTTTTTTCCACACTCACAGCATTCGTAGGGTCTCTCCCCCGTGTGGATTCTCTGATGTTGAATAAGGGTTGATCTCTGAGTGAAGCTTTTCCCACACTCACAGCATTCATAGGGCCGCCCTCCTGTGTGGATTCTCTGATGTGTCATAAGGGTTGATCTCTGAGCGAAGCTTTTCCTGCACTCATAGCATTCATAGGGTCTCTCTCCCGTGTGAATTCTCTGATGTTGAATAAGGGATGAGCTATCAGAAAATTTTTTCCCACACTCACAGCATCCATAGGGGCTCTCTTCCATGTGGATTCTTTGATGTCTAATAAGGGCTGAGCGCTGAGTGAAGTTTTTCCCACACTCACAGCATTCATAGGGTTTCTCTCCCGTGTGGATTCTCTCATGGTTAATAAGGTCTGAGCATCTACTGACATTTTTCCCACACTCAGTGCCTGGGTTGTTTCTCTTTCCCCTGAGGATTCTCTGCTGGGCTGGGGTTCCCTTGACATCTTTGTGAGTTTCCCAACAATTAATGGATTTACCCACTTTTTCCTCTGTCTGGTTTCCCGGCTGCTGCTCTGGCCTCTGCTGATGCCCATAACCTTCTCCCTGCTCACAATTCCCAGGCACATTCCCTTTGTCTCTTTGCGATGATGCCCTGTGCAGTTCCACTTGTTCCTCTTTAGAATTCTGCTCCCTCGTCTCACTCACCGTCCCATCACCTGCTGGGATAGAGAGGGAAACCTCAGAAACAGGAATGGAAAAGAGAGAGCAAACCAAAGTCTGTGCTGGAGAGATAGAACAAAATCAGGAACTGAATTTCCCCAAACTTTTCCCCACAGGGATTCAGGAGAGGATCGATTCTGCCTCCACATCCCACCAAAAATTCATGGGAGAAGGGAGGTCAGGGAGGGAGCTACTGCGAGGTGTCAGTCAGGATGGATAGGAAGCCATGAGTGGTATTGGCTGTGAGCAAATGACACCTGCTGGACATGGAGAGCTTCCAAGGTCTCTGTAGGGAATCCCAGCTGTTTCCTTCAGGCGCTGACAGTTTTTGAGTTTGTTTAATGATTCCTCACCAGTGTAGGTACATTTCAGGATCTCTCTTTCCTCTGAGCCCTGGTGATCTGGGACCAACGGCTCTTCCCCTCGTTCCAGCTGGGAGTTCACATCGGGTCTGTCAACTGGGAACTCTGCTCGGGGGAAAGAAAACATAGGAGATATTTGTCACAAGATAATATTCCATTATTTTAACCCTAGCCCGTTTTAAAGAATTAAAATCCCAGAGCCAGTTCAACAGGTACTCAAAGGTGCCGGGCACTCTGCTTATGGGGGATTTAACTACCTCCACCTCCTTCAGGAACACACACCAGGCAGACAAAGGGGCTCCTAGAACGCAGAGTCAGTAACTCCATGTCCCGGAAAGTGAAGGCTCCGGCCACAATGGAAGATCCCCTGCAAATGCTTCTTGCTGATCTCAGGGGCCCAGAGAGAAGGAGAGTGCCGGGACTGGCAAGCGTGGGCTGATGGGGTTCAGCGGAGTGAGGAATAGGAGGGAGCAGGGATGATATTGAATGCAGGTTGTCAGGAGCAGTAGATGTTAGGAGGCATTAGGGAATCTAGCAAGTCTGGTGTAATGGTGGTGGTGGGGTTATGAACATCCCCCAGTGCGGGGAAGGCTGGGGAAATTAGGACCAACAGACTCTAATTCCTCTAGAAAAGGAGAATGTGAAAAATAAGAATCAGGCCTCGTGACTTAGGAGGGATGGACTCAGAGATCCAAGGAGCCTGCTGGGAACAGAGTTTGTGGCTGTTGCAGATGGGAAAGGAGTCTCTGTGTCTCAAGAACTTAGGGGTTACAGTGGACGAGAAGCTGGATATGAGTCAACAGTGTGCCCTTGTTGCCAAGAAGGCTAACGGCATTTTGGGTTGTATAAGTAGGGGCATTGCCAGCAGATCGAGGGACGTGATCATTCCCCTCTATTCGGCATTGGTGAGGCCTCATCTGGAGACTGTGTCCAGTTTTGGACCCCACACTACAAGAAGGATGTGGAAAAATTGGAAAGCATCCAGCGGAGGGCAACAAAAATGATTAGGGGGCTGGAGCACATGACTTATAAGGAAAGGCTGAGGGAACTGGGATTATTTAGTCTGCAGAAGAGAAGAATGAGGGGGGATTTGATATTCTGATATTCTATGATTCTATAATTCTATGATAAAAAGTCTCACTACCAACTTAGGACATCGCCAGGAATACACACACACTTGTGCCAGGGAAGGGGTCCTGTGTTGTGGCTGGGAGGAACATAAGGACTCAGAAATGGTGGCTGGGGTCACAGTGGGTGGGGGAGAAGTGTTTGTGTGTGGTGGGGCCGGGGGCAGGCACTGAGTCACCGAGAGACTTCTATTACCATATCACTTAGGGGCCCCAGCCATGACCAGGGCCCCAGTGTGCTGGATGTGCTACAGACCCAGAGCACAAAGCCAGCCCCTGCCCCAAGGCGCTGACAATGTGAGAATAAGACAAGAGAGAGGTGGATACAGACAGATGGAGGGAGCACAAGGGAACAATCACAAGGTGTTGGTCACTGTGGCAAGCAGCGGTCTCAGCACAGCGGCAGCCAAGCTATGGGCATGTTTTTTGTAGGCCTCATGGCAAAGAAGAAATTGAAAGAGGGGTGTGAAGGAGGAGGAGGAGGTGTGTGACGGGGTATATAGGGCCCGCACTGGAGATGAAGGGGTTAAGGCAGCACTCTTGGCAGCAGAAGCCACACCCCCTCGCCCCTGCTGGGCATGCTCCAATGGCTACTGCAGTATAAAAGGGGGCCGCCCAGCTCAGTCAGGGCTGACCACTGTGGAGGAAGGGTGCCCCTTGCTGGCTCCAGCTGAGGAGCAGCCAGAATCCTGGACCGCAGAAGTCAGAGGGGCTGAGCCCCAGACCGACATCCAAGTGTCAGCGGATGCCCTGGGGAGGTTGCAGTCACAGAGAGTTGTGCAGCCCACGGAGCCCAGAGATAGCAGAGACACCCCAACTATGACGATAGGAATCGTGGTAGGAAGTAGCCCGGGGGGAACACTAACCATTGTCCACACAGGAGTTGGCATGTGTGACAATGCGGTTCTGGCGGAACCCAACTGAGAGTGCCAACTCAGGACAAATTGCTCAAATAGGGCAGCTACAGCCCCAAGGCCGGGGTTTTTCCACCTCTAAGGCAAACCAAACCAGCCAGACTAAGACTTCGGTCTCACCCCACTGGCTAACCGCAAGTCTCACAAGCAATCTCCTAAGACACTCCAGTTTCCCAGTATTACCACCAGTGCCACACGTTATGGGGACAAATGGTTATAAAACCAATACCCCAGTAAAAGAAAAAGGTTCTCCTGATCCCAAAGGACCAAGCCCCAGACCCAGGTCAATATATAAGTTAGACCTTACCCACAAATCACGCTACTGCCAATCCTTTAGAATCTAAAATCTAAAGGTTTATTCATAAAAGGAAAAAGATAGAGATGAGAGTTAGAATTGGTTAAATGGAATCAATTACATACAGTAATGGCAAAGTTCTTGGTTCAGGCTTGCAGCAGCGATGGAATAAACTGCAGGTTCAAATCAAGTCTCTGGAATACATCCCCAGCTGGGATGGGTCATTCAGTCCTTTGTTCAGAGCTTCAGTTTGTAGCAAAGTCCCTCCAGAGGTATGAAGCAGGATTGAAGACCAGATGGAGATCAGGCATCAGCCTTATATAGTCTCTTCCAGGTGTAAGGTCACCTCTTTGTTCTTACTGTGGAAAGTTACAGCAAAATCGAGTCTGGAGTCACATGGGCCAGTCCCTGCATACTTTGCTGAGGTACAAGGCGTATCTGCCTTCTCTCAATGGGTCCATTGTATAGCTGATGGTCCTTAATGGTCCATCAAGCAGGCTAGGCAGAGCTAATCTCAGCTTGTCTGGGATGTCCCCCAGAAGCATAGCATAAGTTTGCCATACAGACAGTATAGAGCCAATATTCATAACTTCGACTACAAAACTGATACATACATATAGACAGCATAATCATAACCAGTAAACCATAACCTTGTCCTAGACACCCCATTTGACCCCCTTTATACAAGATTTGGGTGCCACTACAGGACCTTGGTTGCAACAATGATCTATATGGTCCCAGTTTATGTCAATAACGTCACACCCCCAACGCAAAATTGATGCAGGAAGGGATGACACAAACATCACTGACTGCATCCCACGAGCTCCCCATCCTGGGTTCTGTCTCACTACAGCTAGTATTGGGTTAGAAGCCGTACCAGTGTATAACAGAAATGGTTTATCAAAATCATGTTCAACCACATGATTGAACCTCTTTACAAACTCAAGGTAACACTTAGTTAGAACAATAGTGGATTGGATCTGCTCTGGCAGCATGGTTCCTGTATGTGCCATGTGATCTTGCCAAGAGCTAAAGAAGACTGCTACTTTATCCATACAAGCTCGGGCAAATGTTTGGAACCCAATTAACATCGAATAAATGCAGATATTAATGTTCTTCATAGTCCAGGAATCTTGGCATTTAGCCATGAAAGCAATATGGTAGTGTGCCTCAGTCTTCCTTTTCATACAGCACATTAGGTCTGGAATGTCTTTTCCCCTGTGAAAAGTTCCCATATTGTTTATAGGCATTACCTGTGAAACCCCAGTGTAACAAGGCCTTTTAACATAACCTGTGTTTTCATGTATTCCTTTTAACATGTTCAAGGGATTCTCCAAAAGATTAGGCACATTGTTAATTACAAAATTTAGCAATAACAACAAGTTCATTGCAAGTGTCCATCTACAGTCATGTTTGTCATGCCACACCTTTGGCTCAATACCATTGGAGTTGGGGCATTTTAGGGTTAACCTGTGGCTTCCCTTTGCAAAATTCAGCGTTCTCTTTCCTCCTTGTCCTGCAGGATCAAACCCCGATTTCTCATGCTTAACAGAATTCACTGGCTGATGGGGTGGGCCCTCTGTGCTAACAGCTATTAGCAAGTCCTTCCTTTCCCAGCCAGGCAAGTAATTTGCACTACCCCAGACCAGAGCCAGTCCACCAGTTTTCATATTCGTAACTGCTATCATCTCCAAGGCTGGACTCTGTCTTAAAGAGATACCACACAAATCCAAAGAGTCTGCGGGTGAGAGTTTGCTTGCTCTCCCCCGCATCCTCAAGCATTTAGCCATAAAACTGCTCTGCTCTGACACATCAGTAACCAAATCTGTCCTCAAACCCTGAAGCACAAACTGCTCATTTAAAGAATCAGAAAGGAGACATTCCTGTTCCAACACCATTGTCTCCCCAACAAGTTGGCCCCACACAGCCACTCGGTTATAGGGATGCCTCAATTCCTTAACAACTTTTACTTCCTCTGAGACCTTCTCAAAGCTACCCACACTGGATCTTTTAAAAGGAAAGTCAGAGGATCCATTCACAACAGACAATTTTTGGCTGCTAGGAACTGAAACTTCCTTGATTAAATCACTCTCACACCCTTCAGTTGCAGGGAACTGCTTGCACCGAGTACCATGAGGATTCCTTTCTCCAGGAGCTTTTCTAAGCAGCAATTCACCCCTCACAGAAATTCTGCCCTTACCCTCTTCACCTAGGGCTTGCTCTAAAGGCACACTTTCCTGAGCAACAACAGACTCTGTCTGGGTCTTACTTACATTCAGGATCACCTCTGGCCCATCAGGCAGATCTCTACACAATCCCCTTTCAGGTGAACCCATAGGCTTCCTAGTTAAAAGGTTAGAAATACTTCCCTTCTCTTTGCCACACACCAGCTTAGGAATTTTTTCCTTTTTGCTACAAGTTGTTAAACTGTCCGTAGGTAACACAACCAAATTACCTTTCTGCTCTCCTTGTGCCCTGGCTAGGGTATCACCCGGATCAGACAGAGTTGTCACACCCTTCTCCAACCACACATGAGCAACAGGCCCAATACAAGCATCAGAATTGTCTGGTCTCTGGGATTTTGCTAAGACACTAACTGGATGCAACCTAGCTACGGTGCCATTCTCCCCAGCAGATGCAAACTTAGGACCATTCCCTTCCTGGGCTTTAGTTGAATCCAGAACCAACTCTGAGACAACTAAATTACTCTCAACCATCATAGGCCGAAAGGCACCTTCTGTCTGCTCCACAGACAAAAAAGAGCTGGAGACGCATTTTTCTTTACTGGACATATAGTTTGGGATTTCATTTCCCTTGTCCCAGCACACCGGGCTGTTCACAGACAACTGCTTGGAGACTGGGGTAGCTTCCTCCATAGGCAAGTCAATACCCCTGACAGACACAGGCACATTTCCTTCACTGTCACTATTCTTCGCACAGGAAACAGACAAGGTATAGGGACACTCATCTTCCACTCTCCTTGCCTTCCCAAACTGCTGACTAGATAAAGCCATCAGCTCACAAGACTGCCTAGGCTCATCCAAAATCTCCTTGTTCTCCTCTCCCTTCGCTTGATCTAATTCCAGATTTACTTCTGAGACATTAGATAGATATTCAGAAACTCCATTCACAGCCAAACAGCTACTTTCCAAAGACAAACTTTTGGAGAAACCCTCCATAGGCACAACCTTAGGATCAATCCTCTCTTGTGCCTGGTTTGTATTAACTTGACTGACCATAGCTTTAATATCATTTCCAATCATAATATCCTTAGGGATTATGTCTTTTACTCCCACAACCATGGTGCCCTCCAATCCCTTCCATTTCAGGTGGATTTTAGCCAAAGGCACCCTGACAAAATACTTAGATAAGGCTACAACAGTTACATCTTCACCTGGCAAATAATCTTCCTTCCTGACCAGACTTGCTTTAACCAGAGTAATATCTGCTGCGGTGTCCCTCCATGCCATACACCTCACTCCATTTACTTCTGCACTGCTAATAAACTCTGCATTATTTCCCCCATATTTAGCTCTAATGTGAGTTTTAAGGTCAGATTCTTCCGAGACCACAGAAACAGCATTTGCACACAGGGCACCAATGCTGGGCTCTGTGTGGCTTGCCTGTGAGTTTACAACAACAGGGTTAGCATTGGCCGTGGCATTTGGGGTTGCTGGTTTTGGGCTGCCCTTCAGTGTCGGGCAGTCTGGTCTCATGTGGCCCAGCATACCACAGTGATAGCATGTAACCTGTTCCGTCCTGGGATGTGAGTTCCTACCCCCCGGACCCCCTTGAACTCCTTTAGAAGAGTCAGGTTTATTTTTTAAATCCTTCCCTCCTCTTGAACTGGGGAGAATGGTGATCAGTTTTCCCCGGGGTTTTACACCCTTCTCGAGCCCTGTTTTGGGTATGGGCATCCGCAATCTCTGCTGCCCGTAGGACTGACTCAGGGTCCCTGTCACACACAGCTGCTCTCACATTGTCCGGCACAATGTCTAAGAACTGTTCCAAAGTTATTAAATCCAGCAGTTTTTCAAAACTCCCATGAACCTTGGCTCCCATAACCCACTTTTTAACAAAACCCATCAGCTTATGAGCACATTCTACAAAAGTACAATCCTTAGACATTTTAAACTCTCTAAACTTAACTCTGTAAGATTCAGGAGTAACCTTGAACTGCCTTAACACAGAATCCTTAAACCGCTCATAATCTAAGGCTTCTTGTTCCCCCAAGTCATTAAACACCTCCCTGGCTTTTCCAGTCAGTCTGGTCAGCAGGACAGGCATTCGCTGACCCTCAGGGATCTGGTACAGATTGCAGAGGCGTTCAAAGGTAGACAAAAACTCCTCTATATCCTCAGTATCATTGTAAATGGGACACATCCTTTCCCAGTTTTTCTCATGGTGGGGGGGAATTGGAGTACCAGGTGGGGATGACTTTCTCCGCTCTTCCATTACTTGGAGCTGAAGTCTGGCCGTCTCCTGTTCCATCCTGTGAGTCTCCTGCTCAGCAGCGAGCACCTCTAGACGTCCCTTACGAGCTCTCTCTTCTCTCTCATCAGCCTCCTTCTTTCTTTGATCGGCTTCTTTCTCTCTCTCAGCAGCCTCCTTCTCTCTCTCTCTTTCTAATTCTGCTATTTTTTGCTTCTCCAGCAATCGAAGATCTGCTAGCTTCTGTTCATGCTCAAATTGCAGTTTACTTGTCACCCTTTGCATCCTAATTTTTTCTGCATCTTCTGCAGCCTCAGGTAAGGGCTGTGCTCTTGCCCCCTGATCACTGGCTATTAACAGATTTCTCAGTTCTTCCTTTGTAGCTTTCTTTCTAAAGCATATCCTCTTTTCTGAACACAAATTTTCCAGGGCTTTTTTGCCAAGTCCCTCATATGCTCTTTGCTCAGCCATTGCAGCAGTTCTTTAACCAACAAAACTCTCAATCCCAAAACTCAAATTTGGACAGCGTGGGGTTCTGACCCAAAGCTTAATTGACCTGGTTCTGTGGATCCTGCCGACTACGCCACTGTGACAATGCGGTTCTGGCGGAACCCAACTGAGAGTGCCAACTCAGGACAAATTGCTCAAATAGGGCAGCTACAGCCCCAAGGCCGGGGTTTTTCCACCTCTAAGGCAAACCAAACCAGCCAGACTAAGACTTCGGTCTCACCCCACTGGCTAACCGCAAGTCTCACAAGCAATCTCCTAAGACACTCCAGTTTCCCAGTATTACCACCAGTGCCACACGTTATGGGGACAAATGGTTATAAAACCAATACCCCAGTAAAAGAAAAAGGTTCTCCTGATCCCAAAGGACCAAGCCCCAGACCCAGGTCAATATATAAGTTAGACCTTACCCACAAATCACGCTACTGCCAATCCTTTAGAATCTAAAATCTAAAGGTTTATTCATAAAAGGAAAAAGATAGAGATGAGAGTTAGAATTGGTTAAATGGAATCAATTACATACAGTAATGGCACAGTTCTCGGTTCAGGCTTGCAGCAGCGATGGAATAAACTGCAGGTTCAAATCAAGTCTCTGGAATACATCCCCAGCTGGGATGGGTCATTCAGTCCTTTGTTCAGAGCTTCAGTTTGTAGCAAAGTCCCTCCAGAGGTATGAAGCAGGATTGAAGACCAGATGGAGATCAGGCATCAGCCTTATATAGTCTCTTCCAGGTGTAAGGTCACCTCTTTGTTCTTACTGTGGAAAGTTACAGCAAAATCGAGTCTGGAGTCACATGGGCCAGTCCCTGCATACTTTGCTGAGGTACAAGGCGTATCTGCCTTCTCTCAATGGGTCCATTGTATAGCTGATGGTCCTTAATGGTCCATCAAGCAGGCTAGGCAGAGCTAATCTCAGCTTGTCTGGGATGTCCCCCAGAAGCATAGCATAAGTTTGCCATACAGACAGTATAGAGCCAATATTCATAACTTCGACTACAAAACTGATACATACATATAGACAGCATAATCATAACCAGTAAACCATAACCTTGTCCTAGACACCCCATTTGACCCCCTTTATACAAGATTTGGGTGCCACTACAGGACCTTGGTTGCAACAATGATCTATATGGTCCCAGTTTATGTCAATAACGTCACAGCATGTTTCGGTCAGAATCCCCTGCTGACTTGGTGGCGAACCCACTTGCCACTAGCAGGGCCCTGGTGGAGCTGGGTGGGCCCAAGTCCCCCTGCCCCCTGCCACCCCAGCCCTGCCATGGCAGCTTCCCCACCTGAGGCCAAGATGACTGCGTTTGTCTGACATCCACCAGAGCTAGGATGGCAGGCTCTTTGCTGTCTGTCCCGCCAGAAAGCTGATCCCCCTAAACTGATTATTGCTCTGCCTGGACTGCAGGCCAGGGACTCCCACCCTAGACTGTTTGGGGGACGGCCCACCTAACCCCTATTGACTGGCCATTAAGCCACACAGCCCTGAGGCTAAAGGCAGCCATAGTGACACGACCGCGGGGCCCAAACGCCCTTCCTCCCCACTCCAAAGGGTGACGGAATACACAGGCCCCACAACAAGGTGCCTTTATGGATGTTCATGGGGAGCTTCTCCCAAGCACAAGGCACAGCATGGGAGAAACCATGAGGGGGATGGTTTGAAAGTTTAACATGTGAGTGATGGAGTCTGGTGACATGGGCTGTTCGGAATCATAGAAGATCAGGGTTGGAAGGGACCTCAGGAGGTCATCTAGTCCAACCCCCTGCTCAAAGCAGGACCAACCCCCAACTAAATCATCCCAGCCAGGGCTTTGTCAAACCTGACCTTAAAAACCCCTAAGGAAGGAGATTCCACCACCTCCCTAGATAACCCATTTAACTGCTTCACCACCCTCCTGGTGAAAAAGTTTTTCCTAATATCCAACCTAAACCTCCCCCACTGCAACTTGAGACCATTGCTCCTTGTTCTGTCATCTGTCACCACTGAAAACAGTCTAGATCCATCCTCTTTGGAGCCCCCCTTCAGGCAGTTGAAAGCAACTATCAAATCCCACCTCACTCTTCTCTTCTGCAAACTAAACAATCCCAGTTCCCTCAGCTTCTCCTCATAAGTCATGTGCTCCAGCCCCCTAATCATTTTTATTGCCATCCGCTGGACTCTTTCCAATTTTTCCACATCCTTCTTGAAGTGTGGGGCCCAAAACTGGACACAGTACTCCAGATGAGGCCTCACCAATGCCAAATAGAGGGGAATGATCACGTCTCTCGATCTGCTGGCAATGGGGTGGGACTCAGCATCTCTGCACCAAGTGAGAGATGACATGTAAGGTGGGGACCCATGAAGAGCTTTGACAGGGAAGTTATTCAGTTATAGAGATGGGGAGCCAGTGGAGAGAGTCAGAGAGGGCTCTCATGGATTTATGGGGTGTTGGATTCCCAGCCTTTCTGCTGTCTCTCTGGTTACTGTCCCCTTTAATGTGTTAGATGCTAGGCTGAGCTTTCTCCACAGCACTACTACTCTGGGGGTAACAACCTTTTTCCTCATCATAGCTCTCTCATGAGTCCAAATGATTTCAGACTCCTCACAGAGATTCTCTCTTTAGGGGCCGAAGCAACCAGTAGGTACTTGCAATAACGCAAGATAGTGTTGTCACAAAAGGCCAGGATTTATTAGGACATTCGAATACAGTAATTAAAGATCCTTAGATTATTCTAGTAAAGCACAACTTCATTCAAAGTTCATGTTGACAGAGACGTCTGCCTTGCTTGACTTTATCTCTCTCTGTCTACCTGTCTCGGTCACTCTGCCCTGGGCAGCAGCAAACTGTCAGCCCAGTGTGTTTGTAACCTAGTCCTTTGTCCCAAGCTGTAGTCCAATTTTGTTCTCATGTTCTGTTTCGCTTGGCTCCCAGTCATTACACGTTAATGCCCAGCCATTGGGTCTTCCGTTGTTCCCAAGGTTCTCCACGAATACATGGACAGTGCTTGGTATCCATGCCAGCCTAGACAGGCCTATCTTACGCCAACAGCATTTATTTCTCCTGTCCCAGAAGAGAAATTAACTCCTTCCCGCCCAGTGTGTAACAAAGCAAAGTGACAGGGGAAGCTGAGTCCTGCATGTTTTTCATAGAAAATCTACAAAAATTCCAACATTTTCCACAGGAAGAGATGGTCAAAGCAAAGGGATGGGATAATTCAGCATAAAATCACAGAAATGTAGGGCTGGGAAAGACTGACGAGGTCATTTAATCCATCCCCCCACACTGAGGCAGGACCAATTATACCTAAATCATCCATGAGAGCCATTTGTCTAACTGCTCCTTAAAAATCTCCAGTGGGGGGGATTCTATAACCTCTTTTAGGTCTTCTCTACACTACAGAGTTTTGTCAGCAAAAGGCAGCTTTCGGCAGCAAAACAGGGGAGGTGTACACACTGCAATGCCACTTTTGGTGACAAAACTCTTCAGTTTTGGTGACACAATAAAATCACCTTCATAAGAGACATAGGGATTTTTGCGCAAAAGTTTTGTCGACAAAGAGCCAGTGCAGACACCGTGCTTGATTTTTATCATTTTCATTGGCCTCCCACAATGCCTATCCTGACCACTTTGGTCAGCATTTCCAATTCCACTGCCCTGAAGCCAAGTAAACAACCATCTGCCCCTCCTCCTTTGAAGCCCTGGTAATTTTTGAAATTCACTTTCCTCAACATGGAGAGCTCACATTGCATCTTCCCAGCTGACCACGGTGGCTCCACGCAGCAGATGCTCTCTTGCGTGGAGCACTTCGGAGCTGCTGGAGCTGCTCAGTATTTGGGAAGAGGAGGCTGTGAAGTCCCAACTGTGCTCCAGCAGTAGGAATTTAAATACTTAACGGAAGATTTCTCGAGGCGTGTGTGAAAAGGGCTACGATCGGACGCGGTGCAGTGCAGAGCAAAGATCAAGGAGGTGAGGCAGGCGTACCAGAAAGCAAGGGATGCAAGCCATCGCTCTGGTGCTGCCATTTCTATAAGGAGTTGGATGCTATCCTCAGTGGTGACCCCACCGCCAAGAGCTCTGTAGATACTTTGGCGGGGCTGGAGCCTGCAGAGAGTGGACCTAACCCAGAGGACGAAGTCATTGATGAAGAGGTAGAGTTAGATGACAACGTGGAACCCATGGCGGGGTCGCCCAGTGGTGTGTCCAGTCAGGAGTTGTTCCCCACACTGGAGAGGTCTTGCCGGCTTCGGCAGTTGCACTCCGTCAAGCAAGAAACAGGAGAAGAGACCGCTGGTAAGTGGTTTTGCTTTGTGAAGTGCGGAGGTGGGTTGAGGGCATAGAAATGTACAAGGTTTCTCAGTTTCCCATTCACTCCACCCCCACGGACACCTTTTCAAATGAAAGCTGGACTTACGTTCAGTTCTGAAAGTCAACCCTTCACTGGTACCTCCTTTCCCACCAAGCGTGTGTGTGTGTGTGTGTGGTGGTGGTGGTTGTGTTTTCTGTGGAATAAAAGTTTTTGAATGATAAGTAATCTTTATTTGTTTCCTGCAAATTGTGATAGCAGGCGGCAGCAAGACATACACAAGCAGTTTAATCATTTGCTTACTGGAATCCTAGGTCACAAAAATCACAAAGTGCTTCCTAGCAAAATGCAATTTCATTAAGCATTGCAGTGCCAAGCATAGTAATATACATCACTGGTTCTCATTTTCAAAGTGTTGCCTCGAAGCCTCCCTGATTCGAATTGCCCCTGGTTGTGCCCCTCTAATAGCCCTGGGATCTGGCTTTTCAAAATCAGCAGCCAGGCTGTCTGCCTCAGCATCCCACCCCTGAGCAAACTTTCCCCCTTACCTTCACAAATATTGTGCAACGTACAACACGCAGCTATGACCATGGGAATATTATCGTCATTGAGGTCTAACCTGCAAGAAAGGCATCGCCAGCACACCTTTAATCTGCCAGACATATATTCCACTACCATCCTGCACCTACTCAGCCAAGGGCTGAACCACTCTTTACTGTTATCCAGGTTTTCCGTGTAAGGTTTCATGAGCCATGGTCTCCCAGGATCACTATGGGCATTTCAACATGCCCCACTTTAATCTGCTGGTCTGGAAAGAAAGTCCCTGCTTGCAGCTTTCTGTACAGGCCAGTGTTCCTGAAGATACGTATGCCATGCACCTACCCGGACTACTCCACACTGATATCGGTGAAATGCCCATGGTGATCCACAAGCACCTGCAATACCATAGAGAAATACTCCTTTGTATTGATGTACTGTCACAAGATGGTCCGGGCCCAAAACTGGAATACACGTGCCATCTATTGCCCTGCTGCAGTTAGGGAATCCCACTGTCGCAAAGCCATCCCCTACATCATGCACATTGTCAGAAGTCATAGTGCTTCGTAGCAGGATACTATTAATGGTCCCACACACTTGTATGAATGCAACCCCAATGGTGAACTTCCCAACTTCAAACTGATTCGCGCCCTAACAGTAGTAGTCTGGAGTCGGCAGCTTCCACACTGCGATTGCCATGAGCTTCTCCACCGAGAGGGCAGCTCTCATTTGGGTGTCCCTGCAGCGCAGGGCGGGGGCGAGCTCCACACAAAGTTCCAGGAAGGTGGCTTTCCTCATCTGAAAATTCTGTAGCCACTGCTCTTCATCCCAGACCTGCATGACAATGTGATCCCACCACTCAGTGCTTGTTTCCCGAGCCCAAAAGTGATGGTCCACTGTGTGCAACTGTTCCGTGAATGCCAAAAGTAATGTAATGTTGCTTCTATCCATGGCGGACAGCACATCAGGCAACTGTGAATCCTGTTGAGCTACGAACTTCACAATTAACTGCACTGCCATTCGGGTTGTGTTAATGACAGTTAGCAGAGCATTGGAGAGCAGTGCGGGATCCAGCCTTTCAGAAAGATGGCAGGGTGAACAGCAAAGAAAGGCCATTGAAAAATGCCGCGAACCAAAGACTGAAGTGCATGAAATGCTGGGACGGAAAGCACTGCATCATGGGATGTTGAGCCTGGACCCATGACACACTGTGATACACACCACCTTCCCACAAGACCTAGCAGCAGAAGGTGGCGAGCAGAACTGTGGTATAGCTACCACAATGCATTGCTCTCACTGTCAAAGCTATCACCCCATGTGTGGATGCACCCTGTCAACAGAGGGAGCGTAGTGTGAATATGCAATACCGATTGTCTTATAGCGCTTTTTGATCGTCAACAAAACTTTAGCCGACAAAACTCTGCAATGTAGACAAGGCCTTAGTAACCTAGTTGAATACTTATCTATCCTTATAGTTGGAAAGTTTTTCCTACTAGCCAACCCAAACCTCCCTTACTGCAGATCAAGCCAATTACTCCTTGTCCTAACCCACTGGACAAGGAGAACAACTGATCACTGTCTCCTTTACAATAGTCTTTAATATGTGGGGTAGGTGCACTCACATGGACTGAGCATGCTCAGTAACACTGCCAAAGCCGGCTGCCCTCACTCTGCCCCCTCCCCCCACTATCAGCAGGCACGGGTCGTCTCTGGCGTGGGGGAAATATTAAGAGTGCTGTTTTAGTCATTTTAGCTGTTGAGTTTGAGTTAATGGCTAGACATCCATGAGGAGAGGTTAGAGAAACAGGCTGGGATTTTAGCTTGGACAGAAGCAGACAGGTCTGAAGTAGAGAGGTAGGTCTGTGAGTCATCAGAATAGACATGTGAGTTGAATTTATGATTGTGGATGAGATTACCCAGAGATAAGGTGTAGAGGAAGAACAGAAGGGGATTGTGGCACTCTGTCCCTCAAAGCAGCACCCTGGAACCGCCATATTCACCCCTGTCATGTAATTATGATATATTTCATACAAAGCATGCCATTTAAGATATCATATGGAAGGTCATGATCTGCTGAAACCCACTGTTCTGTCCAAATATGTATATCGTTAGTGTGTATGAAGTTATGAGATTTTGCTATATGGTTGCTACTGAAATACGTTGTAAGTTTGAGAGTCTCTACTGGTGATTCCCCAGTGACAACAAAGGAGGTGATCCACATCCAGGAGGGTGTTAAGCGACTATTAAGGAGCAGGGGAATTCTGAGCAAGGGATTTACAATGCTGTAAAAGGGCTGGGCAAGCATCACACTCAATTCTGTGACTCAGCAAACCCCACCAGGACATGTCTGGGCTAGTGTTTTCCAGGCACATGGACTGAGGATATAAAATAAAGGACAGTGGCATCATTTCTTGGCCTTTCTCCTCCCCCAGCTATGCTGGAAGTAACAAGAATGCTGAGAAGTGAGACTTGAACTAAGGAGACTGGCCCCAGGCTTACAGGGGAAGCCTATGTATTAAGAACTGTAATATCTAGTGGGTGGGAAAACTGCTTGATCCAAATATTACTTAGTCTAAATAAGGTTTAAGATTTAAATTGTGTGCTTTCTTTTATTTTCTTTGGTAACTATCTCTGACCTTTTGTGCCTACCACTTATAATCACTTGAAATCTCTCTTTCTGTAGTTAATAAATCTGTTTTATGTTTTACCTATACCAGTGTATTTTGGTTGAAGTGCTTTGGAAATCTCAGCTCAGTTTACAAAGGCTGGTGTGTGTCCTCTCCACAGTGAGGGAGGGGTGGACTGGGTAATGAACTTATACTGGTCAGGCTTCTGAGCAGGGCAAGATGGTACCATTCTAGGGTGCAAGGCTGGGGGCTTGGGAGATTTGCTGGTGTTTCTCTCGGTGTGATTTGTGAGTGGCACAAGGAGCATACACACAATGTAGCTGAGTGTGGGGCACCACATGCTGTTGGGCTAGGTGGTAACAGCGCCTGGAGGGGTTTGCTGCTTGTCACTAGCAAAGCTTTGTGAGAGACAGCCCAGGCTGGAGAATTAAGGGGACACAGCGGTACCCCAGTTCCGGGTTGCATCCCAGGGATCTAAGTGAGCAGGGTGACATGCACAGCTTGTTCTGATTTAGATTTGCACTTCAAGCACTGGCGCAGAGATTTTAAGTGAGACTTTAAGTGTGGTGGCTGAAAAAAGTCAAAGAGAAGGTTACCAGTTTGTTATTTTGGGCTGGTCTACACTGGGGGGGATCGATCTAAGATACGCAACTTCAGTTATGCTATTTGAGTAGCTGAAGTCGAAGTATCTTAGTTCGACTTACCTGTCCGTCCTCACGGCGGCAAGTCGACCGCCATGGCTTCCCCGTCGACTCCACTTACTCCTCCTGCCAAGGTGGAGTTCGGGCGTCGATTCGGGGATCAATTTATCATGTCTAGACGAGACGCAATAAATCGATCCCCGATAGATCGATTACTACCCGCCGATCCGGCGGGTAGTGTAGACATGGCCTTTCTGTTTGCTTATTTCGGGAAAGGGAAATAGGAGCAGAAAAAGCTTCAAGATGAGCGAAAAGCAGTGAAGCAATTGCAAAGTTAGAGCTGTACAGATTACGGAGAGCAGAAAAAGAGAGAGACTATGAGCATCAGTTCAAAATGAAAGAACTGGAGATAAAGGAGAAAGAGAAGGAGGCAGCCAAAAAAGCAGAAGCCCAGGAGTTAGCACATGAGAGGGCCGTAGAACCACAAGCTAAAGCCACTGGGGGACGAGAAAGAGGGTGAAGACATCAATTGGACTTGCTGGAAAAGCAGAACCAGAACCCTCCCACACCAGTGATTCCCACCTCTCCACAAATCCACAAATGGGAACCATTGTGTCCTGGCTCCAAAGAGACAGATGATGTTACTGAATGTTTTACTCCTTTTGAGAGGCTGTGTGTGAATCATCAGATTCCTGATGACAAGAGAATCCCCACTTTGGTTGCAAAGTTAACGGGTAAAGCTCTGAGTATATTCCAGGAAATGCTAATTCAGGATGATTTCGATTATGGTGAATGCAAAGAAATCGTTCTGAAATGATTTCAGATTACCCCTGAAACTTTTCGAGTGAGATTTAGAAATCTTCAGAGGGGTGCTGGTATGAGTTATGGGGAATATGTGAACAGGATGAAAGGTTTGATGGGAAAGTGGCTGAGGGGGAAAGGGCTTGCAAGCTTTGAAGAAATGTTTGCCCTTGTTGGTCAGGAGCATTTCTGAAGCATATGTAAAGATGATGTGAAACGGTGTCTGTAGGACAAAAATGTGAAAACTGTGGATGAGATGGCGTCTCTAGCTGATGACTTTGAGCAAACTCAGGCATCGGTTAAGAAGAAACCGCAAAAAGAGGGGTTTAAACCTGGTGAGAAGCAGGGTTCCTGTTTTACCCTGTGGTGGGGCGATTGCCCACACTCAGAGAGGGTGGGCTGCAGCAGGTCTAGGCGCCTGCGCAGCCGCCCAACCAATCAGGGAAGGGCTTACAGAGGGCCAATCAGAAGACAGATTGGGGCCAGCCAATCAGGGCCCGCCTCAGCCATATAAGAGACTGCCCAGAGCAGGAGCAGTCAGTCTGTCCCAGGCCTTCAGAGGGGAAGGTCTGTCTCCAGAGCTGGGAGGCCAGCACCTCGGACAGCGCAGTGCAGGCCAGCCTGAGAGTGGGAGAAGGCCCTACTCCATAGCCTGCCAGGCGGCAGGCCTGAGAGGAGGAGGCCTAGCGTAGCGAAGGGCCGTTGGGGAAGCGGTCCAGAGGGATAGTCAGAGGAGGAAGGAGAAGGAAGACAGTGAGACTGTCACTCAAGGGCCTCTGGACCGGGACTCAGAGTAGTGGGCGGGCCTGAGTCCCCCCCCCTTTTTCCCCCTTTGTTTGCTGTGCTACCCCGCGCACAGCCACAGACCGCAGGGAGCGGCCGGTCAGTACCACACCAGGTCCTGGACTGTGAGGATCGGACTTGAGGGTGTGGGACTGTTGTTTAACACACCTCCCCCGGAAGGGGGTGTGAGTGGACAAGGGGCACTGTCGGAGGACAGTGCTCCGAAAGAGGACTCCGTACCTGGAGGGCGACGCAAGTCCGCGGCCCCAACGCAGGTGGAACGACAGGCTAGACGCCACCCGAAGGGGCGCCCTACTGGTTCGAGCCAATTCCCCAAGACGACCAGGAGGAGGCGCCACAGCGGTGAGCTACAACCCTGTCACACGTGGTGGAGAATGCGGGCATAGCGGTCCACCCCTCATACGAGGGGCCAGCGCCAAGACTGCGGACTATTGCCCAGAACAGTGCCGTGCGCTGACAGACGGTCGACCCGGATTGTGGGTGCAGACCAGGACCCACCAAAGGGGTCCAGAGTGTGGGGGTTGAATCGGGAATAACCCGCTGAACCCCAACATGGAGGCTGAGAAGCTATTAAAATGGCTGCTAGAGAAGCAGCAGGAGCAGTCGGCCCAGCAGCACCAGCAGCAGGTACAAATGCTGCAGCAAATGACCACTCAGCAGCAGCTGCTGATGACTCAGCACCAAGAGAATCAGCAGCAGCTCCTCCGAGAGTTGGCCACCCAGCAGCGGGTGCAACAGGAACATTTGGTGCAACAGATGGCCGCACTGTTACGGCCGGCAGGAGGCACCCCTGCCGCCCCCATGGGAACCGGACTGGGGGATACCCCAGGGGCCCTACCGATACGCCTCACCAAGATGGGGCTCGAGGATGACCCAGAGGCCTATCTGGTCACATTTGAGCGGGTGGCGACTGCTGCCCGGTGGCCCTCAGAACATTGGGCCACGTTACTAGCCCCTTATTTGACAGGGCAGGCTCAGGCCGCATATCGGAGCCTCGACCCCCGGGAAGCACTCGAGTACGCCCGAGTCAAGGCGGCCATCCTAGACCATACCGGCATTAGCCCAGAGACCTACCGACAGCGTCTCCGTAAAGAACAATATCCTCCGGGGGCCCGACCCCGCGCCGTGGCCCAACGCATCCGGGACCACTGCTGGAGATGGTTGGACCCAGAGGGCCTGACGGGACCCCAGGTGGCGGAGCTGGTAGCCTTAGAGCAGTTCACCCAGATCCTACCCCCGGGAGGGAGGGCCTGGGTGCGACGGCATCGACCGGCCACCCTCTCCGCAGCAGTGGCCTTAATGGAGGACTACTTATCCGCCGAGGGGGCAGAGGCACCACCCCGAGCAGCCGAGAGCCTTGGTCGCAAGGGCGGTGCAGAGAAGGGGAACCCTCGTGGGACGGGAGCCTCTGGACCACTGGCAGGCAACAGCCATCGGCACCCGAGACCTCCCAACCCTGAACCCCGACCCAAGTTATTGCCGGTGGCGACTCGAAAGGAGCAACAGCCCCCGGAGCGAACAGGCCCCCCCGGAGGAGGCCCAAGCCCGGCCGAAACCCGAGAGAGGTGCTGGGGCTGCAGCCAAGAGGGACATTTCCGGCGAGATTGCCCTTTTATGGACTGCAGCTACGGGCAGGCCTGGATGGCCGGACAACGGGCACGGCAGAAAGGGGTAAGAAAATTGATAGTCCCGGTCCAGGTTGAAGGGAACCCCACCAATGCCCTCGTAGATTCGGGGTGTAGTCAGACCCTCATACGAGAGGGGCTGGTCCCGAACCTCAATCTTTCGGGGCCCCCGCTCTACCTGCAGTGTGTGCATGGAGACATCCGCCAGTATCCCACAGCCTGGGTCAAGATGGGAGTAGGCGGCCGAGAGGAGGGTCTCCGGGTAGGAGTGGCCCCTAGGCTGGCCTACCCGGTGGTGTTGGGACGAGATTGGCCCGGCTTCGGAGAAGTCCTCCTGAGATACCAGCCACCCAAGCCCCGACCAGACAGGACTATAGCACCGGGGACGGGGCTGCTTGGGAGCAGGCTAAGGGATGACCCCGGCGAGGGGCCCTCCTCGACGGCGGAGACCCCTGCGAATTGTCCAGGAGACAGACCCCGTTCGGTGGAGGACGCCCAGGCAGAGTTAGAACGTGACGGGGACTTCTTACGGGAGCAACGGGAAGACCCAACCCTAAGCCGAGCCTGGGAACAAGCTACCAACCCTGTCATTGAGGGGGACGGGACGCAACGGATTCCGCAGGGCCCCCGCTTTGAGGTACGGCAGGATCGCCTGTACCGAATAGCGCAGGAACCCCAGACCCGGGAGACGTTCCGTCAGCTGTTGGGCCCCCGGAGACTGCGAGCCGGCCTCCTCCACTTAGCCCACGCGAACCCTTGGGCTGGACACCTGGGACGCGAGAAGACCCTACAGAGGGTGGCCCGCCGGTTTTTCTGGCCAGGCATCCACCGGGAAGTGGCAGACTTTTGCACCTCGTGCCCAGAATGCCAGCAAGCCGGACCGAAAGGGGTAGCTCCTGCACCCCTGGTACCCATGCCAGTCGTGGGGGTACCCTTTGAACGGATCGGGATGGACCTCGTCGGCCCCCTTGAGCGAAGCAAGACAGGGAACCGCTTTATATTAGTAGTCGTGGACTACGCCACACGCTATCCCGAAGCCGTTCCCCTAAAGACAGCGACGGCACCGACCATTGCGGGTGAACTGGTAAAGATTTTCGCCCGGGTGGGGATACCCGGTGAAATATTGACGGACCAGGGCACCAATGTGTCCTCCAAGCTAATAGCCGAGCTATGTCGCCTCCTCCATATCCGGACCCTCCGGACATCAGTGTACCACCCGCAGACCGATGGCTTGGTAGAGCGGTTCAATGGTACACTAAAAGCCATGTTGCGGAAGTTTGTGGCGGAGGACCCCTCACATTGGGACACCTTGTTGCCGGCCCTGTTGTTTGCAATAAGAGAGGTACCACAGGCCTCGACGGGGTTCTCGCCCTTCGAGCTCCTATACGGCAGGCAGCCCAGAGGAATACTGGACCTCCTGAAAGAGGAGTGGGAAGCACAGGAAACACGGGTCCTTGGGACCACACAATACGTGCTACAGCTCCGGGAGCGACTCCAAACGTTAGGGGCCTTCGCCCGGGAAAACCTGGAACGGGCCCAGGCAGGTCAGGAGCGCCTCTATAATCGAAGGGCTAGAGGGAGGAAGTTCGCCCCAGGCGATAGGGTGTTGCTGTTGCTGCCCTCTTCCGAGTCGAAGCTCCTGGCCAAATGGCAGGGTCCCTACGAAGTGATCCGACGAGTGGGACCAGTCGATTACGAGGTCAGACTACCTGGTCGACGCAAAGAGACCCGTATTTACCATATTAATCTCCTAAAGGCCTGGAAGACCCGGGAAGCCATGTTCATCGGCCCGTCCACCCCAGAGTCGGAACTTGGACCCCTAGCAGGAGATCTTCCCGACCCCGGACCGGCTGTGGTGGGGTCAGGCCTCGACCCCAGACAGAGAGGACAACTGCAACAGATGGTGGAGAAGTTCTCATATGTATTATCGGCCCGCCCAGGCCGGATGACCTTATTGAGTCATCATATTGCCACAGACCCCGGGAAGAGAGTGACGGACAACCATCGACCGTTACCCAAGAAAATGTGGGACACCGTCCGGCGGGAGGTGGAGACGATGTTGGAGATGGGAGTGGTAGAGGAATCGACGAGCAAGTGGCGAAGCCCTATCGTCTTAGTACCGAAACCAGATGGGACGACCCGGTTTTGCATCGACTTCAGAAAGGTCAACGCTATCTCTCGTTTCGATGCCTATCCGATGCCGAGAGTGGATGAACTGTTAGAGCGCCTCGGGGGAGCCCAGTACCTGTCAACCTTAGACTTGACTAAAGGATATTGGCAGATCCCACGGACGCCAAACTCCCGGGCGAAGACTGCCTTCCCTACGCCTTTCGGCCTCTTCCAGTTCGTAACCATGCCGTTCGGGTTACACGGAGCCGCAGCCACCTTTCAACGCCTGATGAACAAGGTCCTCCAACCCCACGACCAATACGCGGCGGCCTACATAGATGATATCGTGGTTTACAGCCTCGACTGGGAGAGCCATTTACACCACCTGGCAGCAGTGCTACAAGCCCTCAGAGCGGCCGGCCTGACAGCTAACCCAGCGAAATGTCACTTAGGCCAAGAAGAAGTGACCTACCTGGGATACACGGTAGGAGGGGGGAAACTAACACCCCTGATTAGCAAGGTACAAGCCCTCAGAGATGTACCCACCCCCACGACGAAGAAACAAGTACGCCAGTTTTTAGGACTAGCTGGGTACTATCGTCGTTTTGTGCCAGACTTCGCATCTATAGCCGCCCCCTTGTCAGACCTAACGAAGAACTCCCAACCTCGACGGGTACAGTGGACTACGCAATGCGAGCGAGCCTTTAACGCACTCAAGGAACGGCTCACTCAAGAACCAGTACTACGACACCCCGACTTCGCAAAAGAGTTTATACTCCAAACAGACGCTTCGGAAGTCGGCCTGGGCGCAGTACTCTCCCAGGAAGTAGACGGGGAGGAACATCCCGTACTGTATTTAAGTCGGAAGCTGTTCCCCCGGGAAAGACATTTTTTGACGATAGAGAAAGAGGCCCTGGCGGTACGGTGGGCTATCGACGCCCTACATTACTACCTGCTAGGGAATAGTTTTAAATTAATCACAGATCACGCCCCATTGCGATGGATCCACAGCATGAAAGACACGAATGCTAGAATTATGCGGTGGTACCTCGCCCTCCAGCCTTACGACTTCCAGGTGCTCCACCGACCGGGTAAGGCCCATACTAATGCCGATTTCTTCTCCAGGCTAGGGGAGGAGGGCGAAGAATCGGATCAGGGAGGGGGATCCGTAGCGCAGGGGGTGGTCTGCGAGGGGGCAGCCAAGCCCCCGTCCAACTGCCGAGGTCCTAGACAGTCAGCCCTGACGGCAGAGGATCCGTCACGGTCGTACGGGGTGTGTCCCAAATGCACGGAGAGCGTGAGAGGAGGGAGCATACCCCAGCCTAGGCAGACGGTTGTGGGAGAAGAACCCTTGCGGGAAGCCCCGGTGGAGGACCAGCCCACACTCCTGGAACCGTCGGGGACTGTGACTTCTCCAGGTCGAGAGGGAGCCTCACTGTGGGAGGGACCAGCCGAGGCGGTGGACCACGAGACCCGTGGAGAATCAGGGGACCCGTGGGACACTCCGGCAGCTGAACGGATAGGAGGCAGCTTCAGGGAATCGACAGACTGGTACGTCGGACCTGGTAAGCCTCAGCGTGTTTCGGTGGGATCCCCCCGCTGAGGCGGTGGATAAGCCGGGTTGCCTGGTAGCAAAGACTAATTTCCGTGACTTTGGGGCCAGTAGGCCATGGGGCCCCGTGACAAGGGCTATGTTTCTGGACTGTGAGCCGGTAAGCCGAGCCACTGTGGGATAAAGGCTAAGTTCCGAGCTCCTGAACATTAGGCCGATTAGGATACGCCCCCCCCCCCCCCCCCGGGAAGGTTCTTAAGGGAGAGGGTGTGTGGTGGGGCGATTGCCCACACTCAGAGAGGGTGGGCTGCAGCAGGTCTAGGCACCTGCGCAGCCGCCCAACCAATCAGGGAAGGGCTTACAGAGGGCCAATCAGAAGACAGATTGGGGCCAGCCAATCAGGGCCCGCCTCAGCCATATAAGAGACTGCCCAGAGCAGGAGCAGTCAGTCTGGCCCAGGCCTTCAGAGGGGAAGGTCTGTCTCCAGAGCTGGGAGGCCAGCACCTCGGACAGCGCAGTGCAGGCCAGCCTGAGAGTGGGAGAAGGCCCTACTCCATAGCCTGACAGGCGGCAGGCCTGGGAGGAGGAGGCCTAGCGTAGCGAAGGGCCGTTGGGGAAGCGGTCCAGAGGGATAGTCAGAGGAGGAAGGAGAAGGAAGACAGTGAGACTGTCACTCGAGGGCCTCTGGACCGGGACTCAGAGTAGTGGGCGGGCCTGAGTTCCCCCCCCCCTTTTCCCCCCTTTGTTTGCTGTGCTACCCCGCGCACAGCCACAGACCGCAGGGAGCGGCCGGTCAGTACCACACCAGGTCCTGGACTGTGAGGATCGGACTTGAGGGTGTGGGACTGTTGTTTAACACACCTCCCCCGGAAGGGGGTGTGAGTGGACAAGGGGCACTGTCGGAGGACAGTGCTCCGAAAGAGGACTCCGTACCTGGAGGGCGACGCAAGTCCGCGGCCCCAGCGCAGGTGGAACGACAGGCTAGACGCCACCCGAAGGGGCGCCCTACTGGTTCGAGCCAATTCCCCAAGACGACCAGGAGGAGGCGCCACAGCGGTGAGCTACAACCCTGTCACATACCCCAATCCAGGTCCCAGTTTTTCAGGATGTTGGTCCTGATAGGCTTTTTGGAAAGTAACTGTGTCTCTTTAAATCCAGAGGCAGCTCCCACGTCTGTGACAGCAGAGAAGTTCAGACCAGGAAGTTTACAGGTGGTGGTTCTTTGTGAGAATGCCAATGACCCAGCTAGCAGAGGAGAGCTCTCCCCCCTCCGCCCCCCCGGCTGGTGTGAGACTAAAAGCAGCTATGGAAGAGCTGCTGGGAAAAGCTGAATCTGAATAAAGAGCAGACACTCTTAGCCCAGAGTGTGCCCCAAGTTTCTGCCTTCCCTGAAACCTTCACTTCCACCAGACCCTCCCTGCCCCCTAGAGCAACCCCTCACCAACCCCTTCCCTCTCCTCACGACCCCGCGTTCCCCACTCCCTGGTAACCCAGATCGCCTACGCAATCCTCCCCCATCAACAGCACCACTGCTGGGCCCTCCATCCCCTATTCCTCATTCCCAGTCTCCCACTCCCCCAGCCCAACCCACTATCACGTCCCAAGAGCTCCTGTTTCTGACTCCCTCCCACTGCTCTCAGCCCTCCCTGCTTTGCAGCACCCCACGAGCACCAGTCCCCCATCATCTTCCCCCTCCCACTGCTCCCTGCTCTCTCTTGTTCCAGGGCGAAACCTGAGGAACCTCACTCTGTCTCCCATCAGCAGATGGTCCCACCTGGCTGTCACACCCTCCCCACCTCTGGGAAGTTGTTATACCAGAGTCCCAGTGCCAATGTAGTACTGGTTCAGTATTACTTTCTCTTTTAAGGACTACTGTTCTACTTTCTGTAAAATTCACATGCTTATTGACATAGTCTTGAAATATACTGCTCACCATGGAGGTGGAGGGCGAGTTTATTGGTCCAAAAGTAGCATTAATTTGATCAAGCGGTTCCTCAGATACAGCCCCCCTCAAAGCCGCCGTTTACAAAAATCATTTTCCTCTTAGAACTTGAGGGTTACCTGTTCTGTTCATTCCCTCTGGGGCACCTGGCGTTGGCCACTGTCGGCAGACAGGATACTGGGCTAGATGGACCTTTGGTCTGACCCAGTATGGTCGCTCTTATGTTCTTATTTTCTTGCACCTGCCTGGGGCTCATATTATAGTTCTAATGGTCTCCTGACTAAACTCTGTCCCTTGTCATTTATCTCAGCTGTTCTATGGCACCCAGGGCCTCTGTGGGGAAGCAGTATTGAAAAGTTAATAACTGTAGAGTTTGCCAAACTGACGGGTGAAAGAGAGTGAAGTGCATGTGTACAGCAAGGCCCCGTTAATAGCCAGAAGGTTTCCAGCAATCTGCTCTCACAGTAATTGGGTGACTCAAGAGGACATGCTGTGGCCATTGGATCTGAGCCCTACCTGTGATCACTTTCGCACAGTGTGTGCTGTGGGTCTGTCTTACATTCTGCAGGAGTTCCTCTTGGATGTTTTGCCCTGATTCCAAAATTGCTGGGTTAAGAGCAATATTTTGAAGTGCTCTAACATCCACATGTAGACTTTGGTTTGCTCTCTACAGAGAAGTTTTGCCAGCATAGCGCTGTCATAAGAACATATGAACATAAGAACGGCCATACTGGGTCAGACCAAAGGTCCACCCAGCCCAGTATCCTGTCTGCCGACAGTGGCCAATGCCAGGTGCCCCAGAGGGAGTGAACCTAACAGGTAATGATCAAGTGATCTCTCTCCTGCCATCCATCGCCACCCTCTGACAAACAGAGGCTAGGGACACCATTCCTTACCCATCTTGGCTAATAGCCATTAATGGACTTAACCTCCATGAATTTATCCAGTTCTCTTTTAAACCCTGTTATAGTCCTAGCCTTCACAACCTCCTCAGGCAAGGAGTTCCACAGATTGACTGTGCGCTGTGTGAAGAACTTCTTTTTATTTGTTTTAAATCTGCTGCCCATTAATTTCATTCAGTGACCCCTAGTTTTTATAGTATGGGAACAAGTACCTAACTTTTCCTTATTCACTTTCTCCATCACTCACCACTGTTGGTTATTGGTGTGAAAAATCACATCTCTAACTCACACAGCTATGCCATCGAAAGCACTAGTGTAGACACAGACATAGTAGCAAAAAAAAAGTCCATTAAAATCATGGAAATTAAATGGTCATAAAGTACAATAATGCAGCGTTAAAGTTACCCGGTGCTGCCTCATGCCCTTCCAGTATGTGGATAGTGGCTACATTTAAAACCACTGACAACCAGGAAAAGAAGATCTAAAGTACACGCCACCTCTGCAAAGCAACCTGAACTCTGCCCCCCCCCCACCCGCTAATCCTGGAGCTGGCAATAGCCAGCGGAAAGAGGTCTGTAAGGGTGGTATCAACTTTAACCAATTACCAATGAAAGTGGCAGATTTTCCCCCTATTGGAGTCTTCAAGTCCAGACCGGATGCCTTTCTGGAATACGATTTTGTCCAACACAAGGTATTCAGCTCAGTACAGCAGTGACTGGGTGAAATTCTATGGCCTGTGTGATACAGGAGGGCAGAGGAGATGACCTAACACCCCATCCTGGCCTTAAAATCTGTGAATCTACAATAGATACAAGGAAGGACTAAGAACGTGCCATTGTTTGTGTGGTGTTCACAGACGGGAACACCAGCATTTATCCGCATGCCCCGTAGCTGTGTGCACCATGCCAGCTGTAGCTGTAATTGGATGGTGGAGGGAGCCGTTGGAGCAGCCTGGCAGAGCCGTGACTGTGGTATGCAGAGAGGTGCAGGTGACCCCTGAGGGACCGAGTCTGCCTCATTTCCGTGCTGAGTGTTGCAGGCTGTGTCAGTGACAGGGCACAGGGATGAGTTCTAGCCATGGGGATTGACAGCACTCCAGTGGGATACACACTAGGGGTCTCCAGGGCTCAGTGAGGGGCAAGTGAAGGCAACGACTCAGAAGGAATCTCAGGGGGAGGGTAAAGGGCTGGTAACAGTTTGTAAATCTGAGCTGGGTTGTGTGCAGCAGGCTCAGGGTTTGAGGGTTGGGCAGGGGCAGGCAGCTTCTGTTCTTTATGCCAGACCTGAACCCACGTTTTGCCTTAGCAAAGAGACGACGTTAGACTCTGCGCTGTTCTGCTCCTGGGCTCTGTTCCCAGACTGTTCTCTAGCAGGGCAGGGCATAGTGCTGGTGTGTGTGTCACTGGCATGTTGGGGTGTTGCTGAAACAGGGCAGAGTTAAGGTTACATTGCAGGGTGACGTGAACCTTAACTCTGCATTTCCCCTTCTAAGAACGGAGGGGACGGGACTCCTTACCCAGCGAGGTCACATTCTCGTAGTTCTCCTGCATGACGGCTCTGTAGAGAGCTCTCTGAGCGGGGTCCAGCAGAGCCCACTCTTCCCTGGTGAAATACACAGCCACCTCCTCAAAGGTCACCGGCCCCTGAAAGAGCAAGAGCCCAATGCTCAGTACCTGCTGCCCCACTGTTCACAGGGCCAATCACATGGGAGCTCTGGGTGGCTCACCGTCAGCAGAGTCCCACCCCCACCCCTCTCAGAACAGTCAGAGGCATTGGGGCGGGGGTGGGGGAGAAAGAGAGCCCCTTGTCCCTTGCCGCAGAGAGAGGTGGCGGGGTCTGCACATTCATCACTCACCTACTAGACAGGGGGCTGATACAGCAGACGTAGCCCCCAGCCATGTCAAGGGACAGCCCCCAGTAGGAATCCCAACACCTCCCACAATAACAGCAACTGGGTGTGTGTGTGGGGGGGGGGCATCTCCCCCAGGCCTCACTGGTGGGTGCCCCCTTCATATTTCATAGCAACCTCTGACTAGAAGGTTTAGGATCCAGCAATGGGAGTCTGGTATGCTTTCCTAGCCCTGCCCAGGAGGTTTGTTTCCTGCTTCGGTCAGCTGTTTACTGCCCCTCTCTCTCCAAAAGCAACCCACCAGCAACACCCCCGTAATCCCTACCTGAACTGGCTCCACCCCAGCCATTTCCCTTCCCTGTCCCGTGGGAGGATGTGACGAGCTGAAGGAAAACATGGATGTTAAGTTGCAGCCGGCCAGGGCAACTAGGGAATTTTCAGAACAGGCTTTAGTTCATTTCATAGCACAATTCCCCCCAGATTCTTTCTCTGAAGACAGACATTCTAGATTCTGCCATGCAAACAATGGCAATATCTAAAACACAAGTAGTAATGGGCAGGGGGAATTAATTACCCAGAAATCTGTTGGAAAAGTAATCTGGCCAAACACAAAATGTCCAGTAAGTTCATGGACTATATTGGGAATAATTTTTGTTTTGGAAGACAGAAGTAGTAATAAGGGGTCAGCTGTTTTAGACTTGATTCTGACAAAGCTGAAGGAATTGGTTATGAATCTGAGGGTGGAAGGCAATTTGGATGAAAGTGATCACAAAATGACAGATGTAATAACTGTAAGGAAAGGAAGGAGTGAAAGCAGCAGAATAAGGACAACTGATTTCAGAAGAGCAAAGTTCAAGGAACTCAGAAAATTGGATGGTAAGGTCCCCTGTGAATAAAATCTAAGGGGAGGGGGAAGTTTAGGAGAGCTGGCAGTGTCTCAGCGAGACAATATTAAAGGAGCAACCGAAAACTCTCCTGATGTGAAGGAAAGATAGACAGAAGAGTCAGAGGCCAATGTGGCTCCATCAGGTGCTCTTTGGTGACCTGAATATGAAAAGGACTCCTACAAAAAGTGGAAACGTGGACAAACTTCTGAGGATGAGTACAAAAGAATAGAAGAAGCAGGTAGGGACAAAATCAGAAAGATGAAAACACAAAAGCAGTTACACCTAAGCCTGCCTGGCCTACACGAGGCAATTAGGTCGGTACAATTCTGTCACTCAGGGATGTGGAAAAATCCACACCCCTGTGTGACGCACAGTGTGGACAGTGCTAGGTTGACAGGAGAATTCTCCCGTCAACTTAGCTACCGTCTCTCAGGGACGTGGAGCATCATGCCAACGGGAGAACCCTGCCCGTTGGCGTAGGTACTGTCTTCGCAAACCCTGTAGCAGTTTATGTGTAGACATACCCCTAGTGTGAGGACATAAAAGACAATAAGATATGGGTTTTATGACTACATTTGGAGCACGAGGAAAGCGAAGGAAAGAGTAGGTCCTCTGCTTGCCAGGGAAGGAGAGCTCATAACGGATGGCAGGAAGAAGACTACGATGTTTAATGCCTATTTTGCTTCAGTCTTCAATGAAAAGGTTAATTATGACCAGATACTTAAAACAATTATTATTAACTTTGAGGGGGAAGGAACAAAAAATAGGGAAAGAACTGGTTAAAGAATATTTAGAGAAGTTAGATGTATTCAAGTCAGCAGGGCCTGATGAAATTCAACCTAGGGAACTTAAGGAACTAGCTGAAGCAATCTCAGAACCATTAGCAATGATCTTCAAGAAATTATGGAGGACAAGTGAGATCCTAAAGGACTGGAGTAGGGCAAATATAGCGTCTATCTTCAAAAAGGGACATGGAGAAATAAAGACCAGTCAAGCCTTACTTCAATTCCTGGAATGATACTGGAACAAATTATTGAAACAATCCATTTGTGAGGCTAGCAGGGTGACAACATATAAACAGCATGTGTTTGTCAAGAACAAATCATGCCGAAACAACCTAATTGCCTTCTTTGGTGGGGTTACTGGCCTCATGGTTAAGAGGGATGCTCTAGATATGATTGATCTTGATTTTAGTAAAGGCTTTTTACACAGTGCCACACGAGAGCCTTATAAACCAACTAGGGGAAATGGAGTCTAGATGAAATTACAATAAAATGGGTTTCAAGACCATTTGTTTCAAGACCATACTCACAGAGTAATTACCGATGGCTCACTGTCAAACTGGGAGGTTCTAGTGGGGCTCTACAGGGGTCAGTGCTCAGTCTGGTGCTAGTCAGTATTTTCATTAATGACTTGGACAATGAATTGGATGCTTATAAAAAGTGAGGAAAACACCAAGCTGTGGGAGGGGTGGCAAGTTCTTTGAGGAACAGGATTAGAATTCAAAACGATGTTGACGAATTGGTCTAAAATCAACAAGATGAAATTCAATAAAGACAAGTGCTACACTTCAGAAGGAAAAATCAGATGCACAACTACAAAACGGGGAGCAACTCGCTAGGCTACAGTACCGCTGAAAAGGCTCTACAATAGGTTACCAAGGGAGGCTGTGAGATCCTCACCATGGGAGGTTTTTAAGAACAGGTTGGACATCTCTATTAGGGATGGTTTAGGTTTCCTTGATCCTGCCTTAGTTTTGGGGGCTGGACTTGATGACCAGTCAAGGTTCATTCTAGCCCTACATTTCTATGATTCTATTCTAGGAAAACACTTGGTCGCTTTATTACAGTGCAGACCCGGCCCCCTCCACCAGGACTAAACCCACCGAGACATTTTTAAACCCTCCCAGTAACACAGGCTCTGAGTCTGGCCCAAATGCTAGAAAAGAGCAGAACCCAAGGAATCACTTAGGGGGATTCCCCCGACACTGTCCCCGAGGCAGCACCCCCCAGCAGGGGGAATAGGGACAATCAGAAATGAGCTTTTCCTCTCTCTGCTCCTCACCTTGTCCACAGGAAAGTAAATTTGCCCAGGGATGTTGCAATAAGTGTATCTGGGCAGGTCAGAGATCTGGGAATTTCTCTCCCCACTTATTTCTCCCACTGTCCCTTTCAGTCTCTCTCTCCTCTTTTCCCTTCTATCTCCTTTCCCCCCTGTTCCTTCTCCTTCCCCTCTGGCTGGGAAAGTTCCCTTCCAGGGTCGTTTCCTCTCCAACGGCTGGACCAGCTCCTGCAGAAACATGGCTCAGGAGGGATGAGGTCAGAATCCTTTTCAACAGATCTTTGGAGTGGGGGGAGATAGGTATCCCACTTCCCACCTGCTCCCTCGCTCCCCAGCAATAGCAGGAGGGGTCAGGGACACAGTTTTCCTTCCAAAACGTGGTGTTCCTGTAGTTTTGAAAGGGGGAAGAGAAGCAAGATCTGTGGTGGGTTTGTTTCTGTATTGGACAAACGGATAGAAAGTTATCAATTCCATACCTGTCACTGGCAAATAACGATCACCATAGACCCACTGGTGAAATCAGTGATGGGAATGTGAGGGGTTAATACAGTACGTTGCAATTCTCAGACACCAGTGACAGGGGGAAGTTGCTCATTTGAGAATTTAACCCCCTGTAACCTCCACTATGGAGACTGACTCAGGGTAAAAGGTTCCCTCCAGAAAAAGAAGTTGCTGCAGTTAAAAGACAAGGGGAACAACTCCAAACCTGAGAAGATTTTTAATTCACATTTGATAATTACAGGGAAAAAGGCAAACTCTGGGATTTGAGATCAATTAAAGAGAAAAGGGAGGAAATCTGAGGAATTTTTGGATCAATTTTCACAAATTAGAAAGGAAAGTGGGGAAAGTGAGAGGAATTTTATATCAATAGTCGATAATAAGTAGAGGTAACATTTGAGTTAATTTCTTCTCGATATTTTATAAATAGAAAAGGCGCAACACTTGCAAGGAGTTTATATCAATATTCAAGAATTTGAAAAAAGGGCAAAATTGGAGGAGTTTTTATGTTAATATTTTATAACTAGAGAGACAGGGAAAATCTCAAGGCATATTAAAACAGTCATAGATAAGTAGGAAGAAAACGGGGCAACATTTTAGAATATTTTATATCAATCTTTGAAAAAAATATGAGAAAACGGGTCTGAAACTAAATAGTTGATGATACGAGAAGGGGGGAAAAAGCAAGATCTGAGGGGATTTTATATCCATATGAAACAACGAGAGAGGAAAGGGGGAAAGTTGGACGGGATTGTATATGAATGTTCAATAAACCACCAGAACATAACGGTTTCTCCCCCCCCCACCCCACAAGCACCATCCACATGGCAGCAGGGAGCCCTTTGCAAAGCTGCTTTAAGAGGGCAATGGAGAGGAGAAGGGGCAGGAAGGCTCCTTGGCAGCGCGGAGGGGGCAGCAGTTGGAGATGGGCAGGTGACAGGCTGGTGGCTGTGGGGAGCTGCACTGGGCCACTGGGGACCAGTCACTAATACTGGTTACCACCCTGGGGACATTGCCTGTATCCAGTGCTTAATTTGTGCCAGGACTTTCCAGGCCTGAGCCCCGGCACCTCTGGGCCTGGCAGTTCAGAGCCCCGGCTCTCCTGGGCTTGCCGTGTCAGTTATGAAAGTAAAATAATTGCTTGAGCCCTCTGGCACCCCTTTCATTACAAATTAAGCCCTGTCCCTTCCAGGCCCGGTTGGTGGCAGGGAAGGAGCACCCCCTTCCCATGCAGAGGCAGCCCCACAGTAGCCACGAGGTGGGTGAAATCATTGCTTTTATTGGACCAACTTCTGTTGGTGAGAGAGGCAAGTTGGTCCAAGAAAAGCGATGACCTCACCCCCCCTTGTCCTGGGACCAACTCCCACCCTCCCAGTGTCTCAGGGGTCCCCCAAGCTGCACCCACTAACCTCCTGCCCAGTTAGGGGCGGGCTCAGGATACCAATTTCCCACCTAAAAAAAGGACAATTTCCCCGCAGATAAAGTGAGTGGGAAAATATCCCGAAGCGGAGATTTTTAATTGAGAATTGAGAATCCGAGGGGGAAATGGGGTAATTTGTGAGGAGGCGAATGGGGAAAAGGGCCAGTCACTTGAGAGAAAGGGGGGATTTTACATCCCGATGTGAGAGTTATGCCATAAGGGGAAGAACTGGGGAGAATTTGATCAGGATTTGACAGGGAAGCGGCAAATCAGGGACGATTTCATCACCCTCCTGGAATCTCCTGCCTGCACAGAGATAGTGTGTGTGGGGGGGGGGGGGGGGGGGTCTGGGCTGTCTTCACCTCCCTCCATTTCTAGCTCATTTTCCCTCCCTCCCTTCCTGACCCCACCACCCCGGGGACACCCCACTGGGGCCCGCTCTCGACCCCCCCGACACTCCTCAGTTTCGCCCCCAGAGCAGACCCCGACAGGGGCTTGGAGCAGTGGCTCCAGTGCCATTAACTAGCTCCGATCTCGCTTGTAACAACCCGGGAGCAGGTTCCCCCCCGGGCGGGGGGGGAAGCTGCAGATCTGAGCCCCCCGGTGCAGAGAGTCACTTTCCTGCCCCTCCCCCAGCATTTCTCCCCCGGGGGCCTTCGGACTCACCTGCAGTCTCCGGCCCAGGGGGGAGGGGTTAATGAAGGTCTCCCCCCCAGCACAGACCCCATGGGGGGAGCAGCAGCTGCTCCGGCTCCCGGGCAGATCCCAGCCCCTTTGTGTTCACACGGCGCCTGGCCCCTTTGTTCTCCCTGCAGCCCGCCCCCCTGCCCAGCCCCAGCCCGGCCTGTGTGTCCTCCACCCCCACGCAGCCCTCACTGGGCAGGGGCTGGCCCCGGCCGGCCCGGGGTCCGCCAGTCCCGCCGCCCTGCACGGGACTGACCCGGGCAGCAGCTGGCCCTGTTCCCACGGGCAGGGCCCGATCCTGCTGGAGGGAGCGATCCAGCTGGGGTGCCCGAGTCCCCCCGCGTGTCACAACCCCCCCCCCAACACACACACAGACGAGGGACCCGCTGGGGCAGGGCCAGGCCTGGGTAGGAGCCGCGGGACACACACCCCGTTGTGTGCGGCCGGGTCGGTTTTTCTATGGATTTGCCAGTTGGCAGGAAAATCATGTCATCGGCCAGGTTCTTTTTTACAAGGGTGACCAGACCCGAAGTGTGAAAAACTGGGAGAGGTAGTAGGGGGGAGGTAATAGGCACCTATATAAGACACAGCCCCAAATATCGGGACTGTCCCTATAAAATCAGGACATCTGGTCACCCTATTTTTTACGTGGGTCTAAAGGTCTGCGTTATTCCCACAGTGAGCCGGGACGGGGGAGAGAATGGTGAAAGTTTGTGTCATGTTTCCTGCAGTTTAAGGGACAGATCAAAACAGTTGGAAACACAGGGAGCTGCCCACCATGGGTGGCCAGTGAACCGGCCTTCTGGGGGAGGGGACCAGAACCTTATTATCTTCTGATCAGATGAATTGGCGAGCCAGTAACCCACATTATATAAACCATCATATGGATCTCCTAAAATCAGGCAACAATGCCCTGATGACGAGCCTCGAGCGGGTGCGCTTCTTTGGGCAGGCATCCACTTTCCTCAGCACTCTGCACCCTCAAAAGTGCCTGGTCCTGGGCAGGGATTTCAGTACCATCCTGGATGCAAAGGGCAGCCTCAGGACCAAGAGGTGTCCAGCCGCTGTGGACATCCTCCAGGAGATTGTTGACCATGGTGGACAGTTGGCGAGACTACCACCCAGACAACTCCCCGACCTTCACCTATGTCCAGGTGGAGGACACAGAGCTGGTGGGATGTGCCTGGCCCTTCTGCTGTGACTACCCCTGGGGGGGGGGTGTGAAGCTGGAGGAGGGATGCGGCGACAGAGCAATTGGAGCGGGAGGTCCTAGAGCTGGAGAGGCATCTGGCCACCAGGACTGGGGAGCCATACCTCTGCAGAGCCTGCCCGGAGACGCGGGAGGCGATCCGGGCCCTCGACAACCAGTCCTACATTCAATCCCGCATCCACCTCCTTCTGGAGATGGACTGTGGCTCCTGGAGAAAAAGACGGGAGCCAAAAAGCATGTCACCTGCTTCCTGGTGGAGAGCGGCACCACTCTCACAGATCCAGTGAAGATGCAGTAAAGGGCCAGGGCCTTCTATGCCATCCTCTTCTCCCCATAGCCGACTGACGCCGACGCTTGCGGTGTCCTGTGGGATGGACTGCCTACGGTCAGTGCGGGCAACGGGGACTGGCTGGAGCTGCCTTTCTCTCCAGCCACATTCTCGGAAGCTTTCCACTAGCAAATCCCCAGGCATTGACAGGCTGACCAGGGAGTTCTATTGCCTGTTCTGGGACAGTGTCGGCCCAGACCTTGTCACTGTCTGGGGCCAGTCCTTAGGGAGCAAGGCACTCCCCCGTCATGCAGGCAAGCTGCACTCGCCCTGCTGCCTAAGACAGGGGATCTCTGCAACCTTCAGAATTGGTGCCCAGCCTCTCTCCACAGCAAGGACTGTAAGATCATAGCATAAGAACATAAGAACAGCCAAATTGGGTCAGACCAAAGGTCCATCTAGCCCAGTATCCTGTCTTCTGACAGTGGCCAGTGCCAAGTGCCCCAGAGGGAATGAACAGAACAGGGAATCATCTAGTGATCCATCCCCTGTCGGTCGCCCATTCCCAGCTTCTGGCAAACAGAGGCTAGGGACACCATCCCTGCCCATCTGGCCATTGATGGACCTATCCTCCATGAACTTATCTAGGTCTTTTTTGAACCCTGTTAAGGTCTTGGCCTTCACAACATCCTCTGGCAAGGAGTTCCACAGGTTGAATATACGCTGTGTGAAAAAAAATACTTCCTTTTGTTTGTTTTAAATCTTCTGCCCATTAATTTCATTTGGTGACCCCTAGTGCTTGTTCTCTGTGTATATATATCTTCCTACTGTATTTTCCACTGCATGCATCCAATGAAGTGGGCTGTAGCCCATGAAAGCTTATGCTCAAATAAATTTGTTAGTCTCTAAGGTGCCACAAGTACTCTTGTTCTTTTTGTGAATACAGACTAACATGGCTGCAACTCTGAAACCTAGTGCTTGTGTTATAAGAAGGAGTAAATAACACTTCCTTATTTACTTTCTCCACACCAGTCATGATTTTATAAACCTCTATCATATCCCCCCTTAGTCGTCTCTTTTCCAAGCTGAAAAGTCCCAGTCTTATTAATCTTTCCTCATATGGCAGCCGTTCCATACCCCTAATCATTTTTGTTGCCCTTTTCTGAACCTTTCCCAATTCCAATACAGGAACTCCTCACTTAACGTTGTAGTTATGTTCCTGAAAAATGCGACTTTAAGCAAAACGATGTTAAGCGAATCCAATTTCCCCATAAGAATTAATGTAATGTAAAGGGTCCAGAGAAGAGCAACAAGAATGATTAAAGGTCTTGAGAACATGACCTATGAAGGAAGGCTGAAAGAATTGGGTTTGTTTAGTTTGGAAAAGAGATGACTGAGAGGGGACATGATAGCAGTTTTCAGGTATTTAAAAGGGTGTCATAAGGAGGAGGGAGAAAACTTGTTCACCTTAGCCTCTAAGGATAGAACAAGAAGCAATGGGTTTAAACTGCAGCAAGGGAGGTCTAGGTTGGACATTAGGAAAAAGTTCCTAACTGTCATGGTGGTTAAACACTGGAATAAATTGCCTAGGGAGGTTGTGGAATCTCCATCTCTGGAGATATTTAAGAGTAGGTTAGATAAATGTCTATCAGGGATGGTCTAGACAGTATTTGGTCCTGCCATGTGGGCAGGGGACTGGACTCGATGACCTCTAGAGGTCCCTTCCAGTCCTAGAATCTATGAATCTATGAATCTATAAATGGGAGGCTTATGTTCCAGGGAATTATTTTTTTTGCCAGACAAAAGACTATATATATCAAAGTTTTAAACAAACAATTTAATACTATACACAGTGATGATGATAGTGAAGCTTGGTTGAGGTGGTGGAGTCAGAGGGAGGGATATTTCCCAGGGAATGCCTTACTGCTAAATGATGAACTGGCATTCGGCCGAGCCCTCAAGGGTCAACACATTGTTGTGAATGTAGCCTCACCTCACACTCTACAAGGCAGCATCAATGGAGGGAGGGGAGACAGCCCAGCAGACAGAGACAGAGACAGACACACACACCCTGTGTGTGGGAGAGAGATGTGCATTTCCCTTTTAAGTGCGCTGACCCCACTCTTAAGTACACTGCCTTGTTAAGTTAATCAGTAAGCTGAGACACAGGTGCTGCCAGGAAGCTCCCTCCCTCCTGAGCCCTGGCGTGTGTCCCCCCTGCACTATGGAGATGGGGTAAGCAGGGTGCAGGAGTAGGAGGGAGGGGGACACCCTGACATTAGCCACCTTCCCCCACACACACACACAGCAAGCAGGAGGCTCGGGGAGCAGCTCCAAGGCAGAGGGCAGGAGCAGCACATGGCAGTGGGGGGAGGGACACCTGAACTGCTGGCAATTGCTAGCCTGCTGGGCAGCTGCTACACAGGGAATTTAGGGGAGTGGGGAGCTGATGGGGAGCTGCTGGTCCACCCTGGTTCCAAGCCCCCACCAGCTCGCTGCGACGGGCTGCTCTTCCTGCAAGCAGTGGAAAAAGTAGGTGGCTGCCAAACGACGTTATGAGGGAGCATTGCACAACTTTAAACGAGCACGTTCCCTAATTGATCAGCAACGTAACAACGTAACAACGAAACAACTTTAACCAGGACGACTTTAAGTGAGGAGTTCCTGTATATCTTTTCTGAGATGGGGCGAACACATCGGCATGCCGTATTCAAGATGGCAAAAGCCATCTTCCTCAGCTGGAGTCCTTGCTGGTGAATGTGATCCATCCCGACCAGACCTACACCGTCCCGGGCTGTACCCTCTTGGACAACCTCTATCTGGTCCGGGACCTCCTCCACCTAGGGAATAGGGATGGGCTGTCATTTGCCCTCCTGTCCCTGGACCAGGAGAAGTTCGATAGGATGGATCACAGATATATCACAGACGCCCTCTACAGGTGTTCGGCTTTGGGCCCCATTTTTTGGGCTGTCTCCAGGTGCTGTACACTTCTGCGGAGTGTTTGATCAAGCTCAACTGGGTCCGGATTGAATCATGGGTGGTTGTAACACTCTATACCTCGGGGGTGTGCCCTGTAACCCCCATATTCCTCATTTATTGTGATATTGCATATAAAGCATGCCATGTGAGGTATCAGGGGAAAGGTTATGATCTGCTGGAAGCCATTGTTCTATCTAAATATGTATATCATCAATGCATATGAAATTATAAGAATTGTGTTGTGTAGTTTTTACTAAAATATGCTGTGGGTTTGGGAAGTGCCCGGATACTAGTTCCCCAAAGACAATAACCAGGGGGATAACCAACGTCCGGGCGTGTGTTGAACAACCATCAACAGCCAACATCCAGCAAGAGCGCTACAATGCAATGACTCACCTGCACAGGGCCACACCAGGGGAATTGCTCAACCTTGCCTGGTGACTCAGCAATGCCCACCAGACATTCCTTGACTTGCGTTCTCCAAGCACATGGACTGAGGATATAAGACAGAATACAGGGGCCCCATGCTTGAACTTTTCTCCTTCCCCCACCTATGCTGCAACTAGCAACAAGGACACTCAGAAAACTGAAGACTCCAACAGAGGAGACTGCCCCACGTTTAAGGGACAAACCTGTATATTAAGAACTGCAATATCCAGTGGGGTGAGAAAAACTGCTTAATCTAGATGTTATCCAGTCTAATTGGGTTGAGAGTTTAGACTGCTTGCTTATATTTTCTTTTCTTTTGGTAACCACTCTGACTTTTTGCCTAGCACTTATAATCACTTAAAATCTATCTTTTGTAGTCACTAAACTTGTTTTACTGTTTATCTTTACCAGTGAGTTTGCCTGATGCATGTAGCAAAACTGCTCAGGTTTACAAAGACTGGTGTATATCCACTTTACATTGAACCAATTAATATACTTGCATTGCTTATCTTGAGCAGTGCAAGATGATATATTCCTGAGGTACAAGTCTGGGAGCTGGGGGATTTTGCTGGTGCCTTTCTCTGTGTGATTCATGAGTGGCTCTGGGAGCATTCATGCAATAGAGCTGGGAGTGGGGCTCCACATGCTGTTGTACTGAGTGATAACAGCACCTGGAGGGGTTTGCTGCTTGTCACTAGCAAAGTATTGTGAGAGACAGCCCAGGCTGGAGGGTTAAGGGGACGCAAGGGTCCCACAGTCCCAGGAGATCCCGTCTCAGTGGTCTCCCGCCCCCACCCCGGTGGCTGCCAGCACCTGGCTGCTGAGTCTAGCCTCCAGGTCCTGAGGAGGTACTGGTAAAAGGCCAGCAGCTCAGAGAAGTCTCACGGGAGACCTGTTGGATGGAGATCGAGGAGCTGCCCGCCGTATCCGAGCCCTTGGACTATGCACCATAAAGTAATCTGTGCAGGGCCTGGAAGAGGAAGACATGGACCTGACTGCGAAGGCAGAGCGGGCCCTGTCCGTCCGCCTCTGGGGGAGGTTCAGGATGCCCAGTGCAGCCCCATTCAGAAGAACTCCAGGATCTTCTTCGGGAGATGGGCCAGGCTACCCCGGGGCAGGCTCCGGGTGTTAAGCCGTGGACAGGACTATTTGATTGAGTGCCCACGCTGCAAGGAAAGGCACCAGAGCAGCACCTTCCACCTCCACAACCACTCAACCACGCCAGCCTCCAGATCAACCCAATTCTCCAGTGGGGAAGGATTGGTGGTGGAAAAGCAAACACCCAGATGGAGAAGCAGATCTTTGCACCACTGGATGGCCCCAGAGCATGGGTGGTGGTGGGGAACTCACCTGCCCCTCATCCCTGACCATCAGGCCAATGCTCTTGACCTAGTTGTCCCGGGTGGAGGAGGCTGCCAAACAGATGGCTTGGCAAGCCTCCACCCCTGCCAGATCACCTGGGTCCTGGAACACGAGGAACATGTTGTTGGCATACACTGACAGGATTGCCTGCAAATCCGGCTCTCACAGCACCAACCCTGTCCATCTCTCGCAAAGGAGATGAAGGAACCAGCTCCATTGGTGTCTCTCAGCTGGTAGGGGGCTAGCAAGGGGTTTCGTGGCTGTCCAGGTTACACGGGGCAGGGCTGTAGTCCCCCCTACTTCTTAAACTGGCATTTGACTGCCCCTCCAGGGCTCTGATCAGATTCCCTTAGCCCCCGGGGGGTGAGCTGTCTTGGGCAGACGTCGCTTTGAGAAAATGCTCCTGTGAAACTCATTCCATGCTGCCCACGAGGGGCACTTTGGTCTCTCCAGCCATAGAAAAGGTTATTCTTTGTGTCACCCCTCCCCTAAATGCTAGGGCTCAGCTCCCAGCCAGAAAAAAAAAACCCAAACTGCACCTGGGATCGCTAGGGGGCTTTGCTGCAATCGCTGGCTCTGAATTCTCTGAACTTCACTTTCATTCTCTTCATCGGCCTGTGCGCACATTTTGTCAGCCTGGAGTTTATTTGTTTGGGGAGGAAGGAGGTGTGTGTGTGGGGGGGGGGAACGGAACAGGTGGAATCTGCGCATTTCTAGACAACTCCAACAACGCTAGCCTGGTAGCAAACATCCAGAGAAGTTACAAAGTAGCAGCCGTGTTAGTCTGTATCCACAAAAAGAACAGGAGTACTTGTGGCACCTTAGAGACTAACAAATTTATTTCTGCATAAGCTTTCATGGGCTACAGCCCACTTCATCAGATGCATAGAGTGGAACACACAGATAGAAGATATTTATACATACAGAGAACATGAAAAGGTGGAAGTACACATACCAACTGTCAGAGGCCAATCAATTGAGATGAGCTATCAGTAGCAGCAGAAGAAAAAACTTTTGAAGTGATAATCAAGATAGCCCATTTCGGACACTTGACACGAAGGTGTGAGGATACTTTAACATGGGGAAATAGATTCAATTAGTGTAATGACCGAGCCATTCCCAGTCTCTGTTCAATCCTAAATTAATGGTATCTAGTTTGCATATTAATTCAAGTTCAGCAGCTTCTCAATGGAGTCTGTTTTTGAAGCTTTTCTGTTGCAAAAATGCCACCTTAACGTCTGTCACTGAGTGGCTAGGGAGGTTGAAGTGTTCTCCTACTGGGTTGTGAATGTTATGATTCCAGATGTCAGATTTGTGTCCATTTATTCTTTTACCTAGAGACTGTCCGGTTTGGCCAATGTACATGGCAGAGGGGCATTGCTGGCATATATCACATTGGTAGATGTGCAGGTGAATGAGCCCTGGATGGCGTGGCTGATGTGATTAGGTCCTATGATGGTGTCACTTGAATAGATATGTGAACAAGGACTCCTCATTGTTTTTGCTGATACAGACTAACAGGGCCACCCCTCTGAAAGGTGTAAAATATTTCCCAACCCTCCACTCACTATAATACGAAGGTGAGGAAAAGAAGTTTGTGGAGGCTAATTAAATACTTTGCTAAAGCCAAATGCACTTTGGTGAGAGCAGCACATTAGCCAGGGCTTTTCTTGCCCCACATTCTTGCTCCTGTGTAGTAGGTAGCACACTCATTGTGTTAATAAATCAGGCAGGTTAGTAGGGAAGGAGAGTTACAGGGATGGAAGTTGGAGTGGGATGAGAATGACTTGATGGCTACACAAATGAATGATTTATTTCTCTGTATATCACTGTAATCAGCAGTGAACGTTGCTAGATTTATCCCTGGTCACTTTGACACTTATTTTCTCGCTGGGGAAACCAAAAAGTCACTAACTGAGCAACACTCCAGCACCCTCAGAGCCAGACTGCCCCGAACCCCAGGCCCTGTAGTTTGCAGCACCCACCATCACCTGATCTCAACAGGGCCTCCAATAAGCAGCCCCCCATAATGGGGTCTCCAATACCCCAGCCCTGCAGAATGTATACCCAGCAGGTGGGGTCTCCCCCGCTGAGGCAGGTCCTACGCCTCAGAGTACACCTCCAGGTCAGGGGGTCCCCAATAAACCCATCCCCCACCATGCACCCCAGGACAGGGGCTCCCCAGCGACCCCACCCTGCACCCCGAGACAGAAGCACCCCAGCGACTCCACCCTGCACCCTGGGACAGGGGCTCCCCAGCGACCCCGCCCCCCACCATGCACCCCGGGACAGCGGCTACCCAGTGACCCCTATACGATGATGATAGAACCTTTGTAACTAACATGACTGAATAGTAATGAGGTGATGCTGAGTGAAGAAGGTTTGAATGGACCAGAGGACAGCACAATAGGAAAATCTGTTCTAATTTGGCATCATGAGATGTAAAATGCTCTGGAATTTCATTTGATATGATACTGAAACTGTCTTATTCGCTTGTGGGTTGTGGGTTTTTCTCTCTTTCCTGAGGGGATTTGATAACATAACTGGATACAATTTTTTATGATAAGATGAAGTTCAGTTTTTTGGTGGTGTTTGAGACAAATGACCATTTACTAAAACAATAATTTCTTTTTGTGTGTGTCTTTTTCCACACCTCCATTATGACATGGAGGAAGTTCAAGAGCAGTTCAGTCGTCAGGAACAAATACTCAAAGCTATTGGATGTGCAACCAGAGAAACAGTAGCATTTTGAAATTGTACATCTAACTGAGTAATGGAATTGAACACCACTGTGATCTTATAGTTTGGATCAATATTGTCTCAGATGATTCAAGGACAATATTCCACAGTATCTGACTCGGAACTAAGCAAAATGCCCATGTATTTGGGTCGCAAGGCAGGTGCGGCCCAGGCCTACCAGGAGGTTACTTCTGAAGATTTCTCTTTCCTAATCAAGTGCACATTGCGTATTATTTCAGAACACAGTTCCTACCTATGCAGAGATGGAGAAAATGGAAGTGGCATTTTTGCTGAGTTTACACCTTGTAGATGCTGCAAATGTGTATAAAATAAAATCCATTGTGAGTGTGAAAGAGCTGCAGCAGTAGATCTATTTTTAATAGATACCCCACCTTTGGTAACTTACACAGCTTGTGAACCAGGCCCATATCTGTGCCACCAGATCAAATAAATAAACTGGGCATGCTTGGTTGGGGAAGCGATTCCTCACTCTGACTACTGAGATTTTCTGTCATGTGGTAAAGGATTCTACTCCAGAGAAGTAAAGTTACCCTCACCATGGCCAAGAATTAGACTAGAGCTCAAGTAGAAATAATAGGTTTGATTTTTACCCCAGAGATGGAAACTAGGGTAACCTTAGGCTCAGGTAAACTATTTATGTTTAGAACACTACCTCCTGGTTCAGTGGCAGTGATTATGGTTCAAACGATGCTGTGGTTAGATATGGAGGAGTTCTCCTTTACCATTTGGATCCAAAGTTTTATGAGTGAAAGAAAGAAACGGTTGATGCCTTCAGAGGACAGTTCTTCCCTATGGATCCCAGTCTGGCTGTCTTGTTGGAGAACAAGCACTTCCATGCTGTGCAAGTGATGATAAAACAATGAGGAAATAAATGTCAGACTCTCAAGCTCAAACTGCAGGACTGACGAATGTTGAGTCCTGATTCTATGAATCTGTCTCTCAGTTTTGCTCATGTGTCTCATGAATTTGCATCACTTCTCCACCTCCTGCTACTTTGAAAGATTAAAATTGTGAAAATAGAATACAAGTGGTTTTTTCCCATGATGAGAACACATTTGAGATGACTTCCACCAAAACTTATGATCGAAGACCCAGAGATAAATGAGCTCCCAGAAATAGAAGGCACCTATGTTAGTACAGAACACAACTTTACACAAGCTCACTTGGTGGAAAAGGGGAGTAAGAGAAAACTGACACCTATGATAAAATTGTGTACTCTTCAAATATGTTGTTACCAGTGAAAATGGAATTAAACATAAAGTTTATTGCAGAATAAGAGACTGACTATGTGATAACCTGAATTACTTTGTAACACAGAAAGTTTTCTGGGTTCAGAAAAGAATTAGATACGTTTATGTAGTATAGGTCCATCAATGACTACTAGCCAATATGGCTAAGCCTCTGACTGCCAGATGCTAGGAATGAATGACATGGGATGCATCACTCGCTAATTGACGTGTTCATTCCCCCTGAAGCATCAGGCATTGGCCACTGTCAGAAGACAGTATACTGGGCTAGATGAACCATTGGTCTAACCCAGTCTGGCCATTCTTATGTTTCTGTCCCCTGCCTCCCCTGAGTAGTATATGAAAGGTGACTAATCCTGTGAAGTTTATTTGATGTAATTTACCGTCTTTGGATTAAGGAGTTCTAAAGCAAAGGTGTTGATGTATGGTATGTAGGAGAAATAGTGCATAGTGGAATTTTTTAATAAGCTTTTAACATAATGTTTCTCTTGAGGAAAAAATTACATAAGGAGACAGGTATAACCTTTTACCCAGTTATGCTGTAACAGCCACTGAGTTCCCCAGTTCTAGTGTTTGCAAACCAAAGATGATGTCCCATCTGTCAGGAGGAGTCTTAATTTAAATTGGTGAGGGGTACAAGATAGCAGCTTTTCTGTTTTTTTTAAGTTTTGTTTTTTTGCAACCAGTTTTTTCATGGGTGCCAAGGCCCTTTTCAGTTTGAGGAGGCCAGCTATTAGAGCACGTCCATTTAACCCTCAGACTAGGCTGTGGAAACCTCTTCAGAACTTTTGTTTTTGATATCTTTGGGGTCCTCACATCCATGCTGCATGTGGTTTGCTACAATGAATATTTTAAGAGAACTCCTAGGTCAGGGGTTCCCAAACGTGGTTCGCGGCGCGTTCAGTGTAAAGCCGTGGCGGGCTGTGAGATGCTTTGTTTACCTGGGCGTCGGCAGGTCCAGCCGCTCGGAGCTCCCAGTGGCTGCGGTTCACCGTTCCCGGCCAATGGGAGCTGCGGGAAGTGGTGCGGGCTGGGCCACCGCTTCCCACAGCTGATGCCACGAAATGGCATATGGTGCTATGGCACAGCTCTGATGCAGGGAGAACAGGAGTTAGTTTCAAACACCAATTTGTGAGGCTCTAATCTGGGGCACCGTGCTCTGTGGGAGGGATCCTGGTAGCTCAGACTCATGTCCTCGTTTCCAGGTTGGTGGTGGTGGTGGTGGGGGGGGCTAAAGTGCACAAGATGGCTGTGAGTTATGTCAAATCCAGTTCTCTCAGAACAAAACCTCTGCCACCTTCCTAGCACCCCATGCCCCGTAGCTCAGCCCCAGCCCTGTCTGCCGCTCTTCTCGAGAGGGTGTGAAAGGAGCTGAGGCAGCAGACGAGTCTTGCCTGGGGCTGCAGACACGAGGCTTTGGGGGAGAGAGATTGTCTCAGAAATCAGTGTTGTAAACTATGCGGCCACCCCCTAAAACAGGGGCCTGTTCCAGCCCCGGGATCCTTCCCACACAGCATAAAAGCTTCTTTATTCTAGGTCCTTTAAACAGGCCACTCCCCCACCTACTTCAAGGGGATGGTATTTTCCTGACCCACAGGGAACTTAAATAAAATGTCCAAAATCACACAGTCCTTAGGAGAAAATCAAGGGGTGGGGGGAACCTAGCTGTTTCTACACAAGTGTTCAATGAGACCAGAAAGTGAGACTAGAGAAGTAAGACTGTGCAATTAACTAGCCGGTACTACACTAACTCTGCAATTAGTTGGATGCAGACACACCCAGCTCTGTGGTTGGTAAAGTTACAGAGACTCTGCTGCTGATCATGAAATAGAAGCACATTATCTTTAAACAGCTGCCCTTTCAGTGCCTCTGAACGTTACAAAAACCAATGATCTGGGTTAAAGGAAGGTTGCTATTTATTAGAGCCCCAATTTATATTGTGCGCACAAAGAAAGGTTTGAACGTGTAACAGTTTGGTAAAGCTTGGTGTCGTCAGGTGTCACCAGTGTGGTGCTCTGCTCTTCTTCGATGTTGATATCAGTCGGCTGTGTGCGTGTGTTCCCTCTGTGTGCTGCCCCGGCTCTGCAGATCGCTGGCACAGCAGACCCCGAGAGAACCCCGAATGATCACAGACTCCGATAAGGTACGAAGGCACTCGGCCAGGTTTCTTGTCAAACGAAACATGGTAATAGTTCCCCACAGACTCTATAGGACATACTACGAATATGTGCCCTTGACAATGGACCGGCTCAGGCAGTGACAGGACTTTCCACTGCCCCCTAGGCCAGACAAAGACATCCACTCAGGGATGCATTCTTATACACCGGTAGAAACAAGTTACACCTCACTCCTGACATATCGAGGTACAACCTCTCTGCGCATTAGGGTGCTGCCTCTCCCCTGGTACTGGTTGGTTTGAACAAACAAGTCTATCCATCATATTGTCCTTCTGACCCTGCCTTTAGGATGGGTCTGCCTGTTCCTTGTTATCTCTGTGGAATGTGTTCATACCGGGATGTTCTGGTGCCATCCTGGCCCATGTTCATCTTATTAGTGCTTATATGTGTATAGGTGCTTTTAGCAGCCTTCTTCTTGCCAACTTCTGTGAGCAGGGCCTGCCTCTGCCTCTGGCTCACAGCTGAACTTTGCTTTATGTTAGCAAAGTCCTGACCATTACTTCAGTTCAGGCCTCATACCGGGCCTCTGATACCTTATGTTTCAGGGACTCATCTTACTACACTTGGCTATTTTATTTTTCTAACAGGTTCCTGCCCACCTCCAGCAGAGTTTTCAGTCACAGGCTGTGGCGACGTACTTTCCAAGTGTAACACAAACTAGCCCATTCCGCCCCGTATGCAATCTCTGACCAGACTGGTAGAAGGAGACAGAGTACTGGGAAATTATCACCATAGGACGGAATTAAAAACTGGGATTAATCAAAGCTGAGCTGCAGACACAGCCTATCGTGTAGCTGGTGAAGTGACAGCGACACACTCCCGCTGGTGCTGGTTCTGATTTAACAGCAGAAGCCGATCAGAGAGAACGAACTCATGTCGGGAGCTATGGGCAGCTGCCCGGCCAGCGCATCACTCACCTGGGAGGTGTTTCACAAAGCACAGCCCTTCCCCTCAGGAAAAGACACACTCCCTGCTGCCACCACCTCCCTTTGCTCTCCGTGGGGCTGTTTGCCTGAGGGACCTGGCTCTCTCTGGGAGGTCCATGGGGATTCTTAAAAGAGCTGGGGGGGGGGGGGGGCAGGAGTTATCCCCATGGAAATCTCTTCACTTCTTTCTCAGGGCCACCTGCTTAGCCCTGGCTTTGGGGTTGGCTTTAGCCTGGATCTCTCCTGACTTGGTTTTAGGTGGGTGTAACAGGTTGGACTCACCCCTGGGGCACCTCCTACTAGTCGCTCAGGAATTAGCTCACCAGTTGTCTGAGCACCCTCTGCAGGCCAGGTGTCCTGCCTGTCATTGGCCCCCCTATCCCTCCTGGACCCCAGTGCCCTTGGCATGGGTGCTGCCCCCTTAGCAGTACCCCACTCTCTCTGGGTCTCCCCACCCAGGGGAACCCCCACACCCTATCCCAATGTCACCTCAGTTGTGGCTACTGCCAGTCACCATCTAGCCCCTGCTCCCTGGGGCAGACTGCAGTCTATCAGCCAATCATCACAGGCAACAAGGGGTTTGGACTGGCTGCCTTTACCCACCCTCAGGTTGCCCCTCTGCAAGCCCAATACCTATATGGGCCTAGAACCAGGCCCTGCAGCCTGGGGAGTTGCTGGCCTAGGGCTTCCCAGCCCACACAAGCTTCCTGCAGCCAGGCCTGTCTCTCTCTGCAATCAGTAGGAGACTCCTCAGCATCTGGCTGCCCTGGCCTTCTTATAAGGCCAAGTTGCTCTGGTTGGGGCGTGGCCTCAGCTGCAGCCACTTCCCCAGTCAGCTGGGGTTTTGCTCCTTTACACAGCCCCAGCCCTCTGCAGGGCTTTTCTAACCCCTTCCGGGCTGGAGTGGGTGTTCACCCCACTACAGTGGGATGTTGACCACCTTCTGGGCTTGGCAGCTTAGACCTTTTGGGGGCTTTTCTCTGCCATTTTGGTCCCTGCTGCAGCCACCATTTTCTTAGGGCTATTCCTGGCCCTGGGCATGGTGGCCTTTCTGGGGATCCTGGCAGCTCTGCCCAGCTTCTTGGTGGCTATTTTCCTGCTCAGAGCCACTGGCTTCTTCTCATGCCTTGTCCTGGGGACCCAGATGCTGCTGGCTGAGTGTGAAGGAGCCAAGGTGCTGGTGACTTTAGCCTGCACCAAGGTGCCTTTGCTCGTCAGAATCCTCCGCCCCAGCTGGATGTGGGCCTTGTTCTTCTGCACAGCACAGCCCGTGGTGACCAAGGACCTGCCAAATGTGCACTGATGTAAGCAGAGTCAGGATGGGCTCTACCCTGACATCTGGTGGTGAATTATGGCAAGTGTGGAAAAGAACTCCAGGGGCTGATCTTATTTGCATAGGCACACCCACTCGCCTGGCATGAAACAACAGCAACTCAAAGTGGTTACTTTGGCTGGTGTGGGATTCCCAGTCTTCTCTGTTATTGGGGCAGGAAGAATAAAGTTTTGTTACCCTGATTCTGTGAATCAAGGGCAGTGAAACTGTTGTATGACAGAAGGACTGAGTGAGTCCTTCACCATTACCTAAGTAGCACTTGCTTGACAAGGGGCATGGGTTACAAAACCCAGTGAATGGAGAGAGGATGGGGGCAGATATTTGTATCTGATGGTATGGGCTGTCTTTGAGGGGTTGAAACACCAATTGTGCTACCTCATTTCTCCACTGTTGACTGTCAGAGCTAACTTTGATTCTATTAGGAGTCTAGTTACAGGATGCTGAGCTGAATTCACTTTGGGCCAATGGTGCACTAGCACTGGGGCTCCTCTACTATGAGCTGAAATTGCCAAGAGCTGAAATCACAAAAGAGCTAAAGTTATTAAGAGCTGAGATCACTGAGGCTGTGTTAACTAGCGGGGGAGCCTGAAGCTATATTGCTAAGTGGCTGGTAGAGCAGCTAGCAGAGTGGAGCCTTGTGGGGACGGTTGAAGTGGAGCTGAGTGACTCACAGGTCAGTGAGCGGAGCGGAGTGGCTGGAGGAGCAGCTAGCAGAGCAGAGCCTTGTGGGAGCGGCCCAAGGGATGGCTGAAGTGGAGCAGAGCTGAGCGGCTCACAGGTCGGTGAGCAGAGTGGAGCAGCTGCCAGAGCAGTTCGTGGGACGGTGGGAGCAGCTCACGGGACAGCTGGTGGAGTGGAGCGGCTCGTGGTGAAGGCTGCGGCGGAACCCCGTCGGCCTCGGATCACGTAAGGTGCCCCTTAACACCCTGCGTGCCCCCCCCCCGAAACTCTGGGGCTGCACTGACCAGGGACAGAGACTTTGGGGGGTTGTTGGACTTTTGGGACTTTGATGATTCTTGGGTTGCTGGTTTCAAGAACCAACGGGAAAGGACACAGCCCAACTTGCTGGGGTGGGTTTTTTTTGCTCATGGTTTGTGTTATGAATCCTGTTTTGTGGTGTTTTTCCAATTTAATGCTGATGTCATTTACCTCATGTTATTAAACATTTTCTGTTACACTCAGACTCCGTGCTTGCGAGAGGGGAAGTATTGCCTCTTAGAGGCACCCAGGGGGTGGTATGTAATTGTCCCAGGTCACTGGGTGGGGGCTCAAGCCGGTTTTGCATTGCGTTACTGAAACGGAACCCCTAGATACAGAACCCGGCCCTTGTTGCTGCCAATTTAGATGGGCAGAAGGGTTACACTCATATTATACCTTTGTTTAATCAATGAAAACATAAACTAGAGACTTAGCGAGACATTCCCCAGGGTACAACCTGGACCAATGAACTGCTGTGTTCCCCTAACGCTCCAGCCCACTGCTTTGCTGGTGAACAACAAACCCCTCCAGGCACAGCCACAAGCATGCAAAGTCACTCCCAGCTGAGTTACGTGAGTGCTTTCCCAGCTGCTCATGACTTATAGAAAGCACAATGCCTCCAAATTCTTAGTCCCAGCGTTGCACCCCGGAAATGTGCGTCTTGCTCTGGCCAGCAGACTACTGACCAAAGCAAGCTCATTAATAGTCCGTCATTTTATCCAAGGAAATGATCCTGCCCCCGCCTCTGTTAATCTGAGTCGCGATTCCCCACACACTTCAACCAAAGCACACTGGTTTAGATAAAACTATAAAAACAAGTTTATTAACTGGGGAAAGCTATAATCACTTCAAATCAAAGTGATAAAGGCCTAAAAGTCAGAGCTGGTTACAAAAGAAATAAAAATATAAAACTGCAGTCTGAGTCCTAAACTTTACCGAGATAAATAAGATTTGAAAGCAAAAAGGGTCTCGCACCCAAAAACTTTCAGCAGTTCATGCTAACTGAAAAGCCGTCCGGCTAGGACCACCCACCCCCCCGCAACCAGTTCAATGATGCTCCTATTGTCTTCCAAGCGATCTTGTTGCCATGAGTCGAGATGGGGGAGGAGGTAATGTAGAGGTAACTGTCTCTTATTTTATATCTTCCCCCTCTCTTTGAGGATTCCCCCCCTCACTGGTGTGTAGACAAAACAGTCCCCTGGGTACAGGCGATTTGAAGAGTCTTTCAGGTGAATTGTAAATGTCTTGTTCACACCTTCTGGGCACATGACATTTGAGACGTCTTCGGGGATGACATGCAAATCCGTTGCTTACAGTTCCCTGATGGTGACTGGCCACTTCAGTAGCTAATAGTTTTCCAACCCCTGTGGTCAGGCCTTTGTTGACACTGTGGAGTCAGAATTACAACATACTTCAGTAACAAACATATTGTAAAATCTCATAGCGCCACCGACAATGCTGGTGCACACATTTTAACAGGAAAATAATCTTCAGTAGATTATGAGTTTTCAAATGATACCTCACAAGGCATACTTTGTACAAAACCTCTCCTAACCATAGAACAGTGGTGAATATGGGGGTTCAGGGTGTTACATTTGGAGGATTGGATCTGATTTCAGCTGACGGACAGGTTTGCTAGTTTTTTAGACATTATACAAGCCGTGCCCGCCCCCCCCCCCCTTCAGTGGAACTGCTGAGCATACTGGAGATGGATATGAAAATATATTTATATTAAAAATAAAAAACAGCTTCTAAGGGAGCACCTGGATTTGAACCAGGGACTGCTTGATCTGCAGTCAAATGCTCTACCACTGAGCTATACTCCCTTTGAGAATAGAGTATTGGAGCCAGTCATTTTGAGGATTAGGAAGGACACACCCTAGTTCAAAGAGCTCCTCTTATGTTCCCAGTCATGGGTGGTTTAATAATGGGGTTGTATTAAATATTACACATGCATGGAAACACCACACCTTGCACAAGCCCCTCCCCTGCTCGGTCTCACCAGAGCACAACTACTACTTACCTGGGACCACACCCTGCTCCCCAGCTCTGTGCCACTTCACCTCACCAGCATTGCTCCAAACCCTTAGAGGCACAGGGCACATGTAAATAGAATCCATTAATCCCCATAGTGTTCATTAAAAAACTGCCAGATAATCCCGTTCTGACCAGAAACACGGAGCTCCCGGACTCTGATTTAGAAACACGGAGCTCCCAGGAGTGTCAGCCACACCCCTGTGCCCGGCAGCAGAGTAAGGCCCTGGCAGTGAGCAGGGCCCATAATGCACAGGTCCCTTTTTATATTTTGCAAAATTGTGGATCAGTGGGAGAATTCTTGTCGCCCATCCAGCAGGCCTGGGCTTAATTCATGGCCAATGCCGAGCTGAATTTTCTGAGCAAAGGCTGAAGGAACTGGGTATGTTTAGTTTGCAAAAGAGGAGATTCAGGGAGGATATGATAGCAGTCTTCAAATCCTTGAAAGGCTGCTATAACAAAGATGGAGAAAAGTTGTTCTCTCTTGTCACAGAGGGCAGGACAAGCAGCAGTGGGTTCAAACGACAGCACAGCAGATTTAGATTAAATGTCAGGAAAGACTTCCTAAGTGTAAGAGCAGTAGGACAATGGAATTGACTCTCTAGTTTGTGGAAACTCCTTCACTGGCGTGTTTCAAAAGGAGGCTGGAGCCATCTGTCTTGGATGGTTTGGCCACAACAAATCCTGCAGCTTGGGTGGGGGTTAGACTAGATGACCCTTGCAGTCCCTGGTAACCCTATGGGTTCTATGCTTAGATGTAGAAATTGCAGGATGCAAACTTGAAATAAGGGCCAGTTTCCCCCTGTAACATGTAAAGTCTTTACATTCAAACACAATGATTTTCTGAAGGATCTGTCCTAGTTCAACCTTCAGATGTTGGGGTGGATGTTGGACTCGCTGGGTCAAATTCTCTGGACTCTGTTATGCAGCTGGTCAGACCAGTTGTCCATAGAGATCTCGTCTGCCTCTAAAATCAAAATACGGTCTTAAATTAATCCTCAGACACTGGTTTTCCCCTATCCTGATCCCCAGCAAGGGCAATCCAAGGAAGAGGGCTGTTTAACAAGGATAGAAGAAGGATAGCCTTCGCCCCTTGGAGGAATCAGATTCTACATTGGTTAGGTGCCATGCTGCCCTCCTTTCTCCTGGCTTTTAATATGGTTGAGCAGCATGTGGTAGTGTATCTAAATTAGAGACTTCCTGTGGAGAAGTGGGTTTGAATTCTGTTTCTGACAAGTAGTGGCTGAGGTTTTTATGAATTTGTCCCCCTCCCCGCAAAAATATTCCCTATTAATTTTAACATAGTCAAGTCTTGAATGAAGTGTGACATTCTCCTCCTCATTCCCAGAGGTTTTTCACCCTAAAGGTTCCTGTCCTCACAGCTCACTGAGAGGGACTGATTTGGGGAAGGATTTTCACTTTGAAGTTTCCATGACAAGACATTTCCACGTCAGGCCCAGGAGCGCAGAATCTCAGCTCTGTGTGAATGAAGAGAGAAAATAGGAACCGTTCACCCACAAACTGCCCACCCCACGCTCTGCTCCATGCAGCGTGAAACGATCCCGCAGAGCAGATTGAGTGTGTGGGGCGGGTTCAGTCTGACATGCAGTATAGCAGTGGTGAGCGGGTGCAGGAAGGACAGCAGCGTCACTATTCAAATTCTGCACTTTACAATTTTCCCAAACTGGGAATAACCAAAACCAGCGTATCTAGTGGGAAGGTGGATGCAGAGCAGTAAAACTGGCGATGCCCAGACCTCCTATGGGGGTGACGTGGAAATGAATAATGTTGTGAGGATCATTTGGAAAATTAGCCGTTCCTGACAAGGTTTATCTCTGTTCTAATTTCAAGTTTATATTATTATTTAGAGGAATCAGTAATTATTTTTTCTATCTTAATTAAACCCTAAACTTTATGTAATCAAACCATGACAATTAAGCCCCCCCCCCTGTTTTTTCTCTCTCGTAGCAAGAATGAACTAGTTTTATGCCATCCCTGACATTCCAGGGAATAACAGCTGTAGGATGAGGAAAAAGCCAAGCCAATATCTCACTGTCGGGGATGCAGGTGGCCATGTCCCCTCTGTTTGACCATTGCCCTTGCAGGAGAGAAGGTTTCAATACAATTCAATACCCTGGCTCAGACAAGAGACCCAGGGAGGTTTTGCTGTTCATGGATCTGTGCAAAGGAAATTGTTTCTGTGTGAAATTGAGGCAGGACATGAAACATCCACATGGTGGTGCAATGCCCTAAGGAATTAAGGAAATCATCTGCAAATATTTGGAAGGTGGTAAGGTGATCGGGAATAGCCAGCATGGATTTGTAAAGAACAAATCATGTCAAACCAATCTGATAGCTTTCTTCGATAGGATAACGAGTCTTGTGGATAAGGGAGAAGCTGTGGATGTGGTATGCCTAGACTTTAGTAAGGCATTTGATACAGTCTCGCATGATATTCTTATCGATAAACTAGGCAAATACAATTTAGATGGGGCTACTATAAGGTGGGTGCATAACTGGCTGGATAACCACACTCAGAGAGTTGTTATTAATGGTTCCCAATCCTACTGGAAAGGCATAACAAGTGGGGTTCCTCGGGGGTCTGTTTTGGGACTGGCTCTGTTCAATGTCTTCATTAACGACTTAGATATTGGCATAGAAAGTACACTTATTAAGTTTGCAGATGATACCAAACTGGGAGGGATTGCAACTGCTTTGGAGGACAGGGTCATAATTCAAAATGATCTGGACAAATTGGAGAAATGTTCTGAGTTAAACAGGATGAAGTTTAACAAAGACAAATGCAAAGTGCTCCACTTAGGAAGGAACAATCGGTTTCACACATACAGAATGGGAAGAGACTGTCTAGGAAGGAGTACGGCAGAAAGGGATCTAGGGGTTATAGTTGACCACAAACTAAATATGAGTCAACAGTGTGAGTATGTATTCTGGGATGTATTAACTGGTGTGTTGTGAGCAAGACACGAGAAGTCATTCTTCCACTCTACTCTGCACTGGTTAGGCCTCAACTGGAGTATTGTGTCCAGTTCTGGGCACCGCATTTCAAGAAAGATGTGGAGAAATTGGAGACGGTCCAGAGAAGAGCAACAAGAATGATTAAAGGTCTTGAGAACATGACCTATGAAGGAAGGCTGAAAGAATTGGGTTTATTTAGTTTGGAAAAGAGAAGACTGAGAGGGGACATGATAGCAGATTTCAGGTATCTAAAAGGGTTTCATAAGGAAGAGGGAGAAAACTTGTTCACCTTAGCCTCTAAAGATAGAACAAGAAGCAGTGGGCTTAAACTGCAGCAAGGGAGGTTTAGGTTGGACATTAGGAAAAAGTTCCTAACTGCAGGGTGGTTAAACACTGGAATAAACTGCCTAGGGAGGTTGTGGAATCTCCATCTCTGGAGATATTTAAGAGTAGGTTAGATAACTATCTATCAGGGATGGTCTAGACAGTATTTGGTCCTGCCATGAGGGCAGGTGACTGGACTCGATGACCTCTTGAAGTCCCTTCCAGTCCTAGAATCTATGAATGTGGGTGAAGGAAACAGGCTGAGAACTGAATTAACTGCACTCACTGGCCATCCTCCACCCCGGGGTGGTGTCCCTCTTCAGGTCACTAGGCCTTGCTGCACAGCAAACCAGAGTAGCCTTATTGACTCTGGCTGCCAAACCTCGCTGCCCTGCAGAGAAGGGTTACCCCGTTGACTTGGGCCACGGGGCCCTAGTGCTCTGTGGATCAGGGCAATTATATTGACTCTGACCACTAGGCCTTACAGCCCTGCACATCAGGACACCCCTATTGACTTTAGCCCTTAGCTCTCACTGCCTAGAGTCAGAGGGCTGCTCAAAGGATCGGGTGCACTCACCCCACACTGGATGGGGTCATCCCCCACCCCATCACAGGGAGCCAAATGTTAGTGTAGACACATGCACAAAGGTTGCCTTGTATTGACATAACACGGTAGTGTAGATCAGGGGAGAATGTGTGTGTGTGTGGGGAGAACCTTCAGCTAAAGGGGGGAAAGCGTCTTCCCAAGACTGCCATTTCTGCTCCTTATGCAGAGTCCCCGGGGCAGGAAACACCTCAGGAAAGATTCCTTTTCAAGGGATCAATAATAAAACTGGTGAAAGTTCAAAATCAACATGGTCTGACATCAGAATGCCAATGCCCTACCCCGGAGCGAACAATAATGGTCTGGCATCTTGAATCCAGTGCCCAGGGCTAGGCTGCAGCTGCTTTGCAACAGTATTTCACAAGGCGAAGAAGATCGGGTAATTGGATGATTATTTAGTAGCTTAGGGTTCCAGTTCCATTTCCTATTCTGGTCACACAAAAGTGTCTGATTTGCCAGCTCATTCAAACGTTCCGACCTGCGGCTGGCACTCCCCTCCGCCCCTTGTTACCAACCAGGGCTGGAATGTTTCACATGGACACTGTCGGTAGGAGACATGGGCATAGGTGCCGACTCCACTGGCAGTCAATCTCAGCTCCCCCCACCCCCGTCCCCGTCCCGTTCCCCCCCAGCACTCCAGGACCCACTGGACCCTACTGGATGTGTCCTTCCAGTTTGACAGTGAACCATCGCTAGTTGCTCTCTGACTGCAGCCTTTCAAGTGGTTGTGCACCCTCCCTATTGTCATTTCATCAGACCACATTTTCCAACTTTGCTTATGAGACCATCATGTGGGACTGTGAAAATCCTTTACTAAAATCAAGATACAGCATGTCTACTGCTTCCCCTCTGCCCACTAGGCTGGTAACCTTGTCAAGGGAGGAAATTAGGTTGGTTTGGCATGATTTCTTCTTGACAAATCTTTGCTAGTTTTAATTTATAACCCTACAAGTCTCAATTGATAGTTTAACCATTTCTTCCATTCTCTTTCCCAGGATCGATGATTGGCTTGGCTGGTCTTTAATTCCCAAGGTCACTCTTTAAAAAAGGGAACAATGTTTCCTCTTCTCCAGTCCTTTGGGACCTTACCTGTGCTCTACCATGAGTTCTCGAAGATAACCACTAATGGGTCCAAGATTGCTTCAGCTAGTTCCTTATGTACCTAAAGCAGAGCTGGGGTTTCTGCTTTCACCCCTGCTGTGGCATGCAGGGAACCCAGGGGCAATTCAAGAAGAGCATTTGGAACTGAATTGGGGAAACCAGCCTTTCATCACAGGAAGCTCAAGTTTAGATGAACTGTTTTTTTTGTTTGTTTGTTTGTTTTTGTTTTTTACAATTGATTATAACACTAAATAACCCTTCAGTCCTAGTGTCACAATCCATGAAATTGCTTCAGCCTTGTAGTTTGCCCAGGGTGAAACTGAACATCGCTTCAAATACAAGTGAGTGGAGATCAATCACTTTTCAAGAATTACTGCGCATAGAAGACGCGTGTTGTGGTTCATTCCTTATGTCCTGGCACCATTGTGTGGGCATCTCCTTTTCCCACCTTTCTGTAAAAAGTTTTGGTAGTTGGTCCAGTAACTTGATTTCCCCAGGAAAGAGGCAGGAACAGGGGCTGCCTGCATGTACCAAACACCCATAGAATGAGGCGTCCGTCCTTGTCAAAAAAATCATCTCCCTCCTTCAGTTCAGTGGCTACCGCAACATGAAACCCCTCTGTACCGAGCAGGATGGAACACAAACATTTTCTTTTAAAAGGAGCAGCCTCCTTCCTTTTTAAGTCAGATGAATTTATCTTCATTTCCCATCTCTTAGGGGAGCAGTGGAGCTGGGTCCAACTCCTGCCGGGATAGAGAGCCCCTCTCCCTATTGTTCAGTCAGTCTGGGACCCTGCCCAGACCTAACGTGCTGCCACCACTCAAACCCATCCTGCTCATTAGCTCTGTGGCTGTGTCACTGCTTTGCTTGCACAGTTCACACCTACATGACACACTCTTTACAGTGCATTGGTGGTATAGTGGTGAGCATAGCTGCCTTCCAAGCAGTTGACCCGGGTTCAATTCCTGGCCAATGCAATGTTGTGTTTTGTCCCCCTTGCTTGAAATTGGTCTCATTTCAGTCACCCTGTGTTATCATCACATTGTTTTATGAGAAACTGCTCCCTGTAGGAATCTGCTACTGGTAGCAGTTACTCCTATGTAAGGGACAACCAGTGGGGCCATTGAACGATCAAGGTGCTAAAGGAGCACTCAAGGACGATAGGTTTTGGAACAAATCAATCAATTAAACAGCAATAAGTCACCAGGGCCAGATGGTCTCACCCAAGAGTTCTGAGGGCACTCAAATGCCAAATTGCAGAACTACTAACTGTAGTCTGCAACCTATCATTTACATCAGCTTCTGTACCAGACGACTGGAGGATAACTAATGCAACGTCAATTTTTAAACAGGTCTCCAGCGGTGATCCCGGCAATGACAGGTCTGTAAGCCTGAACTCAGGCCTCACCATCTACTAGAATTGGTTGGGAGGGTCAACAGGCCTGTGAACAAGGGGGATCCAGTGGATCGAGTGGAGTTAGGTTTCCAGAAGCCCTTTGACAAGGTCCCTCACCAAAGGCTCTTACGCAAACGAAGCTGCGCTGGGGTTGCCTCCCTGAGCATCTGGGGTAATAGCCGCCCCCGGCCCGTGTCCCCCCCCCAGGGCGCAGCGCCCAGGGCAGGGGGAGGGTCTGGGGCTCCCCAGAGTGGCCCAGACTCCCCAGGCAGCTCCAGCTTCTGCCCAGGGGGCGGGGCCTTGGGGAAATGGGAGGAGCAGGGGTGGGGCAAGGGGCGGGGCTTTGGGGAAAGGGGTGGAGCCCAGCAGAGCCTCGGGGAAAGGGGGTAAATAAATAAATAAATAAATAGAGATATTCTATCTCTTCAGAACTGGAAGGGACCTTGAAAGGTCATCAAGTCCAGGCCCTGCCTTCACTAGCAAGACCAAGTACTGATTTTGCCCCTTACCCCTAAATGGCCCCCTCAAGGATTGAACTCACAGCCCTGGGTTTAAGAGGCTAACGCTCAAACCACTGAGCTATCCCCCCAGCTCAAACCACTGAGGGGGTGGGGGCCTCGGGAAAAGGGGCGGAGCAGGCGCGGAGCACGAGCGGGATCCCATGGCGGCGAGGGGGCGGTCGCTCACGGGGTTCGCGGGCTCAGCAGCGTTGCTAGGGAGACGGTCAGAACCGGACCCTCCTCTGCCGCCCCGCGCCAGTAGTCGCTGAGCGCTGCGCATGCGCGGCGCCCGCCCAGAGCCGGCGGGAGACTCCATTTCCCAGCAGGCCCCGCGCGCCACCGAGCAGCAGCTTCCGGGCAGGCGCAGCTCGCGTCGAGGAGAGGGGGCGTTTCCCCGCCCCTAGCCCTGCGCGCGCGGCAGAGCCGGGCCCGGGGACCGACAGCGGGTGAGTGGGGAGCCTCCTCCCGCGGAGCCTGTCCTGCCCCCCGCCGGCACTGCGCGTGGCCGGGCCCCGCCCCCTCCAGTGCGCGTGCCCCCGGGACCCCTCTGCTCCCGCCATAGCCCAGGGAATTTGTTTTTTAAAGGTGAACATCATAAAGGTTGGGGTGTGGGAGGGGGTGCGGTGTGCAGGGAGGGGCTCAGGGCAAGGGATTGGAGCAAAGGAGGGGTGTGGGGTGTAGGAGGGGGCTCAGGGCAGGGGGTTGGGGTGTAGGAGGGGGCTCAGGGCAGGGGGTTGGGGGCCGGGGGCAGGAGGGGGCTCAGGGCAGGGGGTTGGGGTGCAGGAGGGGGCTCAGGGCAGGGGGTTGGGGGCCGGGGGCAGGAGGGGGCTCAGGGCAGGGGGTTGGGGTGTAGGAGGGGGCTCAGAGCAGGGGGTTGGGGTGTAGGAGGGGGCTCAGGGCAGGGGGTTGGGGTGTAGGAGGGGGCTCAGGGCAGGGGGTTGGGGGCCGGGGGCAGGAGGGGGCTCAGGGCAGGGGGTTGGGGTGCAGGAGGGGTGTGGTGTGCAGCAGGGGGCTCAGGGCGGGGGGCAGGGGGGTTGGGGGCCGGGGGGCAGGCAGGGGGCTCGGGGGAGGGGGTTGGGGGCTGGGGGGCGGGGAGGGGGTTCGGGGGAGGGGGTTGGGGGCCGGGGGGCAGGCAGGGGGCTCGGGGGAGGGGCTCGGGGGCCGGGGGGCAGGCAGGGGGCTCGGGGGAGGGGCCGGGGGGCAGGCAGGGGGCTCGGGGGAGGGGCTCGGGGGCCGGGGGGCAGGCAGGGGGCTCGGGGGGCAAGGAGTCGGGGTGCAGGAGGGTAGGCTGTTTGCAGGCGGGCCCCAGGTTGGGGATCTGGGCTCCCCCATCCTGGCGGGCAGGCTCGGGGGCCGGGCTGGGCGCTCTGGGCCGGGCTGGGCAGAGGCAGCCGGGGAGGACCGCAGCGGGGCCAGGCTGCTCCCGGAGCTGGACTCGAGGCCGAGGGAGCCGGGCCGGAGCCCCCGATCAGTGCTGGGGAGCTGAGCTCGCAGCCGGGCTGGGGGACGCCTGTGGGCTGGGCTCGCCCCCTACTCCGGCCCGCTGGCTCCCGGGCTCCACTTAAGGTGGGCTGGGCTCGGGGGCGGCCTGACCCCCCCCCCCCCCCCCGGGCAGTGCCCGGGCCTGCGGCCAGCGCTGGGAGCTCAGGCGGGTTTGGGGCCCCGGGCGCTGGAGGGAAGCAGCTGCCTTGGGGGGGAGGGGGGCTGCGGGCCACCTTAAGCGGCTGTGTTGGTGCTGCCGGGTGGGAGGCTGCCAGCGAGTACATGGGGCTGTTAAAGCAGCCGGCCCGGGGATGGGAAAGGGGAGCCCGGTTCAACAGGGTGCAGGGAGGGGTGGCGGGGTGTCAGCACCTGGGGCTCTCAACCCCCCTACCCCGCCCGTTATCTCCGTTACCAGCCCCGTGCCCCTCCCCCCACCCCGTTATCTCCGTTAACAGCAGCGTGTTTGCAGGTGAAGGCGACTCGCCCCACAGTCGCTGCGGGGAAAGAGGCCGAGCGGGAGGCGAGACCAGGTTTCAGGCCCATGCGGAGGGGGAAGAATCGTTCCCCGGAACCGCTGCGGCTGGAGCAGAAGCCACGGGGTTAACTGGCAACCGGGGCGGTGTAGGTCGGACAGGAGGAAACACGTCCCTACTGTCGGGGGGGTTCAGCGCTGGGGTAAATTGCTCAGGGAGGTTGTGGAGTCTCCATCATTGGGGATGTTTAAGAGCCGGATGGACAAACACCTCTCAGGGATGGTCTAGATAATACTGAGTCCTGCCTTGAGTGCCGGGGACTGGACTAGACGACCTCTCGAGGTCCCTTCCAGGCCTACGATTCTATGAAAGCCGGGGGCCTCCCGCTCGCTGTCTGGGGTACGGTGTCTCCCAGCTGCTAACAGGACACTGCGCTGGGCCCTGACTGACTTTCCCTTTCCCCAGGTATGGGATGAGGGGTTTCCTCCCCTCCTGGGGCTGCTCTGTGCATGGCCTAGTCCAGGAGCGGGCAAACTTTTTGGCCTGAGGGCTGCATCGGGTTTCGGAAATCGTATGGAGGGCTGGTTAGGGGAGGCTGTGCCCCCCAAACAGACAACCGTGGCCTGGCCCCCACCCCCTATCCCTCATCCTGCTTCTTGCCCCCTGATGTGCCCCCCCGGGATCCCTGCCCCATCCGCCCTGCCTCCCCCCACTCCCTGTTCCCTGACTGCCCCCGCACTGCCCCATCTAAACCCCCTTCTTCCTGACTGGCCCCCGGGATCCCTGCACCCATTCAACCCCTCCGTTCCCTGCCCTCTGACTGCCCCGACCCCTAACCACACCCCTGCCCCCTGACCACCATCCCCAACTCCCCAGCCCTCTTACTGCGCCGCCTGGAGCACTGGTGGGTGGCCCCGCGGCTGTGGCTGGAGCCAGCCATGCCACAGTACAGCACACAGCACCGGGTCAGGCCACGGCTCTGTAGCTGCGCTGCCCAGCCGTCCAGAGCATTGCACCGGCGGCGTAGTGTGCTGAGGCTGCAGGGGAGGGGGAACAGCGGAGGAGGGCCAGGGGCCTACCCTCCCAATCCAGGAGCTCAGGGGCCGGGCAGTAGGGTCCCACGGGCTGGATGTGGCCTGCAGGCCGTAGTTTGCCTATCTCTGGCCTAGTCCCTGCTCCCTCAGGCAGTGCCCAGAGCAGCCGCCTCTCTCCCGCCTCCTGTATTAACGCCTCACATTCTGGCCATTGCTTTTGCCAGAAAAGTGTCCAGAACCTATGACAGACAGTCACCATGAGGGGTCTTTCCCCCTGGTGCTGATTTGGATCCCTGGTGATCATTATTTGTCAGGGACAGGACATGAGAATTTGTTGAATCTTTTGGCTCCTCCATTCCCTCCTCTCTCCTGTTAAAGCAGCATTGACCTGGGCTCCCTGGTGCCTGTGTGAATGGATGGCACGGAGGGGGTGGGGGGTGTGTGAAAGAACGTAGCCCTGTGTCCACACCCTACAGCTGATTGCAATAATCATGGTACAAATTATGCCTTGTGAGGGACCATTGGAAAACTCATAATTTGCTGGCCATTATTGTCCCAATGAATTATGTGTGGCAATGTTATATGTGAAGTTGTAAGAGGTCCTTGTAGCATATTAACACGTTCCAAACCCTCCAGCCCTGCCCAAATGGTGGTTGGCAAATTGCCATGAGTCCTTGCCCCAGATGTGGGGAGCAGCGGTGGTGGGGAAGGGGGGATCCCCCATTATATGTTTTAAAGGATTTTGGCTCCTCCCTCCTATACCACATTTCCGGTCTCATTGACTCCAGTGTCTGGATTGACATTGCAATAAGAACAAGGCGTGACTCTGGATTAACTTGAGGGAGGTGGTGTCATTAGTTACTGTCACCAGGGGCGCTGGCTGTTGCTGACGGAAGGGAGGCTGCTCTCTCTCACTTTCCACTCAAGGTGTCAGGTTTGAGTTTCTTGGGTCACATGCTGCTGCCTCCAGTGTGATCTGGGAACGCTGGGCCAAGCAGCTCCTCTGCCCCAGCAGGGTCTGTGCCATGGAGAGACCTTTGTTAAAGCGCCTTCGGTGCCCAGCCAAGGGGAGAGACTTTCTCCAGTGGCTGGAACTAGCCCCCTACAGTCGCCCCGGGCTCTGCCAACACCAACTGCTGAGCTAGAGACCTCAGGGAAAGTGCTGGGGTTGGGCAGGGAAGTGACTCTGTACAAATGTCCCAGGAGCCTCGGATTTCACAGCCCCTGGGTATGTGCTCCCTGGTTGTGAATGTCCCTGAGGGAGGGCTGGGAGCTGCTGTGCAGCAGTGAAGCAGCTGCCCTCAGCTCCTGCCAGGATCTGCCCAGGGAGCAAACTGGGGGATTCAGGAGTGGAAGAGACTGGGCCCCAGTGGGGTTTGCACTTTGTGTGTCTGGAGGGTGGAGGTGTCAGGAAGGGAAAGGGGGGAAGACAGAGATGGAGGAAGCGGAGAGAGAGTGTGACATGGCAGATTTCACCATCTCTCAACAGGCCAGGGCTTACAGGGAGAGGGGGGTGAAATCTCCTCCGCTTTCCCGTCCTCTAAAATTGGCAACAATCTCCTCAATTGTTCCCCTTTTCTCTAACTATCAATTGTGGATAGGAAATCCATGTGAATTCCCTATTTTTTCTCAAATTATTGACTAATTCTCCTTTCTCCTCAGATTTTTCTCCATTTTCTCTCAAATTGGCCAGTGTCAATTTAAAATCTCCTCAGCTTTGGGGTGTTTTCCCACCCATTTTATCTACAGCAGTTTCTCATTGTTTAGGTGGGAAATGGTTGCCCTGAGCCATTCTGGGATAGCTGCTGGAGACCTGTTAGGGTCGGCACAGGTAACGCAATGTTTACACTTGCACTGTGTTGACCTCAGTACATCGACCATGGCTCAGTGTTGTTTGGGGAGGTGGTGTTACTGTGTTGGCATAATGGACAGCTTACATTGGTGGAAGACAAACTTAAGTGCAGATACATGTGCAACTAAGTCAGTGCAATGCAGCTTACGCTGACCTAGTGTAGACCAGGTCTTTGTAGACCAGGCCTGGGAGGGTTTAATCCTGGTGGGAAGACCTTCCTCTGATAAAGTCACTGTTTGACATTGTAGGCTCTGCCACACTGGAAGTTTCCAGGGAAAAACGTCTCGTGGGGACTCTGTGGAGAAACGAACAAAAGCCCATTCTGAAATCTCTCCAATTGCTCTTTTCACCCCGACAGACTACAGAATAACGTCCATGTTTTGCTCTAGATCGTCCCACCCTTCCAGAGGAAAGGCAATGGCTGCAGCGGAGTTAGCTGAGGTATGGGATTATCACGGAGCTGGTGGTGGGTTCTGGCTGGAGGGAGATGGGCCGTAAATGTACAGGAGGGTGGGAGCTGCTGGAGGTGGGAGAGGGCAGGAAATAATCAGGGTGGGGAAAGAGAGAGGACAAACTTGCCAGAATGAATTCGGATTAGGCCCCACATTGAAGGAGCAGACTCCTTGGGTTTGCGTGTGGAACTTTCCCCTGTTTGTGGAACAGGAATTAACCCCCTGGCCAGGGCTGCAAAAACTTCCCAGACTCCCAGTGCTGCAGCCTGAACCAACAGATACACTTCATTATTTACCACTCTCCCAAACTTTGTGTCATCAGCAAACTTCATCAGTGATGATATATTCTCTTCCAAGTCATTGATAAGCAAGTTAAATAGCAGAGGGCCAATAACCGATCCCTGTGGGACCCTAATAGAAACCCACCCACGTGACCATTTAGAGTTACACTTTGAAATGTATCAGCTGGTTTTAAATCTAGTTCATGTATGTCATGTTAATTTTGTATTGATGTAGTTGTTTAAGTATCATGTTGTACCAAGTCAAATACCTTAAAGAAATCAAAGTATATTACATTAACACTATTCCTTTATCAACCAAACTTCTGATCTCCTTAAAAAAAAAAAAAATCCAATTAGTTTGTGAGGGTCTGTTTTTCCTAAATTCATGTTGATTGGAATGAATTATATTACCCTCTTTTAATTCCCCCTCTTCCCCCGCATTATCTTGCCCAGGTTCAATGTGAGGGCTATTATCTTGGTTATCCCTTTTACACTTTTTTTAAATATTGGGGAAACTTTAGCTTTCTTCCAGTCTTCTGGAGTTTCCGCAGTGTTCCAAGAGCTCTTGAAAAACAGCATTAATGGTCCAGAGAGCTCCTCGGCCTGCTTTTTTAAAACTCTTAAATGGAAGATATCTGGAACTGCCGATTTCAAAAACGTCTGATGTTAGGAGCTTCTATTTAAGGTCTTCATGAGTTCTGATTTTAATGAAAAGAGTGTCATTATTAATAAAAATACCACAACATCATTTGCTTGTTTTCCCCAAATCCAGGAGAGAAATAGTCATTGAACATTTTTACTTCTTCTGTATTATTATTATTGATGTTTCTGTCCTTTCCGTCTACTAATGGACCAATAACATTGTTAGGATTTTTGTTGTTGTTAATATACTAAAATAAACACAACCCTCCTTCATATTTCCTTAATCCTGCTGGCCAGAGGTTTCTCCATATCTTTCTTTGCTTCGCCTTATTAATTTTCTACAATTCCAAGCTTCTGACATTTTTTCCTGTCGACTTCCTGTTTCTTCCAGGTGTTTGTTTTTATATAAAATTTTATGGGGGGGATATTGGGATTCCTGCCAGGAGGCTGTCCCTGACCCTGCCGGCGACTCCATTTCCTATATCCGTCTCTGGCTAGTAGGTGTGTGATGAAAACAGGATTGGGGACTTCAACAGCAGAGTCCAGGGAAGGGGTAGGGACGGTTTTATGGCCTGCAGCATGCAGGGGGTCAGACCAGATGATCATAATGGTCCCTTCTGACCTTAAAGTCTATGAGTCTGAGTCTATGAATATGACGACCCCTGCCCCCCCTGGCCATCGTGAGGGGCTCTCTTTTTCTTCCCTCAACCTGGTGCCTCCTGGCTCCTCAGGGTGGGAGTGGGACTGTATGACCATGTCCCTCCCAGAGCTTCCATTTTCCTGTTCCTGCTCTCCCAGGAATCCTGGGCTCGTACTAAAGTACTAAGTGGGGGGCTCTTGCTCTTTCAGGGGCTGGTGACCTTTGAGGAGGTGGCTCTGTATTTCACCAAGTCAGAGTGGGCTCTGCTGGACCCCACTCAGAGAGCTCTCTACAGAGACGTCATGGAGGAGAACTATGAGAAGGTGGCCTCGCTGGGTAAGCATTCCTGTCCCTTTGGTTATTGGAAGCTGTGGGTTCTCTAAAGAAACTCTGTAGTAATAACTCTATACTTTTACTACTCATACATGTGTAGACTGGTTTCCATGTCTTGCCCTCCTCCCCCCTTCGCTTATGTCTCATCCCAGTATCATTTTTAGACGTACACAAATTTTAAATGACCAATGGCACAAAAAATAATTAACAAAATATATATATTTAATTTATCCTTATTGGATGCATTAAAGTCCAGCCCCTACCCTTTGCTTTCTTTCTGAGGGCTATGACCATTGCACGTGGGAATGTTGGTAATATTTATATGATTCCAGTACATAGCTCAGTTTCCCTCTGTGCTCGATATTACTATAATCTGGATGTAAAGACCAGGACACATGAGGTGTTTTTGTTACAGAGCTGTCATGGGTTCGCACAGAGAGCTCTCTAGGAACTAAAAGCATGTCTACACTGCAAGCGCTACAGCTGAAAGTGGTCAGCCGAGAATTGTTCCGCAGACCCAGCTGTGTCTATAGTGGGGGCTAGGCTGACCTAACTATGGCAACGTCTGCACTACAGAGTTTCGTCAATGCCGTGTGTGTTGGTTAAAGCAGGTTCTTCTTTGAGCGACGGTCCCTATTGAATTCCACTGAGGCTAATGCACATGCGCCCTGCTCCCAGAGCCGGAGCTTTTTATAGTAGTAGTGTCTGTGGGGTCACGTGTGCGCCCTTGCGTTGCCTTGTGGTTTTGCCTGCGTCTCCAGTTCCCTCTCACCGCCGCCCGGTCCAAGTCAGAGCTTCTGCTGTCCCCTCGTCCCTGGTGACGCATTTTCTTTCTTTAGTCAGGATGTAACCCGCACAATTTAACGCTTTTCCACCCCGTATCAGTCCTTGTGGGTACGCAGGGACAAGGGGCCCAACTTCACCCCTCCCAAGGCTCAGGGCCAATATCCCTTCCTAGTGAACTCAGGGTGCTACAGGTCTGCAGGGCCCTTTCCCAATGAAAGAGCCTTACACAGTAATATCCTTAAACACGTGCATGTCTCTATTAGCATCAAATCAAGAGAACACATACGCCAAGCATCTAATGCTCACCCCTCCCGGCAAAGACAGCTGGACGTCTCCCGGTGGCCAGTCAGGATCTGCTCTCGTCCGGAGCTCCGTCTTCTGTGCAATATGGTCGTGCAGGGGTAAAAGTCCTGGCACCTTTGGTCTTGAGCTGTATCTCGGAGTTAAGATCCAACGATCCCGTCTCCAGACCCCCATTATAATTAAAATGAGGATTTCTCTTATCTATGCTTTAACCAATTATTTTACTTAAGACATAGCTATGCAAACACACTAACCAATCGTTTTCACTATACAGGGGTTCACATGCCTAAGACCACCTATTGCATTAGCTTTTGTGTTTTTCAAAGTTAGTTAAAACTTCTCAAGGTCCACTTATCTTTGTGCTTTGTTAGTGGAATACACTGTCAGGGTAGAATTGCTTAACCAGCAGTAGACTGGGACTCTCTGCCTATTTAAAGTACACTTTCTAACTATTTATTTAAAATTTCTTTAGCAACAGCAAAACTTTTTACTTTTTATTATCAGACAGAAACTCAAGGCTAACTCATCCATTCTCATGACACTGTGAATGTCAGTCTATCTCCAGTTAGTAGCGCTGCAGCTAATACTTTTCTATCTGTCTGCCTATGACAAGGCCGAATTCCCCTGACTCTAGTTTTGTTTCCAACTTATGGTGGCTGAGCCCACAAGATGGCTGTGGGTTATGCTAGGTCCAGGCCTCTCATTGCAAGGACTTTGTTTTGTGTAGTTTTGTAGTTGTTTTATGTAGTTTTCTTGTTTCTGAACGTTTTGTAGGATTAAGGACTGGATATACTATTCCAGCGGTTTCCCGCCAAACAATCCCCAACTCCCCACTTTGCCCCCAGCACCTGTGTCTGGGTATTCTCTATAGTCAGGATTTTCTTGGTTTCTGTAGTGATTTTTCTTGTTTCTAAAAGTTCCACAAGGCTCAGGATGCGGTTCTCCTTCAACCCCCCCCACCCCCTTCCAGCACCTAGGTCTGGATGCTGGATTATGACTAAGAGGACATGATTCAAAGTCTGCACTTCCTGTCCTCCTTTGTTCTCCCTCAGTGACGAGCTGTCTATACTGCTTGTGGGAAACCCACACCACATCTAGGTGCAGCATCTGTCTCTACTTCCCTGCCCGTACACGGGAAGACAGAGCCCCTCCCCCCCAACCCACCACTTCTTCGCCGCAAGAAGCACCTCATGGAGCTCACCCCGGGACGCAGTTGAATCCTGGTCACCGAACCCCCCGGTACATCGGACTGAATCCAGGAGGTACTGGTACTTGAGTCTTTGGGCACCAGCGCTGCAACAGCAGGATCAACCGGTTTGGCCATATGAGAGCTCGTGGCCCCAATATTCGCCATCAGAACAATCCTGTTCAGCACGGGAATCCTCTCCTGTAGCACATACCTGTCCTTCACCGAGTAGGCATTTGAAACCGGGATTGGACGATGCCCCAATCAGCCCGGCCCCGATGGTACTGACAGATGCAGAGGGATTTCTCTCGTCATCCCGAGATGAGGCTGTGTCATCGACTCTCTCCTCTCCCCCAGACTACTACTGTCAGTTTCAAGAGCTGCAATGAAGGACAGCTCATGCTCTCGAAATACCGTTGGAGGAGGTGCAGCACAGGCAGCACCACCTGCTGGCCATTTTGCACGTGTTGGTACCGGCCAGGGTGGGCCTATCAAACAAGGACACTCTCCAACAGACATACACTATGTGCCATCCCCTGCCCATGTGCACCCCCACCTCAAAAGGGGCAGAAAAGAGGTACAGTGTCCTCCCTCCCCCCCCTTCCAGGGTTCCAAGTTTCTATTCTCTCATCCTCTGCCCAATTCCCTGATGATTCAGGCTGCTATGGAGTGAGCTAAACAACAGCACCCACGCTCCACCCCAGCTGACAAGGAGAGCAAGAGACTGGACCTTATGGGTTTGGAAGGTTTTCTGCTTGGACGGCCTCCAGTCCTGGATCTCGAACTGTCTGGCAGTGATGGCCAAATATGACTTCTTACAGTATGGACATGGCAAATGAGCTACCTCAACAGGATCATGCCCAATTCCTGTCAAGTCTAGAGGAAGGCAAGTTGGTCGCAAAGTCGATACTTCAGCAGACACATCCTTGTGCATTTTGGCAACTGGAATAGTCATGAGGAGAGAATCCTGGTTTCCCTAGAGAAGTGCAGAACACGATTGAAGATCTCCCTTTTGATGAATCACACTTCTTCAATCAAAAGATGGATGACTCCTTTCACTTGCCAATGAACCTCCTCAGAAACATTGTATAGTCCACAGAGCCTATTCACCTAGACCGACAGTGCAGTCCTCCACGCAACACTGTCTGCGCGTAAGCTATATTTCTGAATGCAAGTAGAGAGCTGTCTCACTTCGCGTGCATCCCAACTTTCTACCAAAGGTGGTTTCCTGCTTCCATCTCAACCTACCCATACACCTACCTGATTGCCCAAATCACATGCTTTGAATGAGGAACGGCAGTTTCACTTCCTTGATATATGTAGGGCACTGGTCTTTTATCTACAGAGGACACAGCCATTCCTGAAATCTCCCCGGCTATTTGTTGCCATAGCCGAGAGAATTAAAGGGCAGGCCATATCCACCCAGAGAATCTCGAAATGGGTCTCAGGGTGAATTGAGCTCTGCCGTCAATTATCAGGATGGTTCCAACCAAGTGGGATATGGGCCCATTCCACGAGAGTGCCAGCATCGACTACTGCTGCGCTCCATGACATGACCCTTATGGACATCTTTTCTTGTCAGTATGCTACAGAGTGTGGTTCTGTGGTGGACAGCTCATTTAGTGCAAAGGTCCTCTGCTCCACAGTTCCGTCTTCTTCCTCTCACCCTCTGCCTATGTAGGTACTGCTTTTGTTACTCACCCTCGGTGGAATAGAAGCCTTCTCTAGTACATTATTCCCCTGTTCCAGAAGTGCTGATCTATGTAGGGGGCATCAGATCCTACAGCAAGAGTCACAAGCAGCATCAGCCAATTCCAGTCTTCCATGTCTGTATCGTCAACCTCCTGCTCTGTCATTGACACCATCAGGTACCTTCAGTGGGTCAAAAAATACCGCTGGAATGCCCACCAGCATCTCAAGGAAGTTCCACTTGTTTCCTGAAACAGGAGCAGAAACCGAATCAAGAGAAATTCTTTGAGTGGTGACTCCTCCATGTTGCTGGCTCCTGTTCCTGGGAGCAAGCAGATCAAAATGACAGCTCAACAGGATGGGTTGGTGGGTTTCTGTAACTTGCTGTGACATGCAGGGGTGGACGGTCACGTTTTCCACATTGCACTAGGAACAATGAGCTGGAGTGGCCATATTTTGGGAGGGCCCTAGGAAGTCTGGGATATGGTTAGCTGGACTTGGGTCTGCATATTGCAGTGTGGACCCTGGAGTCCTCGTGTGGGGCTTGGGCTCAAAAATTCTTATTACTTAGGTTCAATATGCAGTGTGGACACTCAGACCCTGGGATGGCAGTTTCAAGTTGTGTAGATTTGGGTCCCACTAACCCTTGGTAGTGTATACATTGCAATGTAGGCGTAAGTCATGTCTTTACTACAAACTTAAGTCGACATCCTACCGCCAGAGTTACTAAGTTGGTTGTGCATGTAAACACCACACTCCTTGTGTCGGTGGAGTGCGTCCTCACTAGCAACGCTTGCATTGATGCAGGGAGCAGTGCAACTCGCCACAGGGGGTTTTGGGAAGGGCTTGCAATTCCTCATGGGACCAAAACATTCTCACAGGTGACTGGAAACACGGCTCCAACATCCCATGATGCTGTTTTCTCCCTCCCCTGATTGCATCTGCAGCCCATAGTATTTTGCACCTTTTTTTCAAGAGGCTGCCATAGCATATGCCATCTCCAGAGAAACATGGACCCCGCTCAGCTGTGCACTATTGTGGTGAGCGTTGCAGACACCACACCTGCCTTACCCTGTAGGATATTTCCAGAGCTGAGAGAGGAACTGCCGCACAGAACATGACCATGTCCTTCAAGTAGCACTGCTACAAACCATGGAACGAAGCAGTCGCCCAGCAGCTGAACATGGCCAAGTGCTGGTTCCGGTCCCGAGAAACAAGCACTGACTGGTGGGATCGCATCTTTATTCACGTATGGGATTACGAGCAGTGCCTGCAGAACTTTTGTATGCACAAGGCCACTTTTCAGGAACTGTATGCAGAGCTCTCCCCAGCCCTGAAGTGCAGGGACATGAAATGAGACCTGCTCTGAGAGTGGAGAAACGAGTGGCGATTGCTGTGTGGAAGCTTGCAACTTCAGACTGCTACTAGTCATTGGGGAATCAATTTGGAGTGGGTAAATCCACCGTCGGGGTTGCTGCGATTCAAGTAGGCAGGGCCATTAATCACCTTCTGCTAAGAAGAATAGTGACTCTGGGCAATGTGTAGGACATACTGGATGGTTTTCACAGAATCATAGGACAGGAAGGGACCTCAAGAGGTCATCTAGTCCAGTCCCTTGCAATCATGGCAGGACTAAATATTATCTAATCATAGGGCGACCAGACAGCAAGTGTGAAAAATTGGGACGGGGGTGGGTAATAGGAGCCTATATAAGAAAAAGACCCAAAAATCGGGTCTGTCACGATTTTATAGGGACATCTGGTCACCCTATCTAATCATCCCTGACTGTGTTTGTTTAACCTGCTCTTAAAAATGTTCAATGATGGAAATTCCACAACCTCCATAGGCAATTTATTCTGGTGCTTAACCACCCTGACAGTTAGGAATTTTTTCCTAATGTCCAACCTAAACCTCCCTTGCTGCAATTTAAGCCCATTGCTTCTTGTCCTCTTCTCAAAGGTTAAGGAGAACAATTTGTCTCCCTCCTCCTTGTAACAACCTTTTATATACTCGAAAACTGTTATATCCCCTCTGTCTTCTCTTCTCCGGACTAAACAAACCTATTTTTTTCCGGCTTGCCCTCATAGGTCATGTTTTCTAGACCTTTAATCATTTTTGTTGCTCTTCTCTGGACTTTTTCCAGTTTGTCCAGCTCTTTCCTGAAATGTGGTGCCCAAAGATGAACTATTCCCCAAAGGTCATTTCTTTCTCTGGGTGAGTTATAATTTTTACACTGAATAGAGAGTTACAGAAAAGTATATATAGTCAGCGCCCAAAAATTCTTTCCAAGGAAGCAAAGATCTATTTCTCAATGCTTCTGGCATTGGAAGCTATGCATTCTGAAATATGCTCATTCCCATAAACACCATGTCTGAATATTTCTAAGTTCTAAAGTTCCTCTTGTAAGAGCCGTAGTATGGTACCATACAAATGACAATTTCTATTTTGCTGCAATGGGGTTCGCTAACTGCGGTGGGGCGATAGACGGCACGCATATCCCTATCTTGGCACCAGGCCATGTTGCCACAAAGTATATAAACAGAAAGGGATACTTTTCTATGGTGTTGCAAGCGCTGGTGAATCAGCAGGGGCATTTTACTGACATGAACGTGGGATGGTCAGGGGAGGTGCATGACGTGCATCTTTAAGAACATAGGTCTGTTCAGAAAGCTGCAAGCAGGGACTTTCTTTCCAGACTGCAAAAGCACCCTTGGTGACATTGAAAATAGTGATACTGGGAGACACAGCCTATCCCTTATTCCTGTGGCTCATGAAGGCAGACACCTGGGCAGCAGCAAAGATCAGTTCAATAATAGGTTCAGCAAGTGCAGAATGGTGGCTGAATGTGACTTTGGCCGTTCGAAGGGTCGCTGGTGCAGTTTGCTCACTAGGTTAGACCCTATGGGGATGTGGGGGGAAATCCCTATGATTATAGCTGCTTGTTGTTATCTTCATAATATATGTGAAGCAAAGGGAGAGAAGTTTCCTCCATACCCCACCCCTGTCTGCTAATTTTGAGCAGCCAAATACCAGGGCTCTAAGAAGAGCTCAGTGTGGAGCAATGTGTCTCGGGGAGGGTTTGAAACTCCAGTTTAGTAATGACCCACAATAATGCGCGTTGCTATTCTGTATCGTGCTTATCCATCGTCTGAAACTTGCTGTGACTGCTGTTTTGTTCTCATACACATCTTCCCCCCCTTGCTTTGAATTAATAAAGAGTGGGTGTAGTAGGTCCTAGCCGGGGCTCGACCCTTCCGGGCAGGAGGGGAGCCACACCGACTCACTACTCTGGGAATAAGCAGTCAGTTAGTCCTGAAACTCCGGCTCTTTGGTGCAGAGTCGGAGCAACCACAGTTAAAGCTCAGGAGCCCAGGCCCTGGATCAGGGCGGGGCAAACACAGTTAGCTCAGACCCTTGCTTGCTGGGCTGAGCGGGCAAATAGTTCAGAGCCCAGGCCCTGGATCAGGGCGGGGCAAACACAGTTAGGCTCAGGTCCTTATGGCAGGGGCTGAGCGGGTAAATAGTTCAAAGCCCAGGCCCTGGATCAGGGCGGGGCAAACACAGTTAGGCTCAGGCCCTTGTTGCAGGGGCTGAGCGAGCAAACAGTTCAAAGCCCAGGCCCTGGATCAGGGCGGGGCAAACACAGTTAAGCTCAGGCCCTTGTTTGCAGGGGCTGAGCGAGCAAATAGTTCAGAGCCCAGGCCCTGGATCAGGGCGGGGCAAACACAGTTAGCTCAGGCCCTTGTTGCAGGGGCTGAGCGAGCAAATAGTTCAGAGCCCAGGCCCTGGATCAGGGCGGGGCAAACACAGTTAAGCTCAGGCCCTTGTTGCAGGGGCTGAGCGAGCAAATAGTTCAGAGCCCAGGCCCTGGATCAGGGCGGGGCAAACACAGTTAGCTCAGGCCCTTGTTGCAGGGGCTGAGCGAGCAAATAGTTCAGAGCCCAGGCCCTGGATCAGGGCGGGGCAAACACAGTTAAGCTCAGGCCCTTGTTGCAGGGGCTGAGCGAGCAAATAGTTCAGAGCCCAGGCCCTGGATCAGGGCGGGGCAAACACAGTTAACTCAGGCCCTTGTTGCAGGGGCTGAGCGAGCAAGCAGTTCAAAGCCCAGGCTTCTGTAGCCGAGCGTTGGGTGAGGGGGAAGCCTGCCACCCGTACGGAGGGTGGCAGGGGGGAACGCAGGCCCACCCACTCCACTGCGTTCCAGCCCGGGGCCCTAACAGCGGTTGCTGCCGCTGCTGGTCAGTGGGGTATCCAGGCCGCAACACACTGACATAGGCTCACACTCAGTTGCAGCCGGACCGGGGTCGGCTACCCCCGGGCTACTTCCGTGATCCCCCTCACAGCCTACCTCGGTCGTTGCGCCGGGATCGGGCCAGTCCACCTGCATGGGCTCCTCTCTGCCCGGGCTCGGCGGCAAGTCTGGTAGCTCTGCCGGGAAGTCCGGCCAATGGTCCTCAGGCGGCTCCTCTGGATAGCAGCAGGGGCTGAGGGGTTCGGGTCCAGTCTCACCCTCAGGGTTAGCGGGGTTCGGTTCCCAGGGGTTCTCCCAGTGGCGGGCGTGAACGGGCTCCGGCGGCTCCTCCTCGTAGCGGGCCCGGGGTAGCTCAGGCCAGCTAGGGTCTTCGACGGTCTCCTGGCCGGGAGCTCCCGGCCGCACGTCTGCTCCCTGTGGTGGCTGGCCGCCAACTGAGCTCTGGCGGCCGGCCTTTATACTTCCTGTCCCGCCCCTTGACTTCCGGGGGGCGGGGACAGGCGGTGGTGGTCCCACCCACTCTGGTGCCGGCACGTGGGCTCCCTCTTCTGGGCAGGAGGGGAGCCACACCGACTCACTACAGTGGGGAAAACACATTCATCTCTTCTTTCAAAGCACAGTGGCCTTGCCTGTCATACATCAGCATCTGTGCAGCTGTTATTCTTGGCAGCCTCCTCTAGGTCTGAGTGGAAGGGATAGTGCAGTGCCCCCCTTGCCTAGTGGGACCTGGGGTAGGGGAGTAGGGGGGAAGTACAGCGATTTTGGAATGTTGCTCTGCAGGGGCCAAAGCGGGAGTCAAACCTCAGGGTTTTTCTCCCAAAGGTCAACCAGATGCCTCAAAATGTCTGTCTGTTCCTTTAGAATCCGCAGCATCTCCTGCGGCATGCCATGGTCATTCTCCTGGGATGTTCATCTGGTCGCCATGTCCATTTTTTCTGAGAGCAATCCTCCACGCCCTTTTGCCGGGCAAACTAGTTGAAACAATAGTAAAGAATAAAATTGTCAGACACATAGAAGAACATAAAATGTTGGGCAAAAGTCAACATGGTTTCTGTAAAGGGAAATCGTGTGTTACTAATCTATTAGAGTTCTTTGACGCAGTCAACAAATGTGGACAAGGGGGATCCAGTGGACGTAATGTACCTGGATTTCCAGAAAGCCTTTGACAAGGTCCCTCACCAAAGTCTCTTACATAAATTAAGTTGTCATGGGATAAGAGGGAAGATCCTTTCCTGGATTGAGAACTGGCTAAAAGACAGGGAACAAAGGGTAGGAATGAATTGTAAATTCTCAGGATGGAGAGGGGTAACTAGTGGTGTTCCCCAAGGGTCAGTCCTAGGAACAATCCTATTCAACTTATTCATAAATGATCTTGAGAAAGGGGTAAACAGTGAGGTAGCAAAGTTTGCAGACGATACTAAACAGCTCAAGATAGTTAAGATCAAAGCAGACTGTGAAGAACTTCAAAAAGATCTCACAAAACGAAGTGATTGGGCAACAAAATGGCAAATGAAATTTAATGTGGATAAATGTAAAGTAATGCATTCTGTTGTGGAAAGAATCACCCACGCATTGATTTTAGTTTACAGACTCAAGCCTGAGGCTTATTTTATTGCAATACATACCAAACGCGTTGGGGTGACAGTCCGAAAACTGACACACCTAGGACCGCACGCAGGCGGCTTTTATTCCATCAAACCGCAAGCAAAGTACAAATTATACGTCATCTGCGAGAAATTAAAGCTGGGGTCAGCCCCCCTAGTCCCGGTACCTTCCTTATTATTTTACGAGTATTGGGTACATATTAGGCAAGGGGTCACTTGGTATTTTCCTTTAGGGGTGTTACTTGGCACCAATTTAGGGGTATTTCTCGTAAGAGTACATATCATCTTTCCGGGGTTTTACGGTTATGGGAATAGGGGGTTAACACAGGACACTCAAAGAAGATATATGATTGGTTGATTTTGCAGATAGCTGGAACTACAGGAGAAGTTGGCCTCTGCAAAGCAAATTCTTCATATTAAGCGGTTATTATATTTCATAAACAAGCAGTTATTATGTTACTAAAGCAGTTATTATGTGCAGAAGTCTTTTGCATTGTTTACTCCCCCTCCCTCCTCTTGTCATAACCCTTGACCAAATTTGGCAGAGAACCGTGCAGTTCAGTCTTGTTCAGGCCAGTCTTGTTCAGGCCTTGGCCTGTACTCCTTTTTGTAAAGGCAGTCGGTATAACAGTCCTCTGTTAAAGGGTCTGTATTTAGGCCTCTAGAATCACTCCGGTCATTTAAAAAGAAGGCCCTCCATTTCTTTTTCCCCACAATTCTATACATGCAATATGATGGGGGCTAATTTAGCTACAACTAATCAGGAAAGAGATCTTGGAGTCATAGTGGATAGTTCTCTGAAGACGTCCACACAGTGTGCAGCGGTAGTCAAAACGAACAGGATGTTAGGAATCATTAAAAAAGGGATAGAGAATAAGACAGAGAATATCTTATTGCCCTTATATAAATACATGGTACGCCCACATCATGAATACTGCGTACAGATGTGGTCTCCTCATCTCAAAAAAGATATACTGGCATTAGAAAAGATTCAGAGAAGGGCAACTAAAATGATTAGGGGTTTGGAACGGGTCCCATATGAGGAGAGATTAATGAGACTAGGACTTTTCAGCTTGCAAAAGAGGACACTAAGGGGAGATATGATAGAGGTATATAAAATCATGAGTGGTGTGAAGAAAATGAATAAGGAAAAGTTATTTACTTGTTCCCATAATATAAGAACTAGGGGCCACCAAATGAAATTAATGGGCAGCAGGTTTAAAACAAATAAAAGGAAGTTGTTCTTCACACAGAACACAGTCAACCTGTGGAACTCCTTGCCTGAGGAGGTTGTGAAGGCTAGGACTATAATAGGGTTTAAAGAGAACTAGATAAATTCATGGCGGTTAAGTCCATTAATTTCATCCTTAGCCAAGATGGGTAAGGAATGGTGTCCCTAGCCTCTGTTTGTCAGAGGGTGGAGATGGACGGCAGGAGAGAGATCACTTGATTATTACCTATTAGGTTCACTCCCTCTGGGGCACCTGGCATTGGCCACTGTTGGCAGACAGGATACTGGGCTGGATGGACCATTGGTCTGACCCAGTATGGCCGTTCTTATGTTCTGTGTCCACTGTTCTAGAGGCATTCATTATCTCATTAAACATATCACATGTTCTCTTTTGCCTCCATCTTGTCTGGGAGAGCCTCTCTGCCGATGTGGAGGAAGAGTTGAAGGCCACACTTTCAGCTATAACACATGCAAAGCACAAAGGAACCATTGTCAGGGCAGACCCAGGCTGTAGTGCAGAATTGCTATATAAAAATCACTCCCCTGAATCCATGCCAGTATAAAGTGGAACATTTTCATTTCTACAAGGTATTTACTGAACCGGTTTGCTGTCTCAGCTATGCTGAGTATGGCATGGGGGCAGGGGCGCTGGACCATCTGCAGTGGGAGGGGGGTCACCTGTGGTGGAACCGGAGGTGGCTAGGGGGCCATGCCCACCTCCCCTTTGTTACATGGATGTTGGCTGAATGTTGGGGACCAGCCTTCCCCATCCCAAGCTGCAAGTCTTAGCAGAAGTGGCTCAGGTGTTTGTGCGTACTTGTGATGGTGTGTGGCCACTACAACATTTTCCTTCCCCCACCCCTCCCCTCAACCCTCTGTTGCTGCTGCTGCCGCCGCTGCTGCTCTCCGGTGCTTGAGGTTTGCTGTTTCTGAGGTCAGTGCTGACCCCTGCCACCCAAACTACAGCCATGTTTTGTGGAGCGTGGGGAAAGGGGGGATTGCAGCACCTCCTGAAACATGTCGTCTTTGCTCCATCTTGGTCACTTTCTGATCTGGCAGAGGCACTCCACCAGTGTGTAGGGGGGGTCCCCTGAAGGCCATATCTACAGAAGAACAAGAATTACCTAAACGCATGATTGTTAGTTCACACATAGCATCGAATCATTACAGTAAAATACATGTTTTGTAACATACCAAGCACACAGAAACACTTTCTTGTACATTTCTATCCCCTCACCCACTTCCGCACTACCCAAAGCAAAGGAAAGTTGGCCATCATAACCATGCAGCATCAACTCAAAAAATCACCTACCAGAGTTCTCCTCTCCTGCTTCTTGCTCACTAGAGTGGGACTCCTGGGACTGGCTAGACACCTCCAGAATGACTCGCCATCCCACATGGCGACCTAGCTGTGGGCTACACGTCATCTGCTAACTCCACCTCCTCATCCATGACTTTGTTGTCAGGGTTAGGTCCACTTGACGCTGCGTTCAGCCACGCCAAAGTATCCACAGGGCTCTTGGCGGTGCAGGTGGGGATGCAGCCAAGGATAGCATCCAGCTCCTTATAGAACCAGCAGGTCTACGGTGTAGCACCAGAGTGACAGTTTGCGTCCCTTGCCTTCTGGTACGCCTGCCTCTGCTCCTTTATCTTCACTCTGCATGGCACCGTGTCCCAATCATTAGCTCTTTTCACACAAGCCAAGAGAAATGTGCCCGTAGGTGTCGAAGTTCCTATGGCTGGAGCACAGCTGGGACTGGACAGCCTCTTCTCCCCATATACTGAGCAGATCCAACAGCTCCACATTGGTCCAAGCGGGAGAGTGTTTGCCATGTGGAGCCGCCATGGTCAGCCGGAAAGATGCGAGGTGAGCTCTCCACGCCAAGTGGCACAGAGATCACTCCTAAATAAAGGGATGTGTGTTTGCCTTAATTTGCATTTAAGCTGTAAACAGAGTCATCAAGCAGGAAGGGAAAACAAAGGAAGTTCAAAGAGGTGGGGGAAAAAAATTCCAGGGAATATCCTTCCACATGGACTCTGTCTCCTGGTTCTCAGCTACGAATGTTTTTCAAGAGGTGGGGAGGGGGACCAAAACTATAAAAAGGAATGACGAACACCCCAAGGCGCCTTCCCTTCTCCCTGCCCACCTGATTCCCTGCACCTGAGACGGTAAAAAGAAAGCGGTTGGATGCTGAGGGAGGGATTCTGACCTGAGAGTTTTATTAATAATCTGTTAAAACGTGGTGAGAAAGTTTGCTTTGCAACTAAGATAGTTTTTAAAGTAAATATTAGTAAGCATTTTATCTGTATTTTTCTTGTAACCTGTCTGACTTTATGCCTTGAAATGTTTGCAACAACATTGTATGCAAAGTTATGAATTCCGCCTGTATGATGATGATAGTAGATGTTCAAACCCACACCGCCATGACTAGGCAAAAGTTGTTAACCCAGTCTAACCTAAACAACGGAATGTGTGCTTACCTCAGTTTGCATATAAGTAATAGGGTCCTTGAGACAGCAAGAGGAGGAAATGGCAGGAGCAAAGGCAAATCTGCATTTCAGCATACGCAGAGGAGAAGAATGAGCCTGGCTCCACCTTCACCGCTAGACTCCAGGTCACCTTCTTTGCTGTTTGTATAAACTTTGCTTTTGATGGGCAATCCAGAGTAGAATCCACTTCAAAGGGTGACTGGACTATAAAAGAGAGGGGCAAATACCCCAAGGCACTTCTTAGGTCAAAGGGGGTGGAGGGGAAGAAGACAAAGGAACCAGCCCTTTGACTTTGGTGGAGATCCTGACCTGACAATTTGGTCAACCCTGGGAACATGTGCTAAGGATTTTACCTTGAACGAAGTTGTGCTTGTTAAGTTTTAGAAAACATTTTATCTTTATTTCTCTTGTAACCATTTCTGACTTTTAATACTTTATACTTGTCCTCACTTAAAATCTCTCTTTGTAGTGAAATAAACTTGTTTTATTTGTAATCAAAACGAATCCAGTGTTGTGTTCAAACTGAAGTGTTTGCTAACTCCAGTTAAAGTAGCAAATTCTTGAATATTGGTCCCTTGACGGGCAACGGACCTCTCATATGTGAACTGTTCAGGAGAGGGCTGGCCAGTGCAGAACACGCGTTTTGGGGGAAATTTGGGCCAGGGAGTGTGTTGGGGCCACCCTGCACATCGTAACCCAGGCTGGTGGAGGCCAGAGTGGGCCTGGAACGTTGCTGACAGGGTGCTGGGCCAGGGCTGTAGCCGTACACAACACTCAGGGTGTGACCTGCACTCTGGTAGGCTGTTTCTCAGCGGCCCATGTTAGGAGCTACAACAGCAAAGCATTGTGAGGAACCCAGGATTACAGGGCAGGTGGTGACACAACCTTTCGGGGGTCTGGATTGCACCCCCAGAATGTGACACAAGTATCCCACAAATTCAGTTGATCTCTGAATGTGTTTTCTGTCACTTGTGCAGGGTTTCTAGTTTCCAAACCTCATGTGATCTCCTGGCTGGAACGAGGGGAGGAACCATGGGTCCCAGACCTCCAGGACTCTGAGAAAAGAGAGACCCTGAGAGATGCCTGCACAGGTGAGGAATCAGTTAAACCAACTCAAAATCTGTCCCTGAATTAAGGAAATATTTGGGATTCCTACGAAGCCCTTGTGAGCTCTCTGAGTTCAGGATTGTTCTCAGGAGGTGTGGCATCCTCATGGCAGACTTCACTTACGGCTTCCTACCTGTCCTGACTCATGCCTGACAATAGCTCCCTCCCCACTCTACTTTCTCCCTGAGTGTTTGGTTGAGATTTAGACCCAGAATTGATCCCCTCCTCTCTCTCCTTTGGGGAAAGGTTTGGGGGAGATTTAGCTCTTTCTTTGTTTGATCTCTCCATCACCTATTTTCATTTGTTCCCCCCCTTTCTTCCATTCCTCTCCCTGTGGTTCCCTTTTTCTCTGGCAAAGGGAGTGACCTATGTCTGGTTTCTCTCTCTATCCTAGCAGATGATGGGATGGTGAATGAGGAGGCGAATCCTCAACAAGATGATGCTGAGCAAGTAGAAGCACATGGGACGTTCTCAAAAAGATCCAAAGGGAATGTTTCCTGGAGTTGTGCACAGGCAAACGCTTGTGAGAGTCAGAACAGATCAGAGAAAAAGTTCAGTAGAGACTCAGACCTTACTAGACATGAGAGAATCAACACAGAAGGAACACCCTACATCTGCCTGGAGTGTGGGAAAACCTTCAAACATAACTCAATCTTTATCATCCATCAGAGAATCCACACTGGAGAGAGACCATACGCATGCCCCGAATGTGGGAAAAGCTTCAGTCGCAGCTCAAACCTTATCAGACATCACAAAATCCACACCGGGGAGACACCCTACACATGCCATGAGTGTGGGAAAAGCTTCAGTTGGCACTCAAACCTTATCGCACATCAAAGAATTCACACGGGAGAAAAACCATACATATGCCCTGAATGTGGGAAAAGCTTCAATCGGCGATCAAACCTTATCACACATCACAGAATCCACACAGGGGAGACACCCTATAGCTGCCCTGAGTGTGGGAAAAGCTTCATTTGGAGCTCAGACCTTATCAGACATAGGAGAATCCACACAGGAGAAAGACCCTACTCTTGCTGTGAGTGTGGGAAAAGCTTCATTCGGAGCTCAGACCTTATCGGACATAGGAGAATCCACACAGGAGAAAGACCCTACTCTTGCTGTGAGTGTGGGAAAAGCTTCATTCGGAGCTCAGAGCTTAATAAGCACCAGAGAATCCACACTGGAGAGAGACCCTACAGATGCCCTGAATGTGGGAAAAGGTTCATTCGAAACTCAGAGCTTAATAAGCACCAGAGAATCCACACTGGAGAGAGACCCTACAGATGCCCTGAATGTGGGAAAAGCTTCATTCGAAATGCAGATCTTAATAAACACCAGAAAATTCACACTAGAGAGAGACCCTACAGATGCCCTCAATGCGGGAAAGGCTTCAGTTACAGCTCACAGCTTGTTTCACATCAGAGAATCCACACAGGAGAGAAGCCCTAGTCGTGCCCTGTGTGTGAGAAAGGCTTCAGTTATGGCTCACATCTTGTCTCACATCAGAGAAGCCACACAGGAGAGTAACACTATACTTGTATTCAGTAGGGCTGCCCAAAGATTTTGTTTCTTTTTTTTTGTTTTTGTTTTGGTAATACGTTGGCTAATTCCTACATAGTGGTCTTTAAGCTTGATTGCACCATTTCCTGCACTGTAGTCTCTCAGCTCCCCCAGGTGAGTTGCCGCCGTCTACCTTTTGCAGTTCAACCTTACTTTGGGGTGAATCCTGTGATCCTTTCTAGCAACTCCTTTGTCTTATGAGTTATGGGAGGATGTGTCCCTCTTGACAGAAATGTCCATCAGTCCAAGTTGGGAGAGAGAGGGTTGACCTCATCTAGCTACAGTGAGATAAAAATGATCTGTTCCTTGTCTCTACTAGAATTGTACATCGAGTTACGCCATGTCTACACTACCACTTATGTCGGCAAAATTGATGTCGCTCAGGGGCGTGAAATAAACACACCCCTGAGGGCTTGTCTACACTGGCAAGTTTTGTCGATGAAACTAATGTCAACACAAAAAAATCGGCAAAAGCAAAGTCGCCAAATGAGTCTACGTTTGCTCCCTCTGTCGACAGATTGTGTCCACGTTCAGGGCACCATTGTCGACAGCGTGAGCAATGCACTGTGGATACGTATCCTACAGTGCCTGGCAACACCATCTGTCACTAGGTGTTGTGGGAAGGCAGAAACAGAGTGCAGAGCATCCTGGGACATGCAAAATGTCCCATCATGCACCGCTTTGTGTCCCAGCCCCCCCCCAATGGTTTCTGGCTTCCTTTCGTACCGTTTTTCCAAGTGTCAGTCTTTGTAGTGCGCGCCAGCATCTGCAGTGAGAGAGGATGGATCCCACACTTCTATGCGCTAACTGTCATGAGGACATTGCGCATGGCAGGAGAGTTACTCGCAAAGTTACTGACAGAGGATGAATCGCAGGCACCCGAGTGTGATATGGCCAGCAGCAACTTATCAGTGCTTTTGGCATTCACAGAGCAGCTGCATACGGTAGGCCATCACTTTTGGGCTAGGGAAACAAGCACAGGTTGGTGGGATCGCATGGTCGTGCTGGTGTGGGATGAAGACCAGTGGGTACAGAACTTTAGGATGTGTAAAACAACCTTCCTGGAGCTATGTGGTGAGCTGGCTCCTGACCTGCAGCGCAAGGACACCAGAATGAGCGCTGCCCTTTTGGTAGGGAAGCATGTTGCAATTGCTGTGTGGATGCTGGCGAATCCAGCCTGCTACCAGTCAGCTGCAAATCAATTTGCAGTGGGAAAGTCCACTGTTGGGGCTGTATTACTCCAAGTATGCAGGGCAATACATCGCCTCCTGCCGCGGAGGATGTGACTCTGGGAAATGTGCATGAAATAGTGGATGGCTTTGCAGAGATGGGTTTCCCTAACAGGCAGGGTGATTGATAGTATCAGGGGGTAGCCGTGTTAGTCTGTATCCACAAAAACAACAAGGAGTCCGGTGGCATCTTAAAGACTAACAGATTTATTTGGGCATAAGCTTTCGTGGGTAAAAAACCCACTTCTTCAGATGTTAGGGTGATTGATGGCACACACATTCCAATTTTAGCGCCAGACCACCTTGCCTCAGAATACATCAATAGGAAGGGATACTTCTCCATAGTGTTGCAGGTACTTGTGGATCACCGGGGGCATTTCATGGACATCAATGCAGACTGGTCTGGAAAGGTGCATGATACACGCATCTTCAGTAACAGTGGCCTGTACAGAAAGCTGCAGGAGGGAACTTTCTTTCCGGACCACAAGATCAGAGTGGGGGATGTGGAAATGCCCATAGTAATCCTGGGAGACCCGGCTTACTTCTTACAGCCCTGGCTCGTGAAACCTTACACAGGGCACCTGGATAGCAGCAAGGAGCGTTTTAACAACAGGCTGAGCAGCAGCCGCATGGTAGTCAAATGTGCCTTTGGCCATTTGAAAGCTCACTGGAGGTGTCTCAATGGCAAGCTAGACCTTACCGAGGATAATATTCCCATGGTCATAGCCGCATGCTGCCCTTTGCATAATCGGTGTGAATCTAAGGGTGAAATGTTTGCTCAGGTGTCGAGCACTGAGGCAGAGCGCTTGGCTGCACAGTTTGAACAGCCAGATGCTAGGGCTGTCAGAGGAGCCCAGAGGGCTGCTATTAACATCAGAGAGGCTTTGAGGAACCACTTTGACAATGAGGGGCACTAACACATGTCTGCTTGGAGTTAAAAGAACGAGGAGTACTTGTGGCACCTTAGAGACTAACACATTTATTTAAGCATAAACTTTTGTGGGCTAAAACCCACTTCATTGGATGCATGCAGTGGAAAATGCATATATATATCTTCCTACTGTATTTTCCACTGCATGCAGCCAGTGAAGTGGGTTTTAGCCCATGAAAGCTTAAGCTTAAATAAATTTGTTAGTCTCTAAGGTGCCACAAGGACTCCTCGTTCTTTTTGCTGAAACAGACTGCCACTCTGAAACCTATTTTGGAGTTGCTTCCGTGGTGCATCCATGTACAATTTTGGGGCCCAAGATTAATGCAACGAAATGCTATAGAAGCCTGTTCTCGAGAGTGAATTAATTGCTATACGCTTTTGTAGAAGACGGAATAAAAACGCTGTACCATTAAACACCTTAGCCTTTAGTTATTGTTAAAAAGAGTAAAACCCCACTACTGTGTAGCTTCAGCTATCATTGTGCAAGTTGTGAGGGGGGGTGGAGTGATGGGGAAACTCAGGAGTGCTGTGAAGTGAAAAGGAATGTGTGGGCATAGAGGCGGGTGAGGTTGGCAAAGTATTGTGCATGTGCTGCAGTGCAGGTAGACCACAGATCTGCTCAGTCTGCAGCTGTATCAAAGACTTGAGCATCTCTGTCTGATCCTCCATAACTTTTATCATCCGCTCTGTTGCTTGCCTAGCAAATCCTGCATTCTCTTTTCTGTCCTGACTTTTGGCTTCCCAGAGCTCTTTGCGTAATCTGGTCTCTCTCTCATCACGCTGCAGCATCTCCCTGAACATGTCTTCCTTGCGACTTCTCAGCTTCTTCCTTATCTGCTGAAGCCGGTCGGCAGGGGTGTGTACTGTGTTCCTCAAGGTCTTGGCTGCTGTGGACAATGCACAGAAGAGGGATTGTTACGTTCCAGCAAACGACTGAAACATTTCAGTAACAAGGGCCTTTTGCAACTAGTAGCAATCACTTTCTCTGTGACACACAGCTCCGCGAGCACCCCAATCATGGTGAATGTCAGGAGTGGGGGGAAGGTGGTTGTGTGTACAGACAAAACAGTCACGGCTTGCAGGGCAGATTTGCAGGGAACCCATTCTAAAATTATCACACACTTTTTCACAGGCGGCCAACCTGCTGACTGACATCTCACTGCTGCAGGTGACCAGAGAAACCAGGGCACAGCTGCTGAATGCTTGTGGCTTTCACCCCGGTCTATATGTAGCTCATCTATGTGCCGCTTTGGTCCCAACTCCAGCAATTGCTAAAGGGCAGGGGACAGTTTCCTACAATGGGGGAACTAACGAGGCTGCAATCCCTTGGAATCTGCGGCAGAGGAACAACAAGTACCTCTTGGAAACTTTCCAGAACCTCTCTGGAGAATTCTCTGCAGCTGTCAATGTCCATCGAGACCCTGCTTGGCCATGCAGATTAGTGACCCAGCTCACAGAAAACACTACCTGCCTCCCACTTTTCGATTCCCTACACAAGTCTCAGCAACTTACCCGGTGTCTCATCTACTTCCTTCTCTACTTTTCTGGAGTGGAGAAAAGTTCCTGGCTGCCGACCCCACTGGCAGCTTCACATCTTCTTCTAGCTCCACTTCTTCATCCAGAATTGCAGCCTCTGGGTATAATGATGCTGGTTCTGGCAGGACCCAACTGAGAGTGCCAATTTAGGACAAATTGCTAAAACAGGGCAGTTACAGGCCAAGTCTGGGGTTTTTCCACCTCTAAAGCAAACCAAACCAGCCAGACAGTGAAGACTTTGGTCTCACCCCACTGGCTAACCGCAAGTCATACAAGCAATTCCCTTAGATGCTCCAGTTTCCCAGTGTCACCACCAGTGCCACTCGTTATGGGGACAAATGGTTATGAAAACCAATACCCCAGTAAAAGAAAAAAGGTCCTCTCGATCCCAAAGGACCAAGCCCTAGACCCAAGTCAATATACAAATCAGATCTTACCCACAAATCACGCTGTTGCCAATCCTTTAGACTCTAAAATCTAAAGGTTTATTCATAAAAGGAAAAAGCAAGCAGGAAATGGAATTCCACAGCCTAGTCTGAGGGTTAAATGGACATGCTCAAACTGAAAAGGGCCTTGGCACCCAGGAAAAAACTGGTTGCAAAAAAACAAAACTTAAAAAAACAGAAAAGCTGCTATCTTGTACCCATCACTATTTTAAATTAAGACACCTGCCAGATGGGACATCATATTTGGTTTGCAAACACGAGAACTGGGGAACTCAGTGATTGTTACAGTATAACTGGGTAAAAGGTTACACAACAGATCTCCTTACGGAATTTTTTCTCAACAGAAACATGTTAAAAGCTTATAAAAAAAATTCCATTTGAAACAGAAATAATCAAAGTCTATACTAGGTCTTTATTTTGATACGCACTATTTCTCCTACATACTGCCATACACCAGCCCCTTTTGAGTGAGCTTTTGCTTTAGAACTCCTTAATCCGAAGAGAGTAAATTACATCAAATAAACTTCACAGAATTAGTCATCATTTCATATACTACTCAGGGGAGGCAGAGGACAGAAACATAAGAATGGCCAAACTGGGTTAGACCAATGGTCCATCTAGCCCAGTATCCTGTCTTCTGAGAGTGGCCAATGCCAGATGCTTCAGGGGGAATGAACAGGTCAATTAGCGAGTGATCCATCCCGTATCATTCAGTCCTACCGTCTGGCAGTCAGAGGCTTAGCCATCTTGACTAACAGTCATTGATGGACCTATACTACATAAACGTATCTTAATTCTATTCTGAACCCAGAAAACTTTCAGTGTTACAAAGTAATTCAGATTATCACATAGTCAGTCTCTTATTCTGCAATAAACTTTGTGTTGAATTCCATTTTCACTGGTAACAACATATTTGAAGGCTACACCATTTTATCATGTGTGTTAGTTTTCTCTTACTCCCCCTTTCCACTAAGTGAGCTTGTGTAAAGTTGTGTTCTGTAGTAACATAGGTGCCTTCTATTTCTGGGAGCTCATTTATCTCTGGGTCTTTGGTCGTAAGTGTTGGTGGATGACAACTCACATGTGTTCTCATCATGAGAAAAAAGCACTTGTATTCTATTTTCACAATTTTAATATTTCTTTAATATCAAGATGGGGGAGGAGAGATAATGTAGAGGTAACTGTCTCTTATTTTATACCCTCCCCCTCTCTTTGAGGATTCCCCCCCTCACTGGTGTGTAGACAAAACAGTCCCCAGGGTATGGCCATTCAAAGCATCTTTCAGGTGAATTATAAATGTCTTGTTCACACCTTCTGGGCACATGACATTTGAGACGTCTTCAGGGATGACATGCAAATCCATTGCTTACAGTTCCCCTGATGGTGACTGGCCACTTCAGTAGCTAATAGTTTTCCAACTCCTGGGGTCAGTCCTTTGTTGACACAGAGGAGTCAGAATTACAACATACTTCAGTAACAAACATATAGTAAAATCTCATAGCGCCACCGACGATGCTGGTGCACACATTTTAACAGGAAAATGATCTTCAGTAGATTATGAGTTTTCAAATGATACCTCACAAGGCATACTTTGTACAAAACCTATCCTAACCATAGAACAGTGGTGAATATGGGGGTTCAGAGTGTTACTTGGGGTACAGTGCATCACACTTAGAGGATTGGATCTGATTTCAGCTGACGGACAGGTTTGCTAGTTTTTTAGACATTATACAAGCCGTGCCCCCCTTCCCCTTCCGTGGAACTGCTGAGCATACTGGAGATGGATATGAAAATGTATTTACATTAGAAAAACAGTTGCTAAGGGAGCACCTGGATTTGAACCAGGGACCTCTTGATCTGCAGTCAAATGCTCTACCACTGAGCTATACTCCCTCTGAGAATAGAGTATTGGAGCCAGTCATTTTGAGGATTAGGAAGGACACACCCTAGTTCAAAGAGCTCCTCTTATGTTCCCAGCCATGGGTGGTTTAATAATGGGGTTGTATTAAATATTACACATGCATGGAAACACCACACCTTGCACAAGCCCCTTCCCTGCTCGGTCTCACCAGAGCACAACTACTACTTACCTGGGACCACACCCTGCTCTCCAGCTCTGTGCCACTTCACCTCGCCAGCATTGCTCCAAACCCTTAAAAGCACAGGGCACATGTAAATAGAATCCATTAATCCCAACAGCGTTCATTAAGGAACTGCCAGATAATCCCGTTCTGACCAGAAACACAGAGCTCCCAACTCTGAGTTAGAAACACAGATCTCCCGGGAGTATCAGCCACACCCCTGTGCCCGGCAGCAGAGTAAGGCCCTGGCAGTGAGCAGGGCCCATAATGCACACGTCCCTTTTTTATATTTTGCACAATTGTGGTTAAGTGGGAGAATTCTTGTCTCCCATCCAGCAGTCCTGGACTTAATTCACTGCCAATGCTGAGCTGAGTTTTCTGAGCAAAGGCTGAAGGAACTGGGTATGTTTAGTTTGCAAAAGCGGAGATTCAGGGAGGATATGATAGCAGTCTTCAAATATAGGGTTACCATACGTCTGGTTTTTCCCGGACATGTCCGGCTTTTCGGCAATCAAACCCCCGTCTGGGGGGAATTGCCAAAAAGCCGAACATGTCTGGGAAAATGCCAGCCGGGCACTTCCCCTCTCGTGGCTGCTCTGCTCCTCCCCGGACTCTTCGGCTCTGTTTAAGAGCCGAGCTGCCCGAGCGCTATGGGCTTCAGGCAGCCCCCTTGCCTCCGGACCCCAGCCGCCGGCCGGGCACTTCCCCTCCCGGGCTCCGGCGGCGCAGGGTCCGGAGGCATGGGGGCTGCCCGAAGCCGGTAGCGCTAGGGCAGCTCGGCTCTTAAACAGAGCCGAAGAGTCAGGGGAGGAGCAGAGCCTCCGGCCGCGGCGGCTTTGCTCCTCCCTGACTCTTCGGCTCTGTTTAAGAGCCGAGCGCTACGGGCTTTGGGCAGCCCCCGTGCCTCTGGACCCTGCGCCGCCGGAGCCCGGGAGGGGAAGTGCCCGGCCGGGGGCACAGGGTACGGAGGCATAGGGGCTGCCCGAAGCCCAAGCGCTACTGGCTTCACGGTTTGCCGGGCAGCCTCCAGACCCTGCGCCCCCGGCTGGGCACTTCCCCTCCCAGGCTCCAGCTGCGTTGGGGAAGCACCGGCCGGGGGCGCAGGGTCTGGGGGCTGCCCGGCAAACCGTGAAGCCGGTAACGCTTGGGCAGCCCTTTTCGTGTGGCTGGAAGTTGGAGGGAGGAGGGGACGGAGTTAGGGTGGAGTTGGGGCGGGGCTGGGTGGGAAATGGGCGGGGCCAGAGCCCCGTGGAGGGTCCTCTTTTTTTATTTGTTCAATATGGTAACCCTATCAAATACTTGAAAGGCTGCTATAACAAAGATGGAGAAAAGTTGTTCTCTCTTGTCACAGAGGGCAGGACAAGCAGCAGTGGGTTCAAACGACAGCACAGGAGATTTAGATTAAATGTCAGGAAAGACTTCCTAAGTGTAAGAGCAGTAGGACAATGGAACTGACTCTCTAGTTTGTGGAAACTCCTTCACTGGCGTGTTTCAAAAGGAGGCTGGAGCCATCTGTCTTGGATGGTTTGGCCACAACAAATCCTGCAGCTTGGCTGGGGGTTAGACTAGATGACCCTTGCAGTCCCTGGTAACCCTATGGGTTCTATGCTTAGATGTAGAAATTGCAGGATGCAAACTTGAAATAAGGGCCAGTTTACCCCCGTAACACGTAAAGTCTTTACATTCAAACAATGATTTTCTGAATGATCTGTCCTAGTTCAACCTTCAGATGTTGGGGTGGATGTTGAACTCGCTGGGTTAAATTCTCTGGACTCTGTTATGCAGCTGGTCAGACCAGATGTCCATAGAGATCTTGTCTGCCTCTAAAATCAAAATACGGTCTTAAATTAATCCTCAGACACTGGTTTTCCCCTGTCCTGATCCCCAGCAAGGGCAATCCAAGGAAGAGGGCTGTTTAGCGAGGATAGAAGAAGGATAGCCTTTGCCCCTTGGAGGAATCAGATTCACATTGGTTAGGTGCCATGCTGCCCTCCTTTCTCCTGGCTTTTAAGATGGTTGAGCAGCATGTGGTAGTGTATCTAAATTAGAGACTTCCTGTGGAGAAGTGGGTTTGACTTCTGTTTCTGACAAGTAGTGGCTGAGGTTTTTTTGAATTTGTCCCCCTCCCCGCAAAAATATTCCCTATTAATTTTAACATAGTCAAGTCTTGAATGAAGTGTGACATTCTCCTCCTCATTCCCAGAGGTTTTTCACCCTAAAGGTTCCTGTCCTCACAGCTCACACTCAATCTGCTCTGCTCCATGCAGCGTGAAACGATCCCGCAGAGCAGATTGAGTGAGGGGCGGGTTCAGTCTGACATGCAGTAGAGCAGTGGTGAGCGGGTGCAGGAAGGACAGCAGCTCCACTATTCAAATTCTGCACTTTACAATTTTCCCAAACTGGGAATAACTGAAGGACATAAATCCACACCGTGTAGAGGTCAAAGCATAGGGGTTTATTACACACAGCGCTGGCGGAGTGTCACCTGGCTTATTAGGCTCAGAGACACTGTCAATCAATTGATTACAATGAAATATATAGATTTTCCATGGGCGGGGGAAAGTGACGGGGTAGGCAGTTCCACACCCCGGGATAGGTTTTGCAGCAAGACAAGATAGCACAATAGCCAATGGTTAAAAGGTTACACAATGTCTCCGCCCATGGTCTCAAGTTAGCAAATTAACATTTGATTAATACTTTGATAAAATGTTATTAGTATAAAATATATATGTTGAATTCTGATTTGGGGTCCATAGGAACAGAGTAACTCCTTTGATTGTCCGACAGGTACATGTCTAGGGGATAAAGCAAAGAAACAGTGAAAGCATATGAAAATAGAGATTGTCTCCTTTATGTCTTAAGGCAGGGCATGGTCCCTTGGAAGGGAGGTGGAAGGGTGCCATATCATTATAGTGACATGTGCCAATATTTCATAAACTCAAGGTTGGAGCTGTGGGAAGACTGTTTTCCCTTCAGGAGAAACACAATAGGAACAGGGATCCTTTGTTCAATTTGAAACATTGGATGAAACATAATTATTCAGTTATTGCTTCAACATCTGGCATTTCTACTGACCAAGCAGATCTTAGTAAAGGCAATGTTATTTTGTTTACCCCAGCTTTCTCGTAGCTGATCACTATTAGTTAGGCCTCTGGTCTCCAGACCAAACTCTGGACTTCGGGTCTGAAAAAGAGCTGGCACAATCCATATACCAGGTTGTTATATAACATGCACATGGATTTTAACCCTTCAATAACCAAAACCAACGTATCTAGTGGGAAGGTGGATGCAGAGCAGTAAAACTGGCGATGCCCAGACCTCCTATGCGGGTGAAGTGGAAATTAATAATGTGAGGATCATTTGGAAAATTAGCCATTCCTGACAAGGTTTATCTCTGTTCTAATTTCAAGTTTATAGTATTATTTAGAGGAATCAGTAATTATTTTTTCTATCTTAATTAAACCCTAAACTTTATGTAATCAAACCATGACAATTAAGGCCCCCCATTTTTTCTCTCTCGTAGCAAGAATGAACTAGTTTTATTCAATCCCTGACATTCTATGAAATAACAGCTGCAGCATGAGGAAAGAGCCGAACCAATATCTCACTGTCGGGGATGCAGGTGGCCATGTCCCCTCTGTTTGACCATTGCCCTTGCAGGAGAGAAGGTTTCAATGCAATTCAATACCCTGGCTCAGACAAGAGACCCAGAGAGGTTTTGCTGTTCATGGATCTGTGCAAAGGAAATTATTTGTGTGTGTGAAATTGAGGCAGGACATGAAACATCCACATGGTGGCACAATGCCCTAAGGAATGTGGGTGAAGGACTCAGGCTGAGAACTGAATTAACTCCACTCACTGGCCACCCTCCACCCCGGGATGGTACCCCTCTTCACGTCACTAGGCCTTGCTGCCCAGCAAACAGAGTAGCCTTATTGACTTTGGCTGCTAGACCTCGCTGACCTGCAAAGAAGGGTGACCCCGTTGACTCTAGCCCTTAGCTCTCGCTGCCTAGAGTCAGAGGGCTGCTCAAAGGATGGAGTGCCCTCACCCCACACTGGACGGGGTCCCTCCACCCCGTTACAGGGAGCCAAATTTTAGTGTAGACACACGCACAAAGGTTGCCTTGTATTGACATAACACTGCAGTGTAGATCTGGGGATAGAGTGTGTGTGTGTGTGTGGGGAGAACCTTCAGCTAAAGGGGGGAAAGCGTCTTCCCAAGACTGCCATTTCTGTTCCTTCTGCAGCGTCCCCGGGGCAGGAGGCACCTCAGGAAAGTTTCCTTTTCAAGGGATCAATAATAAAATTGGTGAAAGTTCAAAATCAACATGGCCTGACATCAGAATGCCAATGCCCTACCCCGGAGCAAACAATAATGGTCTGGCATCTTGAATCCAATGCCCAGGACTAGGCTGCAGCTGCTTTGCAACAGTATTTCACAAGGCAAAGAAGATCGGGTAATTGGATGATTATTTAGTAGCTTGGGGTTCCAGTTCCATTTCCTATTCAGGTCACACAAAAGTGTCTGATTTCCCAGATCATTCAAATGTTCTGACCTGCGGCTGGCACTCCCCTCCGCCCCTTGTTACCAACCAGGCCTGGAATGTTTCACAGGGACACCGTCGGGAGGAAACATGGGCATAGGTGCCGACTCCACCAGCAGCCAAGCTCACCTCCTCCCACCACCGCAGCACAACAGGACCCACCGGACCCTACTGGATGTGTCCTTCCAGTTTGACAGTGAACCATTGCTAGTTGCTCTCTGACTGCAGCCTTTCAAGCCGTTGTGCACCCTCCCTATTGTCATTTCATCTAGACCACATTTTCCAAGTTTGCTTATGAGACCGTCATGTGGGACTGTGAAAACCCTTTACTGAAATCAAGAAATATCACATCTAATGTTTCCCCCGTGCCCACTAGGCTGGTAACCTTGTCAAGGGAGGAACTTAGGTTGGTTTGGCATGATTTCTTCTTGACAAATCCTTCCTAGCTTTAATTTATAACCCTACAAGTCTCAATTGATAGTTTAACCATTTCTTCCATTCTCTTTCCCAGGATCGATGATTGGCTTGACTGGTCTTTAATTCCAAAGGTCACTCTTTAAAAAGGGAAAAATGTTTCCTCTTCTCCAGTCCTTTGGGACCTTACCTATGCTCTACCATGAGTTCTCGAAGATAACCACTAATGGGTCCAAGATTGCTTCAGCTGGTTCCTTATGTCCCTAAAGCATGTAGTGCCCCCAGCGGGGCAGAGGCTAGGGCAGGGAAGCAGCCCGGGTTGGGCTGGGAAGAGGATGGTAGTTCTGGTGCTCAGAGAACTGGCCACAAAATGTCAATTCTACCCACTGTGAAAAATCAGCGTGGAGCTAAGGGCAGAGCTGGGGTTTCTGCTTTCACTCCTGCTGTGGCATGCAGGGAACCCAGGGGCAATTCTAGAAGAGCATTTGGAACTGAATTGGGGAAACCAGCCTTTCATCACAGGCAGCTCAAGTTTAGATGAACTGTTTTTTGTTTTGTTTTGTTTTATTTTGTTTTTTACAATTGATTATAACACTAAATAGTCCTTCAATCCTAGTGTCACAATCCATGAAATTGCTTCAGCCTTGTAGTTTGCCCAGGGTGAAACTGAACATCACTTCAAATACAAGTGAGTGGAGATCAATCACTTTTCAAGAATTACTGCGCATAGAAGACGTGTGTTGTGGTTCATTCCTTATGTCCTGGCACCATCGTGTGGCCATCTCCTTTTCCCACCTTTCTGTAAAAAGTTTTGGTAGTTGGTCCAGAAACTTGATTTCCCCAGGAAAGAGGCAGGAACAGGGGCTGCCTGCATGTACCAAACACCCATAGAATGAGGCATCCGTCCTTGTCAAAAAAATCATCTCCCTCCTTCAGTTCAGTGGCAGCCACAACATGAAACCCCTCTGTACCGAGCAGGAAGGAACACAAACATTTTCTTTTAAAAGGAGCAGCCTCCTTCCTTTTTAAGTCAGATGAATTTATCTTCATCTGCCATCTCTTAGGGGAGGAGTGGAACTGGGTCCAACTCCTGCCGGGATAGAGTCTCTCTCCCCATTATTCAGTCAGTCTGGGACCCTGCCTCTGCCCAGACCTAATGTGCTGCCACCACTCAAACCCACCCTGCTGATTAGCTCTGTGGCTGTCTCTGCTTTGCTTGCACAGTTCACACCTACATGACACACTCTTTTCAAGTGCATTGGTGGTATAGTGGTGAGCATAGCTGCCTTCCAAGCAGTTGACCCGGGTTCGATTCCCGGCCAATGCAATGTTGTGTTTTGTCCCCCTTGCTTGAAATTGGTCTCATTTCAGTCACCCTGTGTTATCATCACATTGTTTTACGAGAAACTGCTCCCTGTAGGAATCTGCTACTTGTAGCAGTTACTCCTATTTAAGGGACAACCAGTGGGGCCATTGAACGATCAAGGTGGTAAAGGAGCACTCAAGGACGATAGGTTTTGGAACAAATCAATCAATTAAACAGCAATAAGTCACCAGGGCCAGATGGTCTCACCCAAGAGTTCTGAGGGCACTCAGATGCCAAATTGCAGAACTACTAACTGTAGTCTGCAACCTATCATTTACATCAGCTTCTGTACCAGACGACTGGAGGATAACTAATGCAACGTCAATTTTTAAACAGGTCTCCAGCGGTGATCCCGGCAATGACAGGTCTGTAAGCCTGAACTCAGGCCTCACCAATCTACTAGAATTGGTTGGGAGGGTCGACAGGCCTGTGAACAAGGGGGATCCAGTGGATCGAGTGGAGTTAGGTTTCCAGAAGCCCTTTGACAAGGTCCCTCACCAAAGGCTCTTACGCAAACGAAGCTGCGCTGGGGTTGCCTCCCTGAGCATCTGGGGTAATAGCCGCCCCCGGCCCGTGTCCCCCCCCAGGGCGCAGCGCCCAGGGCAGGGGGAGGGTCTGGGGCTCCCCAGAGTGGCCCAGACGCCCCAGGCAGCTCCAGCTTCTGCCCAGGGGGCGGGGCCTTGGGGAAAAGGGAGGGGCAGGGGTGGGGCCTCGGTAAAAGGGGAGAAGCAAGGGAGGGGCCTTGGGGAAGACAATGAGACGGGGGCGTGGCTTTGGGGAAAGTGGCGGAGCAGGGGCGGGGCCCCATGAAGGAGAGGGGGCCGTTTGCTCCCGGCGTTCGCGGGCTCAGCAGCGTTGCTAGGGCGACGTCAGAACTGGCCCCTCCCCGGCCGCCCCGCGCCAGTAGTCGCTGAGCATTGCGCATGCGCGGCGCCCGCCCAGAGGCGGCGGGAGACTCCATTTCCCGGCAGGACCCGCGCGCCGCCGAGCGGCAGTTTCCAGGCAAGCGCAGCTCGCGCCGAGGAGGGGGAGCGTTTCGCCGCCGCGAGCCCTGCGCGCGCGGGTACCGACAGCGGGTGAGTGCTATCAGCGCCCGGGGCTCTCACCCTTCCCCCCCGTGATATCTGTCACAGCCCCGCGTCCCCCCCAACCCCGCCCCGTTATATCCGTCACCGGCGTCGCGTCCCCTTCCCCCTCGCACCCGTTATATCCCTCCCCATGGCGGCGAGGGGTGGTTGCTCCCAGTGTTCGCGGGCTCAGCAGCGTTGCTAGGGAGACGGTCAGAACCGGACCCCCCACAACCGCCCCGCGCCAGTAGTCGCTGAGCGCTGCGCATGCGCGGTGCCCGCCGAGAGCCGGCGGGAGACTCCATTTCCCAGCAGGCCCCGCGCGCCGCCGAGCGGCAGCTTCCGGGCAGGCGCAGCTCGCCCCGAGGAGAGGGGGCGTTTCCCCGCCCCTAGCCCTGCGCGCGCGGCAGAGCCGGGCCCGGGGACCGACAGCGGGTGAGTGGGGACCCTCCTCCCGCGGAGCCTGTCCTGCCCCCCGCCGGCACCGCGAGTGGCCGGGCCCCGCCGCTCCCCTCCCCTCCCCTCTAGTGCGCGTGCCCCCGGGACCCCTCTGCTCCCGCCCCGGCCCCCCCCCCGCGGCCCGAGCCCGTGTCCGTTACCTGCTCTCACCCCCCCCGCCTGTTATCTCCGTCACCGGCCCCGTGCCCCTCCCCCCCCCCCTGTTATCTCCGTCACCGGCCCCGTGCCCCTCCCCCCACCCCGTTATCTCCGTCACCGGCCCCGTGCCCCTCCCCCCACCCCGTTGTCTCCGTTACCGGCCCCGTGCCCCTCCCCCTACCCCGTTATCTCCGTTACCGGCCCCGTGCCCCTCCCCCCCCCGTTATCTCCGTTAACAGCAGCGTGTTTGCAGGTGAAGGCGACTCGCCCCACAGTCGCTGCGGGGAAAGAGGCCGAGCGGGAGGCAAGACCAGGTTTCAGGCCCATGCGGAGGGGGAAGAATCGTTCCCCGGAACCGCTGCGGCTGGAGCAGAAGCCACGGGGTTAACTGGCAGCCGGGGCGGTGTAGGTCGGACAGGAGGAAACACGTCCCTACTGTCGGGGGTTCAGCGCTGGGGTAAATTGCTCAGGGAGGTTGTGGAGTCTCCATCATTGGGGATGTTTAAGAGCCGGATGGACAAACACCTCTCAGGGATGGTCTAGATAATACTGAGTCCTGCCTTGAGTGCCAGGGACTGGACTAGACGACCTCTCGAGGTCCCTTCCAGGCCTACGATTCTATGAAAGCCGGGGGCCTCCCGCTCGCTGTCTGGGGTACGGTGTCTCCCAGCTGCTAACAGGACACTGCGCTGGGCCCTGACTGACTTTCCCTGTCCCCAGTGCGGGGTGAGGGGTTTCCTCCCCTCCTGGGGCTGCTCTGTGCATGGCCGGGTCCCTGCTCCCTTAGGCCATGCCCAGAGAAGCCCCCGCCTCTCTCCCCCTCCTGTATTAACCCCTCACATGCTGACCACTGCTTGTGCTGAAGAGAGCCCATAACCCAGGACAGACCGTCACCATGAGGGGTCTTTCCCCCCTGCGCTGAGCTGGGTCCCGGGGGTCGTTATTTGCCAGGGACAGGACAAGGGAATTTGTTGACTCTTTTGGCTCCTCCATCCCCTCCCCTCTCCTGTTAAAGCAGCGTTGGCCTGGGCCTGTGTGAATGGATGGCACGGGGGTGGAGGGAGATGACAGAACGTAGCCCTGTGCCCACACCCTACACCTGATTGCAATAATCATGGTACAAATTATGCCTTGTGAGGGGCCATTGGAAAACTCATAATTTGCTGGTCATCATTATTCTGATAAAATGTGTGGCAACGTCCAAACCCCCGATCCCTGCGCAAACGGTGGTTGGCAAATTGCCCTGAGTCCTTGCCCCAGATGGGAGCAGCCGTGGTGGGAAAGGGTGGATCCCCCATTATATGTTTTAAAGGATTTTGGCTCCTTCCTCCTATACCACATTTCTGGTCTCATTGACTCCAGTGTCTGGATTGACACTGCAATAAGGACAAGGCGTGACTCTGGATTAACATGAGGGAGGTGGTGTCATTAGTTACTGTCACCAGGGGCGCTGGCTGTTGCTGACGGAAGGGAGGCTGCTCTCTCTCACTTTCCACTCAAGGTGTCTGGTTTGAGTTTCTTGCGTCACACGCTGCTGCCTCCAGTGTGATCTGGGAATGCTGGGCCGAGCAGCTTCTCTGCCCCAGCAGGGTCTGTGCCATGGAGAGACCTTCGTTAAAGCGCCTTCGGTGCCCAGCCAAGGGGAGAGACTTTCTCCAGCGGCTGGAAGTAGCCCCCTACAGTCGCCCCGGGCTCTGCCAACACCCACCACTGAGCCAGAGACCTCAGGGAAAGTGCTGGGGTTGGGCAGGGAAGTGACTCTGCACAAATGTCCCGGGAGCCTCGGATTTCACAGCCCCTGGGAACGTGCTCCCTGGTTGTGAATGTCCCTGAGGGATGGCTGGGAGCTGCCTGTACAGCAGTGAAGCGGCTGCCCTCAGCTCCTGCCAGGATCTGCCCAGGGAGCAAACTGGGGGATTCAGGAGTGGAAGAGACTGGGCCCCAGTGGGGTTTGCCCTTTGTGTGTCTGGAGGGTGGAGGTGTCAGGAAGGGAAAGGGGGGAAGACTTGCACTGTGTTGACCTCAGTACGTCGACCATGGCTCAGCGTTGCTTGGGGAAGGGGTGTTACCGTGTTGGCATAATGGACAGTTTACATTGGTGGGAGAGAAATTTAAGTGCAGAGACACGCGCAACTAAGTCAATGCCATGCAGCTTACGTTGACCTAGTGCAGATGAAGTCTTTATAATGTAGAGTAGGCCTGGGAGGCTTTAATCCTGGTGGGAAGACCTACCGCTAATAAAATCACTGTGGGAGAGCCTAGATAGTCACTTGCCACGGAAAAAAGTCTGGTGGGGCCTCTGTGTGAAGTGGACAAAAGCCTCTTCTGAAATCTCTCCAATTGTTCTTTTCGCCCCGACAGGCTACAGAATAACGTCCATGTTTTGCTCTGGATCGTCCCACCCTTCCAGAGGAAAGGCAATGGCTGCAGCGGAGTTAGCTGAGGTATGGGATTATCACAGAGCTGGTGGTGGTTTCTGTCTGGAGGGAGATGGGCAGTAAATGTACAGGAGGGTGGGAGCTGCTGGAGGTGGGAGAGGGCAGGAAATAACCAGGGTGGGGAAAGAGAGAGGACAAACTTGCCAGAATGAATTCGGATTAGGCCCCACATTGAAGGAGCAGACTCCTTGGGTTTGGGTGTGGAACTTCCCCTGTTTGTGGAACAGGAAATAACCCCCTGGCCAGGGCTGCAAAAACTTCCCAGACTCCTAGTGCTGCAGCCCGAACCAACAGACACACTTCAGCCACTTTTGGGGGAGGAATAGCTCAGTGGTTTGAGCATTGGCCCACTAAACCCAGGGTTGTGAGTTCAATCCTTGAGGGGGCCATTTAGGGATCTGGGGCAAAAAAAATTGGTCCTGCTAGTGAAGGCAGGGGACTGGACTTGATGACGTTTCAAAGTCCCTTCCAGTTCTATGAGACAGGTATATCTCCATATATTTTATTTTTTATTTACCACTCTCCCAAACTCTGTGTCATCTGCAAACTTCATCAGTGATATTATATTCTCTTCCAAGTCATTGATAAGCAAGTTAAATAGCAGAGGGCCAATAACCGATCCCTGTGGGACCCTAATAGAAACCCACCCACGTGACCATTTAGAGTTACATTTCAAAATGTATCAGCTGATTTTGAATGTAGTTCATGTATGTCATGTTAATTTTGTATTGATGTAGTTGTTTAAGTGTCATGCTGTACCAGGTCAAATACCTTAGAGAAATCAAAGTATATTACATTAACACTATTCCTTTATCAACCAAACTTCTGATCACCTTCCAAAAAAAAAAAAAAATCCAATTAGTTTGTGAGGATCTGTTTTCCCTAAATTTTTGTTGATTGGAATGAATTATATTACCCTCTTTTAATTCCCCCTCTGCCCCCGCATTATCTTGCCCATGTTCAATGTCAGGCCTGTTATCTTGGTCATCCCTTTTACAATTTTTTTAAATATAGGGGTAACTTTATTGTTGACTTCCAGTCTTCTGGAGTTTCCGCAGTGTTCCAAGAGCTCTTGAAAAGCAGCATTAATGGTCCAGAGATCTCCTCAACCTCCTCAGCCTGCTTTTTTAAAACTCTTGAATGGAAGATATCTGGAACTGCTGATTTTAAAAATGTCTGACGTTCGTAGCTTCTGTTTAACATCCTCGTGAATTAATATTTTAATGAAAAGAGTGGTGTTGTCATCATAAACATATCATGACATCATTTGCTTGTTTTCCCCAAATCCAGGAGTGAAATACTCACTGAACATTTTTACTTCTTCTGTATTATTATTGATAATTCTGCCCTTTCTGTCTAGTAATGGACCAATAACGTTGTTAGGATTTTTTTCTTTGTTATTGATATACTAAAAAACAAGAACCCTCCTTCATATTTCCTTAATTCTGCTGGCCAGAGAGTTCTCCATTTGTTTCTTTGCTTCGCCTTATTAATGTTCTACAATTCCAAGCTTCTGACATTATTTCCTGTCGATTTCCTCTTTCTTCCAGGTGTTTGTTTATATATAATTTTATGGGGGGGGAGATATTGGGATTGCCGCCAGGAGGCTGTCCCTGACCCTGCCGGGGACTCCATTTCCTGTATCAGCCTCTGGTTAGTAGGTGTGTGTGATGAATATGATGACCCCTGCTCCCACTGGGCAGCGTGAGGGGCTCTCTTTTTCTCCCCTCAACCTGGTGCCTCCTGACTCCTCAGGGTGGGAGTGGGACTGTGCTACCCTGTTGCTCCCAAGCTTCCATTTTCCTGTTCCTGCTCTCCCAGGAATCCTGGGGTTGTACTAAATTACTAAGTGAGGGGCTCTTGCTCTTTCAGGGGCCGGTGACCTTCGAGGAGGTGGCTGTGTATTTCACCGAGTCAGAGTGGGCTCTGCTGGACCCCGCTCAGAGAGCCCTCTACAGAGATGTCATGCAGAAGAACTATGAGAATGTGACCTCGCTGGGTAAGGAGTCCAGTCCCCTTGGTTATTGGAAGCTGTGGGTTCTCTAAAGAACCTCTGTAATAATAACTCTATACCAGGAGTCGGCAACCTTTCAGAAGTGATGTGCCGAGTCTTCATTTATTCGCTCTAATTTAAGGTTTGGCGTGCCAGTCATACATTAATGTTTTTAGAAGGTTTCTTTCTATAAGTCTGTAATATAGAACTGAACTATTGTTGTATGAAAAGTAAACAAGGTTTTAAAAAGGTTTAAGAAGCTTCATTTAAAATTAAATTAAAATGCAGATCTTATCAGTTTAGTGTGATCTTGCCCTTGCTTTTCCTTGCTGAGTTTTCCAATGGCACATATTTGGATACTTTAAGCTGCACACGGGGTTCTGAGTGATCAGTTGTTAACCGGCTTCGATTGGGACAGAGGGCAGATGTCATGTGTGAAAATACCTGTTCACACAGGTATGTGGATCCAAATGCTGAAAGCATTGCAAACACAATTTTTTTCAAACAGTTAAATTTCACTGGCAGGGACGTCCAGCAGGTCAGAGTAGAGGCCCCATGAACTCTCTCGGTAGCTTCAAGTGCACTCCACAGATCTCCAAACTTTGATGCCCCCAATTCTGAGCTTTTTAACTGAATGAGTTGCATTTTGAAATCTTCAACACCCATCCACTGAAATACAGACAAATCGAAGGTTCTTTCATTGAACTTTTCAGGTTTCATTAGAAAAGAAAGCATTGGGCCAAATTGCTGGAAATCTTGAAATCTGTCAGAAAATTCTGATTCCAGTTCTTGCAGGTATATTCTAATCTCAACATCAAACCAGTGCGCTGTTCCACGTGGCATGATACTGATGTAAGCAGCAAATCAGAACTTACAAATATCGTACAGTGGCGCTGGAACAATTTTTAAGGTGGGGGTGCTGCTGCGCCCCCTCTTGCTCCTGTCTGCACCCCTCACTACCCCAGGCTGGGGCCAGTGGGTCACAGCTGGGGGCAGCTGCAGAGCCCCAGGCTGGTGGCCGGGACCCCAGACGGGCAGCAAAGCCCCCTGGACCGGTGGCCGGGACTTGGGGCCAGCAGCAGGCTGAGAGGGGCCGGAGGCCGGAACCCCAGGCCAGCAGCCCGGGCAGTGTGAGTGCCACTGAAAATCAGTTTGTGTGCTGCCTTTGGCACACGTGCCATAGGTTGCCTACACCTGCTCTATACCTTTACTACTCATACATGTGTAGATTGGTTTCTGTGTCCTGGTCCCCTCCCCCTTTGACTTATGTCCCATCCCAGTATCATTTTTAGACATACACAAATTTTAAATGACCAGTGGCATAACAAATTATTTTTTTAAACAATATATTTCATTTATCCTTATTGGATGCATTAAAGTCCAGCCCCTACCATTTGTTTTCTCTCAGAGGGCTTTGACTATTGGATGTGGGAATTTTGGTAATATTTCTGTGATTCCAGTACATACCTCAGTTTACCTCTGTGCTTGATATAGGATCATAGAATCACAGGGTTGGAAGGGACCTCAGGAGGCCATCTAGTCCAACCCCTTGCTCAAAGCAGGACCAATTCCCAACTAAATCATCCCAGCCAGGGCTTTGTCAAGCGTCCTGTGCTTCACCACCCTCCTAGTGAAAAAGTTTTTCCTAATATCCAACCTAAACCTCCCCCACTGCAACTTGAGACCATTACTCCTTGTTCTGTCATCTGCTACCACTGAACAGTCTTTGGAACCCCCTTTCAGGTAGTTGAAAGCAGCTATCAAATCCCCCCTCATTCTTCTCTTCTGCAGACTAAACAATCCCAGTTCCCTCAGCCTCTCCTCATAAGTCATATGCTCCAGCCCCCTAATCATTTGTGTGGCCCTCCGTTGGACTCTTTCCAATTTTTCCACATCCTTCTTGTAGTGTGGGGCCCAAAACTGGACACAGTACTCCAGATGAGGCCTCACCAATGTCAAATAGAGGGGAACAATCACGTCCCTCGATCTGCTGGCAATGCCCCTACTTTAAAGGCCAAAATGCCGTTAGCCTTCTTGGCAACAAGGGCACGCTGTTGACTCATATCCAGCTTCTCGTCCACTGTAACCCCTTGGTCCTTTTCTGCAGAACTGCTTCCTAGCCATTCGGTCCCTAGTCTGTAGCAGTGAATGGGATTCTTCCGTCCTAAGTGCAGGACTCTGCACTTGTCCTTGTTGAACCTCATCAGATTTCTTTTGGCCCAATCCTCTAATTTGTCTAGGTCCCTCTTTATCCGATCCCTACCCTCCCGTGTATCTACCACTCCTCCCAGTTTAGTGTCCTCTGCAAACTTGCTGAGAGTGTAGTCCACGCCATCCTCCAGATCATTAATGAAGATATTGAACAAAATTGGCCCAAGGACCGACCCTTGGGGCACTCCGCTTGTTACCAGCTGCCAACTAAACATGGAGCCCTTGATCACTACCTGTTGTGCCCAACGATCTAGCCAGCTTTCTATCCACCTTATAGTGCATTCATCCAGCCCATGCTGCTTTAACTTGCCAGCAAGAATACTGTGGGAGACCGTATCAAAAGCTTTGCCAAAGTCAAGGAATAACACATCCACTGCTTTCCCCTCATCCACAGAGCCAGTTATCTCCTTATAGAAGGCAATTAGGTTAGTCAGGCATGACTCCCACTTGGTGAATCCATGCTGACTGTTCCTGATCCGTTTCCTCTCCTCTAAGTGCTTCAGAATTGATTCCTTGAGGACCTGCTCCAGGATTTTTCCAGGGACTGAGTGAGGCTGACTGGCCTGTAGTTCCCCGGATCCTCCTCTTTCCCTTTTTTAAAGATGGGCACTACATTAGCCTTTTTCCAGTCATCCGGGACCTCCCCCGATCGCCATGAGTTTTCAAAGATAATGGCCAATGGCTCTGCAATCATATCCGCCAACTCCTTTAGCACCCTCGGATGCAGCGCATCCGGCCCCATGGACTTGTGCTCGTCCAGTTTTTCTAAATAGTCCCGGACCACTTCTTTCTCCACAGAGGGCTGGTCACCTACTCCCCATACTGTGCTGTCCAGTGCAGCAGTCTGGGAGCTGACCTTGTTTGTGAAGACAGGCAAAAAAAGCATTGAGTACATTAGCTTTTCCCACATCCTCTGTCACTAGGTTGCCTCCCTTAGTCAGTAAGGGGGGGACCCACACTTTCCTTGACTTTCTTCTTGTTGTTAACATACCTGAAGAAACCCTCTTGTTACTCTTAACATCTCTTGCTAACTGCAAGTGTGATTTGACCTTCCTGATTTCACTCCTGAATGCCTGAGCAATATTTTTATACTCCTCCCTGGTCATTTGTCCAAGCTTCCACTTCTTGTAAGCTTCTTTTTTGCGTTTAAGATCAGCAAGGATTTCTCTGTTAAGCCTAGCACGCCTCCTTCTTGGAACACCATCCCATGGTCGAAGAATCCAAAGCCTTCTCTCCGACACCACCTGCTTAGCCATTTGTTGACTTGCACAATTCGACGGTCTCTACCCAGGCTTTTTCCCTGCACAGGGAGGGTGGACGAGAACACCACTTGCACCTCAAACTCCTTTATCCTTCTTCCCAGAGCCACATAGTCTGCTACATAGTCATATGACTATAATCAGAGTGTGAAGACCAGGACACATGAGGTGTTTTTGTTACAGAGCTGTCATGGGTTCGCACAGAGAGCTCTCTTGGAACTAAAAGCATGTCTACACTGCAAGCGCTACAGCTGAAAGTGGCCAGCCCAGAATTGTTCCGCAGACCCAGCTGTGTCTAAGTGGGTGCTAGGCTGACCTAACTATGGCAACGTCTGCACTACAGAGTTTCGTCAATGCCGTGTGTGTTGGTTAAAGCAGGTTCTTCTTTGAGGGATGGTCCCTATTGAATTCCACTGAGGCTAATGCGCATGCGTCCTGCTCCCAGAGCCGGAGCTTTTTATAGTAGTAGTGTCTGTGGGGTCACGTGTGCGCCCTTGCGTTGCCTTGTGGTTTTGCCTGCGTCTCCAGTTCCCTCTCATCGCCGCCCGGTCCAAGTCAGAGCTTCTGCTGTCCCCTCGTCCCTGGTGACGCATTTTCTTTCTTTAGTCAGGATGTTACCCGCACAATTTAACGCTCCCACCCACTCCCCGTCCTTGTGGGTACGCAGGGACAAGAGGCCCAACTTCACCCCTCCCTGGGCTCAGGGCCAATATCCCTTCCTAGTGAACTCAGGGTGCTACAGGTCTGCAGGGCCCTTTCCCAATGAAAGAGCCTTACACAGTCATATCCTTAAACATGTTCATGTATTTATTAGCAACTAATCAACAGAATACACACGCCAAGCATCTAATGCTCACCCCTCCCAGCAAAGACATCTGGACGTCTCCCGGTGGCCAGTCAGGATCTGCTCTCGTCCGGGGCTCCGTCTTCTGCGCAATATGGTCATGCAGGGGTAAAAGTCCTGGCATCTTTGGTCTTGAGCTGTGTCTGTGAGTTAAGTGCCAACGATCTCGTCTTCTGAGCCCCCATTACGTAGTTAAAATGAGGATTTCTCTTATCTATGCTTGAACCAATTATAGCTATGCAAAAACACTAACCAATCATTTTCACTGTACAGGGGTTCACATGCCTAAGACCACCTATTGCATTAGCTTTTGTGTTTTTCAAAGTTAGTTAAAACTTCTCAAGGTCCACTTATCTTTGTGCTTTGTTAGTGGAATACACTGTCAGGGTAGAATTGCTTAACCAGCAGTAGACTGGGACTCTCTGCCTATTTAAAGTACACTTTCTAACTATTTATTTAAAATTTCTTTAGCAACAGCAAAACATCCTACCTTTTATTATCAGACAAACTGCAGAAACTGAAGGCTAACGTATCCATTCTCTCCCCATTCTCATGACTTTGTGAATATCTGTCTGTCTATCTCCAATTAGTAGGGCTGTAGCTGCAGCTAATACTTTTCTACCTGTCTGCCAAGGCCAAATTCTCCTGACTCTCTAGTTTTGTTTCCAACGTATGGTGGTTGAGCCTAGAAGATGGCTGTGGGTTATGCTAAGTCCATACACCAGATGGCTGTGAGTCATGTCAAATCAAAGCCTCTCATTAGAAGGACTTTGTTGTTTTATGTAGTAGTTTTCTTGTTTCTGAAATTTTCGTAGGATTAAGGACTGGCGATGCCATAATGGCGGTTTCCTGCCAAACAATCCCTAACTCCCCGCCTCGCCCCCAGCAGCCGTGTCTGGGTACTCTCTATAGTCAAGGTTTTCCTGGTTTCAGTAGTGATTTTTCTTGTTTCTGAAAGTTCCGCTATTCTCAGGATGCAGTTCCCCTCCAAACCCTCCTCCCACCCCTCGCCCCGTCTCTCCCTCCAGCACTCAGGTCTGGATGCTGGATTATGATTGAGAGGACAGGATTCAAAGTCTGCACTTCCTGTCCTCATTTGTTCTTCACCAATGATGAGCACCAATGCGGTCTGTATTGCTTGGGGGAAGCCCACACCACATCCAGGTGCAGCATCGGTCTCTGTTTCCGTGCCCCCGCACGCCCTCCCCTGCCCCCCCCCCTTCTTGAGAAGCATCTCATGGAAGTCGCCCCGGTCTGGGGTTGAAGGCTGGCCCCGGAACCCCCCACTACATTGGACTGAACAGTCTAAGCGTGCACCTCCTACCGTGGAGCTTCAGTCCGGCTCCGCTGGCACCAGTGATACGGACCCCACGCCGGGGCCTAGTCATGAGTCACAGAAACACGCACATAGGCATAGCAGTGAGTCTTCCTCCAGGTCGAAGGAGGATGCCACAGCGTCCATGAGTTCTGGCCAAGGAGAGGCATCCCGCTCCAAGAGCGACAAAAAGCAGCATCACTTGCTGGAGCTGCCAGTTCCAGGTATGGACTCGCACAGCCTCGGCCTGGGCTCCGCTGACATCTGGTGAATCACCAGTTCTGAGATGTTTCCCCTTTCTGGCCCCAGTTCCATCCATAGACCTGGTGCCGTTGACTCCAAGGAAACGCTCAACTGCTCCCCCTGTCCCCCCGGCCCTCATGAACTGTTCACCCTGGGAAGGATGAAGTTTCCATGTGTCCTGATTCCCTCACCTACTGAGAGGGCCCCATCCCCTGTATCCAACCTGTCAACTCTTTGGCTGTGTTCCTGTGACGCTCCCTGCTCCATCAGCACCATCATTGATGCCGAACTTCAGTTCCTCCTCGGAGTCTGAGGGCCTGGACATTACGTATGGTCCGCTGCTTCCATTCTGAAGATGTGACTCTCAGAAGGTCCCGATGGCACCGTGGCAATACCCTCCCTTACCTCAATCCAGGAGCTACTGGTACCTGACTCCCTGGGCACCAGCGCTGCAACAGCAGGATCCAACCAGGTTGGCCATATGGGAGCTTGTGGCCCCAATATTCTCCTTCAGAACAGTCCTGTTCAGCACGGGAATCCTCTCCTGTAGCACAGACCTGTCCTTCGCCGAGTAGGCATTTGAAACCGGGATTGGACGATGCCCCGATCAGCCCGGTCCCAATGGTACTGACAGTCGGAGGGATTTCTCTCATCATCCCGAGGCAAGGCTGTGTCATTGACTCTCTCTTCTCTCCCAGACTACTACTGTCAGTTTCAAGAGCTGCTATGAAGGACAGCTCATGCTCTCGAAATACCGTTGGAGGAGGTGCATCACAAGCGGCACCACCTGCTGGACATTTTGCACGCAGTGGTTCTGTTAGGGGGCTTATTCCTTCAACCTCTCACTTCCCTGGTCCTTCTCGCATGAACAGAGAGCAACAATACCCAAAATCCAAATGTGCAAACAATTCGTTGTTTATTGGGGTGAACTTCCAGCAGGCACGATTCCTGTTTCCTTCCTCAGTGTCCCCCTTCCCAGCTCTGACACCACAGAGCCTTCCCTGTTCCCATTCCCCCTTTAGCAAAACATGATTCCAATTTCCCCACCCCCATTCCCCCTTATTTCCTGATTCCTGAACACTTGGAAGGTGGTAAGGTGATAGGGAACAGCCAGCATGGATTTGTGAAGAACAAATCATGTCAAACCAATCTGATAGCTTTCTTTGATAGGATAACGAGCCTTGTGGATAAGGGTGAAGCGGTGGATGTGGTATACCTAGACTTTAGTAAGGCATTTGATACGGTCTCGCATGATATTCTTATCGATAAACTAGGCAAATACAAATTAGATGGGGCTACTATAAGGTGGGTGCATAACTGGCTGGATAACCGTACTCAGAGAGTTGTTATTAATGGTTCCCGATCCTGCTGGAAAGGCGTAACGAGTGGGGTTCCGCAGGGGTCTGTTTTGGGACCGGCTCTGTTCAATATCTTCATCAACGACTTAGATATTGGCATAGAAAGTACGCTTATTAAGTTTGCGGATGATACCAAACTGGGAGGGATTGCAACTACTTTGGAGGACAGGGTCATAATTCAAAATGATCTGGACAAATTGGAGAAATGGGCTGAGGTAAACAGGATGAAGTTTAACAAAGACAAATGCAAAGTGCTCCACTTAGGAAGGAAAAATCCATTTCACACATACAGAATGGGAAAAGACTGTCTAGGAAGGAGTACGGCAGAAAGGGATCTAGGGGTTATAGTGGACCACAAGCTAAATATGAGTCAACAGTGTGATGCTGTTGCAAAAAAAGCAAACATGATTCTGGGATGCATTAACAGGTGTGTTGTGAGCAAGACACGAGAAGTCATTCTTCCGCTCTACTCTGCTCTGGTTAGGCCTCAGCTGGAGTATTGTGTCCAGTTCTGGGCACCGCATTTTAAAAAAGATGTGGAGAAATTGGAAAGGGTCCAAAGAAGAGCAACAAGAATGATTAAAGGTCTTGAGAACATGACCTATGGAGGAAGGCTGAAAGAACTGGGTTTGTTTAGTTTGGAAAAGAGAAGACTGAGAGGGGACATGATAGCAGTTTTCAGGTATCTAAAAGGGTGTCATAAGGAGGAGGGAGAGAACTTGTTCACCTTAGCCTCTAAGGATAGAACCAGAAACAATGGGTTTAAACTGCAGCAAGGGAGGTCTAGGTTGGACATTAGGAAAAAGTTCCTAACTGTCAGGGTGGTTAAACACTGGAACAAATTGCCTAGGGAGGTTGTGGAATCTCCGTCTCTGGAGATATATAAGAGTAGGTTAGATAAATGTCTATCAGGGATGGTCTAGACAGTATTTGGTCCTGCCATGCGGGCAGGGGACTGGACTCGATGACCTCTCGAGGTCCCTTCCAGTCCTATAATCTATGAATCTATGAATTGACTGCAAACTATATTGTAAAACTTATAGTTCTGCTTAGCTATACCTTAACCAATCATTTTACTGAAATTTAACTAATCAATCCTAACATACTGTAACATGGTTATTTAACCAATTATATCCCACCACCTTAATTGGTTTACACCCTACAAAATTCATTATACAGTAGACAGAAACAATCACAGAACTAGACAGATTATACAGGAAAACAATAGGGAAGTGGAGACTACAGTGACAGAACAATACAGAAATAAAGATTTCACATCCCAGCTATCAATAAGTAAGTTCTTGCCAGACAGGATGCTATCAAAGTAAGTTTCCTTTTACATCTTCTAGGCTCTTCCCTTTCTTTGGAGGTGATAGGAATATCAGGACAGGATTGTATTCCTAACAGCCCAGTAGCACCTTATTTCAATGTGATTAGTTTGGAATGTGAGGATGTGACCATACACTTCCCGGTTTATGGCTAGCCTCTGCTGCTTAGCCGAAGAACCAGGCCTCAGACTGTCACAGTAAGAGAAGGCCCTTAGACAGACAGACTGATTTTGATTCTTCTTTTATACCTCTGTAACTAGCTAAGTGATAAGAATACACCTAAAGTCTCAAAGACAGGCCTGAATATCTATATCCTAACACTCCACCCCTTTTTTTTTCTTTTTCTTTTGGGATCCTCCTGCCCAGGTATCCCTGGAAAAGCATAGGACACATGGTGACACATTTCCTGATAGGGCCAGGCATCAAGGTGGAAGGTGTGATATTCCACTTGTCCCACTGCCCCTTGTGTAGTACAGTGCCCTGCACCTTCTCTCGTACGAGCATACCACACCTATTCCAATTAGTGTTCCCATTATAGTGGGCCCGAGAAGATTGGGTCTGGGTTGTCTTGGTGTGGGGCGGGGAGGGCTTATAAGTAATGTAGTAAGTTATCTCCATATGGAGTGTAACACAAGTAGAGTTAACAATCCACAATGCACAGCAACACTGAGAGTCCTGACCACTGCAGTATGGTCCAACATCCGAGCCACCACCTTCGACAGGGTTAAGATCTTAATGTGTCCATTTGCTGGCAGTTGCAACAAGCTGCCCCTGCAGGTTTTGCGTGCTTTTGTCCACATCGTAAGTCTATTGAATGTCCACAGAAAAATGGGTTATTGTCCAAACAAACTTAACCATTTGGTATGGAATAGGCAGTATGCCCTGGTTCAATTATTCACAGCATTAAGATTTACAGATCCATTTGTGCACCACAGTCCAGATAGCAGAGTGTAGATGTGTGTAATTTGGTTAGGGGCTAGTGTAATTGTGTCCCCTAGTAATATGTACATTTCCAGAAAAACACCTCATACGCAGTACACCCAATTGTCCACCCCTTGCCATAGGCCATTGATCCTGCTCCTCCATAGTCATAGGAGAGGGGCACATCCAAACATCTTTAATTTACATTATTTTACACACCCCTCCATTGATTCCCAGTGAGCACCTCCCCAACCAGGTGGGATATGGGCCCATTCCACGAGAGTGCCAACATCGACTACTGCCGGGCTCCGTGACGTGACCCTTACGGACATATATGAGACGGCCATGTGGAGTTGGGTACACACCTTTTCTTCTCCTTATGCTGCAGCGTGTGGTTCTGTGGCAGACAGCTCATTCAGTGCAAAGATCCTCCACTCCACAGTTCGGTCGTCTTCCTCTCACCCTCTGCCTATCTAGGTACTGCTCGTTACTCACCCTTGGTGGAATACAATAGAGACCATCACTCTAAGAAGAAAAGAAGCCTCCTCTAGTATGTTATTCCCCTGCTCCGGAAGTGCTGATCTGTGTAGGGAGTATGATAGAGGTATATAAAATCATCAGTGATGTGGAGAAAGTGAATAAGGAAAAGTTTTTTACTTATTCTCATAATATAAGAACTAGGGGCCACCAAATGAAATTAATGGGCAGCAAGTTTAAAACAAAAGGAAGTTCTTCTTCACACAGCGCACAGTCAACCTGTGGAACTCCTTGCCTGAGGAGGTTGTGAAGGCTAGGACTATAACAGGGTTTAAAAGAGAACTGGATAAATTCATGGAGGTTAAGTCCGTTAATGACTTAGCCAGGATGGGTAAAGAATGGTGTCCCTAGCCTCTTTCTGTCAGAGGGTGGAGATGGACGGCAGGAGAGAGATCACTTGATCATTACCTGTTAGGTTCATTGCCTCTGGGGCACCTAGCATTGGCCACTATTGGTAGACAGGTTACTGGGCTAGATGGACCTCTGGTCTGACCCAGTACGGCTGTTCTTTTGTTCTTATGGTAGGTTGTTTGTCAGCGGCCCAGGCTGGGAGCTACAACAGCAAAGCATTGTGAGGAACCCAGGATTACAGGGCAGGTGGTGACACAACCTTTCGGGGGTCTGGATTGCACCCCCAGAATGTGACACAAGTATCCATCAAATTCAGCTGATCTCACTTGTTTTCTGTCACTTGTGCAGGGTTTCTAGTTTCCAAACCTCATGTGATCTCCTGGCTGGAACGAGGGGAGGAATCATGGGTCCCAGATCTCCAGGACTCTGAGGAGAGAGAGACCCTGAGAGATGCCTGCACAGGTGAGGAATCAGTTAAACCAACTCAAAATCTGTCCCTGAATTAGGGAAATATTTGGGAATCCTACAAAGCCCCTGTGAGCTTTCTGAGTTCAGGGTTGTTCTCAGGAGGTGTGGCATCCTCATGGCAGACTTCACTTATGGCTTCCTACCTTTCCTGACTCTCGCCTGATATTAGCTCACTCCCCAGTCTGCTTTTTCCCCGAGTACTTAGTTGAAATTTAGACCCAGAATTGATCCCCTCGTCTCTCTCATTTGGGGAAAGGTTTGGGGGAAATTCAGCTTTCTTTGTTTGATCTCTCCGTCACTCACTTTTGTTTGTTCCCCCCTTTCTTCCATTCCTCTCTCTGAGGTTCCCTTTTCCTCTGGCAAAGGGAGTGACCTGTGTCTGGTTTCTCTCTCTATCCTAGCAGATGATGGGATGGTGAATGAGGAGGAGAATCCTCAACGAGACGATGCTGAGCAAGTAGAAGCACATGGGACATTCTCAGAAAGATCCAAAGGGAATGTTTCCTGGAGTTGTGCACAGACAAACGACCATGAGAGTCAGCACAGACCAGGGAAAAAGTTCAGTAGAGGCTCAGACCTTATTAGACATGAGAGAATCAACACAGGAGAAACACCGTACATCTGCCTGGAGTGTGGGAAAACCTTCAAACATAATTCAGTCTTTATCATACATCAGAGAATCCACACTGGAGAGAGACCATACACATGCCCCGAGTGTGGGAAAAGCTTCGGTTGCAGCTCAAACCTTACCACACATTACAGAATCCACACAGGGGAGAAACCCCACACTTGTCATGAGTGTGGGAAAGGCTTCAGTCGGAGCTCAGAGCTTACGTTCCATAGGAGAATCCACACAGGAGAAAGACCCTACACTTGCTGTGAGTGCGGGAAAAGCTTCATTCGGAGCTCAGAGCTTAATAAGCACCAGAGAATCCACACTGGAGAGAGACCCTTCAGATGTTCTGAGTGCGGGAAAGGCTTCAATAATAGGTCTCAGCTTGTCACACATCGGCGAAACCACACAGGAGAGAGACCGTACACATGCCCCGAGTGTGGGAAAAGCTTCAGTCGCAGCTCAAACCTTACCACACATTACAGAATCCACACAGGGGAGAAACCCCACACTTGTCATGAGTGTGGGAAAGGCTTCGGTCGGAGCTCAGAGCTTACGTTACATAGGAGAATCCACACAGGAGAAAGACCCTACACTTGCTGTGAGTGCGGGAAAACCTTCATTCGGAGCTCAGAGCTTAATAAGCACCAGAGAATCCACACTGGAGAAAGACCCTTCAGATGTACTGAGTGCGGGAAAGGCTTCAATAATAGGTCTCAGCTTGTCACACATCGGCGAAACCACACAGGAGAGAGACCCTACTCATGCCTTGAGTGTGGGAAAGGCTTCACTTCTAGCTCACAGCTTGTCTCGCATCAGCGAATCCACACAGGAGAGAGACCCTATTCATGCCCTGAGTGTGGAAAAAGCTTCAGTTCTAACTCACAGCTGGTCTCACATCGGAAAATCCACACAGGAGAGAGACCCCATTCATGCCCTGAGTGTGGGAAAAGGTTCAGTCATAGTTCACAGCTTATCACACATAAGAGAACCCATACGGGAGAGAAACCGTACACATGTCCTGAGTGTGGGAAAAGCTTCAGTCAGAGCTCACAGCTTGTCACACATCAGAGAATCCACACAGGTGAGAAACCCTACACGTGCCTTGAGTGCGGGAAAAGCTTCAATCGGAACTCATTGCTGATCATGCATCATAGAATCCACACAGGTGAGAGACCCTACACGTGCCTTGAGTGTGGGAAAAGCTTCATTCGGAGCTCACTGCTGATCATACATCAAAGAATTCACACTGAGGAGAGACCTTACAGATGCCCTGAATGCGGGAAAGCCTTCGTTTGTAGCTATCAGCTTGTCTCACATCGGAGAATCCACACAGGAGAGAAACCCTACTCATGCCCTGAGTGTGAGAAAAGCTTCACTGATAGATCACAGCTGATCAAACATAAGAGAAGACACACGGGTGAGTCCCCCTACACATGCCCTGAGTGTGGAAAAAGCTTCAGTTCACACTCACACCTTAACGCACATAAGAGAATTCACACAGGAGAGAGACCCTACACATGTTCTGAGTGCGGGAAAAGTTTCCGTCAGAGATCAAACCTTATCGCTCATCAGAGAATCCACACAGGGGAGACGCCCTATAGCTGCCCTGAGTGTGGGAAAAGCTTCCGTCGGAACTCAGAGCTCATCATACATCAGAGAAACCACACAGGAGAGAGACCCTACACATGCTCTGAATGTGGGAAAAGCTTCAATCAGAGAGCAAACCTTATCACACATCAGAGAAACCACACAGGAGAGAGACCCTACACATGCTCTGAGTGTGGGAAAAGCTTCATTCGGCGCTCAGAGCTTAATAAACACCAGAGAGTCCACACTAGAGAGAGACCCTTCAGATGCCCTCAGTGCGGTAAAGGCTTCACTTCTAGCTCACGGCTTGTCTCACATCAAAAAATCCACACAGGAGAGAAGCCCTAGTCGTGCCCTGTATGTGGGAAAGGCTTCAGTCAGTTCACGGATCATCACACATCAGAGAATCCACACAGGAGAATAACACTATACTTGTATTCAGGAGGGCTGCCCAAAGATTTTTTGTTTTGGGTTTTGTTTTGGTAATACGTTGGCTAATTCCCACATATTGGTCTTTAAGGTCAATTGCACCATTTCCTTTACTGTAGTCTCTCAGCTCCCTTCTGGTGAGTTGCCGCCTTCTATCTTTTGCAGCTCACCTTACTTTGGGGTGAATCCTGTGATCCTTTCTAACAACTCCTTTGTCTTATGAGTTATGGGAATGTGTATCCCTCTTGACAGAAATGCCCATCAATCGGAGTTGGGGGAGAGAGGGTTGACCTCATCTAGCTACAGTGAGATAAAAACTGTCTGTGCCTTGTCTCCACCAGAACTCTACATTGAGTAGACCATGTCTACACTACCACTTATGTCGGCAAAACTTATGTCGCTCAGGGGTGTGAAGAAAAACCCCACTCCTGACTAACAAGTTTTGTCGGCATAATTGGCAGTGTGTACAGCGCTGTGTCGGTGGGAGAGCTTCTCCCGCCCACATAGCTACCACCGCTCAATGGGAGTAGTTTAATTATGTCGACGGGAGAGCTCTCGCCCGCCACCATAGAGCGACTTCACAAGAAAACTTACACCAGCGCGGTTGCATAAATACAGTTGTGCCACTGTAAGGTCTCGAATGTAGATACAGCCTAAATTGCTCAAATTAGCTATCTTGGTGTAAAAACACAACTATCTTTTCAGGGCAGACATAACCCAGGTGCAGTGGTCTGGTTAACTTTCCCCTTGTGCTGACCTGATCTCCATCACCCTTCCTAGTCCTGATAAACTCTGAGCATCACATTGCAAATTTCCTGGTTGGGCGAGAGTCTCATTCCCAGGTTTTCTGACATTACTTGTGGTTGTTCTGAAGAGGAGGTAGTTTTTCTACCAGTTTTCTGATTTAGAATATAATGAGATGTAATTAAAAGGCAGGAGGAAAGGTAGAAAAAAAGTATCATTTCAGCCTTTCCAGATGGAAAGATTGGCTGATTTTCCCTATTATGATGATGCTAAAACCTTTTGTAACTAACATGACTGAATTGTAATGAGGTGGTGCTGAGTGAAGAAGGTTTGAATGGACCAGAGGACAGCGTAATAGGAAAATCAGTTCTAATTTGGCGTCATGAGATGTAAGATGCTCTGGAATTTCATTTTATATGATACTGAAACTGTATTATTCGCTTGTGTGTTGAGGGTTTTTCTTTCCTGAGGGCTTTTGATAACAAAACTGGATATTAGTTTTTTGTTATAGGGTGAACTTCACGTTTTGGGTGTATTTTGAAACAAATGACCATTTACTTAAAACAATTTCTTTTTGTGCGTGTCTTTTTTCCACTCCTCCATTATGGCATGGAGAAAGTTCAAGAGCAGTTCAGTCATCAGGAATGAATACTCAAAGCTATTGGATGTGCTACCAGAGAGAGTAGCATTTTAAAATTGTACATCTAACTATGGAACGGAATTGAATAACACTGTGATTATATAGCCGTGGTCTACACTGCGAGTTTAGGTCAATTTTTAACAGTGTTAGATCGATTTTAACCCTGCACCCATCCACACGACAAAGCCATTTTTTTGACTTAAAGGGCTCGTAAAATCGATTTCTGTATTCCTCCGACGAAGGGATTAGTGCTGAAATCAACCTTGCCGGGTTGAATTTGGGGTAGTGTGGTCGCGATTCGACGGTATTGGCCTCCGGGAGCTATCCTAGAGTGCTCCATTGTGACCGTTCTGGACAGCGCTCTCAACTCAGATGCACTAGCCAGGTAGACAGGAAAAGGCCTGCAAACTTTTGAATCTCATTTCCTGTTTGGCCAGCGTGGCAAGCTGCAGGTGAGTGCAGATCTCATCAGCAGAGGTGACCATGATGGAGTCCCAGAATCGCAAAAGAGCTCCAGCATGGACAGAACGGGAGGTACGGGATCTGATTGCTGTATGGGGAGACGAATCCGTGCTATCAGAACTCCATTCCAAAAGACAAAATGCCCAAACATTTGAAAAAATCTCCAAGGGCATGAAGGACAGAGGCAATAACAGGGCCCCTCAGCAGTGCCGCACGAAACTTAAGGAGCTCAGGCAAGCCTACCAAAAAACCAGAGAGGCTAACGGCTGCTTGGGGTCAGAGCCCCAGACATGCCACTTCTATGATGAGCTGCATGCCATTCTAGGGGGTGCAGCCACCACTACCCCACTCCTGTGCTTTGACTCTGTCAATGGATTATCACGCAACAGGGATGCACATTTTGGGGTCGAGGAAGAGGAGGAGGTTCAAGCAAGCAGAGAAACCAATTTCCCCGAGAGCCAGGAACTGTTTCTCACCCTGGACCTGGAGACAGTACCCCCGGAACCCACCCAAGGGAGGCTCCCGGACCTGCCAGGCAGAGAAGGGACCTCTGGTGAGTGTACCTTTGTAAATATAATACATGGTTTAAAAGCAAGCATGTTTATTGATTAATTTGCCCTGAAGGTTGTTGGCAATTTAGGATGCATTTGCGGCCAGTACAACTGCTGAAAAAGTCTGTTAAGGTGTCTGGGAATGGAGCGGAAATCCTCCAGGGACATCTCCATGAAGCTATCCTGGATGGTCACTCCTCATGGTCACCTGGTTGAAATAGGGTAATTTTATTAAGAGGACATTTAGAGGTGGCCGTTAGCCGTGCGGTGCGGTGAGGGTTGAAGCGATCATCCCAGAGAAGTGGGTGGGTGGGTGTGTGGGGGGGGTTAGTTGGGTTTGTGCTGCACGTTAACCCAAAAACCGCAGCCCCTCCTTTTAAATTGCCAACCCATTGTTCTCTAAAATGTCTTTTTAAACTACTACTCTCTCTTTTTTCCCCTCCCGCAGCTGCAAATGTTTCAACGCTGCCCCTATCATCTCCATCCCAGAGGCTAGCGAAGATTAGAAGGCGAAAAAAATGCACTTGCGATGAAATGTTCTCTGAGCTCATGCAGTCCTCCCACCCTGAAAGATCCCAGCAGAATGCGTGGAGGCAAGCAATGTCAGAGTCTAGGAAATCACAATACGAACGCGAGGATAGGTGGCGGGTTGAAGGTGATAGGGGGTGTCAGCTTGCTGACAGAAGGCAGGAGGCAATGCTGAGGTTACTGGAGGATCAAACTGATATGCTTCAGTATATAGTTGAGCTGCAGGAAAGGCAGGAGCACAGACCGCTGCTGCAGCCCCTGTGTAACCAACCACCCTCCTGCCCAAGTTCCATAGCCTCCTCACCCAGACGCCCGAGAACGTGGTGGGGGCGCCTCTGGGCACCCAAGCACTCCACCCCAGAGCACTGCACACGCAACAGAAAGCTGACATTCAATAAGTTTTAAAGTGTAGTGTGGCCTTGTCCTTCCCTCCTCTCCAACCCCACCCGGGCTATCTTGGCAGTTATACCTCCTATTTGTGTGATGAATTAATAAACAATGCATGAATTTGAAACAACAATGACTTTATTGCTCTGCAAGCGGTGATCGAAGCGGGGAGGGGAGGGCGGTTGGCTTAAAGGGAAGTAGAGTGAACCAAGGGGGTGGGTTTTCGTGAAGGAAACAAACAGAACTTTTACACCGTAGTCTGGCCAGTCATGAAACTGGTTTTCAAAGCTTCTCTGATGTGCACCGCGCCCTCCTGTACTCTTCTAACTGCCCTGGTGTCTGGCTGCATGTAATCAGCTGCCAGGCGATTTGCCTCAACCTCCCACTCCGCCATAAACATCTCCCCCTTACTCTCACAGATATTGTGGGGCGCACAGCAAGCAGTAATAACAATGGGAATATTGTTTTTGCTGAGGTCTAACCGAGTCAGTAAACTGCACCAGCACACTTTTAAATGTCCAAATGCACCTTCTACCACCATTCTGCACTTGCTCAGCCTATAGTTGAACAGCTCCTGACTACTGTCCAGGCTGCCTGTGTATGGTTTCATGAGTCATGGGAGCAAGGGGTAGGCTGGCTCCCCAAGGATAACTATAGGCATTTCAACATCCCCAACCATTATTTTCTGGTCTAGGAAGAAAGTCCCTTGCTGCAAATGTTGAAACAGACCAGAGTTCCTGAAGATGCGAGCGTCATGTATCTTTCCCAGCCATCCCACGTTGATGTTGGTGAAATGTCCCTTGTGATCCACCAATGCTTGCAGCACCATTGAAAAGTACCCCTTTCAGTTTACTTACTCGCTGCCTTGGTGCTCTGGTGCCAAGATAGGGATATGCGTTCTGTCTACCGCCCCACCACAGTTAGGGAATCCCATTGCAGCAAAGCCATCCACTATGACCTGCACATTTCCCAGAGTCACTACCCTTGATAGCAGCAGCTCAGTGATTGCGTTGGTTAGTTTCATCACAGCAGCCCCCACAGTAGATTTGCCCACTCCAAATTGATTCCTAACTGACCGGTAGCTGTCTGGAGTTGCAAGCTTCCACAGAGCTATCACCACTCGCTTGTGAACTGTGAGGGCTGCTCTCATCTTGGTATTCTTGTGCTTCAGGGCAGGAGAAAGCAAGTCACAAAGTTCCGTGAAAGTGCTCTTACGCATCCCAGACCTACAAAACTCTGCAGGCCCACCAGTCTGTGCTTGTTTCCCAGGCTCAGAATTGGTGTTCCACAGCATGAACCTGCCCCATTACCACCATGATGTCCAAATTGCCGGGGCCCGTACTTTGAGAGAAATCTGTGTCCATGTCCTCATCACTCTCGTCACCACGCTGCCGTCGCCTCCTCACCTGCTTTTGCATTTTCTGGTTCTGCATATACTGCTGGATAATGCGTGTGGTGTTTAAAACGCTCATAACTGCCGCGGTGATCTGAGTGGGCTCCATGCTGGCCGTGTTATGGCATCTGCAGGAGAGCAGAGTGGCAGCAGAAGCGGCGGGTGGATGATGATGCTGACAGCAATATGGCGCCAGCATGGAAAAAGGCACAAAACTATTGTCGGCCGTTGCTTTCACGGCGGGAGGGAGGAGCGAGCAAGGGGTAGGCTGGCAGCAGAGGGTACAGTACGACTGCTAACAGTTGTCGTCTCCTGGGTGCTCGCCAGCAGACAGTGCAGTATGACTGTAGCCATCATTGTTTCCAGGCAAACTGAATCTCCATGAGACGAAACTTAAGAAGAGAATGACCTGGAGTCATTCCCATTTATGTCCAGGCGCCCCAACAGACCTCACCGAGGTCGGCCAAGAGCACTCAGGAGACGACGACAATGACGACGGCTACCAGTCGTACTGCACCATCTGCTGCCTCAAGGCAATGAGCTGCTGCTGTGTAGCAATGCAGTCCCGCGTCTGCCAGCACCCAGGACACGTACGGTGACGGTGAGCTGAGTGGGCTCCATGCTTGCCCTGGTATGGCGTCTGCACGGGTAACAGAGGAAAAAAGCCGCAAAAGGATTGTCTGCCATTGCTTTCACCGAGGGAAAGGGGGGCTGACGACATGTACCCAGAACCACCCACGACAATGTTTTTCCCCATCAGGCATTGGGATCTCAACCCAGAATTCCAATGGACGGCAGAGACTGCGGGAACTGTGGGATAGCTACCCACAGTGCAATGTTCTGGAAGTCAACACTAGCCTCGGTACTGTGGACTCATTCTGCCGACTTAATGATCTTAAGTGGGGACACACACAATCGACTGTATAAAATCGATTTCTAAAAAATTGACTTCTATACATTTGACCTAATTTCGTAGTGTAGACATACCAATAGTTTGGGTCAATATTGTCTCAGATGATTCAAGGACAATATTCCACAGTATGTGACACAGAACTAAGCAAAATGCTCATGTATATGGGTCGCAAGGCAGTTGTGGCCCAGGCCTACCAGGAGGTTACTTCTGAAGAGCTCTCTTTCGTAATCAAGCAATAGCCAGCCATGCTCACCTGGGAAGCCAGCAAGCAGGAAATTGAATTTAAAATTCCCAGGGCTTGCAAGGGTTTGGGTGGGTTGGCTACAGGGCAGTGGAGTTCAAACCACTGACCAGAGTGGCAGCATGGGAATTGTGAGACACTTTCTAGAGGCCAATAAAATCAAAAATATAAGGTGCGGTGTCTGCACTGGCTGTTTGTCAACCCCCCTGGGGTGGAAGATTTTGTCACCAAAACTGGGTGGTTTTTGTTGAGAAAAGTTCAATTGCAGTGTGTACGCTATCACTGTTTTCTCATCAAAAGGCAGTTTTTGGCAGTATTTTAAAAAATAAGCCTTTGACAGCCAGAGAATAACAGAATTCTCACTCTTTTTGATTGGGTACAGCAAAGTCAGATATTTTATTCTCTCAAGCAGCTGCATAAAGGGAGAGAGTGCACTAGGACACAGGGTCTCCTGACAGCTTAGAGTCCTTAGGCAAACAATGGGCAATCATCAAGACTTTGAAGTAGACCTGTTTTCGAAGCATCACCGGTACTTAGCTACATGGATTAACAGGGGGTCAGGGTGCAGTGTGCAGCAGGGGGCTCAGGGCAGGGGCTCAGGGTGCAGGGTATGGCAGGGGGTTGGGGTGCGGCATGGGGCTCAGGGCAGTGGGTTGGGATACAGGGGGGGTCGGGGTGCAGGAGGGGTGCGGGGTGTGGCATGGGGCTCAGGGCAGGGGGTTCAGCTGCAGGAGGGGTTTGGGGGGCAGGATCTGGCCCGGCATGTACCAGGGGCAGGGCAGGCTCCCTCCCTGCCTGCCTGTCTGCCCTGCCCCCGTGCCGCTCTGGGAAGAGGCTGGAATGTGGGGAAGGGGGGCAGAGGGGCTGTGTGTTGCTTCAGGCACCGCCCCCAGCAGCTCCCATTGGCTGCAGTTCCCCATTCCCAGCCAATAGGAGCTGCTGGGGGCGGTGCCTGAAGCAACACACAGCCCCTCTGCCCCCCCTTCCCCAGGTTCCAGCCTCTTCCTGGAGCGTTGTGGGGGCAGGGCAGACAGACAGGCAGGGAGCCTGCCCTGCCCCCGGTGCACGTCCGGCCGGATCCGCTAAACACTGGGGGAGGGTGGGGGGCCGCAGGCCGCGTGTTTGAGACCCCTGGTTTAACCCTTATTTAGTTGAGTTGGGTTTGTAGTAGATTAACCTTCAATGTGTATTCTTGATTGGATTAGTTCATTTGAATAAAGCGTGTAAAAGAGATATTGAGTCATATTTCTTTTAATAAGTAACATGGGCTGGAACCATAGAGATTCTGGGTGAAGCCAGTCCACCTCATAACTTCATCATCTCCCTCCAAATTGACCCTTTGGTTTTCACAGGTGCCACCTCTCACTCCAGCTTCATCGGGGGGAGGCGGGGGTTCAGAGCTTCACAAGGGAAAATAAATCCCCCCTACCCAGGCTTTCGGGAGTGTGGATGAGAGGTGTGTTGCTAAGCAGGGAGAAGTCACTGAGATGGAGGTGTTTGGGTTCGTGCTCTGCAGTGTCTGTCCTGGCGAGGCCCAGTCTGGGCCCCTGTCTGATGTTCCCTCTCATTTTTTACATCCATTTGCGGAATTAATTTTGTTATGTGCCCCAATATGGAGGTGGTGTGTGGCAGGGGTGGGGCCAAGGGGTTCAGAGTGTGGGATGGGGCTCAGGGGTAGGATAGAGGGTTGAAGTATGAGGGTGGTGTTATGCTTATAAGGAGCACATGGACTCTTTTTCAAGGGGATAAGGCAATACACCGCGTATATTGAGAGGACAATTTAAGCATTAAAATCAGCATATGTTTCCATTCATATACACACACACCAAAAGGTTCTGCAGCTGGATCTTATAGTTACCAGTCCTTAGTGTTGTTCGGTCCATTCCAGTGGCCAGTTGAAATTGCAACAAGGGAGGGGAGGAGCTGGAGCTGGGTCTCTGTCAGACGCATCCGAAGCTCCGATGTTGATGCAGAACAAACCCAAAGTCTCATGGGCAATACACCCTCCTTTTATAGTAGTAAGTTCCCATACAAGTTTATGAACCTTGGTGTGTCACACCGGAGCTGTTAGTCATGAGATAGTCAAGGTTGCTCCCAATCAGCATTATTTTGGGTTGTTACTGGGAGTGTCCGGAGTTGTTTCTTATCTCATCCCTCTGGCTCCGCTCTTTATCTTGTCCTTGGGGCGTCTGCCTTTGCTTTAGGGTGGGTGCCATGTGGGTGATTCTGATAATAAGGTTAGTGCCTCTCAACTTCTCCACTCCCCTCTTGACCATCTGGCCCATCAGTACGGGCTCCTGCTGTCTCTTCTCTGTTAGCATGCCAGACATTCTTCACTCACACACACAACAGTAAATCATTTCAAAAGCAAGAATTGCAGGCATAACACGTCTATACTTCTAAAAACAATCAGTAACACGTAAAGCAAAGAATAAAACCAAAGCAATTTCTTCTTACTAATTCAAAGCTAACAAAATAAGAAAAATGGAGCACAGTTTACTCGAGACAATTTCTCCCCATTAAGCTTTTGGCCTATAGTGCGAGGGCCCTGGCTGAGGGTGCGGGCTCTGGGGTGGGGCCAGCGATAAGGGGTTTGGGGGTGCAGGCTGCCCTGGGGGTGCGGCAGGGAGAGAGGACTCCCCCGCAGACCTCTCGCTATAGCAGCCGGGGCTGGGGAGAGCACCTATCCCCACACACGGCAGCTCTGGGGGATGAAGCACCTTTCCCCAGCCGCGGCAGCTTAGAGGGAATTTAGCCCAGGAGTTGTGCCAGGCCAGGCCACGCTGAGGCTGGGGTGGGTTCTGGTTTGAAGGGCTGTAAATGGAGGTGAAAAGTTTCCACTTCTCAGACATTGTGGGACTGGCAGAGTAAATGTAGGAGTGTTAACAGAGAGTCAAGGTGAACCAACTTGATCTTACCTCACCCATCTAGGCTCTCTAATAACCTGGGACCCCACCACAGCTACAACACCACTGCGTAAAACAGTGTGTGTTAATGACATACTGGGGTGTACAAGAGTTTGCCGTGGCTCAACCCTCTCCGGGGCGGCGGAGAGCGACACTGGTTCACTACACACCGGTGAGTTAGGGAAATTCGTCTGGCCATGGGGTCTCCCTCAGCAGCTCTTGCTGTAACTGGAAGAACACGGTAAGCCCGGCCCTGCTCAGGGCAGGCAATAGTGCTAAGTGAGGAGCTCAGGCCCTCAGTCATGGCTGAGCAACAATAGTAGGCCACAAGCCTCAAAAGGCCTGGGAGAGGGGGAGACTGCCACCCACGGGTGCACTCCCACTCCACTGCGTCCCAGCCCGGGGCCCTAGCAGCGACGGAAACTCGCTGCTGTCAGTGGGGATCCTGGCCTCAACACACTGACATAGGCTCTGGCAGTGCTGCAGCCAGACTGGGGTCGGCTGCCCCCGGGCTACTTCCACACTCCTCCTTGGGGCCTACCTGGGTCCTGGTGTCGGCCTCTGGGGAATCCAGGACCATGGGTTCGTCAGGGCAGGGATTGATCGGCAGGTCCGGCAGCTTCTCCGGATAGCGGGCGCAGGGCAAGGCAGGCCCGGCGGCTCCTGGCGGCCGCCCTGGGCAGCAGAGTTTTCCCAGCTATGAGCTAGACTGGAGACGTCTGGTCGCTCCAGTGGCTGGGGCCTTACTGAGCTTTGAGGGCGAGCCTTTATACTTCCGGGTCGCTGCCTGACCCTCTGGGGGGCGGGCTGTGAGCTCCCTAGCTCCGCCCACTCCGGCCTCCGGATAGGCGGGGAACCACACCGACTCGCTACATGGGGCATGGCTGAAAGTAAGCAAACTGGACAGTGCATTTCCTAGGTTTCAGAAGTTGAAGTTTGGTTGACGTTAAGATTCTGCAAAAGGATGACATCCCACCAGGCAACCTTAAGTCTGTATTAATGAAAGACCCCCCTCCCCACCCGCGTTTTATTAATTCAAGGAGGAGAGGCCATGGCTTCCCTCTAGATATTAACCAGTTCTTCAAGTGCTTGCTCATGTCAATTCCGTGCTAGGCGTGTGCACGCCATGTGTACAGTTGCTGGAGATTTTCCCCTTAGTAGTATCCATAGGGCCAGCCCTAGCGCCCCCTGGAGCCTTATATACACCAATATACGGGGTGCCACTGGTCCCGCGCCCACCCCCCCGCCAGTACCTTCTTATCACTTGTGAGGGTTTCTGGAACGTCGTCTTGCTCCTGCAAGGCTTTCCCGGACTAATGGTTTGGACTCTGTTTTGTTGTAGATAGTTGTAATTAGTGCATTTAGTTCCCAGTTTAGTATATAGAATGTAGTTAGCTGTCCGGCGCTTAGAGGGATGTCATCCCAGGGACTGGGCATGCCTCGGGATCCAGGCTTTAATCCGTGCTCTTCCTATGCCAGTGAGCGACCCACATTCAGCCTGTCTGAAGTGCCTTGGGGAGGCTGAAGTTAAGGAGAGGTGGAAGATCTTCAGAGGCTTTAGGCCAAGGACTCAGAAAGAGAGAGACATTTGCCCAAAGGCTCTTCTGACGGAGCCTGTCCTCAGACCGTCCTCGGAGCCGTCCCACTCCGAATCGGCACCGAGCACTTCGGCCTCCGTCTCTGACATCATGTCCTTCCCAACACTGTTTTACATCCCCGGTGCCGAGGAAGAGGCACAAGAAGATGGGCGCTGGAAAAGGGCGCTCTTTGGTGCCAGAGCGGGACACACGGAGAGTATCGGACGTGGTGAAACCCATGCCTAGCCACGCGTCCTCCTTGGAGCCGTGGTCGGCTCCAGGGTCTGCGACGAGGGCATTGAGACCAATCCAGAACCCACCTCCGACTCCCAGGAGCGGTGATGGTGCCTCGCACCTGAGGGCCCCCTCGACTCTGGAGGTCTTCCAGGCCGCAAAAGACCTGATGACCCTTCTGATACCACCCACTCCCCAAGGGATCAGGGCTACTGGGGACAGAAGGGTGCAAAGAACAGAGAGCTCCTTAGCCGGACCGGCACCTTTCTAGGGCAAATGCTGCATGGCCCCACTGCAGTGGTCCCTGACCTGCCATTGGTCACCAAGCCCCCAGGTCAGTCAGGAGGCAGAGATGGGCACGGCTCCCCATAGTATTCAGGTGAGGATCCGAGGTGGAATTCTTTGTGTTACAGAAGAAGTATCAGTACCTGATGCATGCACCAGACTTCAGCACTGGTGTTGCGGCTGCTCCTTGGCCACTGGGTTATTGGCCCATGCATTGGCACCCGTGGGGGTTTCCCCCTGCACCAGGGGCCCCTTCCCAGGGACCGTACTCAGTCATGTCCGAGATGCGGTCCATGGCCCTACCCCACCCGTGACTGGATACTGATTACGGCACTGATCCCAGCACCGAGGTTGCCGAAATGGGCCAGACGGAAGCGGATCAGACTGAGGAGGAAGTACCGGTCCCTCCAATGGCGCTGGCCTCCTCCTCGTCATCGTCGTCCCCCTCCAGAGGAGGCGGTGGCAGGTCCCTCGAAGCCGCTCCTACCGGAGAATTTCAGGGTTCATCAGCAGCTCCTGCAGCAGGTCGCCAGGAACTTGGGGCTGGAGGTGGAAGAACTAAAGGCCCTTTGGCAGACCCCATCCTCCTCCCGGGTCAAGGGTGGTATTGGCGGCCAACGAGAGAGATAGACAGGGACAGCCCAGCACCACCCCGAAAAATAAGGAGGCCAAGAGACTGGATTCGTGCGGGAGGAAAGTTTATTTTACGGGCAGCCTCCAGCTCCATATCTCGCACCAGCAGGCCTTGCTGGGGAGGTCTGACTTTAATTTGTGGGACTCGGCCCAATTCAGAGACTCCCCTCTGCAGGAATGGAGGCAGGAGTTCTCTGGAGGAGGGCAAGTCGGTAGCTAAGGCCTCCCTCCCGGCAGCTCCAGCGGACATCATGCCTCCATACTCCAGGAAGCATTTTAGGCCACCTCAGCCTCCAAGGTTTTTGGGGGGCCGCGAGGCAGGGAAGGTCTATACGCATCACCAACCCGTTTTCTACCTCAGCCTGTCAGTCGAGCTCAAGTAGATACTCTGGAGGGTCCAGATGGGCCTTTTGAGGATGTGCCCAAGGGTGGCTTACCAGACTTTATCCAGGATCCTTCCTTTTGTTTTTGGACCACCTGTTTTCTTTTCGCACTGCGTAGTCCCACATAACATGGGACCTTTGGGGACTCAGCACTGCGACTGTTGGGGTACATCTGCAGTTTTTGCTCCACCCCTCCCTCCCTCTCACCCCCCCAACCCCATCCCTCTTCAGAGACCCTTCTCATGAGCAACTTCTTGTCCGGGGTGGGGGTGGGGGTGGAAAGCCTCCTGCGTGTGGGGGCGGTGGAAGAGGTCCCTCAGGATTTGAAGGAGAAGGGGTTTTACTCCTGATATTTCCTAATCCCAAAAGCCAAAGGGGGCCTGTGGCCCATCCTGGACCTGTGTCACCTCAACAAATATTTCAAGAAATTGAGATTCCACATGATCTCCCTGGCCTCCATCATTCCCTCCCTGGATCCGGGAGACTAGTATGCCGCCCTTGACTTAAAAGATGCTTATTTCCACATTTCTATTTTCTGTGGACACAGGAGATATCTCCAATTTGTGGTGGGCTGACACAACTATCAGTCCACTGTGCTTCCCTTTGGCCTGTCAGCGGCCCCAAGGGTATTTACAAAGCAGCGATTGCTTCTTACCCGAGACGTCGAAGCGTTCACATCTATCCGTACCACGACGATTGTCTGATCAAAGGCTGTTCGCAAGATGAGGTGGGATGCTGCATGGACATAGCACTGGCCACCTGTCGGGCCGTAGGCCTGTTGATAAATGAGCAGAAATCAACATTACTTCTGGGTGGAACTGGAAGCATTTCAGACAATGCAACCGTGGTGTCCCTGGTCTTCAATCTCTTACTTAGCAGCCTAAATTTGCCTTCCAGGACCTCTCTCCTATCCCTCCCTATATCATTCATACCTACATGTACCATGACAACTGGCTCCTCCCCAACACTTTGTTTCACGGGATTTTTCAATGGCCCTTGTTTGCTGTTGGCCCTGTCATCTCTGTGTGAAAGGCTGGATCCCGCACTGCTCTCCAATGCTCCGCTAACTGTCATTAACACATCCCGAATGGCAGTGCCGTTAATCATAAAGCTCCTAACTCAAGAGAATTCACAGTTGCCTGACGTGCTGTCTGCCATGGATAGGAGCAATGTTAGATTACTTTTGGCATTCCTGGAAGAGCTGCACATGGTGCACCATCGCTTTGGGGCTCGTGAAACAAGCACTGAGTGGTGGGATCGTATCGTCATGCAGGTCTGGGATGACGAGCAGTGGCTACAGAATTTTTGGAGGAGGAAAGCCACCTTCCTGGAACTGTTTGCGGAGCTCGCCCCAGCACTGAGGCGCAAGGACACCCAAATGAGAGCTGCCCTCTCGGTGGAGAAGCACATGGCGATCGCAGTGTGGAAGCTGGTGACTCCAGACATAAGAACATAAGAACAGCCGTACTGGGTCAGATCAAAGGTCCATCTAGCCCAGTATCCTGTCTACCGACAGTGGCCAATGCCAGGTGCCCCAGAGGGAGTGGACCAACAGGCAATGATCAAGTGATCTCTCTCCTGCCATCCATCTCCATCCTCTGACAAACAGAGGCTAGGGACACCATTCTTTACCCATCCTGGCTAATAGCCATTAATCGACTTAACCACCATGAATTTATCCAGTTCTCTTTTAAACGCTGTTATAGTCCTAGCCTTCACAACCTCCTCAGGTAAGGAGTTCCGCAAGTTGACTGTGCGCTCCGTGAAGAAGAACTTCCTTGTATTTGTTTTAAACCTGCTGCCTATTAATTTCATTTGGTGACCCCTAGTTCTTGTATTATCGGAATAAGTAAATAACTTTTCCTTATCCACTTTCTCCACATCACTCATGATTTTATATACCTCTAGCATATCCCCCCTTGGTCTCCTCTTTTCCAAGCTGAAGAGTCCTAGCCTCTTTAATCTCTCCTCATATGGGACCCGTTCCAAACCCCTAATCATTTTAGTTGCCCTTCTCTGAACCTTTTCTAATGCCAGTATATCTTTTTTTAGATGAGGAGACCACATCTGTACGCAGTATTCGAGATGTGGGCGTACCATCGATTTATATAAGGGCAATAATATATTCTCAGTCTTATTCTCTATCCCCTTTTTAATGATCCCTAACATCCTGTTTGCTTTTTGACCGCCTCTGCACACTGCACAGACATCTTCAGAGAACTATCCACGATGACTTCAAGATCTTTTTCCTTACTCGTTGTAGCTAAATTAGCCCCCATCATTTTGTATGTATAGTTGGGGTTATTTTTTCCAATGTGCATTACTTTACATTTATCCACATTAAATTTCATTTGCCATTTTGTTGCCCAATCACTTAGTTTTGTGAGATCTTTTTGAAGTTCATCACAGTCTGCTTTGGTCTTAACTATCTTGAACAGTTTAGTATCATCTGCAAACTTTGCCACCTCACTGTTTACCTTTTTCTCCAGATCATTTATAAATAAGTTGAATAGGATAAGTCCGAGGACTGACCCTTGGGGAACACCACTAGTTACCCCTCTCCATTCTGAGAATTTACCATTAATTCCTACCCTTTGTTCCCGGTCTTTTAACCAGTTCTCAGTCCATGAAAGGACCTTCCCTTTTATCCCTTGACAACTTAATTTACATAAGAGCCTTTGCTGAGGGACCTTGTCAAAGGCTTTCTGGAAATCTAAGTACACTATGTCCACTGGATCCCCCTTGTCCACATGTTTGTTGACCCCTTCAAAGAACTCTAATAGATTAGTAAGACACGATTTCCCTTTACAGAAACCATGTTGACTATTGCTCAATAGTTTATGTTTTTCTATGTGTCTGACAATTTTATTCTTAACTATTGTTTCGACTAATTTGCCCGGTACCGACGTTAGACTTACCGGTCTGTAATTGCCAGGATCACCTCTAGAGCAGATGTCTGCCAGTCGGTCGCGAATCAGTTTGGAGTCAGGAAGTGAACTCTTGGGGCTGCGTCAACGCAAGTGTGCAGGGCCGTTAATCGCGTCCTGCTAGGAAGGGTAGACCCAGTTCCATAAACAAATGTATCACAGTATCAGTGACTTGGTGAGACGCCTAGAGAAATCAGGCTCCGAGGAGACAATCGTCCAGGTATGGGTAAATCATTATCCCTTGAGAGTGTAAATGAGCAGCTACCGCTGAGAGAACATTGGAAAATACTCTCGGGGCCGCTGATAGCCCAAAGGTGAGCAGTCTGCATTGGGAGTGGTTGTGTCCCAGAGTGAATCTGAGAAATTGTCCATGAGCGGGTAGGACTGAGATGTGAAAATTGGCATCCCTGAGGTCGAAGGCTGAAAACCAGTCTCCCTGTTCCAATGCTGGAATGATCAGCGATAAGATGACCATCTTGAACTTTTGAGCCTTGACAAACTTGTCGAGCACTCTGAGATCTAGTATGGGTCTCCAACTTGTTTGTATCAGGGTATATAGATTTATCTCAGAGGGATTGCCTCTGTCTGGCCTAGGGAGGAACGGAAAGTCCCGCCTTTCATTGAGCTGGTCCATTGTACGGGAATACGTGTACTAGTGGTCTGATAGAATCTACGGGATACTAGTACCGTGCTTTGTTGACAGTAAACCTGGCTGGGTGCCTTTGTTCCTTAACAGATCTTGTGGTCATTGGGCGGTTAGCTTGAGGTTTGCCGTGCCAGCTGTCTGTGCACGGCTGGGGCGGCACAGAGGGAAAACACACACACCCAGAACCCCCCTATTCCCAGTGCCCCTCAGTCCCAACCCACAGCCCCCTTCTCTGCACTCTGCCCTTCAATCACGACCCACAGCCTCTCCTCTACACAGTGCTCTTCAATCCCATTCCACAGCCCCCACCTTCCCCCCAGCAGCAGGTGATTCTGACTCCTTCGGGGAGTTTTTCTTGCTAGGATTTTGTTTGTGAATCGGCTTCTGGATTTTACAGCATGTTGGAAATTTCCATATTAAATAAAAAGCTCTGCTCATCTCTCCCCCTGCCTTCTCTTTTCTCTTCATAACTGGGGCTGGGAGCATTTCATTTCTTAATTCCCCAGGGATGAGATGTATGTGTATAATGTAGATATTTTCAATATATTTTTTCCCTTTGTGCTTAGAAATTGAAAACTGAGTTTTTTTGCCAACCAAAACCTGAAATAATTCAGAAACCAGAAGAGAAGAACAACAATACAGTCAAATCAAAGTGCCAAAACAGAGCAGGACTGGATTTTCAGCAGAGAATTTTCAATTTGGGGGATTTTGTTTTCCTAGGCAAACAAACCTCTCCAAGGGAAGCACAGAGAAAAATGTTTCACTTGCCTGCTTCAGAATAACTTGGCGTAGACACTCTGTCTGTATTTCACTGTCATGGGCTCGCTGTGGATGGGGCATTTTAATAATTTGGGGGAAGTCCCAGGATGTTTGGAGGAGGTTCTGAGTATGTTACCTTTGGAGATAAAAACTGGACTCCTGAACTTTTTTAGAAATCTCATATTTCAATTGGTTTTATTTCAAGCAGGGATCGCGGAGGCAAGTCTGACACCTTGGGAAGGTTTTTGTTTGCAGGAAGCAACAGGGGTTGGTCTGTCACTGTACCAAAGGGAGGAGATGGGTGGGGAAAGAAGATTAAACACAGCCGATGAGGATGGGATTCGAACCCACGCGTGCAGAGCACAATGGATTAGCAGTCCATCACCTTAACCACTCGGCCACCTCATCTGAGCTACTCCAGAATAGCCAGAAAGCCCTGCAGAGGTAGGGACAATGAGGCGTTTTAAAATATGTTAGTGTAAGCAGGGTCTGAGTGAGCTCCCCCCTCACATCTAGTGATGAGCTGGGGGAAAGACTTCAGGAACAGACCGTGTTTGCACAGACCCACCTACTCCGCCTAGCTACGCAGCATGATGGGGCGGCTTTGCCAAAAGGGCCAGTTTTGGCTGGTGCTGGGTTACAAAACACATGAGTGCAATGAGATGTTGTTATCCTTATTGCCTGAGTAAAGGGCAGCAGAGCTTACTTACCCTGCCCTGATTGAGAGGTTAGGGGGGTGAGGTTATATCTTTTATTGGCCTGCATACAACTGATTGAAGGGTGTGTGTCAGGGTTCCTTTCCCACTCTGAACTCTGGGGTACAGATGTGGGAACCCGCATGAAAACCCCCTAAGCTTATTTCTACCAGCTTAGGTTAAAACCTGGTACGCTGCCACCACCAAGTGATTTAACAAGAAACAGGGAAAGGACCACTTGGAGTTCCTCTTCCCCCAAAATATCCCCCAAACCCTTACACCCCCTTTTCTGGGGAGGCTTGAGAATCATACCCTCACCAATTGGTTAGAAAGTGATTAAAGACCCAACCCCCTGGGTCTTTGGACAATGGAAAAATCAGTTAGGTTCTTAAAAGAAGGATTTTATTAAAAAGAAAAGGTAAAAATCATCTCTGTGAAATCAGGATGGAAAAGAACTTTACAGGGTAATCAGATTCAAAGAGCCCAGAGGAACCCCCTCTAGCCTTAGTTTCAAAGTTACAACAAAACAGGGATAAACCTCCCTCTAGCAAAGGGAACATTCACAAGTTGAGAAAACAAAGATAAAACTAACACGCCTTGCCTGGCTGTTACTTACAAGTTTGAAATATGAGTGACTTGTTCAAAAAGATTTGGAGAACATGGATTGATGTCCGGTCCCTCTTAGTCCCAAGAGCGAACAACACCAAAACAAAGAGCACAAACAAAAGCCTCCCCCCAAGATTTGAAAGTATCTTGTCCCCTAATTGGTCCTTTGGGTCAGGTGTCAGCCAGGTTACCTGAGCTTCTTAACTCTTTACAGGTAAAAGAATTTTGGTGCCTCTGGCCAGGAGAGATTTTATAGTATTGTACACAGGAGGGCTGTTACCCTTACCTTTCTAGTAAAGACAGGTCGCCCTAAACTGAGCCTTACTCGCTGACCAGGGGGATAGGGACGCCAAATGACAGGGAAAGTGAGGAGGAGGAGGGGAATTGTGCTTGAAGTGTCCTATGCGTGGTCTGACCTGTTCAGTGTTTGAAGACAAAGCTAATTACGCTCCAGGGAGAATTGTTGTTTCTGTTCGGTGATTAGCAGAGTGGAATTACTGATAAGTGCCTCTGGGCGTTCTGTCTCAGACCTGGTGTCAGGACGCTGGTGCAAGGAAAGCCAAGGCAGAGGCTGTACTGGCAGTGAGGTTCCCGGCTACCCAGGGCAGTCCCGAAGAGCTGAAATCACTGAAAGCCTGGGTTAAGCAGGGGAACCTCAGAACACGGCAGAAAAGGCAGCGAGTAGCCAGCAGCCGAGAAAAGCAGCTGTAGCAACTGCAGCTCTGCACAGCAACCACAGACACTTGTGAGCTGGGAGGTGAACCCTGTGAACACACCTCTGAAGGCTGGGTCTGCACTAACCCAGCACAGACAATTGTGAGTGGGGTGCCATGGAGGGAGAGGAGTGTGATGTGTTAAAGGGGCATTTGTTTGTCAGACTTTCCCACTGCCAGGTGGGAAACTGAGGCAAAGGACACTGCCCAATGCATTGTGGGGTGGGGTTTAGCTTATGGTTGCAAGCTTTTGCCTGCTACTGCCCCACCTCAGACCCTAATGCCACCCCCCAACCTGCTGGCAAAGCCCCTAGGAATCCCAGGACAATGCCCCCAATTCGGCCCTTCCCTCTACTGCAAACCCCCCACAGATCCCAGACCAACCCCGTCCCAGCTGGGTCTGTGGCAGCCACAGCTCATTGAGGAGCTTCCCTGGCTGATTCTCCTCTGTGCCTGTGCAAAAGCAGCTCCTAATTTCTTCCTCGTTAGTATAGGGGTGAGTGTTCCTGCCTGTCCCGTAGGAGACTGGGGGCTGATTCCTCAATGGGAAAGCCGAGCTTTTGAGCAAACGGCTAACTCAGATCTTCATGCTCATCAGCCCCGAGTCAGGTCTCCATGCTGTAAATTATTCCAGCATCTGGGAAGGAAACCACAGCAGCCCACAACTCCAGCTCTGGTGGCGCTTTGCTCTCACTGGGACATAATGTCACAAGTGTATCACTGTTCTGTCTGTTATTACATGAAACCGCTTAAATCCTACTTTTTTTTACTTAATAAAATCACTTTTGTTTATTAATAAACCCAGAGTAAATGATTAATACCTGGGGTATATCATATGTATGCATATCAGTGTTATAGAGGGCGGACAATTTATGAATGTACCCTGTATCAGCTTTATAGATTTTATCAAAGTTTTATAGAAAACAGATTTATTTGGGGTTTGGATGCTATTGGGAGCTGGGTGTCTGGGTGCTGGAGACAGGTGACCTGCTGAGCTGTTTTCAGTTAAGTCTGCAGCTTTGGGGCGTGGTTCAGACCCTGGGTCTGTGTTGCAGCAGGCTAGCATGTCTGGCTTAACAAGGCAGGGTTCTGGAAGTCCCAAACTGGCAGGGAAAATGGGCTCAGAGGTAATTTCAGCACGTCAGGTGACAGTCCCAAGGGGATCTCTGTGACCGAACCCATCACACCAGTCTTATTAATCTCTCCTCATAAGGAAGCTGTTCCATACCCCTAATCAGTTTTGTTGCCCTTTTCTGAACCTTATTTGAGATGGGGCGACCACATCTGCACACAGTATCATTACTGGAACACAAAACATCTGTAGCAGCAAAAACTGTCACAAAACTTTATATGTGCACTTTCTCCCCTGAGCATGGTGCAAAGAAGACAAGGCGCTACAAAAGTCGGTTCCCCAGGTTTCTGGCTTTCTCCAATGACACATGGACGCTTCCTACAGCTCACTACATCGTCCCATCCTCTGCTGTGTGTTTAATGACCTGCTGGGATTTGGGAATGTGATTATTATCCAATGTGAGCGACATTAAACCCCTTTTGGGCAAGGCAAAAAACACCTCCTTGCATTGGCCGGGAATCGAACCCGGGTCAACTGCTTGGAAGGCAGCTATGCTCACCACTATACCACCAATGCATGTGGAAAAAAAAGCTCTGCCAGGTGCCACATGTACTAGCAAAATGATTCATTCCTGCACAGCTAATGAGCAGGATGAGTGGACAGGCAGCAACCTGTCAGCTCTGAGGACAGACAGGTCTCCACAGTGGCTGAAAGATGGGGAGAGGTGTGCTACATCCCAGGGTGAGGTATTGTACGAGTAGGATTTTAGGTTGGTATTTTGTATAATTTAAAATAAAGGATAAAAAATAATCACAATAATAATGGAGCGTGTATTAAATCTATTGGTGTATCATATAATCATATCCCGCCAGCCACCCTTTTTGAATTGCAGAAAGGAATGGCCTAATGGGCCATTTGGTAATGATGCGTCAGCTGGAATCTGGGTCTGGACTGATTTCAAGGCAGTAACAGACCTTTTAAGGTCAACACTTTGTTGTAGGTTTAGCATTTTAAAAGAAGTAAAAGAATTCAAGAATTGTTTTTCCTTTGCATTGCAATTTGATGTTCCTGTTCAAAATGTTGTGTGTAAATCAATCCTGTTTTGTGTGTGAATGAGGAATGGGTGTTAAGAGATAAGTGTGAAGTCCATCGCTGAACCAGATGTTCTAGGGAGGAACCGGAGACAGACAGCTGATAAGTAGGATGGGTGGACAGGCAGCAACCTGTCACCTCTGAGCACAGACAGGTTCCCACCGTGACTGGGGATGGAGCTGCTACATCCCAGGGGGAGGTGTCACCAACCCCACCTCTCCCCTCAGAGAAGGGAAACAAAGATAAATGACCAGAATGACAAACCTTAGCTCCTTTTAAGGTAAATGTTCGTGTTCGTGTTCGTTCCCACTACCTACAGAGAGGTCTGTTGCTGATTCCAGTCCTGGGGCTCTGCAGGGATACGGGACGATTCAGGCTGTCACTGAGCTGAAGAAGAGAGATGGTTTTAACAGGGACGGCTGCCTGGTCTTAAGTGTGTTTGTCAGCTTCTCTGGGTGTTTGGTACATGGAGGCAGTCCCTGCTCCTGCGTCTGTACTGTGCAAAATAGCAAAACATTTCTCTGAAAGGAGGGAAAGGAAATGGCCACACCAGGACATACAGGATTCCTCTACGCACAGGGACTCTGACAAGTGATTGATCTCCCCTCCCAATGCACTACATGAACATGCAGCTCTTTAATGGCTCATGCCCATGGGACACAGGACATTTACAACAGTGGAATCATAGGATTGGAAGGGACCTCAGGAAGTCTTCTAATCCAGTCCCCTGCACTCGTGGCAGGACTAAGTATTATCTAGACCATCCCTGACAGGTGTTTGTCTAACCTTTATTAAAAATCTCCAGTGATGATGATTCCACAACCTCCCTGGGCAATTTATTCCAGTGCTTACCCACCCTGACAGTTAGGAACTTTTTCCTAATATCCAACCTAAACCTCACTTGCTGCAATGTAAGCCCATTGCTTCTTGTCCTATTCTCAGAGGTTTAGAAGAACAATTTTTCTCCCTCCTCCTTGTAACAACCTTTTATATACTTGAAAACTGTTCTCATGTCCCCTCTCAGTCTTCTCTTCTCCAGACTAAACAAACCCAGTATTTTCAATCTTCCCTCATGGCTCATGTTTTCTAGATCTTGAATAGTTTTTGTTGCTCTTCTCTGGACTTTCTCCAATTTGTCCACATCCTTCCTGAAAGGTGGTGCCCAGAACTGGACACAATACTCCAGCTGAGGCCTAATCAGCCTATTACTGTCCTGAGACCTCCAGGTGAAGCAGCAATCCAACTGTATGGAAGCAGGAGACATGTGTTCAATTCCCAGCTCTGCCAGTGACTCCCTGAGTGACTTTGAACAAGTCACTGAGTCTGACCGTGCCTCTGTTCTCCATCTGCAGGTACGTCTACATTGGAGCTGGAGGCATCATGCCCAGCTGGAGGAGACATACTGGTGCTAGCTCGGATCAAACTGGAGTGCTAAAAATAGAAGTGTAATGGCATGAGCACCAGGAGGGGCTAGTCACCTGAGTGCTCATCAAGGGTCTCAGGTGGGATCACACTCAGGATGGCTAGCCCCTTGCACCACTGTGGCTCCATTTCTATTTTTAGCACACTAGCCTTGATCAGCGCTAGCACAGGTATGTCTACACAAGCCGGAATTACACCTCCTTTTTCCAGTGTAAACAGACCCCAAATCACGGGGATACTTCCTTTCGTCCGCCCTCTGTAAACTCTTTGTACTCTATATGTACAGCTTCTAGCACAGCGTGCTAGCCTGACTTCACGTGAGGCTTCTAGGCTCTACTGGACTGGTTATTAATAATAATTTATGTGCCACCAAGAAATAAGGGAACCATTGCCTGGAAACCAAGCGTGCGGCACTAAAGTAGGCACCTGTCACTTGGAAGTTAACACGGCTTCCAAGCTTTCTGTTTTCTCGATCAGGACATCCAAGGGGACCTCGACAGAACAGCAGAAAAGCCACAATCTGGTGGGCAGAGCTCCTGGTGGCTCTGAAGCCCAGCTGGTGCCGGCGGAGGAGGTGGAGAAGGAAGGAAAAGGGCGGGGGGATGTTTTTTCTTGTGTTCTCTCTTCAGCGTCATCTTTTCTCCGCGAGCAGCGGAAGCCCGGGGAATGACTGTGCCACGGTTGAGCCGCCGCTCTGCTCTGGGGGCGAGGGGTGACAATTACAAACTACTGTATTCTGTGATTTACTTTCTAGAATCTAAAGTATATCTAAGTATAATCTAAAGTTCTCCTGTGAAATGCCGGCTGTGCAACCCTTCCGTGGCTGGAGCATTCTTATGTTTTTATTTTAAGTACAAATAAATATGTATAACGAATTTAAAAGTATGTAATTAGTGATTTGGTATGTTGGGTGGCACCCCAATTCCCCTCTGCACCGCCGTCCTGGCCTTCCCTGTCCTGGCAAAAAGCTTCCGAGCAGCACTGACTTTGGGAAGTGTTAAATGAGATTAAACGGCTCAGATGAGGTGGCCGAGTGGCTAAGGTGATGGACTGCTAATCCGCAGAGATTTGAATCCCATCCTCATTGGATGGTTACAGTCTCTACCCCTCCTTCCCATAGAACTCTCTTCAGCTTGGTACCCAGCCCTTTCCCCAATGAGCCTTCCTACCCACAAAACCCTTCAGAAAACAACAAACCTCAGGCCTGGATCCGTGTTCCTCTGCTTTGCACACTCCCAACACAAACCAACCTTCTCAGGCGGGGGCAGATCCAGGGGTGGGATGGTTGAATTTGCCCTGCCAGGCTCCAGTTTGACACCTGGGCCAGCCCTGCCTCCTACAGCCAGCGGGTGTAGTGCCCAGCCAAGCACTGGTGAAACAAGAGGTGAAAGGCCCAATTCAGCCGCAGACAAGTAACATTTGCAGCTGCCTCTGAGGGACGTGCCTGTGTCCACATTGGTGCTGAACTTTGGTTTGTGGTATTATTACAGGAACACAAAAGAATCTGTAGCAGCAAAACCTGTCACAAAACTTTACATGTGCACTTTCTCCCCTGAGCATGGTGCAAACAAGACAACGAGCTACAGATGCCTGTTGCCCTGGTTTCTGACTTTCTCCAGTAAGACAAGGATGCGTCCTACAGCTCACTACATGGTCCTGTCCCCTGCAGTGTGTTTAGTGACCTGCTGGGATTTGGGTTATTGAGAATGTGATTATCACACAATGTGACTGACATTAAACCCATTTTGGACAAGGTAAAAAAAAACACACCTTGCATTGGTCAGGAATGGAACCAGGGTCAACTGCTTGGAAGGCAGCTATGCTCACCACTATACCACCAATGCAGCTGGCAAAATTATTTTCTCCTGGGTCTCACATGTACTAGGAAAAGGGTTGGATGCTGCATGGACATAGCACTGGCCACCTGTCGGGCCTTAGGCCTGTTGATAAATGAGCAGAAATCAACATTACTTCTGGGTGGAACTGGAAGCATTTCACACAATGCAACCATGGTGTCTTCAATCTCTTACTTAGCAGCCTAAATTTGCCTTCCAGGACCTCTCTCCTATCCTTCCCTATATCATTCATACCTACATGTACCATGACAACACTTTCTTTCACGGGATTTTTCAATGGCCCTTGTTTGCTGTTGGCCCTGTCATCTCTGTGTGAAAGGCTGGATCCCGCACTGCTCTCCAATGCTCCGCTAACTGTCATTAACACATCCCGAATGGCAGTGCCATTATTCGTGAAGCTCCTAACTCAACAGGATTCACAGTTGCCTGACGTGCTGTCTGCCATGGATAGGAGCAATGTTAGATTACTTTTGGCATTCCTGGAAGAGCTGCACATGGTGCACCATCGCTTTGGGGCTCGTAGAACAAGCACTGAGTGGTGGGATCGTATTGTCATGCAGGTCTGGGATGACGAACAGTGGCTACAGAATTTTTGGAGGAGGAAAGCCACCTTCCCGGAACTGTTTGCGGAGCTCGCCCCAGCACTGAGGCGCAAGGACACCCAAATGAGAGCTGCCCTCTCGGTGGAGAAGCACATGGCGATCGCAGTGTGGAAGCTGGTGATACCAGACGTTTGCCGGTCGGTCGCGAATCAGTTTGGAGTCGGGAAGTGAGCTCCCGGGGTTCGCGGGCTCAGCAGCGTTGCTAGGGCGACGTCAGAACCGCACCCTCCCCGGCCGCCCCGCGCCAGTAGTCGCTAAGGGCTGCGCATGTGCGGCGCCCGCCCAGAGCCAGCGGGAGACTCCATTTCCCAGCAGGCCCCGCGGCCGGAGAAGCAGGGGGGGGGGCAGGCTGGCGGCCCCCAGCGCGGCCGGCAGCTATGGGGGGAGGGTGGGCACAGCCAGAGGAGCGGGGGGGGCGCGGCTGGAGGAGCAGGGGGGAGCGCAGCATGGCGGCTGGCAGCCGCGGCCGGAGGCGTGAGGGGCGGGGCACGGGGGTGGCACAGCAGGGCCGGAGGAGCCATGGGGGGGAGGGGCGGGGTGGTCAGAGGAGGAGCCAAGGGGGGCGTGGCCAGAGGAGCCAAGGGGGGGCTCCTTTTTTATGTTTGCTCCCCCTCCTCTTAGAAGCTGGCTACGGCACTGCCAGGGCGCAGCGCCCAGGGCAGGGGGAGGGTCTGGGGCTCCCCAGAGTGGCCCAGACGCCCCAGCAGCTCCAGCTTCTGCCCAGGGGGCGGGGCCTCGGGGAAAAGGGAGGAGGAGGGGTGGAGCCTCGGTAAAGGGGGAGGAACGGGGCAGGGCCTTGGGGAAGGGAGGAGTAGGGGCGGGGCCTTGGCGGAAGACAATGAGAAAGGGGCGTGGCCTCGGTAAAAGGGGAGGAGCAGGGGCGGGGCGGGGCCCCATGACTGGGAGGGGGCGGTTGCTCCCAGTGTTCGCGGGCTCAGCAGCGTTGCTAGGGCGACGTCAGAACCGGACCCTCCCCCGGCCGCTCCGCGCCAGTAGTCGTTGAGCGCTGCGCATGCGCGGCGCCGGCCCAGAGCCAGCGGGAGACTCCATTTCCCAGCAGGCCCCGCGCGCCGCCGAGCGGCAGCTTCCGGGCAGGCGCAGCTCGCCCCGAGGAGAGGGGGCGTTTCCCCGCCCCTAGCCCTGCGCGCGCGGCAGAGCCGGGCCCGGGGACCGACAGCGGGTGAGTGGGGACCCTCCACCCGCGGAGCCTCTTCTGCCCCCCGCCGGCACCGCGTGTGGCCGGGCCCCGCCCCGCACCTCCCCTCTAGTGCGCGTGCCCCCGGGACCCCTCTGCTCCCGCCCCGGCCCCCCCGCGGCCCGAGCCCGTGTCCGTTACCTGCTCTCACCCCCCCCGCCTGTTATCTCCGTCACCGGCCCCGTGCCCCTCCCCCCCCCTGTTATCTCCGTCACCGGCCCCGTGCCCCTCCCCCCCCCTGTTATCTCCGTCACCGGCCCCGTGCCCCTCCCCCCACCCCGTTATCTCCGTCACCGGCCCCGTGCCCCTCCCCCCCCGTTATCTCCGTTAACAGCAGCGTGTTTGCAGGTGAAGGCGACTCGCCCCACAGTCGCTGCGGGGAAAGAGGCCGAGCGGGAGGCAAGACCAGGTTTCAGGCCCATGCGGAGGGGGAAGAATCGTTCCCCGGAACCGCTGCGGCTGGAGCAGAAGCCACGGGGTTAACTGGCAGCCGGGGCGGGGCAGGTCGGACAGGAGGAAACACGTCCCTACTGTCGGGGGTTCAGCGCTGGGGTAAATTGCTCAGGGAGGTTGTGGAGTCTCCATCATTGGGGATGTTTAAGAGCCGGATGGACAAACACCTCTCAGGGATGGTCTAGATAATACTGAGTCCTGCCTTGAGTGCCAGGGACTGGACTAGACGACCTCTCGAGGTCCCTTCCAGGCCTACGATTCTATGAAAGCCGGGGGCCTCCCGCTCGCTGTCTGGGGTACGGTGTCTCCCAGCTGCTAACAGGACACTGCGCTGGGCCCTGACTGACTTTCCCTGTCCCCAGTGCGGGGTGAGGGGTTTCCTCCCCTCCTGGGGCTGCTCTGTGCATGGCCGGGTCCCTGCTCCCTTAGGCCATGCCCAGAGCAGCCACCGCCTGTATTAAACCCTCACATGCTGACACTGCTTGTGCCAGACAAGTGCCCATAACCCAGCACAGACCGTCCCCATGAGGGGTCTTTCCCCCGGTGCTGAGCTGGGTCCCTGGGATCGTTATTTGCCAGGGACAGGACATGGGAATTTGTTGAGTCTTTTGGCTCCTCCATCCCCTCCCCTCTCCTGTTAAAGCAGCATTGGCCTGGACCTGTGTGAATGGATGGCACGGGGGGGAGGTGACAGAATGTAGCCCTGTGTCCACACCCTACACCCGATTGCAATAATCATTGTACAAATTATGCCTTGTGAGGGACCATTGGAAAACTCATAAATTTGCTGGTCATTATTATTCTGATAAAATATGTCTGGCTACATCCAAACCCCCATCCCTGCCCAAACGGTGGTTGGCAAATCACCCTGAGTCCTTGCCCCAGATGTGGGTAGCAGTGGTTGCGGGGAAGGGTGGATCCCCCATTATATGTTTTAAAGGATTTTGGCTCCTTCCTCCTATACCACATTTCCAGTCTCATCGACTCCAGTGTCTGGATTGACACTGCAATAAAGACAAGGCGTGACTCTGGATTAACATGAGGGAGGTGGTGTCATTAGTTACTGTCACTGGGGGCGCTGGCTGTTGCTGACGGAAGGGAGGCTGCTCTCTCTTACTTTCCACTCAAGGTGTCCAGTTTGAGTTTCTTGCGTCACACGCTGCTTCCAGTGTGATCTGGGAACGCTGGGCCGAGCAGCTCCTCTGCCCCAGCAGGGTCTGTGCCATGGAGAGACCTTTGTTAAAGCGCCTTCAGTGCCCAGCCAAGGGGAGAGACTTTCTCCAGTGGCTGGAAGTAGCCCCCTACAGTCACCCCTGGCTCTGCCAACACCAAACGCTGAGCCAGAGACCTCAGGGAAAGTGCTGGGGTTGGGCAGGGAAGTGACTCTGCACAAATATCCCGGGAGCCTCGGATTTCACAGCCCCTGGGAATGTGCTCCCTGGTTGTGAATATCCCTGAGGGAGGGCTGGTAGCTGCCTGTGCAGCAGTGAAGCGGCTGCCCTCAGCTCCTGCCAGGATCTGCCCAGGGAGCAAACTGGGGGATTCAGGAGTGGAAGAGACTGGGCCCCAGTGGGGTTTGCCCTTTGTGTGTCTGGAGGGTGGAGGTGTCAGGAAGGGAAAGGGGGGAAGACTTGCACTGTGTTGACCTCAGTACGTCGACCATGGCTCAGTGTTGCTTGGGGAAGGGGTGTTACCGTGTTGGCATAATGGACAGTTTACATTGGTGGGAGAGAAATTTAAGTGCAGAAACACGTGCAACTAAGTCAATGCCATGCAGCTTACGTTGACCTAGTGTAGATGAGGTCTTTATAATGTAGAGTAGGCCTGGGAGGCTTTAATCCTGGTGGGAAGACCTACCGCTAATAAAATCACTGTGGGAGAGCCTAGATAGTCACTTGCCATGGAAAAAAGTCTGGTGGGGCCTCTGTGTGAAATGGACAAAAGCCTCTTCTGAAATCTCTCCAATTGTTCTTTTCGCCCCGACAGGCTACAGAATAACGTCCATGTTTTGCTCTGGATCGTCCCACCCTTCCAGAGGAAAGGCAATGGCTGCAGCGGAGTTAGCTGAGGTATGGGATTATCGCAGAGCTGGTGGTGGGTTCTGGCTGGAGGGAGATGGGCAGTAAATCTACAGAAAGGTGGGAGCTCCTGGAGGTGGAATTGGGCAGGAAATACCCAGGGTGGGGAAGAGGAGGGGACAAACTTGCCAGAATGAATTCGGATTAGGCCCCACATTGAAGGAGCAGACTCCTTGGGTTTGGGTGTGGAACTTCCCCTGTTTGTGGAACAGGAAATAACCCCCTGGCCAGGGCTGCAAAAACTTCCCAGACTCCTAGTGCTGCAGCCCGAACCAACAGACACACTTCATCCACTTTGGGGGAAGGGATAGCTCAGTGGTTTGAGCATTGGCCTACTAAACCCAGAGTTGTGAGTTCAATCCTTGAGGGGGCCATTTAGGGATCTGGGGCAAAAAAAATTGCTCCTGCTAGTGAAGGCAGGGGACTGGACTTGAAGGGACTTTGAAACGTTATCCAGTTCTATGAGACAGGTATATCTCCATATATTTTATTTTTTATTTACCACTCTCCCAAACTCTGTCTCATCTGTAAACTTCATCAGTGATATTATGTTCTCTTCCAAGTCATTGATAAGCAAGTTAAATAGCAGAGGGCCAATAACCGATCCCTGTGGGACCCCAATAGAAACCCACCCACGTGACCATTTAGAGTTACACTTTGAAATGTATCAGCTGTTTTTGAATGTAGTTCATGTATGTCATGTTAATTTTGTATTGATGTAGTTGTTTAAGTATCATGCTGTACCAGGTCAAATACCTTAGAGAAATTAAAGTATATTATATTAACACTATTCCTTTATCGACCGAACTTCTGATCTCCTTCAAAAAAAGAAAAAAAAAATCCAATTAGTTTGTGAGGATCTGTTTTCCCTAAATTGTTGTTGATTGGAATGAATTATATTACCCTCTTTTAATTCTTTATTAATATTCCCCCTCTTCCCCCGCATTATCTTGCCCATGTTCGATGTCAGGCCTGTTATCTTGGTCATCCCTTTTACAATTTTTTTTAAATATAGGGGCAACTTTATTGTTGACTTCCAGTCTTCTGGAGTTTCCGCAGTGTTCCAAGAGCTATTGAAAAACAGCATTAATGGTCCAGAGAGCCCCTCAGCCTGCTTTTTTTAAAACTCTTGAATGGAAGATATCTGGAAGTGCTGATTTTAAAAATGTCTGACGTTAGTAGCTTCTGTTTAACATCCTCATGACTTATTATTTTAATGAAAAGAGTGGTGTTGTCATCATAAACATATCACGACATCATTTGCTTGTTTTCCCCAAATCCAGGAGTGAAATACTCACTGAACATTTTTACTTCTTCTGTATTATTATTGATAATTCTGCCCTTTCTGTCTAGTAATGGACCAATAACATTGTTAGGATTTTTTTGTTTGTTATTGATATACTAAAAAACAAGAACCCTCCTTCATATTTCCTTAATTCTGCTGGCCAGAGAGTTCTCCATTTGTTTCTTTGCTTCGCCTTATTAATGTTCCACAATTCCAAGCTTCTGACATTATTTCCTGTCGACTTCCTCTTTCTTCCAGGTGTTTGTTTATATATAATTTTATGGGGGGGAGATATTGGGATTGCCGCCAGGAGGCTGTCCCTGACCCTGCCGGGGACTCCATTTCCTGTATCAGCCTCTGGTTAGTAGGTGTGTGATGAATATGAAGACCCCTGCTCCCACTGGGCAGCGTGAGGGGCTCTCTTTTTCTCCCCTCAACCTGGTGCCTCCTGGCTCCTCAGGGTGGGAGTGGGACTGTGCTACCCTGTTGCTCCCAAGCTTCCATTTTCCTGTTCCTGCTCTCCCAGGAATCCTGGGGTTATACTAAATTACTAAGTGAGGGGCTCTTGCTCTTTCAGGGGCCGGTGACCTTCGAGGAGGTGGCTGTGTATTTCACCGAGTCAGAGTGGGCTCTGCTGGACCCCGCTCAGAGAGCCCTCTACAGAGATGTCATGCAGGAGAACTATGAGAATCTGACCTTGCTAGGTAAGGAGTCCTGTCCCCTTGGTTATTGGAAACTGTGGGTTCTCTAAAGAACCTCTGTAATAATAACTCTATACCAGGAGTCGGCAACCTTTCAGAAGTGATGTGCCGAGTCTTCATTTATTCGCTCTAATTTAAGGTTTGGCGTGCCAGTCATACATTAACGTTTTTAGAAGGTTTTTAGAAGATCATCATTCTGTAAGTCTGTAATATAGAACTGAACTATTGTTGTATTTAAAGTAAACAAGGTTTTAAAAAGGTTTAAGAAGCTTCATTTAAAATTAAATTAAAATGCAGATCTTATTGGTTTAGTGTGATCTTGCCCTTGATTTTCCTTGCTGATTTTTCCAATGGCACGGATTTGGATACTTTAAGCTGCACACGGGCTTCTGAGTGATCAGTTGTTAACCGGCTTCGATTGGGACAGAGGGCAGATGTCATGTGTGAAAATACCTGTTCACACAGGTATGTGGATCCAAATGCTGAAAGCATTGCAAACACAATTTTTTTCAAACAGTTACATTTCCTTGGCAGGGACGTCCAGCAGGTCAGAGTAGAGGCCCCAGGAACTCTCTCGGTAGCTTCAAGTGCACTCCACAGATCTCCAAACTTTGATGCCCCCAATTCTGAGCTTTTTAACTGAATGAGTTGCATTTCAAAATCTTCAACACTCATCCACTGAAATACAGACAAATCGAAGGTTCTTTCATTGAACTTTTCAGGTTTCATTAGAAAAGAAAGCATTGGGCCAAATTGCTGGAAATATTGAAATCTGTCAGAAAATTCTGATTCCAGGTCTTGCAGGTATATTCTAATCTCAACATCAAACCAGTGCGCTGTTCCACGTGGCGTGATAGTGATATAAGCAGCAAATCAGAACTTACAAATATTTTTAAGGTGGGGGTGCTGCTGCGCCCCCTCTAGCCCCTGTCTGCACCCCTCACTGCCCCAGGCTGGGGCCAGCTGCAGAGCCCCAGGCTGGCAGCCGGGACCCCAGACGGGCAGCAAAGCCCCCCCGGACCGGTGGCCGGGACTTGGGGCCAGCAGCAGGCTGAGAGGGGCCGGTGGCCGGAACCCCAGGCCAGCAGCCAGGGCAGTGTGAGTGCCACTGAAAATCAGTTCGTGTGCTGCCTTTGGCATTTGTGCCATAGGTTGCCTACACATGCTCTATACCTTTACTACTCATACATGTGTAGATTGGTTTCTGTGTCCTGTTCCCCTCCCCCTTTGACTTATGTCCCATCCCAGTATCATTTTTAGACGTACACAAATTTTAAATGACCAGTGGCATAACAAATTATTTTTTTAAACAATATATTTCATTTATCCTTATTGGATGCATTAAAGTCCAGCCCCTACCATTTGCTTTCTCTCTGAGGCCTATGACCATTGGATGTGGGAATTTTGGTAATATTTCTGTGATTCCAGTACATACCTCAGTTTCCCTCTGTGCTTGATATAGGATCATAGAATCACAGGGTTGGAAGGGACCTCGGGAGGCCATCTAGTCCAACCCCCTGCTCAAAGCAGGACCAATTCCCAACTAAATCATCCCAGCCAGGGTTTGTCAAGCCTCCTGTGCTTCACCACCCTCCTAGTGAAAAAGTTTTTCCTAATATCCAACCTAAACCTCTCCCACTGCAACTTGAGACCATTACTCCTTTTTCTGTCATCTGCTACCACTGAGAAGAGTCTAGATCCATCCTCTTTGGAACCTCCTTTCAGGTAGTTGAAAGCAGCTATCAAATCCCCCCTCATTCTTCTCTTCTGCAGACTAAACAATCCCAGTTCCCTCAGCCTCTCCCCATAAGTCATATGCTCCAGCCCCCTAATCATTTGTGTTGCCCTCCGTTGGACTCTTTCCAATTTTTCCACATCCTTCTTGTAGTGTGGGGCTCAAAACTGGACACAGTCTCCAGATGAGGCCTCACCAATGTCAAATAGAGGGGAACAATCACGTCCCTCGATCTGCTGGCAATGCCCCTACTTATAAAGGCCAAAATGCCGTTAGCCTTCTTGGCAACAAGGGCACACTGTTGACTCTCATCCAGCTTCTCGTCCACTGTAACCCCTTGGTCCTTTTCTGCAGAACTGCTTCCTAGCCATTCGGCCCCTAGTCTGTAACAGTGAATGGGATTCTTCCATTCTAAGTGCAGGACTCTGCACTTGTCCTTGTTGAACCTCATCAGATTTCTTTTGGCCCAATCCTCTAATTTGTCTAGGTCCCTCTGTATCCGATCCCTACCCTCCCGTGTATCTACCACTCCTCCCAGTTTAGTGTCATCTGCAAACTTGCTGAGAGTGCAGTCCACACCATCCTCCAGATCATTAATAAAGATATTAAACAAAACTGGCCCAAGGACCGACCCTTGGGGCACTCCGCTTGATACCGGCTGCCAACTAAACATGGAGCCCTTGATCACTACCCGTTGAGCCCGACGATCTAGCCAGCTTTCTATCCACCTTACAGTGCATTCATCCAGCCCATGCTGCTTTAACTTGCCGGCAAGAATACTGTAGGAGACCGTATCAAAAGCTTTGCCAAAGTCAAGGAATAACACATCCACTACTTTCCCCTCATCCACAGAGCCAGTTATCTCCTCATAGAAGGCAATTAGGTTAGTCAGGCACGACTTCCCCTTCGTGAATCCATGCTGACTGTTCCTGATCCCTTTCCTCTCCTCTAAGTGCTTCAGAATTGATTCCTTCAGGACCTTCTCCATGATTTTTCCAGGGACTGAGTGAGGCTGACTGGCCTGTAGTTCCCCGGATCCTCCTCCTTCCCTTTTTTAAAGATGGGCACTACATTAGCCTTTTTCCAGTCATGCGGGACCTCCCCCGATCGCCATGAGTTTTCAAAGATAATGACCAATGGCTCTGCAGTCACATCCGCCAACTCCTTTAGCACCCTCGGATGCAGCGCATCCGGCCCCATGGACTTGTGCTCGTCCAGTTTTTCTAAATAGTCCCGGACCACTTCTTTCTCCACAGAGGGCTGGTCACCTACTCCCCATACTGTGCTGTCCAGTGCAGCAGTCTGGGAGCTGACCTTGTTTGTGAAGACAGGCAAAAAAAGCATTGAGTACATTAGCTTTTCCCACATCCTCTGTCACTAGGTTGCCTCCCTTAGTCAGTAAGGGGGGGACCCACACTTTCCTTGACTTTCTTCTTGTTGTTAACATACCTGAAGAAACCCTCTTGTTACTCTTAACATCTCTTGCTAGCTGCACCTCCAAGTGTGATTTGGCCTTCCTGATTTCACTCCTGCATGCCTGAGCAATACTTTTATACTCCTCCCTGGTCATTTGTCCAAGCTTCCATTTCTTGTAAGCTTCTCTTTTGCGTTTAAGATCAGCAAGGATTTCACTGTTAAGCCTAGCACGCCTCCTTCTTGGAACACCATCCCATGGTCGAAGAATCCAAAGCCTTTTCTCCGACACCACCTGCTTAGCCATTTGTTGACTTGCACAATTCGACGGTCTCTACCCAGGCTTTTTCCCTGCACAGGGAGGGTGGACGAGAACACCACTTGCACCTCAAACTCCTTTATCCTTCTTCCCAGAGCCACATAGTCTGCTACATAGTCATATGACTATAATCAGAGTGTGAAGACCAGGACACATGAGGTGTTTTTGTTACAGAGCTGTCATGGGCTCACGCAGAGAGCTCGCTTGGAACTAAAAGCATGTCTACACTGCAAGCGCTACAGCTGAAAGTGGTCAGCCCAGAATTGTTCCGCAGACCCAGCTGTGTCTAAGTGGGTGCTAGGCTGACCTAACTATGGCAACGTCTGCACTACAGAGTTTCGTCAATGCCGTGTGTGTTGATTAAAGCAGGTTCTTCTTTGAGCGATGGTCCCTATTGAATTCCACTGAGGCTAATGCGCATGCGCCCTGCTCCCAGAGCCGGAGCTTTTTATAGTAGTAGTGTCTGTGGGGTCACGTGTGCGCCCTTGCGTTGCCTTGTGGTTTTGCCTGCGTCTCCAGTTCCCTCTCACCGCCGCCCGGTCCAAGTCAGAGCTTCTGCTGTCCTCTCGTCCCTGGTGACGCATTTTCTTTATTTAGTCAGGATGTAACCCGCACAATTTAACGCTCCCACCCTCTCCCCGTCCTTGTGGGTACAGAGGGACAAGAGGCCCAACTTCACCCCTCCCTGGGCTCAGGGCCAATATCCCTTCCTAGTGAACTCAGGGTGCTACAGGTCTGCAGGGCCCTTTCCCAATGAAAGAGCCTTACACAGTCATATCCTTAAACATGTTCATGTATTAATTAGCAACTAATCAACAGAATACACACGCCAAGCATCTAATGCTCACCCCTCCCAGCAAAGACAGCTGGACGTCTCCCGGTGGCCAGTCAGGATCTGCTCTCGTCCGGAGCTCCGTCTTCTGTGCAATATGGTCATGCAGGGTTAAAAGTCCTGGCACCTTTGGTCTTGAGCTGTGTCTCTGAGTTAAGTTCCAACGATCTCGTCTTCTGACCCCCCATTACGTAGTTAAAATGAGGATTTCTCTTATCTATGCTTGAACCAATTATAGCTATGCAAAAACACTAACCATTCATTTTCACTGTACAGGGGTTCACATGCCTAAGACCACCTATTGCATTAGCTTTTGTGTTTTTCAAAGTTAGTTAAAACTTCTCAAGGTCCACTTATCTTTGTGCTTTGTTAGTGGAATACACTGTCAGGGTAGAATTGCTTAACCAGCAGTAGACTGGGACTCTCTGCCTATGTAAAATTTCTTTAGCAACAGCAAAACATCCTACCTTTTATTATCAGACAAACTGCAGAAACTGAAGGCTAACGTATCCATTCTCTCCCCATTCTCATGACTTTGTGAATATCTGTCTGTCTATCTCCAATTAGTAGGGCTGTAGCTGCAGCTAATACTTTTCTATCTGTCTGCCAAGGCCAAATTCCCCTGAGTCTATAGTTTTGTTTCCAACGTATGGTGGTTGAGCCTAGAAGATGGCTGTGGGTTATGCTAAGTCCATACACCAGATGGCTGTGAGTCATGTCAAATCAAAGCCTCTCATTAGAAGGACTTTGTTGTTTTATGTAGTAGTTTTCTTGTTTCTGAAATTTTTGTAGGATTAAGGACTGGCGATGCCATAATGGCGGTTTCCTGCCAAACAATCCCCAACTCCCCGCCTCGCCCCCAGCAGCCGTGTCTGGGTACTCTCTATAGTCAGGATTTTCCTGGTTTCAATAGTGATTTTTCTTGTTTCTGAAAGTTCCGCTATTCTCAGGATGCATTTCCCCTCCAAACCCTCCTCCCACCCCTTCCCCCTATCTCTCCCTCCAGCACTCAGGTCTGGATGCTGGATTATGATTGAGAGGACAGGATTCAAAGTCTGCACTTCCTGTCCTCATTTGTTCTTCACCAATGATGAGCACCAATGCGGTCTGTATTGCTTGGGGAAAGCCCACACCACATCCAGGTGCAGCATCTGTCTCTGTTTCCGTGCCCCCGCATGCCCTCCCCTGACACACACCCTTCTCTCCCCCCCCCCACCCCCCCGTGTCTTGAGAAGCATCTCATGGAAGTCGCCCCGGTCTGGGTTTGAAGGCTGGCCCCGGAACCCCCCACTACATCAGACTGAACAGTCTAAGCGTGCACCTCCTACCGTGGAGCTTCAGTCCGGCTCCGCTGGCACCAGTGATACGGACCCCACGCCGGGGCCTAGTCATGAGTCACACAAAGACGCAAATAGGCATAGCAGTGAGTCTTCCTCCAGGTTGAAGGAGGATGCCACAGCGTCCATGAGTTCTGGCCAAGGAGAGGCACCCCGCTCCAAGAGCGACAAAAAGCAGCATCACTTGCTGCTCCGCTGACATCTGGTGAATCACCAGTTCTGAGATGTTTCCCCTTTCTGGCCCCAGTTCCATCCATAGACCTGGTGCCGTTGACTCCAAGGAAACGCTCAACTGCTCCCCCTGCCCCCCCGGGCCTCATGAACTGTTCACCCTGGGAAGGATGAAGTTTCCATGTGTCCTGATTCCCTCACCTACTGAGAGGGCCCCATCCCCTGTATCCAACCTGTCAACTCTTTGGCTGTGTTCCTGTGACGCTCCCTGCTCCATCAGCACCATCACTGATGCCGAACTTCAGTTCCTCCTCAGAGTCTGAGGGCCTGGACATTACGTATGGTCCGCTGCTTCCATTCTGAAGATGTGACTCTCAGAAGGTCCCGATGGCACCTTGGCAATACCCTCCCTTACCTCAATCCAGGAGCTGCTGGTACCTGACTCCCTGGGCACCAGCGCTGCAACAGCAGGATCCAACTAGGTTGGCCATATGGGAGCTTGTGGCCCCAATATTCTCCTTCAGAACAATCCTGTTCAGCACGGGAATCCTCTCCTGTAGCACAGACTTGTCCTTCGCCGAGTAGGCATTTGAAACCGGGATTGGACGATGCCCCGATCAGCCCGGCCCCGATGGTACTGACCGATTCGGAGGGATTTCTCTCATCATCCCGAGGCAAGGCTGTGTCATTGACTCTCTCTTCTCTCCCAGACTACTACTGTCAGGTTCAAGAGCTGCTATGAAGGACAGCTCAAGCTCTCGAAATACCGTTGGAGGAGATGCAGCACAAGCGGCACCACCTGCTGGACATTTTGCACGCAGTGGTACTGTTAGGGGGCTTATTCCTTCACCCTCTCACTTCCCTGGTCCTTCTCGCATGAACAGAGAGCAACAATACCCAAAATCCAAAGGTGCAAACAATTCGATGTTTATTGGGGTGAACTTCCAGCAGGCACGATTCCAGTTTCCTTCCTCAGTGTCCCCCTTCCCAGCTCTGACACCACAGAGCCATCCCTGTTCCCGTTCCCCCCTTAGCAAAACATGATTCCAATTTCCCCACCCCCATTCCCCCTTATTTCCTCATTGACTGCAAACTATATTGTAAAACTTATAGTTCTGCTTAGCTACACCTTAACCAATCATTTTACTGAAATTTAACTAATCAATCCTAACATACTGTAACATGGTTATTTAACCAATTATATCCCACCACCTTAATTGGTTTACACCCAACAAAATTCATTATACAGCAGACAGAAACAATCACAGAACGAGACAGAGATTATACAAACAATAGGGAAGTGGAGACTACAGTGATAGAACAATACAGAAATAAGGATTTCACATCCCAGCTATCAATAAGTAAGTTCTTGCCAGACAGGATGCTATCAAAGTAAGTTTCCTTTTACATCTTCTAGGCTCTTCCCTTTCTTTGGAGGTGATAGGAATATCAGGACAGGATTGTATTCCTAACAGCCCAGTAGCACCTTATTTCAATGTGACTAGTTTGGAATGTGAGGATGTGACCATACACTTCCCAGTTTATGGCTGGCCTCTGCTGCTTAGCCGAAGGCCTTAGCCTAAGAACCAGGCCTCAGACTGTCACAGTAAGAGAAGGCCCTTAGACAGACAGACTGATTTTGATTCTTCTTTTATATCTCTGTAACTAGCTAAGTGATAAGAATACACCTAAAGTCTCAAAGACAGGCCTGAATCTCTATATCCTAACACTCCACCCCTTTTTTTTCTTTTTCTTTTGGGATCCTCCTGCCCAGGTATCCCTGGAAAAGCATAGGACACATGGTGACACATTTCCTGATAGGGCCAGGCATCAAGGTGGAAGGTGTGATATTCCACTTGTCCCACTGCCCCTTGTGTAGTACAGTGCCCTGCACCTTCTCTCGTACGGGCATACCACACCTATTCCAATTAGTGTTCCCATTATAGTGGGCCCGAGAAGATTGGGTCCGGGTTGTCTTGCTGTGGGGCGGGGAGGGCTTACTACATTACTTATAGGTTATCTCCATATGCAGTGTAACACAAGTAGAGTTAACAATCCACAATGTACAGCAACACTGAGAGTCCTGACCACTGCAGTATGGTCCAACATCCGAGCCACCACCTTCGACAGGGTCAAGATCTTAATGTGTCCATTTGCTGGCAGTTGCAACAAGCTGCCCCTGCAGGTTTTGCGTGCTTTTGTCCACATCATAAGTCTATTGAATGTCCACAGAAAAATGGGTTATTGTCCAAACAAACTTAACCATTTGGTATGGAATAGGCAGTATGCCCTGGTTCAATTATTCACAGCATTAAGATTTACAGATCCATTTGTGCACCAAAGTCCAGATAGCAGAGTGTAGATGTGTGTAATTTGGTTAGGGGCTAGTGTAATTGTGTCCCCTAGTAATATGTACATTTCCAGAAAAACACCTCATACGCAGTACACCCAATTGTCCACCCCTTGACATAGGCCATTGATCCTGCTCCTCCATAGTCATAGGAGAGGGGCACATCCAAACATCTTTAATTTACATTATTTTACACACCCCTTCATTGATTCCCAGTGAGCTCCTCCCCAACCAGGTGGGATATGGGCCCATTCCACGAGAGTGCCAACATCGACTACTGCCGGGCTCCGTGACGTGACCCTTACGGACATATACGAGACGGCCACGTGGAGTTGGGTACACATCTTTTTTTCTCCTTATGCTTCAGAGTGTGGTTCTGTGGCAGACAGCTCATTCAGTGCAAAGATCCTCCACTCCACAGTTCCGTCGTCTTCCTCTCACCCTCTGCCTATCTAGGTACTACTCGTTACTCACCCTCGGTGGAATACAATAGAGACCATCACTTGAAGAAGAAAAGAAGCCTCCTCTAGTATGTTATTCCCCTGCTCCGGAAGTGCTGATCTGTGTAGGGAGTATGATAGAGGTATATAAAATCATCAGTGATGTGGAGAAAGTGAATAAGGAAAAGTTATTTACTTATTCTCATAATATAAGAACTAGGCTCCACCAAATGAAATTAATGGGCAGCAAGTTTAAAACAAATAAAAGGAAGTTCTCCTTCACACAGCGCACAGTCAACCTGGGGAACTCCTTGCCTGAGGAGGTTGTGAAGGCTAGGACTATATCAGGGTTTAAAAGAGAACTGGATAAATTCATGGAGGTTAAGTCCGTTAATGACTTAGCCAGGATGGGTAAAGAATGGTGTCCCTAGCCTCTGTCTGTCAGAGGGTGGAGATGGACGGCAGGAGAGAGATCACTTGATCATTACCTGTTAGGTTCATTCCCTCTGGGGCACCTGGCATTGGCCACTATTGGTAGACAGGATACTCGGCTAGATGGACCTCTGGTATGACCCAGTACGGCTGCTCTTTTGTTCTTATGGTAGGTTGTTTGTCAGCGGCCCAGGCTGGGAGCTACAACAGCAAAGCACTGTGAGGAACCCAGGATTACAGGGCAGGTGGTGACACAACCTTTCGGGGGTCTGGATTGCACCCCCAGAAATGTGACACAAGTATCCATCAAATTCAGCTGATCTCACTTGTTTTCTGTCACTTGTGCAGGGTTTCTAGTTTCCAAACCTCATGTGATCTCCTGGCTGGGACGAGGGGAGGAACCATGGGTCCCAGACCTCCAGGACTCTGAGGAAAGAGAGACCCTGAGAGAGGCCTGCACAGGTGAGGAATCAGTTAAACCAACTCAAAATCTGTCCCTGAATTAAGGAAATATTTGGGATTCCTACAAAGCCCCTGTGAGCTTTCTGAGTTCAGGGTTGTTCTCAGGAGGTGTGGCATCCTCATGGCAGACTTCACTTATGGCTTCCTACCTTTCCTGACTCTCGCCTGATATTAGCTCACTCCCCAGTCTGGTTTTTCCCCGAGTACTTAGTTGAAATTTAGACCCAGAATTGATCCCCTCGTCTCTCTCATTTGGGGAAAGGTTTGGGGGAAATTCAGCTTTCTTTGTTTGATCTCTCCGTCACTCACTTTTGTTTGTTCCCCCCTTTCTTCCATTCCTCTCTCTGAGGTTCCCTTTTCCTCTGGCAAAGGGAGTGACCTGTGTCTGGTTTCTCTCTCTATCCTAGCAGATGATGGGATGGTGAATGAGGAGGAGAATCCTCAACGAGACGATGCTGAGCAAGTAGAAGCACATGGGACATTCTCAGAAAGATCCAAAGGGAATGTTTCCTGGAGTTGTGCACAGGCAAACGACCATGAGAGTCAGCACAGACCAGGGAAAAAGTTCAGTAGAGGCTCAGACCTTATTAGACATGAGAGAATCAACACAGGAGAAACACCGTACATCTGCCTGGAGTGTGGGAAAACCTTCAAACATAACTCAGCCTTTATCATACATCAGAGAATCCACACTGGAGAGAGACCCTTCAGATGTACTGAGTGCGGGAAAGGCTTCAATACTAGGTCTCAGCTTGTCACACATCGGCGAAACCACACAGGAGAGAAACCGTACACATGCCCTGAGTGTGGGAAAAGCTTCAGTCGCAGCTCAAACCTTACCACACATTACAGAATCCACACAGGGGAGAGACCCTATTCATGCCCTGAGTGTGGAAAAAGCTTCATTTCTAACTCACAGGTGGTCTCACATCGGAAAATCCACACAGGAGAGAGATCCTATTCATGCCCTGAGTGTGGGAAAAGTTTCAGTCATAGTTCACAGCTTATCACACATAAGAGAACCCATACGGGAGAGAAACCGTACACATGTCCTGAGTGTGGGAAAAGCTTCAGTCAGAGCTCACAGCTTGTCACACATCAGAGAATCCACACAGGTGAGAAACCCTACACGTGCCTTGAGTGCGGGAAAAGCTTCAATCGGAACTCAGTGCTGATCATGCATCATAGAATCCACACAGGAGAGAGACCCTACACGTGCCTTGAGTGTGGGAAAAGCTTCATTCGGAGCTCACTGCTGATCATACATCAAAGAATTCACACTGAGGAGAGACCTTACAGATGCCCTGAATGCGGGAAAGCCTTCGTTTGTAGCTATCAGCTTGTCTCACATCGGAGAATCCACACAGGAGAGAAACCCTACTCGTGCCCTGAGTGTGAGAAAAGCTTCACTAATAGATCACAGCTGATCAAACATAAGAGAAGACACACGGGGGAGTCCCCCTACACATGCCCTGAGTGTGGAAAAAGCTTAAGTTCACACTCACACCTTAACGCACATAAGAGAATTCACACAGGAGAGAGACCCTACACATGTTCTGAGTGCGGGAAAAGTTTCCGTCAGAGATCAAACCTTATTGCTCATCAGAGAATCCACACAGGGGAGACGCCCTATAGCTGCCCTGAGTGTGGGAAAAGCTTCCGTCGGAACTCAGAGCTCATCATACATCAGAGAAACCACACAGGAGAGACGCCCTACACGTGCTCTGAATGCGGGAAAAGCTTCATTCGGAAAGAAAGCCTTATCACACATCAGAGAAACCACACAGGAGAGAGACCCTACACATGCTCTGAGTGTGGGAAAAGCTTCATTCGGAAAGAAAGCCTTATCACACATCAGAGAAACCACACAGGAGAGAGACCCTACACATGCTCTGAGTGCGGGAAAAGCTTCATTCGGCGCTCAGAGCTTAATAAACACCAGAGAGTCCACACTGGAGAGAGACCCTTCAGATGCCCTCAGTGCGGTAAAGGCTTCACTTCTAGCTCACGGCTTGTTTCACATCAAAAAATCCACACAGGAGAGAAGTCCTAGTCGTGCCCTGTATGTGGGAAAGGCTTCAGTCAGTTCACGGATCATCACACATCAGAGAATCCACACAGGAGAATAACACTATACTTGTATTCAGGAGGGCTGCCCAAAGATTTTTTGTTTTGGGTTTTGTTTTGGTAATACGTTGGCTAATTCCCACATATTGGTCTTTAAGGTCAATTGCACCATTTCCTTTACTGTAGTCTCTCAGCTCCCTTCTGGTGAGTTGCCGCCTTCTATCTTTTGCAGCTCACCTTACTTTGGGGTGAATCCTGTGATCCTTTCTAACAACTCCTTTGTCTTATGAGTTATGGGAATGTGTATCCCTCTTGACAGAAATGTCCATCAATCCGAGTTGGGAGAGAGAGGGTTTACCTCATCTAGCTACAGTGAGATAAAAACTATCTGTGCCTTGTCTCCACCAGAACTCTACATTGAGTAGACCATGTCTACACTACCACTTATGTCGGCAAAACTTATGTCGCTCAGGGGTGTGAAGAAAAACCCCACTCCTGAGTAACAAGTTTTGTCGGCATAATTGGCAGTGTGTACAGCGCTGTGTCGGTGGGAGAGCTTCTCCCGCCCACATAGCTACCACCGCTCAATGGGAGTAGTTTAATTATGTCGACGGGAGAGCTCTCGCCCGCCACCATAGAGCGACTTCACAAGGGAACTTACACCAGCGCGGTTGCATAAATACAGTTGTGCCACTGTAAGGTCGAATGTAGATACAGCCTAAATTGCTCAAATTAGCTATCTTGGTGTAAAAACACAACTATCTTTTCAGGGCAGACATAACCCAGGTGCAGTGGTCTGGTTAGCTTTCCCCTTGTGCTGACCTGATCTCCATCACCCTTCCTAGTCCTGATAAACTCTGAGCATCACATTGCAAATTTCCTGGTTGGGCGAGAGTCTCATTCCCAGGTTTTCTGACATTACTTGTGGTTGTTCTGAAGAAGAGGTAGTTTTTCTACCAGTCTTCTGATTTGTATTTCTGAGATGTAATTAAAAGGCAGGAGGAAAGGTAGAAAAAAAGTATCATTTCAGCCTTTCCAGATGGAAAGATTGCCTGATTTTCCCTATTATGATGATGCTAAAACCTTTGTAACTAACCTGACTGAATTGTAATGAGGTGGTGCTGAGTGAAGAAGGTTTGAATGGACCAGAGGACAGCGTAATAGGAAAATCAGCTCTAATTTGGCATCATGAGATGTAAGATGCTCTGGAATTTCATTTTATATGATACTGAAACTGTCTTATTCACTTGTGTGTTGTGGGTTTTTCTTTCCTGAGGGCTTTTGATAACATAACTGGATATTAGTTTTTTGTGATAGGGTGAAGTTCAGGTTTTTGGTGGATTTTGAGACAAATGACCATTTATTTCAAACTATTTCTTTTTGTGCGTGTCTTTTTTCCACTCCTCCATTATGACATGGAGAAAGTTCAAGAGCAGTTCAGTCATCAGGAATGAATACTCAAAGCTATTGGATGTGCTACCAGAGAGAGAGTAGCATTTTAAAATTGTACATCTAACTATGGAACGGAATTGAATAACACTGTGATTATATAGCCGTGGTCTACACTGCGAGTTTAGCAGCGTTAGATCGATTTTAACCCTGCACCCGTCCACACGACAAAGCCATTTTTTTGACTTAAAGGGCTCGTAAAATCGATTTCTGTACTCTGACGAAGGGATTAGTGCTGAAATCAACCTTGCCGGGTTGAATTTGGGGTAGTGTGGTCGCAATTCGACGGTATTGGCCTCCGGGAGCTATCCCAGAGTGCTCCATTGTGACCGTTCTGGACAGCGCTCTCAACTCAGATGCACTAGCCAAGTAGACGGGAAAAGGCCTGCAAACTTTTGAATCTCATTTCCTGTTTGGCCAGCGTGGCAAGCTGCAGGTGAGTGCAGATCTCATCAGCAGAGGTGACCATGATGGAGTCCCAGAATCGCAAAAGAGCTCCAGCATGGACAGAACGGGAGGTACGGGATCTGATTGCTGTATGGGGAGATGAATCCGTGCTATCAGAACTCCGTTCCAAAAGACGAAATGCCCAAACATTTGAAAAAAATCTCCAAGGGCATGAAGGACAGAGGCAATAACGGGGCCCCTCAGCGGAGCCGCACGAAACTTAAGGAGCTCAGGCAAGCCTACCAAAAAACCAGAGAGGCAAACGGCTGCTTGGGGTCAGAGCCCCAGACATGCCGCTTCTATGATGAGCTGCATGCCATTCTAGGGGGTGCAGCCACCACTACCCCACTCCTGTGCTTTGACTCTGTCAATGGATTATCACGCAACAGGGATGCACATTTTGGAGTCGAGGAAGAGGAGGAGGTTGAAGCAAGCAAGCAGAGAAACCATTTTCCCCGAGAGCCAGGAACTGTTTCTCACCCTGGACCTGGAGACAGTACCCCCCGAACCCACCCAAGGCAGGCTCCCGGACCTGCCAGGCAGAGAAGGGACCTCTGGTGAGTGTACCTTTGTAAATATAATACATGGTTTAAAACGCTCATAACTCCCGCGGTGATCTGAGTGGGCTCCATGCTTGCCGTGTTATGGCATCTGCAGGAGAGCAGACTGGCAGCAGAAGCGGCGGGTGGATGATGATGCTGACAGCAATATGGCGCCAGCACGGAAAAAGGCACAAAACTATTGTCAGCCGTTGCTTTCACGGCAGGAGGGAGGAGCGAGCAAGGGGTAGGCTGGCAGCAGAGGGTACTGTACGACTGCTAGCCGTCGTCGTCTCCTGGGTGCTCGCCAGCAGACAGTGCAGTACGACTGTAGCCGTCATTGTTTCCAGGCAAACTGAATCTCCATGAGACGAAACTTAAGAAGAGAATGACCTGGAGTCATTCCCATTTATGTCCAGGCGCCCCAACAGACCTCACCGAGGTCGGCCAAGAGCACTCAGGAGACGACGACAATGACGACAGCTACCAGTCGTACTGCACCATCTGCTGCCTCAAGGCAATGAGCTGCTGCTGTGTACCAATGCAGTCCCGCGTCTGCCAGCACCCAGGACACGTACGGTGACGGTGAGCTGAGTGGGCTCCATGCTTGCTCTGGTATGGCGTCTACACGGGTAACAGAGGAAAAAAGCCGCAAAAGGATTGTCTGCCATTGCTTTCACCGAGGGAAAGGGGGGCTGACGACATGTACCCAGAACCACCCGCGACAATGTTTTGCCCCATCAGGCATTGGGATCTCAACCCAGAATTCCAATGGACGGCAGAGACTGCGGGAACTGTGGGATAGCTACCCACAGTGCAATGTTCTGGAAGTCAACACTAGCCTCGGTACTGTGGACTCATTCTGCCGACTTAATGATCTTAAGTGGGGACACACACAATCGACTGTATAAAATCGATTTCTAAAAAATTGACTTCTATACATTTGACCTAATTTCGTAGTGTAGACATACCAATAGTTTGGGTCAATATTGTCTCTGATGATTCAAGGACAATATTCCACAGTATGTGACACAGAACTAAGCAAAATGCTCATGTATATGGGTCGCAAGGCAGTTGTGGCCCAGGCCTACCAGGAGGTTACTTCTGAAGAGCTCTCTTTCGTAATCAAGCAATAGCCAGCCATGCTCACCTGGGAAGCCAGCAAGCAGGAAATTGAATTTAAAATTCCCAGGGCTTGCAAGGGTTTGGGTGGGTTGGCTACAGGGCAGTGGAGTTCAAACCGCTGACCAGAGCGGCAGCATGGGAATTGTGAGACACTTTCTAGAGGCCAATAAAATCAAAAATATAAGGTGTGGTGTCTGCACTGGCTGTTTGTCAACAATAAAGGGAGGTGAAAAGACAAAAGTCTCCCCTGGGGTGGAAGATTTTGTCACCAAAACTGGGTGGTTTTTTTTGAGAAAAGTTCAATTGCAGTGTGTACGCTATCGCTGTTTTCTCATCAAAAGGCAGTTTTTGGCAGCATTTTAAAAAATTTAAAAATAAGCCTTTGACAGCCAGAGAATAACAGAGTTCTCACTCTTTTTGGCTGGGTACAGCAAAGTCAGATATTTTATTCTCTCAAGCAGCTGCGTAAAGGGAGAGAGTGCACTAGGACACAGGGTCTCCTGACAGCTTAGAGTCCTTAAGCAAACAATGGGCAATCATCAAGACTTTGAAGTAGACCTGTTTTCGAAGCATCACCGGTACTTAGCTACATGGATTAACAGGGGGTCAGGGTGCAGTGTGCAGCAGGGGGCTCAGGGCAGGGGGTCAGGGTGCAGGGTATGGCAGAGGGTTGGGGTGCAGGAGGGGTATGGCATGGGGCTCAGGGCAGTGGGTTGGGATGCAGGGGGGGTCGGGGTGCAGGAGGGGTGCGGGGTGTGGCATGGGGCTCGGGGCAGGGGGTTCAGCTGCAGGAGGGGTTTGGGGGGCAGGATCTGGCCCGGCATGTACTAGGGACAGGGCAGGCTCCCTGCCTGCCTGCCTGTCTGCCCTGCCCTGCCCCCGCGCCGCTCCGGGAAGAGGCTGGAATGTGGGGAAGGGGGGGGCAGAGGGGCTGTGTGTTGCTTCAGGCACCGCCCCCAGCAGCTCCCATTGGCTGCAGTTCCCCATTCCCGGCCAATGGGAGCTGCTGGGGGCGGTGCCTGAAGCAACACACAGCCCCTCTGCCCCCCCTTCCCCAGGTTCCAGCCTCTTCCTGGAGCGTTGTGGGGGCAGGGCAGACACGCAGGCAGGGAGCCTGCCCTGCCCCCGGTGCACGTCCGGCCGGATCCGCTAAACACTGGGGGAGGGTGGGGGGCCGCAGGCCGCGTGTTTGAGACCCCTGGTTTAACCCTTATTTAGTTGAGTTGGGTTTGTAGTAGATTAGCCTTCAATGTGTATTCTTGATTGGATTAGTTCATTTGAATAAAGCGTATAAAAGAGATATTGAGTCATATTTCTTTTAATAAGTAACATGGGCTGGAACCATAGAGATTCTGGGTGAAGCCAGTCCACCTCATAACTTCATCATTTCCCTCCAAATTGACCCTTTGGTTTTCACAGGTGCCACCTCTCACTCCAGCTTCATCGGGGGGAGGGGGGGTTCAGAACTTCACAAGAGAAAATAAATCCCCCCTACCCAGGCTTTCGGGAGTGTGGATGAGAGGTGTGTTGCTAAGCAGGGAGAAGTCACTGAGATGGAGGTGTTTGGGTTCGTGCTCTGCAGTGTCTGTCCTGGCGAGGCCCAGTCTGGGCCCCTGTCTGATGTTCCCTCTCATTTTTTACATCCATTTGCGGAATGAATTTTGTTATGTGCCCCAATATGGAGATGGTGTGTGGCAGGGGTGGGGCCAAGGGGTTCAGAGCTAGGGTAGAGGGTTGAGGTATGAGGGTGGTGTTATGCTTATAAGGAGCACATGGACTCTTTTTCAAGGGGATAAGGCAATACACCGCGTATATTGAGAGGACAATTTAAGCATTAAAATCAGCATATGTTTCCATTCATATACACACACACCAAAAGGTTCTGCAGCTGGTTCTTATAGTTACCAGTCCTTAGTGTTGCTCGGTCCATTCCAGTGGCCAGTTGAAATTGCAACGAAGGAGGGGAGGAGCTGGAGCTGGGTCTCTGTCAGACGCGTCCGAAGCTCCGATGTTGATGCAGAACAAACCCAAAGTCCCATGGGCAATACACCCTCCTTTTATAAGTTCCCATACAAGTTTATGAACCTTGGTGTGTCACACCGGAGCTGTTAGTCAATAGATAGTCAAGGTTGCTCCCAATCAGCATTATTTTGGGTTGTTACTGGGAGTGTCCGGAGTTGTTTCTTATCTCATCCCTCTGGCTCCGCTCTTTATCTTGTCCTTGGGGCGTCTGCCTTTGCTTTAGGGTGGGTGCCATGTGGGTGATTCTGATAATAAGGTTAGTGCCTCTCGACTTCTCCACTCCCCTCTTGACCATCCGGCCCATCAGTACGGGCTCCTGCTGTCTCTTCTCTGTTAGCATGCCAGACATTCTTCACTCACACACACAAGAGTAAATCATTTCAAAAGCAAGAATTGCAGCCATAACACGTCTATACTTCTAAAAACAATCAGTAACACGTAAAGCAAAGAATAAAACCAAAGCAATTTCTTCTTACTAATTCAAAGCTAACAAAATAAGAAAAATGGAGCACAGTTTACTTGAGACAATTTCTCCCCATTAAGCTTTTGGCCTATAGTGTGAGGGCCCTGGCTGAGGGTGCGGGCTCTGGGGTGGGGCCAGGGATGAGGGGTTTGGGGGTGCAGGCTGCCCTGGGGCTGCGGCAGGGAGAGAGGAGTTCCCCCCAGACCTCTCTCACTGCAGTAGCCGGGACTGGGGGAGAGCACCTCTCCCCACACATGGCAGCTCTGGGGCTGGGGGTGAAGCACCTCTCCCCAGCCGCGGCATCTTAGAGGGAATTTAGCCCAGGAGTTGTGCCAGGCCAGGCCAAGCTGAGGCTGGGGTGGGGTCTGGTTTGAAGGGCTGTAAATGGAGGTGAAAAGCTTCCACTTCTCAGACATTGTGGGCCTGGCAGAGTAAATGTAGGGGTGTTAACAGCTACAACACCACTGCGTAAAACAGTGTGTGTTAATGACATACTGGGGTGTACAAGAGTTTGCCGGGGCTCGACCCTCTCCGGGGCAGCGGGGAGCCACACCGGCTCACTATACACCGGTGAGTTAGGGAAATTCGTCCGGCCATGGGGTCTCCCTCAGCAGCTCTTGCTGTAACCGGAAGAACACGGTACGCCCGGCCCTGCTCAGGGCGGGCAATAATGCTAAGACAGGAGTTCAGGCCCTCAGTCAGGGCTGAGCAACAACCGAGTACAAAGTATTAAGTCCGGGCCCTAGGTGAGGGCAGGGCAACAAACGCTGAGTCAGGAGCTCAGGCCCTCAGTCATGGCTGAGCAACAATAGTAGGCCCCAAGCCTCAAAAGGCCTGGGAGAGGGGGAGACTGCCACCCACGGGTTGGGTGGCAGGGGGGACGCAGGCCCTCCCACTCCACTGCGTCCCAGCCCGGGGCCCTAGCAGCGGCAGACCTGCTGTTGTCAGTGGGGATCCTGGCCGCAACACACTGACATAGGCTCTGGCAGTGCTGCAGCCAGACTGGGGTCGGCTGCCCCTGGGCTACTTACACACACCCCCTTGGGGCCTACCTGGGTCCTGGTGTCGGCCTCTGGGGAATCCAGGACCATGGGTTCTTCGGGGCAGGGATTAATCGGCAGGTCCGGCAGCTCCTCCGGATAGCGGGCGCAGGGCAGGCCCGGCAGCTCCTCCGGATAGCGGGCGCAGGGCAGGCCCAGCAGCTCCTCCGGATAGCGGGCACAGGGCCGGCCGGGCAGCTCCTCTGGATAGTGGGCGCAGGGCAGGGCAGGCCCGACGGCTCCTGGCGGCCGCCCTGGGTAGCGGAGTTTTCCCAGCCACGAGCTAGGCTGGAGACGTCTGGTCTCTCCGGCGGCTGGGGCCTTACTGAGCTCTGAGGGCGAGCCTTTATACTTCCGGGTCGCCGCCTGACCCTCTGGGGGGCGGGCTCTGAGCTCCCTAGCTCCGCCCACTCCAACCTCTGGATGGGCTGTTCCCCCTCCGGGGCGGCGGGGAGCCACACCGACTCACTACACACCCTCCCCCTCAAGTCTGGCTCCCGCTCGTCGGGGTCAGGCTCTTCCATCCCTCCGAGGCGGGACAGGAAGTCTGCGTTTGCATGTTCCTTACCAGCCCTATGCTGGATGGTGAAAGCGTAGGGTTGCAAGGCCAGATACCACCGCAGTAATCGGTCGTTGTTATTTTTCATTTTCATCAACCATCGGAGGGGGGCATGGTCCGTCACTAGCGTGAACGGCGCCCCAAGGAGGTAGTACCATAGGGCGTCACAGGCCCATTTTACGGCAAGTGCCTCTTTCTCGACCACGGCGTAGTTCTTTTCACGGGGGAATAATTTTGAGCTAAGGTATAGGACCGGGTGGTCTTCTCCATCAACTTCTTGGGACAGGACGGCCCCCAGCCCTACCTCTGAAGCATCCGTCTGGAGGATGAATCCCTGGTGGAAGTCCGGGCTGTATAAGACTGGTTCCTGGCAGAGACACGTCTGGAGTGTCGGGAAGGCGTCTTCGCAATCTGGGGACCACCACACCTGCCGGGGGCTGTCCTTCGTCAACAGTCCGGTTAAGGGTGCTGCGATGGAAGCAAACTGGGGGATGAACTGCCAATAGTACCCGACGAGCCCCAGGAACTGTCGGACTTGGCGTTTCGTGGTGGGTGTCGGGCAGGCTGCCAGGGCTTGTACTTTCCCGACGAGGGGCTTCACTCGTCCTCCTCCTATAGTGTACCGCAGGTATGTGGTCTCTTGCCATCCGATGCGGCACTTTTTCGGGTTGGCCGTCTGTCCCACCCATCGCAGGGATCTTAGGACCGCCGCTACCCATTCCAGGTGGTCTTCCCAGTGGCGGCTATAGATCACGACATCATCCAGGTAAGCTGCTGCCTAGTCTCGATGGGGCCGTTGAAGGCGATCCATCAGTCGCTGGAACGTCGCCGGGGCCCCATGGAGGCCGAACGGCATCCGTGTGAACTGGTAAAGTCCTGTAGGAGTGGCGAACGCTGTCTTTTCCTTAGAGGGGTCATCGAGCGGGATCTGCCAGTACCCCTTACTGAGGTCAAGGGTGGTGATAAACCGGGCCTCCCGTAGGCGGCCCAGCAACTCGTCCACACAGGGCATCGGGTAGGCGTCGAACCGTGAGATGGCATTCAGTCTATACAAAAGCGTCGGGTGCCGTCGGGCTTGGGTACCAAGACCGCCGGGCCACGCCACTCACTCTGCGATGGCTCGATGACCCCCAAGGCCAGCATGGCCTGTACTTCTTCCTCCACCTCCTGGCGCATCCGGTACGGCAGTGGCCTGGTCGTTTCTCGGATTACCTTCCCTGGCTCGGTCTGGACAGAGCGATAGACCAGGGTCGTGTACCCGGGTAGGGCCATGAAGGTCCCCTGGAAAGCCTGCAGGAGACATTTGGCCTGCTTGCGCTGCTCCTCCGTGAGAGTGTCGCCGAGCAGGGGAGAAGTGGGGTCCTTGGTCTGGTGTGCGCGGGGACCGAACTCAGACTCTGGCGGGTAAGGGTTAATCAGCAGGCCCTCCCGCTTCCGCCAAGATTTTAACAAATTTACATGATATCGCTGAGTCTTCTTCCGCCGGTCGGGCTGGTGGATCTCGTCGGTGACGGGCCCAACCTTCCGAGCTACCTCGTAGGGTTCCTGCCAACGGGCCAGTAGCTTCGACTCGCTTGAGGGCAGGAGGAGCAGGACCCGATCTCCGGGTTCAAAGTCACGCACCTGCGCCTCCTGGTTATAAGTTTGTTCCTGCCTGTCCTGTGCAGCTTTTAAGTTTTCATGAGCCAGGGCCCCAGCCTGAGCAAAGTACTCCTGCAGCTGGAAGACATACTTCAGGAGGCCCTGGGTTGGAGAGGGGGACTGCTCCCAAGTTTCCCGCATTAAGTCCAACAGGCCCCATGGATGGCGCCCGTACAACAGTTCAAACGGGGAGAACTTGGTTGAGGACTGGGGTACCTCGCGGATGGCTAAGAGCAGGGGAGGGAGCAACTGGTCTCACTGGCATAGCTCCTCCGGGGGGAACTTCCGCAGCATCTCCTTGAGGGTCCGGTTGAATCGTTCCACCAGCCCATCCGTCTGCTGGTGGTAGACAGAGGTGCATAATTGTTTGACCCCCCCAGGAGCTCGCAGACCTGCTGTAACAACCAGGAGGTGAAGTTAGTGCCTTGATCTGGATTTCTCGGGGCAGGCCCACCCGAGCAAAGACCTTCACCAGTTCCCCGGCGATGGTCCGGGCGGTGGTGCTCCGCAACGGAATGGCCTCTGGGAAACAGGTGGCATAGTCCACGATAGCCAGGACATACTGGAACCCTGAAGCACTTTTGGGGAGTGGGCCCACCAGATCCATGGCCACTCGTTCAAATGGTGTTTCTATTATAGGCATGGGGACAAGGGGTGCCCTGGGTACTCGTTGCAGAGCGGCTAACTGGCACTCCGGGCAGGAGCTACAATAGTTCCTCACCTCCTGGTGAACACCGGGCCAGAAGAACCGCGTTAAAATCCGGGTGAGGGTCTTCTCCTGGCCCAGATGCCCAGCAGCTGGGATGTCATGCGCAAGCTTCATCACGGCGCGCCGGTGACACCGCGGTACCAGCAGCTGCGTTTGGGGCTCCTTCGTACGGGAGTCACGGTCAATCCGGTAAAGACGGTCCCGGCGTAGTTCAAAGTGGGGCCACTGGGTTGTGCGTTGGGGGTCGATGATGGTCCCATCGACTGCCACTAGTTGTTCATAGGCCCAGCTAAAGGTAGGGTCAGCTCTCTGGTCACGGCAGAAATCGGTATGGAGGAGGGGCTCGACCACAGGCCCCGACAGGGGATTGCCGGCTTCTCCGGTTCCTGCTTCAGGTTCTGGGGTCCCGTGCTCCTCTTCCGGTAGGGCCTCCTGGGACTCTCCTTCCAAGGCCGGGGTCGACCGGAGGATCTCCTCAAATGCAGGCCAGTCCCGTCCCAGGATCACCGGATACGCAAGTCGAGGGGCTAAGCCAACAATGATTCGTCGGGTGACGCCAGCCACTGTTAACCGGACCCAGGCACTAGGGTAAGGCCGGACATCCCCATGGATGCATTGCAGGTGAATTGTTCCCAAGTGGGGGTCCGCCTGAGGTCCCAAAGCCTGGCGAACCAGTGTCTGGCCACAGCCGGAGTCGATCAAGGCCCGGGTGGGGTGGCCTCCGACAACTACCGGGACCGTGATCTTGGGAGCCCGTGGTAGCCGGGCCCTGGTGTCCCCTGCACAGACCTGACCGAAGCTGAAGTCCATTTCCGTGCAGTCCCGCTGCAAGTGTCCCGACTTCCCACAACGGAAGCAGGGCCCGAGTTCAGGGCGACTGCCGCGGGAGGGGGCTCCCCTCGGACTCCTAGGGGGACTCCGGGGAACCCTCACGACACTTGGCACGGGGTTGGACGGTCCGGGCCGAGGGGGAGGTTCCGGGCGTCTGGGCCGAGGTCCCGGGCAGGCCTCTTGCCCACGGCCAAGGTTCCGCGGTCCGGTTGGGGCGTCCCCTTTTCTTTCAGTGTTCAGGCGTTCCGGCCCGGGGTTTTGAACTCGGAGGGTGGGCCCCATTGGCGTCTCGGCCGCAAGGAAGTCTTCCATCAGCATGACGGCCGCAGCTAATGTCGCCTGCCGGTGGCGGAGCACCCAGGCCCGTCCTCGCTTCGGGAGGATGTGCACAAACTGTTTGAGGATGACTTGTTCTGTAACCTCCTCCGCCGTACTCGTTTCCGGCTGTAGCCACCACCTACACGCCTCCTTCAGGGCTTGGACCACCAGCCTGGGTCTGGTGCCCGTGGGGTACGTCTGGCTTTGGAATCACTGCCAAAGGGTCTCTGGGCTGACATCTAAGGCATCCAAGATTGCGGCCTTCACCCGGCTATAATTCCTTGCCTCTTCCGTAGCCAGCCCCCTGTATGCTGTCTGGGCAGTCCCCGTTAGGTAGGGGGCCGAAAGGGTGGCCCATTGGTCCTGGGGCCACTCCCGCGCCCAGCGCCACCTGTTCGAACATTACCAAGAACGCCTTGGGGTCATCGTCGGGACCCATCTTGGTTAGTCGCACCGGGACGACGGTGCGGGGCCAGGGCCGGCTTTAGTAAGTGCGGGGCCCAATTCGAACAGTTTCGATGGGGCCCCAGCAGGGATGACTAAAAAAAAAAGCCACTTAAAAAGAACCCTTTCATTTCTTCCATGTATTATTTACTTTCCATGACTATATAAATAATAACAAAATTATATATTATATACATTACTTCATATATTAATTAGCTGATTTTCACTTTCATATTAGGAAAATAACACTGGTCTACAATTTTTGAGAAGTCGTCTGCTTCAGAGATAAAATGTGCTATTTATTATGTATTTTGATGTGCTGAATTCAAATATGACAATTAAAACAACTGATTGGCTACTGTTTCTAAGATATTTAAGTTTTTACATTTTATGTCTATGTATATTGTGTAGATAGTAGAGTTTTAATCATAAATTGTAAACCTAGGTCTTTTCATGTGTTTATGGTTGCTTTACATGATAATATTTCACCTGTCCTGTTTATGTAACACTTTAAAAATCAGCAAAAGGGTTATATAAATAAAATTTATTATGAAATAAAAGACAAAAAACTATTATGTACATAGTTTAGTCCTATTCAGTGTCTACTTGGCGCTTCTTGGCTTATCTCTTGTATTCATTAAATGGAGCATCTCTTGTCACTGTCCAGCAATAGTCTACAAGCATTGATGGGCTCTATTTGCCCTGATAGCATTTCTCCATTGTTGCAATGTCCTGGTGAAATCGCTCGCCGTGCTCGTCACTCACTGCTCCGCAGTTCGGTGGAAAAAAAACTAGATGAGAGTGCAAAAAATGTATCTTTAGTGACATGTTGCAACCAAGGCTTTTGTATGCCTCGAGGAGGTTTTCCACCAACAACCTGTAGTTGTCTGCCTTGTTGTTTCCGAGAAAATTTATTGCCACTAACTGGAAGGCTTTCCATGCCGTCTTTTCCTTGCCACGCAGCGCATGGTCAAATGAATCATCTCGAAGAAGTTCACGAATCTGAGGACCAACAAAGACACCTTCCTTTATCTTAGCTTCACTTAACCTTGGAAATTTTCCACGGAGGTAATTGAAAGCTGCTTCTGTTTTGTCTCCTGGCGGCCGCCCTGGGAAGTGGAGTTTTCCCAGCCACGAGCTAGGCTGGAGACGTCTGGTCTCTCCGGCGGCTGGGGCCTTACTGAGCTCTGAGGGCGAGCCTTTATACTTCCGGGTCGCCGCCTGACCCTCTGGGGGGCGGGCTCTGAGCTCCCTAGCTCCGTCCACTCCGGCCTCCGGATGCGCTCGCCCCCCTCCGGGGCGGCGGGGAGCCACACCGACTCGCTACATGGGGCATGGCTGAAAGTAAGCAAACTGAACAGTACATTTCCTAGGTTTCAGAAGTTGAAGTTTGGTTGACGTTAAGATTCTGCAAAAGGATGACATCCCACCAGGCAACCTTAAGTCTGTGTTAATGAAAGACCCCCCTCCCCACCCGCGTTTTATTAATTCAAGGAGGGGAGGCCATGGCTTCCCTCTAGATATTAACCAGTCCTTCAAGTGCTTGCTCATATCAATTCCGTGCTAGGCGTGTGCACGCCATGTGCACAGTTGCCGGAGATTTTCCCCTTAGTAATATCCATAGGGCCAGCCCTAGCGCCCCCTGGAGCCTCATATACACCAATATACGGGGTGCCACTGGCCCCGCGCCCCCCCAGTACCTTCTTATCACTTGTGACGGTTTCTGGAACGTCGTCTTGCTCCTGCAAGGCTTTCCCGGACTAATGGTTTGGACTCTGTTTTGTTGTAGATAGTTGTAATTAGTGCATTTAGTTCCCAGTTTAGTGTATAGAATGTAGTTAGCTGTCCGGCGCTTAGAGGGATGTCATCCCAGGGACTGGGCATGCCTCGGGATCCAGGCTTTAATCCGTGCTCTTCCTATGCCAGTGAGCGACCCACATTCAGCCTGTCTGAAGTGCCTTGGGGAGGCTGAAGTTAAGGAGAGGTGGAAGATCTGCAGAGGCTTTAGGCCAAGGACTCAGAAAGAGAGAGACATTTGCCCGAAGGCTCTACTGACGGAGCCAGTCCTCAGACTGTCCTCGGAGCCGTCCCACTCCGAATCGGCGCCGAGCACTTCGGCCTCCGTCTCTGACATCATGTCTTTCCCGACACCGTTTTACATCCCCGGTGCCGAGGAAGAGGCACAAGAAGATGGACGCTGGAAAAGGGCGCTCTTTGGTGCCAGAGCGGGACACACGGAGAGTATCGGATGTGGTGAAACCCATGCCTAGCCACGCGTCCTCCTTGGAGCCGTGGTCGGCTCCAGGGTCTGCGACGAGGGCACCGAGACCAATCCAGAACCCACCTCCGACTCCCAGGAGCGGTGACGGTGCCTCACACCTGAGGGCCCCCTCGAGTCTAGAGGTCTTCCAGGCCGCAAAAGACCTGACGACCCTCCTGATACCACCCACTCCCCAAGGAGCCAGACTGGCCACGGCTACCGGGGACAGAAGGGTGCAAAGAACGGAGAGCTCCTTAGCCGGACCGGCACCTTTCCAGGGTAAATGCTGCATGGCCCCACTGCAGCGGTCCCTGACCTGGCATTGGTCACCAAGCCCCCAGGTCAGTCTGGATGCAGAGATGGGCACGGCTCCCCCATGGTATTCAGGTGAGGATACGAGGTGGAATTCTTTGTGTTACAGAAGAAGTATCGGTACCTGATGCATGCACCAGACTTCAGCACTGGTGTTGCGGCTGCTCCTTGGCCACTGGGTTCCTGGCCCATGCATTGGCACCCGTGGGGGATTCGCCCTGCACCAGGGGCCCCTTCCCAGGGACCGTACTCAGTCATGTCCGAGATGCGGTCCATGGCCCTACCCCGCCCGTGACTAGATACTGATTACGGCACTGATCCCAGCACCGAGGTTGCCGAAATGGGCCAGACGGAAGCGGATCAGACTGAGGAGGAAGTACCGGTCCCTCCAATGGCGCTGGCCTCCTCCTCGTCATCGTCGTCCCCCTCCAGAGGAGGCGGTGGCAGGTCCCTCGAAGCCGCTCCTACCGGAGAATTTCAGGGTTCATCAGCAGCTCTTGCAGCAGGTCGCCAGGAACTCGGGGCTGGAGGTGGAAGAACCCAATTCAGAGACTCCCCTCTGCAGGAATGGAGGCAAGAGTTCTCTGGAGGAGGGCAAGACGGTAGCTAAGGCCTCCCTCCTGGCAGCTCCAGTGGCCATCATGCCTTCAGACTCCAGGAAGCATTTTAGGCCACCTCAGCCTCCAAGGTTTTTGGGGGGCCGCGAGGCAGGGAAGGGCTACACGCATCACCAACCCGTTTTCTACCTCAGCCTGTCAGTCGAGCTCAAGTAGATACCCTGGAGGGTCCAGATGGGCCTTTTGAGGATGTGCCCAAGGGTGGCTTACCAGACTTTATCCAGGATCCTTCCTTTTGTTTTTGGACCACCTGTTTTCTTTTCGCACTGCGTAGTCCCACATAACATGGGACCTTTGGGGACTCAGCACTGTGACTGTTGGGGTACATCTGCAGTTTTTGCTCCATCCCTCCCTCCCTCTCACCCCCCCAACTCCATCCCTCTTCAGGGACCCTTCTCATGAGCAACTTATTGTCCGGGGGGGGGGTGTGGAAACCCTTCCGCGTGTGGGGGCGGTGGAAGAGGTCCCTCAGGATTTGAAGGAGAAGGGGTTTTACTCCTGATATTTCCTAATCCCAAAAGCCAAAGTGGGCCTGTGGCCCATCCTGGACCTGTGTCACCTCAACAAATATTTCAAGAAATTGAGATTCCACATGATCTCCCTGGCCTCCATCATTCCCTCCCTGGATCCGGGAGACTAGTATGCCGCCCTTGACTTAAAAGATGCTTATTTCCACATTTCTATTTTCTGTGGACACAGGAGATATCTCCGATTTGTGGTGGGCTGACACAACTATCAGTCCACTGTGCTTCCCTTTGGCCTGTCAGCGGCCCGAAGGGTATTTACAAAGCAGCGATTGCTTCTTACCCGAGACGTCGAAGCGTTCACATCTATCCGTACCGCGACGATTGCCTGATCAAAGTCTGTTCGCAAGATGAGGTGGGATGCTGCATGGACATAGCACTGGCCACCTGTCGGGCCTTAGGCCTGTTGATAAATGAGCAGAAATCAACATTACTTCCGGGTGGAACTGGAAGCATTTCAGACAAGGCAACCATGGTGTCCCTGCTCTTCAATCTCTTACTTAGCAGCCTAAATTTGCCTTCTAGGACCTCTCTCCTATCCCTCCCTATATCATTCATACCTACATGTACCATGACAACTGGCTCCTCCCCAACACTTTGTTTCACGGGATTTTTCAATGGCCCTTGTTTGTTGTTGGCCCTGTCATCTCTGTGTGAAAGGCTGGATCCCGCACTGCTCTCCAATGCTCTGCTAACTGTCCTTAACACATCCCAAATGGCAGTGCCGTTAATCGTGAAGCTCCTAACTCAAGAGAATTCACAGTTGCCTGACGTGCTGTCTGCCATGGATAGGAGCAACGTTAGATTAATTTTGGCATTCCTGGAAGAGCTGCACGTGGTGGACCATCGCTTTGGGGCTCGTGAAACAAGCACTGAGTGGTGGGATCATATCGTCATGCAGGTCTGGGATGACGAGCAGTGGCTACAGAATTTTTGGAGGAGGAAAGCCACCTTCCTGGAACTGTTTGCGGAGCTCGCCCCAGCACTGAGGCGCAAGGACATCCAAATGAGAGCTGCCCTCTCGGTGGAGAAGCACATGGCGATCGCAGTGTGGAAGATGGTGACTCCAGACATAAGAACATAAGAATGGCCGTACTGGGTCAGACCAAAGGTCCATCTAGCCCAGTATCCTGTCTACCGACAGTGGCCAATCCCAGGTGCCCCAGAGGGAGTGGACCAACAGGCAATGATCAAGTGATCTCTCTCCTGCCATCCATCTCCATCCTCTGACAAACAGAGGCTAGGGACACCATTCTTTACCCATCCTGGCTAATAGCCATTAATGGACTTAACCACCATGAATTTATCCAGTTCTCTTTTCAACGCTGTTATAGTCCTAGCCTTCACAACCTCCTCAGGTAAGGAGTTCCACAAGTTGACTGTGCGCTGCGTGAAGAAGAAATTCCTTGTATTTGTTTAAAACCTGCTGCCTGTTAACTTCATTTGGTGACCCCTAGTTCTTGTATTATCGGAATAAGTAAATAACTTTTCCTTATCCACTTTCTCCACATCACTCATGATTTTATATACCTCTATCATATCCCCCCTTAGTCTCCTCTTTTCCAAGCTGAAGAGTCCTAGCCTCTTTAATCTCTCCTCATATGGGACCCGTTCCAAACCCCTAATCATTTTAGTTGCCTTTCTCTGAACCTTTTCTAATGCCAGTATATCTTTTTGTAGATGAGGAGACCACATCTGTATGCAGTATTCGAGATGTGGGCGTACCATCGATTTATATAAGGGCAATAATATATTCTCAGTCTTGTTCTCTATCCCCTTTTTAATGATCCCTAACATCCTGTTTGCTTTTTTGACCGCCTCTGCACACTGCACGGACATCTTCAGAGAACTATCCACGATGACTTCAAGATCTTTTTCCTCACTCATTGTAGCTAAATTAGCCCCCATCATTTTGTATGTATAGTTGGGGTTATTTTTTCCAATGTGCATTACTTTACATTTATCCACATTAAATTTCATTTGCCATTTTGTTGCCCAATCACTTAGTTTTGTGAGATCTTTTTGAAGTTCATCACAGTCTGCTTTGGTCTTAACTATCTTGAGCAGTTTAGTATCATCTGCAAACTTTGCCACCTCACTGTTTACCTCTTTCTCCAGATCATTTATAAATAAGTTGAATAGGATAAGTCCGAGGACTGACCCTTGGGGAACACCACTAGTTACCCCTCTCCATTCTGAGAATTTACCATTAATTCCTACCCTTTGTTCCCGGTCTTTTAACCAATTCTCAATCCATGAAAGGACCTTCCCTTTTATCCCTTGACAACTTAATTTACGTAAGAGCCTTTGCTGAGGGACCTTGTCAAAGGCTTTCTGGAAATCTAAGTACACTATGTCCACTGGATCCCCCTTGTCCACATGTTTGTTGACCCCTTCAAAGAACTCTAATAGATTAGTAAGACACGATTTCCCTTTACAGAAACCATGTTGACTATTGCTCAACAGTTTGTTTTTCTATGTGTCTGACAATTTTATTCTTAACTATTGTTTCGACTAATTTGCCCGGTACCGACGTTAGACTTACCGGTCTGTAATTGCCAGGATCACCTCTAGAGCAGATGTCTGCCGGTCCGTCGCGAAACAGTTTGGAGTCAGGAAGTGAACTCTTGGGGCTGCGTCAACGCAAGTGTGCAGGGCCGTTAATCGCGTCCTGCTAGGAAGGGTAGACCCAGTTCCATAAACAAATGTATCACCGTATCAGTGACTTGGTGAGACGCCCAGAGAGATCAGGCTCCGAGGAGACAATCGTCCAGGTATGGGTAAATCATTATCCCTTGAGAGTGTAAATGAGCAGCTACCGCTGAGAGAACCTTGGAAAATACTCTCGGGGCCGCTGATAGCCCAAAGGTGAGCACTCTGTATTGGAAGTGGTTGTGTCCCAGAGTGAATCTGAGAAATTGTCCGTGAGCGGGTAGGATTGAGATGTGAAAATTGGCATCCCGGAGGTCGAAGGCTGAAAACCAGTCTCCCTGTTCCAATGCTGGAATGATCAGCGATAAGATGACCATCTTGAACTTTTGAGCCTTGACAAACTTGTTGAGCGCTCTGAGATCTAGTATGTGTCTCCAACTTGTTTGTATCAGGGTATAAAGATTTATCTCAGAGGGATTGTCTCTGTCTGGCCTAGGGAGGAACAGAAAGTCCCGCCTTTCACTCAGCTGGTCCATTGTACGGGAATACGTGTACTAGTGGTCTGATAGAATCTGCGGGATACTAGTACCGTGCTTTGTTGACAGTAAACCTGGCTGGGTGCCTTTGTTCCTTAACAGATCTTGTGGTCATTGGGTGGTTAGCTCGAGGTTTGCCGTGCCAGCTGTCTGCGCACGGCTGGGGCGGCACAGAGGGAAAACACACACACACAGAAACCCCCTATTCCTAGTGCCCCTCAGTCCCAACCCACAGCCCCCTTCTCTGCACTGTGCCCTTCAATCACGACCCACAGCCTCTCCTCTACACAGTGCTCTTCAATCCCATTCCACAGCCCCCACCTTCCCCCCAGCAGCAGGTGATTCTGACTCCTTCGGGGAGTTTTTCTTGCTAGGTTTTTGTGTGTGAATCGGCTTCTGGATTTTACAGCATGTTGGAAATTTCCATATTAAATAAAAAGCTCTGCTCATCTCTCCCTCTGCCTTCTCTTTTCTCTTCATAACTGGGGCTGGGAGCATTTCATTTCTTAATTCCCCAGGGATGAGATGTATGTGTATAATGTAGATATTTTCAATATATTTTTTTCCCTTTGTGCTTAGAAATTGAAAACTGATTTTTTTTGCCAACCAAAACCTGAAATAATTCAGAAACCAGAAGAGAAGAACAACAATACATTCAAATCAAAGTGCCAGAACAGAGCAGAACTGGATTTTCAGCAGAGAATTTTCAATTTGGGGGATTTTGTTTTCCTAGGCAAACAAACCTCTCCAAGGGAAGCACAGAGAAAAATGTTTCACTTGGCTGCTTCAGAATAGCTTGACTTAGACACTCTGGCTGTATTTCACTGTCATGGGCTCGCTGTGGATGGGGCATTTTAATAATTTGGGGGGAAGTCCCAGGATGTTTGGAGGAGGTTCTAAGTATGTTACCTTTGCAGATAAAAACTGGACTCCTGAACTTTTTTAGAAATCTCATATTTCAATTGGTTTTATTTCAAGCAGGGATCCCGGAGGCAAGTCTGACACCTTGGGAAGGTTTTTGATTGCAGGAGGCAATATGGGTTGGTCTGTCACTGTACCAAAGGGAGGAGATGGGTGTTTGGATGGGAGGGGAAGAAGATTAAACACAGCCGATGAGGATGGGATTCGAACCCACGCGTGCAGAGCACAATGGATTAGCAGTCCATCACCTTAACTACTCGGCCACTTCATCTGAGCTACTCCAGAATAGCCAGAAAGCCCTGCAGAGGTAGGGACAATGAGGCGTTTTAAAATATGTTAGTGTAAGCAGGGTCTGAGTGAGCTCCCCCCTCACATCTAGTGATGAGCTGGGGGAAAGACTTCAGGAACAGACCGTGTTTGCACAGACCCACCTACTCCGCCTAGCTACGCAGTATGATGGGGTGGCTTTGCCAAAAGGGCCAGTTTTGGCTGATGCTGGGTTACAAAACACATGAGTGCAATGAGATGTTGTTATCCTTATTGCATGAGTAAAGGGCAGCAGAGCTTACTTACCCTGCCCTGATTGAGAGGTTAGGGGGGTGAGGTTATATCTTTTATTGGCCTGCATACAACTGATTGAAGGGTGTGTGTCAGGGTTCCTTTCCCACTCTGAACTCTGGGGTACAGATGTGGGAACCCGCATGAAAGCCCCCTAAGCTTATTTCTACCAGCTTAGGTTTAAACCTGGTATGCTGCCACCACCAAGTGATTTAACAAGAAACAGGGAAAGGACCACTTGGAGTTCCTCTTCCCCCAAAATATCCCCCAAACCCTTACACCCCCTTTTCTGGGGAGGCTTGAGAATCATACCCTCACCAATTGGTTAGAAAGTGATCAAAGACCCAACCCCTTCGGTCTTTGGAGAATGGAAAAATAAGTCAGGTTCTTAAAAGAAGGATTTTATTAAAGAGAAAAGGTAAAAATCATCTCTGTGAAATCAGGATGGAAAAGAACTTTACAGGGTAATCAGATTCAAAGAGCCCAGAGGAACCCCCTCTAGCCTTAGTTTCAAAGTTACAACAAAACAGGGATAAACCTCCCTCTAGCAAAGGGAACATTCACAAGTTGAGAAAACAAAGATAAAACTAACACGCCTTGCCTGGCTGTTACTTACAAGTTTGAAATATAAGTGACTTGTTCAGAAAGATTTGGAGAACATGGATTGATGTCCGGTCCCTCTTAGTCCCAAGAGCGAACAACACCAAAACAAAGAGCATAAACAAAAGCCTCCCCCCAAGATTTGAAAGTATCTTGTCCCCTTATTGGTCCTTTGAGTCAGGTGTCAGCCAGGTTACCTGAGCTTCTTAGCCCTTTACGGGTAAAAGAATTTTGGTGCCTCTGGCCAGGAGAGATTTTATAGTATTGTACACAGGAGGGCTGTTACCCTTACCTTTCTAGTAAAGACAGGTCGCCCTAAACTGAGCCTTACTCGCTGACCAGGGGGATAGGGACGCCAAATGACAGGGAAAGTGAGGAGGAGGAGGGGAATTGTGCTTGAAGTGTCCTAGACGTGGTCTGACCTGTTCAGTGTTTGAAGACAAAGGTAATTACGCTCCAGGGAGAATTGTTGTTTCTGTTCGGTGATTAGCAGAGTGGAATTACTGAGAAGTGCCTCTGGGCGTTCTGTCTCAGACCTGGTGTCAGGACGCTGGTGCAAGGAAAGACAAGGCAGAGGCTGTACTGGCAGTGAGGTTCCCGGCTACCCAGGGCAATCACGAAGAGCTGAAATCACTGAATTCCTGGGTTAAGCAGGGGAACCTCAGAACACGACAGAAAAGGTAGCGAGTAGCCAGCAGCCGAGAAAAGCAGCTGTAGCAACTGCAGCTCTGCACAGCAACCACAGACACTTGTGAGCTGGGAGGTGAACCCTGTGAACAGACCTCTGAAGGCTGGGTCTGCACTAACCCAGCACAGACAGTTGTGAGTGGGGTGCCATGGAAGGAGAGGAGTGTGATGTGTTAAAGGGGCATTTGTTTGTCAGACTTTCCCACTGCCAGGTGGGAAACTGAGGCAAAGGACACTGCCCAATGCATTGTGGGGTGGGGTTTAGCTTATGGTTGCAAGCTTTTGCCTGCTACTGCCCCAGCTCAGACCCTAATGCCACCCCCCAGCCTGCTGGCAAAGCCCCTAGGAATCCCAGGACAATGCCCCCAATTCGGCCCTTCCCTCTACTGCAAACCCCCCACAGATCCCAGACCAACCCCGTCCCAGCTGGGTCTGTGGCAGCCACAGCTCATTGAGGAGCTTCCCTGGCTGATTCTTCTCTGTGCCTGTGCAAAAGCAGTTCCTAATTTCTTCCTCGTTAGTATAGGGGTGAGTGTTCCTGCCTGTCCCGTAGGAGACTGGGGGCTGATTCCTCAATGGGAAAGCCGAGCTTTTGATGCAAACGGCTAACGCAGATCTTCATGCTCATCAGCCCCGAGCCAGGTCTCCGTGCTGTAAATTATTCCAGCATCTGGGAAGGAAACCACAGCAGCCCACAGCCCAGTTCTGGTAACGCTTTGCTGTCACTGGGACATGATGTAAAAAGAGTATCACTGTTCTGTCTGTTATTACATGAAACCACTTAAATCCTCCTTTTTTTACTTAATAAAATCACTTTTGTTTATTAATAAACCCAGAGTAAATGATTAATACCTGGGGTAGCAAACAGCAGTGCATATCAGTGTTATAGAGGGCGGACAATTTATGAATGTACCCTGTATAAGCTTTATAGAGAGTGAAACGGATTTATTTGGAGTTTGGATGCTATTGGGAGCTGGGTGTCTGGGTGCTGGAGACAGGTGACCTGCTGAGCTGTTTTCAGTGAAGTCTGCAGCTTTGGGGCGTGGTTCAGACCCTGGGTCTGTGTTGCAGCAGGCTAGCATGTCTGGCTCAACAAGGTAGGGTTCTGGAAGTCCCAAGCTGGCAGGGAAAATGGGCTCAGAGGTAATTTCAGCACGTCAGGTGACAGTCCCAAGGGGATCTCTGTGACTGAACCCATCACACCAGTCTTATTAATCTCTCCTCATAAGGAAGCTGTTCCATACCCCTAATCAGTTTTGTTGCCCTTTTCTGAACCTTTTCCAATATATATATATATATATTTGAGATGGGGCGACCACATCTGCACACAGTATCATTACTGGAACACAAAAAATCTGAAGCAGCAAAAACTGTCACAAAACTTTATATGTGCACTTTCTCCCCTGAGAATGGTGCAAACAAGACAAGGCGCTACAGAAGCCGGTTCCCCAGGTTTCTGGCTTTCTCCAATGACACATGGACGCTTCCTACAGCTCACTACATCCTCTGCTGTGTGTTTAATGACCTGCTGGGATTTGGGAATGTGATTATTGCCCAATGTTACTGACATTAAACCCCTTTTGGGCAAGGCAAAAAACACCTCCTTGCATTGGCCGGGAATCGAACCCGGATCAACTGCTTGGAAGGCAGCTATGCTCACCACTATACCACCAATGCAATTGGAAAAAGCAGCTCTCCCAGGTGCCACATGTACTAGCAAAATGATTCATTCCTGCACAGCTAATGAGCAGGATGAGTGGACAGGCAGCAACCTGTCAGCTCTGAGGACAGACAGGTCTCCACAGTGGCTGAAAGATGGGGAGAGGTGTGCTACATCCCAGGGTGAGGTATTGTACGAGTAGGATTTTAGGTTGGTATTTTGTATAATTTAAAATAGAGGATAAAAAATAATCACAATAATAATGGAGCGTGTATTAAATCTATTGGTGTATCATATAATCATATCCCGCCAGCCACCCTTTTTGAATTGCAGAAAGGAATGGCCTAATGGGCCATTTGGTAATGATGCGTCAGCTGGAATCTGGGTCTGGACTGATTTCAAGGCAGTAACAGACCTTTTAAGGTCAACACTTTGTTGTAGGTTTAGCATTTTAAAAGAAGTAAAAGAATTCAAGAATTGTTTTTCCTTTGCATTGCAATTTGATGTTCCTGTTCAAAATGTTGTGTGTAAATCAATCCTGTTTTGTGTGTGAATGAGGAATGGGTGTTAAGAGATAAGTGTGAAGTCCATCGCTGAACCAGATGTTCTAGGGAGGAACCGGAGACAGACAGCTGATAAGTAGGATGGGTGGACAGGCAGCAACCTGTCACCTCTGAGCACAGACAGGTTCCCACCGTGACTGGGGATGGAGCTGCTACATCCCAGGGGGAGGTGTCACCAACCCCACCTCTCCCCTCAGAGAAGGGAAACAAAGATAAATGACCAGAATGACAAACCTTAGCTCCTTTTAAGGTAAATGTTCGTGTTCCTGTTCGTTCCCGCTACCAACAGAGAGGTCCGTTGCTGATTCCAGTCCTGGGGCTCTGCAGGGATACGGGACGATTCAGGCTGTCACTGAGCTGAAGAAGAGAGATGGTTTTAACAGGGACGGCTGCCTGGTCTTAAGTGTGTTTGTCAGCTTCTCTGGGTGTTTGGTACATGGAGGCAGTCCCTGCTCCTGGGTCTGTCCTGTGCAAAATAGCAAAACATTTCTCTGAAAGGAGGGAAAGGAAATGGCCACACCAGGACATACAGGATTCCTCTACGCACAGGGACTCTGACAAGTGATTGATCTCCCCTCCCAATGCACTACATGAACATGCAGCTCTTTAATGGCTCATGCCCATGGGACACAGGACATTTACAACAGTGGAATCATAGGATTGGAAGGGACCTCAGGAAGTCTTCTAGTCCAGTCCCCTGCACTCGTGGCAGGACTAAGTATTATCTATACCATCCCTGACAGGTGGTTGTCTAACCTTTATTAAAAATCTCCAGTGATGATGATTCCACAACCTCCCTGGGCAATTTATTCCAGTGCTTACCCACCCTGACAGTTAGGAACTTTTTCCTAATATCCAACCTAAACCTCCCTTGCTGCAATGTAAGCCCATTGCTTCTTGTCCTATTCTCAGAGGTTTAGAAGAACAATTTTTCTCTCTCCTCCTTGTAACAACCTTTTATGTACTTGAAAACTGTTCTCATGTCCCCTCTCAGTCTTCTCTTCTCCAGACTAAACAAACCCAATATTTTCAATCTTCCCTCATGGCTCATGTTTTCTAGATCTTGAATACTTTTTGTTGCTCTTCTCTGGACTTTCTCCAATTTGTCCACATCCTTCCTGAAAGGCGGTGCCCAGAACTGGACACAATACTCCAGCTGAGGCCTAATCAGCCTATTACTGTCCTGAGACCTCCAGGTGAAGTGGCAATCCAACTGTATGGAAGCAGGAGACATGGGTTCAATTCCCAGCTCTGCCAGTGACTCCCTGGGTGACTTTGAACAAGTCACTGAGTCTGACCGTGCCTCTGTTCTCCATCTGCAGGTACGTCTACATTGGAGCTGGAGGCATCATGCCCAGCTGGAGGAGACATACTGGTGCTAGCTCGGATCAAACTGGAGTGCTAAAAATAGAAGTGTAATGGCATGAGCTCCAGGAGGGGCTAGTCACCTGAGTGCTCATCAAGGGTCTCAGGTGGGATCACACTCAGGATGGCTAGCCCCTTGCACCACTGTGGCTCCATTTCTATTTTTAGCACACTAGCTTGATCAGCGCTAGCACAGGTATGTCTACACAAGCCGGAATTACACCTCCTTTTTCCAGTGTAAACAGACCCCAAATCACGGGGATACTTCCTTTCGTCCGCCCTCTGTAAACTCTTTGTACTCTATATGTACAGCTTCTAGCACAGCGTGCTAGCCTGACTTCACGTGAGGCTTCTAGGCTCTACTGGACTGGTTATTAATAATAATTTATGTGCCACCAAGAAATAAGGGAACCATTGGCTGAAAACCAAGCGTGCAGCACTACAGTAGGCACCTGTCACTTGGAAGTTAACACGGCTTCCAAGCTTTCTGTTTTCTCACATCAGGACATCCAAGGGGACCTCGACAGAACAGCAGAAAAGCCACAATCTGGTGGGCAGAGCTCCTGGTGGCTCTGAAGCCCGGCTGGTGCCGGCGGAGGAGGTGGAGAAGGAAGGAAAAGGGGGGGGGGGGGTTTTCTCGTGGTCTCTCTTCAGTGGCATCTTTTCTCCGCGAGCAGCGGCAGCCCGGGGAATGACTTGGCCACAGCTGAGCCGCCGCTCTGCTCCGGGGGCGAGGGGTGACAATTACAAACTACTGTATTCTGTGATTTACTTTCTAGAATCTAAAGTATATTTAAGTATAATCTAAAGTTCTCCTGTGAAATGCTGGCTGTGCAACCCTTCCATGGCTGGAGCATTCTTGTGTTTTTATTTTAAGTACAAATAAATATGTATAACGAATTTAAAAGTATGTAATTAGTCATTTGGTATGTTGGGTGGCACCCCAATTCCCCTCTGCACCGCCAGCTGGTTGCTTGACCTTGCCTTGAGATAGGGGTTGAGGCAATTTTAAAGTGTGCGCTCCAGTAACACCATGACTACTCTTCTCTGTTCCCGTTGTCCGAACAAACCCATCTGGCTAGGGAGAAGCCACATACAAGGTGTCTTTGTTCACACGTGTTCGGATAAGAGATACGAGTATCAAAAGGTGAAACCCCCAATTCTCTCTCAGGCTGACAAACGAACTTGGATACTAGCAGTGGAAATTTCCGAAATACAGACTGTGAACAGCAAACCCGGTCTCTGTGCCCCCCAGGGGGGTCTTTTCGGTTTTGTTCATTGCATTTCGTCTTGTACATGCGACAGAGAAGGTTTTTTTAAAAGCTGAACCTTCCCGTCCTGGCCTTCCCTGTCCTGGCAAAAAGCTTCCGAGCAGCACTGACTTTGGGAAGTGTTAAATGAGATTAAACGGCTCAGATGAGGTGGCCGAGTGGCTAAGGTGATGGACTGCTAATCCGCAGAGATTTGAATCCCATCCTCATTGGATGGTTACAGTCTCTACCCCTCCTTCCCATAGAACTCTCTTCAGCTTGGTACCCAGCCCTTCCCCCAATGAGCCTTCCTACCCACAAAACCCTTCAGAAAACAACAAACCTCAGGCCTGGATCCGTGTTCCTCTGCTTTGCACACTCCCAACACAAACCAACCTTCTCAGGCAGGGGCAGATCCAGGGGTGGGATGGTTGAATTTGCCCTGCCAGGCTCCAGCTTGACACCTGGGCCAGCCCTGCCTCCTCCAGCCAGGGGGTGTAGTGCCCAGCCAAGCACTGGTGAAACAAGAGGTGAAAGGACCGATTCAGCCGCAGACAAGTAACATTTGCAGCTGCCTCTGAGGGACGTGCCTGTATCCACATTGGTGCTGAACTTTGGTTTGTGGTATTATTACAGGAACACAAAAGAATCTGTAGCAGCAAAACCTGTCACAAAACTTTACATGTGCACTTTCTCCCCTGAGCATGGTGCAAACAAGACAATGAGCTACAGATGCCTGTTGCCCTGGTTTCTGATTTTCTCCAGTAAGACAAGGATGCGTCCTACAGCTCATTGCATAGTCCTGTCCCCTGCAGTGTGTTTAGTGACCTGCTGGGATTTGGGTTATTGAGAATGTGATTATCACACAATGTGACTGACATTAAACCCATTTTGGACAAGGTAAAAAAAACCACACCTTGCATTGGCCAGGAATGGAACCCAGGGCAACTGCTTGGAAGGCAGATAAGCTCACCACTATACCACCAATGCAGCTGACAAAATTATTTTCTCCTGGGTCTCACATGTACTAGGAAAAGGGTTGGATGCTGCCTGGCCACCTGTCAGGCCTTAGGCCTGTTGATAAATGAGCAGAAATCAACATTACTTCCGGGTGGAACTGGAAGCATTTCACACAATGCAACCATGGTGTCTTCAATCTCTTACTTAGCAGCCTAAATTTGCCTTCCAGGACCTCTCTCCTATCCCTCCCTATATCATTCATACCTACATGGACCATGACAACTGGCTCCTCCCAGCACTTTGTTTCACGGGATTTTTCAATGGCCCTTGTTTGCTGTTGGCCCTGTCATCTCTGTGTGAAAGGCTGGATCCCGCACTGCTCTGCAATGCTCCGCTAACTGTCATTAACACATCCCGAATGGCAGTGCCATTATTCGTGAAGCTCCTAACTCAACAGGGTTCACAGTTGCCTGACCTGCTATCTGCCATGGATAGGAGCAACGTTAGATTACTTTTGGCATTCCTGGAAGAGCTGCACGTGGTGCACCATCGCTTTGGGGCTCGTGGAACAAGCACTGAGTGGTGGGATCGTATTGTCATGCAGGTCTGGGATGACGAACAGTGGCTACAGAATTTTTGGAGGAGGAAAGCCACCTTTCTGGAACTGTTTGCGGAGCTCACCCCAGCACTGAGGCGCAAGGACACCCAAATGAGAGCTGCCCTCTCGGTGGAGAAGCACATGGCGATCGCAGTGTGGAAGCTGGTGACTCCAGACGTTTGCCGGTCAGTCGCGAATCAGTTTGGAGTCGGGAAGTGAGCTCCCGGGGTTCGCGGGCTCAGCAGCGTTGCTAGGGCGACGTCAGAACCGGAGCCTCCCCGGCCGCCCCGCGCCAGTAGTCGCTAATGGCTGCGCATGCGCGGCGCCCGCCCAGAGCCGGTGAGAGACTCCATTTCCCAGCAGGCCCCGCGGCCGGAGAAGCAGGGAGGGGGCGCAGGCTGGCGGCCCCCAGCGCGGCCGGCAGCTATGGGGGGAGGGTGGGCACAGCCAGAGGAGCGGGGGGGGCGCGGCTGGAGGAGCAGGGGGGAGCGCAGCATGGCGGCTGGCAGCCGCGGCCGGAGGCGTGAGGGGCGGGGCACGGGGGTGGCACAGCAGGGCCGGAGGAGCCATGGGGGGGAGGGGCGGGGTGGTCAGAGGAGGAGCCAAGGGGGGCGTGGCCAGAGGAGCCAAGGGGGGGCTCCTTTTTTATGTTTGCTCCCCCTCCTCTTAGAAGCTGGCTACGGCACTGCCAGGGCGCAGCGCCCAGGGCAGGGGGAGGGTCTGGGGCTCCCCAGAGTGGCCCAGACGCCCCAGCAGCTCCAGCTTCTGCCCAGGGGGCGGGGCCTCGGGGAAAAGGGAGGAGGAGGGGTGGAGCCTCGGTAAAGGGGGAGGAACGGGGCAGGGCCTTGGGGAAGGGAGGAGTAGGGGCGGGGCCTTGGCGGAAGACAATGAGAAGGGGCGTGGCCTCAGTAAAAGGGGCGGGGCAGGGGCGGGGCGGGGGCCCATGGCAGGGAGGGGGGCGGTTGCTCCCAGTGTTCGCGGGCTCAGCAGCGTTGCTAGGGCGACGTCAGAACCGGACCCTCCCCGGCCGCTCCGCGCCAGTAGTCGCTGAGCGCTGCGCATGCGCGGCGCCGGCCCAGAGCCGGCGGGAGACTCCATTTCCCAGCAGGCCCCGCGCGCCGCCGAGCGGCAGTTTCCGGGCAGGCGCAGCTCGCCCCGAGGAGAGGGGGCGTTTCCCCGCCCCTAGCCCTGCGCGCGCGGCAGAGCCGGGCCCGGGGGCCGACAGCGGGTGAGTGCGGAGCCTCTTCTGCCTCCCGCCGGCACCGCGTGTGGCCGGGCCCCGCCGCTCCCCTCCCCTCCCCTCTAGTGCGCGTGCCCCCGGGACCCCTCTGCTCCCGCCCCGGCCCCCCCCCCCGCGGCCCGAGCCCGTGTCCGTTACCTGCTCTCACCCCCCCCGCCTGTTATCTCCGTCACCGGCCCCGTGCCCCTCCCCCCCCCTGTTATCTCCGTCACCGGCCCCGTGCCCCTCCCCCCACCCCGTTATCTCCGTCACCGGCCCCGTGCCCCTCCCCCCACCCCGTTGTCTCCGTTACCGGCCCCGTGCCCCTCCCCCTACCCCGTTATCTCCGTCACCGGCCCCGTGCCCCTCCCCCCACCCCGTTGTCTCCGTCACCGGCCCCGTGCCCCTCCCCCTCCCCCGTTATCTCCGTCACCGGCCCCGTGCCCCTCCCCCCACCCCGTTATCTCCGTCACCGGCCCCGTGCCCCTCCCCCCCCCCGTTATCTCCGTCACCGGCCCCGTGCCCCTCCCCCCACCCCGTTATCTCCGTTACCGCCCCGTGCCCCTCCCCCCCCGTTATCTCCGTTACCGGCCCCGTGCCCCTCCCCCCACCCCGTTATCTCCGTTACCGCCCCGTGCCCCTCCCCCCCCGTTATCTCCGTTAACAGCAGCGTGTTTGCAGGTGAAGGCGACTCGCCCCACAGTCGCTGCGGGGAAAGAGGCCGAGCGGGAGGCAAGACCAGGTTTCAGGCCCATGCGGAGGGGGAAGAATCGTTCCCCGGAACCGCTGCGGCTGGAGCAGAAGCCACGGGGTTAACTGGCAGCCGGGGCGGGGCAGGTCGGACAGGAGGAAACACGTCCCTACTGTCGGGGGTTCAGCGCTGGGGTAAATTGCTCAGGGAGGTTGTGGAGTCTCCATCATTGGGGATGTTTAAGAGCCGGATGGACAAACACCTCTCAGGGATGGTCTAGATAATACTGAGTCCTGCCTTGAGTGCCAGGGACTGGACTAGACGACCTCTCGAGGTCCCTTCCAGGCCTACGATTCTATGAAAGCCGGGGGCCTCCCGCTCGCTGTCTGGGGTACGGTGTCTCCCAGCTGCTAACAGGACACTGCGCTGGGCCCTGACTGACTTTCCCTGTCCCCAGTGCGGGGTGAGGGGTTTCCTCCCCTCCTGGGGCTGCTCTGTGCATGGCCGGGTCCCTGCTCCCTTAGGCCATGCCCAGAGCAGCCACCGCCTGTATTAAACCCTCACATGCTGACACTGCTTGTGCCAGACAAGTGCCCATAACCCAGCACAGACCGTCCCCATGAGGGGTCTTTCCCCTGGTGCTGAGCTGGGTCCCGGGGGTCGTTATTTGCCAGGGACAGGACATGGGAATTTGTTGAGTCTTTTGGCTCCTCCACCCCTCCCCTCTCCTGTTAAAGCAGCATTGGCCTGGGCCTGTGTGAATGGATGGCACAGGGGCCGGGGGAGGTGACAGAACGTAGCCCTGTGTCCACACCCTACACCTGATTGCAATAATCATTGTACAAATTATGCCTTGTGAGGGACCATTGGAAAACTCATAAATTTGCTGCTCATTATTATTCTGATAAAATATGTCTGGCAACATCCAAACCCCCATCCCTGCCCAAACGGTGGTTGGCAAATCACCCTGAGTCCTTGCCCCAGATGTGGGGAGCAGCGGTGGTGGGGAAGGGGGGATCCCCCATTATATGTTTTAAAGGATTTTGGCTCCTTCCTCCTATACCACATTTCCGGTCTCATCGACTCCAGTGTCTGGATTGACATTGCAATAAAGACACAGCGTGACTCTGGATTAACATGGGGGAGGTGGTGTCATTAGTTACTGTCACTGGGGGCGCTGGCTGTTGTTGACGGAAGGGAGGCTGTTCTCTCTCACTTTCCACTCAAGGTGTCGGGTTTGAGTTTCTTGGGTCACACGCTGCTGCCTCCAGTGTGATCTGGGAACGCTGGGCCGAGCAGCTTCTCTGCCCCAGCAGGGTCTGTGCCATGGAGAGACCTTTGTTAAAGCGCCTTCAGTGCCCAGCCAAGGGGAGAGACTTTCTCCAGCGGCTGGAAGTAGCCCCCTACAGTCGCCCCGGGCTCTGCCAACACCAAATGCTGAGCCAGAGACCTCAGGGAAAGTGCTGGGGTTGGGCAGGGAAGTGACTCTGCACAAATGTCCCGGGAGCCTCGGATTTCACAGCCCCTGGGAATGTGCTCCCTGGTTGTGAATGTCCCTGAGGGATGGCTGGGAGCTGCCTGTACAGCAGTGAAGCGGCTGCCCTCAGCTCCTGCCAGGATCTGCCCAGGGAGCAAACTGGGGGATTCAGGAGTGGAAGAGACTGGGCCCCAGTGGGGTTTGCCCTTTGTGTGTCTGGAGGGTGGAGGTGTCAGGAAGGGAAAGGGGGGAAGACTTGCACTGTGTTGACCTCAGTACGTCGACCATGGCTCAGCGTTGCTTGGGGAAGGGGTGTTACCGTGTTGGCATAATGGACAGTTTACATTGGTGGGAGAGAAATTTAAGTGCAGAGACACGCGCAACTAAGTCAATGCCATGCAGCTTACGTTGACCTAGTGTAGATGAGGTCTTTATAATGTAGAGTAGGCCTGGGAGGCTTTAATCCTGGTGGGAAGACCTACCGCTAATAAAATCACTGTGGGAGAGCCTAGATAGTCACTTGCCACGGAAAAAAGTCGGTGGGGCCTCTGTGTGAAGTGGACAAAAGCCTCTTCTGAAATCTCTCCAATTGTTCTTTTCGCCCCGACAGGCTACAGAATAACGTCCATGTTTTGCTCTGGATCGTCCCACCCTTCCAGAGGAAAGGCAATGGCTGCAGCAGAGTTAGCTGAGGTATGGGATTATCACAGAGCTGGTGGTGGGTTCTGGCTGGAGGGAGATGCGCAGTAAATGTACAGAAATGTTCCTCCTGGAGGTGGAATTGGGCAGGAAATACCCAGGGTGGGGAAGAGGAGGGGACAAACTTGCCAGAATGAATTCGGATTAGGCCCCACATTGAAGGAGCAGACTCCTTGGGTTTGGGTGTGGAACTTCCCCTGTTTGTGGAACAGGAAATAACCCCCTGGCCAGGGCTGCAAAAACTTCCCAGGCTCCTAGTGCTGCAGCCCGAACCAACAGACACACTTCAGCCACTTTGGGGGGAGGGATAGCTCAGTGGTTTGAGCATTGGCCTACTAAACCCAGGGTTGTGAGTTCAATTCTTGAGGGGGCCATTTAGGGATCTGGGGCAAAAAAAATTGCTCCTGCTAGTGAAGGCAGGGGATTGGACTTGAAGGGACTTTGAAATGTTATCCAGTTCTATGAGACAGGTATATCTCCATATATTTTATTTTTTATTTACCACTCTCCCAAACTCTGTGTCATCTGCAAACTTCATCAGTGATATTATATTCTCTTCCAAGTCATTGATAAGCAAGTTAAATAGCAGAGGGCCAATAACCGATCCCTGTGGGACCCCAATAGAAACCCACCCACGTGACCATTTAGAGTTACACTTTGAAATGTATCAGCTGGTTTTGAATCTAGTTCATGTATGTCATGTTAATTTTGTATTGATGTAGTTGTTTAAGTATCATGCTGTACCAGGTCAAATACCTTAGAGAAATCAAAGTATATTACATTAACGCTATTCCTTTATCGACCGAACTTCTGATCTCCTTCAAAAAAAGAAAAAAAAAAAAAATCCAATTAGTTTGTGAGGATCTGTTTTCCCTAAATTGTTGTTGATTGGAATGAATTATATTACCCTCTTTTAATTCTTTATTAATATTCCCCCTCTTCCCCCGCATTATCTTGCCCATCTTCGATGTCAGGCCTGTTATCTTGGTCATCCCTTTTACAATTTTTTTTAAATATAGGGGCAACTTTATTGTTGACTTCCAGTCTTCTGGAGTTTCCGCAGTGTTCCAAGAGCTATTGAAAAACAGCATTAATGGTCCAGAGAGCCCCTCAGCCTGCTTTTTTAAAAACTCTTGAATGGAAGATATCTGGAAGTGCTGATTTTAAAAATGTCTGACGTTAGTAGCTTCTGTTTAACATCCTCATGACTTATTATTTTGATGAAAAGAGTGGTGTTGTCATCATAAACATATCACGACATCATTTGCTTGTTTTCCCCAAATCCAGGAGTGAAATACTCACTGAACATTTTTACTTCTTCTGTATTATTATTGATAATTCTGCCCTTTCTGTCTAGTAATGGACCAATAACGTTGTTAGGATTTTTTTGTTTGTTATTGATATACTAAAAAACAAGAACCCTCCTTCATATTTCCTTAATTCTGCTGGCCAGAGAGTTCTCCATTTGTTTCTTTGCTTTGCCTTATTAATGTTCCACAATTCCAAGCTTCTGACATTTTTTCCTGTCGACTTCCTCTTTCTTCCAGGTGTTTGTTTATATATAATTTTATGGGGGGGAGATATTGGGATTGCCGCCAGGAGGCTGTCCCTGACCCTGCCGGGGACTCCATTTCCTGTATCAGCCTCTGGCTAGTAGGTGTGTGATCAATATGAAGACCCCTGTCCCCACTGGGCAGCGTGAGGGGCTCTCTTTTTCTCCCCTCAACCTGGTGCCTCCTGGCTCCTCAGGGTGGGAGTGGGACTGTGCTACCCTGTTGCTCCCAAGCTTCCATTTTCCTGTTCCTGCTCTCCCAGGAATCCTGGGGTTGTACTAAATTACTAAGTGAGGGGCTCTTGCTCTTTCAGGGGCCGGTGACCTTCGAGGAGGTGGCTGTGTATTTCACCGAGTCAGAGTGGGCTCTGCTGGACCCCGCTCAGAGAGCCCTCTACAGAGATGTCATGCAGGAGAACTATAAGAATCTGACCTTGCTAGGTAAGGAGTCCTGTCCCCTTGGTTATTGGAAGCTGTGGGTTCTCTAAAGAACCTCTGTAATAATAACTCTATACCAGGAGTCGGCAACCTTTCAGAAGTGGTGTGCCGAGTCTTCATTTATTCGCTCTAATTTAAGGTTTCGCGTGCCAGTCATACATTAATGTTTTTAGAAGGTCTCTTTCTCTAAGTCTGTAATATAGAACTGAACTATTGTTGTATGAAAAGTAAACAAGGTTTTAAAAAGGTTTAAGAAGCTTCATTTAAAATTAAATTAAAATGCAGATCTTATCAGTTTAGTGTGATCTTGCCCTTGCTTTTCCTTGCTGATTTTTCCAATGGCACGGATTTGGATACTTTAAGCTGCACACGGGCTTCTGAGTGATCAGTTGTTAACCGGCTTCGATTGGGACAGAGGGCAGATGTCATGTGTGAAAATACTTGTTCACACAGGTATGTGGATCCAAATGCTGAAAGCATTGCAAACGCAATTTTTTTCAAACAGTTACATTTCCCTGGCAGGGACGTCCAGCAGGTCAGAGTTAGAGGCCCCATGAACTCTCTCAGTAGCTTCAAGTGCACTCCACAGATCTCCAAACTTTGATGCCCACAATTCTGAGCTTTTTAACTGAATGAGTTGCATTTTGAAATCTTCAACACCCATCCACTGAAATACAGACGAATCCAAGGTTCTTTCGTTGAACTTTTCAGGTTTAATTAGAAAAGAAAGCATTGGGCCAAATTGCTGGAAATATTGAAATCTGTGAGAAAATTCTGATTCCAGTTCTTGCAGGTATATTCTAATCTCAACATCAAACCATTGCGCTGTTCCACGTGGTGTGATAGTGATGTAAGCAGCAAATCAGAACTTAAAAATATTGTACAGTGGCGCTGGAACAATTTTTAAGGTGGGGGTGCTGCTGCGCCCCCTCTAGCCCCTGTCTGCACCCCTCACTGCCCCAGGCTGGGGCCAGTGGGCCACAGCTGGGGGCAGCTGCAGAGCCCCAAGCAGGTGGCCGGGACCCCAGATGGGCAGCAAAGCCCCCTGGACCGGTGGCCTGGACTTGGGGCCAGCAGCAGGCTGAGAGGGGCCGGAGGCCGGAACCCCAGGCCAGCAGCCCGGGCAGTGTGAGTGCCACTGAAAATCAGTTTGTGTGCTGCCTTTGGCACACGTGCCATAGGTTGCCTACACCTGCTCTATACCTTTACTACTCATACATGTGTAGATTGGTTTCTGTGTCCTGTTCCCCTCCCCCTTTGACTTATGTCCCATCCCAGTATCATTTTTAGACATACACAAATTTTAAATGACCAGTGGCATAACAAATTATTTTTTTAAACAATATATTTCATTTATCCTTATTGGATGCATTAAAGTCCAGCCCCTACCATTTGCTTTCTCTCCGAGGGCTATGACCATTGGATGTGGGAATTTTGGTAATATTTCTGTGATTCCAGTACATACCTCAGTTTCCCTCTGTGCTTGATATAGAATCATAGAATCGCAGGGTTGGAAGGGACCTCAGGAGGCCATCTAGTCCAACCCCCTGCTCAAAGCAGGACCAATTCCCAACTAAATCATCCCAGCCAGGGCTTTGTCAAGCGTCCTGTGCTTCACCACCCTCCTAGTGAAAAAGTTTTTCCTAATATCCAACCTAAACCTCCCCCACTGCAACTTGAGACCATTACTCCTTGTTCTGTCATCTGCTACCACTGAGAACAGTCTAGATCCATCCTCTTTGGAACCCCCTTTCAGGTAGTTGAAAGCAGCTATCAAATCCCCCCTCATTCTTCTCTTCTGCAGACTAAACAATCCCAGTTCCCTCAGCCTCTCCTCATAAGTCATGTGCTCCAGCCCCCTAATTATTTTTGTTGACCTCTGTTGGACTCTTTCCAATTTTTCCACATCCTTCTTGTAGTGTGGGGCCCAAAACTGGACACAGTACTCCAGATGAGGCCTCACCAATGCCGAATAGAGGGGAACAATCACGTCCCTCGATCTGCTGGCAATGCCCCTACTTATTCAGCCCAAAATGGCGTTAGCCTTCTTGGCAACAAGGGCACACTGTTGACTCATATCCAGCTTCTCATCCGCTGTAACTCCTAGGTCCTTTTCTGCAGAACTGCTTCCTAGCCATTCGGCCCCTAGTCTGTAACAGTGAATGGGATTCTTCCGTCCTAAGTGCAGGACTCTGCACTTGTCCTTGTTGAACCTCATCAGATTTCTTTTGGCCCAATCCTCTAATTTGTCTAGGTCCCTCTGTATCCGATCCCTACCCTCCCGTGTATCTACCACTCCTCCCAGTTTAGTGTCATCTGCAAACTTGCTGAGAGTGCAGTCCACACCATCCTCCAGATCATTAATGAAGATATTGAACAAAACTGGCCAAGGACCGACCCTTGGGGCACTCCGCTTGATACCGGCTGCCAACTAAACATGGAGCCCTTGATCACTACCCGTTGAGCCCGACGATCTAGCCAGCTTTCTATCCACTTTATAGTCCATTCATCCAGCCCATACTTCTTTAACCTGCCGGCAAGAATACTGTGGGAGACTGTATCAAAAGCTTTGCCAAAGTCAAGGAATAACACATCCACTACTTTCCCCTCATCCACAGAGCCAGTTATCTCCTCATAGAAGGCAATTAGGTTAGTTTGGCATGACTTCCCCTTGGTGAATCCATGCTGACTGTTCCTGATCCCTTTCCTCTCCTCTAAGTGCTTCAGAATTGATTCCTTGAGGACCTGCTCCATGATTTTTCCAGGGACTGAGTGAGGCTGACTGGCCTGTAGTTCCCCGGATCCTCCTTCTTCCCTTTTTTAAAGATGGGCACTACATTAGCCTTTTTCCAGTCATCCGGGACCTCCCCCGATCGCCATGAGTTTTCAAAGATAATGGCCAATGGCTCTGCAGTCACATCCGCCAACTCCTTTAGCACCCTCGGATGCAGCGCATCAGGCCCCATGGACTTGTGCTCGTCCAGTTTTTCTAAATAGTCCCGGACCACTTCTTTCTCCACAGAGGGCTGGTCACCTACTCCCCATACTGTGCTGTCCAGTGCAGCAGTCTGGGAGCTGACCTTGTTTTTGAAGACAGGCAAAAAAAGCATTGAGTACATTAGCTTTTTCCATATCCTCTATCACTAGGTTGCCTCCCTTAGTCAGTAAGGGGGGGACCCACACTTTCCTTGACTTTCTTCTTGTTGTTAACATACCTGAAGAAACCCTCTTGTTACTCTTAACATCTCTTGCTAACTGCAAGTGTGATTTGACCTTCCTGATTTCACTCCTGCATGCCTGAGCAATTTTTTTATACTCCTCCCTGGTCATTTGTCCAAGCTTCCACTTCTTGTAAGCTTCTCTTTTGCGTTTAAGATCAGCAAGGATTTCTCTGTTAAGCCAAGCTGGTCGCCTACCATATTTACTGTTCTTTCTACACAGCGGGATGTTTTTTTCCTGCAACCTCAATAAGGATTCTTTAAAATACAGCCAGCTCTCCTGGACTCCTTTCCCCCTCATTTATTCTCCCAGGGGATCCTGCCCATCAGTTCCCTGAGGGAGTCAAAGTCTGCTTTTCTGAAGTCCAGGGTCTGTATTCTGTTGCTCTCCTTTCTTCCTTGTGTCAGGATCTTGAACTCAACCATCTTATGGTCACTGCCTCCCAGGTTCCCATCCACTTTTGCTTCCCCTACTAATTCTTCCCGGTTTGTGAGCAGCAGGTCTAGAAGAGCTCTGCCCCTAGTTGGTTCCTCCAGCACTTGCACCAGGAAATTGTCCCCTACACTTTCCAAAAACTTGCTGGATTGTCTGTGCACTGCTGTATTCCTCTCCCAGCAGATATCAGGGTGATTAAAGTCTCCCATGAGAACCAGGGCCTGCGATCTAGTAACTTCTGCTAGTTGCTGGAAGAAAGCCTCGTCCACCTCATCCTCGTGGTCTGGTGGTCTATAGCAGACTCCCACCACGACATCACCCTTGTTGCTCACACTTCTAAACTTAATCCAGAGACTCTCAGGTTTTTCTGCAGTTTCATACAGAGCTCTGAGCAGTCATACTCCTCTCTTACATACAATGCAACTCCCCCACCTTTTCTGCCCTGCCTGTCCTTCCTGAACAGTTTATATCCATCCATGACAGTACTCCAGTCATGTGAGTTATCTCACCAAGTCTCTGTTATTCCAATCACATCATAGTTCCTTGACTGTGCCAGGACTTCCAGTTCTCCCTGCTTGTTTCCCAGGCTTCTTGCATTTGTGTATAGGCACTTAAGATAACTCGCTGATTCTCCCGCTTTCTCAGTCTGAGACAGGAGTCCTTCCCTCTTGCACTCTCCTGCTCGTGCTTCCTCCCGGTATCCCACTTCCCCACTTACCTCAGGGCTTTGGTCTCCTTCCCCCGGTGAACCTAGTTTAAAGCCCTCCTCACTAGGTTAGCCAGCCTGCTTGCGAAGATGCTCTTCCCTCTCTTTGTTAGGTGGAGCCCGTCTCTGCCCAGCACTCCTCCTTCTTGGAACACCATCCCATGGTCGAAGAATCCAAAGCCTTCTCTCCGACACCACCTGCGTAGCCATTTGTTGACTTGCACAATTCGACGGTCTCTACCCAGGCTTTTTCCCTGCACAGGGAGGATGGACGAGAACACCACTTACGCCTCAAACTCCTTTATCCTTCTTCCCAGAGCCACATAGTCTGCTACATAGTCATATGACTATAATCAGAGTATGAAGACCAGGACACATGAGGGGTTTTTGTTACAGAGCTGTCATGGGTTCACACAGAGAGCTCTCTAGGAACTAAAAGCATGTCTGCACTGCAAGCGCTACAGCTGAAAGTGGCCAGCCCAGAATTGTTCCGCAGACCCAGCTGTGTCTAAGTGGGGGCTAGGCTGACCTAACTATGGCAACGTCTGCACTACAGAGTTTCGTCAATGCCGTGTGTGTTGGTTAAAGCAGGTTCTTCTTTGAGGGATGGTCCCTATTGAATTCCACTGAGGCTAATGCGCATGTGCCCTGCTCCCAGAGCCGGAGCTTTTTATAGTAGTAGTGTCTGTGGGGTCACGTGTGCGCCCTTGCGTTGCCTTGTGGTTTTGCCTGCGTCTCCAGTTCCCTCTCACCGCCGCCCGGTCCAAGTCAGAGCTTCTGCTGTCCCCTCGTCCCTGGTGACGCATTTTCTTTCTTTAGTCAGGATGTAACCCGCACAATTTAACGCTCCCACCCCCTCCCCGTCCTTGTGGGTACGCAGGGACAAGAGGCCCAACTTCACCCCTCCCTGGGCTCAGGGCCAATATCCCTTCCTAGTGAACTCAGGGTGCTACAGGTCTGCAGGGCCCTTTCCCAATGAAAGAGCCTTACACAGTAATATCCTTAAACATGTTCATGTATTTATTAGCAACTAATCAACAGAATACACACGCCAAGCATCTAATGCTCACCCCTCCCAGCAAAGACATCTGGACGTCTCCCGGTGGCCAGTCAGGATCTGCTCTCGTCCGGGGCACCGGCTTCTGCGCAATATGGTCATGCAGGGGTAAAAGTCCTGGCACCTTTGATCTTGAGCTGTGTCTCTGAGTTAAGTTCCAACGATCTCGTCTTCTGACCCCCCATTACGTAGTTAAAATGAGGATTTCTCTTATCTATGCTTGAACCAATTATAGCTCTGCAAAAACACTAACCATTCATTTTCACTGTACAGGGGTTCACATGCCTAAGACCACCTATTGCATTAGCTTTTGTGTTTTTCAAAGTTAGTTAAAACTTCTCAAGATCCACTTATCTTTGTGCTTTGTTAGTGGAATACACTGTCAGGGTAGAATTGCTTAACCAGCAGTAGACTGGGACTCTTTCCCTATTTAAAGTACACTTTCTAACTATGTAAAATTTCTTTAGCAACAGCAAAACGTCCTACTTTTTATTATCAGACAAACTGCAGAAACGGAAGGCTAACGTATCCATTCTCTCCCCATTCTCATGACTTTGTGAATATCTGTCTGTCTATCTCCAATTAGTAGGGCTGTAGCTGCAGCTAATACTTTTCTATCTGTCTGCCAAGGCCAAATTCCCCTGAGTCTATAGTTTTGTTTCCAACGTATGGTGGTTGAGCCTAGAAGATGGCTGTGGGTTATGCTAAGTCCATACACCAGACGGCTGTGAGTCATGTCAAATCAAAGCCTCTCATTAGAAGGACTTTGTTGTTTTATGTAGTAGTTTTCTTGTTTCTGAAATTTTCGTAGGATTAAGGACTGGCGATGCCATAATGGCGGTTTCCTGCCAAACAATCCCTAACTCCCCGCCTCGCCCCCAGCAGCCGTGTCTGGGTACTCTCTCTAGTCAGGATTTTCCTGGTTTCAGTAGTGATTTTTCTTGTTCCGCTATTCACAGGATGCAGTTCCCCTCCAAACCCTCCTCCCACCCCTCGCCCCCGTCTCTCCCTCCAGCACTCAGGTCTGGATGCTGGATTATGACTGAGAGGACAGGATTCAAAGTCTGCACTTCCTGTCCTCATTTGTTCTTCATCAATGATGAGCACCAATGCGGTCTGTATTGCTTGGGGGAAGCCCACACCACATCCAGGTGCAGCATCTGTCTCTGTTTCCGTGCCCCCGCGCGCCCACCTCTCACCACCCCCCCCGTCTTAAGAAGCATCTCATGGAAGCCGCCCCGGGCTGGGGTTGAAGGCTGGCCCCGGAACCCCCCACTACATCGGACTGAACAGTCTAAGCATGCACCTCCTACTGTGGAGCTTCAGTCCGGCTCCGCTGGCACCAGTGATACGGACCCCACGCCGGGGCCTAGTCATGAGTCACAGAAACACGCACATAGGCATAGCAGTAAGTCTTCCGCCAGGTCGAAGGAGGATGCCATAGCGTCCATGAGTTCTGGCCAAGGAGAGGCATCCCGCTCCAAGAGCGACAAAAAGCAGCATCACTTGCTGGAGCTGCCAGTTCCAGGTATGGACTCGCACACCCCGGCATGGGCTCCGCCGACATCTGGTAAATCACCAGTTCCGAGACGTTTCCCCTTTCTGGCCCCAGTTCCATCCATAGACCTGGTGCCGTTGACTCCAGGGAGACTCTCAAGTGCTCCCCCCGCCCCCCCGGGCCTCATGAACTGTTCACTCTGGGAAGGATGAAGTTTCCATGTGTCCTGATTCCCTCACCTACTGAGAGGGCCCCATCCCCTGTATCCAACCTGTCAACTCTTTGGCTGTGTTCCTGTGACGCTCCCTACTCCATCAGCACCATCATTGATGCCGAACTTCAGTTCCTCCTCAGAGTCTGAGGGCCTGGACATTACGTATGGTCCGCTGCTTCCATTCTGAAGATGTGACTCTCAGAAGGTCCCGATGGCACCGTGGCAATACCCTCCCTTACCTCAATCCAGGAGCTACTGGTACCTGACTCCCTGGGCACCAGCGCTGCAACAGCAGGATCCAACCAGGTTGGCCATATGGGAGCTTGTGGCCCCAATATTCTCCTTCAGAACAGTCCTGTTCAGCACGGGAATCCTCTCCTGTAGCACAGACCTGTCCTTCGCCAAGTAGGCATTTGAAACCGGGATTGGACGATGCCCCGATCAGCCCGGTCACAATGGTACTGACAGAGTCGGAGGGATTTCTCTCATCATCCCGAGGCAAGGCTGTGTCATTGACTCTCTTCTCTCCCAGACTACTACTGTCAGTTTCAAGAGCTGCTATGAAGGACAGCTCATGCTCTCGAAATACCGTTGGAGGAGGTGCAGCACAAGCGGCACCACCTGCTGGACATTTTGCACGCAGTGGTACTGTTAAGGGGCTTATTCCTTCAACCTCTCACTTCCCTGGTCCTTCTCGCATGAACAGAGAGCAACAATACCCAAAATCCAAAGGTGCAATCAATTCGTTGTTTATTGGGGTGAACTTCCAGCAGGCACGATTCCAGTTTCCTTCCTCAGTGTCCCCCTTCCCAGCTCTGACACCACAGAGCCATCCCTGTTCCCATTCCCCCCTTAGCAAAACATGATTCCAATTTCCCCACCCCCATTCCCTGTTCCCATTCCCCCCCTTACTTCCTGATTGACTGCAGACTATATAGTAAAACTTGAGTTCTGCTTAGCTATATCTTAACCAATCAATCCTAACATACTGTAACATGGTTATTTAACCAATTATACCAATTTAACCAGTTATTTAACCACCACCTTAATTGGTTTACACCCAACAAAATTAATTATACAGCAGACAGAAACAATCATAGAACCAGACAGAGATTATACAAACAATAGGGAAGTGGAGACTACAGTGATAGAACAATACAGAAATGAGTGTTTCACATCCCAGCTATTAATAAGTAAGTTCTTGCCAGACAGGATGCTATCAAAGTAAGTTTCCTTTTACATCTTCTAGGCTCTTCCCTTTCTCTGGAGGTGATAGGAATATCAGGATAGGATTGTATTCCTAACAGCCCAATAGCACCTTATTTCAATGTGACTAGTTTGGAATGTGAGGATGTGACCATACACTTCCCAGTTTATGGCTGGCCTCTGCTGCTTAGACGAAGAACCAGGCCTCAGACTGTCACAGTAAGAGAAGGCCCTTACACAGACAGACAGACTGATTTTGATTCTTCTTTTATACCTCTGTAACTAGCTAAGTGATAAGAATACACCTAAAGTCTCAAAGACAGGCCAGAATATCTATATCCTAACACTCCATCCCTTTATTTTGCTTTTGGGATCCTCCTGCCCAGGTATCCCTGGAAAAGCATAGGACATATGGTGACACATTTCCTGATAGGGCCAGGCATCAAGGTGGAAGGTGTGATATTCCACTTGTCGCACTGCCCCTTGTGTAGTACAGTGCCCTGCACCTTCTCTCGTACGGGCATACCACACCTATTCCAATTAGTGTTCCCATTATACTCCAATTAGACTTCCCATTATAGTGGGCCCGAGAAGGTTGGGTCCGGGTTGTCTTGCACACTGCGGGGTGGGGAGGGCTTACTACATTACTTGTAGGTTATCTCCATATGCAGTGTAACACAAGTAGAGTTAACAATCCACAGCAACACTGAGAGTCCTGACCACTGCACTATGGTCCAACATCCGAGCCACCACCTTCGACAGGGTCAAGATCTTAATGTGTCCATTTGCTGGCAGTTGCAACAAGCTGCCCCTGCAGGTTTTGCGTGCTTTTGTCCACATCATAAGTCTATTGAATGTCCACAGAAAAATGGGTTATTGTCCAAACAAACTTAACCACTTGGTATGGAATCAGGCAGTATGCCCTGGTTCAATTATTCACAGCAATAAGATTTACAGATCCATTTGTGCACCAAAGTCCAGATAGCAGAGTGTAGATGTGTGTAATTTGGTTAGGGGCTAGTGTAATTGTGTCCCCTAGTAATATGTACATTTCCAGAAAAACACCTCATACGCAGTACACCCAATTGTCCACCCCTTGCCATAGGCCATTGATCCTGCTCCTCCATAGTCATAGGAGAGGGGCACATCCAAACATCTTTAATTTACATTATTTTACACACCCCTCCATTGATTCCCAGTGAGCTCCTCCCCTTCTCGTTATTTCCATAGGGCTTGTGGGGCCCACCTTATTTGCTGTTCTATTTCCAGGCACCATGGTAGCTATTACACAGGTGCTATGCTGTCAGTTTCAAGAGCTGCAAAGAAGGACAGCTCATGCTCTCGAAATACTGTTGGAGGAGGTGCAGCACAGGCAGCACCACCTGCTGGACATTTTGCACGTGTTGGTACTGGCCAGGGTGGGCCTATTCAACCAGGACACACTCCAATAGGCACGTACTGTGTGCCATCTCCTGCCCATGTGCACCCCCACCCCAAAAGAGGCAGAAAAGAGGTACAGTGTCCTCCCCCTGTCCACCCCAACGGTTCCAAGTTTCTATTCTCTCATCCTCTGCCCAGTTCCCTGGTGATTCAGGCTGCTATGGAGTGAGCTAAACAACAGCACCCACGCTCCACCCCAGCTGACAAGGAGGGCAAGAGACTGGACCTTATGGCTTGAAAGGTTTTCTTCTCGGATGGCCTCCAGTTCTGGATCTCGAACTGTCTGGCAGTGATGGCCAAGTACGACTTCTTACAGTATGGACATATGGCAAATGAGCTACCTCAACAGGATCATGCCAATTCCTATCAAGTCTAGAGGAAGGCAAGTTGGTCGCAAAGTCGATACTTCAGGCTGTGGTTGATTCAGCAGACACATCCTTGTGCATTTTGGTAACTGCCGTCGTCATGAGGAGGGAATCCTGGTTTCCCTAGAGAAGTGCAGAACACGATCGAAGATCTCCTTTTTGATGAATCACACCTCTTCAATCAAAAGACGGATGACTCCTTGCACTCGCTGAAAGATTCCAGAGCCACTCTGCGATCCTTAGGCATATATACATCTGCACCAAAGCAAACGTTTTATCACCTGCTGTCTTCTCCCAGTGTTACAGAAGCCCCAGTTTTACCACCAACAGGCCTATGAACCTCCTCAGAAACATCCTATAGTCCACAGAGCCCATCCACCTGTTCTGACAGTGCAGTCCTCCGCACAACACCGTCTGCGTGTAAGCTATATTTCTGAATGCAAGTAGAGAGCCGTCTCACTTTGCCTGCATCCCAAATCACATGCTTTAAATGAGGAACAGCAGCTTCACTTCCTTGATGTACGTAGGTCCCTGGTCTTTTACCTACAAAGGACAAAGCCATTCCTGAAATCTCCCTGGCTATTTGTTGCCATAGCGAAGAGAATTAAAGGGCAGGCCATATCCACCCAGAGAATCTCGAAGTGGGTCTGAGGGTGAATTGAGCTCTGCTATCAATTATCAGGATGGTCCCAACCAGGTGGGATATGGGCCTATTCCACGAGAGTGCCAGCATCGACTACTGCCGGGCTCCATGACGTGACCCTTACGGACATATATGAGGCGGCCACGTGGAGTTGGCTATGCATCTTTTCTTCTCCTTATGCTGCAGAGTGTAATTCTGTGGCAGACAGCTCATTCGGTGCAAAGATGCTCCACTTCACAGTTCCGTCGTCTTCCTCTAACCCTCTGCCTATCTAGGTACTGCTCCTTACTCACCCTCGGTGGAATACAATAGGGACCATCACTCCAAGAAGAAAAGGAGCCTCCTCTAGTACGTTACTACCCTGCTCCGGAAGTGCTGATCTTTGTAGGGAGTATGATAGAGGTATATAAAATCATGAGTGGTGTGGAGAAAGTGAATAAGGAAAAGTTATTTACTTATTCTCATAATATAAGAACTAGGGGCCACCAAATGAAATTAATGGGCAGCAGGTTTAAAACAAATAACAGGAAGTTCTTCTTCACACAGCGCACAGTCAACCTGTGGAACTCCTTGCCTGAGGAGGTTGTGAAGGCTAGGACTATAACAGGGTTTAAAAGAGAACTGGATAAATTCATGGAGGTTAAGTCCATTAATGACTATTAGCCAGGATGGGTAAGGAATGGTGTCCCTAGCCTGTGTCTGTCAGAGGGTGGAGATGGACGGCAGGAGAGAGATCACTTGATCATTACCTGTTAGGTTCACTCCCTCTAGGGCACCTGGCATTGGCACTGTTGGTAGACAGGATACTGGGCTAGATGGACCTTTGGTCTGACCCAGTACGGCTGCTCTTTTGTTCTTATGGTAGGTTGTTTGTCAGCGGCCCAGGCTGGGAGCTACAACAGCAAAGCATTGTGAGGAACCCAGGATTACAGGGCAGGTGGTGACACAACCTTTCGGGGGTCTGGATTCCACTCCCAGAATGTGACACAAGTATCCATCAAATTCAGTTGATCTCATTTGTTTTCTGTTACTTGTGCAGGGTTTCCAGTTTCCAAACCTCATGTGATCTCCTGGCTGGAGCAAGGGGAGGAACCATGGGTCCCAGACCTCCAGGAATCTGAGGAAAGAGAGACCCTGAGAGATGCCTGCACAGGTGAGGAATCAGTTAAACCAACTCAAAATCTGTCCCTGAATTAAGGAAATATTTGGGATTCCTACAAAGCCCTTGTGAGCTTTCTGAGTTCAGGATTGTCCTCAGGAGGTGCGGCATCCTCATGGCAGACTTCACTTATGGCTTCCTACCTGTCCTGACTCTCGCCTGATATTAGCTCCCTCCCCAGTCTGCTTTTTCCCTGAGTGTTTAGTTGAAATTTAGACCCAGAGTTGTTCCCCTCGTCTCTCTCATTTGGGGAAAGGTTTGGGGGAAATTCAGCTTTCTTTGTTTGATCTCTCCGTCACTTACTTTTGTTTGTTCCCCCCTTTCTGCCATTCCTCTCTCTGAGGTTCCCTTTTTCTCTGGCAAAGGGAGTGACCTGTGTCTGGTTTCTCTCTCTATCCTAGCAGATGATGGGATGGCGAATGAGGTGGAGAATCCTCAACGAGACGATGCTGAGCAAGTAGAAGCACATGGGACATTCTCAGAAAGATCCAAAGGGAATGTTTCCTGGAATTGTCCACAGGCAAACAACTGTGAGAGTCAGCACAGACCAGGGGAAAAGTTCAGTAGAGGTTCAGACCTTATTAGACATGAGAGAATGAACACAGGAGAAACACCCTACATCTGCCTGGAGTGTGGGAAAACCTTCAAACATAACAATGCCTTTATCATACATCAGAGAATCCACACTGGAGAGAGACCATACACATGCCCCGAGTGTGGGAAAAGCTTCAGTCGCAGCTCAAACCTTACCACACATCACAGAATCCACACAGGGGAGAAACCCCACACTTGTCATGAGTGTGGGAAAGGCTTCGGTCGGAGCTCAGAGCTTATGTTACATAGGAGAATCCACACAGGAGAAAGACCCTACACTTGCTGTGAGTGCGGGAAAAGCTTCATTCGGAGCTCAGAGCTTAATAAGCACCAGAGAATCCACACTGGAGAGAGACCCTTCAGATGTACTGAGTGCGGGAAAGTCTTCAATAATAGGTCTCAGCTTGTCACACATCGGCGAAACCACACAGGAGAGAGACCCTACTCATGCCTTGAGTGTGGGAAAGGCTTCACTTCTAGCTCACATCTTGTCTCGCATCAGCGAATCCACACAGGGGAGAGACCCTATTCATGCCCTGAGTGTGGGAAAAGCTTCATTTCTAACTCACAGCTGGTCTCACATCGGAAAATCCACACAGGAGAGAGATCCTATTCATGCCCTGAGTGTGGGAAAAGCTTCAGTCATAGTTCACAGCTTATCACACATAAGAGAACCCACACAGGAGAGAAACCATACACATGTCCTGAGTGTGGGAAAAGCTTCAGTCAGAGCTCTGCCCTTGTCACACATCAGAGAATCCACACAGGTGAGAAACCCTACACGTGCCTTGAGTGCGGGAAAAGCTTCAACCGGAACTCATTGCTGATCATGCATCAGAGAATCCACACAGGTGAGAGACCCTACACGTGCCTTGAGTGTGGGAAAAGCTTCATTCGGAGCTCATTGCTGATCATACATCAGAGAATTCACACTGAGGAGAGACCTTACAGATGCCCTGAGTGCGGGAAAGCCTTCATTTGTAGCTATCAGCTTGTCTCACATCGGAGAATCCACACAGGAGAGAAACCCTACTCATGCCCTGAGTGTGGGAAAAGCTTCACTGATAGATCACAGATGATCAAACATAAGAGAAGACACACAGGGGAGTCCCCCTACACATGCCCTGAGTGTGGGAAAAACTTCAGTTCACACTCACACCTTAACGCACATAAGACAATTCACACAGGAGAGAGACCCTACACATGTTCTGAGTGCGGGAAAAGTTTCCGTCAGAGATCAAACCTTATCGAACATCAGAGAATCCACACAGGGGAGACGCCCTATAGCTGCCCTGAGTGTGGGAAAAGCTTCCGTCGGAACTCAGAGCTCATCATACATCAGAGAAACCACACAGGAGAGACGCCCTACACATGCTCTGAATGCGGGAAAAGCTTCAATCAGAGAGCAAACCTTATCACACATCAGAGAAACCACACAGGAGAGAGACCCTACACATGCTCTGAGTGTGGGAAAAGCTTCATTCGGAAAGGAAACCTTATCACACATCAGAGAAACCACACAGGAGAGAGACCCTACTCATGCTCTGAGTGTGGGAAAAGCTTCAACCAGAGAGCAAACCTTATCACACATCAGAGAAACCACACAGGAGAGAGACCCTACACATGCTCTGAGTGTGGGAAAAGCTTCATTCGGAAAGGAAACCTTATCACACATCAGAGAAACCACACAGGAGAGAGACCCTTCAGATGCCCTCAGTGCGGTAAAGGCTTCACTTCTAGCTCACGGCTTGTCTCACATCAAAAAATCCACACAGGAGAGAATCCTTAGTCGTGCCCTGTATGTGGGAAAGGCTTCAGTCATAGTTCATGGATCATCACACATCAGAGAATCCACACAGGAGAATAACACTATACTTGTATTCAGGAGGGCTGCCCAAAGATTTTTTGTTTTGGATTTTGTTTTGGTAATACGTTGGCTAATTCCTACATATTGGTCTTTAAGGTCAATTGCACCATTTCCTTTACTGTAGTCTCTCAGCTCCCTTCTGGTGAGTTGCCACCTTCTATCTTTTGCAGCTCACCTTACTTTGGGGTGAATCCTGTGAACATTTCTATCAACTCCTTTGTCTTATGAGTTATGGGAATGTGTGTCCCTCTTGACAGAAATGTCCATCAATCCGAGTTGGGAGAGAGAGGGTTGACCTCATCTAGCTACAGTGAGATAAAAACTATATGTGCCTTGTGTCCACCAGAACTCTACATTGAGTAGACCATGTCTACACTACCACTTATGTTGGCAAAACTTACGTCGCTCAGGGGTGTGAAAAAAACCCACTCCTGAGTAACACAAGTTTTGCCGGCATAATTGGCAGTGTGCACAGCGCTATGTCAGTGGGAGAGCTTCTCCCGCCCACATAGCTACCACCACTCAATGGGAGTAGTTTAATTATGTTGACGGGAGAGCTCTCGCCCACCACCATAGAGCGACTTCACAAGAGATGTTACACCAGCGCAGCTGCATCACTACAGCTGTGCCACTGTAAGGTCTCTAATGTAGACACAGCCTAAATTGCTCAAATTAGCTATCTTGGTGTAAAAACACAACTATCTTTTCAGGGCAGACATAACCCAGGTGCAGTGGTGTGGTTAGCTTTCCCCTTGTGCTGACCTGATCTCCATCACCCTTCCTAGTCCTGATAAACCCTGAGCATCACATTGCAAAGTGAATGTTAGTCACCAGATTTCCTGGTTGGGCGAGAGTCTCATTCCCAGGTTTTCTGACATTACTTGTGGTTGTTCTGAAGAGGAGGTAGTTTTTCTACCAGTTTTCTGATTTAGAATATAATGAGATGTAATTAAAAGGCAGGAGGAAAGGTAGAAAAAAAGTATCATTTCAGCCTTTCCAGATGGAAAGATTGGCTGATTTGCCCTATTATGATGATGCTAAAACCTTTGTAACTAACATGATGTGATGTTATTGACATAAACTGGGACCATATAGATCATTGTTGCAACCAAGGTCCTGTAGTGGCACCCAAATCTTATATAAAGGTGGTCAAATGGGGTGTCTAAGACAAGGTTATGGTTTACTGGTATGATTATGCTGTCTATATGTGTGTATCAGTTTTGTAGTCGAAGTTATGAATATTGGCTCTATACTGTCTGTATGGCAAATTTATGCTATGCTTCTGGGTGATATCCCAGACAAGCTGGGATTAGCTCTGCCTAGCCTGCTTGATGGCCCATTAAGGAGCATCAGCTATACAATGGACCCATTGAGAGAAGGCAAATATGCCTTCAGACTCAGCAAAGTATGCAGGGACTGGCCCATGTGACTCCAGGCTCCATCTTGCTGTAATTTTCCACAATAAGAACAAAGCGGTGTTCTTACACCTGGAAAAGACTATATAAGTCTGATGCCTCATCTCCATTTTGTCTTCAATCCTGCTTCATACCTCTGGAGGAACTTTGCTACAAGCTGAAGCTTTGAACAAAGGACCGAGGACCCATCCCAGCGGGGGATGTATTCCAGAGACTTGATTTGAACCTGCAGTTTATTCTATCGCTGCTGCAAGCCTGAACCAAGAACTTTGTTGTTGTTGTATGTAATTGATTCCATTTAACCAATTCTAACTCTCATCTCTATCTTTTTCCTTTTATGGATAAACCTTTAGATTTTAGATTCTAAAGGATTGGCAACAGCGTGATTTGTGGGTAAGATCTGATTTGTATATTGACCTGGGTCTGGGGCTTGGTCCTTTGGGATCAGGAGAACCTTTTTCTTTTACTGGGGTCTTGGTTTTCATAATCATTTGTCCCCGTAACAAGTGGCACTGGTGGTAATACTGGGAAACTGGAGTGTCTAAGGAGATTGCTTGTGAGACTTGCAGTTAGCCAGTGGGGTGAGACCGAAGTCCTCTTAGTCTGGCTGGTTTGGTTTGCCTTAGAGGTGGAAAAACCCCCAGCCTTGGGCTGTAACTGCCCTGTTTGAGCAATTTGTCCTGAGTTGGCACTCTCAGTTGGGTTCTGCCAGAACCGCATCATCACACATGACTGAATTGTAATGAGGTGGTGCTGAGTGAAGAAGGTTTGAATGGACCAGAGGACAGCGTAATAGGAAAATCGGTTCTAATTTGGCATCATGAGATGTAAGATGCTCTGGAATTTCATTTTATATGATATTGAAACTGTCTTATTCGCTTGTGTGTTGTGGGTTTTTCTCTTTCCTGAGGGCTTTTGATAACATAACTGGATATTAGTTTTTTGTGATAGGGTGAAGTTCAGGTTTTTGGTGGATTTTGAGACAAATGACCATTTACTTAAAACAATTTCTTTTTGTGCGTGTCTTTTTTCCACTCCTCCATTATGGCATGGAGAAAGTTCAAGAGCAGTTCAGTCATCAGGAATGAATACTCAAAGATATTGGATGTGCTACCAGAGAGAGAGTAGCATTTTAAAATTGTACATCTAACTATGGAACGAAATTGAATAACACTGTGATCATATAGCCCTGGTCTACACTACAAGTTTAGGTCGAATTTAGCAGCGTTAGATCGATTTTAACCCTGCACCCGTCCACACGACGAAGCCATCTTTTTTGACTTAAGGGCTCGTAAAATCGATTTCTGTACTCCTCCGACGAAGGGATTAGCGCTGAAATCGACCTTGCCGGGTTGAATTTAGGGTAGTGTGGTTGCAATTCGAAGGTATTGGCCTCAGGGAGCTATCCCAGAGTGCTTCATTGTGACCGTTCTGGACAGCGCTCTCAACTCAGATGCACTAGCCAGGTAGACAGGAAAAGGCCCGCAAACTTTTGAATCTCATTTCCTGTTTGGCCAGCGTGGCAAGCTGCAGGTGAGTGCAGATCTCATCCATGATGGAGTCCCAGAATTGCAAAAGAGCTCCAGCATGGACAGAACGGGAGGTATGGGATCTGATTGCTGTATGGGGAGACGAATCCGTGCTATCAGAACTCCGTTCCAAAAGACGAAATGCCCAAACATTTGAAAAAATCTCCAAGAGCATGAAGGACAGAGGCTATAACAGGGCCCCTCAGCAGTGCCGCATGAAACTTAAGGAGCTCAGGCAAGCCTACCAAAAAACCAGAGAGGCAAACGGCTGCTTGGGGTCAGAGCCCCAGACATGCCGCTTCTATGATGAGCTGCATGCCATTCTAGGGGGTGCAGCCACCACTACCCCACTCCTGTGCTTTGACTCTGTCAATGGATTATCACGCAACAGGGATGCACATTTTGGGGTCGAGGAAGAGGAGGAGGTTCAAGCAAGCAGAGAAACCATTTTCCCCGAGAGCCAGGAACTGTTTCTCACCCTGGATCTAGTACCCCCTGTACCCACCCAAGGCGGGCTCCCGGACCTGCCAGGCAGAGAAGGGACCTCTGGTGAGTGTACCTTTGTAAATATAATACATGGTTTAAAAGCAAACATGTTTATTGATTAATTTGCCCTGAAGATTGTTGGCAATTTAGGATGCATTCGCGGCCAGGACAGCTACTGGAAAAGTCTGTTAACGTGTCTGGGGATGGAGCGGAAATCCTCCAGGGACATCTCCATGAAGCTATCCTGGATGGTCACTCCTCATGATCACCTGGTTGAAATAGGGTAATTTTATTAAGGGGACATTTAGAGGTGGCCGTTAGCCACGCGGTGGGGGGAGGGTTGAAGCGATCATCCCAGAGAATTGTGTGTGTGTGGGGGGGGGGGGGGTTAGTTGGGTTTGTGCTGCACGTTAACCCGAAAACCGCAGCCCCTCCTTTTAAATTGCCAACCCATTGTTCTCTAAAATGTCTTTTTAAACTACTACTCTCTCTTTTTTCCCCTCCCGCAGCTGCAAATGTTTCAACGCTGCCCCTATCATCTCCGTCCCAGAGGCTAGCGAAGATTACAAGGTGAAAAAAACGCACTCGCGATTAAATGTTCTCTGAGCTCATTCAGTCCTCCCACACTGAAAGATCCCAGCAGAATGCGTGGAGGCAAGCAATGTCAGAGTCTAGGAAAGCACAATATGAACGCGAGGATAGGTGGCGGGTTGAAGGTGATAGGGGGTGTCAGCTTGCTGACAGAAGGCAGGAGGCAATGCTGAGGCTACTGGAGGATCAAACTGATATGCTCCGGGATGGTTGAGCTGCAGGAAAGGCAGGAGCACAGACCGCCGCTTCAGCCCCTGTGTAACCAACCGCCCTCCTCCCCAAGTTCCATAGCCTCCTCACCCAGACGCCCAAGAACGTGGTGGGGGCGCCTCTGGGCACCCAAGCACTCCACCCCAAAGGACTGCACAAGCAACAGAAAGCTGGCATTCAATAAGTTTTAAAGTGCAGTGTGGCCTTGTCCTTCTCTCCTCCCCAACCCGGGCTACCTTGGCAGTTATACCCCCTATTTGTGTGATGAATTAATAAACAATGCATGAATTTGAAACAACAATGACTTTATTGCCTCTGCAAGCGGTGATCGAAGCGGGGAGGGGAGGGCGGTTGGCTTACAGGGAAGTAGAGCGAACCAAGGGAGCGGGTTTTCATCAAGGAAACAAACAGAACTTTCACACCGTAGTCTGGCCAGTCATGAAACTGGTTTTCAAAGCTTCTCTGATGTGCACCGCACCCTCCTGTACTCTTGTAACCGCACTGGTGTCTGGCTGCATGTAATCAGCTGCCAGACGATTTGCCTCAACCTCCCACCCCGCCATAAACGTCTCCCCCTTACACTCACAGATATTGTGGAGCGCACAGCAAGCAGTAATAACAATGGGAATATTGTTTTTGCTGAGGTCTAACCGAGTCAGTAAACTGCACCAGCACGCTTTTAAACATCCAAATGCACATTCTACCACCATTCTGCCCTTGCTCAGCCTATAGTTGAACAGCTCCTGACTACTGTTCAGGCTGCCTGTGTATGGCTTCATGAGCCATGGGAGCAAGGGGTAGGCTGGGTCCCCAAGGATAACGATAGGCATTTCAACATCCCCAACCGTTATTTTCTGGTCTGGGAAGAAAGTCCCTTGCTGCAAATGTTAAAACAGACCAGAGTTCCTGAAGATGCGAGCGTCATGTATCTTTCCCAGCCATCCCACGTTGATGTTGGTGAAATGTCCCTTGTGATCCACCAATGCTTGCAGCACCATTGAAAAGTACCCCTTTCAGTTTATGTACTTGCTGCCTTGGTGGTCTGGTGCCAAGATAGGGTTATGCGTTCCGTCTACCATCCCACCACAGTTAGGGAGTCCCATTGCAGCAAAGCCATCCACTATGACCTGCACATTTCCCAGAGTCACTACCCTTGATAGCAGCAGCTCAGTGATTGCGTTGGCTGCTTGCATCACAGCAGCCCCCACAGTAGATTTGCCCACTCCAAATTGATTCCCGACTGACCGGTAGCTGTCTGGAGTTGCAAGCTTCCACAGAGCTATCACCACTCGCTTGTGAACTGTGAGGGCTGCTCTCATCTTGGTATTCTTGTGCTTCAGGGCAGGAGAAAGCAAGTCACAAAGTTCCGTGAAAGTGCTCTTACGCATCCCAGACCTGCAAAACTCTGCAGTCCCACCAGTCTGTTCTTGTTTCCCGGGTCCAGAATTGGCGTTCCACGGCATGAACCTGCCCCATTACCACCATGATGTCCAAATTGCCGGGGCCCGTACTTTGAGAGAAATCTGTGTCCATGTCCTCATCACTCTCGTCACCACGCTGCCGTCGCCTCCTCACCTGCTTTTGCATTTTCTGGTTCTGCATATACTGCTGGATAATGCGTGTGGTGTTTAAAACGCTCATAACTGCCGCGGTGATCTGAGTGGGCTCCATGCTTGCGGTGTTATGGTGTCTGCAGGAGAGCAGAGTGGCAGCAGAAGCGGCGGATGGATGACGAAGCTGACAGCAATATGGCGCCAGCACGGAAAAAGGCATGAAACTATTGTCGGCCATTGCTTTCATGGAGGGAGGGAGGAGCAAGGGGTGGTCTGGCAGCAGACGGTGCAGTACCATTGCTAGCCGTCGTCATTGTCTCCTGCTCGCCAGCAGACAGTGCAGTATGACTGTAGCCGTCATTGTTTCCAGGCAGACTGAATCTCCATGAGACGAAACTTAAGAGAATGACCTGGAGTCACTCCCATTTATGTCCAGGCGCCCCAACAGACCTCACCGAAGTCGGCCAAGAGCACTCAGGAGACAACGACAATGACGACGGCTACCAGTCGTATTTCACCTTCTGCTGCCTCAAGGCAATAAGCTGCTGCTGTGTAGCAATGCAGTCCCGCGTCTGCCAGCACCCAGGACACGTACGGTGACGGTGAGCTGAGTGGGCTCCATGCTTGCCCTGGTATGGCGTCTGCACGGGTAACACAGGAAAAAAGCCGCAAAAGGATTGTCTGCCATTGCTTTCACCGAGGGAAAGGGGGGCTGACGACATGTACCCAGAACCACCCGTGACAATGTTTTTGCCCCATCAGGCATTGGGATCTCAACCCAGAATTCCAATGGGCGGCAGAGACTGCGGGAACTGTGGGATAGCTACCCAGAGTGCAACGCTCCGGAAGTCGACACTTCCCTCGGTACTGTGGACGCACTCCACCGACTTAATGATCTTAAGTGGGGACACACACAATTGACTGTATAAAATCGATTTCTAAAAAATCAACTTCTATAAATTTGACCTAATTTCGTAGTGTAGACATACCAATAGTTTGGGTCAATATTGTCTCAGATGATTCAAGGAGAATATTCCACAGTACATGACTCGGAACTAAGTAAAATGCTCATGTATTTGGTCTCAAGGCAGTTGTGGCCCAGGCCTACCAGTAGGTTACTTCTGAAGAGCTCTCTTTCGTAATCAAGCAATAGCAAGCCATGCTCACCTGGGAAGCCAGCAAGCAGGAAATTGAATTTAAAATTCCCAGGGCTTGCAACGGGTTGGGTGGGTTGGCTACAAGGCAGTGGAGTTTAAACCGCTGACCAGAGCGGCAGCATGGGAATTGTGAGACACTTTCTAGAGGCCAATAAAATCAAAAATATAGGGTGTGTTTACACTGGCTGTTTGTCAACAATAAAGGGAGGGGAAAAGACAAAAGTCTCCCCTGGGGTGGAAGATTTTGTCACCAAAACTGGGTGGTTTTTTTTGAGAAAAGTTCAATTGCAGTGTGTACGCTATCGCTGTTTTCTCATCAAAAGGCAGTTTTTGGCAGCATTTTAAAAAATTTAAAAATAAGCCTTTGACAGCCAGAGAATAACAGAGTTCTCACTCTTTTTGGCTGGGTACAGCAAAGTCAGATATTTTATTCTCTCAAGCAGCTGCGTAAAGGGAGAGAGTGCACTAGGACACAGGGTCTCCCCTTCCTAGGCAGGTCTCTCCACAGGTAAACACTTACAGCAAGCATTTATACCTTTTGCTACAGACAATAATAAGCAACAGCTGCATTTTGTTTATACATAGGTCATTCTGATATCTTGTTTTTCTCACTTATGTAGACTCTTAGTCTACATTCCATATTGTCTGCACATTATCTACACAAGGTCGCAACAACTTCTCACACAGTTCTTTCCCATTCTCCTCACACAATCCTCGCTTCTACAAATCTCACATTATTAGGATTTCAGTTAGCCTGACTCTTGCTAACAAAGACTGTTTGCATTTGAAATTCCCTTCCAATTCCTGTCAGGCCTTGCTCTGCTTCCACAACAGGAATGAATGACATGGGATGGATCACTCGCTAATTGACCCGTTTATTCCCCTTGAAGCATCTGACATTGGCCACTGTCAGAAGACAGGATACTGGACTAGATGGACCATTGGTCTAACCCAATATGGCCATTCTTATGTTTCTGTCCCCTGCCTCCCCCCGAGTAGTTTATGAAAGGTGACTAATCCTGTAAAGTTTAGTTGATGTAATTTACCCTCTTTGGACTAAGGAGTTCTAAAGCAAAACCTCACTCAAAAGGGGCTGGTGTATGGCAGTATGTAGGAGAAATAGTGTATATCAAAATAAAGACCTAGTATAGATTTTAATTATTTCTATTTCAAATGGAATTTTTTGATAAGCTTTTAAAATAATGTTTCTGTTGAGGAATAAATTCCGTAAGGAGATAAGTTGTGTAACCTTTTACCCAGTTATACTGTAACAGCCGCTGAGTTCCCCAGTTCTCGTGTTTGCAAACACGAGGTCCCATCTGGCAGGAGGTGTCTTACTTTAAAATGGTGATTGGGTACAAGATAGCAGCTTTTCTGTTTTTTTAAGTTTTGTTCTTTTGTTTTTTCATGGGTGCCAAGGCCCTTTTCAGTTTGAGGAGGCCAGCTATTAGAACACGTCCATTTAACCCTCAGATTAGGCTATGGAAACTTCTTCAGAACTTTTGTTTTTCATTTTTGATATCTTTGAGGTCCTCACATCCATGCTGCTTGTGGTTTGCTACAATGAATACTTTAAGAAAACTTCTAGGTGAAGTGAAAGTTTAACAAAGCGACTTTGGTTCAGTGTGTTCCTTGCTTCAACTCAGGACACATTGTCTATTTCCAAGGAATTTTCACACCTGATTTGCCTGGAAACCTCAGGGAATCACTGTAAAGTGGGGTAAGCTGGAATCATCAATTGTAAAGATCAAGATAAAGATGGAAGTCCTTCACCTTTGAGGTCAACGAGCTGTCTAACAGAGACTGATGTACCATGACCCCAAGACTGATCCCCTCTGGGGAAGGAAGTCACATCATCAACTGGCTATGACAGCCTTGACCAGTCTGCCTGTACCGGTCTAGCTATGCCATTGCCTGGTTCCTTCCCTGCAGCTACACCTCTACTCCACTCCCTTGGCATTCTAGTAACTTACTGTTCCTTTTTCTATTTTTTGTCTTTTGTTTTTATTTGCTGGAAGACATTCCAGCCTTTCTATGACATTAGAGTGTAACAGTGTGGCTCAGTCCGTACGTTTTTCTATGAGCACCAGTAAAATCCACATGGGGAAGATGCTACAAAGATAGTTCCCCAAATCTAAATAGCCCTAAGACTGCCCTCTGAAATCACGGAATGTTCCTTAGCTGCGAAAGCATTAGAAAAAGCAAAGCTGTCAGATATGAATTGTTCAGTGAGAGCTGTTTAAACCTCCACTTGTTAAAGTCTCAGCCAGGTCTGTGAGGGGTGGGGGGCTCCGAGAGAGAAAGAGTGAGAAGAAGGATTAGCCACATAATACGAAAGCTAAGGAGGAAGCTTTACATGGCTTTGAGGTGGCGGCTTAGATGTAAGCACTCATTTGGTTTCAGTATTGAAATATTCAACTGGCTAAATCTGGACTGTACTGCTTGGGTGAAGTTCTCTGATTGGGTAGTATAAATAAATGCACAATCACCTGTGACCAAAGAATGGGGCAGACAGTCACCAAAACTGGTGGATATTCCAATACTTAGATTTACCAAGCCAGCACAAAACAGCTTCCATAATATGTCACTGGTTACCCAGAAGCCAACAACACAGTTCCCTTAAAGCAACCCAGCCTTAGGCCTCCACCAGACACCCAAGTCAAATATGATGAGGATGACTGAAAATCGTATTCATCCTATAAGAAAGTTCTACCAGTCCCAAAGGATTGGACACATTACCTCCCAAGTAAATGAATATTTTGGCTCTTACCCAAATACACGCTGACAGCCAATTCTTACTAACTAAAGGGAAATTTATTAAAAAAGAAAAGAGAGCGAGTATTGGTTAAAAGATCAGTGTAGATACAGACACGAGTACAGTTCTGAGATCAGTTTCATAGTAGAGATGGGGAGCTTTGGAGTTGCAAAGAGTTCTTAGAATTAGTCCGTAGATTCAATCCAATGTTCATATCCAGGGTGATCAAGGTGGGACTGGAGATCTCAGTCTTACGACTTAAGCTTCCCCTGCAAGAAGCATTAAGCAGATCCGAGATAAAAAGGATCAGGACCCAAGAGACCTTTATACTGTTCCAGGCCTTCTCCTGACAGCTTAGAGTCCTTAGGCGAACAATGGGCAATCAAGACTTTGAAGCAGACCTGTTTTCGAAGCATCACGGGTACTTAGCTACACGGATTAACAGAAGGCAATTGCCTGTTTTCCACCATTCACAGGTGATTTGATATATAGAACAAAGAGATCAGTGAGGTGATATCACGATATTTACAGATCATTTAAATGTTAAGATCTCCTTTCGATCTCTGAATTAGCAGAATACAGCATAGACAGGAACTCTAACCTCTAAGAATATATATGTAAACACACACAAAAACACTACCTACCAATATGCCCCTAAAGATTGAATTTGGGTCATTTATCCTGCAGGATGCTTAACCCTTTCCAGTCATGTGTCACACCACCTCTTTGATTTTCAGTTTTAAGATTTAGAAGGGTTGGTTTTCTGTTGTATTAATCTGATGATTTGACAAATTGATGAGTTCATTCCAATGCAGTTAATTAATTGATTGACTGATTTGACCTCAACTTTCTAGTTGTATGGTTTAACCTAAGGGTCTCAAACTAAAATGACCATGAGGGCCACATGAGGATTAGTACATTGGCCCAAGGGCCGCATTACTGACACCTCTCCCCTGCCACCCTCGGCCCTGCCCCCACTCCACCCCTTCCATGAGGCCTCACCCCTGCCCACCACTTCCCACCCCTTACCTGCCCCCATTCCAACCCCTTCCCCGAAATCCCCACCCCAACTCTGCCCCCTCCCTGCCCCCAGTGGTGCAGGTGGGGTGTGACAGGGGCTCAGGGCAGGAAGTTGGGGTGTGGGGTGCAGGAGGAGTGAGGGGTACAGCAGGGGGTCAGGGTGCAGGAGGGTTGCGGGGTGAGGCAGGGGGTTCAGGGCAGGGGGTCAGGGTGCAGGGTACGGCAGGGGGTCGGGGTGCAGGAGGGGTGCGGCATGGGGCTCGGGGCAGTGGGTTGGGGTGCAGGAGGGGTGTGGGGTGAGGCAGGGGGTCAGGGTGCAGTGTGCAGCAGGGGGCTCAGGGCAGGGGGTCAGGGTGCAGGGTATGGCAGGGGGTTGGAGTGCAGGAGGGGTACGGCATGGGGCTCAGGGCAGTGGGTTGGGATGCAGGGGGGGTCGGGGTGTGGGGTGTGGCATGGGGCTCAGGGCAGGGGGTTTGGCTGCAGGAGGGGTTTGGGGGGCAGGATCTGGCCCGGCGTGTACCGGGGGAACACCGAAGAAGTGGGCTGTAGTCCACGAAAGCTTATGCTCTAATAAATTTGTTAGTCTCTAAGGTGCCACAAGTACTCCTGTTCTTCTTATCAGTCCACTGTGCTTCCCTTTGGCCTGTCAACGGCCCCAAGGGTATTTACAAAGCAGCGATTGCTTCTTACCCGAGACGTCGAAGAGTTCACATCTATCCGTACCGCGACGATTGCCTGATCAAAGGCTGTTCGCAAGATGAGGTTGGATGCTGCATGGACATAGCACTGGCCACCTGTCGGGCCTTAGGCCTGTTGATAAATGAGCAGAAATCAACATTACTTCTGGGTGGAACTGGAAGCATTTCAGACAATGCAATCATGGTGTCCCTGCTCTTCAATCTCTTACTTAGCAGCCTAAATTTGCCTTCCAGGACCTCTCTCCTATCCCTCCCTATATCATTCATACCTACATGTACCATGACAACCGGCTCCTCCCCAACACTTTGTTTCATGGGATTTTTCAATGGCCCTTGTTTGCTGTTGGCCCTGTCATCTCTGTGTGAAAGGCTGGATCCCGCACTGCTCTCCAATGCTCCGCTAACTGTCATTAACACATCCCGAATGGCAGTGCCGTTAATCATGAAGCTCCTAACTCAAAAGAATTCACAGTTGCCTGACGTGCTGTCTGCCATGGATAGGAGCAATGTTAGATTACTTTTGGCATTCCTGGAAGAGCTGCACGTGGTGGACCATCGCTTTGGGGCTCATGAAACAAACACTGAGTGGTGGGATCGTATCGTCATGCAGGTCTGGGATGACAAGCAGTGGCTACAGAATTTTTGGAGGAGGAAAGCCACCTTTCTGGAACTGTGTGCGGAGCTCGCCCCAGCACTGACGCGCAAGGACACCCAAATGAGAGCTGCCCTCTCGGTGGGGAAGTACATGGCGATCGCAGTGTGGAAGATGGTGACTCCAGACATAAGAACATAAGAACGGCCGTACTGGGTCAGATCAAAGGTCCATCTAGCCCAGTATCCTGTCTACCGACCGTGGCCAATGCCAGGTGCCCCAGAGGGAGTGGACCAACAGGCAATGATCAAGTGATCTCTCTCCTGCCATCCATCTCCATCCTCTGACAAACAGAGGCTAGGGACACCATTCCTTACCCATCCTGGCTAATAGCCATTAATTGACTTAACCTCCATGAATTTATCCAGTTCTCTTTTCAATGCTGTTATAGTCCTAGCCTTCACAACCTCCTCAGGTAAGGAGTTCCACAAGTTGATTGTGCGCTGCGTGAAGAAGAACTTCCTTGTATTTGTTTTAAACCTGCTGCCTATTAATTTCATTTGGTGACCCCTAGTTCTTGTATTATCGGAATAAGTAAATAACTTTTCCTTATCCACTTTCTCCACATCACTCATGATTTTATATACCTCTATCATATCCCCCCTTAGTCTCCTCTTTTCTAAGCTGAAGAGTCCTAGCCACTTTAATCTCTCCTCATATGGGACCCGTTGCAAACCCCTAATCATTTTAGTTGCCCTTCTCTGAACCTTTTCTAATGCCAGTATATCTTTTTTAGATGAGGAGACCACATCTGTACGCAGTATTCGAGATGTGGGCGTACCATTGATTTATATAAGGGCAATAATATATTCTCAGTCTTATTCTCTATCCCCTTTTTAATGATCCCTAACATCCTGTTTGCTTTTTTGATCGCCTCTGCACACTGCGTGGACACCTTCAGAGCACTATCCACGATGACTCCAAGATCTTTTTCCTGACTCGTTGTAGCTAACTTAGCCCCCATCATATTGTATGTATAGTTGGGGTTATTTTCTCCAATGTGCATTACTTTACATTTATCTACATTAAATTTCATTTGCCATTTTGTTGCCCAGTCATTTAGTTTTGTGAGATCTTTTTGAAGTTCATCACAGTCTGCTTTGGTCTTAACTATCTTGAGCAGTTTAGTATCATCTGCAAACTTTGCCACCTCACTGTTTACACCTTTCTCCAGTTCATTTATAAATAGGTTGAATAGGATAGTTCCAAGGACTGATCTTTGGGGAATACCACTAGTTACCCCTCTCCGTTCTGAGAATTTACCATTAATTTCTACCCTTTGTTCCCAGTCTTTTAACCAGTTCTCAATCCATGAAAGGACCTTCCCTTTTATCCCATGGCAGCTTAATTTACATAAGAGCCTTTGGTGAGGGACCTTGTCAAAGCCTTTCTGGAACTCTAAGTACACTATGTTCACTGGATCCCCCTTGTCCACATGTTTGCTGACCCCTTCAAAGAACTCTCATAGATTAGTAAAACACGATTTCCCATTAAAGAAACCATGTTGACTATTGCTCAACAGTTCATGTTTTTCTATGTGTCTGACAATTTTATTCTTAACTATTGTTTCGACTAATTTGTCCGGTACCGACATTAGACTTCCCGGTCTGTAATTGCTAGGATCACCTCTAGAGCAGACGTCTGCCGGTCCATCGCGAATCAGTTTGGAGTCGGGAAGTGAACTGTTGGGGCTGCGTTAACGCAAGTGTGCATTGCCGTTAATCGCGTCCTGCTAGGAAGGGTAGAGCCAGTTCCATAAACAAATGTATCACCGTATCAGTGACTTAGCGAGACGCCTGGAGAGATCGGGCTCCGAGGAGATAATCGTCCAGGTATGGGTAAATCATTATCCCTTGAGAGTGTAAATGAGCAGCTACCGCTGAGAGAACCTTGGAAAATACTCTCGGGGCCGCCGACAGCCCAAAGGTGAGCACTCTGTATTGGGAGTGGTTGTGTCCCACAGTGAATCTGAGAAATTGTCCGTGAGCAGGTAGGATTGAGATGTGAAAATTGGCATCCCGGAGGTCGAAGGCTGAAAACCAGTCTCCCTGTTCCAATGCTGGAATGATCAGCGATAAGATGACCATCTTGAACTTTTGAGCCTTGACAAACTTGTCGAGCACTCTGAGATCTAGTATGGGTCTCCAACTTGTTTGTATCGGGGTATAAAGATTTATCTCAGAGGGATTGTCTCTGTCTGGCCTAGGGAGGAAGGGAAAGTCCCGCCTTTCACTGAGCTGGCCCATTGTTACGGGAATACCTGTACTAGTGGTCTGATAGAATCTACGGGATACTAGTACCGTGCTTTGTTGACACGAAACCTTGCTGGGTGCCTTTGTTCCTTAACAGATCTTGTGGTCATTGGGTGGTTAGCTCGAGGTTTGCCATGCCAGCTGTCTGCGCACGGCTGGGGCAGCACAGAGGGAAAACACACATATCCAGAACCCCCCTATTCCCAGTGCCCCTCAGTCCCAACCCACAGCCCCCTTCTCTGCACTCTGCCTCTCATTCACGACCCACAGCCTCTCCTCTACACAGTGCTCTTCAATCCCATTCCACAACCCCCACCTTCCCCCCAGTAGCAGGTGATTCTGACTCCTTCGGGGAGTTTTTCTTGCTATGTTTTTGTGTGTGAATCGGCTTGTGGATTTTACAGCATGTTGGAAATTTCCATATTAAATAGAAAGCTCTGCTCATCTCTCCCTCTGCCTTCTCTTTTCTCTTCATAACTGGGGCTGGGAGCATTTCATTTCTTAATTCCCCAGGGATGAGATGTATGTGTATAATGTAGATATTTTCAATATATTTTTTCCCTTTGTGCTTAGAAATTGAAAACTGATTTTTTTTTGCCAACCAAAACCTGAAATAATTCAGAAAGCAGAAGAGAAGAACAACGATACATTCAAATCAAAGTGCCAGAACAGAGCAGAACTGGATTTTCAGCAGAAAATTTTCAGTTTGGGGGATTTTGTTTTCCTAGGCAAACAAAGCTCTCCAAGGGAAGCACAGAGAAAAATGTTTCACTTGCCTGCTTCAGAATAGCTTGACTTAGACACTCTGGCTGTATTTCACTGTCATGGGCTCGCTGTGGATGGGGCATTTTAATAATTTGGGGGAAGTCCCAGGATGTTTGGAGGAGGTTCTGAGTATGTTACCTTTGGAGATAAAAACTAGACTCCTGAACTTTTTTAGAAATCTCATATTTCAATTGGTTTTATTTCAAGCAGGGATCCTGGAGGCAAGTCTGACACCTTGGGAAGGTTTTTGGTTGCAGGAAGCAACATGGGTTTGTCACTGCACCAAAGGGGGGAGAGGGGTGTTTGGAAGGGAAGGGAAGAAGATTAAACACAGCCGATGAGGATGGGATTCGAACCCACGCATGCAGAGCACAATGGATTAGCAGTCCATCACCTTAACCACTCGGCCACCTCATCTGAGCTACTCCAGAATAGCCAGAAAGCCCTGCAGAGGTAGGGACAATGAGGCGTTTTAAAATATGTTAGTGTAAGCAGGGTCTGAGTGAGTTCCCCCCTCACACCTAGTGATGAGCTGGGGGAAAGACTTCAGGAACAGACCGTGTTTGCACAGACCCACCTACTCCGCCTAGCTACGCAGCATGATGGGGCGGCTTTGCCAAAAGGGCCAGTTTTGGCTGATGCTGGGTTACAAAACACATGAGTGCAATGAGATGTTGTTATCCTTATTGCATGAGTAAAGGGCAGCAGAGCTTACTTACCCTGCCCTGATTGAGAGGTTAGGGGGGTGAGGTTATATCTTTTATTGGCCTGCATACAACTGATTGAAGGGTGTGTGTCAGGGTTCCTTTCCCACTCTGAACTCTGGGGTACAGATGTGGGAACCCGCATGAAAGCCCCCTAAGCTTATTTCTACCAGCTTAGGTTAAAACCTGGTACGCTGCCACCACCAAGTGATTGAAAAAGAAACAGGGAAAGGACCCCTTGGAGTTCCTCTTTCCCCAAAATATCCCCCAAGCCCTTACACCCCCTTTCTAGGGGAGGCTTGAGAATAATCCCCTTACCAATTGGTTACAAAGTGATTAAAGACCCAACCCCCTGGGTCTTTGGAGAATGGAAAAATAAGTCAGGTTCTTAAAAGAAGGATTTTATTAAAAAGAAAAGGTAAAAATCGTCTCTGTGAAAAAAGGATGGAAAAGAACTTTACAGGGTAATCAGATTCAAAGAGCCCAGAGGAACCCCCTCTAGCCTTAGTTTCAAAGTTACAACAAAACAGGGATAAACCTCCCTCTAGCAAAGGGAACATTCACAAGTTGAGAAAACAAAGATAAAACTAACACGCCTTGCCTGGCTGTTACTTACAAGTTTGAAATATGAAAGACATGAAAGAGAACATGGATTTATGTCTGGTCCCTCTTAGTCCCAAGAGCGAACAACACCAAAACAAAGAGCACAAACAAAAACCTCCCCCCAAGATTTGAAAGTATCTTGTCCCCTTATTGGTCCTTTGAGTCAGGTGTCAGCCAGGTTACCTGAGCTTCTTAACCCTTTACAGGGAAAAGGATTTTGGTGCCTCTGGCCAGGAGAGATTTTATAGTATTGTACACAGGAGGGCTGTTACCCTTACCTTTCTAGTTATGACAGGTCGCCCTAAACTGAGCCTTACTCGCTGACCAGGGGGATAGGGACGCCAAATGCCAGGGAAAGTGAGGAGGAGGAGGAGGCAGATGTTCTTGTATGCTAAGGTGAATTGTGCTTGAAGTGTCCTAGACGTGCTCTGACCTGTTCAGTGTTTGAAGACAAAGCTAATTACGCTCCAGGGAGAATTGTTGTTTCTGTTCGGTGATTAGCAGAGTGGAATTACTGAGAAGTGCCTCTGGGCGTTCTGTCTCAGACCTGGTGTCAGGACGCTGGTGCAAGGAAAACCAAGGCAGAGGCTGTACTGGCAGTGAGGTTCCCGGCTACCGAGGGCAATCCCGAAGAGCTGAACTCACTGAACGCCTGGGTTAAGCAGGGGAACCTGAGAACGCGGCAGGAAAGGCAGCGAGTGGCCAGCCGCCGAGAAAAGCAGCTGTAGCAACTGCAGCTCTGCACAGCAACCACAGACACTTGTGAGCTGGGCCGGCTTTAGGAAGTGTGGGGCCCAATTTGAACATTTTCGCCGGGGCCCCAGCAGGGATGACTAAAAAAAAAAAAACAAAACGTAAAAAAAGCCTTTCATTACTTAGCAACCGGTTCTCTATAAAAAGTTCTGATTTAAGGGATGTGCCACAGTGTGTATTTTTTGTACCAATAGGGTTACCATACGTCCGTATTTCCTCCCAGATGGCGATTTAAGAACCAAAAAGCCTGACATGTCTGGAAAATACGGATGTATGTTAACCCTACCTAAAGTTCTTCTTTAAAAAGATGGGCCTGAACTAGAAATGAGCTCCGTTTCACATGTGTGGGTCCCCACCACTCCCTGGGGGTGTGCTAGGGTGACCAGAGGTCCCGATTTTATAAGTACTGTCCCAATTTTTGGGTCTTTTTCTTATATAGGCTCCTATTACCCCCCACCCCAGTCCCGATTTTTCACACTTGCTGTCTGGTGACCCTAGGGTGTGCACATGTGTGGGTCCCAGCTGCTCCCTGCCCCCCTCATTGAAACAGGTGTGCAGGGTTACTGCCCTGGGAACTGCAGGGCACCACTGGACATGGGGCTGGATGGAGGCAGGGCAGGGGCTGATTGGAGGTAGGGTCTGGCTGCAGGCAGTGCAAAGGGTGCAGGTCTGGCTGGAGACAGGGGTGTGTGGGGCGGGCTGGCTGGCTTCAGGCAGGACCACAGGGGGGTTCGGCAGGGGTTGGCAGGGCTGGAGACAGAAGAGTGCAGGACTGGCTGGCTTCAGGCAGGGGTGTGTGGCAGGGGTTGGCTGGAGACAGGGCAGGGGGTGCAGGGCTGGCTACAGGCAGGGCAGGGGGTGCACGGCTGGTGCGGGAAGGGGTGTGGGGGGGGCTGGTTGGCTTTGGGCAGGGCCGCAGGGGGGTGCCGCAGGGGCTGGCTGTGGGCAAGGGGTGCGGGGCTGGCTGCGGGCAGCGGCAGGGCAGGGGTTCGGGGGCTGCTGCAGGCAGGACAGGGGTGCAGGGCTAGTGCGGGCAGGGCAGGGGATGCAGGGCTGGTGCGGGCAGGGCAGGGGGTGCGGCAGGGGCTGGCTGTGGGCAGGGGGTGCAGGGCTGGCTGGAGACAGGGGCTGGCTGCGGGAAGGGCAGTGGGTGCGGGGCTGGCTGGAGACAGGGCAGGGGGTGCGGGTCTGGCTGGAGACGGGCTGGCTGCGGGCAGGGGGTGTGGGGCTGGCTGGAGGCAGGGCAGGGGGTGCGGGTACAGCCCATCCTGTACGGTAAGTGCCCCCTCCTCCTCCTCACTCCCCCACTGGGGTAGCAGCAACAGCCTGGGGCTTGGAGGCTATTTAAAGGGCCCGGGGCTCCCTTGCTTCCACCACCCCAGCCCTTTCAATAGCTGCGGGAGCCCTGGGGAAGCGGCGGGGCTCCAGCGGCTATTTAAAGGGCCGGGGAGGAAGAAGCAACGGGAGCCCCAGACTTTTTAAATAGCCCCCAGAGCCCCGCAGCCCTACCCAAGGGCTCCCCTTTAAATTGCCCCCTGGGGAAGCCGGGCCACCCGGATACAGCACACTGGCTCTTGCCGGTACGCCGTACCGGGGCTTGGGCGCGGGGCCCGATTCAGAGGAATTGGTTGAATTTGCCTAAAGCCGACCCTGCTTGTGAGCTGGGAGGTGAACCCTGTGAACACACCTCTGAAGGCTGGGTCTGCACTAACCCAGCACAGACAGTTGTGAGTGGGGTGCCATGGAGGGAGAGGAGTGTGATGTGTTAAAGGGGCATTTGTTTGTCAGACTTTCCCACTGCCATGTGGGAAACTGAGGCAAAGGACACTGCCCAATGCATTGTGGGGTGGGGTTTAGCTTATGGTTGCAAGCTTTTGCCTGCTACTGCCCCACCTCAGACCCTAATGCCACCCCCCAGCCTGCTGGCAAAGCCCCTAGGAATCCCAGGACAATGCCCCCAATTCGGCCCCTCCCTCTACTGCAAACCCCCCACAGATCCCAGACCAACCCCGTCCCAGCTGGGTCTGTGGCAGCCACAGCTCATTGAGGAGCTTCCCTGGCTGATTCTCCTCTGTGCCTGTGCAAAAGCAGCTCCTAATTTCTTCCTCGTTAGTATAGGGGTGAGTGTTCCTGCCTGTCCCATAGGAGACTGGGGGCTGATTCCTCAATGGGAAAGCCGAGCTTTTGATGCAAACGGCTAACGCAGATCTTCATGCTCATCAGCCCCGAGCCAGGTCTCCGTGCTGTAAATTATTCCAGCATCTGGGAAGGAAACCACAGCAGCCCACAACTCCAGCTCTGGTGGCGCTTTGCTGTCACTGGGACATGATGTAAAAAGAGTATCACTGTTCTGTCTGTTATTACATGAAACCACTTAAATCCTCCTTTTTTTTACTTAATAAAATCACTTTTGTTTATTAATAAACCCAGAGTAAATGATTAATACCTGGGGTATATCAGTGCATATCAGTGTTATAGAGGGCGGATAATTTATGAATGTACCCTGTATAAGCTTTATAGCGAGTAAAACAGATTTATTTGGGGTTTGGATGCCATTGGGAGCTGGGTGTCTGTTTGTTGGAGACAGGTGACCTGCTGAGCTGTTTTCAGTGAAGTCTGCAGCTTTGGGGAGTGGTTCAGACCTGGGTCTGTGTTGCAGCAGGCTAGCATGTCTGTAGCAGCAAAAACTGTCACAAAATTTTATATGTGCACTTTCTCCCCTGAGCATGGTGCAAACAAGACAAGGCGCTACAAAAGCCGGTTCCCCAGGTTTCTGGCTTTCTCCAATGACACATGGACGCTTCCTACAGCTCACTACATCGTCCCATCCTCTGCTGTGTGTTTAATGACCTGCTGGGATTTGGGAATGTGATTATTATCCAATGTGAGCGACACTAAACCCATTTTGGGCAAGGCAAAAAACACCTCCTTGCATTGGCCGGGAATCGAACCCGGGTCAACTGCTTGGAAGGCAGCTATGCTCACCACTATACCACCAATGCATCTGGAAAAAGCAGCTCTCCCAGGTGCCACATGTACTAGTAAAATGATTCATTCCTGCACAGCTAATCAGCAGGATGGGTGGACAGGCAGCAACCTGTCAACTCTGAGCACAGACAGGTCCCCACAGTGGCTGGGGATGGAGCTGCTGCATCCCAAGGGGAGGTGTCACCAACTCCACCTCTCCCCTCAGAGAAGGGAAACAAAGATAAATAACCAGAATGACAAACCTTAGCTCCTTTTACAGTAGGTGTTCATTCCTGCTACCTACAGAGAGGTTCGTTGCTGATTCCAGTCCTGGGGCTCTGCAGGGATACGGGACGATTCAGGCTGTCACTGAGCTGAAGAAGAGAGATGGTTTTAACAGGGACGGCTGCCTGGTCTTAAGTGTGTTTGTCAGCTTCTCTGGGTGTTTGGTACATGGAGGCAGTCCCCGCTCCTGGGTCTGTCCTGTGCCAAATAGCAAAACATTTCTCTGACAGGAGGAAAAGGAAATGGCCACACGAAGGCACCAGGACATACAGGATTCCTCTCCGCACAGGGACTCTAACAAGTGATTGATCTCCCCTCCCTTGTATATTGTGGGTCTTTGTCCCACCTCTTTTGTACCCCGTGGGAGGGGTGAGGAGTGAGGTTTTGCTATGGTCAGGAACAGGCATTTCTTTGGCCTTTCAGTGTTTTATACCTTCCCCCGCCCCAATTCCCCTCTGCACCGCCCAACTGGTTGCTTGACCTTGCCTTGAGATAGGGGTTGAGGCAATTTTAAAGTGTGCACTCCAGTAACACCATGACTACTCTTCTCTGTTCCCATTGTCCGAACAAACCCATCTGGCTAGGGAGAAGCCACATACAAGGTGTCTTTGGTCACACGTGTTCGGATAAGAGATACGAGTATCAAAAGGTGAAACCCCCAATTCTCTCTCAGGCTGACAAACGAACCTGGATACTAACGGTGGAAATTTCCGAAATACAGACTGTGAACAGCAAACCTGGTCTCTGTGCCCCCCAGGGGGGTCTTTTCGGTTTTGTTCATTGCATTTCGTCTTGTACATGCCACAGAGAAGGTTTTTTAAAAGCCAAACCTTCCCGTCCTGGCCTTCCCGGTCCTGGCAAAAAGCTTCCAAGCAGCACTGACTTTGGGAAGTGTTAAATGAGATGAAACGGCTCAGATGAGGTGGCCGAGTGGCTAAGGTGATGGACTGCTAATCCGCAGAGATTTGAATCCCATCCTCATTGGATGGTTACAGTCTCTACCCCTCCTTTCCATAGAACTCTCTTCAGCTTGGTACCCAGCCCTTTCCCCAATGAGCCTTCCTACCCACAAAACCCTTCAGAAAACAATAAGCCTCAGGCCTGGATCCGTGTTCCTCTGCTTTGCACACTCCCAACACAAACCAACCTTCTCAGACAGGGGCAGAGCCAGGGGTGGGATGGTTGAATTTGCCCTGCCAGGCTCCAGCTTGACACCTGGGCCAGCCCTGCCTCCTCCAGCCAGGGGGTGTAGTGCCCAGCCAAGCACAGGTGAAAAGACGTGAAAGGCCCGATTCAGCTGCAGACAAGTAACATTTGCAGCTGCCTCTGAGGGACGTGCCTGTGTCCACATTGGTGCTGAACTTTGGTTTGTGGTATTATTACAGGAACACAAAAGAATCTGTAGCAGCAAAACCTGTCACAAAACTTTACATGTGCACTTTCTCCCCTGAGCATGGTGCAAACAAGACAACGAGCTACAGATGCCTGTTGCCCTGGTTTCTGACTTTCTCCAGTAAGACAAGGATGCGTCCTACAGCTCATTGCATAGTCCTGTCCCCTGCAGTGTGTTTAGTGACCTGCTGGGATTTAGGACATTGAGAATGTGATTATCACACAATGTGACTGACATTAAACCTCTATTGGGCAAGGCAAAAAACACATCACTGCATTGGCCGGGAATCGAACCCGGGTCAACTGCTTGGAAGGCAGCTATGCTCACCACTATACCACCAATGCATCTGGCAAAAAAAAAAAAAAATGTCTTCTGGGTTTCACATGTACTAGGAAAATGACTCACTTCTGTAAATGTAATGAGCAGGATGGGTGGACAGGCAGCAACCTGTCACTTCTGAGCACAGACAGGTTCCCAGAGTGACTGAAAGATGGGGAGGGGGCACCAGCCCCGTCCCTCCCCACGGAGAAGGGAAATGATAGTGGAGATAAATTACCATAATGGCCATTCTGACCTGAGAAGGAAGGAGACAGCTCCGTTGAAAGCAAACGTTTTTGTTCGTTCCTGCTACCTACAGAGGGGTCCGTTTCTGATTCCAGTCCTGGGGCTCTGCCAGGATACAGGACAATTCAGGCTGTCACTGAGCTGAAGAAGGGAGATGAAGTTAATCTGTCACCTTCTAGTAGGGTGACCAGACAGCAAGTGTGAAAAATCGAGACAGGGAGTGGGGACGGACGGACAATAGGAGCCTCTATAAGAAAAAGACCCAAAAATCAAACTGTCCCTATAAAATCAGGACATCTGGTCACCCTACAGCCCGCAGTCCTGGCACTCTCCTGAGGACATAAAGCTTCTGTGCAAAATAACAAAACTTTTCACCGAAAGGAGGGAAAGGAAATGGCCACACGATGGCACCAGGTCACACACAACACAGATTCCTCTATGCTCTTAAACTTTTATCCTGGTGACCCCTTTCACACAGCAAGACCCCCCTAATAAATTAAAAATGCTTCTTATATATATATTTAACACCATGATAAATGCTGGAGGCAAAGCGGGGTTTGGGGTGGAGGCTGACAGCTTGTGACCCTGTGTAATAACCTCACGCCCCCCAGGGTGAGAACCCCTGATCTATGCGCAGTGACTGACAAGTGATTGATCTCCCCTCTCCTGTATTCGAAGAGCTGTTTGGTTTCACCCTTGGTGACCTACAAAGCTGACTCAGTTCTACTGATGGTTCAGGGGCCTGCACAGGGATTTAAATGTGGCTACTTTTTTGGGGGGGGCAGTTTAAACACCAGCCCCCTGCCCTAGGTCCTGCTGATTCCTCGGGCTACCCCTCCCCGCATTGTCCCAGGCCCCAAACACTTACTGGAGGCTGCAGTCGAGGGGCTCAGAAGCTCCCTGTGCCCCCTGCTGCCAGCCCGGCTTCCCTGCTCTGGGCGCTCAGTGGGGTGGACGGATTAGATCATATAAAAATTGTAAAAAAAAAAACCATATTAGTCTGAACCTGAGCGCTCTGTTCTGACAGGCTGGTGTCCCCAATTCAGTTCCAAATGCTCTTCCAGAAACACCCCTGGGACCCTGCACTCCCTAGTGGGAGTGAAAGGAGAACCCCCCAGCTCTGGCCTTAGCTCCAGGGTGATTGATCAGGGATGGGGGGGAAGTGACTTCTTTGCTGCTGAGCAGGGAGTCAGACCAGTTCTCTGGGGACCAGCGTTCCCAGCCTGAGCCAGGCGGCTTCCCTGCCCCCTGGGGCCTGCAGGCTTAGACTGGTCCTGAGGACACCCTGCTGCTCACCCAGCCACGGAGCCAACCCTCAGGAAAGGCAGCGGTTTGGCTCCCTACTTCAGCCTCGTTTGAGCAGCGCTCCGGGGAATCCCGCAGAATAAAGACTCAGCGTTGCCCACTCTCAGGAGTTTGCCACGAGTCTCGGGAGAATTATTGTTTCCCCTGAAGCCCCAGCTCCCGCAGTCAAGTGGCTCTGTGATGGTTTCAGCCTTCAGTCTCCAAGAAAAAGTAAGTTTCGAGCCCTCCTGGCTGTGTAGAAAGCTACCGACCGGGACCCCAGTGCACGCTAACAGCTCCACAAGCAGAAGGCAAATAAAAAGACCCCCCCAAAGCGATTATTTTTATGTCATCTCATGATTTTAAAGCCAATCTCGTGAGTTTGGAATGTTTGGGGTTGGCCGTACTGCAGACCTATTGCCAAAACCCTCCTACCCCATCCAATGCACCCAGACTTTCCTAAAGCATCAAGTCCTTCTTCTGTCAGACACTTTTCCACAGCCAGTGACTCCCCCCAGGGCTGAGTCCCGCCAGGGCTTTCTGGGGGGCCCTGCCCCACCCCAGGCCAGACGGGGCAGTGACCTCACAACACCCCTTTGTGACTCCCAGACACTCCGTCAGGGTGGCAGCTCCATGCTGGGCTCTGCAGTGCCCTGAAAGCCCATGACCTTCCTTCTCACAGCCCCTCACAGAGACACCCCAGAACCCTTCCCCTCACAGCCCCTCCCCCTCACACTGACACCTCCATGGATCCTCCCCTCACAGCCCCATCCCCTCCCGGAGACACCCCAGAACCCTCACCCCCACCCCTCCCCTCACAGAGACACCCCATAACCCTCCCCCACACAGCCCTTCCCCTCACACTGACACCCCCATGGACCCTCCCCCTCACAGAGACACCCCAGAACCCTTCCCCTCACAGCCCCTCCCCCTCACACTGACACCCCCATTGACCCTCCCCCTCACAGAGACACCCCAGAACCCCCCCCTCACAGCCCCTCCCCCTTACACTGACACCCCCATGGACCCTCCCCCTCACAGAGACACCCCAGAACCCTCCCCCTCACAGCCCCTCCCCCTCACACTGACACCCCCATTGACCCTCCCCCTCACAGAGACACCCCAGAACCCCCCCCTCACAGCCCCTCCCCCTTACACTGACACCCCCATGGACCCTCCCCCTCACAGAGACACCCCAGAACCCTCCCCCTCACAGCCCCTCCCCCTCACACTGACACCCCCATTGACCCTCCCCCTCACAGAGACACCCCAGAACCCTCCCCCTCACAGCCCCTCCCCCTCACACTGACACCCCCATTGACCCTCCCCCTCACAGAGACACCCCAGAACCCTCCCCCTCACAGCCCCTCCCCCTCACACTGACACCCCCATTGACCCTCCCCCTCACAGAGACACCCCAGAACCCTCCCCCTCACAGCCCCTCCCCCTCACACTGACACCCCCATTGACCCTCCCCCTCACAGAGACACCCCAGAACCCTCCCCCTCACAGCCCCTCCCCCTCACACTGACACCCCATTGACCCTCCCCCTCACAGAGACACCCCAGAACCCTCCCCCTCACAGCCCCTCCCCCTCACACTGACACCCCCATTGACCCTCCCCCTCACAGAGACACCCCAGAACCCTCCCCCTCACAGCCCCTCCCCCTCACACTGACACCCCCATTGACCCTCCCCCTCACAGAGACACCCCAGAACCCTCCCCCTCACAGCCCCTCCCCCTCACACTGACACCCCCATTGACCCTCCCCCTCACAGAGACACCCCAGAACCCTCCCCCTCACAGCCCCTCCCCCTCACACTGACACCCCATTGACCCTCCCCCTCACAGAGACACCCCAGAACCCTCCCCCTCACAGCCCCTCCCCCTCACACTGACACCCCCATTGACCCTCCCCCTCACAGAGACACCCCAGAACCCTCCCCCTCACAGCCCCTCCCCCTCACACTGACACCCCATTGACCCTCCCCCTCACAGAGACACCCCATAACCCTCCCGCTCACAGCCCCTCCCCCTCACACTGACACCCCCATGGACCCTCCCCCTCACAGGGACCAGTGCAGCGGCTGTGGGGCTGCCGGTGGGACCCGCGGGGGCGGGGACCGGGGCTGGTCCCGTCCCCATGCAGCGCGGCTGCAGCCCGGGGTGGAGCTGCGGGGCTCGGCCCAGGAAGGGGCTGGAGCAGCCGGGGCGGAAGCAGGGAAAACAAAGCACAGAAACAAGGGGGGGGCAGCTCCGGGCGGTGCAATACAAGCCGCTGCTCCCCCGGGGATCCGTGTGTGTGCTGGGGGGGGCATTAACCCCTCCCTGCCCGGCGGGGGGGGACTTTCTCCAGCGGGGAGCCGCCCCCTGGGGCAGCCCCGGAGCCAGAGGCTGCAGGTGAGTGACAGAAATGCTGGGGGGAGGGGGGGGCAGGAAAGTGTCTCTCTTTGCAAAGAGCTGGGGGGGGGGTCTTCAGATCCCACAGCCCCCGGGGCTCAGCTCCGGTCAGGGGCCAAAGGGAGGGAGGTGGCGGGGAGGGAAGTGATGAAAAAGAAGCCGGAGGTGGTGGAGGACCCAGTGCTGCTGATTGGAGAGGGAAGGAGTGTGTGTGTGGGGGGGGGGCACCCCCTTTTTCTGGCCCAGCTTGTGCTGGGGAGAGAGACAAGCTGGACCCAGAGCTGGGCTTCAGGCCTATATGTGTGTATGGACCAGTCCTAGGCAAGCCCTTCTCTCCCCTTCTCTTTAATGTGGAGATAAAATCCCTTCAGATCCGGGGGGGGGGTGTGTTTCTCTCCTATTCAGGGGTCGGCAACGTGTCCGCACATTGTCCGTGGTACAAATGTTGAGGCTCGTGTGCGGGGGGGAAGGGAACTCACCAGCAGCTTCCCCACAAGCGGCTCTCCCATCCCTGAGACCTCCGTGACATTGGGGGGCCCATAGCTGACCAGCCGCCACACGTGGTGGGGGACCCCTCCCAGCTCCCAGCCTGCAAGGTGGCAGCCCCCCACCCTAGCTCCCAGCCCCACAGGGTGGTGGGTCCCCTCAACTTCCAGCCGTTGTCGGGGGTGGAGGCAGTGTGCAGGCAGTGTGCTGGACCCTTCTCCATCTCCAGCTTGTCAGGGTTGTTTTTAGTCAATGTCAGGGACAGGTCACAGCTTCCGTGAATTTTTGTTAATTGACTGTGACCTGACCCTGACGTTGACTAAAAATATTCATGACAAAATCGTAGCCTTAATAATGGTACTAACACTTCCCTATCTTTACTGGCAATATCTCGCCTGATGCATCCTCCGACTGCATTTGCCTTTTTCATGCCTACCTCACATTGGTGGCTCACAGTCACCCTGTGATCAACCAATACAATCAGGTCTTTCTCCTCCTCTGTTGCTTCCGTCTGATACGTCCCCAGCTTATAACAAAAAACTCTTGTTAGTCCCTACGTGCATGACCTTGCACGTTGCACTATTAAATTTCATCCCATTTCCAGTTTTCAAGGTCATCCAGGTCTTGTGTGATATTCCAGTCCTCCTCTGTACTGGCAGTCCCTCCCAGCTTTGTGTCATCTGCAAGTTCTGTTAACGCACTCCCACTTTTTGTCCCAAGGTCATAGGCTCTGACTCTGGGTGCTCTGGGGCTGGCCAGCCCCCCCAGTCAGTTGAGGCAGGAAGAGGTGGGCGAGGTGGGGTCTTGGGGGAAGGGGTGGAGTGGGGGCAGGACCTGGGGCGGAGCAAAGTCGAGCACACACCCCCGGGAACTCAAAAAGTTGGCGCCTCTGGCCAAGGTCACTAATAAAAATGTGGAATAAGATTGGTCCCAAGATCGATCCCTGAGGAACTCCACTAGTAACCTCCCTCCAGCCTGACGACTCACCATTCACTATGACCCTTTGTAGTCTCCCCTTTAAGCAGGTCCTTATCCACCTTTCAATTCTCATATTAATCCCCATCTCCTCCATTTTAATGAATAGTTTCCCATGTGGAACTGTAGCAAATGCCTTACTGGCATCCAGGTATATTAGATCAACTGTATTTCCTTTGTCTAAAAAATCAGTGACCTTCTCCAAGAAGGAGATCAGTTTGGTCTGGCATGATCTATCTAGAGTGACCAGATGTCCCGAGTTTTGGGTCTTTTTCTTATATAGGCTCCTATTACCCCCCACCCCTTGTCCTGATTTTTCACACTTGCTGTCTGGTCACCCTAGATCAGGGATCAGCAACCTTTCAGAAGTGGGGTGCCGAGTCTTCATTTATTCACTCTAATTTAAGGTTTCTCGTGCCAGTCATACATTTTAACATTTTTAGAAGGTCTCTTTCTATATGTCTATAATATATAACTAAACTATTGTTGTATGTAAAGTAAATAAAGTTTTTAAAATGTTTAAGAAGCTTCATTTAAAATTAAATTAAAATGCAGAGCCCCCCAGACCGTTGGCCAGGACCCGGGCAGTGTGAGTGCCACTGAAAATCAACTCGTGCCATAGGTTGCCCTAGATCTATCTTTCATAAAACCATGTTGTATTTTATCCCAATTACCACTTACCTCCATGTCCTTATCTACTTTCTCTCTCAAAATTTATTCCAAGACCTTGCATACAATGGAGGTCAAACTCACAGGCCTGAAGTTTCCTGGATCACTTTCCCTCCCCCGACCCCTTTCTTAAAAATAGGGACTATATTAGCAATTCTCCAGTCATAGGATACAACCCTCAAGTTTACAGTCCTGGTGAGAGGGGTCGGGTCTGTTCTGTAATAAAGTGACCAAGCATTTTCCCAGCGTAGAATCATAGAAATGTCGGGCTGGAATGAACCTCGAGAGGTCACTTAGTCCAGCCCCCTGCACTGAGGTGGGATCAAGGAAAACTAGACCATCCCTGCATGTGTGTGTCCAACCTGCTCTTAAAAACCACCAATGGTGAGGATTTCACAGTCTCCCTTGATAACCTATTCCAGTACCGAACTAGCCTTTTTTGCAACAGTCATATGTTCGACCTAGATTTAATTTGTGATCCACCATAACCCCCAGAGCCTTTTCAGGCTCGTCAGTTGTGTTCCCCATTTTGTAGTTGCGCATTTGCAGCAGTTTCCACTTCTCTTTACTGAATTGCATCATGTTGATTTCAGACCAATTCTACAATGTGTCAACATGGTTTTGAATTCTAATCCTGCCCCCCAAAGAACTCCCAGCCCCTCCCAGCATGGTGTTAGCTGCAATTTTTATAAGTATCCAATCCATTGTCCAAGTCATTCATGAAAATTTTGAATGGTACCAGACCCAGCACTGACCCCTGTGGAGCCCCACTAGATATGACCTCCCCGTTTGACAGTGAACCATCAATAATTACTCTGTGAGTATGGTCTTCCAACAAATGGTGCACCCATCTTAACATAAGAACGTAAGAACGGCCCTACTGGGTCAGACCAAAGGTCCATCCAGCCCAGTATCCCATCTTCCGACAGTGGCCAATGCCAGGTGCCCCAGAGGGAGTGAACCTAACAGATAATGATCAAGTGATCTCTCTCCTGCCGTCCATCTCCACGCTCTGACACACAGAGGCTAAGGACACCATTCCTTACCCATCCTGGCTAATAGGCATTAATGGACTTAACTTCCATGAATGTATCCAGTTCTCTTTTAAACCCTGTTATACTCCTAGTCTTCACAACCTCCTCAGGCAAGGAGTTCCACAGGTTGAGTGTGCACTGTGTGAAGAAGAACTTCCTTTTATTTGTTTTAAACCTGCTGCCCATTAATTTCATTTGGTGGCCCCTAGTTCTTGTATTATGGGAATAAGTAAATAACTTTTTCTTATCTACTTTCTCCACATCACTCATGATTTTATATACCTCTATCATATCCCCCCTTAGACTCCTCTTTTCCAAGCTGAAAAGACCTAGTCTCTTTAATCTCTCCTCATATGGGGTCCGTTCCAAACCCCTAATCATTTTAGTTGCCCTTCTCTGAACCTTTTCTAGTGCCAGTATAAGAATGGCCCTACTGGGTCCATCTAGCCCAGTATCCTGTCTACCAACAGTGGCCAATGCCAGGTGTCCCAGAGGGAATGAACAAAACAGGTAATGATCAAGTGATCCATCCCCTGTTGCTCATTCCCAGCCTCTGGCAAACAGAGGCTAGGGACACCATCCCTGCCCATCCTGGCTAATACCCATTGATGAACCTATCCGCCATGAATTTATCTAGTTCTTTTTTGAACCTTGTTATGGTCTTGGTCTTCACAACATCCTCCGGCAAGGAGTTCCACAGGTTGACTGTGTGTTGTGTGAAGAAATACTTCTTATCTTATCGATCTTATCGTAATTTCATCTAGACCATTTTCCTAGTATACTTATTAGAATGTCATGTGGGACTGTATCAAAAGACTTTACTAAAATCAAGATATATCGCATCTACAGCATCCCTCTTATCCATGAGGTCAATAACCCTATCAGAGAAGGAAAAATGGTGTTCTTGACAAATAAATGCTCATTATAGTTTGTCATCCTACTATCATTTAAGTGCTTACAAATTGATTTGTTCCAGTATCATTCCAGGTATCGAAGTAAGGCTTGATGGTCTTTATTTCTCCACATCCTCTTTCTTCCCCTTTTTGAAGATAGATACATAGGTCCTTTGGGACCTCACCTGTCCTCCATAAGTTCTTGAAGATAATTGCTAATGGTTCTGAGATTGCTTCAGCTAAGAATACCCTAGGATGAATTTCATCAAGCCCTGCTGGCTTGAATACATCTAACTTCCTTAAGTATTTTTAAATCAGTTCTTTCCCTATTCTGGTTTCTGTTCCCTCTCCCTCATTGTTTATAATTGTTTTAAGTATCTGGTTACAATTAATCTTTTTAGTGAAGGCTAAACAATTGGCATTAAACACCTCAGTCTTCTTGATGCCATCTGTTATTCGCTCTCCTTCCCTACTAAGTAGAGGACCTACACTTTCTTTCACTGTTCTCTTGCTCTGAGAACCCTTATCTTATTGCCTTTTATGTCCCTCACTAGTGGTATGTCTACACACAGACTGTTAGAGGATGTTGTGAAGGCCAAGACAAGAACAGGGTTCAAAAAAGAACTAGGTAAGTTCATGGAGGACAGGTCAATCAGTGGCTATTAGCCAGAATGGGCAGGGATGGGGTCCCTATCCTCTGTTTGCCAGCTGGGAATGGGCGACAGGGAATGGATCACTGGATGATTCCCTGTTCTGTTCATTCCCTCTGGGGCACCTGGCATTGACCACTGTCGGTAGACAGGATACTGGGCTAGATGGACCTTTGGTCTGACCCAGTGCGGCTGTTCTTATGTTATGGCAGCCATTTATCCCCTTCCCCCACACTGCCTCCCACCCGCCGGCGGCCCTGCCGATCAGCTCCCCCCTACCCCAGCATCTCCCGCCCACTGCAGGTCAGCTGTTTTGCGGCATGCAGGAGGCGCTGGGAGGGAGGAAGGAGAGCAGGGCATGGGGTGTGCTCGGAGGGAGGGAGGGAGTGGAACTGGGTGGGGAAGAGGCGGGGGTGGGGAAGAGGCAGGGCAGGGGTGGCGAATTGGGGGAACAGGTGGGGTGAGGTCAGGGCCTGAGGGTGAGCTGGGGGTTGAGCAGTCCGGGGGAAAGTTGAAAGCCGGCAGAGTCTAGAACGTCTGTCTTCGGGGAAAGAACCTGGGGGGAATCGTGCTATGAAATCATAGAATCATAGAAGATCAGGATTGGAAGAGACCTCAGGAGGTCATCTAGTCCAACCCCCTGCTCAAAGCAGGACCAATCCCCAACTAAATCATCCCAGCCAGGGCTTTGTCAAGCCGGGCCTTAAACACCTCTAAGGAAGGAGATTCCACCACCTCCCTAGGTAACCCATTCCAGTGCTTCACCACCCTCTTAGTGAAATAGTGTTTCCTAATATCCAACCTAAACCTCCCCCACTGCAACTTGAGACCATTACTCCTTGTTCTGTCATCTGCCACCACCGAGAACAGCTGAGCTCCATCCTCTTTGGAACCCCCTTTCAGGTAGTTGAAGGCTGCTATCAAATCCCCCCTCATTCTTCTCTTCTGCAGACTAAACAATCCCAGTTCCCTCAGTCTCTCCTCATAAGTCATGTGCCCCAGCCCCCTGATTATTTTCGTTGCCCTCCACTGGACTCTCTCCAATTTGTCCACATCCCTTCTGTAGTGGGGGGACCAAAACTGGATGCAAAACTCCAGGTGTGGCCTCACCAGCGCCGAATAGAGGGGAATAATCACTTCCCTCGATCTGCTGGCAATGCTCCTAATGCAGCCCAATATGCCCTTGGCCTTCTTGGCAACAAGGGCACACTGCTGACTCGTATCCAGCTTCTCTTCTGCTGTAATCCCCAGGTCCTTTTCTGTAAAACTGCTGCTTAGCCACTCAGTCCCCAGCCTGTAGCAGTGCATGGGATTCTTCCTTCCTAAGTGCACGACTCTGCACTTGTCCTTGTTGCACCTCATCAGATTGAACTAAATGAACTAAGGCCTGTTCTGAAATCTCTCCAGTTGCCCTTATTGCCCTGGCAGGCTGCAGAATAACATCCATGTTTTCTTTCAGTTCATCCCAGCCTCCCGTGGGACAGGGAAGGGAAATGGCTGCAGTGGAGCCCGTCCAGGTAGGGATTACGGGGGAGTTGCTGGTGGGTTGTTTTTGGAGGGAGAGGGGCAATAGACAGCTAGGAGGTGGGAGCTTCTGAGGAGTTTGGTCTGGAGGTGGGAGAGAGGGAGGGGGACAGGGTGTGACAAACCTGCTGGAACTTAGGGTCTAGATTCTAGGGACAGACCCATGGGGATTGAGGGAGGAAATGGCACTATTGTGGAACAGGAAACAAACCTTCTGAACAGGGCTAGGAAACTGTATGACAATCCCAGTGCTGGAGCCATGACCCTTCTAGTCAGAGGTTGCTATGAAGGGGGCACCCACCAGTGAGGCCTGGGGGAGATGCCACCCCTCCATATACCCAGCTGCTGTTATTGAGGGAGGTGTTGGGATTCCTACTGGGGGCTGGCCCTTGACATGCCTGGGGGCTACATCTGCTGTATCAGCCTCTGGCTAGTAGCTGTGTGTGGAATGTGAAGACCCCTGCCCCCCTCTCTCTGCTGGATGTTCTGTGAGACCCCAAGCCTTCCTTCTTCCGACCTGACTCATAAGAAGGCTTGCAAGTAAAACAGACCCATCCACAGTCAATGTCCTGGTTAATGGGAACCATCAAGATTTCAAACCACCATTAATGGCCCACACTTTGCATAATTACAATAGGCCCTCAGAGTTATATTTCATATTTCTAGTTTCAGATACAAGAAAGAAACAATCATACAAATAGGATGACCACACTCAGTAGATTATAAGCTTTGTAATGGTACCTTTTGCATGAAGCATATCCCAGTTACATCATATTCACACTCATTGGCATATTTTCATAACATCATATGGAGTGCAACGTCACAGAGGGGTGATGGTCTCTCTCACTGTTTCTCCCCTCACCCCGATGCCTCCTGGCATCTCTGAGCAAGGTGAGGGTGAGTGTGGCGGGTTCCCCCCGGGGTGCCACCTGGAACTGGGGTACCACTGAGCTCCCCTAACCCACCAGCCTGGGCTCCCCTTTACACTGTACTTCTGTGACAAGCTGCAAAGCCCTCTCTACGCTGCACTTTCACCAGCATTCACACAGGTAGGGACACACCCAGGTGCAGTTACATGCAGGCAGCCTTTCTCCCCACCTCACCAGGCCACCCTCACTTCTGCGCTGCTGCCTTCAGAGCTGGGCGACCAGAGAGGGCCCAGTTCTGAAGGCAGCCGTGCAGAATGAAGGGTGGCAATACCACGCCATCCTTACTTCTGCGCTGCTGCTGCTGGCAGCGGTGCTGCCTTCAGAGCCGGGCTCCTGGCCAGCAGCCGCCGCTCTCCGGCCACCCAGCTCTGAAGGCAGCGTCGCCGTCAGCAGCAGCGCAGAAGTAAGGGTGGCAATACCCTACAATAACATTGTGATCCCCCTCCCCCAACCCTTTTGGGGTCAGGACCCCGACAGTTACATCACTATGACACTTCAGATTTAAAGATCTGAAATCATGAAATTGACAATTTTTAAAATCCCTATGATGACCAAAATGGACGGTGAATTTGGTAGGGCCCTAGGTGTGAATCTGAAGGTGGAAGACAATTTGGGTGAAAGTGACCTTGAAATGGCAGATGTCATGACTTTAAGGAAAGGAAGGAATGAAAGCAGAATAAGGACAATGGACTTCCAAAAAGCAGAGTTCAACGCACCTAGAGAGCTGGTGGGTAAGGCCCCATGTGTAGAAATCGAAGGGAAAAAGGTGTTTAGGAGAGTTGGCAGTTCCTCAAAGAGAAAATATTCAAGGAGCAACAGGTAGGGTTGCCAACTGTCTAGTCACACAAACCCAAATTATATCATATTAATATCCCTATGGAGTGCAGGGTCACAGTGGGATTCTGCTGCCTGCCTGTCTCCCTGAGTGACCGTGTGATTGACCCTCCTCCCCGGTGAATAATGGGGCTGTCAGTGGGGCAGCAGGTACTGAGTGTGGGTCTCTTTCTCTTTCAGGGGCCGGTGACCTTTGAGGAGGTGGCTGTGTATTTCACCAGGGAAGAGTGGACTCTGCTGGACCCCGCTCAGAGAGCCCTCTACAGAGACGTCATGCAGGAGAACTATGAGAATGTGACCTCGCTGGGTAAGGATTCCCGTCCCCTCGGTTCTTAGAAGGGGAAATGAAGAGTTAAGGTTCACCACATCCTGCGATGTAACCTTAACTCTGCCCTGTTTCAGCAACGCCCCAACATGCCAGTGATACACACACACCAGCGCTGTGCCCTGCCCTGCCCCAGGACACTCTGGGAACAGAGCCCAGGAGCAGAACAGCACAAAGTCTAACGTCTTCTCTTGGCTAAGGCAAAACGTTGATTCAGGTCTGGCATAAAGAAGAGAAGCTGCCTGCCCCTGGCCAGCCCTCAAAACGCTGAGCCGCACAAACCATCCGAGACTTATAAAATGTTACCACCCTGGATCCTTGTGCCGAGGATTCCTTCTGAGTCATCGCCTTCACTAACCCTTCACTGAGCCCTGGAGACCCCTAGCGCGTCTGTCACCAGAGTGCTGCTGATCCCCGTGGCAAGGTCACACCCTTGTGCACTGACACAACCTACAAACTCAGCACTGACATGAGGCAGACTCAGTCCCTCAGGGGTCACCTGCACCTCTCTGCATACCACGGTCACAGCTCTGCCAGGCTGCTCCAACTGCTCCCTCCACCATCCGATTACAGCTGCAGCTGGCCCAGGGCACACAGCTACGGGGCAGGCAGATAAATGCTGGTGTTCCTGTCTGTGGAAAACACAAACCACGGCATGTTCTCTTAGTCCTTCCTCGTATCTATTATAGTTTCATAGACTATCAGGCCACTAGCCTTACATCCTGCATAATACAGGCTGTAGAAATTCATCCAGTTACTGCAGTGTTGAGATGAATATCTTGTGTTGGACTAAATCATCTTCCCGAAAGGCGTCTGTCACGGAGTCCCCGGGCGATGCTCTGGAACTGCTCCCTACGAAGCCAGGCAGGACTCTGGGGGAGCCTCCTCTCTCCAAGCAGACTGTCTCCAGGGCAAGCAGCTTCCACCTTCCTGGGTCTGACCTCGGAGCATTCAGCCTCCCCTGCCCCTCCGTGCGCTTCCCACAGCGAGTCACCCGGGCGGGTTCCAGGGGCAGCCAGAGGGTCCTGCCCCCCAACTCCGCAGTCAGACGTGACTCACAGCCAGCCGGGAAAACTGAAGGTTTATTAGACAACAGGAACACGGTCTAAAACAGAGCTTGTAGGTACAGAGACCAGGACCCTTGAGTCAGGTCCATCTTGGGGCCAGGGAGGCCAGACCCCGTCTGGGCCCCTCTCCATTTCCCCAGCCAGCTCCAAACTGAAACTCTCCAGCCCCTCCTCTGCCTTTGTCTCTTTCCTGGACCAGGAGGTCACCTGATCCCTTTGTTCTCCAACACCTTCAATTGGCACCTTGCAGGGGAGGGGCCCAGGCCATCAGTTGCCAGGAGACGGGATGTCGGCCATTCTCTGAGCAGACAGCATCACACTGGCCCTCTACGGCTCTGCACCAATCACACCCCCTTATCCCACCACCTAGATACTTAAGAAATGCATAGGGGAAACTGAGGCACCCCTACAGTATTCAGAGAAACCATTAAGAACATTCTCACTTCATCACAGCATCCAGGCTTGATTTGCATACTTCAAGAGATGGAAAGTTGTCCACTTCTATTGGTATTTCGTTAGACTTTGCACCACTTTCCCAGATCTATTGCCAGTGGCTATTGCCAGCTTCAGAGCTAGAGGGTAAGGGCAAAAGTAAGAGAGCTTTGTCGGGGTGGTATGTGTGTAAACTCTTTGTTTCATTCCTTCATTTCCTCGTTTTAAGTTTAGCCACCATCCACGTGCTGGAAGGGCACGAGGCAGCACTGGGCCACCATAACTTTGCTTTAATGTCATTTTTGGGCATTTAATTTCCTTGTTTTTAATGGATTTTTTTGTTGTATAACTGTCTGTACACTCGAGCTTTGATGGCATCCTTATGTCCGGTAGGGATGTGATTTTTTTTTTTCTACCCAGCTAACTGACAGAGCAATGTTGGCAAAACTTTTCCGTCGCGAGCAGGCCAAATGCTACATGTGGATGTTCGAACACTTCAAAATATTGCTCTTAGCTCAGAAATGTTTGGTATCAGGGCAAAGTGTCCAAGAATGCAGGATGCGAGAAAAATCCGCAACACGCACTGTGTGAAAGTTAACAGTGGTAGGGCTCAGATCCGATGGCCACAGCATGTCCTCCTGAGGCAACCACTGTGAGAGCAGACTGCTGGGAACCCCCTTGTTACCCACAAAAAATTAGGGCAACCCTCTTATACCCTATCGAGGGCTCAAGGCATGACCCGGTCAATTTAGGTACTCCCACCCTTTCCCTACCGAGGGCTCGGGGTCTAAAGCACCTACCTTTACCCATGGGGCTCAGGGAAAACCTGGTCAATTTAAGTACCCATCCCTCCCCACGGGGCTTGGGGCTCTACGGGTCTGCAGAACCTTTTCCCAGTGAAAGAACCTTAGACAATTATGCTCTAAACATTTATTTATTAGCAACACACACAGAATCCATGTGCCAAGCAAATCTCTTACGCTCACTGTCAGGGCCGGCTCCAGGCACCAGTGGAGCAAGCACGTGACTGGGGCGGCACATGCTAAGGGGCGGCATTCTGCTTTGCTTTTTTTTTTGTGCTTCAGCAGTTCGGGCGGCAGTTTTGCTTGGGGCGGCAAAAATGGTAGAGCCGGCCCTGCTCATTGTGATGGGTCTCTCCCTCCTCCCCCACGAGTGCAGCCTGGAACTGTGGTACAGCTGAGCCCTCTGTCATGCCAATCTGGGTTCCCTCTTGCACTGTGAGGTTGTGACAAACTGCAAAGCCCTCCAAGCTCACACTTCCACCGACACCCACCGGCAATGTATTCATTGAATGCTCTGTCAGCCATTGCACTAGTGTAGACGCGATAAAATCGATCCCTGATCGCTCTGCCGTCGACTCCGGAAATTCACCGTGGCGAGAGGCGGAAGCAGAGTCGACGGGGGAGTGGCAGCGGTCGACTCGCCGCCGTCCTCACAGCCAGGTAAGTCGACCTAAAATACGCAACTTCAGCTACGCTATTCATGTAGCTGAAGTTGCGTATCTTAGGTCGACCCCCCCCCTCCCCCCCGTAGTGTAGACCTAGCTTATCAAATAGTGTCTCACCCTGTTAGATAGTACAAGCAGTTCATCAAGCTTCCATACACAGGCTAGAAATCCCCCTACCCTGTGACCAGCACTTCCCAGTTTAGTCTTCGATCCTCAGGTGTTTCCAGGAGTTTCTTGTGTGGGGAGTGAGGCCAAGAGATGATGTCACTCCCCCCTTTTATATCTTTTTCCAACTTGCTGGGAAGCTCTTTTGCTGTGACCTGGGTCAAACAGTTCCCATGGTGTAGTGTTAGTAGAGGTTTTTAAGGCCTGGCTTGACAGAGCCCTGGCTGGGATGATTTAGTTGGGGATTGGTCCTGCTTTGAGCAGGGATTGGACTAGATGACTTCCTGAGGTCCCTTCCAACCCTGATATTCTATGATTGATTCTATCTCTCAGAGGTTTCTATGGTACCCAGTTCCTGGGGTAATCCTTATGAGTGTTTGTATTTCCTCAATAGGCCATCAACATTGTGTGGCCTTTTTATTGTTGTACCTGAAAGGCTGCTTGTGGGTGTTGCCAACCTCACATGTTTCAGTAGCGCATACATAGCCAAACTTTATAACTTCATATGCAATGAGAGCACAGACAACGTAACAGGCTATTTATGTTCAACAGATTAAGACTTTAGAATGATACCTCACAAGGCATATTTTTGTACAAAACATGTCATAGTTATATCACCATGGTGAATATGGGGTGCAGAGTGTCTCTTTGGGGGGCAGAGTCCCAATATACAGACAAATTTCACCAAATGGCCAATCAAGATCCTCTCATCTGGGGGTGCCGGTGCTGCCTTTGCACGCCACGCAAGGTCAGTGATTTAGTAGGGGATTGGTCCTGCTTTGAGCAGGGGGTTGGACCTCCTGAGGTCCCTTCCAACCCTGATAGTCTATGATTCTAGCAGCTTGATGTTAAATTGCCATCCAGAGATGGTTCCCAAAGAGCATTGTTTTATTGTTACATTATATAGCTACCTCCTTTAACTTCACTAAACCTATCACATTATTCAATACCCCTAGGTAACAAAATTTAACCAGTCATGCACTGGCACCTATATCGTCTCCTCTCTGCTCATCTCTTTTTCCATTCTATCTCTCGTGCCCAAATTGTAACTTTTTTGTGACCTTCTTTGTCTGTGCAGATGGTCACCATAGATTTGCTGGTCAGAGCTTATCTAATCTATTTTACCAGTTCTTGGGGCCTTTCTGTTTCCTCCCTAAACTCCCCACTGAACTGGGTGTCTCTACTTTACAACCCTTGGTGTTATAACTCTTGTTAGGGGAATTCCCGAAATGGGGGCACCTTAGCAGCAGCAGGGCATTTTTTCCCTTCATTTTAGTGGGGAAATCCCTAAGTTTCACCCCAGGCTGGTTTAGTATGGGGGTGAGTTAAGTCCCAAGCCTACACTCCAGCTGTTAACGGGGCCTTAGGGTTGCTGCACACATGCACTTCACTCTCTTTTACCCGTCCGTTTGGCACATGCTGATCTGAAGTCCCAAACTTTTCAATACTGCTTCCTCATAGAGGCTCTGGGTGCCATGGAGCAGCTGAAATAAATGACAAGGGATGGAGATTAGTCAGGTTTCAGAGTGGTAGCCGTGTTAGTCTGTATCAGCAAAAAACAACGAGGAGTCCTTGTGGCACCTTAGAGACTAACAAATTTATTTGGGCATAAGCTTTCATGGGCTAAAACCCACTTCATCAGATGCATGGAGTGGAACACACAGTAGCAGGTATACATACACAGCACATGAAAAGTTGGGAGTTGCCTTACCAAGTGGGGGGTCAGTGCTAACGAGCCAATTCAATTAAGGTGGAAGTGGGCTATTCTCAACAGTTGACAAGAAGGGGTGGAAATCACTTTTGTAGTGCTAATGAGGCCAATGTAATCAAGGTGGCCCATTTCAAACAGTTAACAAGAAGGTGCGAGTATCGGCAAGGGGAAATTAGTTTTTGTAGTGAGCCATCCACTCCCAGTCTTTATTCAGATCTATGACATCATATTCCAGCAATGCCCCTCTGCCATGTACATTGGCCAAACCAGACAGTCTCTACGCAAAAGAATAAATGGACACAAATCTGACATCAGGAATTATAACATTCAAAAACTAGTAGGAGAACACTTCAGTCTCCCTGGACACTCAATAACAGACTTAAAAGTGGCAATTCTTCAACAAAAAAATCTTCAAAAACAAGACTCCAACGAGAAACAGCAGAACTGGAATTAATTTGCAAACTGGACACCATCAAATTGGGCCTGAATAAGGACTGGGAGTGGCTGGGTCACTGCAGAAACCCTGTTCTTGCCAGGTTCTGTGATGTCTCTTCACAGTCTGACTTTTACTAACTTTGCTTTATATGAGCAGGGCTTTACCACTACTTTAGCTCAGGCCCCAGGTCTCACACCAGGCCTCTGATACAGGATACTACCCTGTCCTTGGTCCCCTTCTGTTCTTCCTCTACACCTAATCTCTGGGTAATCTCATCCACAAACACAAATACAACTGGTGACTCACAGATCTACCTCTCTACTCCAGACCCATCTCCTTCTGTCCAAACTAAAATCCCTGCCGGTCTCTCTAACCTCTCCTTTGGAATGTCTGTCCATCAGCTCAAACTCAGCAGTTAGAATGGCTAAAACAGAGCTCTTAATATTCCCCCCCCCCCCCCAGCCATCCCACTATCTCTTTTTTCTCTTTCGTTGTGGAAAGCATCACTGTCCTGCCTGTCGCGCAGGCCCGTATCTTTGACACTGACCCCTCTCCATGTTCTCATGATATGTCTACATCTTGGATTTTCTTTCTGCTGAATGTCCCTAAACTATGGCTGGTCCTACCCATCCACAGAGCTGAAATTCTTGTTCAGGGCACTCATCATCTCCTGCCTCAGTTACTGCAACATCGTTTACTCTGACCTTGACAAACGCAAATGCAGAGGAAAACACCTATAAAGCTACCGCATATGTGACCTACGAGGAAAGGTTGAAAGAACCGGGAATGTTTAATCTTGAGAAAAGACCTGATAATGGTCCTCAAGTATGTTAAAAACTGTTATAAAGGGGACAGTGATCAATTGTTCTCCACTTCCACTGGGTTAGGACAAGGAGTAATTGGCTTGATGTGCAGCAAGGGAGGTTTGGGTTGGCTAGTAGGAAAAACTTTTCAACTATAAGAGTAATTAAGTACTGGAATAGGTTACCAAGTTCATAGAATCATAGAAGATCAGGGTTGGAAGGGACCTCAGGAGGTATCTAGTCCAATCCCCTGCTCAAAGCAGGGCCAATCCCAACTAAATTATCCCAGCCAGGGCTTTGTCAAGCCTGACCTTAAAAACCTCTAAGGAAGGAGATTCCACCACCTCCCTAGGGAACCTATTCCTGTGCTTCACTGCCCTCCTAGTGAAAAAGTTTTTCCTAATATCCAACCTAAACCTCCCCCACTGCAACTTGAGACCATTGCTCCTTGTTCTGTCATCTGCCACCACTGAGAACAGCCGAGCTCCATCCTCTTTGGAACCCCCCTTCAGGTAGTTGAAGGCTGCTATCAAATCCCCCCTCATTCTTCTCTTCTGCAGACTAAATAATACCAGTTCTCTCAGCCTCTCCTCATATGTCATGTGCTACAGCCCCCTCATCATTTTTGTTGCCCTCCGCTGGACTCTCCAATTTGTCCACATCCTTCTTGTAGTGTGGGGCCCAAAACTGGACACAGTACTCCAGATGTGGCCTCACCAGTACCGAATAGAGGAGAATAATTACTTCCCTCAATCTGCTGGCAATGCTCCTATTAATGCAGGACAATAACGACCAGCAAATTATGAGTTTGCAAATGATCCCTCCCAAGGCGTACTTTGTACACAGATTTTTACAATAGTGTGTCGGGTGTGAATCCAGGGGTGTGTTCGGTCACAGCCTCGCTGCTAAGAGGTGAGGAAATCCATATCCTTCTTGCTCATTGTTTGCTATGTGTCAGTGTCTGCGTCATTGGAGCTACCAGTGCGTTCTCAAAAGCGCCACTGATATGGAACCTAAGGAACAGACAGAATAGACCCATGTCTATGTCTCTTCACCTGCTCTGAGAGGAAACAGCCCTTTTCGAACCACGAGGGACCAATGCAGCACATTGGGGAAAATGAGGCACAAGCTCTTTTTGTATCTCGATCACCAGGGCCCCCCCTGGTTGTTTAGAAGGCTTCCTGCTTCTGATTTACTTAAAACACATTTTGTTATTACCTTTGGAGTTTTTGGCTAGCCGTTCTTCAGACTCCTCTTTGGCTTTTCTTATTACATTTTTACACTTCATTTGGCAGTGTTTTTGCTCCTTTCTATTTACCTCACTAGGATTTGACTTCCACTTTTTAAAAGATGGCTTTTTATCTCTCACTGCTTCTTTTACATGGTTGTTAAGCCGTGGTGGCTCTTTTTTAGTTCTTTTACTGTGTTTCTTAATTTGGGGAGATGGATGGCAGGAGAGAGATCACTTGATCATTACCTGTTAGGTTCATTCCCTCTGGGGCACCTGGCATTGGCCACTGTCGGTAGACAGGATACTGGGCTGGATGGACCTTTGGTCTGACCCAGTATGGCCGCTCTTATGTTCTTATGTTCAGGATTCATAAAAATATTACAAAAATCCCCCCTTTGTCACAGCCCCATTAAACTAAACCACATGATTCCGACCGTAAACACCCCAATAGCCCCGTCCCCATGCAGTGTTCCTCAATATGACAGAGCTGCACCATTTCTGAGTTCTATGTTCCTCCCAGCCACAACACAACCCCTTCCCTGACCCAAGTGTGTGTGTGTGTCCCTGGCGATGTCATGGGTTGGTAGTGAGACTTCTTGAAACTCCCTCCCCATCTGCAGCAGCCACAAACCCTCTTCCCAGCAGGCTCCTTGAGTCCGTCCCTCCAGAAGTCACGTGGCCTGATTCTTACTTTTCACATTTTCCTTTTCTAGGGGAATTAGTCTGTTTGGTCCTAAATTCTCCAGCCTTCCATGTTCACCCCCCACCACCACGCCCATTACACCTGATTTGCTAGATTCCGTTGCCTCAAAATGTGCTCTCCTGACATCTACTGCTCCTGACAGCCTGCATTCAGTATCATCCCCGCTCCCTCCTATTCCTCGCTACGCTGCACCCCACCAGCCCACGCTCGCCCGACCCGGCTTCCCTAGCGCTCTCCTTCTCTCTGGGCCCCTGAGATCAGCAAGAAGCATTTGCAGGGGACCTTCGCTCTCCGGGACACGGAGTTACCATCGCTGTGTTCTAGGAGCCCCTTTGACTGCATTCCTGACGGAGGTGGGGGTAGCTAAATCGCCCATAAAAAGTGGGTCCTGCACATCTGAGCATAGGCGCCGACTCTGTGGGTGCTCCGGGGCTGGAGCACCCAGGGGAAAAAATTAGTGGGTGCTCAGCAGGCCAGCGGATCAGCTTCTCTCCCTCCCTGCCAGCCCTCCCGCCCACCACAATCAGCTGTGCAGCGGCGTGCAGGAGGCGCTGGGGCGGAAGGGGAGGAGCAAGGCAGGAAGAGGCGGGGGAGGGGGTGGGGCGTGGGTGGGGGCTTAGGGGAAGGGGTGGGGTGGGGGCAGGGCCTGGGGCGGAGCGGGGTGAAACACCCCCCCGAGAGCGTGGGACGTTGGTGCCTCTGCCTCTGAGCACCTGCGGGGCTGCCCTGGGATTTTATCCCCAGCCCATTTTAAAGCAATAAAATAATGACACTTTTTTTTTGGTGACAAATGAATTCCCCTGATCTTCCTGAGCAGGGTTCCCAGTATCCAGACCTGATGTGAGCTCCCAGCTGGAACGAGGGGAAGAGCCATTGGTCCCAGATCTCCAGGGCTCGGAGGACAGAGAGAGCATCTGCACGGGTGAGGAATCATTAAACAAACTCAAAAACTGCCCGTGCCTGAAGGAAACAGCTGGGATTCCCTACAGAGACCTTGGAAGCTCTCCATGTCCAGCAGGTGTCATATGCTCACAGCCAATACCACTCCTGGCTTCCCACCCATCCTGACTGACACCTCGCAGTAGCTCCCTCCCTGACCTCCCTTCTCCCATGAGTTTTTGGGTGGGATGTGGAGGCAGAATCGATCCTCTCCTGAATCCCTGTGGGGAAAAGTTTAGGGAAATTCAGTTCCTGATTTTTTCTGTCTGTCTGTCTCTCCAGCACAGACTTTGGTTTGCTCTCTCTTTTCCATTCCTGTTTCTGAGGTTTCCCTCTATCCCAGCAGGTGATGGGACGGTGAGTGAGACGAGGGAGCAGAATTCTAAAGAGGAAGATACTGAACAAGTGGAACTGCACAGGGCATCATCACAAAGAGCCAAAGGGAATGTGCCTGGGAATTGTGAGCAGGGAGAAGGTTATGGGCATCAGCAGAGACCAGAGCAGCAGCCGGGAAACCAGACAGAGGAAAAAGTGGGTAAATCCATTAATTGTTGGGAAACTCACAAAGATGTCAAGGGAACCCCAGCCCAGCAGAGAATCCTCAGGGGAAAGAGAAACAACCCAGGCACTGAGTGTGGGGAAAACATCAGTAGATGCTCAGACCTTATTAACCATGAGAGAATCCAGACGGGAGAGAAACCCTATGAATGCTGTGAGTGTGGGAAAAACTTCACTCAGAGCTCAGCCTTCGTTACACATCAGAGAATTCACACGGGAGAAAGACCCTATGAATGCTGTGAGTGTGGGAAACGCTTTGCTCAGAGTTCAGCCCTTCTGATACATCAGAGAATCCACACAGGGGAGCGACCCTATGGATGCTGTGAGTGCGGGAAAAACTTCACGAACAGCTCAGCCCTTATTACGCATCAGAGAATCCACACGGGGGAGAGACCGTATGAATGCAGTGAGTGCGGGAAAAGCTTCACTCAGAGCTCAAACCTTACTATCCATGAGAGAATCCACAGGGGAGAGAGACCATATGAATGCTGTGAGTGCGGGAAAAACTTCCCTCGGAGCTCAGCCCTTATAAGACATCAGAGAATCCATGCGGGGGAGAGACCGTACGAATGCAGTGAATGTGGGAAAACGTTCACTGAAAGCTCAGACCTTCTTATACATCAGAGAGTCCACACAGGAGAAAGACCCTATAAATGCAGTGACTGTGGGAAAACCTTCACTAAGAGATCAGTCCTTGTTACGCATCAGAGGATCCACACAGGAGAGAGACCCTATGAATGCTGTGAGTGCGGGAAAACCTTCACTCAGAGCTCAGCGCTTATTGCACATCAGAGAATACACAGAGGGGAGAAACCCTACGGATGCTGTGAGTGCGGGAAAAGCTTCACTGACAAATCAGCCCTGATTGCCCATCAGAGAATCCACAGCGGAGAGAGACCCTATGAATGCAGTGAGTGCGGGAAAAACTTCGCACGTAACTCAGCCCTGGTTACGCATCAGAGAATCCACACAGGTGAGAGGCCCTATGAATGCAGTGAGTGTAGGAAAAACTTCCATCAGAGCTCAGCCCTTACTTATCATCAGAGAATCTGCCAGGGCAATAAGCCATAATTAAGACCTTGTCTATGGTTGTCGAAAGATTTTTTTTTTCTTGAATACTTTTGCTAATTCCCATCTAGTGACCTCCAAGGCTGTTTGCACCATTTGCTTCACGGTGGTCCCTCAGGGGAGTTGCCAACTTCTGCCTTTTGCAGCTAGGCCTTCTTTGGGTGAAGCTCAAGGTCCTTTCTAACAATAATGGGATTGTACGTCCTGCCTGCCAGGAATGTCCTTCAGACACAGATGGGGGAAACTGGGGTTATCTCAGCTAGCTTCATTGAGGTAAAATATTCATTTCCACTGTGATTTTTCGAGGCGTGAGCTACCTCAGCTATTCTTGACCCATGTCTAGATGCCCAGGTTATAGGGAATGTTTCCTCATGACCTGACCTAATCTCTGTCATTTTCCTAATCTCAACAAACCTTTATATCACATTTATACTCCTCCTCCCACTGCAAAGCAATTGTTAAAGTCACCGAGTCCCTTTTTTGGGGACCGATGGTCTCATTTCCAGTTGTTGTCACGTTGCTCTGAGCTGGGATGAATAGCAGTGATGTTTGGTACCCTTATCCTCATTTAAAATGTATTTAACTATAACAAGGAGCCTGGGCAGAGGGGAACGTGTCAATTCAGCTTCTGTGGTGCTGAAGGAGATGGGGGGATTCCCATCAGAGTTACTCTCTGTCCGAGCCATGTAAAATTTATCTTTTCCACCTTCAAACTCTCCACCTCCCAAAGGGTCACGTGATGACATGTTCTCAGCTCACTTGGCCTGGGAGTCGCTCTTTGATTTCCTTGATCCTAAATCAGACTCATGAGGACTGGAGGGAAAGTGTCCCAGACCCGGACGAGGAATCCAAATGTATCCAAAACACAGTTTGATGCTTATGAGTTTAAATGCCGGTCTCTGTCCTTTTGCAAAGCAGCTTCTGGGCTTTTTCCTTCTGAGTATGGATTGTTTGCAGATTAGAAGTTTTGCTGTCTCTCCCCCCCCCCCCCCCCCCCACTATGATAATGCTAAAACTTTGCTAAATAACATGACTCAATAAAAGGAGACAGTGCTGAACAAAACACATTTGAACACAATGTGAACCCGTTGTCCTGACTGTGAGTCATCAGATACAATCTGCTCTGGAATTTTACTTTATATAAAACGGAAAGCGTCTTATTCCTCTCAGTGTTGTGGATTTTTCTCCCTTTCCTAAAGACCGTTTGGTTACATAGTTTTGTTTGAGGGAATGCAGCTCAGATTTATTGGGGACTTTGCGACAAATGGCTATCTGGCAAAAATAGTCATTTATTTTATTCTTGCTTTTCCGCCACCCCTCCATGGTGACCGTTCGGTCAACTATGGAGATTCTAATGCAGTTCGGTCAACATGGGAGAATAATCCAAGAATACTCCAATAGGACATACTACCAAGGAAACATTTGTGTTTTTAATTCTCCACTATGAAATGCTAAACAACAACCCACTCCAAATTCTACACCTGACTGAAGGAACTGCATGCAATCACAGTATTGTTCAGCTCGTTAGGCCTATATTATCTCAGGTGACCCCAGAAGAAAGTACCACCATATGTGGCTTGGAGTTTTGCAATATGCTCACGCAGTTGGTTCCCAAAGACGTTATGAGCCAGGGCTTACAGGAGGTTACTCCTGCAGATCTCTCCTAGCTAAGATTTTGATTGGTGAAATGTCTGTAACGATGCTGGTTCTGGCGGGACCCAACTGAGAGTGCCAGTTCAGGACACATTGCTCAAACAGGGCAGTTACAGCCCAAGGCTGGGGTTTTCCCACCTCTAAGGCAAACCAAACCAGCCAGACTAAGAGGACTTCGGTCTTACCCCCTGGCTAACCACAAGTCACACAAGCAATTCCCTTAGACACTCCAGTTTCCCAGGATCACCACCAGTGCCACTCGTTATGGGGACAAATGGTTATGAAAACCAATACCCCAATAAAAGAAAAAGGTTCTCCTGATCCCAAAGGACCAAGCCCCAGACCCAGGTCAATATACAAATCAGATCTTACCCACAAATCACGCTGTTGCCAATCCTTCAGAATCTAAAATCTAAAGGTTTATCCATAAAAGGAAAAAGATATCGCTGAGAGCTAGAACTGGTTAAATGGAATCAATTACATACAGCAATGGCAAAGTTCTTGGTTCAGGCTTGTAGCAGCGATGGAATAAACTGCAGGTTCAAATCAAGTCTCTGGAACATCCCCAGCTGGGATAGGTCATCAGTCCTTTGTGTAGAGCTTCAGTTTGTAGCAAAGTCCCTCCAGAGGTAAGAAGCAGGATTGAAGACAAGATGGAGATGAGGCATCAGCCTTTTATAGTCTTTTCCAGATGTAAAAACACCTCTTTGTCCTTACTATGGAAAATTACAGCAAAATGGAGTCTGGAGTCACATGGACCAGTCCCTGTATACTTAGCTGAGTTACAAGGCATATCTGCCTTCTCTCAATGGGTCAGTTGTGTAGCCAATGGTCCTTAATGGGCCATCAATCAGGCTAGGCAGAGCTGACACCAACTTGTCTGGGGCGTCACCCAGCAGCATAGCACGTGTTTGAAATACAAACAGTATAGAGCCAATACTTATAACTTTAAATACAAAAATGATATATGCATATAGACAGCATAATCATAACCAGCAAACCATAACCTTGTCTTAGACACCCTATTTGACCCCCTTTATACAAGATTTGGTGCCACTACCGGACTTTGGTTGCAGCCATGTTCTATATGGTCCCAGTTCAAATCAATAACGTGACAATGTCCCTAACATGCGGAGGAAATAGAAGTAGTGTTTGTGTTGAACTAATCCTTTGCAGGTGCTGCGAAGGAGTAGAAAATGAAATCCGTGTTGAACATGAGAAAGATGAAGAAAAATCACTATTTTTTAACAGAAACTCCGCCTGGTGCAGCTTACAGAGATTCTGATTCAGGTCTGTGTCTGGTTCCTAACAGAGACCTGTGCCACCAGAGAGATCGACGCCTAGGCTCCTGTGCAGCGAATGGATAGAGATCGGCACTGCGGCTCCCGTACAGCGAATGGGGAAGAAATTGGCACCTTGGAATGGGATCCACAAACCCTGTCGTGCTAGGTGGCTTCTCACCTAAGCTAGCCAGGGGAGAGGCCCATGACAGGGAAATGCTAAGCCCAAACCTCAGACAGAGAGCGGTGGATCTCTGCTGCTGAGCACCAGACTTGGGAACCAGCCGGATTAGGTGCCTACGTCATTTCTTCCGAGAATGGGGGAGGCACTTGCCTCATTCCACCCCCAGCATCCAGGGGAGGAGGCAGGCATGGTGGCACCCACCATATCACGGTTAGCCCAGTGGGCAGAGTAATCGGTCCCAAACTTTTCCCTAGGGCAACCCACCAACCCAGCTGCAGTTTGACTTTTTGGGGACCCGCCATTATCCCTTCTCCCCTTCCCAGCTGATTCCTTGCCCTGCTCCCTTGAACCACCCTGGTGCTCTCCCTCCCCATCGCCTCTCCGCCCCCAGCCTCTCCCTCCTCTCCCCTGACAGTCGTTGGGGTTTAGGGCCACAAGGGAGCAGCAGATCATCTGGGGCTGACCTCATGTATAGGAGAGGCCAGAGAACAGAAGGGGCACCAGTGGCTGACGCCCGTGCAGTGGCAGAGACACGCTGATGCTGATGTACCCTTGTTGCCAAGGCATTTGAGATTCGTTGTCCCAAATCAGAGGGAAGTGGAAATGAATGAGGAATTTTATATCCCCCAGTTGATAAACGAGGTAGAGGGGTGAAAGTTGAGTGGAACGCCATCTACATTTTTGGGAATTAGAGAGAAAATGGGGGAAAAAACTTGCAAGGACTTTATCTCAACCAATAATCAAGAATTTGACAAAACAGCAACATCGGAGAAGATCTGATGTTAATACACCTCTACCTCAATATAACACGAATTCAGATATAACACGATAAAGCAGTGCTCGGGGAGGGGGGGCTGCGCACTCCGGCGGATCAAAGCAAGTTCAATATAATGCAGTTTCACCTATAACGCAGTAAGATGTTTTGGCTCCCGAGGACAGCGTTATATCGCGGTAGAGGTGTATATCATTAGATGGGAAAATCTCAGGGGATAATAGATCAGTTACAGATAATTAGAGAAAAACGGGGCCATTTTTTAAAGGATGCTATGTCACTATTTTAGAATGAAGGCGTAAGCGGGGGTGAAAACCTATATATTTGTTCACAGAGAAAAACACCAATATCAATGTTCGGTAATTTGAGAGACAGACGGGAGACATTATATAGACATGATCAATAAACAACAGAAGGGGATGGTTCCCTCTTGGCTGACAATCACACGGCAGCAAGGAGCCCTGGGCAATGCTGCTTTAACAGGGGATGGGATGAGGGTGAATGCAGCCAGTGGGAAGCGGGAGAGCCTGGGGGGTCTGGGACCATGACTAGCCGCTGGTGGCAGGAGGGGGCTGGGTTGGGCTGGGGTAGGGACGAAGCAGGAAGCAGTTGGGAGACGGTAATCTGGGGCTGGGCCGTCTCCATGGGGGGACGGACACGCTTCTCCCTTTCTGTCTTGTGCCCTTTCCATGCCTTGTTGCTGGCAGAGAATGGCCACCCAATCCCCACCCCAGAGGCAGGCGCATCTCAGGGTCCTCTTATTCTGCACCCACTAACCCCCTGCCCATTCGGGGAATGGCTGAGGGCATCGAGTTCCCCCCAACACAAGAATGATTTGCTGCAGATAAAATGGGTGGGAAAACATCCCAAATCGGAGGCGATTTTAAACTGAGATTCGAGAATTAGAGAGAAAATGGGGGCAAAACCTGAGCATAACAGATAAAAAAGCAATACTGTGAGAGAAAAGGGGGGAAACTGACGAGAATTTTATAGCCATACTTGATAATTACAGAGAAAGGGGGAAGACTGTCAGGGTGCAGGGGCAGCACTGCAGAATGACCGCCTGCCATTGTCCCTGCGGTGACACAAATCTGACATCAGGAATCAAAATACTCAAAAACCAGTGGGAGAACACTTTAACCTGTCTGGTCATTCAATGACAGACCTGCGGGTGGCTATATTACAACAGAAAAGCTACAAAAACAGACTCCAACGAGAGACTGCTGAGCTGGAATTGATATGCAAACTAGACACAATCAACTCCGGTTTGAATAAGGACTGGGAATGGCTGAGCCATTACAAACATTGACTCTATCTCCCCTTGTAAGTATGCTCACACTTCTTATCAAACTGTCTGTACTGGGCTAGCTTGATTATCACTTCAAAAGTTTTTTTCTCTTACTTAATTGGCCTCTCAGAGTTGGTAAGACAACTCCCACTTGTTCATGCTCTCTGTATGTGTGTATATATATCTCCTCAATATATGTTCCATTCTATATGCATCCGAAGAAGTGGGCTGTAGTCCACGAAAGCTTATGCTCTAATAAATGTGTTCGTCTCTAAGGTGCCACAAGTACTCCTGTTCTTTTTGCGGATACAGACTAACACGGCTTCTACTCTGAAACGTGAGCTGGCACGCCACAAACTGTGTTCAAATGACACTTAAAACTTTCCCCGTTTTTTTCCCCACCTCTAATTGTGTAGTGAGTGGCAGTACCCCAGTGTGGCCATTTATTCTGGTCCCACTTGCCTGTGGGATTCTGTCCTTTGCCTAGGTAAGGGGACGGTTGGCCCCTTACTGAAACTTAGTGGGGTTTCTGGTTCGCTCTCTCCCAGTACCAAAAGAAAGGGGAAGGGTGGATGAGAAATGAGGACCCTGAGTCTGACAGTCCCCAGGGCCAATGAGGAGAGGCCAATGGCCCAGGTTAGCCTGATTGACAGGGCAGGCAGGTCAATGAGGGAATCAGGAGGCCGGGGGGGCGGGACCCGTCCTCTGTGTGAGATGGAGCTTCTTGGGCCGGAGTAGGGCTGAGTTAAGGAGAGAGCAGCAAGCGGAACCAGAGAAGCAGCCCGAGGGGGCTGGAGGCAGAGCAGCAGCAGTGCTGAGGCCGAGTGGAGCTGGGGCTGGAGCCGTCCGGAGCCGGATGCAGATGTGGTGAGCACCTGGGGAGAGCGAGGGGGACCCTGTGCAGAAGGCCCAGCGCAGGGAGATGCCCCCCAGCCAAGCCAGACTTGGAGAGGGATCGTAACCCCAGTGGGGCGGGGCGTGACGCTGGGAAGAAGGGTCCTGCTACCCTGAGCGTGAAGCCGTGTCCGACCTGCGGCATCCCTGCAGCACCGCCAGGGCCTGGACGGCCAGGTGACGAACAGTGAACTGTCCTGACATTCCAGAGCCGCTGGTTGTGGTGTCCCCGTGTCACAGAGCGGGGTTGTTTTCCTTTAAACTTGCCCGTTTTGCCTTAGATTTTTTTAATTTATTGCTGGTTAATAAATTGTATTTGCTTGAACTGAGTGCAATGATCAGTGGGTCGGGGAAGTGTCCAGAGCGGAGAGAGCACCCCGGAGTGGGAACACCCTCGCCCCTGTCCTAAGTGACCACGACAAGGTTGGGGATCGAGCCCCACAGAATCCTGGGCCCAGCCTTGTTGGGGCTATGAGGACTCTGCCACACAGGAGGGTGGAAGGGGAGCCCTCGAAGTCGGGCAGGGCTCTGGGTAAAGGGAGTGGGAGTCGGGACTCAGATCCTTCCGCCAGCCAATTCCACCGCGGTCATGTATAAACGAGGAACGTTCCCCCGTTTACACCTACAATGGGCTTTGGGTCAGTCCATAGGCTATGATATAGAAACACTCATTCCTCTCTGAATGCCTGGATTTGACCAAATCTCCCCAGAGTGGGGTCACACTTTTCTAGGACCTTTTTCCCAATACCAGAATACCTTTTGAAGAGCTGCTGGTCCTTCCCACCTGCAGGTACAAGCAACTGCTACCCTCATGCAGCCATTCTGCAGCTGTGTGTCTGCTGTATCGCCTTCTCTTCCAGCTGGTCAGCGTTCTCATCTCCTGTTACACCTACTCGTTAACATTACTGAGGGTGGCAGAGTCTCCGAGGTGATGTTTACTGTGGTCAAGCCTTACAATGACACAACAGGAACCTCTTTCCAACTTAATCCTTTTGTATTTATCTATGTCTATAAACCCTTCAGCACACAAAAGCCCAAGACAACGTGAACAATTTGTCAGCTGTGGCTGTAAAAATCTGTTCATTATAGATCCATACTGCTAACATCCATCGTTGAATTACATCGTTTTTTACAGATGTGGTCGCCTCATCACAAAAAAGATATACTGGCACTAGAAAAGGTTCAGAGAAGGGCAACTAAAATGATTAGGGGTTTGGAACAGGTCCCATATGAGGAGAGATTAAAGAGACTAGGACTTTTCAGCTTGGAAAAGAGGAGACTAAGGGGGGATATGATAGAGGTCAATAAAATCAGGAGTGATGTGGAGAAAGTGAATAAGGAAAAGTTATTTACTTGTTCCCATAATATAAGAACTAGGGGCCACCAAATGAAATTAATGGGCAGCAGATTTAAAACAAATAAAAGGAAGTTCTTCACACAGCGCCCAGTCAACCTGTGGAACTCCTTGCCTGAGGAGGTTGTGAAGGCTAGGACTATAACAGCGTTTAAAAGAGAACTGGATAAATTCATGGAGGTTAAGTCCATTAATGGCTATTAGCCAGGATGGGTAAGGAATGGTGTCCCTAGCCTCTGTTTGTCAGAGGGTGGAGATGGATGGCAGGAGAGAGATCACTTGATCATTACCTGTTAGGTTCACTCCCTTTGGGGCACCTGGCATTGGCCACTGTCGGAAGACGGGATACTGGGCTGATGGACCTTTGGTCTGACCCAGTATGGCTGTTCTTATGTACAGAATAAAGTTTATCTGAAGCCCACAGCACCCAAAGAATTAAACAGACTAAAATCGGAGCATTCCGCTGGTGGTTAGCACACTCTGCTGAGAAGCCTTTCTTCAAATCCTTTCTGGGTGATGTTGGCAGACCTAGCACCAGCTCATGCCCAGACCCTGAGGCCTCGCCGAACCATCATAGCTGGCAACCAGTCCGGCTCTTGTGTGTGTTAGTGTGGTAAAAGAGGGGTTGGATTTTTAAAAAAGGCATTTAAATGTTATGAAATGCTTGAGTTGTTGCCTGCATTAATCTCACTTGTAATATCTGTCTCCCACATTATAAGGCAGGGGTCGGCAACCTTTCAGAAGCACTGGGCCGAGTCTTCATTTATTCACGCTAATTTAAGGTTTCGCGTGCCAGTCATACATTTTAACATTTTTAGAAGGTCTCTTTCTATAAGTCTATAATATAGAACCAAACTATTGTTGTATGTAAAGTAAGTAAGGTTTTTAAAATGTTTAAGAAGCTTCATTTAAAATTAAATTAAAATGCAGAGCCCCCCGGACCAGTGGCCAGGACCTGGGCAGTGTGAGTGCCACTGAAAATCCGCATGCATGCCGCCTTTGGCACGTGTGCCATAGGTTGCCTACCCCGTTATAAGGTAATAGTTAAATGTTTGCTCAGTAACTATAAAAATATTTGCTCTGCCACTGTAAACCATCAGGAGGGAGGCGTCATTAAGTGTGACATACTGGTCTATCACAAAAGGGGTCATCTCCTCGCCACCAAAAGGCGGCCCATAGACACCAGACAAGCCTCAGTGGTAGGGTTACCATACGTCTGGATTTTCCCGGACATGTCCGGCTTTTTGGGCCTCAAATCCCCGTCTGGGGGGAAATCCCAAAAAGCCGAACATGTCCGGGAAAATAGGGAGGGGCCGGTGCCGCTGGGTGCTGGGCCGGGGGCCGGGCCAGGGCCGGCGGTGCTGGGCCGGCGGTGCTTGGCCGGGAGCTGGCCCGGGGGTGCGGGGCCGGGGGCCGGGGGTGCTCGGCCGGGGGCTGCGGGGCTGGGGGCCGGGGCTGGGCCGGGGCCGGCAGTGCTGGGCTGGGGGCCGGGGGTGCTGGGCTGGGGGCCGGCACCCCAGGAGCCGAACCAGGCTGGAGACGCTGGGGCCGGGGCCGGCCGCCGGAGGGAGCCGCTTGGTTGGGGGGGGCCAGACTGGGCCGCGCCTCCTCCCCCACCCCCCCAGCTTACCTGCTGCCTGCTTCAGGCTTCCCGCGAATCAAACGTTCGCGGGAAGCAGGGGAGGGAGCGGAGTTGAGGCGGGGACTTTGGGGAATGGGTGGAGTTGGGGCGGGGCCCCATGGAGTGTCCTCTTTTTGGACACTCAAAATATGGTAACCCTACTCATTGGACAAAAGACTTTGTTGATTCTTCCCCCACAGCCATGAAGAGGAGAGCTCACCCCATCAGCTTGAACTCCGGGGGCGGGGAGGGGGAAGGAAATGAAAATCCCAGTTAAAAAAAAAATTATGTCTATGCTGCTAGAACTCTGAGGGGCAAAGAACCCTGCCAAGCCCAGGCCTCTGCCCCCAGCAAGCGCAGCTGGGACACGAAATGGGAAGAGACGGGGAGAATGGTTTGTAATGTTTTATTGACAATAAGTAACTGGACAGCTGGAGAGTAAAAGGCGGATGGGAAAGGAGATTCCCCAGCTACTGAGAACAGTTTTCTTCATGGCACCACAGTAGCACAAACATGCAGGAACTAACAGAGGGAATTACGGCGTAAGAGTCTCACTTGCAGGAACGTTTCATAAATCTCTGTGTCACTCATGTTCCCTTTTCTTCTCGGCATTTTTCTAGCCCTCACGTCCCATCCCTGTTTATTTTCCCGGGTCTCTCTCACCGTTCTCCCCTCCCTGCCGGAGATCATTGGCTTCTCCGTTCTTTCCCCTGATTTGATCCCTTCCCCTCTTTCTGCTGCCTGGCCGGTTCCCCTGCCAGGCATATTTTCCTTTCACGCTTTTCATTTCTAATTTGTCACCATTTCTCCCAGACTCTCCCTTCATTCTTGTTTTATTTTAATTCCCATTTTCGTCTCACTTCTCCTAGTCCCTCTGGTTAAACCCGCCCTGCCCCTGTCAACCTCAGGAGTTTAAAAAAAAAAAAATCATGAGACTGACTCAAAATGATGATTTTTTAAAAAGATTATATAATGGTTTTGGGTCTATCTGCACCCCTGCCCATCCCACGTGTGTGTGTGTGTGTGTGTGTGTGTGTGTGACAATTTCACAATGTGGCCAGCTGTCTGGGAGTTACAGGGGAAGGTGACTTTGGCCCCTGGGGGAGAGGTGCTGGCTGGGAGACCCCCATGAGATCTAATGACACAGATTTGTACAAAACACTCCCTGCCTCCAACCCTCCAAATACTGGTGCTGCAGGGAGGAAGAGGGGAGGAGGTTTCAGGCATCAGAGATAAAGTGCCAGGGGGTCTAGGGAGATGAGAGTCCTCCAGGGTCACAGAGACTGGAATGATAGCTAGCTAGAGACGCCCATGGTCAGAGTCATCCTGGACCACAGAGAACAGTGTGCTCTCCCTCCGTCACTCCCTGCTCTCCGTGGCTTCAAAGTCCAGCGACTCCAGGGAGCCGGCAGGGTCGCAGAGCCCGCAGGGAGAAAATCGGTAGGATGACAGCAGTCCTCCACAGTCATAAAGACTAGGACACCGGAGACTAGGCAGGCCGGTTTTGGGGTCCCCTGGGGGACACAGCCTGAGCCGGGATCTCCACACCCAGAGCCAGGGGCGGATTCTCTCGCCGGGGATGGAGCCCGGCGGGAAAGTGAAGATCGGGGTCTCGCTAACCGCATCAGAAAACGTCACCTGCCCCCGTTCACAGTCCAGAGAAACCCGGATCCTGCTGGGGACCCGGCGCAGGGGCAGGCGGGTGGCTGGGGAGGTGAGAGCCCGGAACTGACCCCACCAGCCCCGCTCCACCGCCCAGATCCCCTCCTCAGGGTTAAGGTTGATCCATCCCTTCCTCCTCACAGACTCTCTGGCCACCCCCACCGCCCAATGTCCCCCCTCCTGCACCCTCACCTCCACCTCCCAGCAATGTCGCCCCGAGGCGAAGCCCTCGCTGCCCAGCACGCAGCGCTCAGAGTCAAATCGCTCCGGGTTGTCGGGCAGAACCCGCCGGGTGTGTCCCCATCTCACGCTTTTCCCATCCACAGAGAGGACAAGTTCGGGGTGAGCCGTGTCTGGATCCAGGGTCACATTCACTGCGGGGAGAAGAGAGAGAACCAGAGCGTTAGGGGCAGAGCTAGAGGCAATGAGGCCTTCCTAAAAATATGGTGGGGAGGAAGAGGCCCCACCCACTATGTGCCCCCCCCTCTGTGGCCCCGACCCTCCTTTTCCTCCTAAGGCCCTGCCCCCCGGCCAATCCAGAAGTCGGAGCCAGGGAGCCCAGGCCCCTCTACCATGACCTGGCTAAAAAGCTGCAGCTGGGTCATCATAAACTTGGGCGGCTGTGGGGAGCCGTGCGTCTCCACCTGCCCTGGGAGGGGGACCTGGGCGGGGGGCGGCTCTCAAGCCCCCCCCACTCCAGGCAGGTGGAGAGCCCACAGCTCCCCACAACTGCCCGGGCGGCTCTTATCATGACCCGGCTGCAGCTTCCATGCTGAGGAGGGGGCCGGGCCCGTGGTGAAAAGCCAGGCCCATCCACTTTCAAAGGGGGGAGGGTCATGACCCCTTGGACCCCCCCGTTTTGGCACCCCTGGGCAAAGCACAGCCCAGGTGGAGGTGGGGGGGAAGGAGGTTGGGACCATTTCTCAGAGTCCCCAGCAGCCCTGTTCTAGCCGGGACCGTCCTGGGTCCCGGGGAGCTGCCTCTGCCCTGAGGCTGAGCAGAGGGGTCACTGCAGTTCCCCGTTTCTCGCTTTCCCAGCAGGAAGGTGGCAGGAGCTTTGAGTGAGGAGGGGGCAGGTACCAGCTTTAACCCCCAGTGGGAAGCTCCACTCCCCGGCCGGGGGGCCGAGAGGGAAGTGCAGCATTGGGAAAAAGCCACCCAAGACCAGAGAGGACCCGGTGGGGGCATTGGGTGGAGCAGCTGCCAGCCCCGAGAGTAGGGAGGGGAGCAGCACCCGAGGGACAGCATCCCCCCAATCCATGGAGCCGTGAGCAGCTCCAGCGGCAGAGCCCAGCCCTGCGCGGGGGAAAGGCCGGATGTCGGAGACGAGCCATGGGGTAAAGGCGAGGGCCGGTGATGGAGCTCTGCTCGGGTGCTGGGCAGGGAAGAGCGTTTCTGTTCAGGCTGGCGTCAGGACTGCCTGTGTGACTTCAGCGTGGGGATCCCCTCATTGTGTTTCTATGCCGGGCTGGGTGCGATGGTCGGCGTCGGTTTGGTTGGTAACTTCAGCTACCCTCCCACGAAGACATTTTCGCTGGAGTTTTCTCATGGTTGAAAGACAATCTCCACCGGCAAACTCACCCTGTCTGTGTGCTCCTAGGGGTTCCCCTCTTTTTGTCTCCAGTTTAGGCGGCAGAGTGGCTGGAGGGGGAAAGGAGAAACGAGAGGGGATTTCAGGCGTTCCTATTTATAACAGCATTCCCACTCTGAACTCATAGAGCTATGTGTTAATCACGACAGAGAAACAGACACAGACACACACTCAGGTATTTAATATAAATTAATCTGAAACCTTCTCTTCCCTCTCATAAGAACGGCCATACTGGGTCAGACCAAAGGTCCATCTAGCCCAGTATCCTGTCTTCCGACAGTGGCCAATGCCAGGTGCCCCAGAGGGAATGAACAGTACAGGTAATGATCAAGTGATTCATCATCCCCTGTGGCTCATTTCCCCGCTCCTGGCAAACAGAGGCGAGGGCCACCATCCCTGCCCATCCTGGCTAATAGCCATTGAGGGACCATTCAGGCATCTCCCAGCCATGCAATCAAAGCCATGAAGCCTCACAACCATCGTAGGACATACAATCTGCGAGAGAGAGTTACTTTTCCTTCATCCGCCCCTTCAGACTCCAGCTGGTTTGTTTCATTCATTTGCTGCCTTTTGTCATAAACTAGACCCAGATGACGCAAAGATTTTTATCATAACAGGAACTTTACCCACTCAGGTCCCTTTGACACTAACAGGATGTTCAGAGCTTGCGAAATCCATGGCTCTAATTGTGAGCTGTTGGGTCTGTTTACTCAGCGTCTCTACAGAGAACGGCACAAGGGGGCCCTTGTCCATCATAGGCAGAAATATGAACAATAATAGAATCATTTTATCCATGGGGGAAACTGAGGCAGGGGGAAGGTTGGCTCACTGGGCCTGTATCGGCTACAAGAGAGAGGGGAGCCCATTTGTGACTCCGCTCTTCAGTGGCTGCAGGGCCTGGTGCAGAGCTTGGCACGGGCTAAGAAGAAGCCAGCCAGAGTTACATCCCTATTAGGGGGTCCCCGTGTGTCTTGGCCAGCGTGCAGAGTACCAGAGTCCCAGCTTGTCGCTGCTCACCTCCCTCTAACCGTGGTCCACCCCCCTTCCTCTTCCACCCCGCCTGCGACACACGACTGGATCAGAGCGATGGACTGGATCCAGATTGAACATGTGGCCTTTAATTTTGGGTGCCAACCTTTAAGCCCCTGCGGTCTGGTTCTCAGAGGGGTTGGGCACCTGTAGTTCCCACTGACTCCACCTGCAGCTGTGTATGCTAAACAGCTCTGGAGTTCTCAAGTTGGGAAAGAAACACCGGTGGCCAAAATTAGGCCATTTTGCTCAATTTGGGCCTGAATGTTGCGAGCTTTGGTAAGTCATGAATTGATGCGAGACAGCTTGGTCCCTGGGCCCCGGCTACATCGTTCTCTGCTTTCCACTGTTTATTACATCAAGCATTGGGAATTGGTATGTGGGTCATTTCTTCTGCTCAAGTTTGGACGGACCGAGACTGTGTGATTATGCCGACTTGCTTGGCTTTGGCCCAGTGCGGAGTTTGCTTGACATAAGGAATTGTTGTTTTAAGTGACCTTGTTCTTAAGTGATGTGCTCATAGATTGCTATGTAACAGAGGGGTAGCCGTGTTAGTCTGAATCTGTAAAAAGCAACAGAGGGTCCTGTGGCACCTTTAAGACTAACAGAAAAGGTGCCACAGGACCCTCCGTTGCTTTTTATAAATCGCTATGTGGCACAAAGAGATGTTTCGACCGCACAATGTGCTGACAGACAACAGATCCCCAAAATGTCCTGCCCAGGAGCAGTTAGCAAGGTCAAACAACCCCCAGGTACAGAAAAGGGTCAAAGTGACCTATGCATAATCAATGGTAATCAACCAATCAGAAAAGAGAACAACAACATGAAACTATCTTGGACAGCAAAACCCTTGGCCTTAAAAAGTTGGTGTATGTGTTTTATATGAGTTACATAAGTTATTTAATATTCATAACACTCAAAGGTGATTGGAAAAGAACTAATACATATATAATTTGTATAATGTCGGACATTGTAAGGGGTAGTCAGAGCGTCGTAGGAGAAATCCGCCGATGCCCCAGGAGATGGTAACTGGCCAGTATTTCTTTGTCATTTCTTATTTTAATAGTAATTGTAATGGCAAGGCATGCTTGTGGTACACATAAAGGTTTGAATTCATAAACCTGAGTGTTTTGGTCCCCAAGCTTATGCCCAAATAAATCTGTTAGTCTTTAAGGTGCCACAGGACTCCTGGTTGTTTTTGTGGATACAGACTAACACGGCTACGCATTGATACTTGGTCCCCAAGCGTGTGGCATTCTCACCCAACAATTAAATAGATGCATCATCTAACTATGAACCAACTGGCCAGACCCATTCTCCTACCACTGTCTCACAGGTTTATCCCAATTTCCCCTCCTAGATCCCTTCTAGGTACCTTTGAATTTCCTCAGAATCTCCATGAGAGCATTAGTTTTCTGGGAGAAATCACTGTGTCTCACTTCCAGTTCAGGAGAAATCTCCACTGGCTGCTGGAACTTCCCCGTCTCCCGCCTGTACAGGAACAATTTCACATGGTTATATTTCATTTAGTGACTCATTATAAGTTCTTGCCAGTGAGTCGCTGCTGTAATGGGCCTGGAGTTAGAATTCCTCTACTCGTCCCAGCTTCACAGCAGAGCAACCTTCCCCCAGAGATCCGATTCATAGTCTTCAACTCTGGCCTGGAGAGACCCGCTCTGGGGATAAAAGGGGAAATGGGTCATAGAATATATCATAGATGATTAGGGTTGGAAGGGACCTCAGGAGGTATCTAGTCCAACCCCCTGCTCAAAGCAGGACCAACACCAACTAAATCATCCCGGCCAGGGCTTTGTCAAGCCGGGCCTTAAAAACCTCTAAGGAAGGAGATTCCACCACCTCCCTAAGTAACCCATTCCAGTGCTTCACCACCCTCCTAGTGAAAAACTTTTTCCTAATATCCAGCCTAGACCTCCCCCACTGCAACTTGAGAACATTACTCCTTGTTCTGTCATCTGCTACCACTGAGAACAGCCACGCTACATCCTCTTCAGAACCCCCTTCAGGTTGTTGAAGGCTGCTATCAAATCCCCCCCACTCTTCTCTTCTGCAGAGTAAACAAGCCCAGTTCCCTCAGCCTCTCCTCATAACTCATGTGTTCCAGTCCCCTAATCATTTTTGTTGCCCTCCGCTGGACTATCTCCAATTTTTCCACATTCTTCTTGTAGTGTGGGGCCCAAAACTGGACACAGTACTCCAGATGTGGCCTCACCAGTGCCGAATAGAGGGGAATAATCACTTCCCTCGATCTGCTGGCAATGCTCCTACTAATGCAGCCCAATATGCCGTTGGCCTTCTTGGCAACAAGGGCACACTGTCGACTCATATCCAGCTTCTCATCCACTGTAACCCCTAGGTCCTTTTCTGCAGAACTGCTGCCTAGCCACTCAGTACCCAGCCTGTAGTGGTGCAGGACCTCCATGGCCAATTCACTCCTTCACCTCCAGGCTCTCAGGGACAGGAGGTTCCCATGTTAAGTGTTGTAAAAATCTGCCCACTAAAGACCGCAGGGATGTAATATCTCCAGGAAATACTTTCGGTCGATCTATCCACTGATTGGATAATTCCAGAGTCTTCCATAAAAGGGTGAGAACTTCAGGATTTGTATCAATAATGTGACCTCCCCCACATATTTGGCTGTAGAGCCCCGGGGAGATGCGGTGCTAACATCCTCTCCAAGCTCTTTCCCAGCATTGTGAAGTGTGAGGGGGCGTGAGGGAGAGCCATGTATCTGCTCAGGGTAGATCCAACATCCTAGAGTAGAGAGAGAGAATTTCAGCACTACCTGACACACATTTTATATTCCAAGGAAGGGATAATGCAAATATAGAATCGTAGGACTGGAAGAGACCTCGAGAGGTCATCTAGGCCAGTCCCCTGCATTCAAGGCAGGACTAAGTATTATCTAGACTATCCCTGACAGGTGTTTGTCCAGCCTGCTCTTAAAAATCCCCAAGGATGGAGATTCCACAACCGCCCTAGGCAATTTATTCCAGTGTTTAACCACCCTGACAGTTAGGAAGTTTTTCTTAATGTCCAGCCTAAACCTTCCTTGCTGCAATTTAAGCCCATTGCTTCTTGTCCTATCCTCAGAGGTTAAGGAGAACAATTCTTCTCCCTCCTCCTTGTAACAACCTTTTACGTCCTTGAAAACTGTGATCATGTCCCCTCTCAATCTTCTCTTCTCCAGACTAAACAAACCCAGTTTTTTCAATCTTCCCTCATAAGTCATGTTTTCTAGACCTTTAATCATTTTTTATGATCTTCTCTGGACTCTCTCCAATTTCTCCACATCTTTCCTGAAATGTTGTGCCCAGAACTGGACACAATACTCCACTGAGGCCTAATCAGCGTGGAGTAGAGCGGAAGAATTACTTCTCGTGTCTTGCTCACAACACTCCTGCTAATACATCCCAGAATGATATTTGCTATTTTTTGCAACAGTGTAACTCTGTTGACTCGTATTTAGTTCATGATCCACTATGACCCCCAGATCCCTTTCCACAGTACTCCTCCCTAGGCAGTCATTTCCCATTTTGTATGTGTGCAACTCACTGTTCCTTACTAAGTGAAGTACTTTGCATTTGTCTATTGAATTTCATCCTATTTACTTCAGACCATTTCTCCAGTTTGTCCAGATCATTTTGAATTTTAATCCTATCCTCCAAAGAACTTGCAACCCCTCCCAGTTTGGTATCATCAGCAAACTTTATAAGTGTACTCTCTATGCCATCATCTAAATCATTGATGAAGATATAGAACAGAACTGGACCCAGAACTGATCTCTATGGGACCCTACTTGTTATGCCCTTCCAGCATGACTGTGAACCACTGATAACTACTTTCTGGGAATGATTTTCCAACCAGTTATACACCCACCTTATAGTAGCTCCATCTAGGTTATATTTCACTAGTTTGTTTAGGAGAAGGTCATGCGAGACAGTTTTAAAAGCCTTACTAAAGTCAATCCCATTGACTCTGGCCACTAGGCCTCACTCCCCTGCATACCAGGGTTACCCTGTTGATTTTAATCCTTAGACCTCTGCACCTCGAGGTATAGGATGGCTTGAGGGACAGGGTGAACTCACCCTGCACTGGACGGGGCACCCACCCCGCCACACATGGTAGGGAATGTGAGCAACGGTCACTGAGAGGCCTGCATTAAGAAGCCCAGGAAGAGAGAAGACATGTTTTCCCCCTTATGGATACTTGTACTTCGCCACTCGGGGAATCTTAGGCCTCGAAATGGAGTCAGATAAAGACATTAAGCTGACTGCTCTGCAATTCCCTGAGTTGTCCTTAGTTCCCCTACAGATCAGCACTAGATTTGCCCTTTTCCAGTCCTCTGGAATCTCTCCCGTCTTCCATGACTTGGGCTCAGATACCTCCTCAGTCAGCTCATTGCGTATTGTAGGATGTATTTCATTGGGCCCTGGTGACTTGAAGACATCTAACTTGTCTAAGTCATTTTTAATTTGTTCTTTCCCCATTTTAGTCACTCAATCGCTACGAATCTTTTTGGTAAAAACTGGAAAAAAAAAAAGTCATGTAGCACTTCTGCCATTTCCACATTTTCTGTTATTGTTTTTTCTCTCTCACTGAGTAATGGGCCCTTCTTGTCCTTGGTCTTCCTCTTGTTTCTAATGTATTTGCAGAATGTTTTCTTGTTACCCTTTATGTCTCTAGCTAGTTTAATCTTGTTTTGCGCCTTGGCCTTTCTAATATTGTCCCTACATACTTGTGTTAAGTTTATATTCATCCTTTCTAATTTGACCTATTTCCACTTTTTGTAGGACTCGTTTTTTTTGAGTTTGACCATTGCAGATCTCCTGGTTAAGCCATGGTGGTCTCTTGACATACTTCCTATCTTTCCTACTCAGTGCAATAGTTTGCTCTTGTGCCCTTAATAATGTCTCTTTGAAAAACTGCCAACTCTCTTGAATTGTTTTCCCCCTTAGACTTGCTTCCAATAGGATCTTCCCTACCAACTTGCGGAGTTTTCTAAAGTCTGCCTTCTTGAAATCCATTGTCTTTATTGTTCTTTTTTCCCCTCCTACCATTCTTTAGAATCATGAACTCCACCATTTCATGATCACTTCCACCCAAGCTGCCTTCCACTTGCAAATTCTCAACCAGCTCCTCCCTATTTGTCAAAATTAAATCTAGAACAGCCTCTCCCCTGGTAGCTGTCTCCACATTCTGAAATATTTTTTTTTGTGCCAATGCATTCCAAGAACTTATTGGATAATCTGTGCCCTCTTGTGTTTTTTTCCCAACAGTTGTCTGGGTAGCTGAAGTCCCCCATCACCACCAAGTCCTGTGCTTTGGATGATTTTGTTAGTTGTTTTAAAAAAGCCTCATCCACCTCTTCTTCCTGGTTTGGTGGTCTACAGTAAACCACTACCATGACATCACCCTTGTTTTTTACCCCTTTTATCTTTAGCCAGAAACTTTCACAGGTCTGTCTCCTATTTCCATCTCAACCTCAGTCCAAGCGTATACGTCTTGGATATATAAGGCAAAACCTCCTCCCTTTTTTCCCAGCCTGTCCTTCCTGAGCAAGCTGTACCCTTCTATACCAATATTCCAGTCACGTGTATTATCGCACCAGGTCTCTGTGAGGCCAACTATGTCATAGTTGTGTTTATTTACCAGCATTTCTAGTTCTGCTTATTCCCCATACTTCTTGTACAGACAACTAAGATGCTGATGTGATTTCCCCTCATGTTCTCTCTCGTCTCTCCTATGTCCCTGCTATAACGGCCCCTGCTCCCCGCAGATACTTCCTTCTATCTCACTGATCAACTCACGGAGTTTGTGAAGATACGGAACAAAAATATCCCCAATCGCCTTGTCCAGCTTTTCCGGCAGGGGTCACTCTTATTCCTCCAAGAACTGAAATTCAGACAATTTTCTGTCCCTCCTTTTCTATCTGTTTCTGTAAAACAATAGGAAAAGAGCTGGTTGGGATCATGAAGGCAGCCAGGGTTTTTTTTCAGGGAGTTACAGCGTGTGTAGGAGGGAGAACTCCTTTGCAAACCCTGAGATTTTTGACACTCAACTCTACCCTGTGGTTCTTGGGAGAGGATCCTCTCCCACCTTTGCCTTTTAGCCCCAATAGCTCTGACAAGGGATGTTTCCATGTCGGACGTGGTTAGGATGTTGTGTTACCAGTGGCCTCTGGGAAGGGAGATCCAGAGTCGCTGGACTCAGCATTACACCGACAGAGATGCCAGAGGGGGGAAAAACAGAATCAAATGATCCAACCGTGCAAGAAATGACACAAATACAGCGAAAGCCACAAGGGCTAGAAATGAACTCATTCCCTGAAATGAAACCTTAGCTTCTGCCCATGAATCTAACACAGAAAATCTATGATGATGGAGAAACACACACAGCCGACATTCACCAAGGCCACCGAGGAATCTGCCTACAAACAAATCTCCATGGGTCAATAACAGGCACCTACCAGACACTCCTGACTTGTCCCCTCTGCAGTCACTTTAAATCCCAGGAGCTGTTTTTCTCTCTTCCCTCAGAGTCTTCAGATGGGCCTGAATTTTTTTCCTGTAGGAACAGAGATGCTTTGGGAGGTTTCATGTTGAGAGGGGTGTGTAGTAGATGTGCTGATTTGTGTTAAGCATGGGTGGGGTTTGCCCTGGTGCTGTCCAATGCCCTTAGAGTTCCTATTCCTACGTAAAGCTCCTGGAAGCAGTGGATTCTGGGAGGTCTCAAAAGGCTGCACGGTGGGACGAACAGAACCACTTTCGCTGATCCTTGGCCACTGTGCACAAGAAAACAGCTCAAACAGGTCAGCACCAACCAGAGGCTAGTTTTGTTGCAACCAGGTCTAATCCTAGTGGTATTTGTGCCTGGGATCTTTATCAAGGAGTCTCTTCCTCCCATACTTCATCACTGCTGGGGCAGCGGCATGGCCTAGTGGTCAGTGCCCCAGGCTGCAAACAGACCTGGGTTCTAGGCCTGGCTCTTCCCCTGACCTGCTGGGTGACTTTGGAAAAATCACTGCTTTCTCCTCCCCCCCATTAGGCTATCACCTGTGATATCTGTCCCTCACTTTTGAGGTCAGAGATCATCTGGGGTCTGAAGTGGCTGCCGAGATGGAAATAATAATAAATACGGTGATACAAATCAGTAACAATAACAGCGTTTCAGAGTGGTAGCCGTATTAGTCTGTATCAGCAAAAGCAACAAGGAGTCCTTGTGGCACCCTAGAGACTAACAAATGTATTTGGGCATAAGCTTTCGTGGGCTAGAACCCACTTCATCAGATGCATAGAGTGGAAAATACAGTAGCAGGTAGATACACACAGTACATGAAAAGATGGGAATTGCCTCACCGAGTGGAGGGCAACTCCCATCTTTTCATGTACTGTGTAAATAACAGCCTTGTAACTCCCCCTTCTCCAGTCTGAAGGCAACGCTCCCACATCGTCTGGCTTGCAGCTCTCGTGAGGTAAACCTCACTGATCCTTTAACAGCTTCTGTGCTGTAACCAGTTCCCCGTATTTCACCAGCGGGAGCTGGTTTTGAAAAGGATTCAGCTCCTCAGATAAGTATCAGGGGGTAGCCGTGTTAGTCTGTATCCACAAAAACAACGAGGAGTCCGGTGGCACCTTAAGGACGAACAGATTTATTTGGGCATAAGCTTTCGTGGGTAAAAAAACCCACTTCTTCATGTTTTGTCTTGCTCACCACACTGCCAAAACATTGACTTTTATCGCCTCTCCCGTACAACGAAGGCTGAATGATGCAGTTACCACAGTGGCAGGTGAAATGACACTGTATTTCAAATCCAGACTTACACCTCGCCCCACCTCGTACACTTCTGGGCAGCCTCATCTATGGGAACCACGGGTGAGTTCTGTGAGCCGGAGACAGCCGGCAAACCAGACAGACAGAACTTTGGTTCTCTTCCCAGAATGGTTTCAGAGTCTCCTGGTGCTTCCCACACCCCCTTTTCCCTCCTGATCCCTTTGCTGCTGGCAAACTCAGCCGTTTGACTACTTCTACGACTGCACTTTTAAAAGGGCCCAATAGTTTAGGAACCCCTTTGTGAAATAAATGACCCTGCGCAGGGTAAATCCGGCTTTCCTGAGCTCGGCGACAGCCCCCGTCTGCAGCACCCACCGGACGCTTCACCTTCCTGGCACCGACTCCTGCTGTTTGCTGAGAGCCGGGAGCCCCTGGGAGAGTCACGCCACCCCCCCACCAATCCCCCCACAGCTGCCCCTCCCCCAACCCCCCCCCACCAATCCCCCATCTGCCCCTCCCCCAACCCCTCCCCCAGCCCCCATCTGCCCCTCCCCCAGCCCCCCACCAATCCCCCCCACATCTGCCCCCCAGCCCCCCCACCAATCCCCCTCCCCCAGCCCATCTGCCCCTCCCCCAATCCCTCCCCCAATCCCCCTCCACATCTGGCCCTTTCCCTGCCCCCCCCATCTGCCCCTCCCCCAACCCCTCCCCCAATCCTCCTCCCCCAGCCCCCCATCTGCCCCTCCCCCAACCCCTCCGCCAGCCCCCAGCAATCCCCTGCCACATCTGCCCCTTCCCCAGCTCCCCACCAAATCTGCCCCTCCCCCCAGCCTCACCTCTGCTCCTCCGGCAGCTCCCGGGGGTCCCCCCCAGGCCCGGGGGGTGCAGTGCGGTCCCCGCTCCCCTCCCGGCCGGGTGCTGCGGGGCCGGGCTGGGCTGGATGCTCGCAGGGGCGATGACCGTGGAGAAAACAGCTTCTCTCCGCCCCATCAGCTGCCACGGAGCAGCCTCAGTAACAGCAGCTGATCCCCCCCCTCCCCCCCAGCTCCCTGCAATTCCCCGCGGGGGGGGGGGGGAGTTGTGCAGGGGCCAGAGCGTGTCCCGAGGGGGTAAAACAGGGGGCAGAGGGGGGCAGGGGGCAGGCTCCGGGGCGGGGGGCAGGAGCTGGGGGGCAGAAAGGGGGAAGCACTGGGGGGATCCCCAGGAGGAGGAGGGGCAGAGGGGGGGTCAAAATTTTGGGGTGAGGAGCCACCTGCTGTGGTCTCCAAAATAGGGCCTGGGTGGGTGGCTTTGGGGTCCTGGCTTGGGTCCATCCCAGCAGCACCCTCCACTCACCGCCGCCCCGGCCCCCACGCCTGCAAGGGTGGCCAGCCCTCCAGGACTGAACGATTCCTCTTTCGTGAAAGAGGACGTCGTGCGAGTCAACCTCCAACCAAAACTGGCAACCTTAACGCCGGCCCACCGCCGCTCTTCTCCGTCTGCAGCGAGAGACTGAGGTGCCAAGGGGCCCTGGAGTCAGGGAAATATTTTGCACAGACGCAAAAGCTGCCATAAAGCCAACTGGCACTTTTCACGTGTGTTTCTGATGCATCACAGAGTTACTGCTCCGTTTCCGTAGGATTCCCACGCCTGCACAGGGCCTCACTGCAGCTGTTCTGGGCTGCCTTCCCCGTCATCCACGGGAAATACACTTTCACCCCTTTTAATTTATTTTAAAAAATAGTATAATGTTTATGACCACGTGTTTGGTGCTGTACAAACAACAGGGCCATGCGATAGCTTCCCTCAGGCGATGGCAGGCCAAGGCCAGCTGGGATGTCTCTCTTCATTTATCCATCCGTCTGTAATGTTAGTTTTTCTCTGCATCCTGCGTCTGTCCCATGGCTAGGCGTTAGAGCCAGTCCAAATCCTTAAAAGGTCTATCTCTGTAGAACAAAGTGTCTCTCTCTCCGTTTCATGGGTTATGGGGTTCTCCCAACATACTTTTTGGTGGCCGCTCTGAGAATTTTTCCTAAAATACTTAATTAACTTTAGGAAAAACAAATAAATATGCACATATATACATGTCTATATCATTGTCATTTATTTGTGTAGGTTTTTTTTTTTTTTTTGCAGACTCAATAATAATAATGTACCGGTATCAGAGGGTAGCCGTGTTAGTCTGGATCTGTAAAAAGCAACAGAGAGTCCCGTGGCACCTTATAGACTAACAGACGTATTGGAGCATGAGCTTTGGTGGGTGAATACCCACTTCGTCAGACGCATGATGCATAATGTACTCTATTCTTTACTGGACCTACACAGAATAGAAACAAAAATAAGGCGCTTTGCATGTTTGATTTTTTTTTTAAGATTGCTAGTTAGTAAGTCTGCTCCTGTGAAAAGTGATATTTGTATATTTGTTTAATATCACTTTTCACAGCAGACTTACTCAGCCCTGGCGTGCTCGGGGACAAATGAAGCCCTGGATGGGGAGGTGGGTAAGGAGGCAGGGGGACCAGGGGGAGGCAGCAGGGATCGAGGTGTCAACACACACACACACACACACACACACACACACACACACACACACAATCACAGCCCAGGAGGTTGTGGCCACAAGAAAAGCACCTGGTAGCCACCTGCGGCCGCATTTGAGAAACACTGGATTAGATTCTGCTCCCAGAATCTGGAACAAGGAGGCGAACGTCAGTGGATTTACTTCACATTTCCACCATAGTAAACAAGACCCTTTCTGTCCAGTAAAAACAGAGCCATCTACAGTCAATTGTCCTGGTTAATGGGAACCATCAAGATTCCAAACCAACATTAATGGCACACCCTTTGCATAATTACAATAGGCCCTCAGAGTTATATTTCATATTTCTAGTTTCAGATACAAGAAAGAGACATTCATACAAATAGGTTACATCACAGTCACACTCATTGGCATATTTTCATAGACTCACAGACTTTAAGGTCAGAAGGGACCATTATGATCATCTAGTCTGACCTCCTGCACAATGCAGGCCACAGAATCTCACCCACCCACTCCTGTATCAAACCCCTAACCTATGTCTGAGCCACTGAAGTCCTCAAATCCTGGTTTAAAGACTTCAAGGTGCAGAGAATCCTCCAGCAAGTGACCTGTGCCCCACGCTGCAGAGGAAGGCAAAAAACCCCTGGGCTTCTGCCAATCTGCCCTGGAGGAAAATTCCTTCCCGACCCCAAATATGGCGATCATGTGGGCATGACTCACCAGCCAGACACCCAGGAAAGAATTCTCTGTAGTAACTCAGATCCCACCCCATCTATCATCCCATCACAGGCCATTGGGCATATTTACCTGCTAATAGTCAAAGATCAATTAATTGCCAAAATCAGGCTATCCCATCATACCATCCCCTCCATAAACTTATCAAGCTCAGTCTTGAAGCCGGATGTGTCTTTTGCCCCCACTCAGGGCCGGCTTTAGGAAGTGCGGGGCCCAATTCGAACATTTTCGGCGGGGCCCCAACAGGGATGACTTAAAAAAAAAAAAACACACACATAAAAAAACACCTTTCATTTCTTCCATGTATTATTTACTTTCCATAACTATATAAATAATAACAAAATTATATATTACATACATTGCGTAAGGTATGCGGATGCATGCTAAGCCTACCTAAAGTTCTTGACACACACCCCGGGACCCCTGCCCCATCCACCCCCCTTCCCTGTCCCCTGCCGCCCCATCCAACCCTTCCTCTCATTCCTGATGGCCCACTGGGACCCCTGCCCCATCCCCTTCTCTCTGTCCCTGACTGCCCCTGGAACCCCTGCCCCTGACTGCCCCCCACCGCCCAACCCAACCCCTGCTCCTTCCTGACTGCCCCCCCAGGACCCTTGCCCCCATTCAATCCCCCTGTTCCCTGCCCTCTGACCGCCCCGACCCCTATCCACCCCCCCACAACCCTCCAAACTCCCCTGCCCTCTTCCAACACCTGCTCCCTGCCCCCTTACCGCACTGCTTGGAGCCGCTCGCCCGGGTCCGGGTCCGGGCTGGGTCTGCTCGGTCTGGGCTGGATCCAGACCCGGGTCCAGGTACGGTCCGGGCCTGCTGAGCCTGGGCCTGGGTCCTGGTCTGGGCCGGATCCACTCGGCCGGGTCCGGGTCTGGGCCGGAGCCGCTGGGCCAGGGCCGGGCCGGAGCCTCTCTGTCCGCTCTGGCGCCGCTCGGCTGGGGCCGGCGCTGCAGGGCCCGAGCTGAGCCGGGCCAGAGCCGCTCGGCTGGGTCCACGTCCAGGCCGGGGCTGGGCCGGAGCCTCTCGGGCCGGGCCGGCGCCACTTGACCAGGGCCGGCACCGCGGGGCCCGAGCTGGGCCAGAGCCGCTCGGCCGGTTCTGGGTCCGGGCCGGAGCCGCTCAGCCGGGCCCAAGACCGGGCGCCGTGGATCCCGGGCCGGGCCAGAGCCACTCGGCCGGGACCGGGTCCAGATCTGGGCCGGAGCCGCTGGGCCAGGGCCGGGCCGGAGCCTCTTGGTCCGCGCTGGCGCCGCTTGGCTGGGGCCAGCGCTGCAGGGCCCGAGCTGAGCCGGGCCAGAGCCGCTCGGCCGGGTCCATGTCCGGGCTGGGGCCGGGCCTGGGTCCACGGGGCCGGGTCAGAGCCTCTCGGGCCGGGCTGGCACCACTTGGCCAGGGCCGGCACCGTGGGGCCTGAGCTGGGCCGGAGCCGCTTGGCCGGTTCTTGGTCTGGGTCCGGGCCGGAGCCGCTCAGCCGGGCCCGAGACCGGCGTCGCGGGGCCCGAGCCGGGCCAGGCCAGAGCCACTCGGCTGGGACCGGGCTGGGGGTGTTCGGGCGGGGCCAGGCCGGGGGTCCAGGCCGGAGGGAGCCGCGCATTCGGCCAAGGCCGGACTGGGCCGCACTGCACCTCCCTGGAACTCTCCTCGCGCCCCCCCACTTACCTCCTGCCTGCTGCTTGTTTCAGGCTTCCCGCGAACATCTGATTCGTGGGAAGCAGGGGAGAGGGAGGAGAAGGTGGGCGGAGCATTCAGGGGAGGAGGGGGAAGTGGGCCGGGGGCGGGGTGGACAGCTGCGCAGGGCCCTCTAGGCGCGGGGCCCCATTCAGGGGAATCGGCCGAATTGGCCTAAAGCCGGCTCTGCCCCCACTGCTCCCCTGGAGAGGCTATTCGAGAACTTCACTCCTCTGATGGTTAGAAACCTTCATCTAATTTCAAGTCTAAACTTCCTGATGGCCTGTTTATATCCATTTGTTCTTGTGTCCATATTGGTACTGAGCTTAAATATTTCCTCTCCCTCCCTGGTATAACTATATGAACAAAACCCCATTTTCTTTTAAGCTTCATAACATCATATGGAGTGCAACGTCACAGGGCTCTCTCTCTTTCTTCCCTCACCCTGATGCCTCCTGACAGCTCTGAGCAAGGTGGGGGTGAGTGTGGCAGGTTCCCCCCGGGGTGCCGCCTGGAACTGGGGTACCACTGAGCTCCCCTGACCCACCAGCCTGGGCTCCCCTTTATACTGTACTGCTGTGACAAGCTGCAAGGCCCTCTCTACGCTGCACTTTCACCAGCATTCACACAGGTAGGGACACACCCAGGTGCAGTTACATGCAGGCAGCCTTTCTCCCCACCTCACCAGGCCACCCTCACTTCTGCGCTGCTGCCTTCAGAGCTGGGCGACCAGAGAGGGCCCAGTTCTGAAGGCAGCCGTGCAGAATGAAGGGTGGCAATACCACGCCATCCTTACTTCTGCGCTGCTGCTGCTGGCAGCGGTGCTGCCTTCAGAGCCGGGCTCCCGGCTAGCAGCCGCCGCTCTCCGGCCACCCAGCTCTGAAGGCAGCGTCGCCATCAGCGGCAGTGCAGAAGTAAGGGTGGCAATACCCTACAATAACATTGTGATCCCCCTCCCCCAACCCTTTTGGGGTCAGGACCCCGACAGTTACATCACTATGACACTTCAGATTTAAAGATCTGAAATCATGAAATTAACAATTTTTAAAATCCCTATGATGGTGAAATTGACCAAAATGGACAGTGAATTTGGTAGGGCCCTAGGTATGAATCTGAAGGTGGAAGACAATTTGGGTGAAAGTGACCTTGAAATGGCAGATGTCATGACTTTAAGGAAAGGAAGGAATGAAAGCAGAATAAGGACAATGGACTTCCAAAAAGCAGAGTTCAACGCACCTAGAGAGCTGGTGGGTAAGGCCCCATGTGTAGAAATCAAAGGGAAAAAGGTGTTTAGGAGAGTTGGCAGTTCCTCAAAGAGAAAATATTCAAGGAGCAACAGGTAGGGTTGCCAACTGTCTAGTCACACAAACCCAAATTCTATCATATTAATATCCCTATGGGGTGCAGGGTCACAGTGGGATTCTGCTACCTGCCTGTCTCCCTGAGCGACCGTGTGATTGACCCTCCTCCCCGGTGAATAGTGGGGCTGTCAGTGGGGCAGCAGGTACTGAGTGTTGGACTATTTCTCTTTCAGGGGCCGGTGACTTTCGAGGAGGTGGCTGTGTATTTCACCAGAGAAGAGTGGGCTCTGCTGGACCCCACTCAGAGAGCCCTCTACAGAGCCGTCATGCAGGAGAACTATGAGAATGTGACCTCGCTGGGTAAGGATTCCCGTCCCCTCAGTTCTTAGAAGGGGAAATGCAGAGTTAAGGTTCACCACATCCTGCGATGTAACCTTAACTCTGCCCTGTTTCAGCAACACCCCAACATGCCAGTGACACACACACACCAGCGCTGTGCCCTGCCCTGCCCCAGGACACTCTGGGAACAGAGCCCAGGAGCAGAACAGCCCAGAGTCTAATGTCTTCTCTTGACTAAGGCAAAACTTGGATTCAGGTCTGGCATAAAGAAGAGAAGCTGCCTGCCCCGGCCAGCCCTCAAACGTTGAGCCGCACAAACCATCCGAGACTTATAAAATGTTACCACCCTGGATCCTTGTGCCGAGGATTCCTTCTGTGTCATCGCCTTCACTAACCCTTCACTGAGCCCTGGAGACCCCTAGCGCGTCTGTCACCAGAGCGCTGATGATCCCTGTGGTAGCCACATGCGGCCGCATTTGAGAAACGCTGGATTAGATTCTGCTCCCAGAATCTGGAACAAGGAGGTGAACGTCAGTGGATTTACTTCACATTTCCACCATCGTAAACAAGACCCTTTCTGTCCAGTAAAAACTATTTCCTCAGGCTAATTTCCCCCCTCTACTGTTACTCACACCTTCTTGTCAACTGCTGGAAATGGGCCATCCTGATGATCACTACAAAAGTTTTGTTTCCCCTGCTGACAATAGCCCACCTTAATTGATGAGTCTCGTTAGAGTTGGTATGGCAACCCCCGTTGTTTCACGTCCTCTGTGTATATATATTTTCTTACTGTATTTTCCACTGCATGCATCCGATGAAGTGGGCTGTAGCCCACGAAAGCTTATGCTCAAATAAATGTGTTAGTCTCTAAGGTGCCACAAGGACTCCTGTTCTTTTTTCTGTCCAGTGTGTGTGTAAATCTCTTCAGCAGGGATGGAGAGCAGGCTGTCTCCAGAAGTATCTAGCAGAGAGACCAGGGCATGTGGCATGTGATATGCTGGGTTTGATTCCTGGTTCTGCTACTGCGTATGGAGAGCAAGTTTTTTTTTTTTTTTTTTTTTAAATTAATGGAGATATCCCATCTCCTAGAACTGGAAGGGACCTTGAAAGGTCATTGAGTCCAGCCCCCTGCCTTCACTAGCAGGACCAAGTACTGATTTTGCCCTAGATCCCTAAGTGGCCCCCTCAAGGATTGAACTCACAACGCTGGGTTTAGCAGGCTCAAACCACTGAGATATCCCTCCCCCACTAAAGCTGCTTACCTCAGTTTCCCCATCTTTAAAACACCCTGACCACTGGACCCGGGGGATATTCTGGACTATACAATGATTCTCACTTGTTCTCTGACCCAATTCATGTTTATTTAAACGCAAAGGACTCGCTTCTACATGAGAGATTGAGAGAAACCCCAGCAAAAGTCTCCTCTAGGACAGTGGCTGGTGCACACCCGAGGCCTGTTCGCATCTTGTCTCTGCGCCAGTTCGAGGCCAGATTCTCAGGAGGGGTAAATTAGCCTACACCCAATGAAGCTAAGCCAGTGAAAGCCTGGCCCAATATCACTATTTAAGCCCATTTTGTTAGACACGCGGTTGTATTGAATTGCCAGGGACATCACAATCTCCCCCTTTCATCAAAAGAACTTGGAGGGTAACAAATGAGAAAACAGGGATGGGAGTGAGGGTCAAAAGCAGGGATGCAGAGGGGGGCACCAAGCAGAGAACCCTTAAAGGTGTCCAGGGGGCTGCAGCCTGGCGCACTCCAGCTAGATGTGTGTCAGGGTCTGTACGTGCCCGTGCTCACGGCTTTATGAAGGGCTATCCCAGGCAGGCCGCAGGACCAGGGTGGAATACAGACTGGCCCAGGGGGGCTCCTGACCCTCCACGATCAGTAGGAGGTCCCACCCCTTGGTGTTGGGTCAGGACACGAGGTGAGGAAGCGAAGGGGGATGGAGCATGAGGGTGTACAGCCAGCTGGTGGGGGGGAATCGGGAAGCAGGGGCCCGATGGCATGGTCCAGAGGGCCGGGGGAGGAGGGGCCGGCGGGGAGCATCCTTCCCCTAGGACCCACTCAAGAAAGGCCCGAGAGGTGGGTTATAAAGCTGACCTCACCTCCAGGGCACACGAAGGGTGGAGAGCCCCGTGTGCCGGCTGAGCACCAAGGCATTCCCCCAGTCATAATCTAGGAGGTCTGTGACCCGGCGGTACCTCCCAGGACCAGCCTGCGGCGCACGGAGGGGTAACTCCATCACCTGCACACCAAGCTGGGGATTGTGTAGCAGGGGGACCATGAGAGCTGCCTCTTGGCGGCCGCCCCGGACCTGGTCAGCGAGAGTAGCTTCCAGGTCCGGAGGAGGTCCTGGTGGAAGACAGGCAGCTCGGAGAGGTCTCGTGCAAGACCCCTCAGGTGGAGAAAAAAGAGCGGACTAAGGCGGGGCACATCAAACCTACGCTGCTTCTCTTCCCTTTCAAGGCCCTTCATGAATGATCCCTCCTCCCACCTACTATCCCCATCCATTACCCAAGGGTCAGTCCCCACCTCCTATCAAACCACGATCCCAGCCTCCATCACCCACTCGTCACATTTTCAAACAAGCACCTTCCTGCTTTCCCCCCCGCAGCCCCTCATGCTTGGGAGCAACTTCCCAGAGAGGCTCAAAGCTCCCTCCCCATCCTCCTTCAGATTCTTCTTCACCACGGTGCCTCCAGGACGCTGGCCGACAGAAAGGCTAACGGTGTTCTGAGACCCCAGCATGTCCTGCTGAGCAGTGCCATCTCCTTCTTTCCTTGCACTTCCCCCTCTGTGTCTGTCTGTCTCCAGCTCTGGTTGCTTGGCTTGCACCGGAAGCTGCCAGATGCAGGGACATATTTTCTTTCTGTGTTTGTACAGCGCCTAGCACAATGGGTCCCGGTCCATAACTTGGACTCCTACACGCTACGGTGACACACATAGTAATGCAGTAAAGGCCCTTTTGCGCTGCCCAAGTGGTGTCAGAGGCGTTTGTGTGACTAAGAACCAGGCCCCCTCTTTCCCCTGGAGACCGGGGGTGGTTAGTAGCCAGGCACAGGGGCCCACTGCCACTGAAAAGGCATCCGTGAAACCGTGGCCATTCAGGCCCATGGCAAGGAGGGTTATGTGAGCGCGTGGGAGTTTAACGAACCAGCCGCCAATGACACAAAACCCAAGGACGTCGTACGGAGCGATCTTTATCCAGCTTGCGCTCACGCTGCACAGCTGCGATTCCCAACAGAGCTGCGGGGAGGGACCCGACGGAGGGAATTACAAGGGGATTTGGGGGCCTAATTCCCTTCAGCGCCTTGGAAAACCCCATCCCAGAAACCCAGCAGCTGCCCCTCCGGCAGCCCCCGACAAAACTCCGCCTCCAACCCCCAAACTCCTTCCCCGCAGGAGTCCCCCAGCCAGCGGCTCCAAGGCCCAAAGAATTAAGGGGCCCCGTGCCGGGTGTGACCGCTCCTGGGGGGCTGGTTCCCAGCCTGGGCAGCCTCCAGAGCCACCGAGCGCCGTGAAAAACGGGCCGGGAGACCCGCTGCAGTGAGATTCTCTGCCCAGGTCCCAGGCGGCTCTTTATGGGCACGCCCAGACATTGGTGCTTCGGGGAGAGGAGCGGTCCAGGGGCTCGGAGAGATGGGAGCCCTCCGGGGCCGCAGGGGTTGGGATGTTGGAGGCGAGAGAAGCCCGTTTTCTCATTCCCAGGGGGACACTCCCCATGTCCCCACCCCCTTGTTTCAAGAACAGAGTCTGAGTGGGGATCCCTGCACCCAGAAATAAGGGAGGATCCTCTCCCCATTGAAAGAGACCTGAGGGAAAGAGAACAGCAGCAACTTCCAATCAGCATCCAAAAATGCCACCTGCCCCACTTTGTAATCTAGAGAAACCCCGATCCTCTTCATACTCTCACTCATGTACAAATAGGCGCTAGGGGTGCAGAGAGTACAATACACATTACAATTCTTACTCCCATGTATCCCCATAGCCCAGATTCTCTCCTCAGGCCTAGGGCTGATCCGTCCCTTCCTCCTCACCGACTCTCTGGCCACCCCCACAGCCCAGTACTTCCCATTCCCCACCTCCACCTCCCAGTAATGTCACCCCGAGCACTCAGAGCCCAACACGCAGTGACGTGCATCGAATCTCTCCGGCGTGTCAGGCAGGTCCTGCAACGCGTCTGCGCATCTCACGCTTTTCCCATCCTCAGACAGACGAGGATGGGATGGGCCGTGGCTGGATCCAGAGTCACGTTCGCTTGGGGGGGGCGGGGGGGGAGAAAAGCAGAGCGTTAGGGGCAGAGCCCAGCCCTGGGGGAGGCTGGGACCATTCCTCACACTCCCCGGCAGCCCTGTTCTGGCTGGGACGCTCCTGGATCCCGGGGGACTCCCGGGCACCTCACTGATTCCCCCATGTTTCCGATGATCAGTTTGTGTTTGAGTTGTGTGTTCTCATTACTGTAACAAAGATGTTTTCATAGGTCAATTTTATCTTCATTTAAATATAACCACCACCTGAACCCTCACCCTTTGTATACGACAACAGCCTCTTCCAACAGTCCCTGTCCATTTCCGATGGCAGAGTGTCTGGAGGGAATAAAAGGATATGCGAGATGAGATTTCATTTTGTCACATTTACAATGGCATTGCCACTATTCGCTGACATCACAGTGTTTTTATTATGACAGAGGAACACACACACACACACACCTTTCTAAAGAGGCCAGATAAAAACGAATGGGAAGCCTTGCACTTGTATTTCCTCTTTCATTCACCCATCTCAAAGCTGCTGAACCAACAGCCACCAAACATCACAACCAGCTTGAGAAATATTATTTGTAGAAGAGCAGAAGAACAGCCACACTGGGTCAGAACAATGGTCCAGCTAGCCCCGTCTCCTGTCTTCTGACAGTGGTCCGCGTCAGATGCTTCTGGCTACTAGAGGTTTAGGGACACCCAGAGCGTATGGTTGTATCCCTAAGCATCTTGGCTCATAGCCACTGATGGATCTATCCTCCATGAAATTATCTAATTCTGTTTTAGACCAAGTTATGCTGTTGGCCCTCACGAGAATTCCCTGGGTTGACTGTGCATTGTGTGAAGAAATATTTCCTTTCGCTTGTTTTCAACCTGCCGCCTATTTATTTCATTGGGTGTCTCCTAGTTCTTGTGTGATGTGAGGGGGTAAATAACACTTCCCTAGTCACTTTCTCCATATACCAGTCAGGATTTTATAGCCCGAGAGCAGTGCATGGGATTCTTCTACTTCTGACTCTCTGATGAACTCGTTTTTAAGAGAACCCTCCAGCAAAATCAGTCCCTTAGTAAGATGTAAAATCCTTTGTTAGGCTTAAAATCTTTGGAAACATGTTTGCTAAAGTTGGTGAAATTTCATAAACACGTCTATTGTCATGGAGATCACACACAGTAAATGAGTGTCCCTTTTTCTAAAAACAATGAACATTGTTATGAACACACTAAACCTCTGTGACGGATTCATTTAAAATAATGCCTTTGTTTCAGGGAGTGAAATAGGTAGCAATCTGGAACGACGACTTTCTGAAGGCTTAAGGGTACATTTAAAATGTAAAATCAGCTTAGAAATACTGATTAAGAAAATGTAAAACAGAGAAGAGCTGCATCCCGTATCCCAGAATGTTTAATGTTGCGTTCAGCAGGACAGCTGCCTCGCCCTTACTACAAAGTTTTTGTAAATAAATGTCTGACAAACTTCAGGGCAGATCAAAATACCTGTGACTGACATTGTTTATTCCCAAGTTCAGTGTTTTTAATTAGGTACCTTCTGCGTGTCCATTCTGCGTGAGGGGGAGGGTCCGGGGTCTCTGCGGGGAACTGTGACTCTCCGCCACCGCGAGGCGGGTCACGTGTCTCGCTGTCCTTTGCTGCCTCGTCCCTCCCCCCGCGCTGCTGTCGCAATAATACTGCGCGGGGCCCCGTAAATCCTAAAAGCGGCCCTGTTAGGCTCCAGCCGCTCTGGAGAGCTTAACCCTTTATGGAATAGAACATTTTTAATATTGTTTCTCCTAAGAGCTAATGGGGGATCAGGCATGAGTGGGGGTGAAGAGCAGCCAAACCCTCCGGGGTCTGATCAGAGCCATGACGGGATTCCCCAGCTGCGTGCAAAAATCTGTCAGATAATCCCACAACTTTCAGAAAAATGTTTCTGGGGGAGGGGCCATATTTTAGGAACCCCTTTGTCAAATGACCCCTAATGTGGTCACGGCCCCAGCCCTAGCCCCCAGGAGGCACAGCGGATTTCAAGGCAATCCAAGTACGGGTGCAGAGGTTCGAGCACTAAGAAATGTCGTCCTGTAAACAGAAGGGGGGTCTCAATTTTACAGACAGTGGAGCTGACGCTAACCCTGGAAGTTGCCAGCTCTCTGGCCGGACACCGGCCGGAGGTTTCTCTGTGGCGCAGCCTGTCTGCACTGAGGGCAGGAGACGTGTGTGTCCGACCCCTCCCAGCACTGGGTGAGTCGGGACAGACAGAAATTGCGCCCACAGTCTAGCGGGACAGGTGTGAAATGCACCAGAGTGACGGTGCACGTAGAGCTTCACCCTGGAGACTTCTCCGGGGTTCCCTGCACAGGGTAAATCCGGCTTCTCTGAGCCCCCGTCTGCAGCACCCACCGGGCACTTCCCCTTCCTGGCACCGACTCCTGCTGTTCGCTGAGAGCCGGGAGCCCCTGGGAGAGTCACGGCCCCGGAGTCTGGGGGGGAAATGTACCAACCTGGATGGGTCAAATCTCCCAAGTCAGCGGCCAAAACTCAGGAAAATGATCCCCCAAATCATGTGGGGTTTTTAGATTCTGTTGTGGGTTTGGTGTCTGACCCCCCAGTGGGTGGGTGGGAATTAGCCGCCCCTCACCCACGTGTAGTGAGTAAAGTGATTTTTGTCTCTCTGTACAAGCTCCCCCCCCCCGCTATCTGCCCAGCCCCCACTCAGACATTTATCTGGCCCCAACCCTCAAATCAATCCTCAACCCCCCCGTCAGTTCTGCCTCCAGATCTGATGGGAGATCCCAATCCTACCCCTCCCGCAGCCCCTCCACCTCTGCCCCTCACCAGGCCCTCCCCCAATCACCCCACATCTGCCCAGACTCCCCCCCCCCCCGACATTTATCTGGCCCCAACCCTCAAATCAATCCTCCCCCCTCCCGCATCAATTCTGCCTCCCGATCTGATGGGATATCCCAATCCTGCCCCCCCCCAGCTACCCGTCCCCCACAGGCCCCTCCCAGCCTCACCTCTGCTCCTCCGGCAGCTCCTGGGGTCCCCCCCAGACCCGGGGGGTGCAGTGGTGTCCCCGCTCCCCGCCCAGCCCGGTGCGGTGGGGCCGGGCCAGCTGCTCGCAGGGGGGCGGAAGAGGAAGTGGCTGATCTGACTCAGGTGGGATCAAACACAATCCGGTTCCCCTCCGGATTGGCTACTCTGCACGGACTCCGGAGCAACCTCAGTAGCAGCAGCTGACGCACCCCCCCCCCCCGGCATTGCAGGGAGCTGATGGGGGGGGCGGTTATGCAGTGGCTAAAGCGTGTCCCGCGGGGGTAAAACAGGGGGCGGAGGGGGCACGGGGCAGGCTCCGGGGCGGGGGGAGGAGTTGGGGGGCAGAAAGGGGGAGGCGCTGCCAGACAGCGGCACGGGAGGGGACGGACCCCAGGAGGGGGGGGTCAAAGTTCCCACAAATGGGGTGAGGAGGAGCCACCTGCCGTGGTCCCCAGAACAGGGCGTGGGTGGCTTTGGGGTCCTGGCTCGGGTCCGTCCCGGCGACAGTGTCTTGTCTACACTAGGACCCTACAAGGAGGGAGAGAAATCCCCCTAGTCCCGGGGCAGAGTCCCACACTGCAGAGCTCAGCTGGGGACTCCCTGGTGTCCAGGATCCCACGCAGCACCCAAGAGCCCATGGGCTGGACAGGAACACGCCGTGGGGCGGGGCGCGGCGCCGTACCAGTAAGAGATTTATAGGCCATGCCCCGTACCTGGAAAGACATAGGAGGAGCAGAACGTGGGGCCCTGGGCGACCCCACTAGGGTGACGAGATGCCCTGATTTTATAGGGACAGTCCTGATTTTTGGGTCTTTTTCTTATACAGGCTCCTATTCTCCCCCCCCACCCCCACCCATCCCCTGTCCCGATTTTTCACACTTGCTGTCTGGTCACCCTAGACCCGGTGCCAGCAACTCCTCCAGCGCCGCTGTACTGCCCCCCGCCCAGCCCTGTCCTCCGGCAGGCTGCAGCCCAGAGAGGAGACGCAGCAGCTGGCGGGGCTGGGGGGCAGTACAGCGGCGCTACGGTTCCTGCGGTTCAGAAGTCCCCGGTGCAGCGGGAGGAGCACACGCCCCCCCCCCCAGTTAATGTGGGATGGATCCTGGGGAGGGGTGGGGGAGAGCCTGGGGCCCTGGGCTGGGGGCAGGGCAGGGAGGAGTCACATGGGGGGGTTACTTTGGCATGTCACATGCCCCCCCCCTTTAGGTGGGGCAGCATATGGGTAAGAAGTGAATTCTGCACCACTGGCAACACCTCGCAGTAAATCCCACGGTCTCATCACAGCGACAAGCTGGTGAGGTCCCTGTGGATGCTGGGGTGACCCCGCTAAGTTGGGCAGCAAATCCCAGGACTCTGCCCTCAACAAGGGCAGCTGGGAAATTAAAAGGGAAGAAAGATGAAGAATAGTTGTTAATGCTGCATTGGTAGGTAGGAGTTAACAGGAGCTGAGAAGTAGCTTTAATAACCACAGAGCATATGGAAAAGGGCGGGGGGGGTGGGGAGCGTCAGGGGTCATAGAGATGAGGAGCCAGGAAACTGCAGATGGGAGTCCTCCAGCATCAGAGATGAACCAGGAGACTGTGTAGATGGGAGTCCTCCAGCATCAGAGATGAACCAGGAGACTGTGTAGATGGGAGTCCTCCAGGGTCATGGAGATGAACCAGAAGGCTGTTTAGAGGGGAGTCCTCCAAGCTCTCAGATACACAGATAACTGAGGCTAGAGAAGCCGATTTTTTCGTTCTGGGTGGCTGTGTTCTGCACTCTAAGTGGAAGGGCTGTAATTTAGGGGAAAGAAAAATTCGTATTTTTCACACACATTGGAAGTTGAAAATCTCTGTTAAGTGCACGGCCTTAATCATGGAGATGCTCCCGACACCGACAGAATCATGACTTGGTTTGGTTTGTAGATTCAGACTTGAAGCTCTTTCCCTTAGGAGCTGCCTCTCACACTGTGTATGTATAACACAACACCGTACGCAATAGGGCCCCCGTCATGGGTGCAGCCTCTAGCTGCTACGGTATTAAAATTAATCCTGGGATCAATGGAAACAATTACTGTGTCATCAGACAAGAATGAAACAGGGAAAGTTGTGGTGGGAGGAACAGGCCGAAGATCAGCAGAGAGAAACTCCCCAGCCTAGCGATCTCAATTCCCAACCCTGCAAAATCGTACACACCTTTCCTCATACTGTGCCAATGGCCCCATTGATTCAATGTGCCTGAGCTACCGTCAGGCAGACGGTAACGGTGTGAGGACAGGGGTCTTGAGCTGAAACCCGGCTCAGGGATCAGAATCTCTCTCTCTCTGTCAGTGTATTTCCTGCTAACACACGTAGAGGCCAATGGTCTGATTCTCCTCTCCCAACAACTTCACACTGGTGTAGACAGAACAAGGGGTTCCAGTGGGATAACATCTGATTCACACCAGGGTGAGGGAGAGGCGAATGGCCCTGTGAACCCAGTCAGACTGTTCCTGGTTTGTACTCAGGTCGGGGGGAGGCACAGGAGTTCAGTGAGTTTTATCTCTATGGGAAGTTTGATGAGCCTATGACAGGGCAAGGATGAGGTTGTTTGGGTTGTTGCCCTGTATTTGAGGTGTGTATGTATCCCAGATTTTGATCAAGTGAATTGCAACTGTATTGTGTGGGTTCAGCCACCATGAATTAATAAAATAGACCACCTAGTTAGGGGTTAATTTGAACAAGCAGGGCTTCTGGAGGCAAGGTGAAACATTGATTGGATATTAGGAAAAACTATGTCACTAGGAGGGTGGTGAAGCACCGGAATGTATTCCCTAGGGAGGTGGTAGAATCTCCATCCTTAGAGGTGTTTAAGGCCCGGCTTGACAAAGCCCTGGCTGGGATGATTTAGTTGGTGTTGGTCCTGCTTTGAGCAGGGGGTTGGACTAGATCAGTGGTTCCCAAACTTGTTCCGCTGCTTGTGCAGGGAAAGCCCCTGGCAGGCCGGGCCGGTTTGTTTACCTGCTGCATCCGCAGGTTCGGCTGATCGCGGCTCCCACTGGCCACGGTTCACTGCTCCAGGCCAATGGGAGCTGCTGGAAGTGGCGCCAGTACATCCCTCGGTTGGTTGGTTTGGTTGGGTTTTTGTATTTGTTTGTTTGTTTTGCTATTTAATTTCCTGGTATTTTAAATGGAAAGAGGCTTGTTTTAAGAGTTAATGATCATTTAGGCAGTTGTACATGTTGCAGCTGATACAAGACTGAGATAAGAAAATAACAAAAAGAGCTAGGGAGAATTTGGGGTTGACAGCCCCCACTCCCAGCTTCCTCTGCCCCCCACCCCATATCACCGCTCACATTTCTCCAAACGAAATAATAAATCATTATAAAGAAACACTGGCAGAGGTGGATGTCACCCACTTGTTTGCAGTTCATTCTCCGATTTGTGTCCAAGGTGGGTTTCAAACGTCATCGTTGGTAGAATCTGTGAATTTTATGAAAGGCTGTTGTCTTTGTTTCGGTTTGTTGTCATTCTGTTTTGAAGCCAGCTGTATCTTGGGAACAACAAGATCAAATAACCCTACATTTGAATCACTAACCCTACCCTGCACTCCCACAAGGCATAGTAAATGTCAAGACAATCCAGATAAGCCCATCGTTTTAACAGGAGGGAAAGGGCTTCTCTACACAGTCACTGCATAATATCAGAGAGACGTGAAGTGGCCCAATCACCTCATGGAGGTGAATACAGCCTGAACCATTAGCTCTACAGTGTGTGACGGAGCCAGGTTTGTTGGTTGGTTGCTTGGGGTTGGTTATTTTTAAGTACCTTAAGAACATTCTGCAGGGATCAGTTCTAGAACCAATATTAGTCAGTGTTTTCATCAATGGAAGGAACTATACAATCATTGCTCAGAGAAGGTGCAGCCGACACACAGATTGGTGGGTTGGTAAGTAAGGCGGAGGCCGGAGTAGTCCTACAGAGGGAACTGGATCACTCGGTAAACTGGGCCCATTCAGACAGAAGGCACGTTCACACAGCCAAATGCAAAGTTAGATCTCTGGGAACAAGGAATGCAGGCCAGACCTACCGACCGCAGGGAGCTCCGGGTCTCCCTTGCTTTCATAGAATATCAAGGTTGGAAGGGACCTCAGGAGGTATCTAGTCCAACCCCCTGCTCAAAGCAGGACCAACCCCAACTAAATCATCCCAGCCAGGGCTTTGTCAAGCCGGGCCTTAAAAACCTCTAAGGAAGGAGATTTCACCACCTGCGTAGGTAACCCCTTCCAGTGCTTCACCACCCTCCTAGTGAAATAGTGTTTCCTGATATCCAACCTAAACCTCCCCCACTGCATCTTGAGACCATTACTCCTTGTTCTGTCATCTGCTACCACTGAGAACAGTCTAGATCCATCCTCTTTGGAACCCCCCTTCAGGTAGTTGAAAGCAGCTATCAAATCCCCCCTCATTCTTCTCTTCTGCAGACTAAAAATCCCAGTTCCCTCAGCCTCTCCTCATAAGTCATGTGCTCCAGCCCCCTAATCATTTTTGTTGCCCTCCGCTGGATTCTTTCCAATTTTTCCACATCCTTCTTGTAGTGTGGGGCCCAAAACTGGACACAATACTCCAGATGAGGCCTCACCAATGTCGAATAGAGGGGAATGATCATGTCCCTCGATCTGCTGGGAATGCTCCTACTTATGCAGCCCAAAATGCTGTTAGCCTTCTTGGCAACAAGGGCACACTGTTGACTCATATCCAGCTTCTCGTCCATTGTAACCCCTAGGTCCTTTTCTGCAGAACTGCTGCCTGGCCACTCGGTCCCTAGTCTCTAGCAGTGCATGGGATTCTTCCATCCTAAGTGCAGGTCCTTGTTGAACCTCATCAGGTTTCTTTTGGCCCAATCCTCTAATTTGTCTAGGTCCCTCTGTATCCGATCCCTACCCTCCCGTGTATCTACCACGCCTCCTAGTTTAGTGTCAAGCATTTCCTCATGTGATGCTTGGGCTCTTCCCTGAAACAGCCTTTTCCAGCAGCGAGGTGGGTCTTGAGAGTCTGGGAAGCGGCCGTGTGAAACCACAATAAGAAATTTGACTATGGCGGGAGAGGGGCGGTGACTGGAAACGCTGTTCTGGCTACAGCTAATTAAAATGAAGTAGACACAGGCTGTACATTAGCTTCTTCCCCTCCTGCCTTTTCTGGACAGCTGGATGCTGTTAGCAGAGAGGGAATGTTAAGGGGAAGGATCTCTTTGCTGCATGGGTTTTCTCCTGCTGAATGTGTCCCTTGTGATCTGTAGCCGTCACTCAACCCCATTTATCTGGCTGCTGTTTCCTGGACCTCGGCCCAACACCCTGGGTGCTGCCTCTTCCCTCTCCGAGCAGCCCCCAATGGACCAAACCCCTGCACCCACATGGTGCCCCCCTGCAGATGTGGGGCCGTGGGGCCTGGATCCTGCACAGTGACCAGTGCTCTCCGCTCCCGCTGCTGTATCTGTTCCCATCCAACGTTGTACAAGATTGAAGCATTGTGGCCATTCTCTGGGGGCAGATTTAGTAGTGTGCATATGGCGCCTTTCAATAAATGGACTGAAACATCTGACGAGAAACAGTTTTTAATCCATGGAGCCGCATCCACACAAGCAGATGCACCAGTTCAAATAAATCCAGTTTTGACACCTATTTACTTAAATTACCCCCCAACCCATACACACATCCTTCCCAGACTCATAGAAGATCAGGGTTGGATGGGACCTCAGGAGGTATCTAGTCCAATCCCCTGCTCAAAGCAGGACCAATTCCCAAATAAATCATCCCAGCCAAGGCTTTGTCAAGCCGGGCCTTAAACACATCTAAGGATGGAGATTCCACCACCTCCCTAGGTAACCCATTCCAGTGCTTCACCACCCTCCTAGTGAAATAGTGTTTCCTAATATCCAACCTAGACCTCCCCCACTGCAACTTGAGACCATTACTCCTTGTTCTGTCATCTGCCACCACTGAGAACAGCATCCCTTCCCTGGTAGGCTGGAGGTCACCCAAGCTCCCCAGTCCCTGGGTCTCCCTCTCCCAGGCAGGCTGTGTCCCTGCCAGCTACCACCCCCACATCTGCCTGTCCCCAGCCCAGCTATTAATTCTGCCCCCTGCCCAGCCCCCACTTCACTTCTGCCCCCAGTACCCCCACCATCAGTTCTGACCCTGCAGCCCCCACATCTGCTCCTCCTGCAGGTCCAGGAGTTCGTCACCCCCCTCCCTGCTGCCCGTCCCTGGTGCAGAGAGGGAGGGATGGGGAGGAGCTTCCAGGAGACACAGAGATGAGGTATCAGGCGTTGGGTAGACAGGAGTCCTCCAGGGTCATAGAGACTAGGACGACTGTGGGTAGAGGAGCCCATTTTATCACTCCCAGTGGGCTCCTCCCCCAGATCCCCGGAGTCTTCCTGGACCATAGAGGACAGTGACAAACAGGCTGGAAGCTCCCTGGGGCAATGAGATTGGTTTCTCCAGCTCAATCAGTCCCTGATCCCTGTAGTTTGACAGCCCAGACCTAAGATCCAAACTAGCCCCTAGGGTGATAGAATTTGTATGATAGATATAGGGTGAGCAGAGGTCCCGATTTTTGGGACTTTTTCTTATATAGGCTCCTATTACCCCCCATAGTCCACAGGCAGAGGCCATAGAGATTAGGTTGCATGAGGCTAAAGCGGCTGATTTCAGGGTCCCCAGTCGGATAGTTGTGACGAACTGGGACGGTTCTTAATGTTTACCCTGAATACTGTGTGGGTGCCTCGGTTTCCCCTATGCAGTTCTTAAGTCTCTACGGGGTGGGATTGTTGCAGAGCAAAGGGCCAGTGCGCATAAATGGCCGACACTCTATCTCCTGGCAACTAATGGCCGGAGCCCTTCCCCCCTGCAAGGTGATAGTTAAAGGTGTGGGAGAACAAAGAGATCAAGTGACCTCCTGGCCCGGGAAAGAGACAAAGCCCAGAGGAGGAGGGGCTGGAGGGGGACGGGAAGTGAGATGCAGACGTGGGTGTCTGGCTCGCTGCCCCCCAAGATGGACCTGACTGAGGGGTCCTGTTCTCTGTACCTACAAGCTCTGTTTTAGACCGTGTTCCTGTCATCTAATAAACCTCTGTTTTACTGGCTGGCTGAGAGTCACATCTGACTGCGAAGTGGGGGTGCAGGACCCTCTGGCTTCCCCAGGACCCCACCTGGGCGGACTCGCTGTGGGAAGCGCATGGAAGGGCAGGGGAGGCTGAATGATCTGAGGTCAGACCCAGGAAGGTGAAGCCATGTGAGCTTCTTGCCCTGAAGACAGTCTGCTCCAAGGGAGAGGAGGCTCCCCAGAGTCCTGACTGGCTTCGTAGGGAGCAGTTCCAGAGCATCGCCCGGGCAGGGCCGGCTCCAGGCACCAGCTAAGCCAGCTGGTGCTTGGGGCGGCAGATTGTTGGAGGCGGCATTCTGCCCAATCCTAGGGCAGCATGGCCACTTTTGTTGTTGTTGTCGTTCCGCTCCAGCCGCCCTGTAGGGGGCAGCGGCGCAGAGAACTAGAGCGCCCTGCAGGGCAGTCCTATCTCCTAGAGCTGGAAGGGACCTTGAAAGGTCATCGAGTCCAGCCCCCTGCCTTCACTAGCCGGGCCAAGTACTGATTTTGCCCCAGATCCCCAAGTGGCCCCCTCAAGGATTGAACTCACAACCCTGGGTTTAGCAGGCTAATGCACAAACCACTGAGCTATCCCTCCTGCCCCCTCTTCCTTCCCTCCCCGCCGACTGGAGCGGAGCCCTCGCGGCAGGCGGCGGCACAGCGGGAGGGGCCATGTGGCAGCACCCCTGCTGTAGCCCTGGCCGCCCCCTTCTCTCTCTCTCCCACCCACTCCCTCCCCCTTCCCCCACTCCAGCCGGTCCCCCTGTACCCGCGCTCCGGCTGCGCCGCAGGTTTTTGTTTTTTTTTTGCCTGGGGCGGCCAAAAAGCCAGAGCCGAACCTGCGCCCGGGGACTCGGTGACAATAGTCACACACCCACACACCTGCACCCCATCTCAGAGACACAGTCTGACGCCACTGCTCGATCTTACTAAGAGCCAGGGGCAGATTCTCTCGCCGGGGACGGAGCCCGGCGGGAAAGTGAAGATCGGGGCCTCGCTAACCGCGTCAGAAAACGTCACCTGCCCCCGTTCACAGTCCAGAGAAACCCGGATCCTGCTGGGGACCCGGCCCAGGGGGGTCGTAGGGGAGGTGAGAGCCCGGAACTGATGCCCCCACCGCTCCACCGCCCAGATCCCCTCCTTGGGGTTAAGGTTGATCCGTTCCTTCCTCCTCACAGACTCTCTGGCCACCCCCATCGCCCAGCGTCCCTCATCCCCCACCTCCACCTCCATCTCCCAGCAATGTCTCCCAGAGGTGAAGCCCTCACAGCCCAGCACGCAGGGACATCGGTCAAATCTCTCCGGATTGTCGGGCAGAACCTGCCGCCCGCATTCCCATGTCACACTTTTCCCATCCGCAGAGAGGACGAGTTCGGGATGAGCCGTGTCCGGATCCAGAGTCACATTCACTGGCGGGGAGAGACAAGCAGAGCGTTAGGGGCAGAATTCAGCCCTGGGAGAAGCTGGGACAACATCCTTCACTCCCCATCTGCCCCATTCTGGCTGGGACAGTCCGGGATCCTGGGGGGCTGCCTCTGCTCAGGCTCAGGTGCCCCAGGCAGATGTTACTGCAGTTTCTCAACCTGGGTAACAGGACCCACTTCTGTGCCTTCTACTGTCACTATAGAGGCTGCAAGCAGCTCCCTGTTGCCCTCCAGGAGCTGCTCCATTCCCAAGGAAGGCATCAAAAACGTTTAATTAGGAGGGTCCAGATGAGGCAGGTACCAACTTTGGGAAGCTTCATCGCCCCAATGCAGTCGACGCTCCCAGCCCAGGGATCAGAGATGAAGATGCAGCCCTGGGGAAGAGCCGGTGATTTGAGGCCAGTGAGTAGGACGTAGGCGATGGCATTGGGTGGGTGTGATGGAGTGGGAATTTTCTGTAATATTTCGTAGGAATGCGGCGTGGGCCTCAGTTTCCCCCATGTGCTGTATGGTTAACGAGGGGGTGGGAAAAGGTTGTTTACCCTCTGCAAAGAGTCAGAAATCCAGGTGAGACAGGTGCCTGACTGTCTGGAGCCTGGGCCCATGTCTATGGAATGTCCCACAAGACAATGGCCGCTCCAATGACCCAATCATTTGGCGCCTAGCAACTAACAACCATGGATGGCTCAAACTCTGCAGGAAGCCAGCTGCGTTTGACCAGCGGGAGAAGAGGAGGTTACTTACCCGTAACTAGAGGTTCTTTGAGATGTGTGGTCCCTGTATTCCACTGAGGGTTTACGCATGCACTATGCGTCTGGAGCTGGAGAATTCGAAAGTAACGTCCGTTGGGCCGCGTACACACCTTTGATTCACCTCACAAGGTGATAAAGGGCAGGGCGGACTGACCATGCCTTCAGTTCCTTCTCCACCACAAATTGGACAGATCTGCAGCGGAGGGACAAGGGGGGGACTGGAATACGGGTAAGGACCACACCTCCAGTTAGTAACCTCCTCTTCTTCGAGTGATGGTCCCTATTGTATTCCAATGAGGGTGATTAACAAGCAGCACCTAATTTGGAGGAGGTGGGAGGAAGAGGTTGGCTCGGTGGAATGGTCGGAGGACGGCTGTGCCAAACGAGACATAGAATCATAGAAGATTAGGGTTGGAAGGGACCTCAGGAGGTTATCTAGTCTAACCCCCTACTCAAAGCAGGACCAATCCCCAACTAAATCATCCAAGCCAGGGCTTTGTCAAGCCTGACCTTAAAAACCTCTAAGGAAGGAGATTCCACCACCTCCCTAGGGAACCCATTCCAGTGCTTCACCACCCTCCTGGTGAAAAACTTTTTCGTAATATCCAACCTAAACCTCCCCCACTGCAACTTGAGACCATTACTCCTTGTTCTGTCATCAGATATCACTGAGAACAGTCTAGATCCATCCTCTTTGGAACCCCCTTTCAGGTAATTGAAAGCAGCTATCGAATCCCCCCTCATTCTTCTCTTCTGCAGACTAAACAATCCCAGCTCCCTCAGCCTCTCTTCATAGTTCATGTGCTCCAGCCCCCTCATCATTTTTGTTGCCCTCCACTAGACTGTTTCCAATTTTTCCACATCCTTCTTGTAGTATGGAGCCCAAAACTGGACACAATACTCCAGATGAGACCTCACCAGTGCCGAATAGAGGGGAATGATCACGTCCCTCAATCTGCTGGCAATGTCCCTTCTTATGCAGACCAAAATGCCATTGGCCTTCTTGGCAACAAGGGCACACTGTTGACTCATATCCAGCTTCTCGTCCACTGTAACCCCTAGGTCCTTTTCTGCAGAACTGTTGCCTAGCCATTCAGGTTGTATTCATGCACTGTAGCAGTGCATGGGATTCTTCCATCCTAAGTGCAGGACTCTGCACTTGTCCTTGTTGAAACTCATCAGGTTTCTTTTGGCTCAATCCTCTAATTTGTCTAGGTCCCTCTGTATCCTATCCCTACCCTCCAGCATATCTACCACTCCTCCCAGTTTAGTGTCATCTGAAAACCTGCTGAGGGTGCAGTCCAAACCATCCTCCAGATCATTAATGAATCATCCACCGCAGAATCTTGCACTGAGGAGCAATGCACAGCAAAGGTATGTACATTAGTCCATGTGGCTACCCTATCCAGGTCTGGAAGCGCCTAGAGTGAGAAACAGTCAAAGGGATTTCCTAAATAGTCTCACCCTCTGCAGGTTGAAGGCCAAGGTCCTGCAGACATCAAGGGAGTGAAGGAATCGCTCCTCCTATGAGTTGGTTAAGATGAATACAGGAGACAACCTTTGGCAGAAACTTGGGATGCAGGCACAGGGAAACTTTGTCCTTACAGAACATGGTGAATGAGGGATCCACCATCATGGCCCCCAATTCTCCTACCCTTCTTGTGGAAGTAAGAGCTACCAGGGAAGTAACCTTCGTGGAAAGAAGGGACAAGGGAGCATGAAGCCAATGGTTCAAACGGTGATTTCATTCATGTTGAGAGAACGAGGTTGAAGTCCCATTGGAGAGCAATAGGTTGAATGGGGGGACAGGATTCTGAGGAGACCCAAGACTGGGTTAATCTTTTGTGGGCCCCTGGCACCTGGACAGTTTGCCCTCCTCCTAGATAGCTTGGAAAGGGGCTCGATCTTGCTGGGGAAGCTTGTCTGTAAAGTCCTCCAATTTACCATAATTGAGAAAGTATCCAGAAGGTCCAGTTGTTTACCCTCCTTGTCTGCCAGGGTGCATCACTGCTTGTATCATGAGGGAATGGGGTGGAGGATGAGAAAACAGAAACTCAGACCCCTTAGCCAGTACATGGTACTCCCTTTTCTGCCCGCCAAACAGTTCAAGTTGGCTGAAGAATGGCATCATTGATCGGTAGAACAACCCTGGTCGGTACTGAGGCCTGAAGCGTGTCAAGAAGCTACCACTGTTTTTCCTGTCCTTCCTCCAGCGGATGAATATGGAGTCTCTCAGCCACCCGGCATAGGAGGTCTTGGATATGATGAAAACGATCTGGAGACAAGGGTTGAGCTGAGGACACAGCTGCGTCTAGAGAAGATTATGGGAATTACTTCTGTTCCGGCAGCACTGTTAGAGCCGAACTGAATGACTCATCTTGCAAAACTGGTTCCAGATACCCAAAGCGGGGAGAGGGGTAAATCCTGTCTTGCTGAATGGGGAGGCTCCGAAGGTAGATATTGCAGCCAAGACCCCCCTTGCAGCCAACAAGACAGATCCATTGGATGCTGTGGAGGGCCCCAGGCAATAGGATAACAGTGGTTTCTCATTGGGGAAAAAGAAGGGACTCTCACAAAGTTGGCGGTCCCTTGGATAGTCATAGCAGCGGTAGAGGATTGGCAGCCCCTGTGCTCCATCCAAATCCTCCAATGAGAACTCAGAGCCCGGTTCAAGTGGCGGTACCATCGGAACCGGGGGAGACTGTCTGAACCGTAGGGGAGTGGGTGGAAGCGTGACTCGACTGAGGGAAGTCCAGAGTTGAAGATCATACCCCCGCTAGGCGTCGACTGTGCAGGAAGAAATGGAGACCTCACTTCCCCCAGAGCAAAGAGTTAATCGGGTCCGGGTGCCGTCTCCAACCTCCCTGGTGTTAGCAGCACATGCGCCGTAGCCAGAACCAGAGCTGGAGCGGAGGGCTGGTTCGGAACCGATGGTTCCCTTGACTTAGGGGGTGCGTGGCTCGATGGTTGGCACTGGTGGATCTGGCAGGTCTGTGTGACTTCTTGTGCTTGTGACCCTTGGTAAGCGCCAGTTCTCGGTGGCTGGAACTGGTGGAAGACGCATGGGCCTTCTTGGGCCTGGAGGAAGACTTACTGCCATCCTTAAGCGCATGCATCCTTGGCTCCCGACTAGGCCCTGGCACGGGGTCCATAGTACTGGTACCGGTGGAACCGGACATGATCTCCACCATTGGAGGTGCGCTTCTGGGTTTTTCAGACTGATGTATGCAGGGTGGTTCCCCGGCCTGGATCCGACTGCGGCCTCATGGTGCTTTTCGAGGTGAAGAGCCCGGCCTTCTCACGTATGGGAAGGATGGGCCGATGCTGCACCTGGATGAAATGTGAGCTTCTCCCAGGCAGGAGAGGCAGCGTTGGTGCTCATCACTGACTGAGAACGAACACGGACAGGAGGCGCAGATCTTCCACTCCGGCGTCTCTGGCATAAACCAGTACCCAGGCATGGGTGCTGGATTGGGATGGGGTGGGGACCAGTGAAAACAGAGCCCTACAGTCTCTTAGCTCCTAAAACTACCACTAAACACTAAAACTAGAGTAAAACCAACACAAATCTGAATAAAAAGAACTTTGTACAATTCTAAAGTGTGTGGGGGGGTTTGTTTAAGTGCGTGAGAGACAAGAGGACACTAGCAGATCCGACTCGGATCATGTGGCGGTGAGGAGGAACTGAAGGTGCGGTCGGTCCACCCTGCCTGTTAACGCCTCGGACAAAACCATAACGCGAAGCCAGGGCGCATGCGCGGACCAGCAAACGCTCCTACTTTCAAATGCTCCAGCTCCGGGCACATGGCGTAAACCCTCCATGGAATACAACAGGGACCATCACTCGAAGAAGAACAAAGGGCTAAGGAGGGGCCAGGTGGGAGTTGTTAGGGGGGCTGTTGACAGCTGGGGACACACTCCCCTGAATTGGGACTAGAGAGGGGTCAGAGGGCTGTAGGCTCAGGGCTCACCACGATGGACCAGGCTGTAACTCTCTCTACGCTGCGTTCCAGACATCTAATAAACCCATTTGAAAAACCAGTTGGAGAACACTTCAATCGCCCTGGACACTCAGTAGCAGACTTAAAAGTGGCCATTCTTCAACCAAAAAACGTCAAAAACAGACTCCAACGAGAAACTGCAGAACTGGAATTAATTTGCAAACTGCACATCTTCAAATTAGGTCTGAATAAAGACTGGGAGTGGCTGGGTCATTACAAAAACTAATTTCCCCCTACTATTACTCACCCCTTCTTGTCAACTGTTTGAAATGGGCCACGCTGATTACCACTACAAAAATGATATTTCCTCCTGTTGATAATGGCCCTCTTCCATTTAATTGAATTGGCTCATTAGCACTGACCCCTCACTTGGTAAGGCAACTCCCATCTTTTCATGTGCTGTGTATTTATACCTGCTACTGTATGTTCCACTCCATGCATCTGATGAAGTGGGTTTTAGCCCCCGAAAGCTTATGCCCAAATACATTTGTTAGTCTCTAAGGTGCCACAAGGACTCTGAAACCTGAGACCAGGCAGAGACGCCCTGACAGTTCCTCCCCCGGGCTGGCTTCAGAAACTGCCTCTTTCCCGGCTGCATCTCCCTGCTGCGGCTGCTCCTCTCTCGGGATTAGAGGAACATCAGCACCTGAAGCTGCAGGGAGGGGAGTGAGAGGAGGGAGGCAACAGATATAAAGCCAGCGGGAAGCTGCACACTGACCCCATTCTCCTCTCCCTGGCCTGGGAGAAGAGACGGGAAGGGGATACTGGAGAAGAACCTCTCCAGGCCAGAGGCAGCCCTCTGAACTGACTATTTCAAAGGCATGTGGATGTGTGTGGAAGCGCCAGGGTCAGCGCTAAGGACCTTTGCTTTGTGTGTAGGTTCCTTTGTTCATCGGCGTGGGTGTGAACTCAGCACCAAGGCTGGCATCAGGATTGTTCGTCTGACCTCTGCTTGGGATCTGCTTCGTATTTCGTGTTTGTATTTTTATGTTTAGAGGCTGGGGGCGGGCGGTGTCATGGTCAATGCTGTGTGACAAATCTCTGTCCTTGTCTCTGGGGGTCCCGCGTTTCCTGGCGGATTTCGCTAGCCTCAGAGGCTCGCTGTGACCCTCCACGTAGCCCTTCTCACTCTAGGGGCAAGGGTCACAGCCTACTGAGCCATTTTCATCATAAGCCAGCAAGGGAGGTGAGGAGAAGCAACCCTCCCTCGCACAGTCTCTGTTGTCTCCCAGTATCAGTGATTAATCAAGGAGGGGAGAGGGGAGCCCGGGCCCGCCCTCTACTCTGGGCTCCAGCCCAGGGACCCTAAAATTAGCAGCTATGGAAGCTGACTTTTTGGAAATAGGACGTGTACAATTCCCTGGGCCACTTCCCCACAGCAGCCCCCACTTCCTCAAGATCCACTTCACCCTTACCTCAGGGCCTCCTTCCTTGTGCCTGATATGGTTTGTACTCCTCAGTCTCTCCAACAACGCAGCTTCCTCCTACAGCTCTTGAAACGCCTCACTGACTAACTGGGAGGTTTTTAACTAGTTCCAGACAGCCCTTGATTGGCTTCAGGAGTCCCAATCAATCTAGCTATCTCCACTGCTTTCTAGAAGGATCTTAATTGGCCCCAGGTGTCTTGATTAACCTGGAGCAACTGCCATTTGGTTGCCATGGTACCAGGGATTTGTTTAGTCTGGGGCTAACATACCTGTTCCTCACTACTTTACTATAGCCATCTGGCCTTGCCCCGTCACAACTGGTTTGATTTGTGACGTGAGCGACAAGTTCGTGAAAATCTTTTCAAGGGATTTTTCTCTTCCTTGAAAGATAATCTCCGTGTGAAATCTCACCTGGTGTGTATGACTCTAGGGGTTCCCCTTCTTTTCTCTCCAGTTCAGAGGGCAGCGTGTCTGGAGAGGGAAAAGAGACGAGGTTTCAGGCTGGCACGTTTACAGAGACATTCCCCACTCTTAGCTGACAGAACTATGTTTTAATTATGTGAGAGAAAACGTTGGCGAGGGACAGGGCCACGCCTAGATGTTTAATCAAAGAATCTGACACTTTTTCTATTTTCGCTTTCGTTCCAGCATCTCACATCCACAGAAATGTCCATTAACCCTCCCACCTCCCCCCAGCAGATACGATGTGGGAGAGGGATTTCTCTCTTCCTCCAGACCCCCGTCGGTTTTGCTCATTCTCCGTGGGCATGTTTTCATAACCTAGGCCCAGATCCTGCCAAAAGTTTTAGTATGAATGGACCTTTGCACCCTTTGGCTCATTTGACATGAATGGGCTTTGTGGAGACTTTGCAGGATCAGGGCCCTGAATGGCAAAGCTTTACCCAGGCCACGCCCCTCTATCCCTGCTCCACCCCATTCCTCCTCCGCCCTTCCCTCAACGCCTCCACTTCCTGCCCACCCAGGAGCACCCCTTGAGCCTGCAGCTGCTGGGGAGGAGGCACAAAGGGCTCCTGTGTTTTAGGGATTCGCCTGGGTTTGCACCTTTGGCCCACCCGAGCTGCCACATGCGGCCGGAGCACAAGGATGGGCTGGGTCCACATTTCAAAAGTGACCTGTAATTTAGGGTCTAAATTTTGGGGGCCAAACTTCAGGCCCCGGGGGCCTGGTTCTCCAAGGTGCTGCATATCCCACTGGCTCAAGCTGCAGCGGTGGGTGAGTCACAGCTCTGGTGCACACGCTCTGCAGTTCAGTTGTTGGGGGAGAGAAACCGAGGCACTCACATTTTGCTATGTTTTTACCTTCACGATTTTACCCAAGCTCACAGAGTGAATCACCGTGAGACATCCCGGTGCCTGGGCCCCTGCTACATCTGCTCCGTTTCTCCACTTTCTGGTTTTTATTGAATCGGTACACATTGTAATTATGAAGCGACTGGCCAGAGCCCATCTCCTCCCACGGTCTCAGAGACACACCCTCATTTCCCCTCCTAGATTCCTTCTTGGTACCTTTGAACTTCCTCAGAGTCTCCGTTAGAGCAAAAATTTTCTGGGAGAAATTGCTGCGTCTCTCTGCCAGCTCCGGAGAAATCTCCACTGGCTGCTGGAACTTCCCCGTCTCACATCTGGAGAGAGAAAATTTCACGTGATTATATTTCGTTTACAGACTCATTATCATTCCTTGCTGGTGGAAGTTGCTGCTCTATGGAGCCTGGAGTTAGAAATCCTCTCCTCCCAGCCTCCGAGCCGGTGCAGCACAGCCCAGGGCTGTGCAATCTTCCCCCATAGGCCCCATTAATATCCTTCCAACCTGGCCTGCAGAGAGCAGAGCCGAGGATGAAAGAGACCCATCTTTCCCACGTACTAGATAATTCCAGACTCTTGTATCGTGAGGGAGGGAGGGAGAGCCACGTACCTGCTCAAGGCGCTTCTGGTATCCTAGAGGGGGGGGGAGAGAGAAAAACAATCTCAGTCCCTCATGCCACACACTGGGGTACGTGGGAAAGGGATTTTGCAGATAATGGGGAAAGAGGCACTGCCCTGGCCCCAGGGCCATGCATTGGTTGAGTTAATGTCATCTCAAACAGGAATAAGTCTGTAACTTGTCCAAGAGCAACAATAATTCACACATCAGCAATGCACACACTGAGTCACGCTGTGAGCTGTGATGGCTGGACCCCAGTGCCCATGCTGTCCTGTCCCTGTGTCGGGATCTGGGATGTATTTAACTCAGTCTCACCTGCAGCAATTCACTCGCTGGCTTCTGACACTTCCCCTCCAGCTCACGGATCAGCTCGCTGAGCCGGGAAATCTCCTCAGAGAGTTGAGTGACGTTGTCATGCTGTAGCTTCACAATCTCCTCGTCCAACTTTTCCAGCTGGGCCAGCAGGAGTCGCTCTTCTTCCTCCAGAAACGTCTTCAGTTGCTGAAACTCAGACACAATCTCCCGCCTCTCCTTTTCTGTCTGTATCTGGTTTTTTAAAAAAGGGGTGGGGGAAGGGACATATAGAGAACGTCTAGGGTCTTTCACAAGTGCTGAGCGTGCAGGAGAGAGAATTGCCTTACATCTGACACTTGACACAGTAGTTACTAGGGAGCGGATTTCGTAACACCTTCCTCTTTGTTCCTAATATCTCTTCATGGGATGTGTCCATGTCTGACAGGGGCAGGGCACTATGTCATCAGAGACCTGTCTCAATCGTGACCCAGAGCAGCAGGAGGCAAAGATGCCAGAGAAGAAAAAAGAATGAAACAATTATTTAATAGTGCAAGAAATGCCTGCGGGCTCCGGCTGACGGCACTTTCTGGGATATAGTCCGTTCAGCTTGGAAGGAGAGTTAGGAAAGCCACAAGAGCTAGAAGTTAACTCATTCCTTGGAATGGGAGCTTCGCTGCTGTAGAAAATGAGGTGGGCCTGATCCTGGGAGAGGCCTTCTCAGGCCCCCTGCAGGTGTGCGGGTGCAGACATGACTCTAATCCCTGGTCATGGAACAACGCACACAACAAGTCCTGAGTACTGTGTCTAGTTTTGGGCCCCACACTACAAGAAGGATGTGGAAAAATTGGAAAGAGTCCAGCGGAGGGCAACAAAAATGATTCAGGGGCTGGAGCACATGACTTATGAGGAGAGGCTGAGGGAACTGGGATTGTTTAGTCTGCAGAAGAAAAGAACGAGGGGGGATTTGATAGCTGCTTTCAACTACCTGAAGGGGGGTTCCAAAGAGGATGGAGCTCGGCTGTTCTCAGTGGTACCAGATGACAGAACAAGGAGTAATGGTCTCAAGTTGCAGTTGGGGAGGTTTAGGTTGGATATTAGGAAAAACTTTTTCACTAGGAGGGTGGGGAAGCACTGGAACGGGTTCCCTAGGGAGGTGGTGGAATCTCCTTCCTTAGAGGTTTTTAAGGTCAGGCTTGACAAAGCCCTGGCTGGGATGATTTAGTTGGGGTTGGTCCTGCTTTGAGCAGGGGGTTGGACTAGATACCTCCTGAGACCTCTTCCAACCCTGATATACTATGATTCCTCATTCCCCAAGGCCACAGAGGAATCTGCCTACAAAGAGATCTCCCTTCCCCAGCTCCTTGCTGGTTAATAACAACAGGGACCTACCCGATACTGCTGGCTTGTCCCCTCGCCAGTCACTTTAAATCCCTTCAGCTTTTCTTTCTCTTCCTTCAGAGTCTTCAAATGGGCCTGGAACGTCTGCTGGTGAAACAGAAATGCATTGGTTGTTTATTTGTGTCTAGTGAGTGTTTTCCCACCCAAGAATCTGTAGATGACGGTCTGTCATGGAGTCCCCGGGCGATGCTCTGGAACTGCTCCCCACATTCTGGGGCCCAACGAGCCAGATACCCCCATCTGCCCTCACCTCACTCCTCATCCCTAGCCAGCTCCAAACTGAAACGCCCTCCAGCCCCTCCTTCTCTGGGCTTTGTCCCTTTCCCGGGCCAGGAGGTCACCTGACCTCTTTGTTCTCCCACACCTTTAGCATATCCTTGCAAAACGGGGAAGGGCCCTGGCCATTAGTTGCCAGGAGACGGAGGGTCGGCCAGAAACTGAGGCACCCACACAGTATTAAGAACAGCCCCACTTCATCACACTGTTAGCCCTTTCTGACATCAGGGACATGAAGGAAATGATTCCTCATGAATGGAGACTGGGAGTGTTTTATATTCAGGCAGCTGAGAATTATTTGTCCTTTTCCTCCATTGAGTTAAACCAGGGGAGAAAGCTGGAGTCACATGGTGGTGAATCAATAACCCAATTGTTTAGAAGGCTTAACTAACAAAGTGCTACCAACCCCAGAAGCCACCATGGTTAGAAATACCATCTGGGATGCTCAAAGGAGCCCAACTCCCATTGAATTTCAGCCCTGAACCCTGGGGGATTGGACGGGTTGGACAGAACTGGGCTAAGCACTTGGGCGGGTGATTTGTGTTAAGAACGGTTGCTTTATGAGATCCCAATCCCTTTCATTTGCAATGCCCTCTGGGTAGCGACCCCCCCCCCCCCCCGTTCCTAGCAAAGGTACCAGAAGCAATGGACTCTGGGAGATGCACAAGGCCGGGATTGTCCCCCACTGTTTTGTGCAGGGCCCAGTCCAGTGGAGGTCAGGTCTCATGCTTGGTCTGCAGGAGCTGCCTGGATGATACAGACTGTGATACAAGTCCCCCTTCTCTGGTCTGAAGGCAGCACTCCCAGGTACACTGGCCTGCAGCGCACGTGACCGAAACCTCACCGATCCTTCCACAGTTTCATTTGAGTTGCAAGTTCCCTTATTTCACCGGGGGAAGTGATTTGAAAATGGCGCTCCAGCTTCCCAGAGAAACGTCGCCCACATCAGTCATCTGTCCTGCCTTCATTTCTGCCTCTCACGCCACATCCCTCTATGCCGGGGGCCGGCAACCTTTCAGAAGTGGTGAGCCGAGTCTTCATTGATTCACTCTAATGTAAGGTGTCGCGTGCCAGTCATACATGTTAACGTTTTTAGAAAGTCTCTTTCTAGAAGTCTATAATATAGAACTAAACTATTGTTGTATGTAAAGTAAATAAGGTTTTTTAAATGTTTAAGAAGCTTCATTTAAAATTAAAATGTAGAGCCCCCCGGACCGGTGGCCAGGACCCGGGCAGTGTGAGTGCCACTGAAAATCAGCTTGCGTGCCGCCTTTGGCACGTGTGCCATAGGTTGCCTACCCCTGTTCTATACATTTCTTTCCATATCACTGTTCATTAGGGTGACCAGAGGTCCCGATTTTATAGGGACAGTCCCGATATTTGGGGCTTTGTCTTATATAGGCTCCTATTACCCCCCACCCCCGTCCCGATTTTTCACACTTGCTGTCTGGGCACCCTACTGTTCATACAGTGAAAGCTTTACAGAGCAGAAAGATGCCGGGGGGAGAAATAGAGTCTGATCAGCAAGTTGGGGTGAAATGAACCTGTCATTAAAATGCAGTTAGAATGAATTAGACGGGGCAGCGATTCCTTACCTCGTACTCCTGGGCAGCCTCCCGGATGGGAACCACCGTGTGAGCGGCGTGAGCCCGGGATGCATCACACATCACGCAGATGGGGGCTTGATCCTCTTCACAGAACAGCTTGAGAGGCTGCCGGTGCTCCCCGCACACTCTCTCCCATCCTGCATCCTCAATTCCCCGTAAACTCAGCTGTTGGACAATTTCTAGGACATTCGCCAGCTGCCTGTTGGGTGTGAGGTTTCTCTGCTGAGCAGTTTCTCCGCACTGAGGACAGGAGACGTCTGTGTCCGACCCTTCCCAGCACTGGGTGATGCAGGCTCTGCAGAAACTGTGCCCGCAGTCTATAATCACCGGGTCTTTAAAATACTCCCGACAGATGGGGCAACTAGCTTCAGCCTGGAGACATCGTGCAGGGCTCTCTGCAGCCATGGCTTCTGTCTAGAGAGCCCCAGTGGTAAGTTTCACTTTCCTGAATTCAGAGGTGCACTCCACCTGCTACAGGAACTGGGTGTTTCCTTTCCTGGAATTGACTCACGCTGTTTGCTGCATCGGAACAAGCCCCCTGGTAACATTACCAGCCCCGGGGGCTTTTGTGATCAAAGTGCCAATAAAGCTCTGCCCCACCTGCAAACAGCCGCTGTGCCGGTGTAGAGGGTCACTAGGACCTCTCGTGGGTGCCAGCAGCCACCGGTACAGATGGGCTTGCCAGAGCAGGTGTTTAAGGAGGGATAGTTTGAAACTCACAGGCTGCATCCGATGAAGTGGGCTGTAGCTCACGAAAGCTAATGCTCAAATAAATGTGTTAGTCTCTAAGGTGCCACAAGGACTCCTGTTCTTTTTACAGGCTAAAAACTCAGCTAAGCTGGAATCAGTGTTTCAAATATCTGCTTCTCACTTAAACCAGGGCTGCTCTGGCTCAGTGCGTTGCCAGCTCCCATGATTTCATCTCATGGAGTCTCACGATATTTGCTGTGTTTGTTAGACCCCCAGCTCCTGAAAGCATGTGATTAGGGGAGACTCTTGCCCAGGGCCGGCTTTAGGCCGATTCAGCCGATTCGGCTGAATTGGGCCCCGCGCCAAGAGGGCCCCGCGCCGCAGCTCTCCACCCCGCCCCCAGCTCACTTCCCCCTCCTCCCCTCCCCTGCACGCTCCGCCCCCTGAATCAGAGGTTCGCGGGAAGTCTGAAAAGAAGCAGGGGCGGGCAGACAGGCTGGCAGCACCAGGTAAGCTGGGGTGGCAGGGGGTGTGAAAAGGGCTCCGGGGAGGCGCGACCCAGTCCAGCTCCGGCCCCGGGGCGCCGACCCGGCCCGCTCGGCTCAGCTCCGGCCCAGGCCCCGTGTCCCGGTTCGGGCCCGGCCCTTGTCCGGCCCCCCAGCTCAGCTCCAGCCCGGCCCCCTCGGCTCGGCTCCGGCTCAGGCCCCGCAGCTTGGCTCCGGCCCGGGCCGGCTCGGGTCCGGCGGCTCGGCCCCCCGGCTGAGCGGCTCCAGGTCCAGGTCTGGCCCTGGCCCCCGTGGCTCGGGCCCCCCCGCGGCTGAGCGGCTCCTGGTCCGGCTCGGGCCCCCGCGGCTCGGGCCCCCCTCCGGCTGAGCGGCTCCGGGTCCGGCCCCTGCGGCTCGGCCCCCCCCCCGGCTGAGCGGGTCCGGGTCCGGCCCCTGCGGCTGAGCGGGTCCGGGTCCGGCCCCTGCGGCTGAGCGGGTCCGGGTCCGGCCCCCCCGGCTGAGCGGGTCCGGGTCCGGCCCCCCCGGCTCGGCCCCCCCAGCTGAGCGGGTCCGGGTCCGGATCTGGCCCCCCCAGCTCAGCCCCCCTGGCTGAGCGGGTCTGGGTCCGGCCCCCCCGGCCGGAGCTTGTGGCAAGCCACGCCCCCAGGAATCGGGCCCCGCTCTTGCTAAAGCTGGCCCTGCTCTTGCCACTTCTTTCCAAGTATCCTTAAGCCTAAACTCCTTCAGCAACCTGGGCCCTGGCTCTGTTCCAGGCACAAACCATGTTTGCTGAGGTCAGAATTAAGGATTTGCTTTGCAGGGCGAGTGAGATGAATACATTGAGTGCAGCGCATAGACCACGTCCTGTCAAAGGCACATATCTGGGCTGGGGCAGCGTCCCGCTGACAATGGTTTTAGGAGTGTGTCCATAAGAACAGCCACACTGGGTCAGACCAAAGGTCCATCTAGCCCAGTATCCTGTCTTCTGACAGTGGCCAATGCCAGGTGCCCCAGAGGGAATGAACAGAACAGGGAATCATCAAGTGATCCATCCTGTTGCCCATTCCCAGTTTCTGGCAAACAGAGGCTAGGGACACCATCCCTGCCAACCCTGGCTAATAGCCATTAACGGACCTATCCTCCATGAAGTTATCCAGTTCTTTTTTGAACCCTGTTATAGTCTTGGCCTTCACAACTTCCTCTGGCAAGGAGTTCCACAGACTCTGTAGCAGAGAATGGAGTAGGTATTCCCTTGAAATGCATATTTCTTTGCTTTTCAAAGTTGAGGCTGTGGTGAAAATCTATCTACACTTGAGTAACCTAATCTGCCTTTCTGCTGTTTTTTTTTTAATGTATATGCATTACACAGGATTAAAATTTCACCCGCTAATTCAGTATCCCAGATTTAGACTGGACAGGGGGGATGTGAAAAAACATAAATCTCGGCCAGGATCTTTGATCAGGGTTTGGGGGTACGAGAATGATCCAGATAATACATAGAATAAAAATAAAACCTACTGCAACTGTGTCGGATTAAAAGTAATAATTAATACATTAATTATTTTGGGGAAAATATGGTCCGGTACAGACCCCGGATTTGGCTTGTATTATTAGAAAGAGATATGTCTCTCAGCCTTGCTTGAGTTTGTGCTAAGTGAAGCAGGCCTGTTAATTTGCAAGGTCTGTGCTAATTGTAAAAAAACATTCAGAGACTAAGAGTTTGTCCTAAAAGTGGTAAGATAACAACGTTACAAATGTTTTTCTGAATTCAGGAACAAGATTTGTTGTTCCTCCACTTTTACATTCCTATCTTGCTTGTTTTCTTTTCATGTGTGACAAGTGGCATGGATGGATTCATTGGAGTCTGTCATGCCCCAGTGATTTGAGAATGGTTATGTTAAGTGAAATAGGGTATGATTGTAAATGTGTTTGAATGTTTGAATGAGTAATAAAAGGTTGAAGTGCCAGCCTGATAAATAATAACTACCTAGGAACGTTTGGCTGAAGAATGTGCAGGATGGAGATAACCAGAAAACCCTGTAGGGCAGGGGTTGGCAACCTTTCAGAAGTGGTGTGCCGAGTCTTCATTTATTCATTCTAATTTAAGGTTTCATGTGCCGGTAATACATTTTAAAATTTTTAGAAGGTCTCTTTCTATAAGTCTATAATATAGAACTAAACTATTGTTGTATGTAAAGTAAATAAGGTTTTTAAAATGTTTAAGAAGCTTCATTTAAAATTAAATTAAAATGCAGAACCCCCCAGACTGGTGGCCAGGGCCCGGGCAGTGTGAGTGCCACTGAAAATCAGCTCGCATGCTGCCTTTGGACAGGAGGGCCGAAGAACCGGATAACAACAAACTGTCACTGCTGGGCCATCTGCATGATGGACTATCATTTCAAATGTGAGAACGGTGATTGATTATCACTTCAAATCTGAGAACAGCATGACGAAGCAAACCCTATGAATTTGGATGAGGATGAATTCCTATAAAGACAGACCCTAAAGACTGAGGACTGTGAGTCTGGTTCTGCGACCACCCCCCCAGGAGCATCGGATGCGCATCTGACAAGACTCGGCTCCATCCTCGTGTCTAGGCCGCCTGGCACGAGCAACCTCCAGGCTGGTAACTATCACAGCCTCCCAGAACTCTGAGTGTCTGAGTGAATGAATGAAATGTTATAGCTGTAACCGATTGCTTACTGTAATTCTTTCTGTAGTCACAATAAATGCAGCATATTGTCTTATCCCCTTTAATAAGATCCTGCTGGTTTTTATTTTCTTGGTACACCTCTACCCCGATATAACGCTGTCCTCGGGAGCCAAAAAATCTTACTGCATTATAGGTGAAACCGCGTTATATCGAACTTGCTTTGATCCGCCGGAGTGTGCAGCCCCACCCCCCCGGAGCACTGCTTTACCGCGTTATAGCCGAATTCATGTTATATCGGGTCGCGTTATATCGGGGTAGAGGTGTATAACAAGTGCAATATCACCTTCGTACCACAAAGTCTGACCCCTGGAGCCTGCGGGTCAGAATGAAGGACGGGAGTTAAGTGACACAGGCGCCGGCTTCCTCCTTTCCCCACCCTCACCCCACCTCTTCCCACCCCTGCTCCATCCCCGGCCCAGCCTCATACTCATACTCCACCCCTTCCCCCAAGGCCCCACCCCACCTCTTCCTGCCTCCACCCCACCTCTTCCTGCCCAGTTCCACCCCCTCCCCTGAGTGCGGGAGGGAGGGGGAGGAGCTGATTGATGGGGCCGGCCAGGGGGAGGGGTGCATCGGGTGTGGGGCTGGCTGCTAGTGGGTGTTAAATATCTGCTAACAGAGTGAGCTCCTATCCTAAGTGTGGGGGTGGGGGGCGGGGGAGGTGAACCATCTCAAAGAGAAGCCAATCCAGCAGAATCCAGAAAAGCAGAAACCCCTCCTCACCAATTAGCCCAGGTGCCCCCAAGAGCAGCGGGGACCAGGTCTGTTCAGGTGGTCTCCATGGAGCTAGTAGACCTCCACCCAGGTTGTAATGCTCGCTGTGCTTCGCAGTCCGGGGGGCTGTCTGCAGACTCAGGCAGACACTGGCTGTTCATATTGTCATGAATCGCTTTCTCACCGTGAAAGGGAGAGAGATCTGAAACCAGCCACATGACTGTACTAGGCAAGATCTTGTGCAAGAGCCCAGCCTTGGCCCAGAGCAACCCGTGTGTGGGTCCAAACTGGAGCTCGGGGGAACAGTGGGAACGTTTTTGCACATGTTGTCACAGAGAAGTCCTCTTTTGACATTTGAATGTTGTGATCAGCTCGAATCAGAGCCCCAGTGAGTGGGAATTAGGGATGGATGCTGACAAGGGCTTAGGTTTCTGAATTCCACTTGTGCTGCTACCTTCCAGTGAAATCAAGGATTGAAATCAATGAAACTCAGAGCCTAAGGGGAAGTTAAATGTTCATTAGGTTGTGAAGGCCAAAACTATAACTGGGTTCAAAAAGAGTTAGATACTAAGTCCACCAATGGTTATTAGGATGTCCCTAAACTGCCTGATGCTGGGTGTGGACGACAGGGGATGGATCACGAGGTGATTAACCAGTTCTTGTTCATTCCCTCTGAAGCACCTGGCACTGGCCACGACTGGAAGCCAGGATACTGCGTTAGCTGGACCGTTGCTCTGACGCAGTACGGCCGTTCTTATGTTCAGCAAAAATTACAGTAGATTTTTTGCCTTTGAGAAGGATTTAATAGGAGATCGTATACGACCCTTAGTGAATATTTGGGAACCAAATTTCACACACAAGCAGTGACATGCGAAAAAGCACTAAGGGCTGGATTGAGAGGCAAAATAACAATTGAGAAAGGCAACCCCCCCTTGGTGCCTCAAATACAAGTTTTGACACCAGGCCAGGAAATCAGTGTTAGTATCTAGGTCGGTTTGTTAGCCTGGGGTAGAATTTTGGGTTGGACTTTTTGATACTCTTACACTAAGATGTGTAAACCAGGGACAAAGATACTGTGAGGTTGCTTCTGCCTAGTCATCTGGATTTGTTAGTACAATGGGAACAGGAAAGAGCAGTTGAAGTGTTACGCAGAGCAGGGCCGGCTTTAGCAAGAGCGGGGCCCGATTCCTAGCCGCCCCCAGGACCCGAGCTGCGCCGCGGGGGGGGGACGGGACGACCCAAGCCGCGCCGCGGGGGGGGAAGACGGGGGGACCCGAGCCGCGCCGCGGGGATGACCCAAGCCGCGCCTCGCCGCGGGGGGGGACGGGGGGACCCGAGCCGTGCCGCGGGGACGGGGGGACCCGAGCCGCGGGGACGGGGGGGGACAGGGGACCCGAGCCGCGCCGCGGGGGGGACGGGGGGGGACAGGGGACCCGAGCCGCGCCGCGCCGCGGGGGGGACGGGGACGTGGGGACCCGAGCCGCGCCGCGGGGGCTGCGTGGGGGAGGGGAACCCGAGCCACGCCGTGGGGGCTGCGCCGGGGGGGGGGATCCAAGCCGCGCCGGGGGGGGGGACCCGAGCCGCGGGGACCAGGCCGGGCCGGAGCCGGGCCCCGGGGGCCGGGCTGGAGCCAAGCCGGGCCAGAGCCGCTGGGGCCTGCGGGAACGGGCCGCGCCTCCCCGGAGCCCTTCTCCCGCCCCCCCCCCCCCACCCCAGCTTACCTCGTGCTGCCAGCCCGCCCCTGCTTCGTCTCAGACTTCCCGCGAATCTCTGATTCGCGGTAAGCAGGGGAGGGGGCGGAGCGTTCAGGGGAGGGGAGGAGGGGGAAGTGAGCTGGGGGCGGGGCGGACAGCTGCAGCGTGGGGCCCTCTTGGCGCGGGGCCCAATTCAGCCGAATCGGCTGAATCGGCCTAAAGCCGGCCCTGATGCAGAGCACACTTTAAGATTGCCTCAACCCCTATCTCAAAGCAAAGTCAAGCAACTAGTCGGGAGGGACAAAGGGGCGTGTGTGTGTGGGGGAAGGTATAAAACACTTAGGGTGACCAGAGGTCCTGATTTTATAGGGACAGTCCTGATTTTGGGGTCTTTTTCGTATATAGCCTCCTATTACCCCCCACCCCCATCCTGATTTTTCACACTTGCTTTCTGGTCACCCTAAAAACACTAAAAGACCAAAGAAATGCCTGTCCCTGACTGCAGTCCTTACCCATCCCATGGGGTACAAAAGGGGTGGGATGAAGACCCCAGACCCAAAATGGAACATGACCCTAATTGTAAGGGGCGGGACTGTGGGCCTGCAGTGCAGGTATATTTGGGCCTGCAAAGGAGGAGGAGGTGGGAATTGGGAAATGACACTGGGGAACAGGGACACAGGAAGGCTCTGCGGCTTCGGAGCCGGGAAGGGGGACATGGGGAAAACGCTCTGCGGAGTCGGGAAGGGGGATGCGGGGAAGATGCTCTGCAGCGTCGGAGCCAGGAAGGGGGACACGGGGAAGACGCTCTGCGGGGTCGGACCTGGGAAGGGGGACGTGGGGAAAACACTCTGCGGAGTCGGGAAGGGGGATGTGGGGTAAAGGTTCTGTGGCGTCAGAGCCGGGAAGGGGGATGTGGGGAAGATGCTCTGTGGCGTTGGAGCCAGGAAGGGGGACGCAGGGAAAATGCTCTGCGGCGTCGGAGCCGGGAAGGGGGACGCAGGGAAAACACTTTGCGGGGTCGGACCCAGGAAGGGGGACGTGGGGAAAACGCTCTGCGGGGTCGGAGCCGGGAAGGGGGACGTGAGGTAAATGCTTTGTGGAGTCAGAGCTGTGCAGGGAACACTGGGGACCAGACTCTATCACGTATAGAGAGAAGCCCGACTGGTGTGAAGCGCTTTGGAATATGCCTACTTGGAAACTAACCCCAATAAACATTGCGTTATCTGCGCTTCGGACTTCTGGTCTTTTGCTGCTTCCTGTCTGCCTGACAAGAACCAGGGAAGTGGGAGGGTGGAGGGAAAGCCCCCTAACAAACTGTCTGATTGGAAGTCACATGATCCAACAGACTCAACTTGTGCCATAAAAATAAGAAGAAAAATTTAGAATTAAAAATTCCAAATGAAAAGTCACAGTAAAAAAAACCCACAGGGAAGTGCTATACTAGAAACACAGAGGTCGTTGCTAAAGAGCCTGGCAACTCATGACTTATGCCTGTTTTCAGGAAGTGTTTGCTACGAAAACACAACGTGAATTGCACTTTTCCTCTGCACAGCGTTGACACGGGTAAAGGATGAGGTGCTGAGAGGAATCGGAGAAATAACAATAACACTTTGAAAAAGGATCAGAGCTGGATCTAAAGCGGCTGACCAGGCGGGAGAACAAGGGACTCGCAGCAGCAGAAACGTGGGAGCTGTCAGAGACTTTCCGCAGCCCCGGGAACGGAGAAGCGAGTCCGTCCAACCCGCCAGACGTGGGACACCGAGTTTGGGGGAAATATTGCCTGGAAATGTGGGACACGGAGTTTTGGGGGGAATCTGGAGTCTCCTGTTCCCAGCCCAGGAGCGGGTGTCGGACAGACTCTGCCGCCAGCCCTGCACAAGCCGGGCCGGGGAGATCGCTAGGACCCAGCAGCGGGCTGGGGTCACCGCCAAGGCGGGCTGCAGGAAGTGATTCGCATTCGCTCCGCAGTGACTCCGGGTCCCGAAGCCCGGGCTGCAGCTGGGAGGGGGGAAGCTCCAGCCGGGACAGAGCCCCCAGCTCCTGGGGGGGCAGCGCTGGGAGGGAAGGTGAGAGAGACCCGCCCCCACCCCCACCCCCCCGGGCTGCAAATCCCAGACTTGTGCCCAGGGGGGCGGTCGCCAGCCCCAGTGTGGGGGGACAGGGGGAGATGGGAGGGGGGGTTGTGAGGGGAAGAGGTGATGGGGGAGGGGAGGCTGGAATAGGGGGAGATGTGGGGGGCTGTGAGGGGGAGACTGGGATGGGGGAGATGTGGGGGGGCTGTGAGGGGGAGACTGGGATGGGGGAGATGTGGGGGGGCTGTGAGGGGGAGGCTGGGATGGGGGAGATGTGGGGGGGCTGTGAGGGGGAGACTGGGATGGGGGAGATGTGGGGGGGCTGTGAGGGGGAGACTGGGATGGGGGAGATGTGGGGGGGCTGTGAGGGGGAGGCTGGGATGGGGGAGATGTGGGGGGCTGTGAGGGGGAGGCTGGGATGGGGGAGATGTGGGGGGCTGTGAGGGGGAGGCTGGGATGGGGGAGATGTGGGGGGGCTGTGAGGGAAGGGGGAGGGGAGGCTGGGATCGGGGCAGATGTGAGGGGGAAAGGGTGATGGGGGATGGGAGGCTGGGATCGGGGGAAGATGTGAGGGGAGCTGTGGGGGGGAGGCTGGAGGGACAATGGGAGAACAAGGGGACGCTGGCTGGGGAAAGGGGAGACGGGGGGGGATAAGGGGAAGGGGTTGTGAGAGATACGAGAGCAGCTCCCTCACCCCATGGACTGGGAGGGGGGTGGGCTGGAGGCGCTGCCCCCCCAGCAGCCATCGGAGATTCCTCCCTACCCCCAAAATGGTAACATAAGCCTTGCAAGTGGGGCGGGGGGCGGGGATGGAGGAGATTTCCCTGCAGGGCTGCAGATTTACCCAGCAACTATCCACCCTCCGCCTCTCCTCCCACACTCGGCTCTCGATTTAATATTTTGTTTCCAGACAATTTCGTTATTTGGGGCTCTGACTCCTGGGCTGACCGGCCTGACTGGGGGCTGGTCTGATTTCTGTGCAGGATTCGGTGTCACTCCAGAGTCACTGCCAGCCCTGGCTGGCAAGGAGTGGAATTGGGGGTTGGTTTGGTTCTGGTTCAAGACCCCCCAAAATGGTTCAGATACCAGGCAGTGCCGGGGGGCGGGTAGGAGCGGCTTCCTTCAGTGGGGAACTGAATTTAGGGCCTGTGTCCAGTGCGGCATCTGGAAGGAGGAGCTGCCGCTGGGGCTGGGTGGTGGGAGGCCCGTCTAAGGGGGAGAAAAGTTGGGGAACCAGTACCTTTTTCCTTGGGATTGAAGAGTTAGCGTTAACTTCTGGGACCGGGAGCCCCCCACTTCTTCCCTCCTACCTTCCTCTCTGCTCCTAGGGGCTGTCTCCTCTTCTCCTCCTGCTGGGGCAGGCCCTGCCGGAGCAATCGCCTGCCTGGGTCTTATTGATCATGAAGGAAAGAGCAGAGAAGGGTTCATTTTATTTGATCAGATACTGAGCTTAAAAACAGCTGAAACTTTATGTATCAGAGGGGTAGCCGTGTTAGTCTGGATCTGTCAAAAGGACAAAGAGGCTGGTGGCACCTTATAGACTAACTTCTGTGTCTATAGACTAAGTTAGTCTATAAGGTGCCACAAGACTCTTTGTCACTTGAAACTTTATGGTAACTGGTGACCAGTTTCCCCCCCCCCCCCCCCCAGTTCAGATTCAGGGTTGCTGAGTAAGAGAAAAATTATGGATCAAGTCTGGCTCCAACTCAGTTAAAAAGACCAGTTCAAACTGGTTCTGGTGTGAGTCCGGGCAACGAAATCTGCGGCTTCTGAACTGACCCTGGGGGGAAAACTGGTCACCAGTTACCATAAAGTTTCAAGCAAAACTGTTTCTCTCTGCCCCTAGAGTTAGTTGCTTTTTCTGGGTCAGACGCTGCTGCCTCCGACGTCGTGATCTGGGAGCCCAGACTGAGCAGCTGCTGCTCCCCCAGCCGGGTCTGTGCCAGGGGGAGACCTTCATTAACGCCCCCTCTGTGCCCAGCCCAGGTGGGGACTTTCCCCCGTGGCTGGAACTAGCCCCGGGCTCTGCCCGCACCAGCCCTGAGCCGGAGCCTCCAGGCGATGCGGAGAGAACTGCGGGAAAGTGCTGGGGACGGGCAGGAAAGTGACTTTTCAGGGACCAGCGGGTGAGTTTGTACCAGAGGGGAAGGGGCTCCCCGTGTGTCTGCGGGTCCCAGAGGGACACAGCCAGGCTCTCCCTGGAGAGCAAACGCCCCTGGGAACGGGACACTCACCAGTTCTCCCAGGCAGAGCGGAGAGAGAAGGAGACGGGAAGGGGAAGGGTGACAGTGAAACGAGCAGCAGGAGAGAGAGTTCCCAGCTCCCAAATCTGCCCAAATCCAGTCACTGCGTCACCCAGGGCAGATTGAGTGTCCTGGGAACAAGGTGAGGAGCAGAGAGAGGAAAGGCCAGTTCCTGCCCCTGTCAGGTCACGGCCCTGCTGGGCGGATGTGCTGTCTGGGGGACCTTAAACAGAAAAACGGCCACGATCTGTCTAGCCCAGTATCCTGTCTTCCGACAGTGGCCAGTGCCAGGTGCCCCAGAGGGAATGAACAGAGCAAGCAATGATCACATGATCTTGTCATTCTCTCTTTGCTTCTAGCAGTCAGAGACTAGGGACACCCAGATCATGGGGTTGCATCCCTGAGCAGCTTGGCTAGTAGCCCTTGACGGACCTGTCCACCATGAATTTATCTAGTTCTTCTTTGAACCCTGTTATAGTCTCGGCCTTCACAACATCCCCTGGCAAGGAGTTCCACAGGTTGAATGTGCGTTGTGTGAAGAAATATTTCCTTGTGTTTGTTTTAAAGCTGCTGCCTATTAATTTCGTTGGGTGACCCCTAGTTCTTGTGTTATGAGAAGGAGTAAATAACACTTCCGGGGAACAATGTCAGGGGGAATCCACCCAAGTGGCTCCTTTGATTCTGCTTTTTTTCTAGCATTTGTCTCAGAGCCTCTGTCCCTGGCAGGGTTTAAAATTGCCTCGGGGGGTCCAGCCCTGGTGGGCCGGGCCGGGTCATTGTTGTAATGAAGGGCCAGAGGCTACAGGAGAAGCGTTTCGGTAGCTGCTGTCGGCATAAAATCTCCACCCCTGCAAGAGGCAGTAGCTGTATGGGTGGGAGAAGCTCTCCCGAGTGACGTCAATTATACCCAAGGAGGCCTGAGCGTAGGCCAAGCCAAAGAGACGCAGGGTTTTCCCAGGGTGGCAGAGTCTAGAGCATCTTTCTGCAGGGAAAGACCCTGGGGGGGAATCGGGGTGTGACATGGACCAACGCCCCTTCTGAAAGCTCCCCACTTGTCCCTCTCACCCTGACAGGCTGAAGAATCACGTCCACATTTCGCTCCAGATCGTCCCATCTTCCAGGAGACGGGGAAGAGAAATGGCTGTGGTGTAGCTCAGGTAGGAGATTTTCAGGGAGCTGTGTGTGTGTGTTTGGTTTGTAGCGGGGCGGGGCAGGAAATACACAGGATGAGGCAGGGAGGGGACAGGATGTAATAAATCGGCTGGGACATGTTCACCTTGGGCCTCGTTTTCTGAACAGGCCCATTGGGAGGGGGTGACCGTCCCCCCATTTCTGAAAGCGGAAACGCCCCATGGACAGGGCTGGGAAAACTGACCAGGTTCTTGGTGCTGGAGCCTGGACCCACTAGCCCAGGGGTCGGCAACCTTTCAGAAGCGCTGGGCCGAGTCTTCATTTATTCACTCTAATTTAAGGTTTCGCGTGCCAGTAATACATTTTAACGTTTTTAGAAGGTCTCTTTCTGTAAGTCTATAATATAGAACTAAACTATTGTTGTATGTAAAGTAAATAAGGTTTTTAAAATGTTTAAGAAGCTTCATTTAAAATTAAAGTAAAACGTAGAGCCCTCCGGACCAGTGGCCAGGACCCGGGCAGTGTGAGTGCCACTGAAAAGCAGCTCGCGTGTGGCGTTTGGCCCGTGTGCCATAGGTTGCCTACCCCTGCACTAGCCAGAGGCTACCGTGGAATATGAAGGTGGTGGGATTTCTGTCCCGGTCCCCTGCTTGGAGCCTGTAGCTAGCAGGTGTGTGGTAAATGAGAAGACCCCGCTCTCCTCTGTCTGCTGGGAGGAAGCAGGGGCTCTCACCTGCTGGCCCCTCTGAGCAGGGTGGGGATTGGATTCTGCTTCTCCATCCCTCCACCTTCGTGACTAGTGGGATTGTGGCCGGGGCAGCAGGCTCGGAGTGGAGGAACTGATGTTGTTTCAGATACCGGTGACCTTCGAGGAGGTGGCTGTTGTATTTCACCACAGGGCAGGGGGCTCTGCTGGACCCCGTTCCGAGAGCCCTCTACAGGGACGTCATGCAGGAGAACGATGAGAATGTGACCTCGCGGGATAAGGGTTCCCGTCCCCTCGGTTATTAAACGCCGTTGGGTCTGCATTTCTGAATCTGGTCAGCTTCTTCCCTGCTCGGTTAGATTGTAGGGGGAGGGTCGCATTGTCCACAGCTCCGGTGCGCATGACACTTTCATCTCCATACTCCCTCCAAGAGAACAGGGGAGTCAGAAATCTAATGGACATGCTAATTCATCCCCATCTCTCCAGCTTTCAAGGGTCCAGAAGCAGGATATTGTCCTGCCTATGTAATTTCTCCTTCACCTTCCTTCTTGGGACTAGCTTCATCCATGGCGAGGGCTCCAGGTTCTGCAGGGTAGGAAATAGGCAGGAATTTAACACCCAAGCCGTGTGTGTGTCCGTAAGTCCCCCAGAACACAAAGACCTTGAGAACTCCTAGTGAGGTCATGACAACACCCCCACAGATCCCAAGGGGTCAGAGTCAGTACAATCCCATGTAAGGTCAGGCTAAACTCAGGGAATGTCCCTTGTGACAAATACTCTACCAAGACTTCATGCAACTTGACTGTGCCTGATTTCACCCCCTGCGCAGGACTTCCCATTCCCAAACCTGACCTGATCGCCTGGCTGGAAGGAGGGGAAGAGCCGTGGGTCCCAGATCTCCAGGCCGCCAAGGAAAGGGGGCTCTTGAGAGGCACCCACACAAGTGGGTAGGCCCACTGCTTAGTGAAGAGGGAGAAACAGTAACAGGAAACTTGGAAATGGCAGAGATGCTTAATGACTTCTTTGTTTCGGTCTTCACCGAGAAGTCTGAAGGAATGCCTAACATAGTGAATGCTAATGGGAAGGGGGTAGGTTTAGCAGATAAAATAAAAAAAGAACAAGTTAAAAATCACTTAGAAAGTTAGATGCCTGCAAGTCACCAGGGCCTGATGAAATGCATCCTAGAATACTCAAGGAGCTAATAGAGGAGGTATCTGAGCCTCTAGCTATTATCTTTGGAAAATCATGGGAGACGGCAGAGATTCCAGAAGACTGGAAGAGGGCAAATATAGTGCCCATCTATAAAAAGGGAAATAAAAACAACCCAGGAAACTACAGACCAATTAGTTTAACTTCTGTGCCAGGGAAGATAATGGAGCAAGTAATTAAGGAAATCATCTGCAAACACTTGGAAGGTGGTAAGGTGATAGGGAACAGCCAGCATGGATTTGTAAAGAACAAATCATGTCAAACCAATCTGATAGCTTTCTTTGATAGGATAACGAGCCTTGTGGATAAGGGTGAAGCGGTGGATGTGGTATACCTAGACTTTAGTAAGGCATTTGATACGGTCTCGCATGATATTCTTATCGATAAACTAGGCAAATACAATTTAGATGGGGCTACTATAAGGTGGGTGCATAACTGGCTGAATAACCGTACTCAGAGAGTTGTTGTTAATGGTTCCCAATCCTGCTGGAAAGGCATAACGAGTGGGGTACCGCAGGGGTCCGTTTTGGGACCGGCTCTGTTCAATATCTTCATTAACGACTTAGATATTGGCACAGAAAGTACGCTTATTAAGTTTGCGGATGATACCAAACTGGGAGGGATTGCAACTACTTTGGAGGACAGGGTCATAATTCAAAATGATCTGGACAAATTGGAGAAATGGTCTGAGTTAAACAGGATGAAGTTTAACAAAGACAAATGCAAAGTGCTCCACTTAGGAAGAAAAAATCAGTTTCACACATACAGAATGGGAAGAGACTGTCTAGGAAGGAGTACGGCAGAAAGGGATCTAGGGGTTATAGTGGACCACAAGCTAAATATGAGTCAACAGTGTGATGCTGTTGCAAAAAAAGCAAACGTGATTCTGGGATGTATTAACAGGTGTGTTGTGAGCAAGACACAAGAAGTCATTCTTCTCCTCTCTGCTCTGGTTAGGCCTCAGCTGGAGTATTGTGTCCAGTTCTGGGCACCGCATTTCAAGAAAGATGTGGAGAAATTGGAAAGGGTCCAGAGAAGAGCAACAAGAATGATTAAAGGTCTTGAACATGACCTATGAAGGAAGGCTGAAAGAATTGGGTTTGTTTAGTTTGGAAAAGAGAAGACTGAGAGGGGACATGATAGCAGTTTTCAAGTATCTAAAAGGGTCATAAGGAGGAGGGAGAAAACTAGTTCACCTTAGCCTCTAAGGATAGAGCAAGAAGCAATGGGCTTAAACTGCAGCAAGGGAGGTCTAGGTTGGACATTAGGAAAAAGTTCCTAACTGGAGGGTGGTTAAACACTGGAATAAATTGCCTAGGGAGGTTGTGGAATCTCCATCTCTGGAGATATTTAAGAGTAGGTTAGATAAATGTCTATCAGGGATGGTCTAGACAGTATTTGGCCCTGCCATGCGGGCAGGGGACTGGACTCGATGACCTCTCGAGGTCCCTTCCTGTCCTAGCATCTATGAATCACCCACGTAATCGCCAGTGTTGACAGCAGTATGTTAGCGGGAGAGTTTCTCCCATCGACTCCTGCCACTCACTGGGGCTGGAGTAAGGCCTCATCTACACTACAGAGTTTTGTCAACGCAAGTTATGCCGACGTACAGCCACCGCTGTAGTTAAACCCCTGTGGCAGGTCCACACTATGCTCCTTGTGTTGGCAGAGCACAGCCACGCCAGCAGCTCTTGCATTGACACAGAGAGCAGAGCACTGTGAGTAGATATCCCACTGCACAGCTGGCCGCAGGGGGCTTTGGGAAGGGTTTGCAGTGCCCATGGGGCAGGTAGAGCGTCACGTGAGGCAGGTTTCACCCTACTACACGGGAACCTCAGCATTATAGAGACCTCGGGAACGGGGGTTGTTCTAACTCTGAAATGTTCGTAGCCCTGAACAAGACGTTATGGGATGCTCCTCGGGGCAGATGGCTCGGAGCAGGGGCTCACAGCTGTGCCTGTGAGCCTCAGCGTCTTCGCCTCCTACCTGTAAGTGGCTGCCCCATGCGTGGCGAGTAGGGGGCGGGGGTGGGGACAGGCAGCCCAGATGTGCCTACCTTTTAAGCTGCAACACAGGCACAGTACAGGATTTGCTGGGGTTTGATTTTTTGTTTTGTCTCCACTGCTGCCTGGTTGTGTACTTCTGGTTCCACGTGGTGTCCGGTTGACTGGTCAGTCTGTAACTGCGGTGTCCGTATCTACTGTCGATTGCCAGCTGCTTTTCACCTGAAGCATCAGTGTGGGGAGGTGGGAGGAGGGGAAGAGAGTGTGTGTGTGTGTGTGTGTGTGTGTGTGAGAGAGAGAGAGAGAGAGGAGAGACAGAGACACAGTGTGTGTAGGGGAAGTGTGTGTGTTCCTCCCCTCCCACCGCAGCAGCCTGCCCTGCCTGCGTTCCTAGTGCCGGGAAGAGCAAGATTTTGCGTTGATGATGCTGTGATTCCCTCCCAGTTCTCCCACAGCCTCCTCTGCCCACAAACTCAGGAGATCCTCCCCTCCCCTGTAGTCCAGGCAGGAGTGTGTTTGCTGCCATCCGGCTCAGCCGGGCAGTAGCTATGTAAACTCTGCACACTGAGGAATTTCAACGCTGCCGGGAGCTTTGAAAGGGGAGGGACGCATGCCTGAGTAGCTGGATGCAGGGCAGCGGAGTTCAAAACAGTGAGCCGCGTGGTCACGGCGGGCATTGTGGGATACTTCCTGAAGGCCAGTTACGGTGACGTAACGAATGCAGTGTCTACACGGACGCTTTGTCTCTCTAACTTTGCCGCAAAAAGCTCTATGCCTCTCGTCGAGGTGGGAGGGGTTTTTTTTGTCACCAAAACAGGAGAGTTTTGCCAACAAACCTTCATTTGTTTTGTCAACAAAAGCTGCCTTTTGCCGACAAAACTGTGTAGCGTAGACAAGCCCTATCTATAAATTAAATTAATGGAGATATCCCATCTCCTAGAACTGGCAGGGACCTTGAAAGGTCATCAAGTCCAGCCCCCTGCCTTCACTAGCAGGACCAAGTACTGATTTTGCCCCAGATTCCCAAGTGGCCCCCTCAAGGATTGAACTCACAACCCTGGGTTTAGCAGGCCAATGCTCAAACCACTGAGCTATCCCTCCCCCCAGGAGGACAGACAATGACTCCTGTCTGGATTGTCTCTCTCTCTCCCAGCAGGTGATGAGCATGGGAGTGAGAACAAGGCGGAGAATCAACTGTGGGAAGCTCCTGGGAAAGTGGAACCACTGGGGACGTTTCTGAGAAGAGCTGAAGGGAGTTTTTCCCAGTGCTTGAAACAGGGAAAAGCCTGGGGAAATCAGGGCAGGGCAGGGAGGCAGCTGGAACACCATCCGAGGAAGAAACCGGATGAATCCATTCTATGCATGGATCCCAAGGAAACCACAGCTCTGCAGATAAATCACAAGGAAGAAAAACCCTACAAATGTCTTGACTGTGGGAAAAGATTCAGTGTGAGAACAAGCCTGACTATGCACTGGAAAATCCATACAGGAGATAAACCCTATAAATGTTTGGACTGCGGGAAAAGTTTCCATCAGAGTTCACACCTTATTACACATCAAAGACTGCACCTGGGAGAAAGACCCTATAGATGCCTTGAGTGTGGGAAAAGTTTTAATGAAAGTTCATCTCTTACTAAACATGGGAGAATCCACACAGGAGAAAGACCCTATAAATGCCATGAGTGTGGGAAAAGATTTAATTTCAAATCAGCCCTTAATGTGCACCAAAGAACCCACACAGGAGAGAAACCCTATAAATGTTTGGACTGTGGGAATACCTTCAGTGAGCGCTCACATCTTATTAACCATGGAAGAATCCACACGGGAGAGAAACCCTATACATGCTTGGAATGTGGGAAAAGCTTTCGTAAGAGGTCGTCCCTTATGACACACCAGAGACTGCACACAGGAGAGAGACCCTATAAATGCCTGGAGTGTGGGAAAGATTTTAGTGAGCGATCAGCCCTTATTACACACAAGAGAACCCACACAGGAGAGAAACCCTATAAATGCTTGGAGTGTGGGAAAAGCTTCAGTCAGAGGTCACATCTTATTAACCATGGAAGAATCCACACGGGAGAGAAACCCTATACATGCTTGGAATGCGAGAAAAGCTTTCGTCAGAAATCGTCCCTTCTTACACACGAGAGAACCCACACGGGAGAGAAACCCTATAAGTGCCTTGACTGTGGGAAAAGCTTCATTCAGCCATCCAGCCTTATGACGCATCAGAGAATGCACACAGGCGACAAACCCCATAAATGCTTGGAGTGTGGGAAAAGCTTCAGTCACAACTCATACCTTGCTAGACATCGGAGAATCCATACGGAAGAAAGACCATATAAATGCTTGGATTGTGGGAAAAACTTCAGCCACAAATCAAACCTTACTAGACATCAGACAATCCACCTGGGAGGAAAGACCATATAAATGCCTAGACGGTGGGAAAAGTTTCATTTAGACATCAACATTTGTTATGCACCAGAGAATACTCACTGGACCGAGACCCCAGAAGTGCTTGGACTGTGGGAAAAGTTTCATTCAGATCTCGCACCTTACTAGAGAATTCAGGGCCGTCCTTAGGCATACGCAGCATACGCGGCTGCGTAGGGCACCCGAAAATTTGGGGCACCCCTGGGTCTTAGTGTCCCCCCTCCCGTCTCTTCCTATCCCAGTTCTGACCCTTCCTGCAGGCTCCTACCATAGCTGGTGAGTCTTCCTCCGGAGGGGATCTAGTAACTTAAAAGTGAAAAAGCCTTCAGCCTGCCAGACCAATTAGCACAACATTGAAACTGTTAAAGAGCCATTCGAGTGGTAACGAAGCCATTTCACAGGTACTTGCCAACCCCTGGGATATACTGTCAGTTTCTGAATGTACTGACAAAACCAGCCGTGCATTACTGTCATATTTACTCAGAACATGTTAGTCTACAGGACCTTAGTTTAAAATTTGCTGTAAAAATATTTCATTAGTGAGTTGGTGAAGATTATAAAATCACATCTCTAAAAAAATCCTTGCATAGATTTTTAGATGCACGAGCTGAGTATTCATCTTTAGCCTTAAACACTTGGATCTTCAGACATACAGTTTTTTAAATAAATCCTTCAGAAGACCCTCCCCCATCTAAAATATGCATGCGAGTCCAGGCTGCTGTCGGGCAGAGGGGCCCCAGTTTAATAATACACCTCTACCCCGATATAACGCGACCCGATATAACACGAATTCAGATATGACGCGGTAAAGCAGTGCTCCGGGGGGGGGGGGGGGGGGGGCAGGGCTGTGCACTCTGGCGGATCAAAGCAAGTTCGATATAACATGGTTTCACCTATAACGCGGTAAGATTTTTTTGGCTCCCGAGGACAGCGTTGTATTGGGGTAGAGGTTTACTGCATTGGGCCCCATAAATCCCAAGGACAGCCCTGAGAGAATTCATACTGGAGATAAACCTGATAAATGCCTCCACTGTAGGAAAAGTTTCCTTGAGAGAACAAACCTTATTAGACCTCAGAGGATCCGCAAAGGCTATAAACTTCATAAATGCCTCAAGTCTGGGAAAAGCGTCAGTAAGAGCTCAGAGCTTACCAAACATTAGAGAATCCCCAAGGGTGAGAGACCCTAGAAATAGCTTCACTAGATTCAATCGGAGTTCACACATCAGTGATCCACACAACAGAGAGACCTTGACTGGGCAAAGCTTCACTAGACTGCTCCCGTAGTACCATGCATCAGCAAATCCACCCGGGGAAGAAACCTCTGAGATGTCTTCAGGGTGGCAAATGCTCCAAGTGAAGCTAACGCTATATTGGGGGATCAAATACTGAGGAACCAGGAGGATGGGTTTTGGGGAGGAAACCGGGGATTGAAGAGTTGGGGCTGCTAGAACTAGGAAGCAGGGGGAGCCGGGTGCTGGGGCTATCAAGCGGTTGGGGACTGTGGGATAAGAAGAGAGGGAGAGCATGGGGTATAGAGAAGTGACGCTTCTTAACATTCATTCCCTCGGTACCTTTGTGACTGAGGTCCCGCTGAGCCCTCTGGCATACCAGTACCATACTCACTGAGAAAGATAGATTTTAAGTAATTATAAGTAGTGAGCGTATTGATCAAAGGAGATGACCCTAAGAAATAAAACATAACACAATCTAAGCCTTATAAATTAGATAGTATTTGAATCAAGCAGTGTCTCACCCTGTTAGCTAATACAAGCAGGTTACAGCTTTTGTGTACACAGACAGGAATTCTTCTGTCCCACCTGGGACCCGCCCTCCATTCCCTAGTTCACTCTTTGTTCCTGAGGTGTTGTCCAGTGTTGAGTTGTAGGGGGAGAGAGGCTCAGTGGTGATGTCACTTCCCCTTTTATAGCTTCTTGCAGGTGGCGGGAACTTCTTTGTTCAAGCCAAGCCCCCAGCAGGAGTTTGTGGAAAAGTACAAGCAACAAGATGGAGTCCAGTATTACATGATCTAGTCACATGCCCTTGCAAGCTTCGATGAGTTCTAGCAACCATTGCTCATACCCTGACTGAAGTGTCCACAGGAAAGATCATCAGGTGAGGATAAGCTTTTCCCATAGCCTGTTGTTTTTGCTGATGGGCCATTCAACTTGAATAGGCCTTTCACAATGTGCTGGCTAGACTGGAGGTAAAGTATTTTGTGTTACCCAGGAGCCAACACATTTGAAATACAGATCATAGAATATCAGGGGTGGAATGGATCTCAGGAGGTATCTAGTCCAACCCCCTGCTCAAAGCAAGACCAACCCCAACTAAATCACCCCAGCCAGGGCTTTGTCAAGCCTGACCTTAAAAACCCCTAAGGAAGGAGATTCCACCACCTCCCTAGGGAACCCATTCCAGTGCTTCACCACCCTCCTAGTGAAATAGTGTTTCCTAATATCCAACCTAGATCTCCCCCACTGCAACTTGAGACCATTACTCCTTGTTCTGTCATCTGGTACCACTGAGAACAGCCGAGCTCCATCCTCTTTGGAACCCCCCTTCAGGTAGTTGAAAGCAGCTATCAAATCCCCCCTCTCTCTTCTGCAGACTAAACAATCCCAGTTCCCTCAGCCTCTCCTCATAAATCATGTGCTCCAGCCCCCTAATCATTTTTGTTGCCCTCCGCTGGACTCTTTCCAATTTTTCCACATCCTTCTTGTAGTGTGGGGCCCAAAACTGGACACAGTACTCCAGATGAGGCCAATGTCGAACAGAGGGGAATGATCATGTCCCTCAATCTGATGGCAATGCCCCTACTTATACAGCCCAAAATGCCGTTGGCCTTCTTGGCAACAAGGGCACAGTGTCGACTCATATCCAGCTTCTTGTCCACTGTAATCCCTTGGTCCTTTTCTGCAGAACTGCTTCCTAGCCATTCGGTCCCTAGTCTGTAGCAGTGCATGGGATTCTTCTGTCCTAAGTGCAGGACTCTGCACTTGTCCTTGTTGAACCTCATCAGGTTTCTTTTGGCCCAATCCTCTAATTTGTCTAGCTCCCTCTGTATCCTATCCCTACCCTCTAGCGTATCGACCACTCCTCCCAGTTTAGTGTCATCTGCAAACTTGCTGAGGGTGCAGTCCACGCCATCCTCCGGATCATTCTCCAGATGCATAGTCAGCATTTATAACTCCAGATACATCAATGATACACGCATACAAATAGGATAATCATATTCGGCAAACCGTAACTTTTCCATTGACACCTCACATGACATATTTTGTACAAGATGCATCATGATTATGTCACATTCATATCACTATGGTGAATATGGGGTGCAGAGCGTCACCACCTTCTCCCTGGCCCCTCCGCAATCAGAAAGCGCCACTGAGTGGGACTGATTCCCAAAGGACCTTTCGTGGGAGGCCCAGAGATTCCACTTCTGCATCCTCAGCATCAGCCTTGGAAGTTCTCTCTATGGTAGGAAATGTGGTCGGGATGAACCAGCACATCCCTGTGACCCTCCAGCAGATTTCCTAGTGTAAACCGACCCTGAGCATCTGATCTGTTCTGATCCCCCCGTTAGCAGAGTGATTGCTAGTCCCTGAGTTCCCCCTTTGGGGCCAGATTGTCTCATGCCCAGAGATTCTCACATTGCTGAAAAGCATTTATTGTTTGTACATTTTCTGCCTTATGGGCCAGAATTAACTAGATGCTAAAAAAGAGGGAGCAGGGACAGTAAAAAGTGGTGGTTTACCTCCTGTGCTGTTTGAAGGCGCTGGGGTGAGTCTGAGGGATGCTTAGGAACCACAGTTTGATTTCTATGATCCTTCCTCAGACTCCTGAGGATTGGAGAAGAAAGTGTCACACACCTGGGAGCGGGCAGAGGAATCCCAATGGAGCTCAAATCACAGTGTGACCTGTCTGATCTTATAGCCCTGTTTCCATCTATTGGTAAAATGGTTTCTGGGCTTCTTCCAGGCTAGTTCAGATTTATTTATTTTGTGTCTTTTTTTTCTCTTTCTTTTATTATAATGATGCGAAAACTTTTGTAACTAATACAACCAAATAATTAAGAGAGACGTAAAGCAGGTTTAGCCACTTCAGAAGAAAATGGGAACATTTATTGTCCTGATTTTGAGTCTTAAAAGACTCTCTGAGATTTCCCTTTAGGAATGTGAAAGTGTTTTATAGCCCACCCTGCATTGTGGGTTTTCTCTCTTTGTGAAGGCCGTTTGGTCACATACTTCGATATTCGCTTAGCGTGACAGGAGGTCGCTCAGATTTAGTGAGGATCTCATGAGACAAGTGATCATTTGCCACAATAGCTTTGTATTTTATTTTAACCTTTGTTGTGAGATTTTTTTTTGTGGTGTTTGAACAATGACAATGATCAATCTCTCTCAGCACAAACTCTCAGGGTGAGAGCTCGATTCACACTCCGAGAGGCCGAGACTGAAACAGGGAAGGAAGTCACTGCCCGAATGATCCCTGTGAGATACCGTCAGGAGGAGGAGAGGGCGGGAAGTGCGGGAACAGAGCTGGGAATGTCCTGGGTTTGTGATCAGAGCTGGGCAGCTGAAGCTGAGAACTATGAACTCCCTGCATCAGAGCCAGAGACAGACAGGAATCGGCCTAGGAATGTCGTGTGAAGCTGCCCATCTATCCCACTGTCCTCTGTGGGGACGACAGAGACTGTCTCTGCCCCACTCACTCCACACTCATCCCTCCAACCGGAGCTCTTTGGATTTCTTGCTCCCGGGGTGTTTGCTTGTGTGCCTGGCTCCTAGCATCTCTCATGGCTCCTTGGCACTTCTCTACCCGTTGACAAATGTTGCTGGTTCATGCGGGCGTTGGGCGCAGGTGCTGGGCTGGGGGTGAAAAGTCCCGCATTGGGCTGGGCAGGCTGGGACTGGGGAAAGGAGTCTGTCTTTGTTTGTCCTTTGAAATAATCAAGTAGAATTTAGTTTCTCCCACTCCCAGTGTCCTGTGTTTTGCATTCAATGCCTACCCACTCCAGAGCTAAGATTAAAGGAAAAGGCAACGCAAACATGGTCTGGGATGGACATACACAGCGAGGTCACCCAAACCACCGCATCCCTGTCATAGGCTCCTCAAACTCACTTAACTCCTGTGCCTCCCCCCGACCCGAATACAGACCAGGAACAGTCTGACTGGGTTCACAGGACCATTCGCCTCACCCTCACCCTGGTGTAAACCAGACGTAACCCACTGGAACTCCTTGTTCTGTCTACACCAGTGTGAAGTTGCTGCAAGTGGAGAATCAGACCATTAGCCGTTAGCAGGAAATACACCGACAGAGAGAGAGAGATTCTGATCCCTGAGCCGGGTTTCAGCTCAAGACCCCTGTCCTCACAACCTTACCATCTGCCTGACGGTAGCTCAGGCACATTGAAATCAATGGGCGCAGTAGTATGAGGAAAGGTGTGTACGATTTTGCAGGGCTGGGAATTGAGATCGCTAGGCTGGGGAGTTTCTCTCTGCTGATCTTCGGCCTGTTCCTCCCACCACAACTTTCCCTGTTTCATTCTTGTCTGACGACACAGTAATTGTTTCCATTGATCCCAGGATTAGTTTTAATACCGTAGCAGCTAGAGGCTGCACCCAAGACCAAGGCCCTATTGTGCTCGGTCTTCTGTTACACATACACAGCGGCAGGGCCGTTCTTAGCCATAGGCAGCCGCCTAGGGCACCACTCTGCCTGGGGGCACTGTTCTGCCGGGAGCCAGGACAGACGGGAAGCAGTGGAGCATTTAACAGCAGGGCTGCTGGGTCCTAGAGAGAGCCGAATGCAGCACAGTCTGAGGGAGGGGATTGGCTGCTGGGGTCTCTGGGAAGGGTACAGGTACGGGTGGGAGAAGGAACTCACCTGTGAGTGTGACTTTTCCCCAGCGTGAAGTGAGGCAGGCTCAGCAGCTCTGGCACCAGTATCCTTTGTTGTCCCCCATAATGTCCATTCTTCTCCCTCCCCGCCCCCAAGGAGCACCCCCCCTCTCTCTCCCCCCTCCCCTCCGGCAGGGCTGGGTTTGGTGAGGTGCTGGGGGGGGGGGGGGTAAGGAATGAAAGTGAAAGTAACTCACTTCCTCAGCAGCCAATCAGGATTGGAATGGTCACACACGGCTGAGCTGGGGATAGGGTGACCAGATAGCATGTGCGAAAAATCAGGACGGGGGGGTTGGGATAGGGTGAGCAGATGTCCCACTTTTATAGGGACAGTCCCAATTTTTGGGTCTTTTTCTTATATAGGCTCCTATTACCCCCCCCCCCCCCCCGTCCTGATTTTTCACACTTGCCGTTTGGTCACCCTAAGTGGGAGTAATTGGTGCCTATATAAGACAAAGCCTCAAATATCGGGACTGGCCCTATAAAATGAGGACATCTGGATCTGGTCACCCTAGCTGGGGAGCGCGTCTCTCCCCCGGGCTGGCAGCGATCCATCTCATCCGGGGGGAGCTGCGCAGGGCAGGATGAGCTGCGGTGGCTCCATGGGTGCCCCGTCCCTGAAATCAGATGCTGGGCTAACTTCACCATGGGCCGTGGGGCTGGCGGTGGTGCCCATTTGCGTGTGATCGGACCTGAGGGTTTGCTGCTGCTGTTGCCACTCTGCACCCCAAGAGGTGGATTTTGGGGTCCTGCAGTTTTCCACATATCTCCTCCTCTACTGCAGGCTGGGGGGTGAGCCAAGCATGAAAGCAGGACTGCGTTGCCATTTAGATTGTCATTTAACAATTTTGTTTGCCAAAAATGCTTGTTAACAATCCCTGAATTCAATTTCAGTATTTTTTTTAAAAAAATCAATATCTTAGCCAAAAACAGAAAATTAAGTTGTTGACAATTATTTGTGACAAGTTTGGTTTGGGGCAGGGAGTTGGCCAGTTTTCATCAGAGAAACAAAAAATGTTGACTGACTTTCCTATAGCCCTGTTACTGCTAAATAGAGCCCTCCAACAACTGTAATATCTCATCCCCTTACTAGTGTACAGAGCAGGGATCGGCAACCTACGGCACACGTGCCAAAGGTGGCACACAAGCTGGTTTTTGATGGCACACCGTGGCGGGTCGAGCGGCTCAGCCCACCGCCGCTCTGGGGTTCCGGCTGCTGCCCCATTGCCAGCCGGGGTCCCAGCCGCCGGCCCCACTCAGTGCCCGCTGCTGGCCTGGGGACCCCCAAGGAACCCCAGGCTGGCAACGGACTGAGCAGGCCGGCGGCTGAGACCCCGTCTGAGCCACTCAACCCGCTGCTGGCCTGGGGTTCCATTCACTCAGCCGGCAGCGGACTGAGCGGGGCCGGTGGGGGGCTGAGTGGGGCCGGTGGCTGGGACCCCGACTGGCAAGGGCACAAACTGCTCTCACTCCCGTTTCGCTACTTTGGGTGCACTGAGCATGCTCACTCGAACTGAGCATGCCCAGTAACCTTCGTTGTAGCCACTGCCCTCTCTCTGCCCTTACTTCTACTTACGATTTGCTGCCTCCTCTTTGGGGGGGTTTAAAAGGATTAAGGGGGCAAATCGCAGCGGGGGGCTGTCAGGGTCTGAGCAGGGGGCAGAATTTTACTGGCCTGGGGGGTTCAAGCTACTGTAGCTAGCGGCAGAAGAGGGGCTGAAGGGCAAAAATCGGTGGTGGGGGGTGAGAGCCGGGGTTAAGGGGGGGGGAGACACTGCCAGACCCCGTGCGGGTACAAAACCCCCGTTTAGGGAGGGGGAGGGGGGGACAGTGACCCCATGGGATGAGCCACCCACTGTGCTCGCTAATCTAGGGGTGTGGGGGGGGGGGCAGAGGCTTCTTTTTGTTGTTCTCACAGGGACGCTGCATGTCAGCCTCGGAGCAGGGGGCGGGTTCCTGGGGCTGGGGTCTTAAAGGCACAGGCCTCCAATTCCTAGCCTGTCAAAGCTTAATCAACGCAGCTCCTCTCTATCCTATACAAGTGTTGCAGGGCCAGGGCCAGGGCCGCCCAGACGGGGGGGCCAAGTGGGGCAATTTTCTGCAGGGGCCCCCACGAATATGTCGGAGGCTGCCCCCGCCTCCGTCTTCCCCCGGTGTCTCAGCGTGCCGCGTCCGGGAGCGGCCCTGGTGCACTGCAGCGCGGTGGCTCCAACGCTGTCCGGGGCCGCTCCTGGTCGCAGCACGCTGAGGCTCCAGGAGAGGGGGTAAGCGCCATGGTAAGGGGTGGGGCACCCCCCCGACCCCATCCTAACCATCACCATCACCCAGCAACAGCCCATTATGTAATTGCAAATGTATACATACCATTAAAGCATTTAATGTTTTTAAATAATGTATTTCGTGTATTTTCAAATTATTACAAATTAATTTTTGAATGTATGTCACTGGTTATTTTTTACATTTCCAAATACATGTTACTATAGTATTGCAACTTTTTTTATGGAAGGGGCCCCCAAAATTGCTTTGCCCCAGGCCCCCTGAATCCTCTGGGTGGCCCTGTACACGGCTACGTTACTGATCCAGCCAGGAGACTGAATGCGGTGAAATATTGTACAGACACCCCCTCCCTCCAACTCTGCCTCTCACATTTTGAATATGTAAAAGTGTCTTCTATCAGTTTCTATGCCTATATGAAATCACTACAGCTCATTTCTCTTATATAACGTGCTGAGTTGCTAACTCCCTCCCAGAGCCCACATGTCTGAACCCCCTCCTGTACCCCAATCCCATGCCCCAGGTCAGAGCCTGCACCCCTCACTCAAACTACCCATAGCCTGCAACCCTCCTGCACCCCAACTCCATCCCAGAGCCTGCACCCCAAAAAGGGCTGGATTAACTTTTTGTGGGCCTGGTGCTAAACATATTTGTGGTCCCCAAGGGGGGAAATGGGGACATGGGGCATGGGGGGCAGAGTCCTCAGAGCGACGGGCTGGCCGGGGGCAATGGGAGATGGGTCATGGCACGGCAGGAACAACCCTGCTCCACCCAGCCCAGTACAATGGCACTGTTTACAAACCGGGAGCTGCCAGACGCACACTGGCCAGCCCGGCCCTGTGCTCCCATCATGCTTCTTCCCCTTCGGGGCGGGCCCATGACCCCAAGGTGATACCAGAGTGGCCCCTTTGGTTGATCTGCTTCCTCCTGGCTAATGTGACAAATTGATCTATTGGACAATTGAGGCGCGCTGTTTCACGTTTTTGTGTGTGAATACGTGAAAAGACCCCCACAAACTCCCATGCCCAGTGCCCTCCCACAGACCACTCCGAACCCCCCCAGATCCTCTCACTGCCCAGTGCCCCCTAGCTGTAGACCCCCCACAGCCCTCCCACAACTGCACAGTGCCCTGCCCCTCCCCGCCAAGAGCCCCCCCACAGATTCCCTCACTGCCCAGTGCCCCCCACCGCCCCACTGCCACAACTGCACAGTGCCCCACCCAGACCCCTGCACACTTCCCAGTGCCCCAACACACACAGATCTCCCCACCCCCCACTGCACAGCACCCCCCCAGACCCACTAGAGACCTACTCTCCCACACCCTAACCCCCAGCCACAATACCTGGCCCTGATGGGAGGTGACTGTGTCTGCCAGGCTGAGCCGGCAGCGCAGCCAGAGCTTGTCCTGGGGCAGGATAATTCCGGCCCTTGGGGGTGCAATCAGCCAGGCTGGAGCAGGAGCAGGGCCTACCTGGGCCAGGCTCCCTTAGGACCCACATGCCTGGCAGGACCCAGCTGAGCCTCCCACACTCTCCCCCTCCCCCAGCCGTCCTCTGGGACTGGCTGAGACTGGCCCAGCCTCTGCACCAATCCCAGGTGGCTCTTTCCCTGGGGAGGCAGGTGGGGCCCCACAGGTCCCAGACAGTGGAGACAGCTCAGAGCTGGAGCAGTGCTGGGGAGTGGGGCATATCCCTGGGACATGACTCCTGAGATCCCACCCACACCCATTGGCCCCGTGGCCAGCAGCCCTGCCGAGCCCACATGGTGGCCCCCAGCTGCTGGGTGATGAGCCCCCTACAGCAGCGGCATAGCCAGGTTCTAACATCAGGGATTTCTTGTATTATGTATAGTGAGTGTATTATATACAAATCAGGTAGTAGGTGTACAATGTTCTAACAAGAGATTCTGCTATTATCATTATCCAGTCAACTTGCACCCCACTATTTTGAATTTGTGATAATTCACAGAGAGAGAAAGAAGAAAGCTGAATTTAGAGAATAATTATTAACCAGATTCTTGGTTATTCACTCCAGTCCATAGCACACAGCACCATAAACCCAGTAGAATCTGGCCAAGAGAATATTCACCTCAAATTGTCATCTGCTACACTCCCCCCCACCCCCGGCCCATTCCCAGTCACCACTATTCAGCAGGTCCGCTTGGGGGGGGGGCAAATGGGGCAATTTGCCCCAGGCCTGGAGTATGTCGGAGACTCCCTACACTTCCATCTTCCCCCATCCCATCCCCCGGCGTCCTGGATGTGGCACGCTGAGGCTCCGGTAGAGGGGGTAAGCGGCATGGTAAGGGAGGGGCCAGACAACCCCCTGACCCCATCCCCCCCACAGCCATGACCCCCAGCTCCGAGCCCAGCCCCTCTGAGCCGGACACCCCCCTGACCCCATCCATCCCCTCCACAGCCCAAACCACCAGCTCGGAGCCCAGCCCCTCTGAGCCGGACACCCCCCTGACCCTATCTCCCCACATCCCTGAGCCCAGCCCCTGTGAGTCGGGCGCCCCCCAACCCAGAGCCCAGCTCCCCCCGGAGCCCTGGGCAACAGCAGCACCACCCCCAGGCAGCGACAGCCCATTTGCACCAACCATCACCATCACCCAGCGACAGCCCATTATGTAACTGCAAATGTCTACATCCCATTAAAGCATTTAATGTTTTCAAATGCTGGATTTAGTGTATTTTCAAATTATTACAGATTAATTTTTGAATGTATTTCACTGGTTATTTTTTACATTTCCAAATACATGTTACTAGAGTATTGCAACTTTTTTTTATGGAAGGGGCCCCCAAAATTGCTTTGCTTTGTAATAATTTGAAAATACACTAAACACATTATTTAAAAACATTAAATGCTTTAATGGTATGTATACCAGCTGCTTCGCTGCAGCGCGCCAGGGCCGCTCCCGGACACGGCGCACTGAGACGCCGGGGGATGGGGGAAGACGAATGCAGGGGGAGCCTCCGACATATTCATGGCGGCCCCTGCGGGGCCCCCGGGGCCTGGGGCAAATTGCACCACTTTCCCCCCTCCCCCCCGGGCGGCCCTGAGACATTCTCTCGCCTAGACCTAGACCAGTTTCAACAGATTTAAAATTTTTATTAAGATGATTTTAAAAAAAAAAGTGAACAGAGTTTGAGCATAAAAGTTTATGGTTATCAGGGAATACTGTACAGAATTATCGATGGTGCAAAGTTTGGTTTAAAATCAGGTGGCATAAGGAATACATCATCTGCAATATCCCCGATTGGGGGTAAAAGGTTGATGGGTCAAAGTACAGGCATTGAGATATGAGGGTATGAAGTTCATATAGTGGCTATGTACGGGTGTGGAGTATAATGAGTAGATATAATGATGAGGATGGATTGACCCTCATTTGGTGAGATTTAATGTTCAGGGAGTTTATGGTTCCAGTAATTCTCTACAGAGTTGTCACCAAGATCAAGGACTGCAGTGAAAAGACAGCAAGGCCTGTGTGCTGGACTAGTGTGTAGAAGCTGATTCACAAATATTCAGTGTAGTGTATTATATGGTGTCATCTTACATCCTTCCCAAGGGCAAAAAATCTTCTGAAACAATGACGGCTTGGGCTCATAACCAGTGGCTGCAGAACTTTTGGATGCGCAAGTCCACATTTCTGCATCTGTGTGCAAAACTCACCAAAATAAAAGCTGCACTGACAATGGAAAAGAAAAAAAATTGCACTATGGGGATCTGCAACAACCGATTCTTATTGGTCAATCAGTGGTCTCTCTCCTAAACCAAGGTGGACTGGATTTCTTTAATGTAAGTAGTCACAACATATTGTTAAAGCTCATTTTATGCTCAATGCTGTGTTAAGATCTCTGCAGTCACAGATAATAACGGTGTTCTTGGGGAATCAGGGCACAGTATCCAGTCTGCAAGACACACACACACACACACCCCGCTTGAACAAAACCCCATCCCTCCCGTTTTGCAACCAACCCCAGAGGAAGCAGACCGTGAGTGTTTTCGACCACAAACCCCATCCCTCCCGTTTTGCAACCATCCCCCCAGAGGAAGCAGACCGTGAGTGTTTTCCACCACAAACCCCATCCCTCCCGTTTTGCAACCATCCCCAGAGGAAGCAGACCGGGAGTGTTTTCGACCACAAACCCCATCCCTCCCGTTTTGCAACCATCCCCCCAGAGGAAGCAGACCGTGAGTGTTTTCCACCACAACCCCATCCCTCCCGTTTTGCAACCATCCCCAGAGGAAGCAGACCGGGAGTGTTTTTGACCACAAACCCCATCCCTCCCGTTTTGCAACCATCCCCCCAGAGGAAGCAGACCGTGAGTGTTTTCCACCACAACCCCATCCCTCCCGTTTTGCAACCATCCCTGGACCAGTGACAGGTGCATGAGCAGCCCAGTCATTGGAACTAAGCAAGGAGAAGCCAGTGGAAAAAATGAAAAGGGGCCACTGTGGTCCCAACTTGGGCTCAGGGGCACGCTCCATACCCACAAACCCTACCTCCCCTTTCACGAATGCAATGAAAGCGGCCACTCTGGTCAGGAAGCAGATCGGGATCGTTTTTGACCACATACCCCATCCCTCCTGATTCGCAACCCCATGGACAGGCGGTAGCAAGTTAACAAACAGTTTACCAAACTGCTAGGTTGCGTGGCAGAAACCGCACCCAGTTGCAAAAGGGGAGGGTTGCGTTTCGTGCTGATACACTTCTGTAACATTTCTGTGCTACCTTAATCTAGATGAGATGATTCTGTGCTGACTTCATTTTGGTCACTTTGTGCTTTACCTAGGAGTAAAACTAGGGGTTATATTTCCCCACTGCTTGGAAACCCAGCTTATTAAATTGGATAATGCCATTGATCTATTTACAGTAGAAGGTTGAGTTGTAACTAACATTAAGACTGATGCCCACTCTACATTTAAAACTAAAAAGTGGCTTTGTAAAAATGACCTGGGTTTCCAACTCTATTGTGTCTCAGTCAGGGCGGAGCGCCTTGTGAGGTGTCTTCACACTAGCTCACGGTCACAGCGCAAGAACCTAGAGAGCCTCCTGAAGCACGGTGATCGTTTTGATTTAAATGGACTTGAACTGGACGAAGAATTGAGGACACTGTCACCAATGTTGCCACATGCAAAATCGGTGATGGACATTGTACAGTTTATTCATACCAGCAAACTTGTTGACATATATCCTACTGTGTACGTTGCCACTCGTATTCTACCGACAATTCCTGTACCAGCAGCATCAGGAGAACGGAGTTTCTCAAAACTAAAGCTCATTAAAAACTATCTGCGTTCTACAGTGAGTCAGGAACGCTTGACTGGTCTTGCTATTCCTGCAATCGAACAAGACATCACTTTGTCTTTGTCATACAATGACATTATTACTGCTTTTGCAGCCAAAAAAACCCAGAAAGATCGCTTTGAATTAAAAACAACTCCTTGTGTCAATACCTCTTCAGATACATTTCCAATAAAATGTTGACAAATTAAAAAAATTATATTATTTGCATCATTCTGTCAAATCAGAAGTTTTTCTATAGTGCTACTTCTTTAGTGCTAGTCCATCAGCATTACAGTGTGCTTAATTAAGTTAAACTGGGTTTAATAACATGCATGTGGCAAGTTTTCCAATCCTGTAAGCTTATGTTTGTGTTGTTAAGAGCAAGTCAGGCACAGGGGCACCAGTTTAATAATCCCGCCTAGGGCACCGTAAATCCTAAGGACGGCCCTGCACAGTGTGAGGGGCAGCTCCTGAGGGGAAGGAGCTTCAAGTCTGAATCTAGAAACCAAACCAAGTCACGATTCTGTCGGTGTCGGGAGCACCTCCATGATTAAGGCCGTGCACTTAATGGAGATTTTCAGCTTCCAATGTGTGTGAAAAATACGGAATTATCTTCCTCCAAACTACAGCCCTTCCACTTAGAGAGCAGAACACAGTCATTGGGAGTGAAAAAAATCGGCGTCTCTAGCCTCAGACATCTGAGTATCTGAGAGCTTGGAGGACTCCCATCTGCCCAGCCTCCTGCCCTCTCATCTCTAGGACCCCTGGAGCCTCCACCCCACTCTTTTCCACATGCTCTGTGGTTATAAAAGCAACTTCTCGGCTCCTGTTAACTCCTACCTACATACTGTCAATGCAGCGTTAACTATTCTTCATCTTTCTTCCTTTTCAATTTCCCAGCTGCCCTTGTTGAGGGCAGAGTTCTGGGATTTGCTGCCCCAGTTGGCGGGGTCACCCCACACCTGCAGGGACCTCACTGGCTGGTTGCTGTGATGAACGCGTGGGGTTTCCTGTGAGGAGTCTGCCCAGTGCTCTCTCTCTCTGGGGTGCGGTGTGTTCCTGTCCAGCCCATGGGCTCTCGGGTGCTGCGTGGGACCCTGGACACCGGGGAGTCCCCAGCTGAGCTCTGCAGTGTGGGACTCTGCCCCGGGACTAGGGGAATTTCTCTCCCTCCTTGTAGGTCCTAGTGTAGACAAGACACTGTCACCGGGACGGACCCGAGCCAGGACCCCAAAGCCACCCACGCCCTGTTCTGGGGACCACGGCAGGTGGCTCCTCCTCACCCCATTTGTGGGAACTTCGACCCCCCCTGCCCCTCCTGGGGCTCCCCCCCGTGCCACTATCTGGCAGCGCCTCCCCCTTTCTGCCCCCCAACTCCTCCCCCCCGCCCCGGAGCCTGCCCCGTGCCCCCCTCCGCCACCTGTTTTACTCCCGCAGGACACGCTTTAGCCCCTGCATAACCGCCCCTCCCCGGGCATTGCAGGGAGCTGATGGGGGAGGGGGCGGTCAGCTGCTGCTACTGAGGCTGCTCCGGAGTCCGTGCTGAGTAGCCAATCCGGAGGGGAACCGGATTGTGTCTGATCCCACGTGAGTCAGATCAGCCATTTCCTCTTCCGTCCCCCTGCGAGCAACAGGTGTATCAGCAGGAAACACAACCCTTCCCTTTTGCAACTGGGTGCGGTTTCTGCCACCCAACGTAGCAGTTTGGTAAACTGTTTGTTAACTTGCTACCCCGGCAGTTTGTGCTGATACACCGGCCCGGCCCCACCGCACCCGGCTGGGCGGGGAGCGGGGACCCCACTGCACCACCCGGGCCTGGGGGGGACCCCAGGAGCTGTCGGAGGAGCAGAGGTGAGGCTGAGAGGGGCCCGTAGGGGAGGGGCAGCTGTGGGGGGGCTGGGGCGGGGCAGGATTGGGGTCTCCCGTCAGATCTGGAGGCAGAACTGACGGGGGGGTTGAGGATTGATTTGAGGGTTGGGGCCAGATAAATGTCTGAGTGGGGGCTGGGCAGATAGCGGGGTGGGGGGAGCTCATGCAGAGAGACAAAAATCACTTTACTCACTACACATGGGTGAGGGGCGGCTAATTCCCACCCACCCCCCGGGGGGTCAGACACCAAACCCACAACAGAATCTAAAAACCCCACATGATTTGGGGGATCATTTTCCTGAGTTTTGGCGGCTGACTTGGGAGATTTGACCCGTCCAGGTTGGTACATTTCCCCCCCAGACTCCGGGGCCGTGACTCTCCCAGGGGCTCCCGGCTCTCAGCAAACAGCAGGAGTTGGTGCCAGGAAGGGGAAGCGCCCGGTGGGTGCTGCAGACGGGGGCTCAGAGAAGCCGGATTTACCCTGTGCAGGGAACCCCGGAGAAGTCTCCAGGGTGAAGCTCTACGTGCACCATTGCTCTGGTGCATTTCACACAACCTGTCCCGCTAGACTGTGGGTGCAATTTCTGTCTGTCCCGACTCACCCAGTGCTGGGAGGGGTCGGGGACACAGCACTGCCCTCAGTGCAGACAGGCTGCGCCACAGCGAAACCTCCGGCCGGTGTCCGGCCAGAGAGCTGGCAACTTCCAGGGTTAGCGTCAGCTCCACTGTCTGTAAAATTGAGACCCCTCTTCTGTTTACAGGACGACATTTCTTAGTGCTTGAACCTCTGAACCCGTACTTGGATTGCCTTGAAATCCGCTGTGCCTCCTGGGGGCCAGGGCTGGGGCCGTGACCACATTAGGGGTCATTTGACAAAGGGGTTCCTAAAATATGGCCCCTCCCCCAGAAACGTTTTTCTGAAAGTTGTGGGATTATCTGACAGATTTTTGCACGCAGCTGGGGAATCCCGTCATGGCTCTGATCAGACCCCGGAGGGTTTGGCTGCTCTTCACCCCCACTCATGCCTGATCCCCATTAGCTCTTAGGAGAAACAATATTAAAAATGTTCTATTCCATAAAGGGTTAAGCTCTCCAGAGCGGCTGGAGCCTAACAGGGCCGCTTTTAGGATTTATGGGGCCCTGTGCAGTATTATTGCGACAGCAGCGCGGGGGGAGGGACGAGGCAGCAAAGGACAGCGAGACACGTGACCCGCCTCGCGGTGGCGGAGAGTCACAGTTCCCCGCAGAGACCCCGGACCCTCCCCCTCACGCAGAATGGACACGCAGAAGGTACCTAATTAAAAGCACTAAACTTGGGAATAAACAATGTCCGTCACAGGTATTTTGATCTGCCCTGAAGTTTGTCAGACATTTATTTACAAAAACTTTGTAGTAAGGGCGAGGCAGCTGTCCTGCTGAACGCAACATTAAACATTCTGGGATACGGGATGCAGCTCTTCTGTTTTACATTTTCTTAATCAGTATTTCTAAGCTGATTTTACATTTTAAATGTACCCTTAAGACTTCAGAAAGTCGTCATTCCAGATTGCTACCTATTTCACTCCCTGAAACAAAGGCATTATTTTAAATGAATCAGTCACAGAGTTTTAGTGTGTTCATAACAATGTTCATTGTTTTTAGAAAAAGGGACACTCATTTACTGTGTGTGATCTCCATGACAATAGACGTGTTTATGAAATTTCACCAACTTTAGCAAACATGTTTCCAAAGATTTTAAGCCTAACAAAGGATTTTACATCTTACTAAGGGACTGATTTTGCTGGAGGGTTCTCTTAAAACGAGTTCATCAGAGAGTCAGAAGTAGAAGAATCCCATGCACTGCTCACGGGCTATAAAATCCTGACTGGTGCATGGAGAAAGTGACTAGGGAAGTGTTATTTACCCCTTCACATCACACAAGAACTAGGAGTCACCCAATGAAATAAATAGGCGGCAGGTTGAAAACAAGCGAAAGGAAGTATTTCTTCACACAATGCACAGTCAACCCAGGGAATTCTCGTGAGGGCCAACAGCATAACTTGGTCTAAAACAGAATTAGATAATTTCATGGAGGATAGATCCATCAGTGGCTATGAGCCAAGATGCTCAGGGATACAACCATACGCTTTGGGTGTCCCTAAACCTCTAGTAGCCAGAAGCATCTGACGTGGGCCACTGTCAGAAGACAGGAGACGGGGCTAGCTCGACCATTGGTCTGACCCAGTGTGGCTGTTCTTCTGCTCTTCTACAAATAATATTTCTCAAGCTGGTTGTGATGTTTGGTGGCTGTTGGTTCAGCAGCTTTGAGATGGGTGAATGAAAGAGGAAATACAAGTGCAAGGCTTCCCATTCGTTTTTATCTGGCCTCTTTAGAAAGGTGTGTGTGTGTGTGTGTTCCTCTGTCATAATAAAAACACTGTGATGTCAGCGAATAGTGGCAATGCCATTGTAAATGTGACAAAATGAAATCTCATCTCGCATATCCTTTTATTCCCTCCAGACACTCTGCCATCGGAAATGCGCTGGGACTGGTGGAAGAGGCTGTTGTTGTATACAAAAGGTGAGGGTTCAGGTGGTGGTTATATTTAAATTAAGAGAAAATTCGCCTATGAGAACATCTTTGTTAATGTAACGTGAACACACAACTCAAACACAAACTGATCATCAGAAATATTGTCACTGACCAGCCTCCAAAGACCTTATCTCAGCCCATGTGATTCCCCGATTAAGTTTTATTAAAGATCTCTGTGTGTTTGTTTTAATTAAAACAGAGTTATGTCAGTAAAGTATTCCAGGATAGTTAAAGCAGAATCCAATAATCATCGCCAGCAGCACTGGTTCGGTTTCAGCGGCTTTCTAGGGTGGGGTCTGTTATCAGACTGGAATATCAAGGAATCCCAAAGCGTGTTTCCCACAGAATGCCGCGACCCGGCCAGTGATCACATGGACCCCAAAAGTTTCTGTGGCATGTTGGAGGGCTTTCCCTTCACCCCCTCCCCTGGTTCCTGTCACGCAGACAGAAAGCAGAAATCCAAAGTGCAGGCAATGTGATGTTTAGTGGGGTTAGTTCCAAGCAAGCGTATCCAGAGCTCTACACACCGGCCGAGTTTGTTCCCCGGTGTCCCCTTCCCAGCTCTGACGCTGCAGAGCATTTACCCCTATCCCTTTTCCCAGCTCTGGGACACTGCAGAGCCTTTGTCTATGTCCCTATCCCACCTCCTCCTCCTTAGCAGGCCCAAATATACCTGCACTGCATGCCCCTAGTCTCACCCCTTACAACTTAGGGTCATGTTCCATGTTGGGTGGTCGTGAGTCTTGGGTCTTCATCCTACCTCTTTTATACCTCATGGGAGGGGTAAGGAGTGAGGTTGTGTCTGGTCAAGGTCAGGCTTTTCTTTGTGGCTTGTAGTGTTTCTTATGCCTCCCCCTTTGCCCCCCTCCTGATTGGTTGCTTGACCTTGACCTCCTTAGTATAAGAGATAAGAGTATCGAAAAGCCAAACCCCATATTCTATCTCAGGCTGACCAACAAGCCTGGATACTAACCTGGTGTGAGCAGATCACCACGGATGGACGTAAGGTGACTCTCCGGCTGGGCCACGTTAAAGATTTAGCTAGGGATTGAGGTGGATGGAGTTTAATCTGCAAGGTGACCACTTCCCTTCGGAATTTGTCGTGACGATAAGTCAGTTCAGAGTGGGGATGGGGTTACAGACACGACAGCATGAAATCTCGTCTTTTTTATCCTCCTCCCTCGCGGACACTTTGCCATCTGAATTGGAGTAAAAACGGGGAGCCAGTCCGATCACACAGAGAGGGTGAGATTCCGGGTGGAGATTTTCTTGATAATTAAGAGCAAATTCTCACGGGAACATCTTCCTGAACGTGTCAATAAAGTAACAAGTCAAACACACCCTGGCTAACAATAAACACATCCTGCCTTGAGGAGATCTCAAGCCGACGGCAGACAAACAGTCCTGACACCGGCCTCGTTGCTCAGTGCATGCTCACGACCAGGAACAGAAATGTTTTCACTCTCCAGTATCCAGACGCCCTTAACTCTGCCCTGGGGTTCTGGGAGGCTTTCCTGGGCCTGTTGTGTATTAAATCAAGAGGAAGGAGTGGAGTGAGGGTTCTTCTCCAGCATCCTCCCTTCCTCTTGGGCTGAGGTCTTTCTGACCTTCCCCTTCATGCGGTTCCATTCTCTCGGGCCGGGCGAGGAGCTACCTCACAGGATATTGACCTTACTCTCTGGTCTGGAGCAGTTCCTCCCCAGTGCCCTGTCTTCCCCTCTTCTCCCAGGACAAGGAAGGAAGGACAAGCTGGGGGGGGATCCCTAGGGGGGTTAAATCGGTGTCCAGCCTCCTCCTCGGCTCCCCTACCTGCAGATTCAGTCTCTCCTCCATGTCTCTACGCTTCTGTGTCTGGGTGTGAGACAGAGGGATCAGTGAGGTGCCCGGGATCCCCCTGGGATCCAGGAGTGTCCCAGCCAGAACAGGACTGCCGGGGAGTGTGAGGAATGGTCCCAACCTCCCCCAGGGCTGGGCTCTGCCCCTAACGCTCTGCTTTTCTCTCTTCCCTCCCTCTCCCCCCAGCGAACGTGACTCTGGATCCAGCCACGGCCCATCCCATCCTCATCGTGTCTGAGGATGGGAAAAGCGTGAGACGCGCAGACGTGTTGCAGGACCTGCCTGACACGCCGGAGAGATTCGACGCACGTCACTGCGTGCTGGGCTCTGAGGGGTTCACCTCGGGGCGACATTACTGGGAGGTGGAGGTGGGGAATGGGAAGTACTGGGCTTTGGGGGTGGCCAGAGAGTCGGTGAGGAGGAAGGGACGGATCAGCCCTAGCCCCGAGGAGGGGATCTGGGCTATGGGGATACACGGGAATAAGGGGTATGGTAACGTGTACGATACTTTCACCTCCCCTGGCTTCCGTTTGGTCTCGTCGGATACCATAAAGAGGATCGGGGTTTGTCTAGATTATGAAGTGGGGCAGGTGGCATTTTTTGATGTTGATTGGAAGTCCCTGTTGTTCTCCCTCCCTCCGGCCTCTTTCAATGGGGAGAGGATCCTCCCTTACTTCTGGGTGCAGGGATCCCCGCTCAGACTCTGTTCTTGAGACAAGGGGGTGGGGGGATGGGGAGTGTCCCCCTGGGAATGAGAAAACGGGCTTCTCTCGCCTCCAACATCCCAACCCCTGTGGCCCCGGAGGGCTCCCATCTCTCCGAGCCCCTGGACCGCTCCTCTCCCCGAAGCACCAATGTCTGGGCGTGCCCATAAAGAGCCGGCTGGGACCTGGGCAGAGAATCTCACTGCAGCGGGTCTCCCGGCCCGTTTCTCACGGCGCTCGGTGGCTCTGGAGGCTGCCCAGGCTGGGAACCAGCCCCCCAGGAGCGGTCACACCCGGCACGGGGCCCCTTAATTCTTTAGGCCACGGAGCCACTGGCTGGGGGACTCCTGCAGGGGAGGAGTTCAGGGCCGGCTTTAGGCCAATTCCACCAATTCCCCCGAATCGGGCCCCGTGCCTAAGAGGGCCCCGCGCCCAGTGGCAGGGCTGCCCAGGGTGGGGGCAAGTGGCCGAGAATCCTTTCCCTGGCTAGAGGCTCCTTTTTAATTTTTACTCACCCGGCAGCGCTCCGGGTCTTCGGCCAGCGGCGGGTCCTTCACTCGCTCTGGGTCTTCGGCAGCACTTCGGCAGCAGGTCCTTCAGTGCCACCAAAGACCCGAAGCGAGTGAAGGACAAACCGCCGAAGACTACGAGTGCCGCCCGGTGAGAACAAGCCCCAGATGTTTTTTTACGTGTTTTTTCTTTTTTCAGTCATCCTTGCCGGGGCCCTGTCAAAATTGTTCGAATCGGGCCCCACACTTCCTAAAGCCGGCTCTGGAGGAGTTTGGGGGTTGGAGGCGGAGTTTTGTCGGGGGCTGCCGGAGGGGCAGCTGCTGGGTTTCTGGGATGGGGTTTTCCGAGGCGCTGAAGGGAATTAGGCCCCCAAATCCCCTGGTAATTCCCTCCGTCGGGTCCCTCCCCGCAGCTCTGTTGGGAATCGCAGCTGTGCAGCGTGAGCGCAAGCTGGATGAAGATCGCTCCGTACGACGTCCTTGGGTTTTGTGTCATTGGCGGCTGGCTCGTTAAACTCCCGCGCGCTCACGTAACCCTCCTTGCCATGGGCCTGAATGGCCACGGTTTCACGGATGCCTTTTCAGTGGCAACGGGCCCCTGTGCCTGGCTACTAACCACCCCCGGTCTCCAGGGGAAAGAGGGGGCCTGGTTCTTAGTCACACAAACGCCTCTGGGCAGCGCAAAAGGGCCTTTACTGCATTACTGTGTGTGTCACCGTAGCGTGTAGGAGTCCAAGTTACAGACTGGGCCCCATTGTGCTAGGTGCTGTACAAACACAGAAAGAAAAGATGTCCCTGCACCTGGCAGCTTCCGGTGCAAGCGAGAGCAGGAGACAGGCAGATAGACAGAGGGGGAAGGGGACATTTCTCGTACCACAAACCCCCCTCCCACAATGCCTCCCAATATCCATAAAGCACTACGGCATCACACAGTCCGCCACCTACTTTATGCTCTTCTGTACGCCGGGGTAGGCTTGGCGAAAGACAAGTTTCTTTGTTTTTTATATATAGGGTGACCAGATCACCCAAGACAAATATCGGGACGCGGGGGGGTTGGTGACACGGGGGGGGGGGGGGGCGTGGCCAGGAAAAAAAAAAAAAACGCTTCCTCCGCAAGCGCTGGAGGGAGGCCCGGGAGACTCAGGGGAAGCGCGGGGCCAGGGGCCAGGGTGAGTAACAGTCCGGCCTGGCCCCGAGCAGGCAGGACTCAGTTGGGCGGTAGGGAGAGGAGGGGGGCGGCCCGCGGGGCCAGGCGACGGCTGTTCTCCCCCCCGGCCAGCGGGACTCGGGAGCAGCCGCTGCTGCAGCTCCCACTGCTGCGGGGGAGGAAGCGGCCATGGCGCTCCGCGGCTGAGGCTCTGGCGCCCCCGAACCCCCCGAGCCGGGGCCTGCTGCGGGGACCCAGCAGTGCACACGCTGGGCCCAGCCCCTGGCCAGTCGCGTCTGGGCTGCCCAGCTGGTGCAATCCCGTGGCGGCCCCAGAGTGGGGGCAGCAGGCCCCAGCCCCCCCGTCCCGCTCGGGTCCCGCAGGGGAACGAACGGGGCTGGGCTGCCGATGCCTCTGCGGGATTGCACCAGCTGGGCAGCAGCCCAGACGCGACTGGCCAGGGGCTGGGCGCAGCGTGGGCGCTGCTGGGTCCCCGCAGCAGGCCCCGGCTCGGGGGGTTCGGGGGCGCCAGAGCCGCAGCCGCGGAGCGCCATGGCCGCTTCCTCCCCCGCGGCAGTGGGAGCTGCAGCAGCGGCTGCTCCCGAGTCCCGCTGGCCGGGGGGGAGAACAGCCGCCGCCTGGCCCCGCGGGCCGCCCCCCTCCTCGCCCTACCGCCCGACTGAGTCCTGCCTGCTCGGGGCCAGGCCGGGCTCTCCCTCACCCCGGCCCCGCGCTTCCCCTGAGTCTCCCGGGCCTCCCTCCAGCGCTTGCGGAGGGGGGAGGAATGATGAGTCCGGGGAAGAGGCGGGGATTCGGGGAGGGAGCGGAGTCGGGGGGGGGCACGAGCACTTCCGGGCTCTAGGCTCCGGGGCATTTCCTTGTTTGTCCGGTTGTCCCGGCTGCATGTCGGTCAGGACGCGGGACAAACAAGGAAATATCGGGACGGTCCCGATAAAATCGGAACGTCTGGTCACCCTAGTTATATATAATTCTGACCGAGGATAGCAACATTCATTTTTAAGCTGTTTTCTATTTTGATCTGTTTAAATGTTCACAGTTTTGCACACTTGTGGGTTTTGAGCATTTTCAGCTTTTCTCTAGGGCAATGCTCACAGGCGAAGGGCAGCACTTCAGGGTTGGTCAGACCATCGTTATGTCGTGGGAGACACTGACAGGCAAAAAAAAGTGGAAGCTTTAGACCCTTCGAACACAATTGTACATTTTTGTCCTGTGCGGTTGACAAAGTGAATCTTTTTAAATCAATCTTTTCAGTTCTCAGCAGCCTTTTTCCTCCTTCACCTCCCTGCCCATTTGGATGGTTAGCAATGGAAATATTTTCCCGATCAGTTGGCGTGTGTACAATGAAATGGACGTTTCCTGGAAAAAAATCGCACCCTTTCAAACCAACTCAGACACTGCCTTAGCCGCCACTTTTCCCAGCGTCCGGCTCCATGGGAGGCTAACCTCCATCCCCTCCCCATGTGCCCCCTTCCCGCTCCCTCCCCCACAGGAGCCCAAAGCACACCCATCACGGCCCCCCAGTGCCAGACGGCGGGGGGTGGGGGAAGTGAGGCCCCAGCCCCCATGTGCCTCAGCCCCCACAGCCCCTGGGCAGCGCGGCCACAGCCCCACTGGCCCTGGAGCGTGCCCCCAGCCCCGGGCGGCCCCCAGTCCTGGAGGGAAGCTGGCCTGGGGGCCGGGCCACGGTAGGCTGTTTGGGGAGGCAAGCCTCCCCTTGCCTATGATACCCACTGCCCATGTCTGGCTCCCTCAGTAACCTGTGTTCCTGCCTCGCTTTACCCCGCACTGGGCTCTAGCAGCTGTGTGAGGGTGAGGGGCACATTCGCTTGGGGGGCTGGGTCCATTGCTCAGTCCCCAGCAGCCCTGTTTTGGCCGGGACCGTCCTGGGTCCCAGGGAGCTGCCTCTGCCCTGAGGCTGAGCAGAGGGGTCACTGCAGTTCCTCGTTTCTCGCTTTCCCAGCAGGAAGGTGGCAGGAGCTTTGAGTGAGGAGGGGGCAGGTACCAGCTTTAACCCCCAGTGGGAAGCTCCACTCCCCGGCCGGGGGGCCGAGAGGGAAGTGCAGCATTGGGGAAAAGCCACCCAAGACCAGAGAGGACCCGGTGGGGGCATTGGGTGGGGCAGCCTCCAGCCCCGAGAGTAGGGAGGGGAGCAGCACCCAAGGGACAGCATTCCCCCAATCCAGGGAGCCATGAGCAGCTCCAGCAGCAGAGCCCAGCCCTGCCCGGGGGAAAGGCCGGATGTCGGAGACGAGCCATGGGGTAAAGGCGAGGGCTGGTGACGGAACTCTGCTCGGGGTGCTCCGTCGGCTAATGGGCTCAAAGGGGGGCTGAGGGTTGAGCATCCAGGGGCTGAGGGGGATTTGGGGGGGATCATAGGGACGGGTGGTGGGACAGGATGGTCATTGGGGCCTGGTGTTCAGAGGAATGGAGCAGTGAGGGGCGGGGGTTTGTGGGAGCAAAGTGGGGATTGGGAGAAGGGAATCATTGGGGGTAAATGGGGATCTATGGGGCAGTTCAAGCTGCAGCCAGGAGAGGGAGGCTAAGGGCTGAGCTGCCCCCCACCAGGTCCCTGGTCCCACCAGTGGGGTGTGGTTGGGGGTGGGGGATGCAGGTGGCTCCCCCAGCGAGGTGCACCCTGATCCCAGCTGGTGAAAGGTGGGGGGCACAGAGACATTTCTGAGCGGGGCGGGGGGGAAGTCTGGGGGTCCCATGTCGTTTTACCAACCAAAACGATGAATAACGTCCACCTGGCCGCTTATGCCAGCGTAACTTAATGGGGCTCAGCAGTGTGAATCCACCCCGCCCCCCCCCCGAGCGACATACATTTATGCTGGCGTCAGGGCTCATGGGCACAGCGCTGTGTCAGCGGGAGAAGCTTTCCCCAGCAGCTGCCCTTGGCAGAGGTGGTTGAATGTGTGGACATGGCCTTAGTCTTTCCCCATCGGCTCCCCCGGGAAACGCCCCAGGATGCTGCCGCTCAAGGTGACCTGACCTCCCTTCTCCCTGTCACTGACCTGGTGCGGGAGATTCCAGAGACCTTCGGGCTGACCCGGTGCGGGAGATTTCTGAGACCTTCGGGCTGACCCGGCGTGGGAGATTTCTGAGACCTTCGGGCTGACCTGGCGCGGGAGATTTCTGAGACCTCCAGGCTGACCCGGTGCGGGAGATTCCAGAGACCTCCGGGCTGACCCGGCGCAGGAGATTTCTGGGACCTCCGGGCTGACCCCGCACGGGAGATATCTGAGACCTCCAGGCACTGCCAGAGACTGGGGGGATGAAACATCTAGAGACAGTGACCAACTCAACAAGGGGGCAATGGGCCCTCTTTGGGGTGCAGACAAGAGAGATCTGATCCCCTTCGTGGGGGCTGTCACCCCAGCTGCGACACGGTTCAACCCCAGCGGATCAACACCTGTCCCCCGGGGAGTGGGGCAGGAATATTCGCTCCCAAAGCTCATTCATTCTTCAGTGACTCCTGCTCATTCCCTGTCTGATCCCAGGAGGGGTCATCGCCATCTCTGATCTCTCCCGACTGGGGGCTCAGGGGCACGGGGGATATTGCTGAAGAGACTCTGGACTCCGGATAGTTAATTCTCCAGCTGGGGCTTGTCCACACACCGCTGGAGTTGAATGGGAAATCTGGATTCTGCTGAGAGCAGGGGGTGGAGGGAGGAACTCACCTGTTTTACTCCAAGCCAGGCCCCCGACGTGAGGGAACTCCCTTCCCCAACTCACTTCAGGATCCCTGCCAGAAGCGGGCTTCAGTGTAAACAGAATTAACCTGAACTCTTCTCCCCTGGGAAGCGGAGCAAGGCCCAGTCATTCCGTACTCAGCTCAGGGACAGCCCTGGGGTCAGGGGGATAATATAATCAGGGATCATAAGGACAAGACGATACCAATGATGTCTTTAGTTATGAGCTGAGCAGTGCCCGGGAGTGTGCGAGTGAGTGCCCCAGTTCCCCGCCACACACACCCAGTTGTGTGACACAATTCCTGCCTCTGGACGCAGAGGGACTAATTCCAGATATCCGGGGGCAGCCGTGTCAGTCTGTATCCACAAACACAACGAGGAGTCCGGCGGCACCTTAAAGACGAACAGATTTATTTGCGCATCAGCTTTTGTGGGTAAAAAAACCCACTTCTTCAGATGCATGACTCCAGCTGTGAATTCCAGATGTGACCCACAGGAGGGGTAACAGCAGCAGTGAGATGCAGGGAGGCTGGTGCCTGGCGTGAAGGAGACACCTACCTGCGTGGGAGGCAGGGGGACTCTGGGGGGAGATTTAACCAGCACTCGGGAGGAATCAGCCCAGGGGTGATGCTGCAAAAAGACCTGGGAGCTGCCAACCCCCCTCCCCACTTATTTCTCCCTTTTCAGTGTCTCCTCCTCGTTTTGGAGACTTGGTCACTTTCCAGGCGCTGGGACCCTCCTGCGGTTGGATCGGCTCCTGGGGATGCTGCTGCCGGGACTGGCGCCAGATCGCGGGACCAGGGCGAGTCAGCGCCGCAGCTCTGCAGGGCGCAGGGCCGGGGCATTGTTGCAGCCCGGGGGTGGTTTGGACAGACACTGAAAGGGCTGGAGGCGGCTGGGAGCGGTGGGTGCTGGGAGGAAGGAAGCAGGAATCAGGGAGAAGAAAGGGTCAGATACGGCACAGCTCCCGGGGAGGGGGAGGTTTTCTCCAGCTGGGACCAGCCCCCAGGATCTGCTGACCGCAACTCCGGAGCCTTCAGGTAACTCCGAGAGAGCCCGGGGACAGGGACTCTCTGCCCCAGGGGCGTCGGGAGCCCGAAATCCTGCAGCCCAAGGAGCTGGTCCCTGGTAGGGAATATGCGCCCGTGGGCAGGGCGGGAGCTGGGTTAGCAGCTCCCTGCCCCCAGCTCAGGGCAGCCTCTGCCAGGGGCAAAACTGGAGGTTTCTGATTCAGATGGGGCCAGAGACAGGGCCCCAGTGGTGTTCCCCTGGGGGTGGAGGGGCCAGGGAGGGAGAACTGGGGGGAGATGGACCTGGCTCTGGGCAGGCAAGAGATGGCAGGGGAAGGAGAGCAGGTGACAGAAGTAGCGATGGTTTCACCACCCTCCTTTAAACCATTGATAACATTATCTCTAGTATCTTCCCAGTTTTCTCTTTACTTCTCAGACATGGATAGGAAAATCTCTGTCCGTTCCCCCTCCCCCTCTCAGTTCGTGGAGGTGTTCGCTAGTCTTCTCAGGTTTTGCCCCATGTCTCTCTCATTCTCAAATGTCCCTTTAAAATCTCCCCAAGACCAGGTGGGGGAGGTTAGGGCTTTTCTTGGACCAGCTCCTGTTGGGCAGAGAGACAGCGCTCCCCGTAAGCGCCAAAGTCCGTCTCTTTTGCCAGCAAAAGTTGGCCCAATACAAGATGTTACCTCCCCCCCCCTCCTTTCTAGCTCATATCCTGGGCCCAACAGGGCTACAAAACCACTGCCTTCCCTGATTGAAAATCTCCGTAGCCTAGGCGGGAGAGGCCTGAGAGGCAGCTGCCTCTGGGGTGGGGATTCTCTGCCAGCAACAGATCATGGCCGAGCATGTTTTGACCAGTTTTCTCCCTAATTATCAAAGGCTGATACAAAATAACCTGAATGCTCCATTTTCTCTCCAGTTATTTATTACTCATTCAGATTCCCCCCCCCCCCGTCTCTCTAATTATACAATATTAACTCGTAATCGCCTGAGATTTTGCCTTTCCTCAAATTCTTGAATTTGGAGGTAAAATCTTTGCAAACGTCGCCTCTTTTCTCTGCTTATCAAATAGCGATAAGCAATTCACTCAAATGTTACCTCTTTTTTTTTTTCAAAGATCAACTAATGATATAAAACACCCCCAGCCTTTTCCCTCTTTCCTGTCTAACATATAGAAATGGATCCACCTTTCTCAGATTTCCAGCTGTTTCTCTTTGACGACTGAACCTTCAGCTCAACGCTCAGAGGCCGCCTTTTCCCAGGGAATGATCAAGTGTCCATTACAAATCCTCTCAGGCTTTTGTTCCCCGTGTGTTTGAATTGCAGCAACGTCTTTGTTTTTGGAGGGAACCTGTTGTCCTGAGTCACTGTCCATCCTGGAGGCTGCAGGGAGCTAAATGATGCGGTGATTTTCTCCCTCGTTAGAGAATCATTTGTTTCTGCCTTTATCCGACTTGCCCCATATTTAATACACCTCAAAGCCAGAGCTACTTGATCGAACAGCTTCCCAAGGGGAGCAGTGGGGGCAAAAGACATATCTGGCTTCAAGACTGAGCTTGATAGGTTTATGGAGGGGATGGTATGATGGGATAGCCTAATTTTGGCAATTAATTGGTGTTTGACTATCAGCGGTAAATATGCCCAATGTCCCGTGATGGGATGTTAGTTGGGGTGGGATCTGAGTTACTACAGAGAATTCTTTCCTGGGTGCTGGCTGGTGAGTCTTGCCCACATGCTCAGGGTTTAACTGATCGCCCGATTTGGGGTCGGGAAAGAATTTTCCTCCAGGGCAGATTGGCAGAGGGTTTTTCACCTTCCTCTGCAGCGTGGGGCACGGGTCACTTGCTGGAGGATTCTCTGCACCCTGAAGTCTTTAAACCACAAGTTGAGGACTTCAATAGCTCAGACATAGGTCAGGGGTTTGTTACAGGAGTGGGTGGGTGAGATTCTGTGGCCTGCGTTGTGCAGGAGGTCGGACTAGATGATCATAATGGTCCCTTCTGACCTTAAAGTCTATGAACAATGTCTCCCAGCTGCTAACAGGACAGTTGGATGGAACTTTTTCTCATCTCCAGACAGGGCTGGAGGAAAGGTTCATTCCCCTCAGAAAGCTGCTTTGTGCATGGCCAGGTCCTGTTCCCAGGGCAGTGTCCAGACTGGCTGGGAGTCGCCAGGCTTCTGTATTTCCCTGTCACTGAAAGAGCATCCAAAACCCGTGGTGAATGGTCTCCAGGAGGGGTTGCTTCCCCCAGTGGTAAGACCCTTTGGGCTGGGTGCATGGTGGGCGTTATTGGCCAGTGACAGGACCTGGGAATTCTTAACTATTTCAGCTCCGCCAGGCCTCCCATTCTCCTGTTAAAGAAGCATCACCCCCAGGGCTGCCTTTGCCTGTGTGCGTGGCCGGCAGGGGCTGCCGCTAACTTTCTATCCATTTATCAAATCCTGACATGAAGTCACGGCAGATTTTGCTGCTCTCCCCACTTCAGAGCGTCTTTATTTCCTCTCATTTGCATTACTGGGACCTCTGCCCATCTCTTCCCACTGGTACCCTCCATTTACTGTCTCAGCCTCCGCTCCTGGGCCTCTCCCCAGGAAAGAGCATTTCCGGGCAGTTTGAATCGACACGAGAAAAACGAAATGGGCCCAGGATGGCGCCAGACCCAGAGGAAAGAAAGAACCCAGCGTTGACTATGTGAGTACTCTGAGCGCTGGTGACAAACGAGGACCAAGCGCTGTCAGTGGTTGTGATGCTGGGTTTGTGCGTTCTTTACCCTCATTACAATGATTTCACCCCCAAGTTTCTTTCTCATTCACCCCCTTTTCTTTCTTTCTTTCTTTCTTTCTTTCTTTCTTTCTTTCTTTCTTTCTTTCTTTCTTTCAATCCATCCTTTCATTCTTTGTCCTTCGTTCTGCAGTGCGGGAGCCCAATTCTCATGTGCACCCCTCACACTTTCTGTCTAGGTGAATGGAGGGGGAGATGGAGTATGAAGAAATCACATTAGAATGGGGGAGATTCCCAGTTTCTGTCTCTTTCTTGGGGGTGAATTTTAGCGTATCACACATCAGAGGCAGATGCCTCGTGCCCCCTCCCCCAGCTCTGCCGGTGCCCCTCACTCCCGACCCGCAGCCCCTGCTAGCCCAGGCCTGCCCCCCTCCCTGGGATGGGAGTGAGGGGCACCGGCAGAGCTGGGGGGCGGAACAGGGCTGGGCTAGCAGGGGCTGCGAGCGAGGGACACCGGCGGAGCTGTGGAGGGGACAGGGCTGGGTTAGGAGGGGCTGCGGGTTGGGAGTGAGGGGCACCGGCAGAGCTGGGGGGCCCGGGCTGGACTGGAAGGGGGCTGTAGGTCGGGAGTGAGGGGCACTGGCAGGGCTGGTTGGGGGGCCAAGGCTGGGCTCGCAGGGGCTGTGGGTCGGGAGTGAGGGGCACCAGCAGAGGTGCAGGGGGGCAGGGCTGGGCTAGCAGTGGCTGTGGGTCGGGAGTCAGGGGCACAGGCAGAGCTGGGGGGGGTAGGGGGGGCTAGCAGGGGATGGAGGTTGGGAGTGAGGGGCACCGGCAGAGCTGGGAGGGCAGGGCTGGGGTGGCAGGGGGCTGCAGGTCGGGAGTGAGGGGCACCGGCAGAGCTGGGGGGGCAGGGCTTGGCTAGCAGGGGCTGCGGGTTGGGAGTGAGGGGCACCGGCAGAGCTGGTGGGGGCAGGGCTGGGCTAGCAGGGGGATGCAGGTCGGGAGTGAGGGGCACCGGCGGATCTGGAGGGGGCAGGGCTGGGTTGGAAGGGGTCTGCGGGTCGGGGGCTGCGGGTCGGGAGTGAGGGGCACTGGCACAGCTGGGGTGGGGGCAGGGCTGGGCTTGCAGGGGGCTGCGGGTCGAGAGTGAGGGACACCGGCAGAGCTGGGGGGCATAGGTCCAGGCTAGGAGGGGCTGCGGGTCGGGAGTGAGGGGCACCACAAAGGGCTGTGGGGGGGCAGGGCTGGGCTAGCAGGGGCTGCGGGTCAGGAGTGAGGGGCACTGGCAGAGCAGGGGGGGGCAGGGCTCTGCTGGCAGGGGGCTGCGGGTTGGGAGTGAGGGGCACCGGCGGAGCTGGGGGGCCAGGGCTGGGCTGGAAGGGGGTTGTGGGTCGGGAGTGAGGGGCACTGGCAGAGCTGGGGGGGGCAGGGCTCTGCTGGCAGGGGGCTGCAGGCCGGGAGTGAGGGGCACCGGCAGGGCTGGGCTAGCAGCGGGCTGCGGGTCGGGATTGGGGGACACCGGCAGAGCTGGGGGGCGTAGGTCCAGGCTAGGAGGGGCTGCGGGTTGGGAGTGAGGGGCACTGGCAGAGCTGGGGGGCCAGGGCAGGGCTAGCAGCGGGCTGCGGGTCGGGAGTGAGGGGCGCCGGCAGAGCTGGGGGGTGGGCAGGGCTGGGCTTGCAGGGGGCTGCGGATCGGGAGTGAGAGGCACTGGCAGAGCTGGGGGGCGTAGGTCCAGGCTAGGAGGGGCTGCGGGTTGGGAGTGAGGGGCACTGGCAGAGCTGGGGGGCCAGGGCTGGGCTGGAAGGGGGTTGTGGGTCGGGAGTGAGGGGCGCCGGCAGGGCTGGGCTAGCAGCGGGCTGCGGGTCGGGAGTGAGGGGCACCGGCAGAGCTGGTGGGGGGCAGGGCCGGGCTAGCAGGAGCTACGGGTCAGGAGTGAGGTGCACCGGCAGAGCTGGTGGGGGGCAGGGCCGGGCTGGCAGGGGCTGCAGGTCGGGAGTGAGGGGCACCAGCAGGGCTTGGGGGGGGCAGGGCTGGGCTTTCAGGGGCTGCTAGCAGGGGGAATCAGGGGCTCCAACAGGGCCTTTATTTTCCTCTCTTGCAATAATGAATTGAATTTTGTGGCTGTGTGGTAAGTGCGGAGAGATTAAATTTGGGAAATTCAGTCTCTGTATTCGTAAGTCGATGTTTTACTCTCACAGTTCCAGGCACACACTGAAATACTCAGAGGGATGTAAGGGCTTGTCTCCGCTGGGAACTTACACTAGCAACGCTTCGTCTCTCGGGGTGTGAAAAACTCACAGCCCTGAGCAACGTAGTTAAACTGACCCAAGCCCTGGTGTAGACAGCGCTAGGTGGATGGAAGAATTCCTCTGTTAACCTCACTACCGCGTCATGGGGAAATGAATTAACTAGATCAGGGATCGGCAACCTTTCAGAAGCGCTGGGCCGAGTCTTCATTTATTCACTCTAATTGAAGGTTTCGCGTGCCAGTCATACATGTTAACGTTTTTAGAAGGTCTCTTTCTATAAGTCTATAATATAGAACTAAACTATTGTTGTAGGTAAAGTAAAGAAAGTTTTTAAAATATTTAAGAAGCTTCATTTAAAATTAAATTAAAATGCAGAGCCCCCTGGACCGGTGGCCAGGACCCGGGCAGTGTGAGTGCCACTGAAAATCAGCTCGCATGCCGCCTTCGGCACACGTGCCATAGGTTGCCGACCCCTGCTGTAGATTGTTGTTCATTCCCCACCTTGGCAATCCAGACAGTCCCTTTCCCAGGCGTATCGTAGAGGGGGGCAGAGGAGAGAAACATCCCCCCACATACACACACACGGGGCAATTCTTCCTTGCCCGATTCAGCCCCCAGCACGGCCCTGCCCCGGGCTGGATCATCAGCGGGCCCAGCCCTGTCACTGGCTGCAGCTGGCTCTGGGGGGTGCCCGGCACCTCAGGGGACCAGCCTGGCCGAGCCCTGGCAGCGCTTTGCCTGTTGTTCCCTTGGCAGAGGAGAACGAGCCGGAGCGTTTGCCGTGCCTGGGTCTGTCCAAAGGAAATCGCCAGTGGCCCCGGGGGCTCAGGGACGAGCTGACTCACCTCGAGAACTGACCCAAGTCTGCGGCTCATGCGGTAAAGGGAGTGTTTGCTTTTGAACTGGCTTATCCACGACCCCGGTGCAGCGGGCTGGCGAAAGGATCTGAGTCCCGGCTCCCACTCCCTTTATCCAGAGCCCGGCCTGCCCTCAAGGGCTCCCCTTCCTCCCTCCCTCCTGTGTGGCAGAGTCCACGTAACCCCAACAAGGCTGGAACCAGGTTTTCTGGGGGGCTCAACCCCCCAATCGTGTCATAGGACAGGGGAGAGGGGGTCCCCACTCCGGGGTGCTCTCTCTACTCTGGACGCTTCCCTGACCCACTGGTCACTGCACAGAGCTCAAAGCAAATATAATTTATTAACCAGCGATCAATTTAAAAAATAAGGCAACATGGGAAAGGTGAAAGGAAAACCCGTCACCCCGCTCCGTGGCCTGGGGACGTCACAACCAGTGTCTCTAGAGGGTAAAGGGCGATTCACAGTCTGTTCCTCACCCATCCTGCCCAGGACCTGGCTGTGCTGCAGGGATGCTGCGGGTCGGACGTGGCTTCATGCTCTGGGGAGTAGGTCCCTTCTTCCCAGCGTCAGGCCCCATGTTGGGGCTATGAGCCCCCTCCATGTCTGGCCTGCAAGGACCCTTGGCTGGGGGTGTCTCCCTGCGCCGGGCCCTCTGCCCGGGGTCCCCCTCGCTCGCCCCAGCTGCTCCCCACACCCAGCTCCGGACGGCTCCAGCCCCAGCTCCACTCAGCTTCAGGGCCGATAGAATCATAGAAGATCAGGGTTGGACAGGACCTCAGGAGGTATCTAGTCCATTCCCCTGCTCAAAGCAGGACCAATCCCCAACTAAATCATCCCAGCCAGGGCTTTGTCAAGCCTGACCTTAAAAACCTCTAGGGAAGGAGATTCCACCACCTCCCTAGGGAACCCATTCCAGTGCTTCACCACCCTCCTAGTGAAATAGTGTTTCCTAATATCCAAACTAAACCTCCCCCACTGCAACTTGAGACCATTGCTTCTTGTTCTGTCATCTGCCACCACTGAGAACAGCCGAGCTCCATCCCCTTTGGAACCCCCCGCAGGTAGTTGAAAGCAGCTATCAAATCCCCCCTCACTCTTCTCTTCTGCAGATTAAACAATCCCAGTTCCCTCAGTCTCTCCTCATAAGTCATGTGCTCCAGCCCCCTAATCATTTTTGTTGCCCTCCTCTGGACTCTTTCCAGTTTTCCCACATCCTTCTTGTAGTGTGGGGCCCAAAACTGGACACCGTACTCCAGATGAGACCTCACCAATGTCGAATAGAGGGGAATGATTACGTCCCTCGATCTGCTGGCAATGCCCCTACTTATACAGCTCAAAATGTCGTTAGCCTTCTTGGCAACAAGGGCACACTGTTGACTCATATCCAGCTTCTCGTCCACTGTAACCCCTAGGTCCTTTTCTGCAGAACTGCTGCCTAGCCACTCGGTCCCTAGTCTGTAGCAGTGAATGGGATTCTTCCGTCCTAAGTGCAGGACTCTGCACTTGTCCTTGTTGAACCTCATCCGGTTTCTTTTGGCCCAATCCTCTAATTTGTCTCGGTCCCTCTGTATCCTATCCCTACCCTCCAGCATATCTACCACTCCTCCCAGTTTAGTGTCATCTGCAAACTTGCTGAGAGTGCAGTCCACACCATCCTCCAGATCATTAATAAAGATATTGAACAAAACCAGCCCCAGGACCAACCCTTGGGGCACTCCGCTTGTTACCAGCTGCCAACTAGACATGGAGCCATTGATCACTACCCGTTGAGCCCGACGATCTAGCCAGCTTTCTATCCACCTTACAGTCCATTCATCCAGATGCTGCTGCTCCGCCTCCAGCCCCCTGGGCTGCTCCTCTGGCCCCTGCCGCAGCTCTGCTCCCTCCTGGCGCAGGCAGCCCCAGCTCACATGCAGGACGGGACCCCTCCCCCCCGGCCTCCTGACTCCCTCGTTGGCCTGCCCGCCCTGTCAATCAGACTGACCGGGAGCGTTGGCCTCTCCCCATTGGCCCTGGGGACTGTCAGTCTCCGGGTCCTGATTTCCCATTGATCCTTCCCCTTTCTTTTGCTACTGGGAACTAGCAACCAGACCCCCCAGCGCTGAGTTCTGGTAAGGGGCCAACAGTCCCCTTAGACCATCAATGGTGAAAGGAGGAAAATGTCACATTAATTCCCACTGGGCACATTTCTGCCCCTTTCCCAGGTGTGGCCTGCCGAGCCCACCAGCTGCGAGAGACCAAAGCCCGGATCTTTCTGCCCGGGGAGAGGTTTCCGTGTAGCAAGGCTGGGCTGGCATAGGAGGCAGGGCTGGCCCGTCCCGTCAGTGGGTATTAAACCAGCCTGGACCTGGACCTGCCAAGGCTGGCTCATGTCTGGAGTGTGCGAAGCAAAGGAGCAGGGATCACTGGTGAGGTTTGTTGTTTTGTGAAGGTTTTTTGGGGGGCGGGGGGCAGGGCCTATCACTGAACTGAAGAGGGTCGTATCATGGGAAGGAGACTAAAAGCACCCGATGAGGGTGGGATTCGAACCCACGCGTGCAGAGCACAATGGATTAGCAGTCCATCACCTTAACCACTCGGCCACCTCATCTGAGCTGCTGATGTGGTTTTAACACTTCCCAAAGTCAGTGCTGCTGGGAAACTTTTCGCCAGATCACCGGCTGGCCAGGACTGGAAAGTTTGACTATTAAAAGGTTTCAGAGTAACAGCCATGTTAGTCTGTATCCGCAAAAAGAAGAACAGGAGTACTTGTGGCACCTTAGAGACTAACAAATTTATTAGAGCATAAGCTTTCGTGGACTACAGCCCACTTCTTCGGATGCATATAGAATGGAACATATATTGAGGAGATATATATACACACATACAGAGAGCATAAACAGGTGGGAGTTGTCTTACCAACTCTGAGAGGCCTCCTGTTTATGCTCTCTGTATGTGTGTATATATATCTCCTCAATATATGTTCCATTCTATATGCATCCGAAGAAGTGGGCTGTAGTCCACGAAAGCTTATGCTCTAATAAATTTGTTAGTCTCTAAGGTGCCACAAGTACTCCTGTTTTTCTTTTGACTATTAAAAAAAGTTCTTGGTGCTATTGTAGAAGTCGATGTGCAATGAACAAACCCCCCAGAATACCCCTGGGCTGTGCAGACACGGGTTCGCTGTTCAAAGTCTGTGTTTCAGAAATGGCCACGGTTCCCAATGTCCAACATCCACATTTCTAACGGGGAGCTGGACATGGAATATGTAAACGGCCGGTGCCCAGCGCGCCGACAGAGGTGTAGTGGGAATTCAGAACTGCTGGAGGCTTGTTTGGGAAATTTGCCTTTACTGGGAAAATTTGTCTCTGTTCTGAGGTCACCGCAGGGTGGCTGTTTTGAGGAATGATTACTGCACTTTTTTTACAAGATAAAGTAATAGCTAAATTTTATATCATTAGTTTTTTTTCAGTCACTGCTTCCCAGGATAGACATAAGAACATAAGAACGGCCGTACTGGGTCAGACCAAAGGTCCATCCAGCCCAGTATCCTGTCTGCTGACCGTGGCCAATGCCAGGTGCCCCAGAGGAAGTGAACCTAACAGGTAATGATCAAGTGATCTCTCTCCTGCCATCCATCTCCACCCTCTGACAAACAGAGGCTAGGGACACCATTCCTTACCCATCCTGGCTAATAGCCATGAATGGACTTAACTTCCATGAATTTATTGAGTTCTCTTTTAAACACTGTTATAGTCCTAGCCCTCACAACCTCCTCAGGCAAGGAGTTCCACAGGTTGACTGCGTGCTGTGTGAAGAAGAACTTCCTTTTATTTGTTTTAAACCTGCTGCCCATTCATTTCATTTGGTGGCCCCTAGTTCTTATATTATGGGAACAAGTAAATAACTTTTCCTTATTCACTTTCTCCACATCACTCATGATTTTATATACCTCTATCATATCTCCCCTTAGTGTCCTCTTTTCCAAGCTGAAAAGTCCTAGCCTCTTTAATCTCTCCTCATATGGGACCCGTTCCAAACCCCTAATCATTTTAGTTGCCCTTTTCTGAACCTTTTCTAATGCCAGTATATCTTTTTTGAGATGAGGAGACCACATCTGTACTCAGTATTCAAGATGTGGGCATCCCATGGATGTATATAAGGGCAATAAGATATTCTCTGTCTTATTCTCTATCCCCCCCCCCCTTTTTTTTTAAAGGAAACACTATTTCACTAGGAGGGTGGTGAAGCACTGGAATGGGTTCCCTAGGGAGGTGGTGGAATCGCCTTCCTTTGAGGTTTTTAAGGTCAGGCTTGACAAAGCCGTGGCTGGGATGATTTAGTTGGGGATTGGTCCTGCTTTGAGCAGGGGGTTGGACTAGATACCTCCTGAGGTCCCTTCCGACCCTGATATCCTGTGATTCTATGATTCAGTCACAGAAAGATCTGGACTGAGAAGGAAGGAGATGGCTCCTTTTACAGCAAATGTTTGTGTTCCTTGCTGCTCCCGCCCAGGGGGGTTGAGGCTGCTGATTCAGGCTGTCACTGAACTGAAGAAGGGAGAGGGTTTTTTTGGCAGGGTCGGATGCCTCGTCTTAAGAACAACAAGGAGTCTGGTGGCACCTTAAAGACTAACAGATTTATTTGGGCATAAGCTTTCGTGAGTAAAAACCTCACTTCTTCGGATGCATAGAGCGCTAAAATTCATTTGCAAATTCAACACCATTAATCTGGGCTTGAATGGGGACTGGGAGTGGCTGGCTCACTACAGAAGCAGCTTTTCCTCTCCTGGAATTGACACCTCCTCATCTATTATTGGGAGTGGACTACATCCACCCTGATTGAATTGACCCTGTCAACACTGGTTCTCCACTTGTGAAATAACTCCCTGCTCTCCATGTGTCAGTATATAATGCCTGCATCTGTAACTTTCACTCTCTGCATCTGAAGAAGTGAGGTTTTTACCCACGAAAGCTTATGCCCAAATAAATCTGTTAGTCTTTAAGGTGCCACCAGACTCCTTGATGTCACAGTCCTGAGTGTCTAAAGTTAGATGATTCCTAATTCTATATTTCAACTAATCAACAACTGTATTTTCAGAGGTGCAGGAGACATGGGAACTCACTGGTTTTACTAACAGCTACTTGTGTGTGGCACTTTTGAGGGAAAAGAAAAAAATCAGACCACGTACACTAGAAACCTCAATATGCACTTAGGAGCTTAATATTTGAGTATTTCAGCCCCAGGTCTAAGCAATCAGAAGCGAACCTTCTTTTCTGAGCTGGGGAGGTAACAGGTAGGCTGTTCTGTAGTTAGAGCAGGGGAGTCAGGGCTGCTGGGTTTCTAAAGCACTCTATGCATCCGAAGAAGTGAGGTTTTTACTCACGAAAGCTTATGCCCAAATAAATCTGTTAGTCTTTAAGGTGCCACCAGACTCCTTGTTGTTTTTGTAGATACAGACTAACACGGCTACCCCCTGATACTTGAAGCCATTAAACTTGACTCCCTTCTCATTAAAACGCTGTTTCTTTCTATGGTAGGAAAACATAGGAGAGAAGAATTTCAGTTACTCTTGCAACCTGATGGATGAAGTAGTTGATATTATAAAGAAAACCCTGTAAATCATTCGTCTACACTTGACTAATGGCTTGTTTCCCCAGTTCAGTCCCAACTGCTCTTCTCTGACAGTAGGGAATTTTTTCCTCATGTCCAACCTAAACTGCCCTTGCTGCAATTTAAGTCCATTGCTTCTTGTCCCTGCTGCAGATGTTAAGTATCAGGGGGTAGCTGTGTTAGTCTGTAGCCACAAAAACAACAAGGAGTCCGGTGGCACCTTAAAGATGAACAGATTTATTTGGGCATAAGCTTTCGTGCATCTGAAGAAGTCGGTTTTTACCCACGAAAGCTTATGCCCAAATAAATCTGTTTGTCTTTAAGGTGCCACCGGACTCTTCGATGTCTCAGAGGTTAAGAAGAACAATTTTTTCCCTCCTCCTTGTAACAACCTTTTACGTCCTTGAAAACTGTGATCATGTCCCCTCTCAGTCTTCTCTTCTCCCGACTAAACAAATGCAATGTTTTCAATCTTCCCTCATAGGTCATGTTTTCTAGACCTTTAATCATTTTTGTTGCTCTTCTCAGGCCTTTCTCCAATTTGTCCACATCTTTCCTGAAATGTGGCGCCCAGAACTGGACACAATACTCCAGCTGAGGCCTAAACAGCGCAGAGTAGAGCGGAAGAATTACTTCTTGTGTCTTGCTTACAATACTCCTGCTAAGACATTCCAGAATGATGTTCGCTTTTTTTGCAACAGTGTCACACTGTTGACTCATATTTAGCTTGTGATCCACTATGACCCCCAGATCCCTTTTCACAGTTCTCCTTCCTAGGTAGTCATTTCCCATTGTGTATGTGTGTAACTGATGGTTGTATGCCACAGAAATCCCAGGTTCTACCCCGACAACCGGCGTCTGTGGGTGTTGCCTGTGCGCACTCGACTCCTAGGAGCGCTTGTAGGGTCAGGGTAACAGCTCCTGAGTGCCAGTAACAGTCGGCAGAAGCCAGGCCGCGTCTGCTCTGTATCAACTTCATTACACCGACCGTGGCTGCAGGCCGCTCGGGGAGGAGGTCTTGTTTAATCCGCGCCGAGAGGCACCTAGGGCGACCCAACCATGCCGTGTAGCCTGGGCCTGAGAAAAGGCTCCCTGTTTCAGACTTTTCTAAATGGAGCTGCGGGACCAGGCAGAGAAGAGAGGTTGATTTCCACACCGCTCCCCTTTCTCCATCCAACACGCATGTGCCGGTTTCTAAAACGCTGAACTCTTCCTTCTCCTTCAGGCAGCGGGCAAAGATTTAGTGAAAGATTTAAATGTCACGAAAGGCTACAAGCTGCCCTCGCACTGACCTCCCCTTCCCCAGTCACTGTTCTAGGGTGACCAGATGTCCCGGTTTTATAGGGACAGTCCTGATTTTTGGGTCTTTTGCTTATATAGGCTCCTATTACAACCCCACCCCCTGTCCTGATTTTTCACACTTGAGATCTGGTCACCCTACCCTGTTCTGATGTCTCCTCCTGAACAGAAAGAGAGCCGATTTTCCACAGGGCATTAGACAGACCAAATGCTGGTGACAGAAATAACAAGGAAACTCTGGACATCAAACAAACAGCCATGTAGAGATGACAATGAAAAAGGTCGCAACAATTAAACAAGACTGGGAGTGGTTGGGTCATTACAAAACTGAAACCTAATTTCCCCAATACTAACTTCCCCCTACTTGGACGCACTTTCTTGTCAACTGTCTGAAATGGGCCACTCTCTTACCACTTCAAAAGTTATTTTTCCTGCCTTGGTTTCCTGCTGTTAAGTGAATTGTCTCGTTAGACTGACCTAACAATTGGTAAGGCAACTCCCATCTTTTCATGTACGCCTCTACCCCGATTTAACGCGACCTGATATAACACGAATTCGGATATAACGCAGTAAAGCAGCGCTCCAGGGGGGCGGGGCTGCGCACTCCAGCCAATCAAAGCAAGTTCGATATAACACGGTTTCGCCTATAATGCGGTAAGTTTACTTGTTCCATGTCCATCTTCCCGTTAGAAATGTGGATGTTGGACATTGGGAACCATGGCCATTTCTGAAATACAGACTTTGAACAGCGAACCCGTGTCTGTGCAGCCCAGGGGTATTCTGGGGGGTTTGTTCATTGCACGTCGACTTCTACAAGAGCACCGAGAACTTTTTTTTAATAGTCAAACTTTCCCGTCCTGGCCAGTCGGTGATTTGGAGAAAAGTTTCCCAGCAGCACTGACTTTGGGAAGTGTTAAAACCAAACCAACAGCTCAGATGAGGTGGCCGAGTGGTTAAGGCGATGGACTGCTAATCCATTGTGCTCTGCACGCGTGGGTTCGAATCCCACCCTCATCGGGTGCTTTTAGTCTCCTTCCCATATGACCCTCTTCAGTTCAGTGACAGGCCCTGCCCCCCCTTCCCAAAACAATAAACCTCACCAGTGATCTCTGCTTCGCGCACTCCAGACATGAGCCAGCCTTGGCAGGTCCAGGTCCGGGCTGGTTTAATACCCACTGACAGGCCTGGGCCAGCCCTGCGTCCTATGCCAGCCCAGCCTTGCTACACAGAAACCTCTCCCGGGGAAGAGACCCTGGCTTTGGTCTCTCACAGCTTGTGGGCTCGGCAGGCCGCACCTGGGAAAGGGGCAGAAACGTTATATCGTGTTATAGGCGCATTTATATCTGCTCCTCCTGTATGTTCCACTCCATGTATTTGGTGAAGTGGGTTGTAGCCCACGAAAGCTTAGGCCCAAATAAATTTGTTAGTCTCTAAGGTGCCACAATAGGATGACCAGATGTCCCGATTTTATAGGGACAGTCCCTATATTTGGGTCTTTCTCTTATATAGGCTATTACCCCCCACCCCCTGCCCCGATTTTTCACACTTGCTGTCTGGTCACCCTATGCCACAAGGACTTTTCATTGTGCTTGTAACTGATCTAAATCAAACCAGGGTGACCAGCCAGCAAATGAGAGAAATCAGGACAGGGGATGGGGGGGGGGGGGGGGGGGTAATAGGAGCCCATATAAAAAAAGCCCCAAATATCGGGACTGGCCCTTTAAAAATGGTTCATCTGGTCACCCTAGTGGGGGGTAATAGGAGCCTATATAAGAAAAAGAGCCAGAAATTGGGACTGTCCCTATAAAATCAGGACAGCTGGTCACCCTAAATCCAAACCAGCCCAGGAGCGATGCAGCAGGAAGGGAACTGGGACACGCTTTGCCCCCCCCCCAATTCCTCCTGCTGCTCCTCTCAATCCCCCCTCTGCCCTTCCCCTCTCTGGGGCGGGGGGGACTCGGTCCCCTGCCCCTTCCCAGCCCGGAGGGGGCCAGGGCCGGGCTGGGAAAACCCCTGGCCAGCCAGCGCTGCCGCCCGGCTCGCTTTGTGCAGACACAGGAAGGGGCTGGAGGAAGAAGCCGGAGAACAAAGCCCAGAGCCCGGACCGGACGCTGCTGCTCCCCGGGGTCTGTGCTGGGGGGGGCATTAACCCCTCCCTGCCCGGCCGGGGGGGGCTTTCTCCAGCCGGGATCGGCCCCCGGCCGCAGTTAACTGGCAGAGATCGTGGGAAAGTGCTGGGGGTGGACAGGGAAACTTCCCTTTGCCTGTCTGGGGGGGGACGGCATTAACCCCTCCCTGCCCAGCCGGAGGGGGATTTCCCCAGCTGGGACCCGCCCCCGGGCTGTGCCCGCACCAGCCCCGGGCCGCAGGTAAGGGGCAGAGACCGTGGGAAAGTGCTGGGGGCGGGCAGGGAAACCCCCTTTGCCTGTCGGGGGGGTTGGAAGGGACAGACCGTGTGAACGGGGGGCGGGGGTGGACCTGGCTCTGGGCAGGCAGGAGATCGGGGGCAGGGGAGTCTCTCTCTGGTTTTGTCACTTCATTCTCAGAGACTGAATAATTTCCCCTGAATTCTTCCCCCTTTTCTCTAACGATCAAATATGGGGATCAAATCCACAGATTCCCCCTGACATACGCATGCTCTTTTCTCTCCAGTGATTGTCCAGGTCTCTGTTGTCCTTGGATTTTGCCCCGTTTTCTAATTCTCAAAGGCCAGTTTACAAATCTCCTCAGTTTTGGGATATTTCCCCCACCCATTTTATCTGCAGCCAACTGTCCTTTGTTTTTTTTTAAAGTTGTGCGCCAGGACTCATCCCCTAGATGGGTCGGCGGCTGTAGGGGGCGCAGCCTGGGAGAGCCCGAGATGCGGCTGGCTCTGGGGTGGGGACGGCCAGTCACTGCCAGCAACAGGGCCTGGAAGGGGCAGAGCAGTGGAAGGCAGGAGTAAGTCAGCGGCGTAACCAGGCCCAGCCACTGCTTCCCATCTGCCCAGTGCAAGACCCACGTGCCAGCCCCCTGCCCGTTTGCTGCTGCTTCCCCTTCCCCGGCAGCCTTCCCGATCCACTCCACCCTTGCTCTCCTAAAGCAGCTTCCAAAGCGCTTCCTGCTGCCCACGGGAATGGTGCTGGAGGAGGAGGAGAACCATCACTGTCTGTGAGCTTATCGACCGTTCACGTACAGACTGTCTGACTTTTCCCACCTCCTGTTGAATCTCCCTCTGATCTTGGTGGGTTTCCTCTTCTATTTTCAAATATTTGGTTTTGGACCCATTTTCTTTCCAATTCTTAAAGATTGACTGTATATAAACCTACCACATAAAATTTGCCCCATATTCTCTCTAGTTATCTATGACTAATTGAATAGGCCGAGAGATTCTTCCCTTTCTCTCTAATTATAAAATGCTAACATCAAATAGCCTCAGATTTTGTTTGTCCCAGTTTCTTGACTATTGATCTAAAACCCTTCCATGTGCTGCCCCTTTTTTCTAAATATAAAATATTCATAAGGATTTCACTCAAATTTTACCTCTGCCTAGTATCAATGGTTGATATAAAATCCCTCACGCTTTCCCACTTTCCTCTCTCACTTGTGAAAATGGATGGGAAAATCCTAACATTTCCCCCTTCTCTCTTTAATTAGTGAACACTGGTCTCAAAGCTCCGATTTTGCCATTTTCTATAGTTACCAAATATCGAGTGAAAATCCTCTCCACGGAGGTGTCCTCCACGTGTTGCAATCCCGTTTGGAGGGAACCTGTTTCCCCAAATCAGTCTCCAGATTGGAAGTTGCAGGGTTTCCCCAGTGATCAACTTTCCCCTCTGAGTTGAGAATCATTTGTCTCATCCTTTATAGCCATTAAATTTTTTGCATGTGAAAGTGACTTACCCCATATTTAAAACAATGCAGAGCCAGAGGCCTCGTTTGAGAGAACGGGGTCTCCCCGCTGCTAACGGGGGACAGTCGGCTGGACCCTTTTCTTTTCCCCGGATGGCACAAGATGAGGCGTTCGCTCTCCTTGGGGCAAACAACTCAGTTAGTTGTAGGAGAGTTTGGAGAAATGATGAGTTGTCTTGTATGACCGGGTGGATTGTGATGGCTGGGGACAGTCCTGGGGCTTCCTTCCCATTGATGTTTCATGTCCCAGAGAGCTCATGCTTGAGGGTCTCAGCTGGCCATGTGAAGGGTCAAGAAAGGATTTTCCTCCCTCCCCAATATATTCTGGATTTTTTTTTGCTGGTGGTGCCTTCTGGCCTTAAATTCTGTGACTTTGTGACTGTGAACAGAAGTATCCCAACCCCCGTGGCGAATGGGCTCCAGGAGAGGTGGCTTTCCCCAGCAGTGAGATGCAGCCACTTCTGGGCTGGTCCTTGATGGTCATTATTAGCCCATGACAAAGCTAATAATTCCTTAAAATTTGGGTTCCTTCATGTCCTGTTAAAGAAACATCACCCAGGTTCTCCCCCGGCCTGTGTCAACGGCCGACAGGGTGGTGGGAAAGTTTTATCCTTTAATCAAATACTGCTCTGCGCTCCCCCCCCCAATAGTGCTTCTCACCCCCCTTCCAAACTGCAGCAACTTGCGGGTGTGGATGGAAAAGTGTTCCCCAGAGTCCTTCTTGTGGATGTGGGGAGTGAGGGAGGCGGGAAGGGGGTCACCCCCCATGTGATCTGTTTAAAAGGACTGTGACCTCATCCCTCCTGAGCCGTGTTTCTGGTCTCACTGAAAGACGGGTTAATTCAGGGTCACTGAAAGGAGGAACAAGGGGTGACTCCAGATTAACATGGGGGCAAATGAGATCAGCAGCTGTCCCTGTGGGGAAGTGGGTTCATTAGCTGCTGTCACCAGGATATTGGGGTTGAGCTTCTGGGTCAGAAGCTGCTGCCTCCATTGTGATCTGGGAGCCTGGGTTGAGCAGCTCCTGCTCTCCTAACTTTGACCTTAATTAAAGCTTCCTCTGAGCCCAGCTGAGGTGGGGAATTTCTCCAGCTGGAACTAGCTCTGTAAAGCCGCCCTTGGTTCAGCGGACGCCAACTCCTGAGCCAGACACTCCAGGCAATTGAGACAGACCTCAGGGACGGTGTTGCAGACAGGCATGAAAGTCACTCTGCACAGACAGCCCCTCCTCATCCCTCGCGTCTCCCAGGAGCCGATCCAGCCATGAGCGAGCGAATGATCCAGGAATGGGGCTGTCCCAGCCAGAAGGGGAGGGACAGAGAACAGGGGAAAGGAGACAGTAGGCTGAGTGGTTTATAATTCCCCATGTGATTGGCTCCTCTCCCCCATGAATAGTGGGGCAGCAGGTCCTGAGTGGGGGGGTTCTTGTCTTTCAGGAGCCAGTGACCTTCGGGGAGGTGGCTGTGTATTTCACTGAGTCAGAGTGGGCTCTGCTGGACCCCGCTCAGAGAGCCCTCTACAGAGCTGTCATGCAGGAGAACTATGAGAATGTGACCTCGCTGGGTAAGGATTCCTGTCCCCTCGGTTCTTGGAAGGGGGAAATGCAGGGTTAAGGTTCACAGCACCCCTCATTGCAACCTTAGAATCATAGAATCATAGAATATCAGAGTTGGAAGGGATCTCAGGAGGTATCTAGTCCAACCCCCTGCTCAAAGCAGGACCAATCCCCAACTAAATCATCCCTGCCAGGGCTTTGTCAAGCCGGGCCTTAAAAACCTCCAAGGAAGGAGACTCCACCACCTCCCTAGGTAACCCATTCCAGTGTTTCACCACCCTCCTAGTGAAATAGTGTTTCCTAATATCCAACCTGGACCTCCCCCACTGCAACTTGAGACCATTGCTCCTTGTTCTGTCATCTGCCACCACTGAGAACAGTCTAGATCCATCCTCTTTGGAACCCCCCTCCAATCAAGCTGGTTTGGCAGGATTTGTTCTTAGTAAATCCGTGATGGCTGCTAGTGATCACCCCCTTCATCCTCCAGGTATTCGCAAATTGAATGTTTTGCACGTTGCTCTAGCAGCTTCCCAGGTGTCAAAGTCAGGCTGACCGGTCTGTAGTTCCCTGGCTCCTCCTTTCCTCCCTTTTTAAAGATGGGCACCACGTTAGCCCTTCTCCAGTCTTCCGGGACCTCTCCTGTCATCCAGGAGTTTGCAAATATTATTGCCAGTGGCTCTGAGATTTCTTCAGCTAATTCCGTCAGCATCCCGGGGTGAATAGCATCAGCACCCCCCAGTATGAATTCTTTCAAATGGGTCGGAGAATCTCTGACGTGTTCTTTGCCTATCCCGATCTGCATCCCTTCCCCTTTATTTTCTGTGGTAACTTTGCTAGTCGTCCGGTCACATGGTCTTTTTTTGTGAGAAGACTGAAGCAAAGTAGGCCCTGAGCTCCTCTGCTTTCCTCTCATCTCCCATTACCAGCCCACCTTCTCCGTTGAGCAGCGGACCCCCACCGTCCCCGATCGAGCTTTTTGTCTGATATATTTGAAGAAGTCATTGTCTCTAACATTGCTTGCCAGCTGTAACACATTCTTTGGCTTGGCTTTCTTGGTTTCCGTCCCTACACGCTTATGCTAGTCCCGTGTAGACTTCCTTGGTGACATGTCCCTCCTTCCCTGGCCGGTACGTATCCCCTTTTGGGTTTTAGAGAGCTAAAAATCTCCTTGTGCAGCCACATTGGCCTCCCGTGGCTCTTCTTATCTTTCCTCTGCCTCGGAATAGCTTGATGTTGAGCCTCTAATATTACATCTTTTAAGAACTATCCACCTCCTTCAACTCCTTTTCCCCTGGTCTCTCCCTGGGGCCTTGCCTGCTGTCTCTCTGACTGGGTGGAAATCTGACTTTCTGAAGTCCAGTGTCCTTGTTCTGCACTGGTCTCGTGTCCTCCTTTCCATAGGATCTTGAATTCTGTCAGATCATGACCCCTTCCTCTCAAGTTCCCAACCACCTTCACACTTGCAGCTAATTCATCCTGTGGGTCAAAAACAGATCCAAAATGGTTGACCCTCTAGTTGTTTCCTGAATCATAAAGTTGTCCCCTAGACAGACAGACACACACACACTAAAAATTGCAGGACGAATTATGAATTCACCTGTTTTCTTTCCCTTGAGCAGGATTTCCAGTTTCTAAAACTGATGTGATAACCCCAGCTAAAATGAGGGGAAGAGCCATGGGTCCCACATCTCCAAATCATAGAAGATTAGGGTTGGAAGGGACCTCAGGAGGTATCTAGTCCAACCCCCTGCTCAAAGCAAGACCAACCCCAACTAAATCATCCCAGCTAGGGCTTTGTCAAGCCTGACCTTAAAACCCCCTAAGGAAGGAGATTCCACCACCTCCCTAGGGAACCCATTCCAGTGCTTCACCACCTTCCTAGTGAAATAGTGTTTCCTAATATCCAACCTAGATCTCCCCCACTGCAACTTGAGACCATTACTCCTTGTTCTGTCATCTGGTACCACTGAGAACAGCCGAGCTCCATCCTCTTTGGAACCCCCCTTCAGGTAGTTGAAAGCAGCTATCAAATCCCCCCTCACTCTTCTCTTCTGCAGACTAAACAATCCCAGTTCCCTCAGTCTCTCCTCATAAGTCATGTGCTCCAGCCCCCTAATCATTTGTGTTGCCCTCTGCTGGAATCCAGAAGAAAGAGCGATCATTAATGTTGACTACCTGGATGAGAAATCATTCATCCAAGTCAAAAACTGTTGGTGTCTGAAGGAAACGGTTGGGATTCCCTACAACGACCTTGGGAGCTCTCAACATTCAGGATTGTTCCCAGTAGGTGATGGATCCTCAGGGCAGATGTTGCTCCTACTCACCCTGACTGACACTGGGCAATGGTTCCCTCCTGATCTCTCTTCCCACCAAGTATTTTGATGGGTTATGGGGGCAGAACTGATCCCTCCTCTCTCCCCTATGGGGAAGTGTTTGGGGATTTCAGTTCCTGATTTCCTTCCCATGTCTCTAGATGTTTCTTGGGTTTGTTCTCCCCTTTTCTGTTTCTGAGGTTTCTGTCTCTTTCCCTGCTAGGTGTTGGGATGGAGAGTGAGACCGAGAAGCAGAAACCTCAGGAAGAAGATGCTGAGCCAGTGGAAACACAGGGGGTATCATTGCAAAAATCCAAAGGAAAGGTGCCCGTGAGTCATGAGCAGGGAAATGCCTGTGAGAAACAGCTTAGACCAGAGAGGCAGAAGGCAAACAAGCCAGGGAAGAAAGGGGGTAAATCCATCCGTTGTTGGGAAATGCACAAAGACCTCAATGAAACTCCAGCCCAGCCGAGAAACCTCACGGAAGAGAGAAAAAACACATGTACTGAGTGTGGGAAAAACTTCAGTAAGCGTTCAGGCCTTATTAACCATGAGAGAATCCACACAGGGGAGAGACCGTATGAATGCAGCGAGTGCGGGAAAACCTTCCCTCGGAGCTCAGCCCTTATCATACATCAGAGAATGCATACGGGAGAACGACCCTACGAATGCTGTGAGTGTGGGAAAACCTTCAGTAACCACTCAGACCTTATTCGACATCAGAGAATCCACACAGGTGAGCGGCCCTATGAATGCAGTGAGTGTCGGAAAACCTTCAGTTACCGCTTGGCCCTTACTGAACATCAGCGAATCCACACAGGGGAAAGACCTTATGAATGCAGTGAGTGCGGGAAAAGCTTCAGCTACCGCTCAGATCTCATTAGACATCAGAAAACCCACACCGGAGAGAGACCTTACGAATGCTGTGAGTGTGGGAAAAACTTCACTGACAGATCAGCCCTTATTAATCATCAGAGAATTCATGTGGGAGATAGACCCTATGAATGCTCAGAGTGTGGGAAAAGCTTCAGTTACCGCTCAGACCTCACTACGCATCAGAGAACCCACACCGGAGAGCGACCCTATAAATGCAGCGAGTGTGGGAAAACCTTCAGGCAGAGCTCACACCGCATTCGACATCAGAAAATCCACACGGGTGAGAGACCTTATAAATGCTGCGAGTGCGGGAAAAGCTTTGCTGACAGTTCAGTCCTTATTACGCATCAGAGGATCCACACGGGTGAGAGACCCTATAAATGCTGTGAGTGCGGGAAAACCTTTGCTGACAGCTCCGCCCTTATTAGACATCAGAGGATCCATACAGAAGAGAGACCCTATAGATGCTCCGAGTGTGGGAAAGGCTTCCATCAGAGCTCAACCCTAACTAGCCATCAGAGAATCTGCAAGGGAGATAAACTCCATGAAAACCTTGTCTAGGGCCGACAAAATATATTTTTTTCATAATTTTACCATTTGATTCACTGTGGGCCTACAGCTATCCCAGGTGATTTACCTGCTTTTGCCTTTTGCAGTTCAACTTTTGGGGTTTAATTCCATGGGCCTTTCTTTCAGCCCCGTTTTCCTAAGAGTAAGCCCCTTCGTTTTCAGTTGAAACCAAATTTTAACCAAAAAATTTGTGTTTTTCTACAAAAAGTATTACTCTCTCTCCCTTCCCCCCAATTTTCACCCTACTTTTGTAGCATTCATTAATAAAAATAACTTGTTTTATCAGGAAAATACAAGACATGGTATGAGCTAGACGTATGCTGATAATATAAGTCTGTGTGTACACGCAAAGCTGCCTGTTGAAGGAAAGCTTTGTATTCGTCTAGGAAAGACAGACAGACACACTAAACAAACAGGCGCTCACAGGCTCTGATGTGCATGCGCATCTGACGGTACTGATGAATCTCATGCCCATTACCTTCACATGGTCAAGCTGTTAGCAGATAACGCTTTAAAGATCTGACACACTAACATTGGAAGAAAATGAAAATCTGCCTCCGAATATGTTTCAGGACACAAGTATGTATTCAAATGCTTTAAAAAAACAAAAGCACGAGACAAGGATGAAGGCGAGTGTATGTGCTCCAAATGGTGTGACCCAATTATTACATGTCAGTATTTATAGGCTACTAGTTCTGAGTCTCCAACAGTAACCTGATTATTCAAATGACAAGTTTTATGTGGGGACTAGAGATATATTATTATCTTAAACTCAGAGGTGGCATTATGGTTTGAGCTCTGTTTTAGTTGTGCAGCAGACCACCCTGAATTCCATTCATCAAAGCATTAATCTACTGAATACTTCCCCCCCATCCTTCTGTCCACCAAAATAAACCCCAGTATTTACCCAGAAAAATTATTCATAGTTTTTTCCACCGATTTTCACCTTTTTTGTTGTCGCTGTAGTAATAAACACTGATAAATTCCCGGCGAAATTAAATAAAATAAAACCCGAAAACAAAGGCCCCTACTTATGAGTCATGGGAGTGTGTGTCCCTGTTCCCATCAATCCGAGGTGGGAGACAGAGGGGTAATCTTGACGAGCTACACTGAGTTAAAATCCACCTGGGCCTCATCTCCACTCCACTTTTCCGTGGCGTTAGCTAGCTCGAGTTAGCTGTCCTGATGTGTCAAAACAGCTATTCTTGCAGTGAAGAGATTACGTAGCACATTTCCTCATGACCTGACCTAACCTCCATCAGTTTTCCTAGTCTAACCAAACAGACCTGTCGCACATATTTCTACTCTTCCTCCCACTACAAAGCAGTTGCTAGCGTCGGCACGTTCCCCCTTTTGGGGAAGAATTGTCTCATTCCCAGTTGTTCTCATGTTGCCCTGTTGGTTGCTGAACAGTTGTTGTTTTTAGTTCCATTTTTCTCATTTAAAATAGATTTAAGCAGGGGCAGAGGCATGTAAAACATGTCATTTCAGCCTCTCTAGCACCAGAGGGAAATGGGATGAATCAAAGGAATTCCCTCCTTCCCCACCATCTCAGCAGTGTTACCTTCTGTGTGAGCCGTGCAGAGTTTATCTTCTTCACATGCTGCTTGTCCACCTCCCGAAGTGTGAGATGATGCAGTGTTCCCAGGTCTCGCTGCTTGGGAAGGGTGCTTTGATTTCTTTGATCTCGAATCCAACTCTTAGGCCTGGAGATGAAAGTGTCACAGACTTTAAAGGGCAATTTGAATTGACTTCAAACAACGTGTGATCATGCAGAGTTTAAATCCCAGTTTCCGTTTCATGGCAAAGTCACTGCTGGGTTTTTCCCCTCAGGAGTTGGGATTGTTGCAGACGGGAACATTGGTATTATGATGCTGAAACTTTTGTAAATAACTTGACCTAGTAATAATGAAACAGTACTGACTGAAGCAGATTTGAACAGACCGGAGGAGAATGAGATGAGAGAATCGGTGGTCCTGATTCTGAGTTATCAGATGTAACTGGCTCTGGAATTTTACTTAATATGAAACTGAAAATGTTGTATCCCTCTCTGAGATGTGGGTTTTTCTCTCTCTTCCTCTATTCGGTCACATAACTGGACATTAATTTTGTTCGGCAGAATGTAGCTCAGAATTATCGGGGACTTAGAGACATATGACCATTTGCTAAAAGTCATTTCTTACTTAATTTTTTGCTTTTTCCCACTCCCCTTCATGATCATCTGGAGAAAGTTCCGTCAATAGGAGAGGATACGCTAAGCAATTGGACATGCTACCAAGGAAACACTAATGTTTTAAAATCTCTACTTTCAAATGGTGAGCAACAGCACAACCCAAAATGTGTAACTAACTGAAGTAAACAGATGTGATAATGTTTGTGTTCAGTGGTTTAGGTCAGTGTTTTCTCAGGTGATCTGGATTCCACAGTCAGTGACCTAGAACTAGGCAAAATGAACCTGTATTTCTCAGAGAGTTGTGATCCAAGCCCAACAGGAAATTACTCCTGAAGCTATCTCTGAGCTGATCCTATGATTTGGAAAACACTTTCCTTAACTGTGCGGATGAGGAGGCAATAGAAGTGGTATTTTCGATGAACTCACACTTGGTAGTTGCTGAAAATGGGTATAAAACGAAGTCTCTGTTGAATGTTAGCTGACTGAGATCCTGATCCCAGGCCTGTATCGAGTTTTCTAATTTAGACCTGTGCCACCAGATTAAAGAAATGAAGTGGGCGTGTTTGGGGAAGCCATTCCTCATTACCATTGCTGAGATTTCCCATGGGTGGGTAGACAGTTCTACTCCAGAGAAGTGTGAATTTACCCTGACAAAAGTCAAAGATCTGGGAAGAATTCAGGTAGAAGTAGAAGGGAACCAACTGGTTGGCTTTCACACCAGCGAAGGAAGCGATGAAGAACTATGTGCAACTCAAACTATGTTTAGAACAACGTTCTCTAGTTCAGTGGCACTGATTACAATCCCATAGTTAGATTGGGAACAAGTGTCCCTTATCCTTGAATCCAGAGTTTCATGAGGCAAAGAGAGAAACAGTTGGTGCCTTTAGAGGACATTCCTTCCCCCTGGATCTCCGTCTGGCTGCCTGCTTGAAATGTTCCAGGTTCAGACTGCAGGATACTCAAATGTTGAATCCTGATTCCATGCTTTTTTCTCTTAGGCTTGCGCTTGTGTATTATGTAGTTGCACCATTTTTCCTCCGGCTACTCTGAAAGTTTTAAAAAACGTGAAACTCGAATAGAGGTGCTTTTTCTCATGGTACAGACCTTCCCACCGAGTGTCAGACCCTCTTCCACCAACACTTGTGGGAGAAGACAGATATATATGTACATGAACTCACTGAAGTGGAAAGCATCTAAACCATGACTTTATCGAAGCGTTCACTAAGTGGAAATGGGGATGAAGAAAAAACGAACAGATATGATCAGATTTTGAATAGGTGACTGTTACCAGTGCAAATGAAACGAAACAGGAAATTAATGATTAGTTGAAGAATAAAAGTCTGATGTTAAAATACAAATTATCTCAGAAAACAGAGTTATTCTGTATGACACCAGAGTCTTGGGCACTTTCACTTGCATACCAGTGTGAAGGGAGTTCTGTTTCTGCTTTATTTTAAGTTTAGATTAATTGTATTAGGACAGGTTGGTTACAGTAAATAAAGAAAACACTTTGTGTTGGAAGAGTGCTGCAAGGGCAGGGCCGTCCTTAGCCATAGGCAGAACAGGCAACCGCCTAGGGCACCACGCTACCTGGGGGCACCGCTCTGCCCGGAGCCCGGACAGACGGGAAGCAGTGGAGCATTTAACAGCAGGGCTGCTGGGTCCTAGAGAGAGCCGAATGCAGCACAGTCTGAGGATTGGCGAGAGAACGAGAGAGAGACGGGGTGTCCCTCAGCTGGGCCCCCTGAGGCGAGATTCAGCCCAGCCGCAGCGGGGTACACAAGGTACAAGGTGGAGGGGGGAAGGAAAGAGGGAGCCAGGCTGGAGGCCTCTGGGCTTTGCTCCCCTCTCTGCACCATCCTGAATGGGGGGGCCTCAGGGCTTTTCCCAGCGTGTACCCAGCTCACCCAACCTTGTGTCATGGGTCTGGGCCGAGCCTTCGGAATGAGGGGAGAGAAAAGGGCAATGCTGCCTCTGCCCGGGCTGTGCAGGGAATCACCCCGCCCTTCTGGAACTACCTCTGGGGACCCAGCTGGGATTGTAGCTCATTGAGACTTCCAGAGCCTGGCCCCATTGCGGTCACTCCATGAGGTAGAACAGAAACACCTGCCTTTAAAATTCAACTGTATCTAGGGTGACCCCACCTGTATTTCAAGTTCTGTAATAGAGGACACTGCTGCGGGGGGGAAAGGGGGAACTCGAGGGGGTATTTTGGGATGCTGGAGGGGTGTGTGGGTACTGGGAGATGGTATTTGAGAGGTGCTGGACAGAGTAGTTTAGTTTAGTTTAATGGAGATATCCCATCTCCTAGAACTGGAAGGGACCTTGAAAGGTCATCGAGTCCAGCCCCCTGCCTTCACTAGCAGGACCAAGTACTGATTTTGCCCCAGATCCCCAAGTGGCCCCCTCAAGGATTGAACTCACAACCCTGGGTTTAGCAGGCCAATGCTCAAACCACTGAGCTATCCCTCCCCCCAGTATTTGGGGTGTGTAAGAGCAGGGGTGCCTCTTGGGACCGGGGGACCTCCCGCAGCCATGCTGCCGAAGGCAGCCTGACTGCCGCCCTCAGGGCAACCGGCAGACAGCACCCCATGGCTTGCCGCCCTAGGCAGGTGCTTGCTGCGCTGGTGTCTGGAGCCGCCCCTGGTTGTGCCCCATAACGTCCATTCTTCTCCCCCCACACCCTACGGAGCACTCCCCTTTTCTCCCCCCCCCGCAAGGAGCACCCTTCTCTCTCTCTCTCTCCTCCCCTCCGGCAGGGCTGGGTTGGGTGAGGGGTTGGGGGGGGGAAGGGGGAGGCTAGCTGGCTGCCTGCTGAGGAATGAAAGTGAAAGTAACTCACTTCCTCGGCACCAGCCAGGATTGGAATGGTCACGCGTGGCTGGGCTGGGGAGAGCCAGATAGCATGTGTGAAAAATCAGGACGGGGGGTTGGGATAGGGTGAGCAGATGTCCCACTTTTATAGGGACAGTCCCAATTTTTGGGTCTTTTTCTTATATAGGCTCCTATTACGCCCCCCACCCCCTGTCCTGATTTTTCCGGCTTGCTGTCTGGTCACCCTAGGTGGGGGTAATTGATGCCTATATAAGACAAAGCCCCAAATATCGAGACTGGGCCTATAAAATCAGGACATCTGGATCTGGTCACCCTAGCTGGGGAGCGCGTCTCTCCCCCGGGCTGGCAGCATGCCTGCGGGAGGTCCCCCGGTCCCGAGAGGCACCCCTGCTCTTACACACCCCAAATACTCTGTCCAGCACCTCCCAAATACCATCTCCCAGTACACACACACACCCCTCCAGCACCCCAACATACCCCCTCGAGCTCACCCCCTCCCCCCGCAGCAGTGTCCTCTATTACGGAACTTGAAATACAGGTGGGGTCACCCTAGATACAGTTGAATTTTAAAGGCAGGTGTTTCTGTTCTACCTCATGGAGTGACCGCAATGGGGCCAGGCTCTGGAAGTCTCAATGAGCTACAATCCCAGCTGGGTCCCCACAGGTAGTTCCAGAAGGGCGGGGTGATTCCCTGCACAGCCCGGGCAGAGGCAGCGTTGCCCTTTTCTCTCCCCTCATTCCGAAGGCTTGGCCCAGACCCATGACACAAGGTTGGGTGAGCTGGGTACACGCTGGGAAAAGCCCTGAGTGGGGGGACTCAGGCTGGTGCAGAGAGGGGAGCAGAGCCCGGAGGCCTCCAGCCTGGCTCTCTCTCTCCACCTAGTACCTTGTGTACCCCGCTGCGGCTGGGCTGAATCTCGCCCCAGGGGGCCCAGCCGAGGGACACCCCGTCTCTCTCTCACTCTCCCGGGGTTCTCTCTCGGAGTCAGGGTCACCGTCCACTTACGGAAGAGGTGCCTGGTGGTTGCGGGGAGTCTCTCTTGCTCAAGTGGAGATGACTCCGTCCAAGGCAGAGTGGTGCCTGCCGACATTCCCCGCTCCGGCAGGGTCTGTCCACCAGCTACCTCGTCCCTGGAGCGCAGGGTCTCGCCTCTGCCCCACACGGAGGGAGCCCTCATTGCTCAGTGTATAACAGGGGGGTCGCTTAGCCTCCTGTACAACACGAGCAAGAGCCGTGTGTCCAGCAAGTATAAATGGGAGTGGTTCCCCCCGGGCTTTGTCTGTGGGTCCGGAAGCCCGGGAGGGCGCCGCCCCTCACTCCCAGGCTGGGGTGGCCGCATGGCCGGAGTGAGACTGCTGTCTAGCCCTGTCCACACGGGGGACAGAGAGGGGGACACGGGGGCACACATCAGAGCTCCTCACCTACGATATAGGAGCACAAGCCCCATGGACTCTCGCCCTCGGTTTTACAATTGTACTTCTTTTTTCTTTCTTTCTGTGTGTGTGTTTTTTCTTAATAGTTATATTTTTACCTTTTTAATATATTTTACTTGTATTTCCTTTTTTATTTTATTGTTGTTATATATATATATATATATATATATATATATATATATAAAGTTTCTTTTAATTTTATTTCCCCTTTTATGGTTTTTATGTATTTTACAATTCTTTTATTTTTCAGTTTTTATTATTTTACTTTTTTTAAGTCTGTTAATATTTTTGTATTTTATTCATTATTACTATTTTAAATTTATTTTGCACTTTTTATAAATGTATTATTTTTTCTATTTTTTATTCTATTTTATGTGAATCACATACTGTTGTCCAATCATTTGGGCTCCTATCTACTCTTACTCCAGTGAGGATCTTCAGCCTCTCACCCCATCATGGTAGTCATGCGCCGCCCCAGCCAAGTCTCTTTGTCCCCTGACTCCAGCCAGACCCTCCACCACCACCATTCCAGCCCATGGTGCTGAAGTGCGCACCCCCTGGCTTGAAGTGGTTTCCATCCTATGTTTACAGATTGATTCACTGACTCTCAGCACCCCACTATAAAAATTGTTCCAGCACCTCTGATCCAGCCTGGTCCCTTGTCCCAGGAGTCAGCTGACTGGTGTGGGGGCCAAAGGGCTGAGCTGGGTTTTACAGTTCAGTCAACATAACCAAATAAAGCATGTTTGTAAGCCTCTGTGAAAAAGTGGTAGCCTAAGGGAAGTTAGGCACCAACTTCTTTTAGAGCATAAAGTGCTATAGAAAGTTAACAGTACTCCTATGTTTTACCCCACCCATAAAACTTTGGCTGTTTTATCAAAAGGTAAATTAATGTGATCATTTAACATAACTTGCTTAAATCCAAGGAATGAGGTTAGTCCATATAAGGGACAAATTGTCAAGGCCCCAGGGCTCTCATAAGTCAGGGATGGGCATTGTTTTAAGAACATGAATAGAATAGAATCTGACTCCTGGTTAGGAAGAAAACAATTCAGTGATAGAGTGGGGATACACAACTGGATACACAACTGCAGTTATTGCTGTAGCTCCATAAGCAGGCTGAACTGACTTATTCCCTGCCCTCCATCTCTTCTCTTCCCCCCCTCTGGTAGATGCATAGGGAATCTCCTAGCATGGGCCACCTAATTCATCTCTCCTTTCCTGGACTAATCCATGACCTCAAAGGAATAATTGTGATCTTATTACCTCTTACTAGCCACCAAGAAGGCGCACTGGATGCACAAGCCTAAGCACAAATATTCCCTTTGAGTAAAGCAAGTGGGTTTAAATATCTTTTAAAAAAACAGCTCTGACAAATGCTGCATTTAATAAATCCCTTTGCAGATCAATTCCATCAGCCAGGGAAAAGTGGTTTTACTGAACAGCCATTCTGGATAAAAGCAAGGGGAACAAAGGAAATTGCACTGCAGAATTGTGAAGGAGTGGGGAAGCATGACAGATGTAGCTACAGAATAAGTGGGAAACAGGGCTGGCTCCAGGCACCAGCTAAAGAAGCAGGTTCTTGAGGCTGCCAATACCAAAGGGCAGCACTCCAGCCGCTATTGGGGCGGCACGTCTGGGTCTGCAGTGCAGTAATTCGGTGGCGGGTCCCTCAGTCCCTCTCGGAGCGAAGGACCTGCCACCCAATTGCCACCGAAGAGTGGAATGGTGCAATCGTGCTGCCGCGGCTTTTTTTTTTTTTTTTGCCGCTTGGGGCAGCAGAAACCCTGGAGCCGGCCCTGGGGACAGCAAAGGATACTGGTGCCAGAGCTGCTGAGCCTGCCTCACCTCACGCCGGGGGAAAGAGTCACACTCACAGGTGAGTTCCTTCCCCCACCCCTCCCCTTCCCTTCCCAGAGACCCCAGCAGCCAATCCCCTCCCTCAGACTGTGCTGCATTCGGCTCTCTCTAGGACCCAGCAGCCCTGCTGTTAAATGCTCCACTGCTTCCCGTCTGTCCGGGCTCCGGGCAGAGCGGTGCCCCCAGGCAGAGTGGTGCCCTAGGCGGTTGCCTGTTCTGCCTATGGCTAAGGACGGCCCTGGTTACATCCCTGGCCACCCTGGCTAATAGCCATTCATGGGCCTATCCTCCAGGAACTTCTCTCTTTCTTTTTTGAACCCAGTTACAGTTTTGGCCTTCACAACCTAATGAACACACATCTACCACCCCGAGATTGCTTGATAACCACCAGAATTCGAATGTCATGAGTTATACACCCTCAAGTCATGACCTATATAAAAAAGGAATAAAGGACATTGGGTTCTTTTTATGTGACTCTGCCCAGTTCCACAAAAGTAGGAGCCTAATTCCTGAGTGAGTCTTAGCCTAGCTCATACTTTTGCCATTATCTCTCCTGAACAATTCATACACCTACAGCCCTGTAGCAGGGCGACAACTCACCCAGCGGCGCCTGCCACTGGTTGTCCTGGGAATTAGCTCTTTCCAGCCCGGGGCGCCCTCTGCCGGCTGATGTCTTGCCTGCTGCTGGCCACTGCGTCCCTCCTGGACCCCGGTGCCTCTTTGCCTTGGGGTACTGCCCCCTGGCAGTGTCCCCACACTTTGGGTCTCCCCTCCCAGGGGAACCCCAACCCCCTATCTCCACCTCACCTCAGTGGCTACTGCACTGCCAGTCACCATCTAGCCCCCGCTCCCTGGGGCAGACAGCAGTCTATACCACTCATCATCGGCAAGGGGAGGTTGGACTTGCTGCCTTTGCATGTCTTGGGCTGCACCTCTGCAACCCCAAAACCCTTCCTGGCCTTTATCAAGGCCTGCAGCCTGGGGGTTTTCCAGGCCAGAGCCCCCCAGCTCCTCTGGCCCTTCCCCAGCCCTGCTCCAGTCTAGGTACCCTGCTGTGCTCCCAAGCAGCCAGGCCCATCTCTCTCCACAGCTAGAGAGAGGCTCTCTGAGCTCCTGGCCCCACAGACTTTTATTGGGCCAGCTGAGGCCTGATTGGGGTGTGGCCAGGGCCGGTGCAAGGAAGTTTAGCGCTCTAGGCGAAACTTCCACCTTGCCTCCCCCAAGCCCTGCGGCAGTTCCCCACCCCGAGGCGCCCCCTGTGGCAGCTCCCCGCCCCAGCTCACCTCTGCTCCGCCTCCTCCCCGAGCACGCCACCCCGCTCTGCTTCTCTCCCTCCCAGGCTTCCGGCGCCAAACAGCTGTTTGGCGCCGCAAGCCTGGGAGGGAGAGAAGCAGAGCGGGGCGGCGTGCTCGGGGAGGAGGCAGAGCAGAGGTGAGCTGGGGTGGGGAGCTGTCACGGGGGGGGAGAATTGGGGGCACTGCTTTTTGGCACCCCCAAATCTTGGCGCCCTAGGCAACCGCCTAGTTCACCTCAATGGTAGCACTGGCCCTGGGCGTAGCCCCAGCTGTGGCTGCTTCCCCCAATCAGCCCAGTTTTTCTCTTCCCGGAGCAGCCCTCTCCCAGGGTTGTTTTAACCCCTTCAGGACCAGAGCGGGGCAATCGCCCCGCTACAGGCCATATCTACACGACTGACTTATGTTAACTCAAGTTACATCAGCATACAGTCTCTGCAGTTGTCTCTTGTGCGTGTACCTACTTGGCTCCTTGTGCTGGTGGTGAGTGTCCTCCCCAGGGACGTTTGTATTCATGCAGAATATGGTGCATTGTGGTTAGGGATCCCACTGTGCAACTCGCCACTGTCCACTGCACTGTATTTTGCAAAATTTTAGCAACGCATGCCTGTTATGTAAAGCCTCCACTCAAATGCAATTGTAAGATCTGTAACTGGTATAATTAAGGGTAGGTCTACACTTACCTCCGGATCCGGCGGTAAGCAATCGATCTTCTGGGATCGATCCCGGAAGTGCTCGCCGTCGACCCTGGTACTCCAGCTCGGCGAGAGGAGTACGCGGCATCGACGGGGGAGCCTGCCTGCCACATCTGGACCCGTGGTAAGTTCGAACTAAGGTACTTCGACTTCAGCTACGTTATTAACGTAGCTGAATTTGTGTACCTTAGTTCGAAGTGCGGGGTGAGTGTGGACCAGGCCTTAGTTCTGCAACCTTTTTGCAGACTTTGTAACTTCAGGGATTGTTAGCAGAGCCTTTTCAGTTTTGTAACCTTTGCACGCTCTGTACCCTTTTCAAGTGACCACTTGTATGAACTTCCAAGCTTTGTAATATCCCATCCCTCAGAGCGAGTGTGAACGAGGGAGTGTATGTGGGACTGGGCGGAGAGGAGCTGCAAGGAGAAAGGAGCCCAGATCCAGGAGCCAGGTATGTCTGATATCATCTGCCCTGAGAAACTCTCCGCCTGTGTAAGTGTGTGGGTGCATGAGGGAATGTGTGCGTGTATGAATACGCTCCATCTCTTTTCTATCTGACCTAACAGCGGCATCGTAATAAAACGAATACAAGTGTGACCCTGGGTGGTTTTTAGGGGAACAGAGGTAACAATGCCGGGGACCAAACGGGTTGCACAGGGCTGACGGGGAGCGTGGGGTCAACTTCCCATAATGCAATATTCACCATCCCATCATTTTATACATCTCCCATCATTTTCACACCTTTTTTCCTAAGTCCCACACACCTGGATGACCCTCCTCGCTGCCTGCCATCTCTAAGAGGAGCATGGAGCCCACACAGTGCTGCATTATTGTTACGAGCTTTGTGAGCCCAGGGCGCACGATCCTGCAGTATTTGCAGAGACGCGAGAATATAGGGTTACCATATGTCCGGATTTTCCTGGACATGTCCGGCTTTTTGGCCCTCAAATCCCCGTCCGGGGGGAATTGCCAAAAAGTCGGACATGTCCAAGAAAATAGGGAGGGAGGGGTCATGGGGCTTGGGTCTGGGCTGGAGCCGCTGGGGCTGGAGCCGGAGCCGCTGGGGCCAGCGGGTGCTCGGCTGCCGGCCGGCGCCGCTCGCTCTCTGGAACCGGAGCCCGAGCTGAGCCGAGCCGGCCGGAGCCACTGGGACCGGAGCTGCTCGGCCGCTGGCCGGCACCGCTCGCCCGGGGCCGGGGCCAGGGCTGGGGCCGGCGCCCCAGGGCCTGAGCCGAGCTGGGCCGGAGACGCTGGGGCCGGGGCCGGGGCCGGCTGCCGGAGGGAGCCGCTCGGCTGGGGGGGCTGGACTGGGCCATACCTCCTCCCCCCCCACGCCCCAGTCCCAGCTTACCTGCTGCCTGCCTGCTTCAGGCTTCCCGCGAATCAAATGTTCGCGGGAAGCAGGGGAGGGGGAGGAGCAGGAGGGCGAAGCGTTCAAGGGAGGGGGCGGAGTTGGGGCGGGGACTTTGGGGAAGGGGTGGAGTTGGGGCATGGCGTGGCTGGGGGCGGGGCCGGGGCCCTGTGGAGTGTCCTCTTTTTGGACACTTAAAATATGGTAACCCTAGAGAACAGACGTGAGAGAGATGATGATTCCGTGCAGAACAGAGCAACAACCAGTTTGAGTTTGTTACCCGGTCGGTCAGAGATCTCAACTAAATACAGAACTGGCGTCACAAAGAGGATCCTAACCGTAGGATCCGCTCTATTGGTTGACTGGTTGCGTTCTGGTAGCACTGTCCGGGTCTGGTTGAGAACCCTACAATGGCTGGAACTGAAAAACGACAGGCCCCGTTTGCTGAACTTCAGTGCAAATTATTGGACCAGACTGAGGCATTACGACAAGCTAGATCTGAGCAGAGAAGTTTTATCTTTGGCCAAGATAGACCAGCTGCTGCAGCTAAGAAACCTCTTACAATTTATGCTCCATGAGACTGGACGATATCTTCCCAACAAAGTCAGGGGACTTTATGATAGAGCAGTGGTTCCCAAACTGGGGGTTCACAAAATGTTACAGGGGATTCTCGGGAAAAAATTCCCTAATGGCAGATAGAGCTGTCCTTAGGGACCCCGGCAGCACGGGGCCAGCAGCCTGGAGCCCCTGGACTTCCAAGAACTAAGCAGATCAAAGCAAACAGATCTACCACACTGAGGAGATTTCAACTTCAAGACTCATTATAAGAAATAGAAAGGGAGGTGGGCAGCTAGTATTGTTTTTAAAATTATTATGAAGAACAAATTTAAGCTTTAGGGGGTAGCCGTGTTAGTCTGTATCCACACCATGCAAACGTATCGTCTTATAGGACAGGGATAAATCACACATGCAAATGCTGCATCAACGTCATGACGTGGGCTACAAATGCAATCAAAAATAAGGCTAGGGTGACCAGACGTCCCGATATTTAGGTGTTTGTCCCGCGTCCCGACCGATCTTTGGTAGGGACGCAATTTGTCCCGATATTTCGCTCCGCCGGCAGCACTCCGCTTTTTTTTTGCTCCACCGGGGGAACCCCCCCGCCATGTGTCCTGATATTTTCTCCCTAAATAAGACATTCAAACGTTTAACGCATGGAGGGAAGTAGCCGAAAATGGTTCCACGTGGGGCATCATTTGGTCTAGGGCCAGCCCGGCCCTGGGTCACAGAAGAGACTGAGACAGCTTTTGGTATTCAAGCAAGTGTGCAAAGAAAATTGTGTGTCTGTCTGAAATCAAGGAGAGAGATGAACCAGCCACATGGTGGCACCATACGGGAAGGAATGAGCGTGAAGGACTCAGAACGGCTCCCCGGGAGAACTGAATTACTCCATTCGCTATACTCCATACTCCATGAAGAGATATTTGGTTCTTCCAAGGAGAATTGGGGTTTTAGCCCACGAAAGCTTATGCCCGAATAAGTTTGTTAGTCTCTAAGGTGCCACAAGGACTCCTCGTTGTTTTCGCTGATACAAACTAACACAGCTGCTGCTCTGAAATTTGGGAAATCCTGACATTACGTCCAACCTGGGGGGGTTCAGGCTTCTTTATGTCTCTGTAACAAAGGGACCTTGATTCCCAGGCAGGGAGCGAGAAAAGGCCCAGCGGTGCCTTTAGTTTTTCGGACATTGCCTCTGTTTTGAGCCTCTGTCCAGGCGGATTTTTCAAATAAGAGCCAATGTCTTATACTGCAGCTCAGAAGAGCCCAGATTGGTCCACTTCCCAATGGGTCCCTCTCTGGTATCTGCACTGGATTGGTCCAGTTCCTCTCCATCCCCAGCTCCCAGAGAGATCCCACCCACCCAGGCCCTGCTCCCAGCCCTGGGGAGGGTGAGGGACCCCCTGGACCACCCACCTGCAGTGACAACCCATGCCATAGGTACCTCCTCCAGTTCTACCCCCTCCTCCCGGTGTCCTGCTTTTGGGGAACCGGAAATAGGGTGTCTCTGCTCCTGGGCAGTGCGCCAGGTCCCTGGTTTGTGGCTGGCAGGGATGCCGGGGTCCCCAGGCTGGGGTCGCGGGGGAGAGGGACGCTGGGGTCCCTGGGCTGGGATCCCGGGGAGAGGGATGCTGGGGGGGGTCCCGGGGCTGAGATCGGGGGGCGAGGAATGCTGGGGTCCCTGGGCTGGGATCGCGGGGAGAGGGACGCCGGGGCGGGGTCCCTGCGCTGGGATCGCGGGACAAGGGATGCCAGGGTTCCTGGGCTGGGATCGCAGGGAGAGGGATGTTGGGGTCCCCAGGCTGGGATCACAGGGAGAGGGACGCTGGGGTCCCCGGGCTGGGGTTGCGGGGCGAGGGATGCCGGGGTCCCCAGGCTGGGGTCGCGGGGGAGAGGGACGCCGGGGTCCCCAGGCTGGGATCGCGGGGAGAGGGACGCCGGGGTGGGGTCCCTGCGCTGGGATCGCGGGACAAGGGATGCCAGGATCCCCGGGCTGGGATCGCAGGGAGAGGGATGCTGGGGTCCCCGGGCTGGGGTCACGGGGCAAGGGACACCGGGGTCCCCGGGCTGGGATTGGGGAAGAGGGATTCCGGGGGGATCCCTGGGCTGGGATAATGGGGAGAGGGACGCCGGGCTCCCTGGGCTGGGATAACGGGAGAGGGATGCCATGGGGGTCCCGGGGCCATGATAACGGGGTGAGGGACGTCGGGGGGGTCCCCGGGCTGGGGTCGCGGGGAGAGGGACGCTGCGGGGACTTTATCCCACCGCACCGAGTGGCTCCCAGCCCCTGGAGGCAGCAGCCCCTTTGTGTTCACACGGGCCAGGAGCTGCGGTGTCTGGTCCCTTTGTTCTCCCTGCTATGAGCCCGGCGGGGCGGGGCAGGGCCAGACCCGGGAGGAGCCGCCCCTTCCTGTCCCCCCCAGCCCGGCCGGGAAGCTGGTGTGGGCAGAGAAGCCCAGCGCGGTGGGTCCGGGGGCGGCGTGGGGCGGATACGCGGGGAGGGGCCCGGAGCCCGGCTGCGGAGCTCAGAGCCCAGGCGGGGCCCGGGAGCGAGGGGAGGTGGGTAGCCGGGGGGTGTATCGAGGGGTCAGGGCTGGGGGTCGTGGGGCGGCTTGGAGCTGCGGCTTCGGGGGTGTCAGTGGGGGCAGAGCGGGGAGTTTGGGGGTGCCAGTGGGGGGTCAGAGCGGGGAGTTTGGGGGTGTCAGTGGGGGGGGCGCAGAGCTGGGGCTTTGGGGCTATGTAGCTGTGTTAATTTCAGTGCCAGATTTGAATTGTTAGGGGTTGTGGCAGGGGGCGGTTGGTGGGGGAAGTGGACCCCTGAAATCTGGCAGCTGGGAGGTTGTTTGCAGCAGTTTCTAACCCCCCACCCCCCTTCTTCCAGGAGCCCCCAGGGGAGCGTCGGGCTCCCCGGGAAAAGAGAGAGAAGCCGCCAAAGCGGGGAGCTGCTGCAGGTCTGAGTCAGTCCCTGCAGGTCAGGCTGTCGTCACAATGATCCTACGCAGCGTTTCTATGCGAGCGTCTCAGCCCCGGACCCCAAAGCACTTTACAGAGCGGGGTCAGGGACATTATCCCTATGGGACAACGGGGGGAAGTGGGGCAAAGCCCTGACCAAGGTCACACAGTGAGTCTGTGGCAGCGCCAGGGATGGGACCCAGGAGTCCTGGCTGCTGTAACCCCAAGACCTTCTCTCCTGCCTTGGAAATGTCTGTCTGCATTTGCACCTGGAGGGCGAAATCCCCTCCCCCATGCAGAGGTCCCAAGCCAGGCTTAAGGCCCCGCTCCCACCAGATTAATGGGTTACCGGGGCCAGGGGACTTGTGGGGCTCTCAGCCCTGGGCGGACTTTCACTCTCAAAGTAGGGAAACATTTTCTCCCTGTAAAGTGCCTGGGGAGAAACTTCCCCCTGTGGCCACTTCCCAGCAGGGGTTGCTGGGGCTGCTGAGAGCCACTGTCTCGGCTGGGGGGGACGGGGGAGATGCCGCTGCTGTCTGCACAAGAACCCGAGTGTCTGAAATTCCCCTAAATTCCAGAGGCTCCCTCAGCCTGGGACAAGTCCTCTGACGGCCTCGTCTTTCTCCCCCTCTCTAGGGTGCCGGGAGCTCTGGGGGCAGGTAAGTCCTGGGCTCCATCTCACTCCCCTCGTGGTGTTTTAGGGTTGGTAACGGCACTGAATTCGGAGCTTCCCCCTGCCCTTGGAGTGGGACACGCTGGCTTAGAGCCTGTGATTCTGTCTCCCCTAACGGGGACGAGCCGGGTATTATCTGACAGCTAATACGCTCCCACCAGGGCTGTCAGGGGCCGGACCGGCCTGGCTGACGTATTTAGGTGGCCACGTCACGTATTCAGATTGCGCAGGCTTTCCGTTTGCATTGGTTTAGAAGTAAGTTTCTAGACCTGCTGCTTACAAAGATCCCCAATGGACACGGAGACCGTGTTCCGTGTTCTGCCCATGGCCTGAAACAGCAGCTCAGAGCGGCGTGAATGCCCCCAGCCTCCGTTAATCCCATCGCAGCGCCAGCTGACATGACCACACTTCCATGTTGCCTGGCTGATCATCTGAGCCGGTGGAACGGGGAGGGGGCGGGAGTGACGCCTGTGCGGGGTGGGAATAGGGGGTTGCTGTAGGGGGGACAGAGCAGAGGGGAGACACAAGGACAAGGAAGCAAGAGATAAATAATGGCCACCCTGCTGGAGATCTGGGCTCTGTCTGTGTCCACATTGAGCATGTGGGACATACCCACTCTTTGGTCTGTCTCCTCCCTTTGCACGTAACCCCAGTGCTGGTGCCCCTTGTGGCTGGACTATCCCAGGGTGGGAGGTGACTCTGCTCCCCACAGAACCTGAGCGTCCCGGAGAAAGCTCCTGAACCGGTCTCTGTTCCTTGCTCCAGTGTTTCCCTGTGTCCCATCTCTCTGGGCCCATGGTGAGCACAGGGCTGAGGGCGGGTGACTCACCGTAACAGCGACCATCCCAGACCCAGGTTTGCGGGAGTTTGGGGGTTGCTGGGCTCAGGGATTGGGGATCTGGGCCCATTTCTCACCCCTCCTCCTTTCCCCAGCAGGGAGGACGAGGCGTTTCCGAAGCCGGAGACGGGTTTTGCGGAGCTGGAGAAGAGACTCCATGATTTCATTCTGCAAAGCGCCCACCTGCAGGAGGTGCTGCTGGGATTCAAAGGTGAATTGGAGTCTGGGGGTGGTGTCTCCTCTGGCTAGAGTGACCCTCACCCTGGGGAGGAGTCAGGGACTCTAGAGATGTCACTGATCCCGGGCTCCATCTGACAGCCCAGCTCAGCGAATCGCCCTTCCCTGTGGAGCAGCCCTGTGGGGCTGGCTCTGTCTGCAGCGGCTGCGTTATCGGCCTCTGATCTCTGTCTCCATCTCGTAGTTAAGAGCAGTTACATCAATAACCAATGGGAACCTCCCCTGAATTCTCACCTCTCCCGTCCTCTCCTTCCCCAAGAGACGCTGCAACTGGAGCTGGGGAGTGACACAGGTACATGTCTGCCTCTGACGGGCCGTGGGGAGATTTCAGACCCATAACCATGTTAGTGTCAGGGGGATGCTGCCTCCAGCCCCGACGTGCAGCTGGAAGCTGTGGAAGAATGTGAAGCCGGGTGAGCCCCATGACTGATTCGCTCCAGTTGTGATGTCTGACGGGGATTCAGAGCGAATCTGGATATCAGGGCGGCGTTTCCCTTTGGGAAAAGGAACAACACCCTCACTAGTGTGATATAGGATGAGACAGGAGCAAAATATCCAGACCCTGAGGAGTCTGAAAGCTTCAATGAGTGAGTGAAAATGGTCACACGGGGGCAGCAGGAGTGAGGCCGGGTGGAGCCCAGTTATACCCCAAATAGACTAACACTGGCTGAAGCCATGGGGCTGGTGTACCGCATACAGCCTGGCTGGGAATGGTCATTTTGAACGAGGAGGGAGCAGCCGTTGCACGTGTTTGTGCTTCTCACGCTTTTCACACTGGTGACCCCGGGTTTTTTTTTTTGAGATCCCCTTACATTTAATGTGAAACGAGATTAAAACACGGATCAAGGCTGATCCTATGTAACTTGCCTGGGTGCATTTCAAGAGGCTGACTGAGAACAGTTGTCCTTGGGGGCTAAAAGTTCAAGAAGTGGGGGGAAATGAGATTTTTTTTGCTTAAGAGGCTAGTAAATATTTCAATATCATAGAATCATAGAATATCAGGGTTGGAAGGGACCTCAGGAGGTTATCTAGTCTAACCCCCTGCTCAAAGCAGGACCAACCCCAACTAAATCATCCCAGCCAGGGCTTTGTCAAGCCGGGCCTTAAACACCTCTAAGGAAGGAGATTCCACCACCTCCCTAGGGAACCCATTCCAGTGCTTCACCACCCTCCTAGTGACATAGTGTTTCCTAATATTCAACCTAAACCTCCCGCACCGCAACTTGAGACCATTACTCCTTGTTCTGTCAATATCTCATGGCCCATCTGATTGCGGTTCTGGACCCCTGGGTGTTGCAACCCAGCAGCTGAGAAACGCTGCACTAGATTCTTCATTAATTTGTCTCCCTATTGGCTATGAATGGGAAGAGAGCATTACATTGTATATGGACCAACTCTGAATGGAGCAGCTCGAGCAGAGACGGACCAACCCTTCCGTGGTTAGCAGAGATGGGGATGAGGTACAGAGATGGGGATGTGGATCCGCAGTGGCATTTCAGCATAGGGAAGCCCTCCAAGAATCGACAATAACCAAGTCTCTGAGCCAGGAGTGGAGAGAGAAACTGAGGCGGAATAAGCGGGGAGAGAAATCACAAGCTCCCACACCTGCTCAGATCCAGTTCCTGTCTCAGCACTGGACAGGTTTTGCCTGGTCCCTTCTTCTGTGTAGTCCCTGCTCTGCTGGGGGAATGTGCCGTCCTGGGGAACCACGTCAGGTTTAAAGGATCTCGGTGGGTTTAGTCCTGGTAGGAGGGGATGGGTCTACACTGCAGTGACGGAGCATTTTCCCAGCATGAGAATCTAGACCAGGGGTCAGCAACCTTTCAGAAGCGCTGGGCCGAGTCTGCATTTATTCACTCTAATTGAAGGTTTCGCGTGCCAGTCATACATGTTAATGTTTTCAGAAGGTCTCTTTCTATAAGTCTATAATATAGAACTGAACTATTGTTGTATGTAAAGTAAATAAGATTTTTAAAATGTTTCAGAAGCTTCATTTAAAATTAAATTCAAATGCAGATCTTATCAGTTTAGTGGGATCCTTGCCCTTGCTTTTCCTTGCCGAGTTTTCCAGTGTCTGGCATGGATTTGGATACTTTAAGCTGCACACAGACTTCGGAGTGATCAGTTGTTAACCTTTCCGAACATTGGTGGAGCTGGTCCCCCGGGCCCGGAATATTCCTGGAGCCCGGGCACCACGGACCCATACAACTCACTGCCTTCCTCTGCTACAGGCTTCCTGTGCGACCTTGGGCCAGTCATTCAGCCTGTTTGGGTATGTCTGCGCTGCAATAAACGGGCAGCAGCTGGCTCCAGCTCGCGGGGCTGAAAAGAGTGATGTCGATGCTCAGGCCCTGAGATCCCAGAAAGGGTCTCGCAGCATCTACATTGCTCATTTTAGCCCTGCAAGCCTGAGTCCGCTGCCCCAAGCTGAGACTTGGTGCGGCGAGTTTTCTATCACGGTGTGGATGTCTCCTTTGTGCCTTAGTTTTCCCTTCTGTACAATGGGAACAGCTGCCCTGCCCCACATGGCTGCTGGGAGGGTCAGTGACTTAAAAAGAGCGAACTGCTCAGCTACCGCAGTGATGGGGGCAGATAAGCCAGAGAGTCCACGGCCGGACGGGGCCACCAGTTTATTTAGCCTGGTCTCCTGCATGTCATAAGTCATCAGCAACTGAGATTAGACCAGGTGTTCCAGCCAAAGCTACAGAAGGAAGTTACAAGATTGCAAAAAACGGAAAGCCATTTACAGACGGAGCCCCGGGCCGGCAGCAGAGTGCCACTGAAAATCAGCCCCCGTGCCGCCTTTGGCTCGTGTGCCATAGGTTGCTGACCCCTGGCCTAGAACGTCTCTGCAGAGAAAGCGCCAGTGAGACGCGTGATGGGAAATGACCTAAAGTCTGTTCTGAAAACCCCCAATAACCCTTCTCCCCCCGACAGGCTGCAGAATAACATCCCCGGGTCCCCTCGGATTCTCCCAGCCTGCCCAGGGAAGGGAAATGGATGCGGCAGAGCAGTCTCAGGTAGGCATGCTGAGGAAATTGCTGGCGGATTCCCGCAGGAGCCAGAGGGACAGGGAATACACGGGAAGCGGGAGCGAGCAGGGCGTTTGATCTGAGGGTGGGAGGGTGCAGGCAGTGCACAGGGTGGTGAACGGGAGCGGGTGTGATGAACCGGCTGGGACGTGTTAAATCTGGGGCCTGATTCTAGGAATAGATCGTTGGGTGTGGAAATTCCCCTATTTGGGGGACAGGGAACAAACCGGCCTGGGCTGGGAAAACTTCCCAGACTCCCAGTGCTGGAGCATGACCCCACTAAGCAGAGGTTGCTCTGAAGGGGGCACTCACCAGTGAGGCTTAGGGAAGATGCCCCCATCCCCTCACCTCCAGCTGTTGAGAACGGGGAGGGTGTTGGGATTTCTACAAGGAGGGGCTCTCCCGGGACCCTACTGGGGGCTCCCTCTCCTGTATCAGCCACTGGCAAGAAGGTGTATGATGAACGTGAAGACCCCTGTCCCCGCCATCTGCTGGGAAGGACGAAGGTCGCTCTCTCTCTATCTCCCCTCACCCTGATGCCTCCTGGACGCTCTGAGCAGCTTGTGGGTGGGTCTCTGCTGACTGTGTCTCCCTTTGATTGGCCCCATGAATAGTGAGCCTGTCAGTGGGGCAGCAGGTACTGAGTGTGGGACTCTTGCTCTTTCAGGGGCCGGTGACCTTCGAGGAGGTGGCTGTGTATTTCACCAAGGAAGAGTGGGCTCTGCTGCACCCCACTCAGAGAGCCCTCTACAGAGTCATCATGCAGGAGAACTATGAGAATGTGACCTCGCTGGGTAAGGATTCCCATCCCCTCAGTTCTTAGAAGGGGAAATGCAGAATTAAGGTTCGCACCACACCCCGCGATGTAACCTTAACTCTGCCCTGTTTCAGCAACACCCCAGCATGCCAGTGACACACACACCAGCGCTGTGCCCTGCCCTGCCCCAGAACACTCTGGGAACAGAGCCCAGGAGCAGAACAGCGCAGAGTCTAACGTCGTCTCTTTGCTAAGGCAAAACGTGGGTTCAGGTCTGGCATAAAGAACAGAAGCTGCCTGCCCCTGACCAGCCCTCAAACCCTGAGCCTGCCGCACACAACCCAGCTCAGATTTACAAACTGTTACCAGCCCTTTACCCTCCCCCTGAGATTCCTTCTGAGTCGTTGCCTTCACTTGCCCCTCACTGAGCCCTGCAGTCCAGTAGCATTTTACGCCAGCAGACGGCTGACGCTCCCCATGGCTAAAACACGTCCTTGTGCACGGTCACTGACACAGCCTGCAACACTGAGCAGTGAAACGAGGCAGACTCGGTCCCTCAGGGGTCACCTGCACCTCTCTGCATACCACGGTCACAGCTCTGCCAGGCTGCTCCAACGGCTCCCTCCACCATCCAATTACAGCTACAGCTGGCACGGTGCACACAGCTGGGGGCAGGCAGATAAATGCTGGTGTTCCCGTCTGTGAACACCACACAAACAATGACATGTTCTCTTAGTCCTTCCTCATCTACAGAAGGGATGTGGACAAATTGAAGCGAGTCCAGCGGAGGGCAACACAAATGATTAGGGGGCTGGAGCACATGACTTATGAGGAGAGGCTGAGGGAACTGGGATTGTTTAGTCTGCAGAAGAGAAGAATGAGGGGGGATTCGATAGCTGCTTTCAACTACCTGAAAGGGGGTTCCAAAGAGGATGGAGCTCGGCTGTTCTCAGTGGTGGCAGATGACAGAACAAGAAGCAATGGTCTCAAGTTGCAGTGGGGGAGGTTTAGGTTGAATATTAGGAAACACCTTTTCACTAGGAGGGTGGTGAAGCACTGGAATGGATTCCCTAGAGAGGTGGTGGAATCTCCTTCCTTAGAGGTTTTTTAAGTCCCGGCTTGACAAATCCCTGGCTGGGATGATTTAGTTGGGGATTGGTCCTGCTTTGAGCAGGGGGTTGGACTAGATGACCTGCTGAGGATTCTTCCAACCCTGAGATTCTAGGATTCTATTATAAATTCATGGAGTTTATGGCCCAAAGGGACTATTAGGTTGTCTACTCCGGCCTCCTGTATCACACAGACCATAGAATATCATCCAGTTACTGTCGTGTTAAGCTGAATACCTTGTGTTGGACGAAATCATCTTCCAGAAAGGCATCCGGTCTGGACTTGAAGACTCTGAGAGAAGGAAAATCCTCCATTTCCTTGGTAGTTTATTAATTTTTGCACTACCCTGACTGACCCATAGCCAGTGGCTAATGGCAGCTCCAGGGTTAGGGGATGGGGTAGAGTTAAGGTTACCTAGAGTTAAAGTTGCAGGGGTGGGATGAACTTTGTGGGTGGGTTTCCTGGTATTCAGAGCTTTAAGTTTAGTCACCATCCACGTTCTGGAAGGGCTCACGGCAGCACTGGGCAACCGTAACTCTGTGTTAAAAAAGTGAATTAACTGTGTCTACACTGGAAGTTTTGCTGTTATAACTCCGTTGACTAAGGGTGGGATTCTTCACACCTGTAACCGTGAGACATGTGCTGACTGAGGGAGGTATGCTGCTAAATTTTAAAGAGCAGACCAGGCCAGAATCTGCATGTGGACGTTGAAGTACTTCAAAAAAAAAAATTGCTCATAGCCCAGTATCACTGAGCAAACTTCCCAAGAGGAATTCCTGCAGAGTGCACGAAAAATGTGTAACACACCTTGTCTGAAAGCTATCAGGGGTAGGGCTCATACTCAGATACATGGTGAATTTCTGGTGTAGGGGCCTGTTATCACAGCGTCCCCACACGGCCTTTGCTGATTTAGGGGCTGCACTCCATGGCTCCACTCTTAGGACTGTCTACTTGCACTTTATTTTTTGTCATTTTTTTCAACTATTCTCATTTTTACTGTTCTGTCTCCCTTGCCAAGTGCCCCACCCCCCACTGTCACCTCATCCCTGCCTACCTTCACCCCAAGCATGATTTTTCACTCCTCACATTCCTCCCAGCCACAAGGTGACCCCTTCCCTGGCAAAAAAAAAAAAAAAAAAAAAAAAGTGGACTTTCTTGGAGATGTCCTAGGTTGGGAGTGATCCTGGGGATTCAGAAAATCATACTTCCCCCTCCCTATGCAGCATCCTCAATCTCTCTTCCCTGCAGGCTTCTTGGAGCTTGGAGTCAGTCCCTCCTGAGGTCACCTGGCCCAATTCCGATTCTTCATAGTCTTCTTTTCCAGAGAAACTACAGTCTGTTGCTCCTGAATTATAGCATTTAATTCCCCAGCCTTCTCCACACCTGGGGCATTTTCATCCTCCCTCCCATTACGCTGGACTTGCTAGATTCCCTAGTTCCTCAAAATGTGCTTTCCCAACATCTAATGCACCTGAGATACCCTACTCCACTCCCTCTTCTTGCGTAGTCCTCTGAACCCCACCAACCCATACTGACTGTTCCCAGCTTCCCTAGGACTCGGTTTTTCTCTGGAACTCTCTTTCTCGGAAAGAAGCAGGTGTTTTCCTTGCCGGTGGCAAGCTTCACTTTCTAGGCCATGGAGTTAAAGTCTCTGTGTTTTAGGCCCCCGCTTTGAGGAGGATTGTTGGGCAGATGGTGTGTTTTCCCAGCAGAGATGGGCTTAGTCAATCCCTCTTTAAGCAGAACGTCCTACAGGTTTGAGCATCTGGGGAGCTTGCCCCAGCATATTCCTATTTCAAAATAAGTTGGGGTTAAAATAGAATTGTTTGTGTGAGAAATCTCCCGTGAACCAACGGATGTCCTTTCCCTGTGCAGCGTTTCCAGTTGTCACACCTGGTGTCATCTCCCCTCTGGAAGAAGACGAAGACCCGTGGGTCCCAGATCCCCACGATTCAGAGGAAAGAGAGATCCCGAGAGGTGCTATCCCAGGCGAGGAATCATTAAATCAATTCAAAAGCTGTCGGCATCTGAAGGACACAGCTGGGGTTCCTGACAGAGACCTTGTGAGTTCTGCGAGTTCAGGATTGTCCCCAGCAGGTTTGTATCCTCAGAGCAGATACTGTTCATGACTTCCTTTCCATCCTGAGTGACACCTGGCAGTAACTCCCTCCTTGACTTCCCATCCCCCTGAGTGATTGGATGGGATTTAGAGGCAGAATTAATCCCCTCTCCCCTGTGGGAAAGAATTGGGGGAAACTCATTCCCTGATTTTTTTCCATCTCTCCAGCACTACTTTGGTTGACCAGGATGGTGATAGTGACCATGAAATTTTCAGGGAGATTAGAGAGGCCATAAAAATGAAAAACGCAATAATAATGGGAGATTTCAACTATATCCATATTGTCTGGGTACATGTCACCTCAGGACGGGATCCAGAGATAAAGCTTCTGGACCCCATGAATGACTGTTTCTTAGAGCACTGAATCCTTGAACCCACCAGAGGTGAGGCGATTCTTGATTTACTCCTCAGTGGAGCACAGGATCTGGTCCAAGAGGTGACTGTAGCTGAATCACTTGGTAATAGCGACCATAATAGAATTAAATTTAACATCCCTGCGGGCGGTATCAAAGAAGCCCACCACAGCAGCATTTCATTTCAATAGGGGAACTACACAAAACTGAGGACATTAGTTAAACAAAAATTAAAAGGTACAATCTCAAAAGCGAAATGCCTGCAAGCTGCATGGAAACTTTGAAAATGCACTCAAGAAAGAAATCATGGGCGCCATTGTGGATAGTTCTCTGAAAAGATCTGCTCAATTTGCAGCCGTAGTTAAAAAAAGCTGACAGAATGTTGGACGTTTTTAGGAAAGGGATCGATAATAGGACAGAAAATATATTGCCTCTAAATGTATGGTACGCTCACATCTTGAATACCGCGTGCAGTTCTTGTCACCCCATCTCAAAAAAAGAGATATTGGAATTGGAAGAGATACAGAGAAGGGCAACAAACATGATTAGGGGTATGGAACAGCTTCCGTATGAGGAGAGATTATAAAAACGGGGAATTTTCAGCTTGGAAAAGAGATGACTAAGCAGGGATACCGTAGAGGTCTATAAAATCATGACTGGCGTGTAGAAAGTGAACACACAAATGTTATTTAATCCTTCACATGACACAAGAACTAGGGGTCATCCAATGACATTAATAGGCAGCAGGTTTAAAATGAGCAAAAGGAAGTATTTCCTCACACAACACACAGTCAACCTGTGGAACTCCTTGCCAGGGGATGTTGTGAAGGGCAAGACTATAACAGGGTTCAAAAAAGAACTAGATACATTCATGAAGGATAGGTCCATCAATGGCTATTAGCCAGGATGGACAGGGATGGTGGCCTTAGCCTCTGTTTGCCAGAAGCTGGGAATGGGTGACAGGGGATGGATCACTTGATGATTCCCTATTCTGTTCATTCCCTCTGGGGCACCTGGCATTGGCCTCTGTCGGAAGACAGGACGCTGGCCTAGATGGACCATTTTTCTGATCCAGTATTGCCATTCTTCTTACCCCCGCTTCGTTTAAGAGCCCTGTAACGGGATCGGCACCCACCTCTCGCGAGCGCCCCCTCTGGTTGGATGTGTCTGCATTCTTTAAACCAGTCCAGCCCTGGTATGGGGCTGTATCCCCAGGGCTTCTTCCCTGGAGACACTATCTTCCTGTGGCCCTCCCTGGGCTCAGTCCCTACTCCCTCCCAGCAGCCAGCCAGGAGCTCCTTCATTGCTCCCCTGGTCCCTGCTAGCAAACTGTCCTTGGCCAAACAGTTCTAGCAGCCAGCCAGGAACCTCTCACTCCCCTGGTCTGTTACCCTAAAATGTAGCCACTAATTTAACTAGCCTACAATAACGCTTTTAAGTTAACAAAAGGATAGCAAGGTTGTGGCCTGCTTTAAAGGAATTGCCAGGGTGTTACCAGAGCAAGCGAGTCTTGCTAACCCTTGAAAAGGACCCGGATGCAACCTGCCGCTCAAGGATTGGACACACACAAGCCGCAATTCTTCAAAAAACAAAAGAATTATTAATTTAATAGCAATAGAAGTTACCAGATTGGATAAAATACACTAGAATTACATTTAAGAAGTATTTAATAAAGTGGCGTGGCAAAATAAAAAGACAGATTATATGGAATATTCCTCTCTCACATTTAGGGGATACAATCATTACAATGTAATTATATTTAAACGCTGTTACCGTTTAATGACCCCATTCGGAGAGCGGTGATCAGCCGGTCGCAGAATGGGGTGGGGTAGATCTCACTCAAATGCAGGCATCCGGCTTTATTGACAGATGGACTCCATCATTCCTTAGTAACACAGTAAAGGCTTTTTTTAAACCAGCAGGCTGGGGGAGCTGGTAAATTTCAAATGCTGGTTAACTCAGAGGGAGGGGTTTGGCGTGCAGGTCAGGGGCATGGGAGAGGCTGAGGGGCACGGACTGGGAGGGAGTTTGGGTCCGGGAGGGGGCTTGGGGCACAGGAGGGGGCTCATGTCAGGTGTCTCCCTGCAAGCAGCTCCCCATCCCTGCTGCAGGCATGCTGGTTCCATCTGCAGGTGCCGCCAGCCCCGCTGCTCCCATTGGCAGGTAGTTGCTTGGTTGCTATGGAAGCTGTTGCTATGGTGACCTTTAGAATTCTGCTGCATCTTCTTCGGATGCTGCTGCCGTTGTCTTCGCCGCTGCTGTGCTGGTTGCTTCTTGAGGCTTTTGATCTTCACGAGCCCCCAAACCCCAACCCTTAACCCTGCTGGCTGTTGGCCTCATATATTGGTTGCTTTTTCAAGGTCAGCTAATTGACAGTGTATTAGCCTGGCTCAGACAATCAGCTGCCAGATATTAGCCTATTTCCTCTTCCTGTCTAGATCCTCCCCTTTTATTAGCATATTTGTACTTCCTGCCTAGCTCCTCCCTGCTTACGTCATCCTATTTTTAGATAGGAAAGCTCCTTCCCTGATGCCATCTTGGATTCTAGAACTTTACACTATCTAAATTTAGACTCTCATTCCCCACCTCCGACATTTTAATCCGCCAAGCTGGATTTTCTAAATTTAAACTAGCATTCATTTCTACATATTCAAAGCCTTAATCTTAACATTAATTATTGTTTTATGCAAATCAAAAAGTGTCCTAATACTGGCACCACCTTAATTATGTCAATTGGGAGAGGTGTATTTGATGGTGTTTTCAACCCCTTCCGAGGTTTTCCTGCAAGCCTCTGTTAATGTTCTGAATGACCTTGCAGCACCTTCAGAGCAAAAATCTCTCATTACAAGTCCCAGCCAGGAACACCTCTTGCTCCCCTGGTTCCTGCCAGCAGACTTAGCTGTCCGTAGTCCTGCTGCTCCTCCACCCAGGCATGCAGTCCGTTCTTCTCAAGCTCCACGCAGCAACTAACTGCTACTCTGTTCTGCAGCTCCTTTTATATGGCCCTCCTGGCCCCTGACTGGCTGTTCCAGTAGCCCCTCTGATTGGTTGCTTCCTTGCAACCACTCTAGGCCACTTGGAGGACCTCTCCACTGCTCCTTTCCTTGGATGGGTGTGGCAGAACCCTGTGGCCTCCAGCAAGGGGCCGTTGGGTCTAGTCCATCCCCTTACAACCTCGCATAAGATTCTCTGTTGAACCAGAATGTACAGACCAGATTTAGGATATTCTTGTACCCCTTGCCAAGTGGCATTGAGGGTCGCTTTGGTCACAATCACACACTTCCCTTATACATGTAAGCTGAGGAGGTCTGGTCTCTAACGTGATGAACAAACCACAAGTTACAATGTATTGAAGTATGGAGGAACAGGACTAGACAGCTGAGATGACTAGAAATGGAGTAAGGGCACTTTAGCTTTAGGTCACCAGCTTGTAGGCTTGGCAGAATTCAATTTTTATTTTTAATTTTTTTTTTATGATTTCAACGTATTTTTAAGATTCCCCCCCCCCCCCCATTTTTATTGATTTACATGTTCAAAATTGTGGGAAATTTACAGGTTTTAAGCATTGTTTTCAATTTTTAGCCATTTAAATTTTCAATGGCAGGAAATGCTGGTGCGGGGGGGTCAGACAATAATTATTTAATGGCCGTAGATGTTGAGACTCAAAAAGTTAAAACTTTATAACTGTTAAAACAAACCATCAACATCACATGTCAAAATATAGACAGTAAGTACTCTTAAAAGCAAACTCTACATTCTCAAGCAACATTTTTCTTAGTTGGCCTATCTGAAATTCTGATTATTGATGGAAATATTTTTGGTTGGTTTCTGTGTTTATGGTGAAATTGATATTTACCAAGAAAAATCTAATCCTCCCAAGCCTACCAATATGAATCCACCAAAGTATGTGTTTAATTTAGGGCTGTCAAGCGATTAAAAAAATTAATCGTGATTAATCGCAGGATTGAAAAAATTAATAGTGATTAATCACACTGTTAAACAATAATAGAATACCATTTATTTAAATATTTTTGGATGTTTTCTACATTTTCAAATATATTGATTTCAATTATAATACAGAATACAACGTGCACAGTGCTCACTTTATATTTATTTTTGATTACAAGTATTTGCACTATAAAAAAACAAAAGAAATGGTATTTTTCAATTCACCTAATACAAGTATTGTAGTGCAATCTCTTTATCATAAAAGTGCACCTTACAAATGTAGAATTATGTACCAAAAAAACTGCATTCAAAAATAAAACAATGTAAAATTTTAGAGCCAAGTCCACTCAGTCCCTACTTCAGCCAGTCGCTGAGAAAAACAAGTTTGGTTATAATTTGCAAGAGATAATGCTGCCCACGTCTTGTTTACAATGTCACCTGAAAGCTAGAACACGCGTTCGCTTGGCACTGTTGTAGCCGGCATCGCAAGGTATTTACGTGCCAGATGCACTAAAGATTCATATGTCCCTTCATGCTTCAACCACCATTCCAGGGGACATGCGTCCACTTTGTATTCTGGGTTCTGATTGAAATCAATATTTTTGAAAATGTAGAAAACATCTAAAAATATTCAATAAATGGTATTCTATTATTGTTTAACAATGCGATTAGTCGCAATTAGTTTTTTTAATTGCTTGACAGCCCTACATTAAACACATACTTTGGCGGATTCAGACTGGTAGATTCAATCGGTATTCTATTGTTTAATCACGATTACTTTTTTTGAGTTAATCGCGTGAGTGATCTGCAATTAATCGACAGCTCATTTAATTGAAAGCATGTGAGTAGTGTCATTGAAGCCCTAGCGTTTAGGGATTCCCAGGACATGAGGCGCTTCTGCCACTCCTCTTCCACCACAACCAATTTCCCACATGGTTTGAGCTCCCCTTTTCCATCCCTGTTTCTGCCAACAGGTGATGTGTTGCTGAGTGAGAACGAGGAGCAGAAACCTCAGCAAGAAGATTCTGAGCAAGTGAAACCACATGGGGCATTATTGAAAATATCTCATGAAGATGTTTCCAGGAGTCATGAGCTGGGAAAAGGTCGTGAGAGTCAGCACAGGCAGGAGAGGAGGCAGAGAAACCAGCCAAGGGAGAAAATGAATAAAGCCATGAATAGTTGCGGACTGCACAAATACCTCCAGGAAACCGCAGCCCAGCAGAAAATCCAGGCAGGAGAGAGAAACAAGACATGCTCTGAGTGTGGGAAAAATTTCAGTAGCCACTCTGCCCTTATTTTACACCAGAGAATCCACACAGGAGAAAGACCCTATGGATGCTGTGAGTGCGGGAAAAGCTTCACTCGGAGATCAGCCCTTATTAGGCATCATAGAATCCACACCGGGGAGCGACCCTACGAATGCTGTGAGTGTGGAGAAAGCTTCACTCGGCGCTCAAACCTCATTACACATCAGAGGATCCACACAGGAGAGAGACCCTACAAATGCTGTGAGTGCGGGACAAGCTTCACTCAGAGATTTTCCCTGACTACACATCAGCGAATCCACACAGGGGAGAGACCCTACGGATGCTGTGAGTGTGGGAAAAACTTCACTAACAGCTCAGCACTTACGGCCCATTGGAGAATCCACACGGGAGAAAAACCCCATGAATGCTGTGAGTGCGGGAAAACCTTCATTAGCAGCTCAAAGCTCATAGCACATCTGAGAATCCACACGGGAGAGAGACCCTATGAATGCTGGGAGTGCAAGAAGAACTTTACCAACAGCCCAGACCTTATAAAGCATCAGAGAATCCACACAGGAGAGAGACCCTATGGCTGTTCTGACTGTGGGAAAAACTTCACTTACAGCTCAGCGCTTAGAAAACATCAGCAAATCCACACAGGAGAAAGACCCCATGAATGCTGTGTGTGCGGGAAAAGCTTCACTCAGAGCTCATCCCTTATTTCACATCAGCGAATCCACACAGGAGAAAGACCCTATGCGTGCTCTGAGTGTGGGAAAAACTTCATTGACAGCTCATCACTTCGGAGCCATCAGAGAATCCACACGGGAGCCAGACCTTATGAATGCTCTGAGTGTGGGAAAAGCTTTACTTGGAGCTCAAACCTTATTACACATCAGAGGCTCCATACCTCATAGAGACACTCTAGATTCCCTAAATGTGGGAAAAGCTCGTACCAGAATTCAGCCCTAACTTATCACCAGAGAATTTGCAAGGGAAAGAAACACCATAAAACCCTTCTCTAGGACTGATCTTTTGTGTCACAAGGTCTCTCGGGTCCCTCAGGTGGGTTTCCTGTTCATCTCTCTTTGGGGTGAATCATGTGATCCTTCCTACCAACTCCTTTGTCCTATGAGTCATAGGAGCATGTGTCCCTCCTACCAGGATGTCCATGAGGCTCAGGTGTGGGGAACAGGGGTTACCCCAACTAGCTCTATCAAAGTAAAATGACTTGGGCCTCATCTCCACCTGGCTTTCGCTAGCTTGATGTAAAACCACAACTCTCTTTGCAGTGAAGACTTGGCTCGTGAGTAGTAGCTGGGGTGGTCTAGCAGGTTTACTCATAACTTTACCTATGCTCCATCGGTTTTCCTTGTCTAAACAATCCTGGAGCACCTCATTTCTACTGTTCTCCAATAGCAAAGTGATTGCTAGAGTCACCAAGTTCCCCTTTGGGCACCAATTCCCTCGTTTTCATTGGTTCTCACATTGCCCCGTGTTGAACTAAACATCGGTTATTTTTTGTACCGTTTTCTCACTTAAAAAGATATATTTAATTGTAGCAAATTCTGTGACACCCAAAGACAATGGGGTGTGTCAGAGGGATTCCCTCCGTTCCCAGTGTCACGGAGTCCCCGGACGATGCTCTGGAACTGCTCCCTACGGAGCCCAGCAGGACTCTGGGGAGCCTCCTCTCTGTGAACAGACTGTCTCCAGGGCAAGAAGCTCACACGGCTTCACCTTCCTGGGTCTGACCTTGGAGCATTCAGCCTCCCCTGCCCCTCCGTGTGTTTCCCACAGCGAGTCACCTGGGCGGGGTCCTGGGGAAGCCAGAGGGTCCTGCCCCCCACTTCGCAGTCAGACGTGACTCTCAGCCAGCCGGGAAAACAGAAGGTTTATTAGATGACAGGAACACGGTCTAAAACAGAGCTTGTAGGTACAGAGAACAGGACCCCTCAGTCAGGTCCATCTTGGGGGATAGGGAGCCCAGACCCCAGTGCCAGGCCTCCCTCTGTTTCCCCAGCCAACTCTAAACTGAAGCCCCCTCCAGTCCCTCCTCTGGCCTTTGTCTCTTTCCTGGGCTAGGAGGTCACCTGATTTCTTCGTTCTCCAACACCTTCAGTTGGCACCTTGCCGGGGAGGGGCCCAAGCCATCAGTTGCCAGGAGACGGGATGTCGGCCATTCTCTGTGCAGACAGCATCACACTGGCCCTCTAGGTCTCTGCAACAATCACACCCCCTTATCCCACCACCTAGATACTTAAGAACTGCATAGGGGAAACTGAGGCACCCACACAGTATTCAGAGAAAACATTAAGAACATTCCCACTTCGTCACACCCATCATCCCAACTGTGTTAGCTTCTGTCTGAGCTGTGCAGAGTTTATCTTCTTCACAGTCTAGACCATCACTGCCCGTAGTTTCCCATAACACAGTGTTCGGCGCTCTCAGCGCTTGGGAATCATGGTTTGATTTCATTGATCCTAAAACAGAATCATTAGGTCCAGATGTGAAAGAGTCACAGACCTGAAAGGAGAATTTTTAATGGATCTAAAACCGTGTGTGAGATGTTATTGACATAAACTGTGCCCGTATAGAGCATTGTTGCAACCACAGTTATAGATTTGCAGCTAATATTGTACAAAGGTTGTTGTGTGAGGTGTCTATGGAAAGGTTGTAATTTGCTGGTTATAATTATGCTGGCTGTATGTGTGTATCATTTTTGTATTTGAAGTTATGAATATTGGCTCTATACTTGAATCTCCAATGTATTTGATTCCAAGTAGCCTTATTGAAGCATTTGGTCAGCTTCTTGAGAAGGGGCTATTCTCAGTAAGTGCCCAATCAAGAAACACTTAACTGACAATGGACTTTGGGAGATGCCAATCCACATCCGAGCTTTCCTGGGAACATTCAAACTAACATGTAAACAATGACGTCGGCCTGCAAACTGAGTCATGCACAGACATGTGACTTGCCCATGTGACTCCAGACTCCATCTTGCTGCTGTGATTTTCCACAGTATGAACAAAGGGGTGTCCTTCCACAGGCAGAGAATATAAAAGGCCCTGAAAACCCCTCCATTTTGTCTTCAATCTTGCTTCTTACCTCTGGAGGAACCTTGCTACAAACGGAAGCTCTGAACAAAGGACTGAATGACTAGGGTTACTATAATTATCAAATAAAAAAAGAGGACCCTCCACGGGGCCCTGGCCCCACCCCAGCCCCGCCCCTTCCCCGCCCTAACTCCGCCCCCTCCTCCCTCCCACTCCCAGCCACGTGAAAAGGGCTGCCTGAGCGCTACTGGCTTCACGGTTTGCTGGGCAGCCCCAGACCCTGTGCCCCCGGCCGGCGCTTCCCCAGCACAGCTGGAGCCCGGGAGGGGAAGCACCCAGCCCGGTAGCGCTTGGGCTTCGGGCAGCCCCTATGCCTCCGGACCCTGCGCCCCCGGCCGGGCGCTTCCCTTCCCGGGCTCCGGCGGTGCAGGGTCCAGAGGCATGGGGGCTGCCCGAAGCCGGTAGCGCTCGGCTCTTAAACAGAGCTGAAGAGTCAGGGGAGGAGCAGAGCCGCTGCGGCCGGAGGCTCTGCTCCTCCCCTGACTCTTCGGCTCTGTTTAAGAGCCGAGCTGCCCGAGTGCTACCGGCTTCGGGCAGCCCCCATGCCTCCGGACCCTGCGCCCCCGGAGCCCGGGAGGGGAAGCGCCCGACTGGGGGCGCAGGGTCCAGAGGCAAGGGGGCTGCCTGAAGCCCATAGCGCTCGGGCAGCTCGGCTCTTAAACAGAGCCGAAGAGTCAGGGGAGGAGCAGAGCAGCTGCGGGAGGGGAAGTGCCCGGCTGGCATTTTCCCAGACATGTTTGGCTTTTTGGCAATTCCCACCGGATGGGGGTTTGATTGCCGAAAAGCCGGACATGTCCGGGAAAAAACGGACGTATGGTAACCCTATGAATGACCCATCCCAGCTGTGGATGTACTCCAGAGACTTGATTTGAACCTGCAGTTTATTCCATCACTGCCTCAAGCCTGAACCAAAAACTTTGCCATTGCTGGATGTAATTGATTCCATTTAACCAGTTTTAACTCTCATCTATATTTCTTTCTTTTTATGAATAAACCTTGTCCCTCCTGGCTGCAAAGACTGAGACGCCCTTAAGGTTGAAACGCCCAAGCGGTAGATGGTGAGAAGGTGGTGGGATTTGCACCCTGTAAATAAACTTCACCGGTGATTGCTGGACCTGAGGGTCTCTGAGTGGTTTTTGGAGCAGAGGCAGGAGCAAAGGGGACCCTGCTACACCCTGTTACTAGACCATAAAGGCAAAAAAACAAAAAACGAAAAGTACAATCACAACTGCTGCTAAGTGATTGCATTCTGTCTGGTAAGCAACCAATAAAGTTTTCTTTAAACATCTTCAGATCTGTTTCTTGATCCGGTGGTGGTGGGTATTATTAGGACAAGAGTGCCTTCCTAGCAGCCTGATATTTCATTGTTTTAATGTAATTTAGATGGAATGTGAGGATGTGACTGTGACAGGTTCGGTCACAGAGACCCCCCTTGGGACTGTCACCTGATGTGCTGAGCCTACCTCTGAGCCTGTTTTCTCTACCAGCCTGGGACTCCAGAACCCTGCCTTATTGAGCCAGACACGCTAGCCTGCTGCAATACAGACCCAGGTCTGGTCCATGCCCCCAAAAGCTGCAGACTGTAACCAAAAACTGCTCAGCAAGTCACCTGTCTCCAGCACCCAGTTCCCAATGGGAGCCAAGCCCCAAATAAACCCATTTTACTCTGTATAAAGCTTATATAGGGTAAACTCATAAATTGTCCGCCCTCTATAACACGGATCGAGAGAGATGCATAGCTGTTTGCCCACCAGGTATTAATCACTTACTCTGGGTTAATTAATAAACAGAAGTGATTTTATTAAGTATAAAAAGTAGGATTTAAGTGGTTTCAAGTAATAACAGAACAAAGTAAGTTACCAAGCAAAATAAAAACAAAACATGCAAGTCTAAGCCTAATACATTAAGAAACTGAGTACAGGTAAATCTCACCCTCAGAGATGTCCCAATAAGCTGCTTTCACAGACTAGACTCCTTCCTAGTCTGGGCCCAATCCTTTCCCCTGGTACAGCCCTTGTTAGTTCCAGCTCAGGTGGTAACTTGGGGATTTCTCATGACTGGCAGTCCCCTTTGTTCTGTTCCACTCCCTTACATATCTTTGGCACAAGGCGGGAATCCTTTGGCTCTCTCTGGCTTCCCACCCCTCCCTGTAAATGGAAAAGTACCAGGTTTAAGATGGATTCCAGTATCATGTTTAAGCTACAACCCCAAAGCCAATTAAATCTTGCTCCTTAGATTTCCTATTGGCTAAATCCTTCTCCTTCCCCCTCCAACACAGAACCAGACTTTACTGGGGCTTTAATTAGGAGAAGTTTAATAGCTCTCACTGAATATTTTACAGCTGACAGTTTAGTTTCTTCAGACTTCACAGAATGAGGACACATTCAAGCATTTCAGAGGGCAGAGTTTTAGGGATATTTAAGAGTTGGAGAACTATTCAATCTGGTGCGTTCCCTGTGTGGATTCCACAGGCGATCAGCACTGATGCACATACTGAGACATGCCCTGATATAATAGAAAAGCTGGGACATCTCCAAGTTAATAAGAAGGAAAGATAAAAAAATAGGACAAGGAACGCTGAAATGACGAGGGGTTGGAACTCTCCAGCTCTCGGAGTGTTCGGACTCACGTACAGTAGGAGCAGTAGCTGTAGTTGCAGCTGGCCCAGCACTCCCCACTGCTAAGTTTTCTCAAGGATAGGGAGACTGCCAGAGCCGGTCACTGATGACATGACTTCCTTCCCCAGAGGGGATCAATCTTTCTTAGAGAGCTTGTTGACTGGAAAGGTGAAAGACTTCAGCCTATATCTTGGTCCTTATGGTTGACGATTCCAGCTTACTCCACTCTCCTGAGATCTCTGGGCAAATCAGGGTGAAGTATGCCTGGGATACCGACAACATGACCCAATAAAGTTGGAATGAGGCAAACTTTGGGCTAACATCATTTTGGAAAATTCTTCCCTAATCCAGCAGTTTTTCAGTTATGTGTTCTTGAGAACCACATTCAGTGAGGATGTGTGAACCCCAAAGATACAAATGAAAGAAAAGCAAGGCCAGGTTTGAGGACATCTCCACAGCCTGGCCTAACGGTTCAGTAGCTATGCTTTAATATCTGGCCTTTTCAAAAGGAAACAAGGTTGAGTACCGATAAAAATAACTGGTCACAGCAGCTTTTAACAAAACAAAAAAAACTAGTAATGGCCCCATGTGTCCATCACCTTTCTTATAAATATATACGGACATCTCATCATAGAAGTCCTGTCTTTCCTTTGCTAACAAGCACTAGGGGAACTAAGTACCCCAAACACTCTAACTGGGTAAAAGGTTACAAACCTCTCTCCTTGAGGAGTTGTCCTCTGAACAGAAGTTGACTTTAAAGCTTGTCAGAATAAATCTGAAATGGAAATAATTAACGTCTATACTTATCTGTATTCTCATACACATGATTACTCTCCCATATTCCATCACCACAACCTTTGGAGTACGGTTTTATTTCAGAATTCCTTAGTAATAAGAGGTAAAATACCTCAAATAAGCTTTTAAGAATTAGCTACTGTATTACTAATGAAAAGAGAAATATAATCAGAAATATATTGGAAAGATGAAAGTTATCACATAATTAGTCTCTTGTTCATTCATAAATAATGAACTTCATGTTTAATTTCATTGTCACTGGTAACAATAACATAATCAAAGATTACACAATCTTATAATACATGTTACTTTCCTTTAATTCCATTTAATACCCATATCCACCAAGTGAACCCTTCTGTAAGCTTGTGGTTTACACCCATATAGGTGCCTTCCATTTCTGGAAGTTAATTTATCTGTGGCTCTTCTGCCATAAGTGTGGGTGGAAGGGGTCTCACACTATGTGGGAAGGCTTGCAACATGAGAAAAAAAACAATTCTATTCTATTTTCACACTTTTAATCTTTCCAAGTACCCGGAGATGGAAAAGTGATGCAAAGACATAAAACGCAAGACCAAAACTAAGGGTACGTCTATACTTACCTCCGGGTTCGGCGGTAAGCAATCGATCTTCTGGGATCGATTTATCGCGTCTAGACAAGACGCGATAAATCGATCCTGGAAGTGCTCGCCGTCGACACCGGTACTCCTGCTCCGCGAGAGGAGTATGCAGAGTCGACGGGGGAGCCTGCCTGCCGCATGTGGACCCGCGGTAAGTACCTTGTAGTTCAAACTAAGATACTTCGACTTCAGCTACGTTATTCACGTAGCTGAAGTTGCGTATCTTAGTTCGAACTGGGGGGTTAGTGTGGACCAGCCCTAAGAGACTAAGCATAGAATCAGGACGCAACATTCACATATCCTGCAGTCTGAACTTGGAGATTGACAGACTCATTCCCTAATAGGTTACCATCACTTACACAGAAGGAAAGTCCTTATTGTCCAGACAAATTGGGATCCATGAGGAAGGAATGTCCTGAGAAAAAGAATTCATGCTTCACTTTGCCTCGTGAAACTTTGGATTCAAACGGTGAAGGACCATTTCAATCTAACCGTGGCATCTTTGGGACTCTAATCAATGCCACTGAACTAGCGAGTTGTGTTCTAAGCACAATTTTACTTGGACCGTAGCTCACCACAGCTTTCATCTCTGCAGTGAAAACCAACTACTGGGTGCCTGCTGTTTCTACCTATGTTCTTGCCAAATCCTTGGTCTGGATGGGGGCAAATTGACATTTCTCTGGAGAAGAATCCTTTACCAAACCAGCCAAAAATCTCAAAAGTGCCGGTGAGGCATGGCTTCTCCAAACATGCCCAGTTTATTTTTTTAATCTGATGGAACGGGTCTAAACTGGAAACTAAATATATGTCTGGATGAGAATCACTATATGGTACAAGACGTGGGGGGTTTATTCAAAAAGAGTAAACTTGCTGCAGTTGTCTGACATTAAACATCCATTTTATTTTATACACATCTGAAGCATTACAAAAGGGGAGTTAAAAAACAACAACAATAAAAACCATTATTTCCTCCACAGTTGCATTGCTAGAGACACTACTTCTCTCTGTTAGGATTAGCTAGGAGATCTTTTCAGGAATAACCACCTCTAAGGCCTGGGTCACAACTGTTTTGAGAACATAAGAATGGCCAGACTGGGTCAGGCCAAAGATCCATCAAGCCCAGTATCCTGTCTTCCGACAGTGGACAATGGCAGGTGCCCCAGAGGGAATGAACAGACAGGTTATCATCAAGTGATCCATGCCCTGTCACCCAATCCCAGCTTCTGGAAAACAGAGGCTAGGGACACCATCCCTGCCCATCCTGAGTAATAGCCATTGATGGACCTATCCTCCATGAATCTATCTAGCTCCCTTTTGAACCCCGTTATAGTATTGGCCTTCACAACACCCTCTGGCAAGGAGTTCCACAGGTTGACAGCGCGTTGTGTGAAAAAATACTTTCTTGTGTTTGTTTTAAACCTGCTACCTGTTCATTTCATTTGGTGGCCCCTTGTTCTTGTATTAGAGAAACCAATGCCGCGCATTTTGCCTAGTTCCAAGTAATTTACTGGGGAACTCTTTCCCCAGATTATTTGAAATAATTTCTGATTTAAATAATTGAACAAAACTGTGATTATACCCAGCGATGTAAGTTACGTGCACCGTTTGAGGTGTGCCGTGGTTCACCATTTCAAATGGGAGGAGATGTAAAACTGCGACTGTTTCCTCGATAGCATATCCCATAATGGAGAATATTCTCTCTGGTTGACTGAGCTGCATTTGAACATTTCCCATCACGGAGGGGTGAGGGGAAACCATAAATAAAGGAAGAAATGACCATTGAAGCAAATGGTCATTTGTCTCAAAGTCCCCAATACATCTGAACTACATTCTGCCAAAGAAAACTAATATCCAGTTGTGTGACCAAGCAGCCTTCAGGAAAGAGAGAAAAATCTACCTCTCACAGAGGTACAGACGCTCCCTAGCTTACGCAAACCCGACTTACGGAAAACTGGACTTACGGAAAAAGTTCTGTAACCTTTTTTTTTTTCCCGTGTAATTGTCAGAGATACGTTCCCGACTTATGCAAAATTCGACTTACGCAAGGCGTTCCGGCACAGAATGTTTGCGTAAGTTGGGGAGCTTCTGTATAAGACATTTTCTGTTGCAGACAGAATGAGATTCTAAAGCAGGTTACATCTGATGACTCAGAATCAGGACCACCGATTTTCCCATTGCATTGTCCTCGGATCCACTGAAACCTGCTTCTCTCAGCGCTGTCTTGTTATTCAGTTGCCTTATTTGCAAAAGTTTTAGCTTCATGATAATGGATTGTCTAGACTAGGAAATGTGGACTAGATTGGAACAAGTCATGGGAAAATATATGAGCTAACCCAGACTAGTATATTCGGGCTATGTCGGTATAGAGAACACAGCTGTGATTTTATATCTGGAGAGCTCACTGGAGCTAGCGAACGACAAAAACATGCCAATGGAGACAAGGCCAAGGTAGATTTGACCACAATCTGACTAACTGACGTTGTCTGTATTTCACCAACCTGGGGATGATGCGCATTCCTAGTAAGAGGGACTCATACGCCTCTGACTCACAGAACAAAGCAGTTGATGGAAAGGGTCTTTGGAGATTTACCCCAAAGAAGGGCAAGCTGCAAAAAACAAAATTGGACCATTGTACCTGGGAACACAATGAAGTAAATGGCGCGAACAGCCTTAAAGGCCACATGTGGGAATTAGCAAAAATATTACAGAAAAAAAAAACTTTTATTGTTAGCCTTGGACAAGGTATTTATGGTGTTTATATCCTTTGTGGCTTCTCTGATGAGATATAAGGTGTGACCTCTGATAGAAGCTTTTCCCACTCTCAGAGCATCTGTAGGGCGTCTATCCTGCATGGACCATCTTTGATCTCTTAAGGTCTTTCTCCAGTCTGGATTTCCCGCACTCACAACATTCCTCGCCCACAGACAACCCGCCAACCTTAAGCATATTCTCACCAGCAACCACACACCACACCATAACAACTCTAACTCAGGAACCAATCCATGCAACAAACCTTGATGCCAACTCTGCCCACATATCTACACCAGCGACACCATCACAGGACCTAACCAGATCAGCCACATCATCACCGGTTCATTCACATGCACATCCACCAATGTTATATGCCATCATGTGCCAGCAATGCCCCTCTGCTATGTACATCGGCCAAACTGGACAATCCCTACGTAAAAGGATAAATGGACACAAGTCAGATATCAGGAATGGCAATATACAAAAACCTGTAGGAGAACACTTCAACCTCCCTGGCCACACGATAGCAGATGTAAAGGTAGCCATCTTACAGCAAAAAAACTTCAGGACCAGACTCCAAAGAGAAACTGCTGAGCTCCAGTTCATTTGCAAATTTGACATCAGCAGCTCAGGATTAAACAAAGACTGTGAATGGCTAGCCAACTACAAAAGCAGTTTCTCCTCCCTTGGTGTTTACATCTCAACTGCTAGAAGAGGGCCTCATCCTCCCTGATTGAACTAACCTCGTTATCTCTAGACTGATTCTTGCCTGCATATTTATATCTGCCCCTGGAAATTTCCACTACATGCATCTAGCGAAGTGGGTATTCACCCATGAAAGCTTATGCTCCAATACGCTTGTTAGTCTATACGGTGCCACAGGACTCTTTGTCGCTTTTTACAGATCCAAACGAACACGGCTACCCCTCTGATATTTAACATTCACAGGGTCGTCTCTCTCTTTTCTGGATTCTCTGACGATTAATAAGGGCTGATCAAACAGAAAAGTTTTTTCTACCGTCACAGCATTCCTAGGGCTCCTGGCAAGCATGGGTTCTCTGATGTCTAATAAGGTGTGAGCGTCGAGTGAAGGTTTTCCCACACTCACAGCATCCGTAGGGGCTTGAGCCTCCGTGGGTTATCTGATGTCTAATAAGGTGTGAGCGTCGAGTGAAGGTTTTCCCACACTCACAGCATCCATAGGGGCTTGAGCCTCCGTGGGTTATCTGATGTTCAATAAGGTGTGAGCGTCGAGTGAAGGTTTTCCCGCACTCGCAGCATCCATAGGGTCTCTCTCCTGTGTGGATTCTCCGATGTCTAAGAAGATGCGAGTGTCGAATGAAGGTTTTCCCGCACTCGCAGCATGCGTAGGGTCTCTCTCCCGTGTGAATTCTCTGATGTTCAATAATGTGGGAGCGCCAAGGGAAGGTTTTCCCACAGTCGGGGCACATGTTTTCTCTCTCTCCCATGAGGATTCGCTTCTGGGCCGTGGTTTCCTGGTGATTTTCCTCCCAACTGATGGATTGACCTACTTCCTCTCCTGGCTGGTTTCCCTGCTGCTTGTCTTCACAACTCCTGGACACGTCCCCTTCAGTGCTTTGTGATGATCCCCCATTCATTTCCATGTGCTCAGCATCTTCCTGCTCTGGGTTCTGCTCCTTCTTCTCACTCACCGTCCCTACATCTCCTGAGACAGAGAGAGAAACCTCAGAAGCAGGGATGGAAAACGGGGAAAGGAAACCAAAGGAAATGCTAGAGAGATGGGGGAAAAGATCGGGAAATGAATTCCCCCAAACTCTTCCCTATAGGGGAGAGAGGAGGGTATCAACTCTGTCTCCACATCCCATCCCAATGCTCAGGATGAAGGGAGATTAGGAAGTGAGCTATTGCAACATGTTGATCAGGATGGGTAGGAAGCCATGAGTGATATCTGCTCTGAGGATATGAGATCTGCTAGGGGACAATCCTGAACTCAAACTGCTCTCAAGGTCTTGGTAGGGAATCCCAGCTGTGTCCTTCAGGCACAGACAGTATTTGAGTTGGTCTAATGATTCCTCACCTGGGCAGGTTCCTATCAGGATCTCTCTTGCCTCCGAGCCCTGGAGATCTGAGACCCACGGCTCTTCCCCTGGTTTCAGCTGGGACATCACCTCAGGTTTGGAAAGTGGAAACCCTGCTCGGATGACAGAAAACAAGTGAGATCAGGTGAATTCATGGGATATTTGTCACAAAGATCATGGCTTTTTTTAAACCTCTGCTCATTTTAAAGCCCTGACATTCTGGAGCTAACTGTCCAGGTGTTCAAAGGTGCCAGACACTCTGCTTATAAAGGGATTAATTCTCCATCTTTCTGCTGGCGCACACGCAACCAGACACTCCTGTTCAAAGGGGCTCCTTTGAAGACCCAGAGAGAGTAACTCCATATCACAGAAAGCCCAGGGTAAGTCACCTTGGGACTGCTTTTTACTGACAAAGACCCCCCGAAGGGAATGAGACAGTCATAGGGGAACTGGAGCTAGGGAGCATGCACTTGCGGGGCTCAGCATTGTAAGGAATAGGAAGAAGTGGGCAGCATGTCATGGGTGTTAGGGACCAGGAAAGCTCATTTTGAGAAGTTAGGAATAGAGCGAGTCAGGTGTAATGGAAAGGAGCGTGAAAATCCCCCAGTGCCTGGGGAAGGTTACAGAATGAATCACAGTAATGTGGGGGTGGAAGGGACTCTGAGAGGTCATTTATTCCAGCCCATGCACTGAGGGAAGGAACAAGTAATCCAAGACCATCCCTGAGAGTTATTTGTCTAAACTGTTCTTAAAAGTTTCCAGTGGTGGGGATTCCACAACCTCCCTTGGAATCCTATTCCAGAGCTTAACTACCCTTGTGGTCACAATGTTTTTCTTAATATCTAACCTAACTTGCCCTTGCTCCATATTTAAGATTGAGTACGGTCTTTCAGCCACTTATATTAATTTCATCTAGACCACTGTGACTCGGGGCCAGAAAGGATTAAGCAGCTCGCAGGTTAATTGACCCAGATTCAACTTTTACAGACACGTTAGAAAGGTATGTAACTGGTAATTGGGGCCATTCCATGCTAGATAGGCTATACTTTGAAATGCAAACCTGTATTGTTAGAGAATGAGAGATGATGCTAATTTTATGTGATTTCTACTTAACTAAGATGTTAGTCACGTAAACAGACAGTTCCTGTCTTACTATAGCGATTGATTCAGAGATCAAAAGGGAATATTAACATTTAGATGAATCTTGGGTGAAATAATGTCATTGTCTATATGTCTGTTTAAAGTTTGTGATAAACTGCTCAATGGATAAATTACCTTATGTAAATCCATGTAGTTAACCGGTGACGTGTGGGAAACAGAAGGTTACATCAAAAGCCTATTGTTCACTCAGGAGTGTGAAAGAACTCTTTGCAACTCCAAAGCTTTCCATCGCTACTATGAATCTGATCTCAGAACTGTACTTGTGTCTGTGTGTATCCTGATCTTTTAACCAATACTCGCTCTCTTTTCTTTTTTAAGAAATTTTAGTTTAGTTAATAAGAATTGGCTGTCAGGGTGTATTTGGGTAAGATCTGGAATATTCATTAACCTAGGAGGTAATGTGTCTGATCCTTTGGAATTGGTAGAACTTTCTGATATGATGAATACGATTTTCAGTGATCCTCATCATATCTGACTTGGGTGTCTAGGTGGAGGCGTACGGCTGGGTTGCTTTAAGGGAACTGTGTTGTTGGCTTCCGGGTAACCAGGAAGGTATTATAGATGCTGTTTTGTGCTAGTTTGGTAAATCTAAGTGTTGGAATATGCACCAGATTTGGGGATTGTCTGCCCCATTCTTCACAGTTCACCCTAATTGAGTGACCCCTGTGAGGCTCCCCTGGGACCCTGGTCACATAGGGAATGTGGAGTAGATTAGGACAGGTCAAGAGAAAATATATGAGCTAACCCAAAGAGGATGGAGCTCGGCTGTTCTCAGTGGTGGCAGATGACAGAACAAGGAGCAATGGTCTCAAGTTGCAGTGGGGGAGGTCTAGGTTGGATATTAGGAAACACTTTTTCACTAGGAGGATGGTGAAGCACTGGAATGGGTTCCCTAGGGAGGAGGTGGAATCTCCTTCCTTAGAGGTTTTTAAGGTCAGGCTTGACAAAGCCCTGGCTGGGATGATTTAGTTGGGGATTGGTCCTGCTTTGAGTAGGGAGTGGGACTAGATACCTCCTGAGGTCTCTTCCAACCCTCATCTTCTATGATTCTAACCCAGGGGCCATGTCAGTATAGAGAACATAGTTGTGATTTTACACCTGGAGAGCTCACTGGAGCTAGCAAACTAAAAACACATGCTAATGGAGACAAGGCCCAGGTAGATTTTACCACCGTGACGCTAACTGACGTAATTTCTGTTTCCCCCACCTGGGGCTGACATGCATTCCTCGTAAGAGGGACTCATACTCCCATGACTCATGGAACAAAGCAGTTGGTAGAAAGGCTCTTTGAGGATTCACCCCAAAGAAGGGGAAGCTGCAGAAAGCAAAACCAGACCACTCACCTGGGGGAGCCGAGACCACAATGAAGTAAATGGCACTAGTGTTACAACCCAATGGCCCCCTCCCTTAGGGAGTTCCTTGGGGAGGCAGATCAGCATTGTATGTTGCTAACGCTGTTGCAGGCATTGCAAGGCATTTTGGGAAGGGTTAAAGGTGTGAGTTTTTTGCAGGGTGCGAGAGGCCGTAGAGGGAGGAAGGGAGAAGAGAAAGGGTTAACTTAACGCCTTAGCTCAGTTTAAAAATAAAACGCTAAAACCAGTTCAAGGTCACTGCGCTTGAACAGACTTTATGCAGCCAAAAAGCCTGCAGCCGTCTTTGTATCTGACCCAACCCCAGCCAGCCATGAGACATGAGAAGCTAAACAAAACTGCAAAAAAACCTAGTGAGACAGTGAAGGCCAGCGAGGGGGAAAACAACAAATCTGTGTCCCTAAAGCCAGTGTATTTTGGGAAAGCTGAGGAAGCCACAAAAAGCCAGTTTAAACTGGTACAAAAAGCACAAAAAACAAAAGTCCCTAAACAAAACGCCCCCAAAAGACCCCAGGACTTAAAACCCTCCTGAGAGCTGAAGCAAATAGGAAATCGACAGTGGACCCTAGACAGCCTGTGCACAGAACAAAACTCTCGTCTACACTTCCCTCTCTTCTTCTTACATTATATCCAGGGTTGGCCAGCCTTGGGTTGTGCGTGTCACGGAATGTGGGGGGAGACAAGGCCCTGCACTCCCGGCTTCCTGCGATTCACCATGACTCTCAGCCAGCCAGTAAAGCAGAAGGTTTATTTAGATGACAGGAACACAGTCCAAGACAGGTCTTGCAGGCACAGACAACAGGACCCCCCCCCCCAATTAGGTCCATCTTGGGGTTCTAGGGGCACCTCAGCCCCATTGGGGGGGGGGGGAGGTCAGAGCCCCGTCTGGGCTCCCCTCCATTACACCAGCCAGCTCCTGAAACTCTCATTCTCTCCAGCTCCTCCCCCAGCCTTTGTCCAGTGTCCCGGGCAAAGGTGTCACCTGGCCCCAGCCCCCTCCTGGGTTCTCACATTACATGCTCAGGCATCCTCCCTCAAGGCCAGTTTCCCATCCCCCAGTGCAGACCGTCCTAGCCACACTCCCCTGCCTTCCCAGCCAACACTCCCCACTCAGCATTCAAAGACCATATTAAGAACAGTCCCAGTTCATCACAGCGTGTGTGAGTATGAAAGCGGGTTAGGACTCGGGCACTAACGCTTTCTTCCTTCCTCTGAGTGACGTGCGGCGCACCCAGCACTTACCGCTGTTATTTTATTAATAAAGCTTTAAAACTTAAACATTTGCTGTGCTCCTTCATCCCCTCCCCTGACGATCCGGCGGCCTCAGCCTGATCTCCTGACGCCTCAGGCAGATTGGTAACAGAAATCTGTCACAGTAGCCGCCTTAAAGGCCACATTACGAAAAGTATTAAAGAAAAAAAACCCTTATTTGTTGTGAGCCCTAGAGAAGGTTTTTATGCTATCGCCCTTGTGCCTTCCCGGTTGATAAATAAGGTGTGAGCTCTGATGGAAGCTTTTCCCGTACTCAGATTGTCTATAGCCTGTCTATCCTATGTGGACCATCTAATATCTCCTAAGGTCTGAGCGGTAAATGAAGGTTTTCCCACGCTCGCATTCATAGGGCCTTTACCCTTGGTGGAGTCTCCAATGATTAATGAGGGCTTCTCGGCCAGAAAAGTGTTTTCTATACTCACAGATTTCATAGGGCCTGGTGCCGGTGTGGGTTCTCTGATGTCTGATAAGGTGGGAGCCTCGCGTGAAGGTTTTCCCGCACTCACAGCACGCGTAGGGTCTCTCTCCTGTGTGGATCCGCTGATGTATAATGAGGTGTGAACGCACAGAGAAGGTTTTCCCGCACTCCCCGCATTCATATGGTCTCTCTCCGGTGTGGATTTTCTTATGTCTGATAAGATGTGAGCTTCGACTGAAGGTTTTCCCGCACTCACAGCATGCGTAGGGTCTTTCTCCCGTGTGAATTTTCTGATGCATAATAAGGTGAGAGCGCCCAGGAAAGGTTTTCCCACACTCAGTGCATAGGTTTTTTCTCTTTCCCGTGAGGATTTTCTGCTGAGCTGTGGTTTCCTTGAGGTCCTCGTGATTTTCCTCACAACTGATGGATTTGCCCACGTTTTCCCCTGCCTGGTTTCCCTGCTGCCTTTCCTCACGACTCCTGGGCACGTTCCCTTGAGTTCTTTCTGCTAATCCCCCATGCAGGTCCATATGCTCAGCATCTTCCTGCTTTAGATTCTGCTCCTTGTTCTCACTCACCGTCCCACCGCCTGCTGGGACAGAGAAACCTCAGAAGCAGGGACGGAAAATATCAGGAAATGAATCCCCCAAACTCTTCCCCAGAGGGTAGAATGGAGGGGATCAACTCTGTCTCCACATCCCATCCCACCGGTCAGGATAAAGGGAGGTTAGGAAGGGAGCTATTGCAACATGTTGATCAGGATGGGTAGGAAGCCACAAGCGACATCAGCCCTGAGGATACACCACCTGCTGAGGGACAATCCTGAACTCGAAGAGCTCTCAAGGTCTTGGTAGGGAATCCCAGCTGTGGCCTTCAGGCACAGACAGTATTTGAGTTGGTCCAATGATTCCTCACCTGGGCAGGTTCCTGTCAGGATCTCTCTTCCCTCCGAGCCCTGGAGATCTGAGACCCACGGCTCTTCCCCTGGTTTCAGCTGGGACATCACCGCAGGTTTGGAAAGTGGAAACCCTGCTCGGATGACAGAAAACAAGTGAGATCAGGTGAATTCACGGGACATTTCTCCCAAAGAACACGGCCTTTTTTAAAACCCCTGCTCATTTTAAAGCCCTGGCATTCTGGAGCGAGCTCTCCAGGTGCTCAAAGGTGCCAGACACTGGTTCTAATGGGATTAATTCCTCACTGCTCTGCTTCCCTCTTGTTCAAAGGGGCTCCTTTGAAGACCCAGAGAGAGTAACTCCATATCACAGAAAGCCCAGGGGAAGCCACCTTGGAACTGCTTTTTACCGACAAAGACCCCCCAAGGGAACGAGACAGTCATAGGGGAACTGGAGCTGGGGAGCATGCACTTGTGGTTCTCAGCATTGTAAGGAATGGGAAGGAGTGGGCAGATCACTGAGCACAGTATGTCGGTGTGTTAGGGATCAAGAAAGCCCATTTTGAGAAGTTAGGGAATAGAGCGAGTCAGGAGTAATGGAAAGGAGCGTGAAAATCCCCCAGTGCCTGGGGAAGGTTTTAGAATGAGAGAATCACAGAAATGTGGGGCTGGAAGGGACTTGGAGAGGTCATTTAATCCAGCCCATGGACTGAGGCAGGAACAAGTGAACCTAGACCATCCCTCAGAGGTATTTGTCTTTCTTAAAAACTTCCAGAGATGGGGATTCCATAGCTTCCCTTGTAATCCTATTCCAGAGCTTAACAACCCCTGTGGTTACACTTTTCCTCCTAATATCTAACCTAAATCGCCCTTGCTGCAGATTAAAATGGAGTCCGGTCTTTCAAACAGATTTGTACCCACTCTATAATAATTGTATCTAGACCCCATTTCCCCAGTTTCCTTATGAGAATGGCCCGTGGGACTGTGTCAAAGGACGTTCCTAAATTAAGATAAGGCAAATCTGCTGCTTCCCTGTAATGCCCGAGGGCAGTAACCCTGTCAAAGAAGGAAATTAGCTCAGTGCGGTATGATTTGTTCTTGACAAATACATGCCGATTATTCCTCCTAATGCCATTATCCTCCAGGTGCTGACAAACTGATCGGTTCATAATATGTTCCGGTGTCTTTCCAGTTAGGCGGACTGATCTATAATTCCTCAGGTCCTCTTTGTTCTCCTTTTTAAAGGTAGGTTCTGTGTTTGTACTTCATCTGCCCTCCATGAGTTTTCAAAGATAATTGCTAATGTTTCTGAGATTGCCTCATCTAGTCCCTGAAGTACCTAGGATGAGTTTAGGGGATTAGATGTTATAACTCAGTAGCAACGGACTAATTCCTCTGGAAAAGGAGACTATGAAAAGTAAGAATAAGACCGTGTGATCTCAGGAGGGGCTGCCTCAAAGATCCAAGGAGCCTGCAGAGAAGAGAGAATGTGGCTCCTGCATAAAGGGAAGGGGGGAGCGAGACCCTCCAAGTCCCCAGAAGTTTCATTACCAATTTAGGACGTCACCAAGAGCAAAGAAGTCAGCTTGTGACTGGGAGGAGTGTAAGGAATCAGGATCGGTGGCTGGAGTCCCAGTGTGTAGGGAATGGGGGTGTGTGTGTGGCGGGGGTAGGTAGTGCACGGTGCAGAGAGAACGAGAATCATAATAGTTGTGATTGTGTAAAACCAAGTGAAAGTGGAGTCTGGTTAGGATGCAATGCAGGTCAGCAGCGACGGGGACTGGGCGGGGATTCTTTCATAACAGGCTGGCATCCCCTGCAGCTCTAGCTCCCCAAACCATCCCTCTTCCCCCCACTAACCCCACCCTCCCCATTTACCAGGTGTCTCTTAGGACTCTCAAATCTTAAATTGACCCATCACTCTGGGGGGTGAAAAATCCACACCTCTGAATGACCTAATTAAATTGACTTAAACTCAGTGCAGTCATAAGAACATGACATAAGAACGACCATATTGGGTCAGCCCAAATGTCCATCGAGCCCAGTATCCTGTCTGCCGACAGTGACCAATGCCAGGTGCCCCAGAGGGAGTGAACCTAACAGGTAATGATCAAGTGATCTCTCTCCTGCCATCCATCTCCACCCCCTGACAAACAGAGGCTAGGGACACATTCCTTACCCATCCCGGCTAATAGCCATTAATGGACTTAACCTCCATGAATTTATCTAGTTCTCTTTTAAACGCTGTTATAGTCCTAGCCTTCACAACCTCCTCCGGCAAGAAGTTCCACAAGTTGACTGTGTGCTGCGTGAAAAAGAACTTCCTTTTATTTGTTTTAAACCTGCTGCCCATTAATTTCATTTGGTGGCCCCTAGTTCTTATATTATGGGAACAAGTAAATAACTTTTCCTTATTCACTTTCTCCACACCCATGATTTTATGTACCTCTATCATATCCTCCCTTAGGCCTGGTCTACACTAACCCCCCAATTCGAACTAAGGTACGCAACTTCAGCTACGTGAATAACGTAGCTGAAGTCGACGTACCTTAGTTCGAACTTACCACGGTCCAGACACGGCTGGCAGGCTCCCCCGTCGACTCCGTGTACTCCTCGCGCCGAGCAGGATTACCGAAGTCGACGGGGAGCACTTCTGAGTTCGATTTATCGCGTCCAGACAAGACGTGATAAATCGAACCCAGAAGTTCGATTGCCTGCCGCCGAACCAGCGCGTAAGTATAGACAAGCCCTTAGTCTCCTCTTTTCCAAGCTGAAAAGTCCTAACCTCTTTAATCTCTCCTCATATGGGCCCTGTTCCAAACCCCTAATCATTTTAGTTGCCCTTCTCTGAACCTTTTCTAATGCCAGTATATCTTTTTTGAGATGAGGAGACCACATCTGTACGCAGTATTCAAGATGTGGGCATCCCATGGATTTATATAAGGGCAATAAGATATTCTCCATCTTAGTCTCTATCCCTTTTTTAATGATTCCTAACATCCTGTTTGCTTTTCTGACCGCCGCTGCACACTGTGTGGACGTCTTCAGAGAACTATCCACGATGGCTACCCAGCGCTAGGTCAAGGGAAGAATTCTTCCATCAACGTCGCTAGCGCCTCTTGGGGAGGTGGATTAATTACGGTGATGGGAGAACCCCTCCCATGACGCTAGTTAATGTCTACGCCGAGGTGTTACTGCAGCATGTGAAGCGCAGACAAGCCCGTAGTTCCGTTTCTCCAAGCCCCCTGCGGTGGAGTCGAGCTGCTCTAGAATAATGATGTGCGGCGATTCTAGCAGACCTTCTGAAAACGTTAACATGCATGACTGGCACGCGAAACCTTAAATTCGAATGACTCGGCCCAGCGCTTCCGAAAGGCTGCCGACCCCTGATTTAGTCAAATACAAGGTATTCAGCTCTGTACCACAGTAAATGGATGAAATTCCATAGCCTGTTGTCCAGGAGGGTCTGATTAGATGACCTAACACCCCATCCTGGCCTTAAAATCTGTGAATCTCATAGATACGAGGAAGGACTAAGAGAATGTGCCGTTGTTTGTGTGGTGTTCCACAGATCCGAACACCGGCATTTATCCGCATGCCCCACAGCTGTGTGCCCTGGGCCAGCTGTAGCTGTAACTGGATGGTGGAGGGAGCAGTTGGATCAGCTTGGCAGAGCCGTGACTGTGGTATGCAGAGAGGTGCATGTGATCCCTGAGGGACCGAGTCTGCCTCATTTCCATGCTGAGCGTTGCAGGCGGTGTCAGTGACCGTGCACAAGGACGTGTTTTTGCCACGGGGAGCGTCAGCCGTCTGCTGGCGTAAAATACTACTGGTCTCCAGGGCTCAGTTAGGGGCAAGTGAAGGCAACGACTCAGAAGGAATCTCAGGGGGAGGGTAAAGGGCTGGTAACAGTTTGTAAATCTGAGCTGGGTTGTGTGCGGCAGGCTCAGCGTTTGAGGGCTGGCCGGGGCAGGCAGCTTCTGTTCTTTATGCCAGACCTGAACCCACGTTTTGCCTTAGCCAAGAGACAACGTTAAACTCTGCGCTGTTCTGCTCCTGGGCTCTGTTCCTGCAGTGCTCTGTAGCAGGGCAGGGCACAGTGCTGGTGTGTGTGTCACTGGCATGTCGGGCTGTTGCTGAAACAGGGCAGAGTTAAGGTTACATTGCAGGGTGATGTGAACCTTAACTTTGCATTTCCCCTTCTAAGAACTGAGGGGACGGGAATCCTTACCCAGCGAGGTCACATTCTCATAGTTCTCCTGCATGACGGCTCTGTAGAGGGCTCTCTGAGCGGGGTCCAGCAGAGCCCACTCTTCCCTGGTGAAATACACAGCCACCTCCTCGAAGGTCACCGGCTCCTGAAAGAGCAAGAGCCCAATGCTCAGTACCTGCTGCCCCACTCACAGCCCCACTATTCACAGGGCCAATCACATGGGGGCTCTGGGAGGCTCACAGTCAGCAGAGTCCCAGCCGCACCCCGCTCAGAGCAGCCAGGAGGCATCGGGGTGAGGGGACTGGGAAACTCTATACCTCTGGGGACAGCCCGGTAACCCCCATATTCCTCATTTGTATAGAACTGTGATATTGCATATAGAGCAGGCTGCGTGAGGTATCATGGGAAAGATTATGATCTGCTGAAACTCACTGTTCCATAAGAACACAAGAATGGCCGTACTGGGTCAGACCAAAGGTCCATCTAGCCCAGTATCCTGTCTGCCAACAGTGGCCAATGCCAGGTGCCCCAGAGGGAATGAACAGAACAGGTAATCAAGTGATCTCTCTCCTGCCATCCATCACCACCCTCTGACAAACAGAGGCTAGTGACACCATTCCTTACCCATCCTGGTTAATAGCCATTAATGGACTTAACCTCCATGAATTTATCCAATTCTCTTTTAAACGCTATTATAGTCCTAGCCTTCACAACCTCCTCCGGCAAGGAGTTCCACAGGTTGACTGTGCGCTCTGTGAAGAAGAACTTCCATCTAAATATGTGTATCATTCATGCATATGTAGTTATGAGAATTGCGTTGTAGGGTTGTCACTAAATATGCTGTGGGTTTGGGAAGTCCCCGGATACTAGTTCTCCAGAGACAACGACAAGGGAGGGTAACCAGTGCCTGGGTGGGGGTTGAACAGACATCACCAGCCATTGTCCAGCAGAGGAGTTACAATTCAACGACTCACTCACAGGAGACAGATCGGGGTATTGCCTCACCTTGGGTCTCAGCAACACCCCCCAGACATGCCTGGACTTGCGTTCTCCAAGCACATGGACTGAGGGTAAAAAACAGAACACAGGGGCCCCATGCTTGGCCTTTCTCCTGCCCCCACCTATGCTGCAAGCAACAAGGATGCTCACAAAACTGATGATTTCAACAGAGGAGACTGGCCCAGGTTTAAGAGACGAACGTGTATATTAGGGACTAAGATCCCGGGGGGTGAGAACATTGCTTGATGTAGACACTGTCTGGTGTGATCAGGGGTAAGGTTTAGACTGTGTGCTTATATATATAGTATTCTAAGCTGTCTGCTGGCATGATTAATTTGGTCTTAATTTCGTATCTCACCGTAGTCTTGCCGACCAGCTATTCATTTAAAGGAGTATTTCCTCCTTCATTTAAACACCTGAACAAATATTTGTATGAATGTTATTTTGCATCATTCACCCATGGGGGGAAAAATAACCGAAATCATGAATAATCCAAGGATGGGAGCCATTTAGAAAGCAACAATAATGGTGGCTTTCATTTACTCAGTGGCTAAATCTTATTCTCTGTGGCACGTACCATAGAGGTCACAAAGAGATGAGTCACCCCGCCCCTCCAATACTGCTAAATCGGACGGCTATTGTGATTAGCTCACGGCAGAGGCAACACGTGGGTCAAGTAAATACGGTCTAGTGTGATACAGGTTAAGGTTTAGACGGCGTGCTTATATTTTATTTTATTTTGGTACCCACTCTGACTTTTTGCCTATCACTTAAAATCTATCTTTTAATAAACTTGTTGTACTGTTTATCTTTACCAGTGAGTTTGCCTGATGTGCTGGGTAAATCTGCTCTGGTTTACAAAGGCTGGTGCATATCCACTTCATTGTTTATCTTGAGCAATGCAAGACGGTATATTCCTGCGGTACAAGTCTGGGAGCTGGGGAGATCTGGCGGGTGCCTTTCTCTGTGTGATTCATGAGTGGCTCTGGGAGTATTCATGCAATAGAGCTGGGTGAGGGATCTCCACATGCGGTTGCACTGAGTGATAACAGTACCTGGAGGGGTTTGCAGCTTGTCATTAGCAAAGTATTGTGAGAGACGCCCAGGCAGGAGAGTTCAGGGGGCACAGGGGTCCCAAAGTCCCAGGCTGCACCCCAGGGATCCTTGACAGGGAGAAAGAGAGAGCCCTTGTTCCACCTCTCTCGCTGCATAGGCTGATACAGGACATGGAGCCCCCAGCAGTGCCCGAGGGCAGCTCCCCGGTGGGAATCCAAACACCCTCCTCATTTCCAGCAGACAGGCGTGAGGGGATGGGGCATCTCCCCTAAGCCCCTTCGTATCTCCCAGCAGCCTCTGGTCAGTGGGCTCTAGCTGCCGCACGGGCAGGCTGGTCATTTCTCCAGCTCTGTCTCAAGGGTGTTTCCTGTCCCATAAATAGGGCAGTTTCCTCCCACAACCCCCATGAGTCTGTTCCTAGAATCTAAGCCCCAGGTTAAACAAGTCACAGCCTGTCCCCCGGCTTTTCTCCACCCTGTGGATTTCCTGCCCCCTCCCACCTCCAGACTAAACTCCCCAGAAGCTCCCACCTCCTCTGGGTTTACTGCCCCTGTCCGTGCAGAGGGAACCCACCAGCCACTCCCTGACAATGCCTACCTCAGCCAGCTCCCCGGCAGCCGATTCCCTTCCCCATCCCCTGGGAGGCTGGGCCCATCCGGAGGGAAAGGCGGATGTCGTTCTGCAGCCTGTCAGGGAGAGGAGGGGGATTGGAGAGATTTCAGAACCAGTTTTAGTGACAATCACAGCACATTCCCCCAGGCTCTTTCCCCGCAGAAAAACGTTCCCGGCTCTGCTACTGGCAAAACACTCAGTCGCTTTATTGTATTGATCCAGTATGGCTGTTCTTATTGCAGTGCAGACCTGACCCTTCCCACCAGGGCTAACTCCACTGAGACTCTAACTCCCGACATGGTCCCCGAGGGTGGGATCTAGGCAGAGGTGGGGACTGGATACAATCTGTCCAGTGCCGAGACAGGCACTGGAGCTGAGCAGGTCTGGGAGCTTGTGACCTCTCTCCCCGCTTACTTCTCCTCGGTTTCTCTCTCCCTCCCTCCGGCTGGGGGACTTGGTTACTGCAAAACTATGTCCCCATGCTTATTTTTCCCCCCACTGTTACTCACACCTTCTTGTCAACTGCTGGAAATGGGCCATCCTGATGATCACTACAAAAGTTTTTTTTCTCCTGCTGATAATAGCTCACCTTAACTGATCACTCTCGTTATAGTGTGTAGGGTAACACCCATTGTTTCATGTTCTCTCTGTGTGTGTGTGTGTATATATCTATCTTCCTACTGTATTTTCCACTGCATGCATCCAATGAAGTGGGTTTTAGCCCACAAAAGCTTATGCTCAAATAAATTTGTTAGTCTCCAAGGTGCCACAAGGACGCCTCATTCTTTTTACTGATACAGACTAACACGGCTACCGCTCCGAAACCGGTCTGTTTGTGGAGGCCTTTGCTGTCCTACCAGTGCGAATGCCATTTTGGCGCCGATCTTTGTGCTTCGTCCTCGTCTCTCCTAACCACGGGAGGGGTTTCAGTGTCTCTGGCTGTGACAGACACAGCAGGGACAGGGTCACTGGGCACAGCTATGAACTGGGAGCCGAATAATGAAAAGATTTTTGAAATGGGGGTTTTAGGGGAATGAATCGTTCCTTGGCTCAGTCCATATCTGGCACAGCAGCTAACTGCTCATTCACAGCAGGTCCATATACACAGAGTAATGCCCTCTTCCCATTCAGACAATGGGTGATCTAGGCCGACGTTTCTCGGGCAGTGGTTTGCTACTCCAGGTGACTCACGACAAGCCGTAAGATATTACCAGTTTGTTTTGAGTTAAAGCAGTGGTTCTCAAACTGTGGGTCATGACCCCGTTTTCATGGGGTCACCAGGGCTGGCTTAGACTTGCTGGGACCAAGCCCCATTGCCCAGGGCTGAAGCCGCAGCCCAGGGGCTTCAGCCCTGGGCGACGGGGCTCAGGTTACAGGCCCCACCCGGGGCAGCGGGGCTCAGGCTTCGGTCCCCCCACCTGGGGGTTGCGTCGTAATTTTTGTTGTCAGAAGGGGGTCACGGTGCCATGGAGTTTGAGAACCCCTGAAAGCAAAGTCTCACTGTCCCACTTCCTGCCACGTTTATCCTTCCAGGTCAGCGGTTCCAGCCCCACCTCCACCTCCTCCTCGCTCCTGAGACCCTGCTGCCCGACATGGCCATGTTCAGTCACTCATTAAAGCTGTCAGACTATTCAGTGTGTGGACGTTTCATTCTTGTCTCACCTATTTCACACCTTTCCGGGTGTTGTTCCCTTTCCCCAAAGGGAAACGCCCCCCTGAGATCCGGATTCACTCTGAATCCCCATCAGACGTCATAGCAGGAGCGAGTCAGTCACGGGGGTCACCCGGCTTCAGTGTTCCACCATTTCCAGCTGCATGTTGGGACTGGAGGCAGCGTCCCCCTGTCGCTAACATGGTTATGGGTCTGAAATCTCCCCACGGCCCGTCAGAGGCAGACACGTACCTGTGTCACTCCCCAGCTCCAGTCGCAGCGTCTCTAGGGGAAGGAGAGGACGGGAGAGGTGAGAATTCAGGGGAGGTTCCCCTTGATTATTAATGTAACTGCTGCTAACTACGAGATGGTGACAGAGATCAGAGGCCGATAACGCAGCCGCTGCAGACAGAGCCAGCCCCACAGGGCTGCTCCATGGGGAAGGGCGACTCGCCGAGCTGGGCTGTGAGATGGAGCCCGGGGTCAGTGACATCCCTAGAGTCCCCGACTCCTCCCCAGGGCCAGGGCCGCTCTCACCAGAGGAGACGCCACCCCCAGACTCCCATTCACCTTTGAATCCCAGCAGCACCTCCTGCAGGTGGGCGCTTTGCAGAGAGAAATCACGGAGTCTCTTCTCCAGCTCCGCAAACCCCGGCTCCGGCAACGCCCCGTCCTCCCTGCTGGGGAAAGGAGGAGGGGTGAGAGATGGGCCTGATCCCCCAACCCTGAGCCCAGCAACCCCCAAACTCCAGCAAACCTGGGTCTGAGCTTTGTAGCCTGAGGTGATCACGGTTAGAGTGAGTCGCCTGCCCTCAGCCCTGTGCGCTCCACGAAGACGGGACACCAGGAACGGAGACCGGTTCAGGGGCTTTCTCTGGGACACTGGTTCTGTGGGGTACAGAGCCACCCCCTGCGCTGGGTTACCCCGGGAACAAGGGGCATCGGCGCTGGGGTTACCGGGAAAGGAAGGAGACATGGACCAAAGACTGGACGTGTGTCTCAGGCTCATGGTGGCCCCAGACAGAGCCCCCTTTAATGCCAAAAGCCCAGAGCCTGTCCGCTGAAGCCATAGCCCCGGGGTGTCTGACGCATTTTTCAGAGAGGGACCTATTCCACGGTCCGTGACGGTCAACAGGCCAGGCCATCGATTTCGGACTCCCTACGCGGCTCCATTCAGAGCCGGGCACCCCCTGCTCTCAGTGGGACACCCAGGCACAAATACCAAGGGAAGAGTCTGCCCTTCGGAGAGGAAATAACCTTTTAGTTACCTGCACTTATTAAATCCTTTATTGTCACCGTCTGTATCACTCCGTGGGAAAATAGCCGTCCCGCATCTGCTAGCGCTCCTGCTTTCCCCATCCTTCCACCCTCATTTCTCTATTTCTCTCTCTCCACTGTCTTCATGTCTTTCCTCTGTTCTCCCCACCCTACAGAAACTCTTTTCCCACCTCTCCCTCCAGGGCCCCACTCCCACCCCGTCCACCCAGTGACCAGCCATGGCATATTGAATGTTGACATTAAAGCGTCGTTATTTCAGCGGACGCGCCAATGAGCTGAACGGAGGACAGGGGAGTTCACACCCATCTCAACCACGGCTTCCGGCCGCTGGCAGACAGAGAAACAACAGCGTCCCCGTGTGCATCTGGGAGGTTTTTTTTTTTCCCAACCATGAGGCCTAGAAACTTACGATAACACGGAAAGCTGAGATTCTGCACACTGGGAATACGTGAGGTGGCCACATAAATACGCCAGACAGGCCGGGTCTGGCCCATGTGTCTGACCCCACTCATTAGCTGTCGGAGAGAAACAGGCTCTGCCCCATGGTGAGGCAGCCGCTAGGGGAGACGTGATCACAGGCACCGAGCCGGCGTGTCACACTGCAAGGGCAAGCTCCCTATTTAGTGCAGTTTCCAAGTGTAAGTGAGCACGAGGGGCAGTGAAAATGGAGCCGGGGACTCACCTGCTCCCAGGGCTCCCGGCAGCCTGGAGAGGGAGAGAAAGGAGAGGCCGTCATGGGGGCGCCCCAGGCAGGGGAACCACCATTGGAGTCTGGCCTTTGGGGCATTTCAGACACTTGGGGTCATGTTCAGAGAGCAACTGCCGCCCCCCAGGAACCCTGCTGGGACGTCGCCATCGGGGGAAAGTTTCTGCCCTCGCACTTTACAGGAAAAAAATATTCGTCTGCCTTGAGAGTGAACTTCCATTAGTGCTGAGAGTCCCACAAGCCCCCTACCCCATTACACCCATTCACTGGGGTGACGAGGGGCCTCAGGCCTGGCTCGGGGCCTCGGCATGGCAGGGAGGGGGTGTCACCCTCAGCCCAAATGCAATTAGACATTGGCAGGGCATTTACTGTGAGCTCTGCCCCTCCCTCTGCCTCACTTTCCCCATTTGTCCCATAGGGATAATGCCCTTGACCCCTTTGTAAAGTACTTTGGGGTCCAGGGCTGAGACGCTCGCATAGAAACGCTGCATAGGATCATTGCAAGGACAGTCTGACCTGCAGGGGTTGGCTCGGCGGCCGCTGCCCCTCATCTCCTCCCCTCTCGCTGAGCAGGGAAATCTCCCGGGACAGGCTGCAGACGCCCTCATCCCTTCTCCGGGCAATGGCTCTCTCGAGCTCTTCCAGCCGGGCCAGCAGCCGCTGCTCCTGCTCCTCCAGAAACCCTCGCAGCTCCTGCCACTCCCAGACGATTTTCCACCTCTCGGCTGCCGTCTGTTTCTGCAGCCACAGGGAGAGGGCGGGTCGGTACCAGGGGAGAACCATAAATGCACCTCCCGGCGGGTGGGGGAGTTATTTACCAGAGCACGGGACCTCTTGCGCTGGGGGATGGGAAGTTTATTTACCCCAGGAAGGGAGCAGGGATCAGGGCCGGGGTGAGCTGTACATCGCTCACGGGGGGGCCTGAATCAAACCCTCCATCTCTGCAGCCCACAGTTCCTCCCCAACTCCCCTAGGCGCTAGAAAGGATCCCCGGTCGCTGTGACGTGCAGCCAGCCCGTGGGCAGGGGCTCTGGACTCACACAGACTGACCCTCTCCTGCCCAGCAGCCTCCTGCCCCCTAAGGGCATCATGTCACCCCCGTGCCTGACCCTGCCTCTCCCGGGGCTCCCGTGGGGATGGGTCCCCGGCTGAGGCTGGCAGGCCAGGCCCTGCATTCACCGTCACTCAGGGCTCTGGGACCCCAGGCGAACCTGAGGGGCAGGGGGCCCTGGGCACCTACCAGCAGCTCCCCACTTTGCCGCTGCGCCTCGGCTTTGGTGGCTTCTCCCTCGTCTGGCAGAGGGGCCGAGTGCTCTGGTGGGGGCTTCTGGAAGAAGCGGGGGAGGGGGTTACACGCTGCTGCAAAGGGCTCCCGTCCCGCTCTGCAGATGCCCGACAGAATCCCTGGGACTCAGACTTTCACCCCAGGTCTTCTTCAGCCTCAACAAGGGAGATTTGAGAGGGGGAAATAAAAGGGGCCCAGGTTTCCCAGGGAAAACACAGGACCCCGTGGAGAAGTGACCGGGGTGCAGCCCAACCCTGCAGCCCCCAACGTCGCCTGCGCCCACCCACCTCCCAAGCAACCAGCTTCAGACACTGCCTCCAACTTCCCCCGCTCCAACCGGCCCCCGGCCTCACCCACAGCCCTCACCATTAACATCAGTGCCGGATCCGAACCTGGAGCCCCCGCAGCCAAATACTCCCTATCCCCAGCTCCCCCCTTCACAGACATCCCCAAATCCCAGCTCTGCCCCCCACTGACACCCACCAAGACCCCTCCTCTGCCACTCCACTGACACTCCCCAAACCCCCAGCTCCATCCCCCTCACAGACACCCCCAAACCTCCAGCTCTACCCCTGCCCTGACCCCAAACTCCCAGGTATGCCCCCCCACAGACACCCCCCAAACTCCCACCTCTGCCCCCCACTGACACCCCCAAGCCCCCAGCTCTGCCCCCGTCACTGACACCCCCCAAATCCCCAGCTCTGCCCCCGTCACTGACACCCCCAAACCCCCAGCTCCGTCCCCCTCACAGACACTCCCAAACCTCCAGCTCTACCCCTGCCCTGACCCCAAACTCCCAGGTCTGCCCCCCCACAGACACCCCCCAAACTCCCACCTCTGTCCCCCACTGACACCCCCAAGCTCCCAGCTCTGCCCCGTCACTGACACCCCCCAAATCCCCAGCTCTGCCCCCCACTGACACCCCCAAACCCCCAGCTCTGCCCCTGCCCTGACCCCAAACTCCCAGGTCTGCCCCCCCACAGACACCCCCCAAACTCCCAGCTCTGCCCCCCACTGACACCCCCCCAAGTAGCCCCACGAACCCCAGCCCGGCTCTGACTCCTCGATCCCCCGCCCGGCTGCCCCCTCCCCTCGCTCCCGAGCCCCGCCTGGGCTCCGAGCTCTGCAGCCGAGCCGGGCTCCGGGCCCCTCCCCGTGTGTCCGCCCCACGCGTGTCCCCGCCCCCCCGGACCCACCGCGCTGCCCCGCGGGCTGCAGGGCCGGAGCTGCCCCCGCGCGGCGCCCCCGGCCCCGGCCATGGCCCCGCTGCCGACACAAAGGGGCGGGCTGCCGGGCGAAGGGGGGCAGGAAGAGGCGGCTCTTACCCGGGCCTGGCCCGGCCCCTGCGGTGTGAAAATCTGCTGCTCCCAGTCCCGTTCCTGAGCTTAAACCGCCCTATAGACCTGCCTTCCTGTCCTCCACCTCCACCCTACAGACAGGGGCCCAGGCGTCCCGGTTTGATCGGGACAGTCCCGACATTTGGGGGCTTCCTCTTACACGGGCGCCTATTACCCCCCTAGGGTGACCAGATGGCCCGGTTTGATCGGGACAGTGCCGATATTTGGGGCTTTTTTTAATATGGGCCCCTATTACCCCCCACCCCCTGACCCGATTTTTCACACTTGCTGTCTGGTCACCCCACCGCTAACAAGGCTAAAGGATGAAGGGCTAAGAGGGAATCAGGGAATCCCAGCAGCAGGTGAGACCAATTGGTGACCTGCTATGAGATTTTATGCAGCCAGATGCACTCATAAGTGATTCTTTGTTTCTGGGGGGGGGGAGCGTATGGAAAATATTTCACTGAATCCATCTCCTGCAGCACCTCGGTAGGTGACATCAGACAGAGAGGAGCTCCAGTGTCTAGGCAGTGGGGTGCCCTGTGTCTTTAAGATCCCAGTCCTGGGAAGCCCATGCTGAGAGGTGCTGTCCTGTGGGAGGGGAAGTAAAAAAAAAATCCCCTCTCCCTGTTTTTGCAAACACAGGTGTCTCAGCCCACCGGGGTCACTGTTACCTCCTCTGCCCCTGCCTGTGCTGGGTTTTACCCTCTGGCAGCGCCGCACCCCTGGGCTCCCCCCTCCCCAGCCCCTCTCCTAACCCTGCCTCCAGCTGCTTGACCCCCCTGACCAGTCCATTTCCACCCCCTGCTCAGACTCTGGCCACCTCCCTGCTCCGATTCGCCCCCTTGGCCCCTTTTTAACCCCTGAAAATAGCCATCTGCAAACTCTGCGGGCAAGGAAGGGCAGGGAGAAGGGCAGCGGCTTCAGCAGATGTTACTGGGCATGCTCCTTGCACCCTAAGTAGCAAATTAAGATCGAGACTTTAGGGAGCAGTTTTTTCACACTACACGGGCCGCTTCCCTGGAGCGCCACCCAGAGCCTGCACCCCTCACCCCCTCCTGTACCCCTGCCCCAGCCAAGAGCCCCCTCCTGCACCCCGAACTCCTCACCCCTGGCCCCAGCCCAGAGCCCGCACCCCCAGCCCGGAGCCCCCTCCTGCACCCCAAACTCCTCATCCCCAGCCCAGAGCCCACACCCCCAGCCCAGAGCCCCCCTCACACCCTAACGCCTTCCAGGAGCCCGCCCTCTAGCCCCCAGCCCAGAGCCCCCTCCCGCACCCCAAACTCCTTATCCCCAGCCCAGAGCCCACACCCCCAGCCCGGAGCCCCCCCTCACACCCTAACGCCTTCCGGGAGCCCGCCCTCTAGCCCCCAGCCCAGAGCCCCCTCCTGCACCCCAAACCCCTCATCCCTGGCCCCTTGGTCCTGCTGTGAAGGCACGGGGCTGGACTCGATAACCTTTTGAGGTCCCTTCTAGCTCTATGAGATAGGCATAGCTCCATATAAAAATGGTTGAACTTGGATGGTTCATTCAGTTGCCATGCTGGGATGAAAAGACTTGAAATGATACTGCAAAAACTGGCCTTTGTTTAAATTCAGTCATTTCTACCTCTGCTGGCCCCTTACTGAAACTTTGAGGGGGTTTTGGTTCGCCCTCTCCCACCGCCAAAAGAAAGGGGAAGTCGAGGGGAAACTAGGACCCTGAGACTGACAGTCCTCAAAGGTAACGGGGAGAGGCCACTGCCCCAGTCAGCCTGACGGGCAGGGCAGGCAGGCTAATGAGGGAGTCACCAGGCTGGGGGTCCTGTCCTCTGTGAGAGCTGGAGCTTCCTGGGCCTGGAGCCCAGTGCATTGGGCAGCTGGGGAGAGTGAGGGGGACCCTGGGCAGAGGGCCCAGCTCAGAGAGATGACTCCAGCCAAAGGCCTGGCAGGTCAGACTCGGGGAGGGGGGAATCGTAACCCCGACATGGGGGCCAACGCTGGGAAAAAGGGGGTCCCGCCACCTAGACCCCGAGGGCACGTGGCCACTGCCAGAGCAAGTGTCCGGCCCATGGCACAACCAGGGCCTGGGCAGGAGGCCAGGGACGTGTGAGGAACAGACAGTGAACTGCCCTGACGTCCCAGCGACACTGGTTGCGATGTCGCAGAGTGGAGTGATGTGTTTTCCTTTCACCTTTTGTCCTTATTTTTCAAATTGGTGGCTGGTTAATAAATTGTATTTGCTTGAACTGTGTGTAATGGCCAGTGGGTCAGGGAAGAGTCCAGTGTGGAGAGAGTACCCCGGAGTGGGAACACCCTCTCCCCTGCCCTAAGTGACCACGACAAGGTTGGGGGTCGAGCCCCCCAGGAATCCTGGGCCCAGCCTTGTTGGGGTTACGAGGACTCTGCCATACAGGAGAGTGGAAGAAATGTCCTCGAGGTCAGGCAGGCCTCTGGCTAAACTAGGACTCGGATCCTTTCGCCAGCCCGCTGCACCGGGGTCGTGTATAAGCCAGGGAAGTTCCCCGCAATAGGGGGACCATTTCCCCACTTACATACGCATGAAACTCAGCTCGGCATTGGCCATGAATTAAGCCCAGGCCTGCTGGATGGGAGACAAGAATTCTCCCACTGAATCACAATTGTGCAAAATATAAAAAAGGGACCTGTGCATTATGGGCCCTGCTCACTGCCAGGGCCTTCCTCTGCTGCCGGGCACAGGGGTGTGGCTGATACTCCCGGGAGCTCTGTGTTTCTAAATCAGAGTTGGGAGCTCCGTGTTTCTGGTCAGAACGGGATTATCTGGCAGTTCCTTAATGAACGCTCTGGGGATTAGAGAGCTCTATTTCTATGTCTCCTTTGAGCGCTTGGAGCAATGCTGGGGAGGTTAAATGGCACAGAGCTGGGGAGCAGGATGTGGTCCCAGGTAAGTAGTAGTTGTGCTCTGGAGAGACCGAGCAGGGGAGGGGCTTGTGCAAGGTGTGGTGTTTCCATGCATGTCTAATATTTAATACAACCCCATTATTAACCCACCCATGGCTGAGAACATAAGAGGAGCTCTTTGAAATAGGGTGTGTCCTTCCTAATCGTCAAGATCACTGGCTCCAAGACTGTGCTATCAGTGGGAGTATAGCTCAGTGGTAGAGCATTTGACTGCAGATCAAGAGGTCCCTGGTTCAAATCCAGGTGCTCCCTAAGAAGTTGCTTTTTTTAATGAACATATTTCCATCTCCATCTCCGGTATGTTCAGGAGTTCCACTGAATGGGGATGTGAAATGAATTTAAACATTCAGCATTTTTCCGGTTGAAATGTACAAACACCGAGCAAACCTGTCCATCGGTTGAAATCCAGTTTATGTTTATGAGGCTCTAGTTTATGTTTTCATGGATTAAACAAAGGTATAATATGATGCACACTTGCAGGTCCTTGCTCTCCAGGGGCTGTGCTGTGCAGAAGAACAAGACCCACACCCAGCTGGGGCGGAGGAGTCTGATGAGCAAAGGCACCTTGGTGCAGGCTAAAGTCACCAGCCCCTTCGCTCCATTTCCAGTGATGGTTGCAGAGCCCGAGAGGGCCAGTGTGATGGTGTCTGCACAGAGAATGGCCGATGCCCAGTCTCCTGGCAACTGGTGGCCTGGGCCCTCCTCTGCAAATTAAAACAACCTTCAGAACTAAAATGCCACAAGAAAGTGGAAATGTGGGTAGCTTAAATAATTCGGGGGGGGGGTGTGTGTAAAAGGCACAACAAATAAATTTTTAACCACATCTTTCTTAACTTCTTTATATATTATGTAGTACATTAACTATACCAAGTGGCTTGTTCAATGCAATCTCTTTTTTATGCAGTGCCCAGAACAGATTTTAGAGTTATTTAAATGCACCCTTCCCGTTGCACGTAAAGATGTTTATTTCATTCTGTGAAGTGCGTTGGTAGCTCAACTATTTGTTAATTTTCTCTCTGTGTGTGAAGCACAACACATTAATTTAGTAATGCAGAAAATCGTCCCTTCTCCCTCCAGCTTCTTTTCACCTGGCTGGGGCGCTGGCTCGCCTTTTGTCTCTGGACAACTGTTTGTGACTGTCCTCCAGAATTGCCTTATGTAATATCCTGCAATGTCTTATGTAATATCATGTCTTACATAATATCATGCAATAGAATCTTATAACTTCACATACAATGTTGCCAGACATATTTTACCAGGATAATAATGATCAGCAAATTATGAAGTTTTAAATGATATCTGACAAGGCGTACTTTGCACGGACTTTGACATTGTCCAGTAAAAGGATGAATAGACTGTCACACACTTGCCCTGGGTCACCTCAAGTCCAGTAACTGCCCCTGCCCCCAGACAGACCCCCAGGACTCCCACGCCTATCCAACTGCTCCCCACCCCCTGACAGGACCCCCAGAACTCCCGACCCATACAACCCCACCGCTCCCTGCTTCCCCCAACCCCTCTTCACACCCCGTCTCCTGACAGCCCCCCCCAGAACTCCTGACTCATCCAACCCCCCCAGCTCCTTGTCCCCTGACCACCCCCTCCAGAGACCCCCCACCACCCTAACTGCCCCCCAGGACCCTTCTTGCTCCCTGTCCCCTGACTGCCCTGACCCCTATCCACCCCCCGCCCCCTGACAGATCCCGGGACTCCCATGCCCCATCCAACCCCCCCTGCTCCCTGACTGCCCCCTCCAGAGACCCCCCCGCCCCTAACCACCACCCCTGGGATCCCATCCCCATCCAACCCACCCTGTCCCCTGACTGCCTCCACCCCTTATCCAACCCCCTGACCCCGGACCCCTTACCATGAGATGAGGCTCCTAGCCTCCCCACAGAGCCAAACGCTGCCCCACGGGAGCGCGCAGCCCCAGCCCCCAGAGTGCTGCACATGCAGCGGCATAGCTCATGGGGAGGGGGGAGCGTGTCTGACTCTCTGCGGAGCCCCAGTCCCCAGAGTGCTGCGCGTGGCAGCATGGCTCCAGGGGAGGGAGGAAGGCGGGGGAGGAGCCGGCGGCTTGCTGCGCTCGGCCAGGCGCTCTGGCCTGGGATCACGAACCCCGCGGCTTGCCGCGCCGGGAGAGTGGGGCTATGTGCCCACCCCTGCATTAGGGTGTGCCTGGGCACACCCCGTGCGCACGCCTATGATCAGTCACATCTGGCTCCAGAGTCACCCTTGCTGCGGGAGAGGTGCAGACTTGGGGCCGGGCAGTGAGGCAAGGGCTGATCACGTCTCAGTTGCCCCAGCCGTCCTGCTCTGGCGACGACAATCCCAGGTCCAGAGCAGCGGCTGCAGTGCAGGGAATCTGCCGTCCATTCCTATAGCTGCTCCTGCCTGGTTCAGGGGGAGAAGCCGTCTCTGAGCGGGGGGGACAGGGACTAGTTCCCGGGCTCTGAGCCACAGTGTCCAGCCATCACTGTCGGGTGTGTCTATACTATGGGGTTGTGCCAACATAGCTCAGTACCACAGCTAGGACCCTGTAGTGTAGACATGGTCCTAGTGTTTTTCACAGAAGCTTTATTCCCTAGGGAAAAGAACAAGGCGTCCTTGTGGCACCTTAGAGACTAACAAACTGATTTGAGCATAAGCTTTCGTGGGCTAAAACCCACTTCATCAGATGCGTGCAGTGGAAAATACAGTAGGAAAATAGATACACACAGAGAACATGAAATAATGGGGGTTGCCATGCCAACTCTAACGAGACTCCTCAATTACGGTGGGCTATTATCAGCAGGAGAAAAAAAAACATTTGTAGTGATAATCAGGATGGCCCATTTCCAGCAGTTGACAAGAAGGTGTGAGGAAGAGTAGGGGAAAAAATGAGCCTGGGGAAATAGTTTTACTTTGTGTAATGGCACCAAGAGACCCAGGCGTGACGGCTGCATTCAGTTCATCTACCCCCAAAAGGGCTGAGGCCGGAGACGCTCCCCAGGCCCCTCAGTCACTGCCTGCCCCCCAGGGCAGCTCCACCCCCAGCCTGCAGCCCCTTTTCTGTCTTTCAGCCACTCTGGGTCTGGTAGGGTTACCATATTTTAATTTTAAAAAAGGAGGACACTCCACGGGACCCCGGCCCCGCCCCAACTCTGCCCCTTCCCCACCCCCACCCCTGCCCCAACTCTGCCCCCTGCCCTGAACGCTCCGCCCCCTGCTCCTCCCCCTCCCCTGCTTCCCGCGAATCAAATGTTCGCGGGAAGCCTAAAACAGGGAGGCAGCAGGTAAGTTGGGGCTGGGCACGGCCCAGTCTGGCTGAGCGGCTCCCTCCGGCGGCCGGACGGCCCAGGCCAAGAGGCTCTGGCCCCGGCGTCTCCTGCCTGGCTTGGCTTGGGCCCTGGAGCGCCGGCCCCCGGCCCCTGGCCGAGCACCCCCGGATGAGCACTGCCAGCCCCGGGTCAGTCCCCGGCCAAGCACCGCCAGCCCCAGGCCAGCCCCCGGTCCCCGGCCGAGCACCGCCAGCCCCGGCCCAGCCTCCATCTCCCAGCCGAGCACCGCCGGCCCCGGCCTGGCCCCCGGCTCCCGGCCGAGCACCGCCGGCCCCCCCAGCTGAGCACCACCGGCCCTGACCCGGCCCCGCACCGCCGGCCGAGCACCCTCGGCCCAGCACAGCCGGCCCCGGCCGAGTACCCCCAGCCCTCCACTGCCGGCCCCAGCCCCCGGTCGAGCACCCCCGGCCCTGCACCGCCAGCCCCGGCCCCAGCAGTGCCGGCCCCCGGCCGAACACCGCTGGGCCCTCCCTCCCTGTTTTCCCGGACATGTCCGGCTTTTGGGGATTTACTCCCAGACGGGGATTTGAGGCCCAAAAAGCTGGACATGTCCGGGAAAATCCGGACGTATGGTAACCCTAGGGTCTGGGAACCTGTCTGGGCTCAGAGCTGACAGGCTGCCTCCCGCCTTATCCATCCTGCTGTGTGGCTGTCAATGAGTCCTTTTGCTTGCATAAGTAGCATCTAGGAGAATAACTCTATCAGATGCATTGGTGGTATAGTGGTGAGCATAGCTGCCTTCCAAGCAGTTGACCCTGGTTCGATTCCCGGCCAATGCAGCGATGTCCCTTTTTGTTGGCCAGGAATTGGTTTAATTTCAGTCACATTGGGCAATAATCCCATTCTCAACACAACTATTAGAGAATTTATGTCCCCCATCCCAGCAGGTCATTAAACATGCAGGGGGCAAGACTCTACAGTGATCTGTAGGAATCCCCCTTGTGTAATATGAGAAAGTCAGAAACGGTGGGAACGTGCATCATTGTATCTCCTTGTCTTCAGTGCATGGGTAGATGGCACTGGTAGAGAGTTGATTCCTTCACCCGCTCACTTCCCTGGTCCTTCTCGCATGAACAGAGAGCCACAATACCCCAAATCCAAAAGTGCAAACAATTCGATGGTTATTGGGGTGATTCCAATTTCCTTCCTCAGTGTCCCCCTTCCCAGCTCTGACGCCACAGAGCCTTGCCTGTGTCCCTATTCCCATTCTCCCCTTAGCAAAACAGGATTCCCATTCTCCCCCACCCCCCGCTTCCTGATTGACTGTAGACTATATAGTAAAACTTGAGTTCTGCTTAGCCCAGGGGTAGGCAACCTATGGCATGCGTGCCGAATGTCGCACACGACCTGATTTTCAGTGGCACTCACACTGCCTGGGTCCTGGCCGCCGGTCCAGGGGTCTCTGCATTTTAATTTAATTTTAAATGAAGCTTCTTAAACATTTTGAAAACCTTATTTACTTTACATACAACAATAGTTTAGTTATATATTATAGACTTATAGAAAGAGACCTAAAAACGTTAAAATGTATTACTGGCACGCGAAACCTTAAATCAGAGTGAATAAATGAAGACTCGGCACACCACTTCTGAAAGGTTGCCGACCCCTGCCTTAACCAATCATTTTACTGAAATTTAACTTAACCAATCCTAACATATTGTAACATGATTATCTAACCAATTATATCCCACCACCTTAATTGGTTTACACCCAACAAAATTAATTATACAGCAGACGAGAAACAATCACAGAACCAGATTAACAATAGAAAAATGGGGGCCGTAAAGATAAAACATACAGAAATGAGGGTTTCACAACGAAGTGATTTCTTGCCAGACAGGATGCTATCAAACTAAGTTTTCTTTAACCATCTTTATCTGGTGGTGATGGGCGCTATCCAGACAGGATCGTCTTCCTGACAGCCCAATAGCCCCTTATTTCAGTGTGACTGGTTTGGGATGTGAGGATGTGACCCTACGCTTCCCAGTTTATGGCTGTCCCTGCTGCTTAGCCAAAGGCCTTAGCCTGAGAACAAGGCCTCAGACTCTCCTAGTGAGAGAAGGCCCAGACACAGGCAGACTGTGATTTTGATTCTTTGTTTTTATACCTCTGTAACTAGCTAAGTGATAAAAATACATCTAAGTTCTTAAAGTATAGGCTTTACAGGCAGGCCTGAATATCTATATCCTAACAGTCATGTCAGGTTCACCGTGTGGTTAGATGTTTGGCTCTGTGTGTGTGCGTGTTCTCTTTGTGTTCTCCCTGTGTGCTGCCCCAGCTCTGCGCAGACAGCCAGCACAGCAGACCTCGAGCGAACTGCCCAATGACCACAGGATCCGTCAAGGTACGAAGGCACCAGGCCATGTTTAGTGTTGACAAAGCACGGTACTAATATCCCGCAGACCCTACCGGACCAGTAATACATGTATGCCCGTAACAATGGACCGGCTCAGTGAACGGCGGGATTTTTCGTTCTTCCCTAGGCCAGACAGAGACAATCCCTCTGAGACACATCTTTATACCCCGATACAAACAAGTTACATACTGCCCCTCTGACATAGTTAGTTACTGCCCCCTGACATGGCAAGTTATCACCCATCTCCTTGTACATGTTGGTTCAATCAAAACATCTCTATTACGTACTGTCATCCTGACTTTATCTTTTAGGAGGAGTCAGTTGTGTTCCTGTTATCCTTGGGGAGTGTTTTTTACCATCCTTGATATCAGGGTGTTCTGGTACCACTTGATATCGGGGTGTGTTTGCGTGAGTAACTCTGTGCCTAGCACTTCTTAGGAATGTGAATTTCTGCAATATCAGCCCTGTTCTTGCCAGATTCTGTGAGCAGGGCCTGTCTCTTGCCCACAGCTTGTCTTTGCTTTATATTAGTAAAGCTTTGACCACTACTTTAGCCCAGGCTTCAGGACTCATACCAGGCCTCTGATATAAGGGCTTATGTCTCACGCTCTCTTCCTACTAGACAGCGTTATAATTCCAGCTGTATGAGGTGTTTGTACGATGCTCCTGCAGGATGGGGGGAAACTAGAATGATAAAGTTTTGGATCAGTTTTTTGCCACGGCTGATTCTTTTTATGCTACAATAATAATGACATAAACAACAGTTAAGCACCAATGTGGACACAAGAACACATGGATATAAACTGGGCCATCAACAAGTTTAGCCTTGAAATTAGGCGAAGGTTTCGAACCATCAGAGGGGTGAAGTTCTGGAAAGGGGAGCAGTGGGGCGAAAAAACCGAACAGGCTTCAAGGCTGAACTGGATGAGTTTATGGAGGGGAGGGGATGATGGGACTGCCTGCAACGGCATGTAGCTGACCTGTGATGGCTAATAGCAAATATCCCTGATGGCCATGGATGGGACACTGGACGGGGAGGGCTCTGAGTTACTACAGAGAATTCATTCCCAGGTGTCTGGCAGGTGGGTCTTGCCCACATGCTCAGGGTCTAACTGATCGCCGTATTTGGAGTCAGGCAAGAATTTTTCCCTGGGTCAGATTGGCAGCGACCCTGGATTTTTTTCGCCTTCCTGTGCAGCGTGGGGCATGAGTCACTTGCAAGTTTAAACTAGTGCAAATGGCGGATTCTCTGTAACATGAACGTGATTTGAGGACATCAGTAACTCAGCCAGAGGTTAGGGGGTCTGTTACAGGAGTGGGTGGGTGAGGTTCTGTGGCCTGTGATATGCAGGAGGTCAGAGTAGATGATCAAGATGGTTCCTTCTGGCCCTAAAGTCTGTGAGTCTAAAAGAGAGAGGGAAATCAAGGAAAAAGGAAAAATAAGCCACAAATCATAATACTGTTAGGTAAGGAGAAGATCAAAGTTAAGCCAAACACTTCAACATAATAATTAACAAGAAAAAGGGGAGAGACAGAGTCTGGGTATGTCAAGATCACACTGACATTTGAACTCAGATCGCTAGAATCGAAGTTCAGACCTTTACACCATAGAAAACCTGCTACTGCTGCTGTCTCCGTACACCCGTGATGAGTAGGATTGAGCGGGGACAACCTTTGGATTTCAGTCCTTGAGTGTTTCTTTGTGCTCCCGGTCCCTCTCTCTCCCCTCCTCCCTCTCCCCCTGCCCGTTCTCAGGAATTCACCCCACAGCATTAAGGAAAAGCCAGAGGTTCCATATTCTATACATGCTGATGTGTCATCGAGGAGGTGACCCAGCTCATAACCAGGCAGCAGGAGAAAATGAGCCTTTCTGAGAAACTCCTTCACACAACGCCCAGTCAACCTGTGGAACTCCTTGCCAGGGGATGGCATGAAGGCTAAAATGATAAGTGGGTTCCAAACAGGTTTGAGTTTTTGATTGGTTTTGTTTCTTTCTCTCACCATAAATGTCCTCGATCATCTGGGTGGCAAAAAATGTTTGTAGGAGGCCAAGGGAAAATAAGAAAAGCTAAAAATCTGCCCGGGAGTGAGTGTCAGAGCAGGGAATGGAGATTTTCATGGACGGGGGTTAAGGGATAGAGGAGAGTCTTTTGCTGGAGCACAGGGAGAGGTTTTGCAGTTTCATTGTGATCAAGTGACAACCTCCCCTGCTGCTGCCCCAGCTCAGACCCCACTGATACCCCCCAACATGGGACCCACAGCCTCCCTGCTGGCAAAGCCTCCGATAAATGAGAGACAAGCTTCCCTGGTCTCACCCTTCTCCCAGCTGAAACCACCCTGCAGAGCCCAGAGCAACCCTCCTGCTGATCAGCTCTGAGTCAGTGTCACCTTTGGGTGTGCTGGAATTTACGTCATAGCCATAGAAAAACCCCTAGAAACCCCGAATTTAGTCTCTCAGGTTTTTCAGCCAGGACTGCACAGGGTCAATCTTGCCACCTTCAAGTCCCCAAAAGAACAAAAGGGAGAAACTTAATTCTTAAGTGCCAGCGTTATAAAAGCTTACGATAGAGAAACCTGAATAATAAATCACTGCAATGTAATTTCTACAACATCACATGGCTACTTTATAATCCACCTACATGATCTTCACCGCTATATGTAAACATAAATAAATGGAGATATCCTATCACCTAGAACTGGAAAGGTCATTGAATCCAGCCCCCTGCCTTCACTAGGAGGACTAAGTACTGATTTTACCCTAGATCCTCAAATAGCCTCTTCAAGGATTGAGCTCACCACCCTGAGTTTAGGAGGCTAATACTCAAACCACTGAGCTATCCCAATCTAACCCACAGAAGCACAGCGAGAAGAAACTCAGAGTTCCCCCAATGCTTAGGTGGAGTTTAGAGTCTTTGATCACCAAATCTAAACAGTCTGCTCATCTGCTGAGTCAAAAGCAACATCTTCCCTCCCAGTTTCCCCTTGCTTGGAGAAATCTATGCAAACGCTTCCTCCTCCAAAAGTCAGCTAACCAAACACGCCATTAACTAGATAGATTGTTTTTAAAAAGCCTGATACAAGAAAAATACAAAACTGAGACTAGCAAATAAATGTCTCTTTCCCCATGATCACACTTAAGAGAAAAGTGGGTGAATCACAGTTCAGGGCGCTGGGGCTGTTGGATGGGTACCCGCTGCAGGGTTACTCCCTGTCCCGGGCAGGTGCAAACAGAGGATGCAGCGACAGCCATCATTTAGTGACTCCCTGCAGGACCCCCCTCCACAGGGCTAGGAGCAGGGCCTGGATGGGTGCGATCTGGCAGCTGTGGATGCAGGGGAATGGACCAATCAGCTGCGGATGCAAGGGAAGGCCAATCGGGATGTGGACCAATCCGGGCTCTTTCTGAGCTTCAGCCTCTGCTCTGCGAAAATCCAGACATTGGCTCTTATTTGAAAAATCCACCCGGACAGAGGCTCAAAAAAGAGGCAATGTCCAGAAAACCCGGGCATATGATAACCTTGCCCAGGAGACCCCTGCATGCGACGAACGGCAGCTCCAGGCCTTTTCTCCCTGCCTTGGAATCAAGGTCCCTTTGTTACAGAGAGATAAAGAAGCCTGAACCCCCCCCCCCAGGTCTGACTTAATGTCAGGATTTCCCCAATGTCTCCTTGGAAGAACCAAATGTCTCTTCAGTCCCAGGGGAATGGAGTAATTCAGTTCTCCCAGGGAGCCGTTCTGAGTCCTTCATGCTCATTCCTTCACGTATGGTGCCACCATGTGGCTGGTTCATTTCCCTCCTCGATTTCAGACAGACACCCAATTTTTTTTGCACAAGTCACTGAACAGCAAAATCTCTCTGTGTCACTTCTCTGACCAGGGGTATTACATTCCATTGAAACTTTCTCTCCCACAATGCAAATAGCAGATGGGACATGGCTACCTTCTGCCCTGATCACCAATTGATCCTGACTAATGAGCTGAGGGTAGTAGGATTCTTGTCCCGGATCCAGGCTACACAGAACTAAAACCAGCACGTTCGCTATCTTGTCAGGAACCTCCAGGGGTACGGCGAGGATGCTCGCACTGAGGGCAAAGCCAAGCCATCGTGATTTGTATTCGAATCAGTAAAAGAGACAGAAAAGCTCCAAACCACAGCAAGAATCCAGGACTGGGGCTATCGGTGGTGTCATTCTTTGCATATGAACTTGGGACTTACGTATTCACACCCCTCCTTGAGGACCTGGTGGTGAGGGACAGAGGACCAGCCCTGTCTCTGGCCAGGAACGGTCCAGGTTCCTCAATGCCCAAGATCGATGGTAGCTAACAACAGAGCTGAAAGGTCAGAGGATGCAAAGCAAACGCCCTCAACGCGGTGGTTTGCCCTGTTATAGGGCCTGAGCGCGGCCATGAACATTCATCCTCGTGCCCAGCCTTCCACGTCCAAATCCAACTTCCTCACCCTCATAATACTGGGGTTAACCTATTAATACATATTAATGCCAGTTAACTCGTTATCACGCACACCACCTATTGCTCAGGCAAGTTGCTGGTTTGACATCTGCCAACGATTCTATCCTCAAATATCCCAGCCCACGGTCACTTCAGCGTTCCTGCCGTTGCCTGGTACTGTTAGGTTCCAACTCCTGTTACGGAGCAAGCTAGTCCTAGTTCCCCTAAATCTAAGGGTGACTGCAGGCCATGTAGCTATGCCAAGAGTCACAGGCCTACCACACGTATGCTACCTTGCTGAAGCTAATGTCTTTCAGGATACAGGCCTGTAGGTGCCTCCTGTTCCGGTTAAATATAATAAAGACTAAACTAGCCCTATAGGCTACAGTGTGACGGTTTGAACTTTTATTCTAGCAATCTGAGTTCAACTATCAACTATGAGTGGGATCTCAACATACCTAAGCTCTTCTCTCCGTCCTTTTTATTATTAATTATTATTATTTTGAAGGGCTTGGCTTAACCACAATCTTCCGTTTACCTAATTGTGTGACAATTTTTGGTTTATTTTTCCCTTTACTCCCCTCTCCCTTTTGTTTACATCCTTCTTTCTGTACCACAAGAGACTCTGCAGCACCAGAAATGGACACAAAAGTTTATATTTCGACTTTCTCCCCATCATGCAGGATACAAACACCTCCGCCAGCTGAAATTAAAACACGGAAGACAAGGAGCTACAGATGCATGTTCCCACGGTTTCTGACTTTCTCAAATGGCACACGCTCAGCCCTGTAAATCCACAGCTATCTGGGGTGGAGCGGGTGGTGGGGCAGGAAGTCTCAGGGGGAGAAGTGGAGGATGGTTGGTGGCCCGGGGTTTGGCACGGCCCCGCGTCCCTGGAGCTATTAGTGAAACCTTGCAAATCTGCGGACAATTTTTGCAGATTGTGGATACAAATTGTGTATCTGTGCAGGGCTCTAGACACAAGGACGACGCCTCTGGCTCAGCCTGTAGCCCTGTTCCTTGCATCCCCACCCCCACTCTGTCTTTAATCACCTGCTGGAATTTGGGACATAAATTCTCTGCTCATTGTGTTGACAATGGGATTATCGCCCAATGTGACTGAAATTAAACCAGTTCCAGAGAAGAAAAAAACACATCTCTGCATTGGCCGGGAATCGAACCCGGGTCAACTGCTTGGAAGGCAGCTATGCTCACCACTATACCACCAATGCATCTGCCAAAAAAAACCTCTGCCTCCTGTCACATGTACTAACAAAATGACTCACTCCTGCACAACTAATGAGCAGGGTGTGTGGGCTGGAGGCAGCCTGTCAGCTGTTAGCAGAGAGAGATTCCCAGAGTGCCTGAAAGATGGGGAGGGAGCTACTACATCCCGGGGTGAACGGTCACCCACCCCACCCTTCCCCTCAGAGAAAGGAAATGAAGATCAATCAATAGAATGACAAACTTGAGCGGAGACAGCTCCTTTTCAAGGAAACATTTGTGTTGCTCCCTGCTGCATACAGGGGGGTTTGTTGCTGCTGCTGATTCCAATCCTTGGGGTCTGTGGGCATAAGCCCACAGGGCAACGAAAATGATTCAGGGGCTGGAGCACATGACTTATGAGGAGAGGCTGAGGGAACTGGGATTGTTTAGTCTGCAGAAGAGAAGAATGAGGGGGGATTTAATAGCTGCTTTCAACTACCTGAAAGGGGGTTCCAAAGAGGATGGATCTAGACTGTTCTCGGTGGTACCAGATGACAGAACAAGGAGCAATGGTCTCAAGTTGCAGTGGGGGAGGTCTAGGTTGGATATTAGGAAAAACTTTTTCATTAGGAGGGTGGTGAAGCAGTGGAATGGGTTCCCTAGAGAGGTCGTGGAATAGGTCAGGCTTGACAAAGGCTGGGATGATTTAGTTGGGGATTGGTCCTGCTTTGAGCAGGGGGTTGGACTAGATACCTCCTGAGGTTCCTTCCAACCCTGATATTCTATGAGTCTATGATTCTATAATCACTTTGTCTTAAGGGTGTTTGTCTGTCACCTTCTCTGGGTGTTTGGTACATGGATGGAGGCAGCCCCCACTCCTGGGTCTCCTGAGGAAATAAAAGTTTTTGTGCAAAATAACAAAACTTTTCTCCGAAAGGAGGGAAAGGAAATGGGTCACACAAAAGCGCCAGGACACAAGGAATGTAGCAACCGGATTCCTCTATGCGCAGTGACTCTGAGAAGTGATTTATCGCCTCTCTCTTGTATTTGAAGCACTGTTTGGTTTCACCCTTGGTAACCTACAAGGCTGACACAATTTTATTGATTGTGACACTAGGTCTGAAGGATTCAATCATATTATTAAACAAATGTTAAAAAAATAGTCTGAACTTGAGCTCTCTGTCCTGACAGGCTGGTGTCCCCAATTTGGTTCCAAACGCTCTTCCAGAAACACCCCCGGGATCCCTGCACATGGCAGTGGGAGTGAAAGAAGAAATCCTCAGCACTGCCCTTCGCTCCAGGCTGGTTTTTCAGGGGGTCCCTGGGGCTGGAAGGGGGCAAGCTGAGGTCTGTTACCACACTGGCCAACAATAAAACTTCTCTCTGCTCAGATCTAGCGTGTCGTAATGCCCCAGCCTGGTCCAATAATTTGCACTGAAGTTCAGCAAACGGGACCTGTCGTTTTTCAATTCCAGCCATTGTAGGGTTCTCAACCAGACCCGGACAGTGCTACCAGAACGCAACCAGCCAACTAATGGGGTGGAGCCTACAGACAGTATCCTGTTGATGATGCTAATTATGTAAAGGGGGGAATGGTCCTGCTGTTGTGGGGAACTTTCCTGGCTTCTGCACTACAGAATCAGATAGGGGAAGGATCTGGGTCCTCGCTCCAATTCCCTTTCCCCGGAGTTGCAAGAGACAACAGTCTGTAACCCGCTAACGCCCCTTTGACTGGCATTAGCTGACCACTTAACATGCAATGGTCTCATATAATACCTAATGCCTTATGATAAATCTAGCCCACCGTGTATTTAGCTGAGAGCCTTTCCCTGATTGGTAGCAGGCTGGCATTGAAAGTCTCCGCAGTGCGATCGACTCTCCCTTCTCCTCTGTCAGTGCAGGCCTCATTCTGGGGTCCCTGCACTAGAGGGCTGGGATGAGTTTGGCACACAGATCCAGGAGTAAGAACAAGGCGTCCTTGTGGCACCTTAGCGACTAACAAATTGATTTGGGCATAAGCTTTCCTGGGCTTTGTCCACTTTGTCGGATGCATGCAGTGGAAAATACAGTAGGAAGATATATATACACAGAGGACATGAAACAATGGGGGTTGCCATACCAACTCTAACGAGACCCATCAATTAAGGTGAGCTATTATCAGCAGGAGAAAAAAAACTTTTGTAGATCCAGGAACATGGCCTTGTGCATCCGAAAGCTCGGCAGCTGCCGCTCATCATCCCAAACCCGCATGATGATGCGATCTCACCCGTGGGCGCTTGTTTCTCGGGCCCACAACTGGAGCTCCACCATCTGCAGCGGCTCCGGGAATGCCACCCACACGCTTCAATTAATGGTCACTGTGTCCCCCAGCAATCTGCTCTGCACGGAATCGTCATCTCCCCCTACGTCTATTCGCGTGGCTCTGCAAATGCTGCAAGATCGTGTACCCTGGGCTCACAACGCTCGTAACAATAACGCAGCGCCGTGCGGGCTCCGTGCTGCTGTCAGAGATGGCAGACAATGAGTAGGGTGTGTGGGACTTAGGAAAAAAGGTGTGAAAATGATGGGAGATGTATAAAATGATGGGATGGTGAACATTGCATTATGGGAAGTTGATCCCACTCTTCCCCGTCACCCCTGTGCAACCTGTTTGGGCCCCGGTATGCGTTGCTAAAATTTTCCAAAATACAGTGCAGTGGACAGTGGCGAGTCGCACGGTGGGATGCCTACCCACAGTGTGCCATATTCTGCATCAGTACAAACGCTCCTGGGGAGGACACTCACCACCAGCACAAGGAGCCAAGTAGGCATAAGCACAAGTGACATACTCACTGTGGTGACTGTTTGCTGATGGAACTTGAGTTAACGTAAGTCTGTCGTGCAGATATGGCCTGAGGTGTCTGAATTGCTCGGGAGAGGTGACAGCAAAAGTATGAGGCTAGGCTAAGACTCACTCAGGTATTTAGACACCTACTTTTGTGGATCTGGGCCTCCTGCACCTTAAAGGTTCTGGAACAAAAAGGCACCTAAAAAGAACCTGATATAATTTTTTTTTTTTAAATGTCATGACTTGAGGCTGTATAACGCATAGGGTGACCAGACAGCAAGTGTGAAAAATTGGGACGGGGATGAGGGGTAATAGGAGCCTATATAAGGAAAAGCCCCAAATATCGGGACTGTCCCTATAAAATCGGGACATCTGGTCACCTTAATAACGCATGATTTTTGAATTCTTGTGGTAGTCAAACAATCTTGGGGTTATGGCTGTGTATTCATTAGGTCGTGATCTTGGGGTTATGGTGTATTCATTAGGTTGTGAAGGCCAAAACTCTAACTGGGTTCAAAAAAGAACTAGACCAGTTCCTGGAGGACAGGTCCATCAATGGCTATTAGCCAAGATGCTCTGGGATCAACCTCGTGATCTGGGTGTCTCTAACTCTGACTACCAGAAGTTGGAAGTGGACACCAGGGGATGGATCGCTGGATGATTCCCTGTTCAGTTCATTCCCTCCAAAGCACCAGCATTGGGCACTGTCGGAAGCCAGGATACTGCATTAGCTGGACCGTTGGTCTGGCACAGTACGGCCGTTCGTATGTTCAGTAAAAATTACAGTAGATTTTTCCCTTTGAGAAGGATTTAATACAGGGGTCAGCAACCTTTCAGAAGTGGTGTGCCGAGTCTTTGTTTATTCACTCTAATTTAAGGTTTCACGTGCCAGTCATACCTTTTAACATTTTTAGAAGGTCTCTTTCTAGAAGTCTATAATATAGAACTAAACTATTGTTGTATGTAAAGTAAATAAGGTTTTTAAAATGTTTAAGAAGCTTCATTTAAAATTAAATGAAAATGCAGAGCCCCCCCGGACCGGTGGCCAGGACCCGGGCAGTGTGAGTGCCACTGAAAATCAGCTCGCGTGCGGCGTTCGGCACACAGGCCATAGGTTGCCTATCCCTGGTTTACTAGGAGATCGTATACAGCCCTTGGTGAATAGTTGGGAACCAAGTTCCACACACCAGCAGTGACGTGCGAAAAAGCACTAAGGGCTGGATCGAGAGGCAAAATAACAGTTGCAAAAGGCAACCCCCATTGGTGGATCATGCAAATGAAGAAGTTTTGACTCCAGGCCAGGAAAGCAGTCCGACTGGAAGTCACATGAGCCAACGGAATAAACATGTGCTATCAAAAGAAAAATGTAGAATTAAAAATTCCAAATTAACAATCACAATCAAAACACGGGACGTGCTGTACTAGAAACACAGAGGTCACTGCTAAAACTTCAAGCAACTATCGGAGGGGTAGCTGTGTTAGTCTGGATCTGTAAAAAGCGACAAAGAGTCCCGTGGCACCGTATATGCGTCTGACGAAGTGGGTATTCGCCCACGAAAGCTCATGCTCCAATACATCTGTTAGTCTATAAGGTGCCACAGGACGCTTTGTTGCTTTGAGCAACTATTTTCTTTTAATTTTTTCAACAAGTATTTGCTCTTAAAATACAAATTCAAGGGCACCCTGACATCTAGCTTCACTGTGGGGCAGGAAGTGCCGAGAGTAATAAAAATCAGGCCTTCATTGAAACACCCCCCATGTGGGACCCGGAGTTGTCGGGGTGTCGCTGTCTCCTGCAGCCCGAGAGGAGCCGCCAGTGTCTGCCGCTGGGGGGGGGCTGCGCCTTTCCCGACCCCGCCCTGGGGAGCGGGGGCAGTGGGGAGGGGAAATCAAACATCCCCCCCCCTCGTGCCCCCCGGTGTTTGCAAACGCTGCAGCCCGGCCCGGGTTTGCAGGAGGCGCAGGAAGGGGCTGGATGCAGCAGCCGGGGGCGGAGGCAGGAAAATCCTGCAGCAGCTCCGGGCGGGGCAATACGAGACGCTGCCCCCCCCCGGGGTCCCTGCTGGGGGGAGAGCCCGGCATTAACCCCTCCCTGCTGGGACCAGCCCCGGGCCGGAGCCCGCAGGTAATTAACAAAGGGCGGGGGGGGGGGGGCAGATCCCCCCGCCCTTGGGAACCGGACCCCTGGTTTATTCCCACCCCTGGGGCAGGCTCCGAGCTGCGTTCACAGCAGTGACCCCCGCTGCCCCCTCTCTAGCCAGGGGCTGCCCCAGAGGCGGGGGGGGGTCAGATGGGACCAGAGACCGGGCCCCAGTGGGGTTCCCCTGGGTGTGTCTGGGGGTGGGGGGCCGGGAAGGGAGGGGGGCAGACCGTGTGAACGAGGGGGGGGACCTGGCTCTGGGCAAGCAGGCAGGAGATCGTGGGGGGGCAGGGGAGTTTCTCTCTGGTTTTGTCACTTCAGTCTCAGAGACTGAATCATTTCCCCTGAATTCTTCCCCCTTTTCTCTAACTATCAAATATGGGGAACAGGAACACACACACGCTCTTACTTTTCTCTCCAGTGACTGTCCATGTCTCTATTCTCCTCAGGCTTTGCCCCGGTTTCTAATTCTCACACGCTAGATTAAAATTTCCTCGGCCTGGGGAAATTTTCCCACACGTTTTATCTGCAGCCAATTGTCCTTGTTCCGGTGGGAAATTGTCGCCCTGAGTCATTCCCCCAAACTGGAAGGGGGTTAGTGAGGGGAGCCTGAAGACGCGGCTGGCTCTGGGGTGGGACGGGGTGGCCGGTCGGTCTCTGCCAGTAACAGGGCCTGGGAGGGACACAGGAGGGGAAGGGAGAAGCGACTGTTCTCAGTGGAATAACCAGGCCTGGCAGCTGCCCCCCAAGCCCCTCTGTCTCCCCAGTGCAGCGCCCCACAGCCACCTGCTGCCTGTCCCCTGCCCCTCCCATCCTGCTGCCCCCTCCCCAAGGCCAGGGAGCCTTCCCGGCCTTCTTAAAACACCTTCACAAAGGGCTCCCTGCTGCCCCTGGGACTGGCGGTGATGGAGGGGAACCCTTACTTTCTGGTGGTTTGTTGTATAATCCGATACAATCCTTTCCCACTTTCCCCCTTTTCCCTCTAATGATTGAATTTCCCTCTGCTCTTGGTGTTTTGATGTTATCTCAAACCCCTCATGTTTTTCTGCTTTCCTCTCACGTGTGACCACTGATCCCAAATACCTCTGATTCCCACCCTTCTCTTTCAATATGGGATGTGGATACCCAATCTTGGATTTCGCTTGTTTTCTATGTAATTATGAAATATCAATTAAAAATCCCCTCAGGTCTGGAGGTGTTCCCCGTGTTTAAATGTGGTAACTTCTCCTTTTATTGGGGGGAACCTGTTGCCCTGCGTCATTCTCTATATTGGAAATCGCATGGAGGATAAATTCCCCCATCATCACCTTTCCCCTCATTTGAGAATCATTTGTTTCCCCTCTGTCACAGTTAAAATGTTTACTGATGAAAGTGGCCCCATATTTACTACACGCCAAAGCTAGACGCCGCCCCCCGATTAGCTGCTAACAAGAAAGTTGGCTGGACCTTTTCCCCCAGATGCCCTGGGATGAAGGTTTTCGCCCCTCAGAGGGCAAACAACTCCGTTTGTTTTAAGAGCGAGTTGGACGCATTTCTGGATGTGACGTATGATTGGAATTGCTGGTGATGGTGGGGTTGGGCTCCCTTCCAGTTCATGTCTTGTGTTCCTAAAAGCTCACGCTTTCAGAGCTCTATCGGCCTGCCGCGGGGTCAGGAACACGCAGGCTGGAGTGTGTGTGTGTGTGTGTTATTTTTCATCTCCTTCCACTGAAGCGTCAGATTCGGCCAGGGCTGGAGACCGGACATTGGGCAGGGAGAGCCAGTGCTCTGACGTGGCTTTGAGCTTTCTCTCTCTCAGTTTCTTGCTCCCATATTCTGGGTGTCAATGATTTGCCCTCTGTGGGGTTGCGAAGACATTTCCCCCCCCCCCCAGGTGAGATTGGCACATTGGTGGAGGGGGGAAGTCACCTGGGTCTGCAGCCTGGGGTCTGGGTCCCTTGCCAGGAATATCTGCATCTCTCTCACTTAACTCTTCCCCTGCCACTGCAGGGGCCTCAGGCCTTGGCGCTCCTTAACCCCGTCCGTTCTCTCCCTTGGCGCAGAACAATCTCGTCTCCCTCGGGCTGGTCTCCTGGGGTCTGTTTTTCGGCTGTTGGGTTTAATGTGCTGGGCGGTGTTGGTTTTGTAGCCTCCTTTGATTGACTGGAATAATGAATTGGTCTTTTAAATCGCAGTGATTTGCAATAAGGATTTGGCCTCCCCATTGGGACAGGGTGAGAACCATTGCTCTGCATATCGCTAGATGGAGAGACTCTAGGAAGACGCGAGGAACAACTCTTAGAGGGGACACAATCACTGGTTATCACACGTCTGTTTATTAATCATTTCACCGAGCAGATAAAGAAAGCCCAAAGCACTGGAACATAACAGAAGATGGAAAGAAAGTACATAATGTCCAGCATCAATACGTTCCCACTCACATCCCCTTGGGGAACGCTGGAATGGGTAAGATGATCTTTTGACTTTAGCAAAGCTTTTGATACGGTCTCCCACAGTATTCTTGCCAGTAAGTTAAAAAAGTATGGGCTGGATGAATGGACTGTAAGGTGGATAGAAAGCTGGCTAGATCATCGGGCTCAACGGGTAGTGATCAACGGCTCCATGTCTAGTTGGCAGCCGGTAACAAGTGGAGTGCCCCAAGGGTCGGTCCTGGGGCCGGTTTTGTTCAATATCTTCATTAATGATCTGGAGGATGGCGTGTACTGCACCCTCAGCAAGTTTGCAGATGACACTAAACTGGGAGGAGTGGTAGATATGCTGGAGGGTAGGGATAGGATACAGAGGGACCTAGACAAATTAGAGGATTGGGCCAAAAGAAACCTGATGAGGTTCAACAAGGACAAATGCAGAGTCCTGCACTTAGGACGGAAGAATCCCATGTACTGCTACAGATTAGGGACTGAGTGGCTAGGCAGCAGTTCTGCAGAAAAGGACCTAGGGGTTACAGTGGACGAGAAGCTGGATATGAGTCGACAGTGTGCTCTTGTTGCCAAGAAGACTAATGGCATTTTGAGCTGTATAAGTAGGGACATTGCCAGCAGATCGAGGGATGTGATCATTCCCCTCTATTCGACATTGGTGAGGCCTCATCTGGAGTACTGTGTCCAGTTTTGGGCCCCACACTACAAGAAGGATGTGGTAAAATTGGAAAGAGTCCAGCGGCGGAGGGCAACAAAAATGATTAGGGGGCTGGAGCACATGACTTATGAGGAGAGGCTGAGGGAACTGGGATTGTTTAGTCTGCAGAAGAGAAGAATGAGGGGGGATTTGATAGCTGCTTTCAACTACCTGAAGGGGGTTCCAAAGAGGATGGATCTAGACTGTTCTCAGTGGTACCAGATGACAGAACAAGGAGTAACGATCTCAAGTTGCAGTGCGGGAGGTTTAGGTTGGATATTAGGAAACACTATTTCACTAGGAGGGTGGTGAAGCACTGGAATGGGTTACCTAGGGAGGTGGTGGAAGCTCCTTTCTTAGAGATTTTTAAGGTCAGGCTTGACAAAGCCCTGGCTGGGATGATTTAGTTGGGGATTGGTCCTGCTTTGAGCAGGGGGTTGGACTAGATACCTCCTGAGGTCCCTTCCAACCCTGATCTTCTATGATCATCAGGTAGTCCTCTGTTGGACGTTCCCCACTGTGTCATCCACCCCCCCGCCCCGCCACGCACAAGCTGGGTGTTACACCCACTAAGTCTGATACATATGTATAAGGGCACCACCCCGTTTTCCTTATCTATACTTCCACACCCTACCGAATTTGGGGTGCCCATTTTCCATAGACTAATTCTTTAGTTCCTCTTACCCTCATTAACATTGACCTCAATCAGTTACTAAGGTAACTTGTGGCTATTTTAGAATTCCCCCAACTATTTGTGACTGCGATTGCGGTGTTAACAGATACACTGCGGCAGGTTTTCCTTAGCACCAGCAAGACCCACTGGTCTTGATGATTATGACCAGAACTATCCCCAAACCTGTGCCGCATGGCCTCCATGGTCTTCCTTCCTGCAGCACTGAGATGCAGCCACCTCTGGGGTGGATCAGTGGCCATTACCTTCCAGTGACAGGGCCTGGACATTTCTTAACTATTTTAGCTCCTCCGTGTCCTCCATTCTCCTGTTCAAGAAGCATCCCCCAGGGCTCCCTCTGCCGGTGTGGATGGCCAGCAGGTGCTGGCGGTAACTTTCGATCTGACGTGGATGGATGTTTTAGGGTGGTGGCGGCGTGGGACATTTTTTGGGAGTCCATGCGGCATGTTTGGCAGTATGGGAGGGATCGGACACCTGCTCCCCAAGGCGAGGCTGGCTTGTTCCCTCTGACACTACCCTCTTCTCCCTTGGGGCAGCCTGCGCTCGGCAGCAGGGGTGGCGTGGGGGGTTGGCATGCTGGCCTCATGCGGGTTTGCACTGGGCTGGGCCTCATAGGGGCTGGGCTGCCTGGGATTTCCTTCCCGAGTCCTTTAAACGTGGGCTCCGGCTGCTGCTGGAGACTGAAGCTCTGACTCCCCCCCTGCCCTGCTCTCCCCCAGGCAAGAACGTGTCCAAGCCCCCAGGAAGGCAAAGCGGAGGCGGCAGCTCTGGAGAGGAGAGGACCTGGCTGCCGTATGTGTAAGAAATTACTCGTATCTGCATCTTGATTTTTTTGCTGCCTATCGAACGCTGGTTTTGTGCTTTATTGGACGCGATTTATTGATTTCGTGCTTGTTTGTTTTTGTATTAATTGGCAGTTCGTTTAGCTAAGAGCCAAATTGCTCTTGTTACTTTAACAAAGAATGTGGGTGCAGAACAGTCCCAGAAAGAGTGACCTGTCACCCCCCCCAAAAAAACATGTTTTGAAAGTTCAGATTGGGTTTTGATGTGAGTGGAATGGGAAGCCGGGCTCGGTCGGCGAGGAAAAACTGTGTACTGAGTTTGGGTCGGTTGTTTCTTTTGCTTTAAATAGTAAGGATGTTTGGGATGTTTTGTTTTCTCGGCATGTACAAATGACTCATTTTAAAATATAATACAGGACCGTCTCTGATTTTTAAGTCATTCGCTATTACTGTGATTTAACCAGTACGTTTCCCCCTCAGTTTGCATTTGTTTGTTGTTGTTTGTTAATTTATTTATTGGCTTAGGTTTTTTTCCTATTGATTTTTCTGGGAATAAATGTCGCAACAGTGAGCTGCAATAGATGAAAGTTTAAAAGTCATCTGTCTATCTTTTTATTCCCCTTTTTGAGGAGAACGTAGATAAAACACACGTTTAACTGCGTATTGTTAAAAAAATAAGAGTGTGCCCACAACATGTATACCGTGATGCAGGACCGCTCCTCCCGCCAATTTTCTGTCTAGCTCACCTTTGCGCCCCCTCTACCCCCACCGGGAGGAATCTGGTGCCACCTCTGCCAGCTGGTACTAGACCCATAGGCAGCCCCACACTCTGCCAACATCAATTCCTGAGCCAGACTCCAGATAATTCGGAGAGGGCTGGGGACAGGCGTGAAAGTGACGCTGCAGCACAATCACAAGCAGCCCCCCCTCCTCCCCCCTCATTTCCCCTCCTGTTAACAAGGGCAGGAGCTGATCCCAAACAGCTCAGCCTCTCCCAGCCGGAGCGGGAGGGAGACGAGCCAGGGGAGAAGAGGGGGAGAGATTCCCAGGACTCGAACCTGCCCAGACACACTTGTTGCAGCATCTCTGGGCAGGTTCCCGTCCCGGTGAACAAGGTGAGGAGCAGAAGGAGGAAAAGCCAGTCCCCACCTCTCCGTATTTCCCCTGCTGGGGTGTGGGTGGCCCTGGGGACCAGGGGGAACCCCCCAAAATGGTTCCTTCGTCTCTGCATCCCTGGGAGAGTTTCAAAATCTCCCTGGGGTTCATGCTGCTGGGAGGGACTGGAGTTTTGTAATAAAAATGCGACCAAGCGTTTGCTCGGCCTAGCACAAGCTACAAGGTTTGTCTGCAGGGAAAAGCCCCCGGGGGAACTGTGCTGGGACGTGAACTAAAACCTGCTCCGAATTCCTCCCATTTACCCTTTTCCCCCTCCCAGGCCGCCAAGCCCTGGCCCTGGCCATGGCCTGCTCCAGCTCTTCCCAGCCACCCCGGGGACAGGGACAGGAACAGGAACCAGCGGCGATGGAGCCAGCTCACGTAGGTATCACAGGGGGGTTCCTGGTCGAGAGAGAGGAGCAGGAACAGGAGGGAGGAACTTGTGGGGCGTTTGGTGTGGAGGTGGGAGAGGGCAGGAAACACCCAGGGTGGATAAAAGGAGGGGATCAGGGTGTGACAAACCTGCTAGGACTTGTCTCACCTGGGCCCATGAATCCAGGAATGGATCCATGGAGTTTGGGGGGGTGGAAGTTCCCAAATTTGTGGCACAGGAAACAACCCCCCTGGAGAAGACTGGGGGAAAATGACCAGCTTCTCACTAGGCAGCGTGGAAAGGGGTCCCGTCCCACTCGCTGCAGAGGAGTCTCCTTGTGGCTGGGTCTGGGGATTCGCTCTCCCCCCCATCTGCCACCCCCTGCCATCGCTCACCTGGGCTGCGGCCCCTCCCGGTCTGTGCTCAGTGCACTCCCTTCGCATGGCCTGGCCCCCCAGCCCGGTCACTCCGAGAGGGGACACGTCCCGCTGGAGAAGCTGCCCTAAGGCCATGTCAGATGTCCCCAGGTCCTGTGCTCCTGTCCCCGTGGCTGGTCGGGGACCCCAGTTACGCTGCAGGTCTGGGCTCCAGCCCAGGGGCCCTCTGACAAGCAATCCAGGTCTGCTCAGTCTCAGACCCTGGTGCTGTTTCCCTGGGCTCCTTCCTACCCCACCTCTCCATCTCCTTGTCCAGCTCCGCTTTCTCTCCAGAGCTTCCTCTCTTCCCCTGGCTCCGTCACCCTTCTCGGTCTCCTGTTGGACTCCCCAGGGCAGGGCAGGACCCCCGGCTTCTCCCTTCCCCGGATCTCTTACTTGTCCCTGGCCAGCTCCCTCTCCTCCCAGGGAGTGACTGCAGAGTCGTCCTGCTCTCGCTTCCTGGCCCCGGCCCCTCTCCCAGCCGGGCTTCAGCTGCAGTTATGCTTTATAATCCCTGGCTGCTCTGAGCAGGGTCGGGGTGGGACTCTGCTGACCATGAACCCCCCAGAGTTTGCATTGAGTTGGCCCTGCTCCCTCATGAAGAGTGGGGCTGTGAGTGGGGCAGCAGGTACTGAGTGTGGGACTCTTGCTCTTTCAGGGGCCGGTGACCTTCGAGGAGGTGGCTGTGTATTTCACCAGGGAAGAGTGGGCTCTGCTGGACCCCGCTCAGAGAGCCCTCTACAGAGCCGTCATGGAGGAGAACTACGAGAATGTGACCTCGCTGGGTAAGGATTCCCGTCCCCTCGGTTCTTAGAAGGGGAAATGAAGGGTTAAGGTTCACGTCACCCCCACAATGTAACCTTAACTCTGCCCTGTTTCAGCATCACCCCAACGTGCCAATGATGCACACACCAGTACTGGGCTCTGCCCTGCCCCAGGACGCTGGGAACAGAGCCCAGGAGCAGAATAGGACAGTGCAAAGATTTATAATAAAAAATAATGTAAAATGAGCCCTGTACACTTTGTATTCTGTGTTGTAACTGAAATCGATATATTTGAAAAATAGGAAAAACATCCAAAAATATTTATAACACATTTACATTGGTATTCTGTTATTGTGTAACATTGCGATTAACTGTGATTCATTTTTTTTTTGAGTTAGTTAATTTCTTGAGTTAACTGTGATTGACTCAGTCACCCTTTGATGGGCATTTTCCTCAGCGTGACCCCTTGGTAAAGTTTTTCACAGCTGAGAGCGAGGAGACATGAAGTCTGATGGCAAAAGATGCTCCATGCTGTTTCTTCTCACCTGTGTATGCTGAAATGTAGAGTTTTCCTTCCTGCCTGCATTCTCCCTTTTGCCGTTGGATGACCCTGTTTACTGCTTACATGCAAATTAAGTTGAACACACGTTGCTTTGTTTAGGTCAGACCTATTTACTGACTTCTGCCTGGGCAGGGCTGTGGGGTTTTGAACATGGGCTAACATCATACAGGGGAATTTCATAACTTTACATGCAATGTTTACTACCTATATTTCACCATGATAATACCGACCAGCACGTTAATAGTTCTCAAATGATCCCTTACCAGGCATGTTTTGTACAAAGATTATCACGGTGGCGTGCAGGGTGTGAATACAGGGGGGCATTCCGTCCCAGGATAATTTATATATTCACAGATTAAGGGTAGGGGGGACTATCAGGTCATGTAGTCTGACCTCCTGTATAACACGCCATAGAATTCCATCCAGTTCCTGCTGTACTGAGCTGAATGCCTTGTGTCTGATGACATCATCTTCCAGAAAGGCATCCGGTCTGGACTTGAAGAGATGGTGATTCCTTTGTTTCCCTTGGTAGTTTTGTTAACTTTTGCGTCACCCTGAGTGAACTCTTCCCAGGCACTATTGTCAGCTCTGCAGTTGGGGGCAGAGTTAAGGTTATGTTGCAGGGACAGCCTATACTTTAACTCTTCATGTCCTGGGTTTCACAGGTTTCAGCTTAGCCATGATCCACATGCTGGAAAGACACGAGGCAGCTCTGGGCAATGTTAACGGCATTAATGTCGTTTATGGGCATTTTATTCTTTTTTCCCCAGATTGACTTTTCGCTACTATCACTGTGTCTGCACCAGATCTCTTGCCAGTAGGGCTCTGTCCATTAGGGGTGTGATTGTTGTTTTTTTTTTTTTTTTTTTATGCTACCCCTGACCAACAGAGCTATGCTGGCAAAGCTTTGAAGTGCGGACCAGGCCACTGTCTGTATGTGGATCTCAGAGCACTTTAAAATATTACTCTGAATCCAGAAAATTTGGTAGCTGGTGGCCAAACTTCCAAGAGAAACTCCCTCCGTTTTGCAGAAAAATGCACAATGCCCATTGTCTGACAGCGAGGCATGGCCCAGCTCAGACTCGAATGCCTGGGCATTGCCCAGGTTCTGTGGCCACAGCGTGTCCTCTTATGCCAACCAATGACAGCGAGAGCCAATCGCGGGAAACCCTCTGGCTGTTACCAGAGCCTCCGTCTTGCTGCACATGAGCATTGCAAGCTCTGTGATTTCTCAGCTCGGCTCCTGCCCATGTGCCGCTCCAAATTCTTCAGTTATTTATTTTTTCAATACGGCTTCCCCAGAGAGGCAGAGGGGGCCGTGTACGAGCTGAGATAAATACCAAGGCACTGAGAAGTGTTGACGGTAATTAAAATAATTTTATTTTAATAGGTGGGTGCAGGAAAATGTTACCAGAAGCTGGTGATTTGGTAAAAGGCTGGTTTGGGGTTTTTTTGGAGGAGGTGGGGGGGAAGGCTCTATTCCTTTGACTTGATCAGATAATCCCATATTTGCACCCCTAACCCTGCCCTGCACCCCTATGATGAGCAGCAAATATGAGAGGTGGAGGGGGGGGCGTGTATGAGCTGAGATAAATACCAAGGCACTGAGAAGAGTTGAGGGTAATTTAAAATAATAGTTTGAGTCCCGGGAGTGTGCAGGAAAATGTTACCAGAAGCAGGTGATTTTGGGGCGGGGGGGGGGGAGGCTCTATCTCTTTGACTTGATCAGATAATCCCATATTTGCACCCCTAACCCTGCCCTGCACCCCTATAATGAGCAGCAAATGTGAATAAAATCTGAGCGAGGATGTGGGTTGTAGAGGAATTAGAATAGTCAGCCTATACCCAGTACGCAATGCTGTGGGGGGGGGGGGTGTTGGGGGAGTGAGAGAGAGCAATGCTGCGCCTTAACAGTAGCAGAGCTGGCACTCTGCTATAACAACTTCCCTGAGGCGGGGAGGATGTGACAGCCAGGGGGGACCATCTGCCACCAGGAGACAGGGTGAGGTTCCTCTCCAGGAGTCCTTGGGGGAGCAGGGAACAGTGGGAGGGGGGGAAGATGACCGGGAGCTGGTGCTCATGGGGTGTCCCAAAGCAGGGAGGGCTGAGAGCAGGGGGAGGGGGGGAAGATGACGGGGAGCTGGTGCTCGTGGGGTGTCCCAAAGCAGGGAGGGCTGAGAGCAGGGGGAGGGGGGAAGATGACGGAGAGCTGGTGCTCGTGGGGTGTCCCAAAGCAGGGAGGGCTGAGAGCAGGGGGAGGGGGGGAAGATGACCGGGAGCTGGTGCTCGTGGGGTGTCCCAAAGCAGGGAGGGCTGAGAGCAGGGGGAGGGGGGAAGATGACCGGGAGCTGGTGCTCGTGGGGTGTCCCAAGCAGGGAGGGCTGAGAGCAGGGGGAGGGGGGGAAGATGACCGGGAGCTGGTGCTCGTGGGGTGTCCCAAAGCAGGGAGGGCTGAGAGCAGGGGGAGGGGGGAAGATGACGGAGAGCTGGTGCTCGTGGGGTGTCCCAAAGCAGGGAGGGCTGAGAGCAGGGGGAGGGGGGAAGATGACCGGGACCTGGTGCTCGTGGGGTGTCCCAAAGCAGGGAGGGCTGAGAGCAGGGGGAGGGGTGTGCAGAGGACTAGGATGAGAGGGAATCGGGGAGGATTCGGTTCAGTGTAAGGAAGAAAAGGGAGGGAGTCAGGACAAGAGCAGCTGCAGACACAGTAAGGAGCTGGGAGACGATTCCCAGAGGCTGTGAGATCTGAGGTCCCCTGAGTCCTTTGTGACGAGAGTCCTGCTTTGAGCAGGGGGTTGGACGAGACGATCTCCTGAGGTCTCTTCCAACCCTGATCTTCCAGGAGTCTATGGGAGCCACTAAGTCCTGCCCATCCCCAGCACTTTCCCCGAGGTCTCTCCGTCCGCTGGCATCACCGACTCAGGAGTTGAGGTGGCAGAGCCCGGGGCTGCCCTAGGGGGGGCTCGTCCTAGCCAGGGAAATTCCCCACCCCGACTGGGCCCAGAGGAAGTCTCTCCCCAGCTCGGACGTGGCGGGGAAGCAGCAGCGCCTTGTACATAACTTCAGGAGGTGCACAGGATCTGATCTCTGTTCTCCGGATCCCTGCCTCCCCCCTTCCAGCAGCCCCCCGCTCTCAGCTGCTCCAGGCCCCCTCTTGTGTCCCCCAATACTTACGCAGACGGCAGCGCGCACTGGGGCAGGGGCTTTCTCTGCTCGGCCGCAGCAGCCAGACCCAGGCCGATCTGGGAAGGGTGAGCGCCCTGGGGAAATGAGTCAGATCCCCTCCGCCCGCCACGGTCACACACCCCGTCTCAGGCCCCTGCCCCCCATCACGTTTCAGATTTGGGTCGGGGGCAACTTGAATTGTGATTCCAGGGGCTGCTGAAGCACCTGAAAACGTGTGTGTGTGAGTGACTGAGTTAAAGCTCCAGAATTGATATCTCAGGGTTTGGGATTGGGAATATCTTGCTGTATTATCTCCTGAGCTAAATTGACACATAAGTTTAAAATGTGGCTTTAGTTGCAGTGTGTATATATTTGTCTTTCTCTGTATAACAATGAGATACAGAGCTCCTGTCCGCTAATTCCTACGTTATTATCAGCAACAAAACCCGAGAGTTTTCAGGTGCCTCAGTAGCCCCTGGAATCACGGTTAAAGTTACCCCCCACCTCAAGAACCGGAAATGGTGCCCCGGTGAGGCAGGAGTGGCCAGAGGGCTGCGGGAGGCCCGTGGGCTCTGGCAAGATGCAGCCCCCGTGTGACAGCACGAACCTCGCCTTGAGCCATAGGCCAAGTGCCAGGCATTGCAAGCAGCAGCAGTGCAGAGTAAGGGGGCAATACACCATATCCCCGGCCACCTTGACTTCTGCGCTGCTGCTGGCAGTGGCATTGCCTTCAGAGCTGGGCACCCAGCCAGCCGCCGCTGCTCTCAGGCTGCCTTTCAGGGCTTAATTTGAGCCGCGGCTGAGCTCTGCCACCTCTTTCAGTACAAATTAAGCACTAGGAAGAGGCAGTGGGGCTTGGAGGTGATGGGGAACCCGCGGGGGGCCAGGGGTGATGGGGCAGGGGACGCCAAAATACAAGTTCACCCGGGGCGCCGTTTTCCCTAAAGCCAGCGCTGGTGAGGAGGGTCCGGTGGGGGTGAGAAGGGAAGGTTTCAAGGAGGCAGAGATTTGGGGCACACCACTGCAACGGCTTTTGCCGAAGTCTGTGATGCCCCATCCCGAGGCACAGCTCAGAACCAGCCCTCCATCCTCCTCCTCCTTGGCCTGTCACCCTCGACACCACTGCCCATACGCTTCCTCTTGACATCTTGTCTTCCTTTGTCCTTTCCTGGTTCTCCCCCTACCTCTCTGATCTCTCCTTCAGCGTGTCCTCCTCCTTCCCACGCCAACTTTCTGTGGGGATTCCTTGGTCTCTTCTTCCTCTACACCTGATCTCTGGGTAATTTCATCCACAAACTGAAATACAATTGGTGACTCACAGATCTACCTCTCTACTCCAGACCCACCTCCTTCTGTCCAAACTAAAGTCCCCGCCGGTCTCTCTAACCTCTACTTTGGAATGTCTGTCCATCAGCTCAAATTCAACAATTAAAATGGCTAAAACAGAGCTCTTAATATCCCCCCAGCCATCCCACCATCTCTTTTTTTCTCTATCGTGGAAAACATCATTATCCTGCTGTCACGCAGACCCGTAATTTGGGCCTCGTCTTCACCACGGACCCCCTGTAGGGCCGTGTCTAGATCTTGTGTTTTCTTACTGCATAATGTCGCTAAAATGGGGCTCTTACTACCCATCCACACAGCTAAAGCGCGTGTGCAGGAGATCATCCCCATCTCAGTTACCCCAACGTCCTTTTCTCCCACCTTGACAAAGGCAGTCTTGCCCGGCTCATATCCGTTCAGAAGTAAACATCCACAAAGCTACCTCGCTATCCTCAGACATGCCCAGTTCTTTCAACCTTTCCACCTGGGTCATGTTTAGTCGTGAGAAAAGAAGGCTGAGAGGGAACCTGATATCAGTCTTCCTATACGTTAAGGGCTGCTACAAAGACGACGGTGATCAGTTGTTCTCCATGTCTCTGTTCTCAGTGGTGGCAGATGGCAGAACAAGAAGCAATGGTATCAAGTTGCAGTGGGGGAGGTCCAGGTTGGATATTAGGAAACACTATTTCACTAGGAGGGTGGTGAAGCACTGGAATGGGTTACCTAGGGAGGTGGTGGAATCTCCTTCCTTAGAGGTTTTTAAGGTCAGACTTGATAAAGCCCTGGCTGGGATGATTTAGTTGGGAATTGGTCCTGCTTTGAGCAGGGGGTTGGACTAGATACCTCCTGAGGTCTCTTCCAACCCTAATCTTCTGTGACTCTATGTCCACTGGGGAGGACAAGAAGTCATTGGCTTCATCTGCTGCTAGGGAGATTTAGGTTGAATATTAGGGAACAAAATTCTAACAGTGAAGATAGAGAAGTACTGGAATAGGTTACTGAGTAGACGGTGGGATCCCCATCACTCAAAGTGTTTTAGACCGGGTTAGGCCAAAATCTGTCAGGAAGGGTCCAGGCCAACGTTTCTCAAATGTGGCCACCAGCGGCCTCCTGGATGGTGATGGAGGCGGGCGGGACAAAGCTGCAGCTCTTCCCCCTCCGCCCTGCACCGCCTCTGGAGACAGATGGGGCCCAGCCCTGGAGGATCAAGGTGAGTTCTTGACCCACCTTTGATGATGGTGTCCCTTAAATGGATATGCGGACAGGGTTTGGTTCCTGGGTTAGTGTTTTTGTTGTGTGGTGTGTAGTGGCTGGTGAGTATTTGCTTCAGGTTGGGGAGCTGTCTGTCCGAGCTCGAGTCTCGGCACCTCTTTCATTACAGGGATGGTCTAGCTCATTTTTATTCCGGCCTCGAGTGCAGGGGACTGGAATAGAAGACAACTCAAGGTCCCTTCCAGTCCTACAATTCTACAGTACTCCTGTCTTTACTGCTCAGTGCCTTTCCCCGCGCCGCGACACACACACACACACACACACACACACACACACACACACACACACACACACACACACACACACACACACACACACACACACACACACACACACCTCTTTCGTATGCCCTGTGACCCAGCCACCTTTGCTGAAATCTTGTGTTCCTCGCAAAGACAATACACTTTTTCCCTGCCACAAACTTTTGCTTTCTTGTGATGTCCTCAGTTGGTAGGGAAAGTTCTGGGGACTGAAGGGTCTCACTTCACCCACTCTCCTTCTGCAGTGACCACAATCTGTCTTCCCTGTAGGTTCCTGGGATCTACGAGTCAGTCCCTCCTGAAGTCCCAGGGCTTGATTCCTCTTTCTCGCTTTCTCCTTTCCCAGAGGCATCAGACTCTGTCGCTACTAAATTATAGTATTTAATTCACTGGAGCTATCCACACGCTGGGGGATATTCATACTCCCTTCCTGACTTACTAGAGTCCTTATTGCCTCAAAATGTGCTTTCCTGACATATAATACCCTGACATACTGCATTCTGGGACCTCTGTGCTCCCTCTTCTTCCTTACTGTGCTGAACCCCACCAGCCAACGCTCCCCCGTTCCAGCTCTCCTATGGCTCATAGTCTCTATTCCTCTGTCTGCCAGAAAGAAGCATTTCTCAGGGGACTTGCCCACTGTCTGGAGTCTTCACTGTCTGGGACATGGAATTACCTTTGCTGTGTTTTAGGAGCCCGTTTGATAAGTGTCGGGCTCTGTGTGCTCACAGGAGAGATGGGGATGGTTAAATCCCCCAAAAGCAGAGCGCCCAGCACCTTTGAGCAACTTGGGAGCTGGCCCTGCTGTTTTACTGTCTTATCATGGGCTGGGGTTAAAATAACAGAACATTGTTTTCGGAGAAGTGTCCCAGGAATTCACCTGATGTCCCTTGTTTTCTTTCCCCTGAGCAGGGCTTCCACTTCCCAAACCTGATGTGATCTCCCGGCTAGAGAAAGGGGAAGAGCCGTGGGTCCCAGATCTCCAGGACTCAGAAGAACAAAGGATCCGGAGACGCACCTGCCCAGGTGAGGAATCATTAAACGAACTCAAAAGCTGTCAGTGCCTGAAGGAAGGAGCTGGGATTCCCCACAGAGACCTTGGGAGCTGTCTCAGTCCAGGATTGTCCCCGGCATGTGTGATACCCTCCGGGCAGATTTCGCTCAGGGCTTCCTGCCCGACACTGGCCGTAACTCCCTCCCTGACCTGTCATCCTGAGTGTTTGGATGGGGCGTGGGCGCAGAACTGATCCCTTTTCTCTCCCCTCTGGGGGAAAGTTTGGGGAATTCAGTTCCTGATTTTTTTCCCCATCTCCCCAGCACTTCCTTTGTTTTCCTCTCCTCTTTTCACTTCCTGTTCCTGAGGTTTCTCTCTCTGTCCCAGCAGGTGGTGGGATGGGGAGTGAGAACGGGGAGTGGAAGCTTCAGCAGATGGACGCTGAGCAAGCGGGACCAGACAGGGTGTTATTGCGAAGAGCCAAAGGGAATGTGTCCAGACGTCTTGAGCAAGGACAATCTTGTGAGAGTCGGCACAGGCCAGCAAGGCAGCGGACAAAGCAGCCAGGGGGTAAATCCGTTAATTGTCAGGCAACTCACAAAGACCTCAAGGGAACCACAGGCCAGCACGGAGTCCTCGCAGGCGAGAGAAAAAATCCATGCACCAAGTATGGGAAAAACTTCTGTAGATGCTCGCACCTTATTAATCATGAGAGAATCCATACGGCAGAGAGATCTTATGAATGCAGCGAGTGCGGGAAAAGCTTCAATAAGCGTTCAAACCTGATTAGACATCAGAAAAACCACAAGGGAGAGAAACCCTACAAATGCTGTGAGTGCGGGAAAAGCTTCAATGAGAGCTCAATTCTCATTACGCATCAGAGAATCCACACAGGGGAGAGGCCCCATGAATGCTCGGAGTGCAGGAAAACCTTCGTGCAGCGCTCAGTGCTTATGAGACACCAGAGAATCCACACTGGGGAGAGACCTCATGAATGCGGGAGGTGCGGGAAAACCTTTACTCAGCGCTCAGACCTTAATAGTCATCAGCGAATCCACACAGGGGAGAGGCCTTATGAATGCGGGGAGTGTGGGAAAACCTTCATTCAGAGCTCAGACCTTATTAGTCATCAGCGAATCCACACAGGGGAGAGGCCCTATGAATGCGGGGAGTGTGGGAAAAGCTTCACTCGGCGCTCACACCTCATTAGTCACCAGAGAATCCATACTGGAGAGCGACCCTATGAGTGCCACGAATGCGGGAAAAGCTTCAGTGAGAGCTCAAACCTTATCAGACACCAAAGAGTCCACAAGGGGGAGCGGCCCTATGAATGCTGTGAGTGCGGGAAAAGCTTCACTCAGCGCTCAGCCCTTATGTCACATCAGAGAATCCACACGGGGGAGAGACCCTATGGATGCTGTGAGTGCGGGAAAACCTTTGCTCAGCATTCAGCCCTTGTTACACATCAGAGAATCCACACGGGGGAGAGGCCCTATGGATGCAGTGAGTGCGGGAAAAGCTTCACTCATAGCTCAGACCTTATTAGTCATCAGAGGATCCACACAGGAGAGAGACCGTATGAATGCTGTGAGTGCGGGAAAAGCTTCTCTCAGCGCTCACACCTTATTACTCATCAGGGAATCCACAGGGGGGAGAGACCCTACGCCTGCTCTGAGTGCGGGAAAACCTTCACGCGGCGTTCAAACCTTATTACCCATCAGAAGATCCACAAGGGAAATCATCAACCAAGGTAGAGGGCTTTGCCTTCACCCCCTGCCCTGGTTCTTGTCACGCAGACACAAAGCAGACCAGAAGTCCAAAGTGCAGGCAATGGGATATTTATTGGGGTTAGTTTCCAGCCTTGTTTCCCAGTGTCCCATTCCCCCCTCCTCAGCAGGCATAATTATACCGGAAATGCACACCCACAGTCCGACTTCTTACAACTTATGGTTATGTTCCATTATGAGGGGCCGTGGGTCTGGGGTCTTCATCCCACCTCTTTTGTACTCCATGGGAGGGATAAGGAGTGAGGTTCTGCTACAGACAAAGACATTTCTTAGGCCTTCCCCCCAGTCCCCTCCCAACTGGTTGCTTGACCTTGCCTTGAGATAGGAGTAGAGGCAGTCTTCAAGTGTACCATGCCCAGTAACACTTTAACTGTTCTTATCTGCTCCCATTACACTAACGAACCCATCTGGCTAGGCAGCAGCAACATTCACAGTGTCTTTGTCCTTTGTTCACACATATTAGTAAGGATATAAGTGTATCAAGAATCAAACAGGCAAACAAGACCTAAGATTCTATCTCAGGCGAAAATACAGGCCTGAATCCTACATTATCACCAGCACTCCTAAAAAACCATAAAAACGGTATATAGGGCTGGCAAATGATTTTTTCTTTCTTTCATACTTTTCCTGATTCCAACGTCAAGACCTTTAAGGCTGTTTGCTTCACCGGGGACCCTCTGCTCCCCATGTGGTTGCCCACTATTGTCTTTCGCAGCTAGCCCTTCCCATGGTCCTTTCTGTAAACTCTATAATCCTATATCAGTCATGAGAATGTGCGTCCCTCCTACCAGGAATGTCCATCAGCTCAAGGTGTGCGTGATTTCCACTAGCTAGATCAATATAAAATCTACCTGGGCCTCACCTCCAGTAGGACTTTCCATGGAGTTAGGTGACTCGAGTTAGCGACCCTGATGTAAAAACACAACTATTCTTGCAGTAATGACAAAGTGTGTAGCGTGTCCGTTGTTATCTAGCGCGTTGCCTCGTCACCTGCCTTAACCTCCGTTTCCTGGTCAAAGCCAAGCTGGAGCGTCGCATTTATACTCTTCCTCCCACTTCACTGAGTTCACCCTTTGGAACAGATCGTCTCATTCCCAGTTGTTCACACATTGCCCTGGGAGGTGCTGAAGGTGATTTTTGTACCCTTTTCCTCATTTAAAATATATTTAAATATAACAAAGAGCAGGAACACGGTGGAGAAAAAAATGTCATTTCAGCCTCTGTGACCTCCTAAGGCAATGGGGCGATGTGCAGGAATTCCCTCCTGCAGCATTGCCCCTGCAGTGTCACCTTCTGTCTGATCCACGTAGAGTTTATCTTTTTCCCATTCTGCCTCTCCACCTCCCAAACTGTCCCACGGGGCCGTGTCCTCAGCTCTCTGAGGTGAGTAGATTTGAAGTCTAGGAAGGAACATCATGATCATCTTGTCTGACCTCCTGCATATGGCAGGGCACAGCACCTCCCTCACCCACTCCTGTACGCAACCTCTGACTGAGCTCCTGAAGTCTCCAAATCATGATTTAAAGATTTCAAGTGAGAGACTCCACAATTTACTCTAGTTCAAACAAGCAAGTTACCTGTTCCCCACACTGCAGACGAAGGGAAATCCCCTCCCCTCTCTACCCCTTTCAGAGAGTCTCTACTAATCTGAGCTGGGGGAGAATTTGTTCCCTATCCCAAATATGGCGATGAGTTAGATTGTGAGCATGTGGGAAAAAATTCTCTATAGGGATTAAGAGCCATCTCCCTCCTAGTGTCCCATCTCTGGCCACTGGAGATATTTGTAACAGCAATCATGCAGGGGGGCGTATGCCACCATAGGAAATCTCATCATGCTGTCGCCACCATAAACTTATCAAGTTAAGCCTTGAAACAAGTCAGTTTTTTTGGCCCCATTGCCCACCAAGCTGTTCTGGAATGTATCTCCTCCGGGAGTTGGAAACCTTCTTGTAATTTCAAGCCTAAATTTGTTGAGGGCCAGATTATATCCATTTGTGCTTGTTCTCACACAGGGCCCAACTTAAAAACCACTTCTCCCTCCCTGGGGTTTTATGTCTCTGATTTATTTATAGAAAGTAATCCTATCTTCAGTTTCCTCTCATTGGGTAGGTTCTCCATTCCTCTGATCATCCTAATAGCCCTCCTCTGGGTTTTTGGAATTGTGTTTTGATTTCTTTGATCCTAAATCAGACTCCCTAGAGCTGTAGATGAAAGTGTCACCGAGCGGGAAGGGGAATTTGAATGGATCCCAAACACAATGTGATCATTCAGAGTTTAACGCGCAGGTTCTGTGTATTTACAAAGCCACTTCGGGACTTTTTCCTGCTGAGTTCGGATTGTTTACAGGTGGAAATGTGGACTGTTGTTCCCGTTATGATGATTCTAACCCTTAAATAAAATATCTAATAATAATACTAATGAGACTTCTCTGGGAAGCAGATTTGAAAAGATTAGAGGAGAATGCAGTGGGTGAATCTCTTGTCCTGATTCTGGGTCATCAAACACAACCTGCTTTGGAATTTCACTTTATATGAAACTGGAAGTGTCTTACACATCTGTTGGATGTGGATTTTTTCCTGAAGGCCGTGTGGTCACATAACTAGCTATTAGATTGCCAGGATATAGCTAAGATTCATTGCGGACTTTACGACAAATGATCATTTGCTAAGAGAGAGAGGAAAGGTGAGCAATATCTTTTTTTATTGGACCAGCTTCTGTTGGTGAGCTAGGCATGCTTTTGATCTTAGCTGTGGTCTACACTACAGCGTTAGCTCGATGTACGACCGTTTTCACTGACCTTATTCTGCAAGTGTCTACATTAAATGCAGCTCCTTCTGATGTAACTCACCCACTACATCGACTGAGGGCTGGTCTACTGTAGAAGCACAACATTGGTGCACCTACACCACCATAGTGCAGTTGGTGAAAATGCTCTATGCCAGTGGCTCTCAATCTTTCCATGTGATTGTATCCCTTTCAGGAGGCTGATTTATCTTGCATACCTCCAAATTTCAACTCACTTAAAAACTTCTTGCTTACAAAATCAGACACAAAAAGACAAAAGTGTCACAGCCACGCTATTACTGAAAAATTACTGACTTTCTCATCTTTACCATATAATTATAAAATAAATCAACTGGAATGTAAATTGTACTAAAACAACAAGGAGTCCGGTGGCACCTTAAAGACGAACAGATTTATTTGGGTATAAGCTTTCGTGGGTAAAAAACCCACTTCTTCAGATGCATGGAGTGAAAATTACAGATACAGGCATAAATAGATATAGATATATATGATAGATATAGATATGTCTGTATGTGCAATTTTCACTCCATGCATCTGAAGAAGTGGGGGGGGGGTTTTTACCCATGAAAGCTTATGCCCAAATAAATCTGTTCGTCTTAAAGGTGCCACTGGCCTCCTCATTGTTTTTGTGGATACAGACTAACACGGCTACCCCTCTGATACATAATAAATATTGTAGTTACATTCAGTGTGTAGTATATAGAGCAGTATACTCCAGTCATTGTCTGTATGAAATTTTAGTTTGTACAAACTTCGCTAGTGCTTTTTATGTAGCCTGTTGTAAAACTAGGCAACTATCTCGATGAGTTGATGTATCCCCTGGAAGACCTCTGCGTCCCCCCAGGGGTATCTGTATTCCCGGTTGAGAATCACTGCTCGGTGCTGATAGGAGAGAGCCGTCCCATTGGCATAACAACTCCACCTCTGCACGAGGCATAGCGCGTAAGCCATTGGAGTTAGGTCGACAGTGTCAGTGAAGACACGGAGTTGCTTACATTGACTGTTCTGCCTTTCAGGAGCCATCCCACAATGCCCTATGCTGACAGCTAAATCGAGGCAAGCCCACCTGCTGAGGGCACACACCGTCAACACAAGGGACAAAGTGTGGACATGCAAAAGCGGTTTAATTACGGCGATGGCTGTAAGGCTTACGTCTACACTACAAAGTTAAGTCAACTTAAGATACGTCGACATTCAGCCACTGGTGTAATTAAACCGCTGTTCTGTGTCCACACTATGCTAACTGGGTTGGCGGAGAGCATCCACACGAGCAGCTCTTGCATCGGCACAGAGAGCAGTGCACTGTGGGTAGCGATCGCACTGTGCACCTGGCTGCAGGGTGCGTTGGGAAGGGTTTGCAATGCCTCATGGGGGCAGGGACAGCGTCACAGGATGATGGTTTCTCTATCCCATCCTTCCATGGGGCACATGACTTATGAGGAGAGGCTGAGGGAACTGGGATTGTTTAGTCTGCAGAAGAGAAGAGTGAGGGGGGATTTGATAGCTGCTTTCAACTACCTGAAGGTGGGTTCCAAAGAGGATGGATCTAGACTGTTCTCAGTGGTGGCAGATGACAGAACAAGGAGCAATGGTCTCAAGTTGCAGTGGGGGAGGTCTAGGTTGGATATTAGGAAACATTATGTCACTAGGAGGGTGGTGAAGCACTGGAAGGGGTGACCGAGGTGGGGGGTGGAATCTCCTTCCTTAGAGGTGTTTAAGGTCCGGCTTGACAAAGCCCTGGCTGGGATGATTTAGTTGGGGTTGGTCCTGCTTTGAGCAGGGGGTTGGACTAGATACCTCCCGAGGTCCCTTCCAACCCTGATCTTCTATGATTAACACTGAGCCACAGGAATGTGTGTTACTGTAGTGTGCTGAGCCTGGCATTGTTTGTTTGCACCGTGCTATGAACCTTGTAATGATGGCTGTGTGTGCCCGAAATGTAACGCGTTTTAAATACCTTTTTAAAGTAGCACATGGCCAAAGTGACATTGCTGATCACTTAACACAAGAAGCCCACAGAAGTTGTTGGGGGTGAGGAGTGTGTGTGTGTGTGTGTGTGTGAGAAAGACAGACAGAGTGTGTTTTGGGTGAGAGTGTGTGTGTGCTGGGGCAGAGTGAGTCTGTTGGCGCACTGTCTCTTTAAGTAGCACACTCACCAGCCTGAACACTTGTTCAGACAGCAGCCGATGTTGCAAAAAGCTCCATGCCTCTGGTTAAGGTGGTTTTATTTTCTCGGCAAAGCGGGAGAGTGAAATCAGTGGGAGGAGCATTGCAGTGTGTATACCTCCACTGGTTTGTCGACAAAAGCTACCTTTTGTCAACAAAGCTGTGTAGTGTAGACAAGGGCCTAAGTGGACGTAATTTAAGTCAATTTAATTTTGTATGTGTATGCTTGCCCTTACACAGAGCTCTTCATCAGCTCTGGGAAACGTATTCCGAGTGTTACAGCGAAGTGCGAGGTGGAATAGATTGTTTAACGTAAGTAATTAACATGGATTTCAAGGGACCCTGCAAGGTGAAGTGGCTTATTAACACCTCTCCAATCACAACGGGGAGAGGAGAGAGAATCATAGAACTGGAAGGGACCTCGAGAGATTTTCTAGTCCAGTCCCCTGCACTCAAGGCAGAACTAAGTATTAGCTAGACCATCCCTGACAGGTGTTTGTCCAGCCGGCTCTTAGGCCTGGTCCACACTACCCCCCCATTTCGAACTAAGGTACGCAAATTCAGCTACGTTAATAATGTAGCTGAATTCGAAGTACCTTAGTTCGAACTTACCGCGGTCCAGACGCGGCAGACAGGCTCCCCCGTCGATGCCGCGTACTCCTCTCGCGGAGTTGGAATACCGGCGTCGACGGCGAACACTTCTGGGATCGATTTATCACGTCTAGACAAGACGCGATAAATCGATCCCAGAAGATCGATTGCTTACCGCTGGACCCGGAGGTAAGTGTAGACCTACCCTTAAACATCCCCAATGATGGAGATTCCACAACCTCCCTGGGCAATTTATTCCAGTGCTTAACCACACTGACAGTAGGGAAGTGGTTCCTCATGTCCGACATAAACCCCCCTGGCTGCCCTTTAAGCCCATTGCTTCTTGTCCTATCCGCAGAGATTAAGAACAATTTTTCTCCCTCCTCCTTGTAACAACCTTGAAAACTGTGATCATGTCCCCTCTCAGTCTTCTCTTCTCCAGACTAAACAAATGCAATTTTTTTCAATCTTCCCTCATAGGTCATGTTTTCTAGACCTTTCATCATTTTTGTTGTTCTTCTCTGGACTTTCTCCAGATAAACAGAGGTGGGGGATTAAAGTGGGTTCTAGATTGTTGTAATAAATCTTTAACCCTGTGTATTTATTCAGACTCTTTCAAGGATATGGGGGAAGCAAGACAATCACTATACCCTCGAAGGAATGTACACAGAAAAACGATTAGACAAAACCAACCGATCACCGGTGGGTGAACATCTCCATCTCTGACCTCTCAGTCCTCACCCTGAAAGGAAGCCTGCACAACACCATTACAAATCAAACTTAAATTTATAACTTTGCTAGATACTAAATATAATGGACTGAATAAAGACACTGGATTTATGGCTTATTACAACAAGCTATAAGCCAATTAAGAACCCCCGGTTTTCCCCCCTTTCCCCTCTGTAACTGACAACATGCTGGGTGGGGACGTCCATACCACCCTGGCCGCATGGGACCACCTTGGGGTCAAGAAGTGCCCAGGCACCGCAGACAATCTCATGGAAATTGTTGATCATCACTCCTGTCACGGACTCACAGGACGTGTGCTCTCTCTCAGCTCCGCATGGTCCCTGGGGGGAACCCCCTTCAGTGTGACAGCCCTTCTCGGGGGGTTAAGCCCCGGGCTCCACCAACTCCTGGATTCGCACCTCTCGGAGCCTTCAGCAACCTATTGGATATTCCCAGACTTGGAAAACTGTGAAATGCAGAATTTGAATAGCGAACCTGGTCTTCTCCTTGTATCTACTAACATTGCTAGACATTGCTTCTCCAACAGCAGAATCACCACAGCACTGGAGCCTGAGAAGACAAATTAAAGTCAACTAGTGTTTAATTTGTCTTTAATCTGGCTGCTGATTGGTCATTTTGAACTATCTTTATATCAGCCCGTCTCTGCTACAGGGCACAGGGATGTGGCTGATACTCCCGGGAGCTCTCGGCTTCTGGTCAGAATGGAGTTCTTTGGGAATTAAGTCATCAATGATATAGAGATTAAAGAGTTCAAGTTACATGTGCCCTGTGCCTTTCAGAGATTGGAGTAATGGTGAAGAGGTTAAAGGGCACACAGCTGGGTAGCGGGGTGCGGTCCCTCAATAGTTGTTCTGCTCTGGTGAGACTGAGCAGGTGTGGAGATTGTGCAAGCTATGGTGTTTATGTGCACAGATAAAATTCAATGAAACCACATTTTCGAAACCATCGATGTCTGGGAATGTAACAGGAGCTTTTTGAACAAGGGCGTGCCCTTTCTAATCCTCAAGATCACTGGCTCCAATATTTTATTGTCCCAGGGAGTATAGCTCAGTGGTAGAGCATTTGACTGCAGATCAAGAGGTCTCTGGTTCAAGTCCAGATGCTCCCTTTTTGGTATTTTTTTTTTAATGGAAACATATTTTCATATCCATCTCCAGTATGTTCAGGAATTCCACTGAATGGGGGGGCTTGAAAGGAATTTAAACACTTAACATTTTCCTGTGCACATGTATAAAAACTTAGCAAACCCGTCCATCAGCTGAAATCAATTCCCAAACAATCCTCAAAATGTTATTAATTCCCATCCCACCCCTCCCCGCCACAGGAGCTCTGTGCAGTTTAACCATTCTGCAGGCAGCTTCCCATTAGAAATGCTGTGGTGGGACATTCCCAGTCCTGGACATTTACGAACGACGGAATTTGAAGAGCAAACCTGGCTCCCCGCAGCAGGTGGGATTTGAGTGTTTTGTCCCTGTCACTTAGTGTTTTTCAGTCGCACAGACCCTCCTGTGCCCAGCCAGGCAATGAACTTGGGAAAGAGGACAGGAATCAGAGACCTTAGAAACAGTTAAATGACAGCAAGCACATCAGCTTAGTAATTAAAGCCCCTTTTGTGATGCCATTCATGTGGTCCCTTTATTCTTCTGCTGTCTCGCTCCGACCACCGTCGCCCTCTGTCGGTTCAGTGAGAGGGTCACACTCATTGCTTCTGACACACAAAGACTCACACACACACCTTGCAAGCAAAACCTCCCCAAGGAGTCAGACGCACCTGCTGGATCCCTGCACCCCGGCTGTGCAGAAGCTAGACACAAGGAAACTACAGGGACAGGCACTCAGAGGCACGTTGCCGACCGTGTGGGAGTTAAAAATTGGTAGGTCAAGTTTCCAGTCCCATCACAGGTCACCCCATCACTCTAGGAAGGGGCCCATCTGAACGCTCAGCTGGCTCGGTCTAGCTGTATTGTTCTTGTTTACACTTAGTCAGGTTTGAGTCCTGTTTCGCACTGTGTGTTTGAGAAGCCCGTCAGCAACGACGCTCTGAAATAGCAAACGCAGTAGGACGTGTTATTGCTCCTGCCCCAACACAGATGGACAACAAGAGAAATGTTATTCATTGAAGGGGGAGGCATCCCTGGGTTTGGCCCAACAGACAAGTGCCTCTCTTTTCCCTTTGTCACTTGTGAAATTTTTCTTTCCACAGCAGGCCCTATGGCTCAGTGGCTAGGACGCTGGGCTTGTAACTGCAGGTTGATGAGTTCCAGTATCACCAGGCCCTTCTACCAGGGAGTTTAAATGAAGTAATGACCTTCTTGTTTGACATACTGAGGGCATATCCACACGGCTCTGTGGGGCCTGGGCTTGTGGGGCCAGGCCGGTGTTAGAGCATCCAGACTGCAGTTGGAAACTCCGGCCTCACAACTGTGCTGCCACATCCACACTGCGCTATGCAAACTGGAGTCAGAACTTCAGCGCCTGTGCGGTGTGCGCGATCATATCCCAGGGATCCTAACACCTCGTCAGCTGACGGTGCTCCACAGTGATTGGTGGGATACCTCAGCTGGCTGCAAGTGTTTGGGGTGGTTTTAGCCCATGAGCTGTTTTGTGTCTGCACACTCCCTGTGGGGAGGTTAGGAGGGGCCTAATTCTAAGCTATGGGTGGGGATAGCTCAGTGGTTTGAACATTGGCCTGCTAAACCCAGGGTTGTGAGTTCAATCCTTGAGGGGGCCACTTGAGGATCTAGGGCAAAATCAGTACTTGGTCCTGCTAGTGAAGGCAGGGGGCTGGACTCAATGACCTTTCAGTTCTAGGAGATAGGATACCTCAATATAATATTAGACTAATTTTGTTACAATTTTCTTTATAATATAAAAGAATTCATAAGTAACCAGGCAGCAATTATTGGGACTCTTTTCTCCTAGTGTTCCCGGCCACAGAAAGAAATGGCTTTTTGGCTTTTCATCATCGGGGAGTCAGGTTCGTTCGCTGTTCAGAATCAATGTGCCCAGAAAAAGCCAGTTGTGTTTCATTTCGTAGGTTCTGGTGCCATCGTGTGGCCCTTACCTTTCCCTTCTTTCCGTGCAAAGCGCTGGTATTTTGCACAGTTCCTCAGCGGGCGGGTGTGGGGATGGGGGCGAAGGCTGCATTCATGTATGGAACAAACACTAGAAAGTGACAGAAAATCGCCCTTACGATGAGGCCTCCGTCCCTCTCAAAAATCATCTCCCTTCTTCGGTTAAGAGACATCCTAAATCTTTCCTTCTCCCTGCAGAGCCCTACGGTTGGAATCTGCAATATCCGAGCTGTGGTGTGAAAAACTGCTCTCTGTCTTCATTTGCTACTGCCTGATGTACATATGTATCAATTGCAACCTTTAAATGACCAGTGAGGTCATTGAAACATCATTTATTTTGCAGCTTCATTTACTGTGCTCACAATGGAGCATCTGGACATTGACACTTCTGCCCAAGTGACCTGTGGGTTGGATTCATTGTAGTGGGATACGAGTCACGTGGTAGATAATTTAAACTCTTAATTTCTTTAGGGTTCGCCTTCGCTATACTTCTATGCTGGTGCGATTTCTGACCATTACAGTTCATCAACTCGGCAGGCAGGCACCGGCAGCAATGCACTTGTCCTGCTGCCTTGACTGAGAGAGGTTTCTGATCAAAGGGAGGGTAGATTCCAGCCAGCTCCTGGGGTAATAGCTCATTGGAGATGAAAGGGCTAGTTCAGAAAGAGATTTTGACATCTGTAGGGTAAAGATGAGCCAGATGGGTTTGTCTCTGCACAGGTATATTTTAGTCTCTGGTAGGTAGAAAGGCGAGAGAAATATTTGGGATTTCCTATTTCCCTGACTGAGGACCATCTATGCTCACCTGAAATCTTTCCTGGCAGAAGCAGTTCTGACTGATTCATTACAAGGTCCAAATATGGCTGCCATCACAGAGGCATTAGTGGAGGTGAGGAGAAGGCCACAAAGTCCTTTCCCAGGTGGTCCCAGCACACCCCAATACCAGCACATTCTCCCAAACACTCCCCTGCATGTGGAAGCCATAATGTTGCTGCTGCCTACATACCCTGATGGCAAATGGGTAGGGGCGGAGGGTCCTTCAAGCTATACCAAGCACCCCAGAGGAGCCAGGCGCCGTGTGGAGTGTGTGCTGATACACCTATTCTGCACTGGCGAGGGCAACCCGCAAGCCCCAGGGCTCCTGGTGTCCCCAGGGCTTCCACCAGCACAAATATCAGGGGGTAGCCGTGTTAGTCTGTATCTACAAAAACAACAAGGAGTCTGGTGGCACCTTAAAGACTAACAGATTTATTTGGGCATAAGCTTTCGTGAGTTAAAACCTCACTTCTTCGGATGCATAGCTATGCATCCGAAGAAGTGAGGTTTTAACTCACGAAAGCTTATGCCCAAATAAATCTGTTAGTCTTTAAGGTGCCACCAGCACAAACACCCTCCTACCACCACTGCTTGAAGATGCACCAGCTTCTCCTCCTCCACCCTGTGGCTCAAGCTTTAGCGCCAGTCGGTAAAGTGCTCACGATCTCCATGAAACACGACACAGGATGATTATAACGGTTGCTACGGAGGATCCTGAACTCAGACAAACCTTAATGTGGAGGCAAAGAATTCGACTGAAAAAACGTGACATGGTGTGTTTGGTGAGGTGAACAGCTCTTTAGAGATTCAGGGTTCACCCACCAACAAACAAATGAACCAGCCAAGCAGTCTAGCAAAATGAACAAACCTATCCTGCTATTTACATGAGGAGGGGAATTGATGCTGAATTCTGCAGCTGGCAGAATTTGATATGAGCAAGTATCACACAGATCTCTCGGTCCCAGTGCTTTCAGCTTAGCTCTACACATGCCCAGTCCACACACGCTCTGGCTTCTCGCACTCAGCACAAACCCGAATGCACACAGGATGACATTTGGAAAGATGAGCGTTTCAGTTGATGAACCTGCCAGATACTAGCTGCTGCTGCTGGAAATACAGCAGGGGACTGTACCAGCCAGATTAAATTCACCAGGCCTTTGGAGAATTTGCAGAAAGTTTAAAAATTGGGATTCTGCTGAAAACTACAGGGAACTGAGAGTCAGAATGTCCACTGACTTGCTGTGTAACTTTGAGCAAGTCCCATCACCTTCTGTGCCTCCAGTTTCCCCTCTCAACTTTCCAGCCCGATCCAACAGAATAAACGTGTGCTTGGAAAATAAGAAGAGACGGTGAGAATGAAAAATTCCAAATTAGAAATCACCGTAAAAAACATCGCAAGTGCAATACTACCCCCTGCTCAGACCCTGGCCACCCCTCTGCTCTGATTTGCCCCTTTTTAACCCCTGTAAAACGCAGTCCGCAGAATCGGAGGCCAAGGAAGGACACTGGCTTCAGCAGCTGTTCCTGAGCATGTGAGAGAGCAGCGTGTTACACTACACTGGACACACGGTGCTGCTTGCCTGGGACCCAACCTGCCCTTGCGGGGCGAGGAGGCTCAAGGAACATCTGCTGGAGCCGCTGTGCTGGGGAGGGGACCGGGCTTCCTGCTAAAGCTAAGGTTGGCAGAGTCTGTGCAAGGACCATGCTGACCGCGGGCGGGGGGGGGGGGTTTCAAAGCGTTGGAGACAGGGTAGGAGAGAGCACGAGGGGCAGCAGCGAGGCAGAGGGGCTTTTCCCCTCCTTCCTGAATCTCATCCGTTTGTCTGTCTGCAGAAAGCCTCATAGCAGGTCCCAAATTTGTCGTATCTGCTGCTCTGATTTCCTGAACTGAAGGCCGCCTTTTCCTTATAATCCCTTGTAAAGATAGTCCCACTCCATCACATTCTTTACTTTTTAAACTATTATCTTTCTGATTCTTAGCACTGCATCATTTGCCTTCGTTAACACTGTGCGGACGGTTCAAGGTTAACATGTGAAGAAGGGTTGCAAGTGCTTTGGAGGATAGGATTAAAATTCAAAATGATCTGGACAAACTGGAGAAATGGTCTGAAGTAAATAGGATGAAATTCAATAAGGACAAATGCAAAGTACTTCACTTAGGAAGGAACAATCAGTTGCACACATACAAAATGGGAAATGACTGCCTAGGAAGGAGTACGGCAGAAAGGGATCTGGGGGTCATAGTGAACCACAAGCTAAATATGAGTCAACAGTATAATGCTGCTGCAAAAATAGCAAGTATCATTCTGGGATGTATTAGCAGGAGTGTTGTAAGCAAGACACGAGAAGTCATTCTTCCTCTCTACTCCACGCTGATTAGGCCTCAACTGGAGCAGTGTGTCCAGTTCTGGGCACAACATTTCAGGAAAGATGTGGACAAATTGGAGAAAGTCCAGAGAAGAGCAACAAAAATGATGAAAGGTCTAGAAAACATGACCTATGAGGGAAGATTGAAAGAATTGGGTTTGTTTAGTCTGGAGAAGAGAAGATTGAGAGGGGACATGATCACAGTTTTCAAGTACGTAAAAGGTTGTTACAAGGAGGAGGGAGAAAAATTGTTCTTCTTAACCTCCGAGGATGGGACAAGAAGCAATGGGCTTAAATTGCAGAAAGGGAGGTTTAGGTTGGACATTAGGAAAAACTTCCTAACTGTCTGTAGTTAAGCACTGGAATAAACTGCCTAGAGAGGTTGTGGAATCTCCATCATTGGGGATTTTTAAGAGCAGGCTGGACAAACACCTCTCAGGGATGGTCTAGATAATACTTAGTCCTGCCTTGAGTGCAGGGGACTGGCCTAGAAAACCTCTCGAGGTCCCTTCCAGTTCTACGATTCTATGAATCTATGTGACCTGGGCTGGTCAGGACACCTTCCAGGAGCAGGAGGATGAAAGCCATTTTAGCTTACCAACACCGCACTGTCTCGTACCAGTAGGATGGTAATAACACTGAGTCTGTGACTGCTGTATCCACAAAGGTGTGAGGACACCACCTGATACGCTGCAACACAACTATTTCCAGCTCACTGAAAACAATGTGAGGTTCTCTCAGCCCAGGCGCAGGGGGCAGGGCCGTTCCCCTGGCCCAGAAAGACCCAGAAAGAGGCGTTTGCTTCTGAAGCGGGATAGGATGTTTTCATTGCAGGCAGGGGCACTGATCTCTTTACTCGCCTGATCACTAAGCAAATCAGAGATCAAGGGGGAAAATGTTATTGTCACGGAGTGTGGGGGGACTCAGGACCCTGCACCCCCGGCTTCCTGCGATTCACCATGACTCTCAGCCAGCCAGTAAAGCAGAAGGTTTATTTAGATGACAGGAACACAGTCCAAGACAGGTCTTGCAGGCATAGACAACAGGACCCCCCTCAGTTGGGTCCATCTTGGGGTCTCAGGGCATCCCAGCCCCTTGGGAGGTCAGAGCGCCGTCTGCCTCCCAGCCATCTCACCAGCCAGCTTCTGAAACTCTCCCCTCAGCGACCCCTCCCACAGCCTTTGTTCAGTTTCCTGGGCAAAGGTGTCACCTGGCCTCTAACCCCTTCCTGGGTTCTCATGTTACCTGCTCAGGTATTCTCTGTTGGTCAGTCTCCCATCCCCCAATGCAGACCATCCTAGCCACACTCCCCTGTCAGCATTCAAAGACCACAGTAAGAACAGTCCCAGTTCGTCACAGTTATAACTTGGTGTGACGAAGTGGGAGGGTTTCTTGGTTTTTCCAATGTTTTGCATGCAGAGGGGGTGGGACTCAGTTTCCCTGGGTGTTACTGGTTTAACAAGGGGAGGGGAGAGGGAGTTTGTTGTTACAGAGGACTGGAGAGGGAACTTGAGGCCCCAGCCGATGGCCTGGAGGATGCACACCCCAGCAACTGGTGACCTGATGACCTGGAGGCCCAGCTCGGGAGTCACAGCTGGTTCTGGCCAGTGGGAGGACAATGGGCTGCAGAGAGAGGACCCAGTGACCTGACCAGCCAGTTCCAGCCAGAGGACAGAAGAGGGGAGCGGGGGTCCAGGTGACCCTGTTTACTTGGAGAGAAGACAATGGACAGAGGCGGGGCTTGGGGCCGGTGATATCGGATGCACAGCTGGGAAGCAGGGGGGCTCGGGGCTGGAGAGAGGAAGCAGGCAGAGCCCACCTGGATGCAGGGAGACTAGGATGTGCTGTGCTGTGGGAGGCCAGGCCTGAGGTCCAGAGAGTTTCCTGTGCTGGGTTCAGACGCTCAATAAACCCTCCTGTGTTACGCTGGCTGAGAGTCACTCCAGTCTAGAGAACGTGTCCCAGGTGAAGAAAGTGCTGGGTCGCCTCCAGGATGAGGGACTGACCATAAAAGCTGAAAAGTGCAAGGTGGGGATGGCAGAGGTTTCATACCTGGGCCACAAGGTGGGAGGCGGCCACCTGAAGCCGGAGCCAACCAAAGTGGAGGCAATCCAGGATTGGCCCACTCCCCAGACTAAGAAGCAGATCCAGGCTTTCATTGGGATGGTGGGGTACTACCGGAGGTTTGTGCCTCACTTTAGCTCCCTGGCAGCTCCCCTCACGGAGCTGTGCAGGAAGGGAAAGCCGGACAAGGTGGTCTGGACCAAGCAGTGCCAGAAGGGGGCACTTATCCAGGGCCCGGTGCTGGTAAACCCGGATTTTAACAAGCCCTTCCTGGTGTTCACTGACGCCTCGGACACAGGGCTGGGGGCGGTACTGATGCAAACTGATACTAAGGGGCAGAGACACCCCAGTGTGTACCTGAGCAAGAAGCTGCTGCCCCGGGAGCAGCACTATGCGGCCATAGAGAAGCAATGCCTGGCCATGGGGGGGGGGGGGGGGGGGCCTTAAAAAACTGCAGCCGTATCTATTTGGGCGGCGCTTCACCGTGTACACCGACCATTCACCCTGACGTGGCTACATCAATGAAAGGGGCTAATGCCAAGCTGCTGAGATGGAGCCTGCTCCTCCAGGGGTATGACATGGAGGTGGTCTATGTGCGGGGGAGTGCCAATGTTATAGCTGATGCTTTATCACGGGGCGGGGGCCCTGAACTTCCCCAGGTCACTGGCTAAGTGACCCTGCTCCGTTCAACCTTGAAGGGGGGAGAGATGAGACAGAGTGGGGGATTTTCTTGTTTTCCGTGGTTTTCCAATGGTTTGCATGCGGAGGGGGTGGGACTCAGTGTCCCCGGGTGTTACTGGTTTAACGAGGTGAGGGGAGAGGGAGTTTGTTGTTACAGAGGACCGGAGAGGGAACTTGGGACCACAGCCGAATGCCTGGAGAATGGACACCCCAGCGACTGGTGACCTGGCGACCTGGAGATGCAGAGCAGGAGTTGCAGCCGATTCTGGCCAGTGGGAGGACAATGGGCTGCGGGGAGAGGACCCCGGTGACCTGACCAGCCGGTTCCAGCCAGAGGGGCCAGAGGACAGAAGAGAGGAGAGGAGGCCCAGTGACCCTGTTTACCTGGAGAGAAGACAATGGACAGAGGGGGGACTTGGGGCTGGGGATCTCAGAGGCCCAGCTGGGAAACAGGGGGCTCGGGGCTGGAGAGGGGGAGCAGGCAGAGCCCACCTGGATGCAGGGGAGACTGGGATGTGCTGGGCTGAGGGAGGCCAGGCCTGAGAGTTTCCTGTGCTGTGTTCAGATGCTCAGTAACCCCTAGGGTGACCAGACGTCCCGATTTTATCGGGACAGTCCCGATTTTAGGGGACTTGTCCCGCGTCCCGACCTTACATTGGTCGGGACGCACTTTGTCCCGATATCGGGGGACCGTCTGGTGGACGACGCAAGCCGGCACTGCCGGTGCCGCTCACCTCTTCTTCCTGGGCCTGGGGCAGCTCAGCTGAACTCCCAGTGCCTGCCCGCCGGCCGGAACCTGCCGAGTGCTGCAGCCCCACTCCCCAGGCACGCACAGAGACGGCGAGGAGGTCTCCACTGTGTGCTGCAGGGGCGGGGGGGCTTGTAGGCGCCGGCAGCGAGCCCCCCGCCCCCCCGCCCGACCCGAGCAACCTTAGGAGCCAGAGGGACATGACCTGCCTGCTGAATGCTCCCTGGGAGCTGCTCCAGGTAAGGCTAGCACTGCCTGGGACTCACCTGGCCCCCTGGCAGGTCCCTCTGGTGGGGGGGGGGGGGCTCTGCGTGCTGCCCCCTCCCTCCCCGAGGGGGGAGGTGGAGATGGAGCAGAGGCAAGCTGGTGGGGGCTGGGGGGTGGAGCTGCCGGTGGGTTCTCAGTTTTTCCTGTGCTCCGGCAGTTTTTTTTTTGTTTTGCTCCGCCGCCCGCTTGTTTTTTTTTTTTGCTCCGTTTCCCCCCCCCCCCCCCCCGTGTCCCGATATTTGACCTCTGTGTCATCTGGTCACCCTAGTAACCCCTCCTGTTTTACGCTGGCTGAGAGTCGCTCCAGGCTAGAGAGGGGGTGGCATTATTCCCTCTGGGAATGGAGGCCCGTGGGTCCAGAGCAAAGGGACTCCCTGAGGGGGCCCACGGCAGAGACAGACGTGCTAAGGCTCAGAGAGGTGCGGCTCCAGGAGGTGGAGGGGCCTGACCCCGAGAGAGAGTGGACCCTCGAGAAGGGCTGTCGCACTGAAGGGGGCACCCCCCACGGACCGCATGAGGCCAAGAGTGGGCACGATCTGTGAGTCCGTGACATTAGGCTTGTCAGGGTTTGCTGTAAATCAATAGATGGCCATAAATGGGGACTTCAGCTGGCGGACTGAAATGAATGAAAAACAGAACCCTTGGTAACAGGCAGCCAGCACACAGCCTTCCTCACCCCTCGCCTCGCCCCGCCCCACCCACCCCCGATTCATTTCCAGCAGCTGTGAAAATAAAAAGTGAAAAAGAGAAAGAAAATAAAAATCTTAAAAATAACCATGGATATTAATTGTCACCATTAGAAGAAAATCACTGAATTCTGCCGAGTGCAGTTATAAATAGGGTGACCAGACAACATGTGTGAAAAATCGGGACAGGGGGTGTGGGGTAATAGGAGCCTATATAAGACACAGCCCCAAATATCGGGACTGTCCCTATAAAATCGGGACCTCTGGTCACCCTAGTTAGAAACCCATCTCTGAAGACAGCCCTGCGTCACCAAAGCAAAAGCATGTACATATCTGCTGTGAGAGGCAGGTTTGCTGAGAAGTGTTTTGAAAAGAAGGGGGGGAATGGGGCTGACTTTCTTATGGAGACGCGTACACTACGTATTATGGCCACATTGCAGAGTCGTGGGTCTCAACCTTTCTAGACAGCCGGGCCCCATTCAGGTCTTACGTACCCACACGTCTCACCTCGCTTAAAAACAGCTTGCTTGCAAAGTCAGACATAAAAACCACAAGAGTGTCACCGCACGCGATTACTGGGAAATCACTGACTTTCTCGTCTTGATCGTACAAGTATAAAATAAATCCATTGGAATATAAATATTGTACTTCCATTTCGCAGTGGGTCTCAAACTTTTGTCCTGGTGACCCCCTTTCACATAGCAAGCCTCTGAGTGTGACCCCCCTTATAAATGAAAAACACTTTTTAATATATTTAACACTATTATAAATGCTGGAGGCAAAGTGGGGTTTGGGGTGTAGGCTGACAGCTCGTGACCCCCCCATGTAATAGCCTCACGACCCCCTGAGGGGTCCCGACCCCCAGTTTGAGAATCCCTGGCGTATAGTCCAGGGGTTGGCAATCTTTCAGAGGTGGTGTGCCGAGTCTTCATTGATTCACTCTAATTTAAGGTTTCGCGTGCCAGTCATACATTTTAACGTTTTTAGAAGGTCTCTTTCTATAAGTCTATAATATAAAACCAAACTATTGTTGTATGTAAAGTAAATAAGGTTTTTAAAATATTCAAGAAGCTTCATTTAAAATTAAATTAAAATGCAGAGCCTCCCGGACCGGTGGCCAGGACCCGGGCACTGTGAGTGCCACTGAAAATCAGCTCGCGTGCGGCATTCGGCACGTGTCCCATAGGTTGCCAACCCCTGGGCTAGTATATAGACCAGTATAAACAAGTCATTGTATGAAATTTTACTTTGCCAGTGCTGTTTATGCAGCCTGTTGGAAAACAAGGTAAATGTACCCCCCCCCCCGCCCCGCCCGGGAAGACCTCTGTGTATCCCCTGGGGGGTTCTGGCACCCCGGCTGAGAACCCCTGTTGTAGATGCCTTAGGGTGAGTTTCACAAAGCTACTTGCACGGCTAAGTCCCAGCATTATGTAAGCAGGGGGACGGTCCCACTCTTCTGGGCGACTTTCCTGGCTTCTGAACTACCCTGGGTGGACGTGGCTAGTGAAAGGATCTGAGCCTTTACCCGGAGGCTACCTGCTAGGGGCACGTCCGCCCTCCAAGTGTGGCCAGAAAAGCCCGATCGGTGGTCTTTTCCCGGGCTGTAGCTCTGGCTTAGGGTGACCAGACGCCCCGATTTTATAGGGACAGTCCGGATATTTGGGGCTTTTTCTTACACAGGCGCCTATTACCCCCCCATCCACCGGCCAGGGTTTTTTCACACTCGCTGTCTCCCGGCTCTGGCTTCCCATCTGTGCTGCCCCCCCGCCAGGCACCAAATTGTAACATCCCTCCAGTGGGTCCCTGCCCCTCTCGCTGCCTGGGCTGGGGGGGTCTCCTGCCTCCCATTCCCCGCGTGTCCCAACCCCCCTCCGTGGGGCCCGGGGGCCGGGCCAGACCCGGGAGGAGCCGCCCCTTCCTGCCCGCCCCCCCGCCCGGCCCCTTTGTTGTTTGCAGCGGGGCCATGGCCGGTCCCGGGGGCGCCGCGCGGGGGCTGCTCCGGCCCTGCAGCCCGCGGGGCAGCGCGGTGGGTCCGGGGGCGGCGTGGGGCGCGGACACGCGTGGGGCGGACACGCGGGGAGGGGCCCGGAGCGAGGGGAGGGGGCAGCTGGAGGGGGGATCTGGGGATCAGAGCCGGGCGCGGGGGAAGGGCTGGTGCTGGGGGTCGTGGGGCGGCTCGTAGCTGGGGGTTTGGAGGGTGTCGGGGGGGCAGATCGGGGAGTTTGGGGGGTGTCAGTGGAGTGGCAGAGCTGGGAGTTTGGGAGGTGTCAGTGGTGGACAGAGCTGTGGGTTTGCGGGTGTCAGTGGGGGGGCAGAGCGGGGGGTTCAGGGGGTGTCAGTGGGGAGAAGAGGGGGGAGTTTTGGGGTGTCAGGGGCCAGAGCTGGAGGTTTGGGGGGTGTCAGTGGGGGGAAAAGGGGGGAGTTTGGAGGGTGTCAGTGGGGAGGCAGAGCGAGGAGTTTGGGGGGTGCGAGTGGGTGGCAGAGCTGGGAGTGAGGGGTGTCTGCGGGGGCAGAGTTGGGAGTTTGGGGGTGTCAGTGGCGGAGGCAGAGCTGGGGGTTTGGGGGGTATTTGATTTGCAGGGGTGGGTTCATGTTCAGATCTGGGTGTGGGGGCGTTGCAGAGGGGGAAGTTGGGGGCAGTGTCTGAAGCTGGTTGCTTGGGAGGTGGGTGGGCGCAGGGGACGTTGGGGGCTGCAGGGTTGGGCTGCACCCCGGTCACTTCTCCACGGGGTCCTGTGTTTTCCCTGGGAAACCTGAGCCCCTTTTATTTCCCCCTCAAATCTCCCTTGTTGAGGCTGAAGAAGACCTGGGGTGAAAGTCTGAGTCCCAGGGACTCTGTCGGGCATCTGCAGGGCGGGACGGGAGCCCTTTGCAGCAGCATGTAACCCCCTCCCCCGCTTCTTCCAGGAGCCCCCACCAGAGCACCCGGCCCCTCTGCCAGACGAGGGAGAAGCCGCCAAAGCCGAGGCGCAGCGGCAAAGCGAGGAGCTGCTGGTAGGTGCCCAGGGCCCCCTGCCCCTCAGGTTCGCCTGGGGTCCCAGAGCCCCGAGTGACGGTGAATGCAGGGCCCGGCCTGCCAGCCTCAGCCGGGGACCCATCCCCACGGGAGCCCCGGGAGAGGCAGGGTCAGGCACGGGGGTGACATGATGCCCTTAGGGGGCAGGAGGCTGCTGGGCAGGAGAGGGTCAGTCTGTGTGAGTCCAGAGCCCCTGCCCACGGCTGGCTGCACGTCACAGCGACCGGGGATCCTTTCTAGTGCCCGGGGGGGATGGGGAGGAACTGTGGGCTGCAGAGATGGAGGGTTTGACCCAGGGGAATTTGATGAGGTTTTGGGGGGAAAAGTCCCCCCTGTGAGCGATGTACAGCTCACCCCGGCCCTGATCCGTCCTCCCTTCCTGGGGTAAATAAACTTCCCATCCCCCAGCGCAAGAGGTCCTGTGCTCTGGTAAATAACTCCCGCACCTGCCGGGAGGTGTATTTCTGGTTCTCCCCCGGTACCGACCCACCCTCTCCCTGTGGCTGCAGAAACAGACGGCAGCTGAGAGGCGGAAGATCGTCTGGGAGTGGCAGGAGCTGCGAGGGTTTCTGGAGGAGCAGGAGCAGCGGCTGCTGGCCCGGCTGGAAGAGCTCGAGAGAGCCATTGTCCAGAGAAGGGATGAGGGCGTCTGCAGCCTGTCCCGGGAGATTTCCCTGCTCAGCGAGAGGGGAGGAGACGAGGGGCAGCGGCTGCCGAGCCAACCCCTGCAGGTCAGACTGTCCTTGCAATGATCCTACGCAGCGTTTCTATGCGAGCGTCTCAGCCCCGGACCCCAAAGCACTTTACAGAGCGGGGTCAGGGACATTATCCCTATGGGACAACGGGGGGAAGTGGGGCAAAGCCCTGACCAAGGTCATACAGTGAGTCTGTGGCAGCGCCAGGGATGGGACCCAGGCTTCCTGGATGCTGCAACCCCAAGACCTTCTCTCCTGCCTTGGAAATGTCTGTCTGCATTTGCACCTGGAGGGTGAAATCCCCTCCCCCATGCAGAGGTCCCAAGCCAGGCTTAAGGCCCCGCTCCCACCAGGTTAATGGGTTACCGGCATCAGGGGGCTCTCAGCCCTGGGGGGAATTTTACTCTCAAGGCAGAGGAACATTTTCTTCCTGTAGAGTACATGGGCAGGAACTTTCTCCCAGCCAGGACCCCTAGGACTGCTGAAAACAAACAACCCTGCTGGGGGCACGGGGGTGGCAACTGCTCTCTGAACATGAACCTGAGAGTCTGAAATGCCCCAAACGCCCGCGACTCCAATGGTGGCCACCTTGCCGAGCAGGAGGCCTCCACAGCCTGCAACGCCCCCCTGACGGCCTCTCCTTTCTCTCCCTCTGCAGGGTGCTGGGAGCCCTGGGAGCAGGTGAGTCCCCGGCTCTATTTCACTCCCCCTCATGCTCAGTGACGCTTGTAAACTGCACTGAATATTGCAATGTGACACGCCGGCTCGGTGCCCAGGATCACGTCTCCCTGTCTCTCTGGCCGCTAACAAGGTCCCACCAGGGCTGTCCGACATATGGCCCATGGGCCAGACCCGGCCTGTCTGTTGTATTTTTGTGGCAGCAGCGCGTAGTCACAGTGTGCAGAATCTCAGCTTTCCATTTTTTTTTAAAGTAAGTTTCTATCCCTCCTGGTTACAAAGAAACCCTCCCAAATGCAGAGGGGAACGCCGTTGTCTTTCTAAAAAGAACGAGGCGTCCTTGTGGCACCTTCGAGACTAACACATTTATTGAGGCATAAGCTTTTGTGGGCTACAGCCCACTTCATCAGATGCATGCAGTGGAAAATACAGTAGGAAGCATGCACTGCATGCATCTGATGAAGTGGGCTGTAGTCCACGAAAGCTTATGCCCCAATAAATTTGTTAGTCTCTAAGGTGCCACAAGGACGCCTTGTTCTTTTTGCTGATACACACTTACGCGGCTGCTACTCTGAAACCCGTGGTCGTTCTGTGTCTGCCAGCGGCCGGAAGCCGTGGTTCAGACGGGTGTGACCTCCCCTGTCCTCCGTTCATCTCATTGGAGGGTCAGCTGAAATAACGATGCTTTAATGTCAACCTTCAATATGCCATGGCTGGTCACTGGGGGAACGGGGCGGGGGTGGGAGTCAAGCCCTGGAGGGGTGGGAAAAGGGAGTTCCCATAGGGAGGGAAGAACAGAGGAGAGACACAAAGACAGTGAAGAGCGAGAAATGGAGAAAGGAGGGTGGGAAAGGGAAGGGAAGGAAAGGTAGAAATAGCAGGTGCAGGAGGGGACTATTTTCCCACACTGAGTGATACCGATCGTGACAATCAAGGACTTAATAAAGAACAGTAACTAATTGTTGGTGTGGGGATCAGGCCCATTTCCACCCTCCTCCTTTCCCCAGCAGGGAGGACGGGGCGTTTCCAAAGCCGGAGCCGGGGTTTGCGGAGCTGGAGAAGAGACTTGTCAATTTCTCTCTGCAAAGCGCCCACCTGCAGGAGGTGCTGCTGGGATTCAAAGGTGAGTTGGAGTCTGGGGGTGGCGTTTCCTCTGGTTAGAGTGACCCTCACCCTGGAGAGGAGTCGGGGACTCTAGTGATGTCACTGACCCCGGGCTCCAACTCACAGCCCCAGCTCAGCGAGTCGGCCTTCCCCATGGAGCAGCCCTGTGGGGCTGGCTCTGTCTGCAGCGGCTGCGTTATCAGCCTCTGATCTCTGTCACCATCTCGTAGTTAACAGCAGTTACATCAATAACCAAGGGGAACCTCCCCTGAATTCTCACCTCTCCCGTCCTCTCCTTCCCCTAGAGACGCTGCGACTGGAGCTGGGGAACGACACAGGTACGTGTCTGCCTCTGACGGGCTGTGGGGAGGTTTCAGACCCATAACCATGTTAGCGACAGGGGGGCACTGCCTCCAGCCCCGATGTGCAGCTAGAAATGGTGGAACAATATGAAGCTGGGTGACCCCCGTGACTGACTCACTCCTACTGTGATGTCAGATGGGGATTAAGAGCGAATCCGGATCTCGTGTGTGTGTGTGTGTGTGTGTGTGTGTGTGTGTGTGTTTTCCCTTAGGGGCAGCAAGGAACAGTCACCTGAAAGGTATGAGATAAGGTGAGACAAGGATGAACTGTCCATCTGCTGAGCATCCCGGCAGCTTTTAATGAGTGACTGAAGATGGCCACGGGAGGGGCGGGGGGCAGCAAAGTCTTAGGTGAAGCCCAGCTGTGTCCTGTATCAACTGACCTCAAATGCGAAATGGGGCTGCGACCGTGTGTGCAGACGGGCTATGAATGGGAATTGAGCACTGTGCTGTACATGGTCTAATTTTGAATGAGAAGGAAGCTGCTATCGTTATGTCTGTGTTTCTCACACTTTTCCCAGTGGTGATCTGTTGTATTGATTTTTCAATGCTTAAAAGGTTAAATGTGTTTCTAAACTTTTGTACTGTTTAATATTAAAACAAAGAAGGTTTTCTTTCTTTCTTTCTTTCTTTCTTTCTTTCTTTCTTTCTTTCTTTCTTTCTTTCTTTCACAAACGCTTTGCTTTTAGTTTTCTTTTGGTAAACTCTTTAAAAGCATTTATTTTAGCTGAAAGTGTCATGATTGAGCGTGAGTTAATATTTTCACTTGCCACGCTGTTTAGTGCACTGTTTGTTTGGCAAGTGTGTTTGTTTTTTTATTGTTTAGACAATTTGGTTTATTTGCATGTATGGTTTTTTCCTCTATTTTTTAAATAAATGGTTCATTTATTTATTTTTTTTGAACAAATTGAGTTAGTTTAAAATGTCTGCTTTGTTTTCTTTTCATGTTTTAGAATTTATTGTTATGACAGGTATGAAGATAAAACAAGCAACTACTCCTTTGAATTTGTACATAATATGAAAGTTGACCCATTCGTTTTTATAGCTGATTTTAAGGCTAACAATACAGCAACCATTTCAGGATACTGGCTGGTGACAGAATTTAGTTTAATTTTAGAGATTTAGAAATATATATTTTTTTATATTTGCACCAGAATGCTGGCTCTCGTTTTGAAGGAAGGAAGGAATAGCATATTTATATATGCAAAGGGAAAATTAACACAAACATTTACTTTATAAGATTGTTATTGCAACTTCTGTGGACAAATAATGATGACTTTTTCGTTAATTATTGTCTCAAGATTAGTGTCCTGACATTGATGTAGTTGGGTTAATTTTTTTGCTTTTAAGAATGTTTATTTTTAACACTTATTTTTTACTTTTTATTTTATTGCTGGAATTTAAGAGGTTACATTGGCACTTGATACTTTACTTGTTTTTTATTTGTTTAGATTTTTGGTTTAGATTATAGGTTTCGATTTTTTTTATTTGTTTTGTTTAGATTTTGAAAGAATGGTGGTTGGCTTGAATAATGACATTTTAATTAATGATGTCATTGAAATGTCATAGACCTTAAATTGTTACTAGTACTTTTTATAGTTTGAGGGGTGTTTTAACAGTACTTAATTGTTTGTTTACATAAGCAACAACTTGGGGGGTTGAGTTTATTTTTTGTGTTCTATCCATGCAATTTTTAAGTTCATTTTTTTTACCTTTTTGAGGGTAAATTAAGCAAAAGGTTTGAGTTAATCTTGTTTTTAATTGTTGTATGGCCTGATTTTTGTGCAGGTCCCCAGTCCCAATCCTGACGTACTTGTAGTAATTTAGGGAGAGGTCTGGTAATTTTTTGCATATGCTGGGATGAATTCCCTGCAGGAACTGTAGATCCCCAGAAAACTACAGATTTCTCACACATTGGAGTGGGGGTTTACATTAATTAGACTTTGCACTTTATGTACTTGGGGTCTTAGACCCTAAGCAAATTTTAAAGACAGAATACCTTACCCTTTTTTTGGATCATTGACTTTTCCCCCAGCACTTTTACGTGTTTTAGCAGATATTTGTTGGTTTTTACATGCTTTTTTAAGGTTGAACTAAACATTAAAACAGTATTTACATAAGTAGTTATGCCTTTTTCTCTGTCTCTTTTTCACACACACAATTCAGTCTGGTTTTGGAAAACAATTACTTTTGAATTTTTTTTTTAAATTCTTTTTGTAAGATTGAACTATTAGCAATTTTGTTAAGTTTTTCCACTTGTGAGAAATTGTGGGCCGCCTTTGGGAGAGGATTTTTTTGATTGTTGAACTGGTATTGTATGAAAATTAAACAGGATTTCATTGTTGTTTTTTTTAATCTAACATTAATTTTTGCTGTTTAATTAGCAAGGCCTGGGGAGATTTTTTGAATAAGTCAAACTGAAAGTAAGGTTCAAGATAACAGCCTCTCTAATAAAATTTTCAGGGTTTAGTTTTGGGATTATACCAATTGTGGTGACTGATGGGACAAAGTTTTGTCATTTCCATGTGGAAGAAAACACTATATCAATTAAATTTTGCAGGATGTTTACAGTGGATTATGCCCTACAACAAAAGCATTGCCCTCCTTAGAATTTAAGAGATGGACATTTTAAACTAATATTAAGCTAATTTCCTGGAAATTTTGAGTGTTCTGGAAATACCTCCTCGGGCAGTGGTTCCCAAACTTTAACAACCTGTGAACCCCTTTCACTAAAATGTCAAGTCTCATGAACCCCCTCCTAAAAATGAATATTTCCAGGGATTTTCTCCTTTACCTGAGTATAGCTTATAAAAGCAGTGATCTTGGAACTATAAAATTTGTTGTTATGACATGCTTATTACACACTATTTATTATTAATTATTATTTATAATTACAGTATTTTTATTCCAAGATCTCACGTTCGTAGCTTGTATCACTTTGAATAAGCCTGTTATAAGACAAGGCTCCTAGGTTTCATGAAGGAATATCAGATGTGAAACAGCACGAAGGGATTTAAGAAGCCAACCCATAGAATCATAGAATTCTTCTGCTCTACTCCACGCTGATTAGGTCTCAACTGGAGCAATGTGTCCAGTTCTGGCCGCCACATTTTTGGAAAGATGTGGACAAATTGGAGAGAGTCCAGAGAAGAGCAACAAAAATGATTAAAGGTCTAGAAAACATGACCTATGAGGGAAGATTGAAATAACTGGGTTTGTTTAGTCTGGAAAAGAGAAGCCTGAGAGGGGACATGATCACAGTTTTCAAGTACATAAAAGGTTGTTACAAGGAGGAGGGAGAAAAATTGTTCTCCTTAACCTGTGAGGATGGGACAAGAAGGAATGGGCTTAAATTGCAGAAAGGGCGGTTTAGGTCCGACATTAGGAAAAACTTGCTAACTGTCAGTGTGGTTAAGCACCAGAATAAATTGCCCAGGGAGGTTGTGGAATCTCCATCATTGGGGATTTTTAAGAGCAGGTTGGACAAACACTTCTCAGGGATGGTCTAGATCAGGCCTGCACAATTTGTAAAACGGCGAGGGCCATATTACTCCAAAGAAAACAACTGAGGGCCGAAACCCCCCAAGCGCCGCCAAACCCCCCCCCCCAGCGCCACCCAGCCCCCCGAAACACAACACCCCCCCCAGCACCACCCGCCCCACAGAAACAACCCCCCCAGCGCTGCCGAACCTCCCCCGCGTGCCATCTGCCCCGCGGAAACAAACCCTCTTCCCCAGCGCCGCCCCACCGAAACAGCAGTATTGAACGGCAATTTGTTATAGCGGCCCCTAAGGTAGTATAATTAAGGTAAAAGAAAAATGTCTTTTTGCTAGAAGTAGAATAAGATCTTCCCCCCCACTTTGTAATCAATTGCCCTGTTGAATGAATGAGGTGTGAATGAGGAAGGCGTGGAAGGCAGGCACCTCCAGACAGCTGCAACGCTTGTAGAGGGCAGGGCCAGCTCTAGGATTTTTGCCGCCCCAAGCAAAAAAAATTTTGGCCGCCTCCCCTTTCTTTTTTGTGCCCCCAGCCCCACCCCAACTCCACCCCTTCTGAACCCCTTCCCCAAATCCCCAGCACCGCCTCCTCCCCTGGCATGCCGCATTTCTCCCCCCCATTGCTTCCTACGGGACCCCCGGGATGTCCCACCCTAGCTCACCTCCACTCCACCTGCTCCCCCGGGCATGCCGCCGCTCCGCTTCTCCCCCGTCCCTCTCAGGCGAGGGAGGGCAGAGAAGCGGAGCAGCAGCGCGTTCAGGGGAGCAGGCGGAGCAGAGGTGAGCTAGGGTGGGGGGGCACAGGAAGTAACGGGGGGGTTAGAGGAACCGCTCCCCACTCCAGCTCACCTCCGCTCCACCACCACCGCCTCCCCCGAGCGGCCGCCGCTCGGCTTCTCCTCCCTCCCAGCCTTGCTGCGCGAAATAGCGGTTTCACACGTGGCAAGCCTGGGAGGGAGGGGGGAGAAGCGGAGCGGCGGTGCATTCAGGGGAGCAGGCAGAGTGGAGGTGAGCTAGGGTGGGGGGGTGCAGGAAGTAACGGGGGGGTAGAGGAACCACTGCCCGCTCCAGCTCACCTCCGCCGCCTCCCCTGAGCGCCCCGCCGCTTGGCTTCTCCTCCCTCCCAGCCTTGCTGTGCGAAACAGCGGTGGCGGTGCGCTCAGGGGAGCAGGCGGAGGCGAGCTGGGGCGGTGGGGGCACTTTTTTCCCATGCCCTGGAGTCGGCACCTTTGATGGCCGGTGCCAGAATGCCGCCCCTAGAAATGTGCCGCCCCAAGCACCTGCTTGTTTTGCTGGTGCCTGGAGCCGGCCCTGGGAGAGGGGATGGGAGCAAGACCAGATCAGTAGAACATGTCAGCCACCGACTCACCACTCGCCTCCTCAGCTCCCTTGCCCCGGCTCACCTACTCACCCCCCGCCACTGCCCGCCCACTCGCCGCCTCAGCCCTCCACCCTCCCGGCTCACCTACTCATTCCCTGTCACTGCCCGCTCACTCACCTACTCAGCCCCCCTCCCTCACCCGCCGCTTGTCTACTCACCCCCCCTCTGCCCGCAGGCCGCACAATGAGCCCATCTACTCAACCCCCGCGGGCCGCACAATGAGCCCACGCGAGCCGCATGTTGTGCAGGCCTGGTCTAGATAATACTTAGTCCTGCCTTGAGTGCAGGGGACTGGACTAGACGACCTCTCGAGGTCCCTTCCAGTTCTTTGATTTTATGATTTACAGAGCGCAATCATAGGCCTCCTCAGGTTTCTTTTTGCTAGAGTAAAGAAGCCCAGATCTTCCAGTCTCCTCTCATAAGACAGGCCCTCCATTCCCCTGCTCATCCTCGTAGCCCTTCTCTGCCCATGTTCCAGTTTAAATTCATCTTTCTTGAATGTGGGTGACCTGCCTTGTGTAAAGGCATTTCAAAGGAGGTCTTACCAGTGCCTTCTGTAGAGCCTTTCATGCTTCTCTGTCTCTACTGGAAATAGAAACATTTGTCTTTTGCACACTGCATCACACTGGTGGCTCGTGGTCACTCTGTGATCAACCAACACACCCAGGTCTCTTTCCTTCTCTGTCACTTCCAACTCATGAACCTGGCCCAGCATGTAGCAGAAATTCTTATGATTAGACACTATGTGCATGACCTTGCCCTTTGTACTATTGAATTTCATCCCGTTTCTGGATGAAATTCCAGTCTTTGAGGCCATCCAGATCTGCATAATGTTCTGATCCGCCTCTGTTTTGACGATGACTCCCAACTTAGCATCACTGGCAAATTTCATATCATTTACTGCATCAGCACCGGGCAGACTTTAAAACAAACAAAAGGAAGTGTTTCTTCACACAGCTCACAGTCAACCTGTGGAACTCCTTGCCAGGGGATGTTGTGAAGGCCAAGACTATAGCAGGGTTCAAAAAAGAACTAGATACATTCATGGTGGATAGGTCCATCAATGGCTATTAGCCAGGACGGGGAGGAATGCAAAACCGTGGTCTGAAGTGTCTCTAGCCTGTTTGCCAGAAGCTGGGAATGGGCGACGGGGGATGATTCCCTGTTCTGTTCATTCCCTCTGGGGCACCTGGCATTGGCCACTGTTGGCAGACAGGATATTGGGCTAGATGGACCTTTGGTCTGACCCAGTCTGGCTGTTCTCGTCCTATACCTGCCTGTGCCTAGTCCCTGCACTCCAGGAGAAATGTGCTGCCCTCAGGGACCATGTCAGGGTTGTAGAAGGCCTCAGTGGGTTTAGCCCTGGTGGGAAGGGTTGGGTATGTTCTGTAATAAAATAATAGAATGACTGATTGTTTTCCCAGGGAAAGCGCTAGGGGGAATCAAGATGTGACATGAACTAAGGTGCCTTCTGAACTCTCACCTGTTCTCCTCTCACCCCGACAGGCTGTAGAATAACACCCACGTTTAGGGCCGGATTGTCTCATCCTCCCAGGAGAAGGGGAAGGGAAATGGCTGCGGAAGAGGAGGCTCAGGTAGGGACCACAAGGGAGTTGTTGGTGTTTTCCTGCTGGAGGGAGAGGGGCAGCAAACACAGAGGTGTTTGGGGCTTCTGTGGGGTTCAGTCTGGAGGTGGGGCAGGAAGTCCACAGGCTAGAGAAAGGGAGGGGATCAGGGAGTGACAAACCTGCTGGGACTTGTTTTACTTGGGGACTAGATTATAGGAACAGACCCCCGGGGGTTATGGTGGAGATTCCTTATTTGTGGAACAGAAAACAACCCCCTGACCCGGGGCCAGGAAAAACAATCAGATTCTCAGTGCTGGAGCACGAATCTAGTACGCGGAGATAAGAAGGAGGCACCAATGAGACACCCCATCCCCTCCCATCCAGCTGCTGGCAATGGGGAGGGTGTTCTGATTCCCACTAGGGAGCTGTCCCTGGTTCCTGCTGGGGGCTCCATCTCCTGTATCAGCCTATGGCTAGTAGGTGTGTGATGAGTGTGAGGGCCCCTGTCCCCTCTCTCTGCTGGGAGGGGTGAAGGGTTCTCGCTTTCTCCCCTCACCCTGATGCCTCCTGGCTGCTCTGAAGAGGGTGGGACTCTGGGCCTCCCAGAGCTTCTAATTAATTGGCCTTGCTGTCTCACGAAGAGTGGGGCTGTGAGTGGGGCAGCAGGTACTGAGTGCGGGGCTCTTGCTCTTTCAGGGGGCGGTGACCTTCGAGGAGGTGGCTGTGTATTTCACCGAGGAAGAGTGGGCTCTGCTGGACCCCGCTCAGAGAGCCCTCTATGGAGACGTCATGCAGGAGAACTATGAGAATGTGACCTCGCTGGGTAAGGATTCCGTCCCCTCGGTTCTTAGAAGGGGAAATGCAGAGTTAAGGTTCACGTCACCTCACAATGTAACCTTAACTCTGCCCTGTTTCAGCATCACGCCGACATGCCAGTGACACACACACCAGCTTTCTGCCCTCCCCTGCTACACAACACTGCGGGAACAGAGCCCAGGAGCAGAACAGCACAAATTCTAACATCGTCTTTCTACTAAGGCAAAACTTGGGTTTAGCTCCATCCTTGCAAACAGAAGCTGCTTATGCTCAAATACGGAGCCTACTTCTCACAAACCATCTCAGACTTGTAAAATGTTACCCTCTCTTTACCATCGCCCCGAGAATTCCTTCTGCCTCGTCGCCTTCACGTCCCCCTCACTGAGCCCTGGAGACCCCTAGTGTGTATCCCACCAGAGCGCTGACAAGAACGCACCCTTCTGCACCTTTAGTGACACAGCCTACAACACTGAGCACTGACGTGGGGCAGACTCGGTCCCACGGGGTTCACCTGCACCTCTCTGCATACCACAGTCACAGCTCTGCCAGGCTGCTCCAACTGCTCCCTCCACCATCCAATTATGGCTACAGCTGACCCAGGGGCACAGCCGGAGGGCATGCAGATAAATGCTGATATTCCCATCTCTGGAACACAACACAAACAGTAGCATGTTCCCTTAGTCCTTCCTCAGATTGATTATAGAGTCATAGGTTTTATGGCAAGAAGGGATTATAAATTCATCTAGTCGGACCTCATGTGTAAGAAGCCAAAGAATCTCATCCAATTACTGTGGGATTGAGCTGAATAGCTTGTGCCGGACTGAATCATCCTCCAGAAAGTCATCAAGTCTTGACATGAAGATTTGGAGTGATGGAGAATCGGCCGCTTCCCATGGTGGTGTGTTCACCTTTGGAACGGGGGCCACAGCAGGAGCTTTGCCGTGGCAATCCCGGTCACCCTTAAAGGTTGGGAATCCCACAAAACACCTCCTATTATCACTTTTCCACTTCTCATTACTGTGGTGCTATAAAACACAGGACGACGTCAGTGACAAGAACTTTCATCCAAGTCCGGACCCAAAAGAGTCCTTGTCTCTGCATAAAAGATAAAGAACTCAGTTCCTAAACAGCAGGGCCTGCGGACCCCAGTTTGAGAGATGCTGCACTGACATAACATAAGAGCGGCCAGACTGGGTCAGACCAAAGGTCCATCTAGCCCAGTGTCCTGTCTTCTGACAGTGGCCAATGCCAGGTGTCCCAGAGGGAGTGAACAAAACAGGTAATGATCAAGTGATCCATCCCCTGTCACCCATTCCCAGCTTCTGGAAAACAGAGGCTAGAGACACCATTCCTGCCCATCCTGCTAATAGCCATTGATGGATCTATCCTCCATGGACTTATCTAGTTCTTTTTTGAACCCTGTTATCGTCTTGGCCTTCACAACATCCTCTGGCAAGGAGTTCCACAGGTTGACTGTGCGCAGTGTGAAGAAATACTTCCTTTTGTTTGTTTTAAACCTGCCGCCTATTCATTTCATTTGGTGAAATTCTAGTTCTTGTGTTATGAGAAGGAGTAAATAACACTTCCTTATCTACTTTCTCTACACCAGTCATGATTGTATAGACCTCAATCCTATCCCCCCTTAGTCGCGGGTCAGTATCCCCACCAGCTGATGCTGAGTTGACTAAAGCCACAACAAAGTTTTCTTGCTCAGTTAAACTCCTGACGTGGTGACCCAAACAGACAAGAGTTCAATTGTGGGCAACAAAAGCAGAAAACGGCCCTGTAGCCTTTGCACTCCAGTTCCCACCCAGGGCAGATCAGGCATGGCCTTAATTCACTCTGCGCAGGAGTTGGCTTATCTAGAGATGCGATGATCAAGTGAGGCGATGTCACAGTCCCCAGTGGCTGGGAGTGTGGCTGAGAGACTCAAAATACGAAGAATCTGACCTGTGATGCCAGCCAGCTCCAGGGCTATGGGCTGGGGTGACAGAGTTAAGGTTTCATAGTAGGGATAGCGTGAACTTGAACTCTTCATTTTCTGGGTTTCAGAGATTTAAATGTAGCCACCTTGCATCTGGGAGGGCGCGTGCAGAACTGGGCAGCTTGAACTCTGCATTAAAGTTGTTTATGATCATTTAATTTCTGTGTTTTAAACAAATGAACTGCCTCCTACCGCCACTATAACTGGGTCTGCACTAGAGATTTTGCTGCCATATCTGTGTTCGTTGGGGATGTGATTTTTTCCCCAGCCCTAACGAACCGAGCTATGATCACAAAACTTTTAAGTACAGGCCAGAGTCTGCATTTTAGAGCAATTTAAAACATTTCTCGTAACTCCAGACTGTTGGTATCATGGAACTCCTGCAGAATGAAAGACCAATGCACAACCCACGTGGTCTGAAAGCGATCAGTGGCTGGACTCCAACGCCAATGAATGGGTGTCGCTTAGGTGGAACGGCCACAGTATGTCCTCTTAAAACCAGCTACTGTGGCAGCACATTGATGGAAAACCTCTGGCTGTTAACAGCCCTAATCCACGTGCATTTCAGTCTCTTCGACTCCTCCGTTTGGCTCGCGCCGATCTGAATTTCCAAACTCCACAGCTTTTAACTTTGTCAATGTTGCTTCCCCTGCAAAAGGCAGTGGCTGCTGTGTATTAGATGAGCTAAATACCCAGGGACTCAGATCAATTGGTGGTATCAATTAGAAGTATAATTTGAGCCTCAGGGGAATGCAAGAGCATGTTGTAAGAACAAGGTGATTTGTAATCAGCTTCTTGGGTGGGGGGTGCTGTGTCTCAGGAAACTCTTGATGAAATAATCCCTTTTTTTGGACCACTCACCCTGCCCTGAAACCCTGCGACAAGCACCAACTTTCAGAGCAATCTGAGTACGAATATGGATGTTAGTGCCATTATAATAGACAACCTTTAAACAGGAAAGCCATGCAGAATCTTAACAATAGCACAGCTGACGCACCTCTCTAATAACTTCGCAAATGCATGGAGGATCTAGCGGTCAGGTTCTTATTCAAGAGTCCTTGGGAGGAAGGAGTCCAGGGAGCAGTGGGAGAAGATGACGGGGAGCTGGTGCTCGTAAGGGTGCCACAAAGCGGGGAGGTCTGAGAGCAGTGGCAGGAAGGGAAGGGCTGTGCGGAGGATTAGGACGAGAGGGAATCAGAGAGGGTTGGGTCCAGTGGAAGGAAGAGGAAGGTGGGAGTCAGGGACAGGAGGTCCTGGGAAGCGGTAACGGGGTGGGTTGGGGGAGTGAGAGACCGGGAATGGGGGGAAAGGGGTGGAGGGCCCAGCAGTGGTGAGGATGGGGAAGGATTGGGTTATTTGGGAGTGAGAAAGACTGGGGCAGTGGGAGGAGAAGGAAGGGGTTGCAGTGGGGAAAGTCTGGTAGGGGTGGGAAGGGAAAGTTTGAGGGAAGCAGAGATTTAAAGCATTTCGCTGAGACTGTTTTTGCCAAAGTCTGTAACAACTTCGCCCTAGGCAAAGCTGAGAACCAGCCCTCTGTCCCCCTCCTCCTTGGCCTGTCAGCCACCTCTGACCCCACTGACCATGCTGTTCTTCTTGAAATCTTGTTTTCTCTTGTCCCCTGATTTTCTTCCTATCTCTCTGATCTCTCCTTCATCATGTCCTCTGGAGGGTCCCCTTCATCCCCACTCTGGCTTGCTGGGTGTGTTCCTTCTCCTCTTCTCCCTTCTACACCTTAGCTCTGGGCAATCTCCTCCACAAACACAGATTCTACTACCAGCTCCATGCCAATGAGTCACAGATCGACCTCTCTGCTCCCGACCCGTCTCCTTCTGTCCATGTCTCTGTGACATCTCCTTGCGGGTGTCTTAACCATCAACTCCGGCCGAACGGATAAAAAGACGAAAACAGAGATCCTAAAATGTTCCCCACGCAATCCTGACACTCCTGTCTCTATCCCTGCAGACAGCACCAGCATCCTTGTCACTCAGGCCCCTAAATGGGGAAACATCTCTGACATGGATGTCCCTATAGGTCCTCCCATCCAGGCTCTGTCTACATCTTGCATTTTCATTCTGCATACGGTTCCTAAGGATCTCTTGCCCCAGCTCACCTCTCCTGTTTCAAATACTGCAGCGTCCTTTTCGCTGAACTTGACAAATGCCGTCTTGCCCTGCTCGTGTTCATTCGAACAGCTGCAAAGCTGCCTCGATCCCCTCAAACGCCGAGGAGGAAAGGGTGAAAGAATTGGGGATGTTTTGTTTTTAGAAAAGAAGACTGAGGGGAGACCGGATAAACATTTTCCAATGTGTTCAGAGTCATTTTAAAGACGATGGGGATCAGTAGTTTTCCATGTCCACCAGGATGGGACAAGAAGTAGGCTTGATCTGCAGCAAGGGGCATTTAGGTTCGATACTAGGGAAAGTTTTCCAACTATGAAGATAAATAAATATTGGAATAGGTTACCAATAGGAGTTGCAGAATTCCTGTCATTGGAGGTTTTTAAAAACATGTTAGACAAACACCTGCAAGGGATGGTCTAGGTGTATTTTATCTTGCCTGAGATTGGGGGTGGACTGGATTAGATGCCATCCTGAGGTCTTTTCCAGCCATACAGTTCTATACTTTTTATGATTCATTATCCTAGCCCTTCACATTGACCATGTCTCCCTGCAGAGAATATGGGCATTTCTGAAGGTTGTTTTTTTTAATGAAAAATATGCATGACTAAATTTCCCCTCTCACTTTCCTTTGTGGCCCAGTGGATGTGAAGGAGTGAATTCCTCTTCTGGGCCAGGGAATGTAGTGGCTGTTGGCGTAACATAGGCCTGTCTGGGTTGGCATGGATACACTGTTAAGAACTGTCCACATATGAATGGAGCCCCCTGGAGCGACATTGGAAAACTGAATGACTGGCTATTAACTTGTAATGTGTGGGAACCAACGTGGGAACACACCACGATTGCTACATGGGACAAAGGGAGGAGGCCTTGAACAGACTGAGACAGGGAGACAGAGATGAAATTGAGCAGCTTTGGAAAACCTGAGCAGATGATTCCGACAACACGAACTCTGAGTGAAGTTTTGCTTTACCAGATTGACATAAGGCTGTTTAAATCCCGGGCCTAGTAAACGTCAGCTTGTTTTGGAACGGCCGTCTTGCATTGCTGCAAATACCGACCGATTGCATCACGCCTGAAGAGTGAGCATCTCCATAGGGACCGGCCCCGTGGGTGCTCCGGGCCTGGAGCACCCACAGGGAAAAATAAGTGGGTGCTCTGCACCCACCAGCAGCCAAGCTTCCCCCTCCTCGCCTCCTTCTCCCACTGTGAGCGCACCGCGTCCACGCTTTTCCCCCTCCCTCCCAGCGCTTCCTCCCCGCCCCTGCTGCCTAACAGCTGTTTGGCGGCACTTAGGACTTTCCGGGAGGAGGGGGGATGCAGGGCGCTCAAGGGAGGAGGCGGAGAAGAGGCGGGGCAGGGTGGGGACTTCGGGGAAGGGGTGGAATGGGGATGGGGCGGGGCCAGGGGCATCGAGCACCCACTGGGAAGAGGGGATGTCAGAGCTATGAACATCTCTACCAGGAGCCTGAACTTGTTTGGATTCACTGAAGAACCAGAGTTACAGACTGTTACAGACTAGGGACTGAGTGGCCAGGCAGCAGTTCTGCAGAAAAGGACCTAGGGGTTACAGTGGACGAGAAGCTGGATATGAGTCAACAGTGTGCCCTTGTCGCCAAGAAGGCTAATGGCATTTTGGGCTGTATAAGTAGGGGCATTGCCAGCAGATCGAGGGATGTGATCATTCCCCTCTATTCGGCATTGGTGAGGCCTCATCTGGAGTACTGTGTCCAGTTTTGGGCCCCACACTACAAGAAGGATGTGGAAAAATTGGAAAGAGTCCAGCAGAGGGCAACAAAAATGATTAGGGGGCTGGAGCACATGACTTATGAGGAGAGGCTGAGGGAACTGGGATTGTTTAATCTGCAGAAGAGAAGAGTGAGGGGGGATTTGATAGCTGCTTTCAACTACCTGAAAGGGGGTTCCAAAGAGGATGGATCTAGACTGTTCTCAGTGGTGGCAGATGACAGAACAAGGAGTAATGGTCTCAAGTTGCAGTGTGGGAGGTGTAGGTTGGATATTAGGAAACACTATTTCACTAGGAGGGTGGTGAAGCACTGGAATGGGTTCCCTAGGGAGGTGGTGGAATCTCCTTCCTTAGAGGTTTTTAAGGCCCGGCTTGACAAAGCCCTGGCTGGGATGATTTAATTGGGGTTGGTCCTGCTTTGAGCAAACTATCAAATCTCCCCTCATTCTTCTCTTCTGCAGACTAAACAATCCCAGTTCCCTCAGCCTCTCCTCATAAGTCATGTGCTCCAGCCCCCTAATCATTTTCATTGCCCTCTGCTGGACTCTTTCCAATTTGTCCACATCCTTTTTGTAGTGTGGGGCCCAAAACTGGACACAGTACTCCAGATGAGGCCAATGTCAAATAGAGGGGAATGATCACATCCCTCGATCTGCTGGCAATGCCTCTACTTATACAGCCCAAAATGCCGTTAGCCTTCTTGGCAACAAGGGCACACTGTCGACTCATATCCAACTTCTCGTCCACTGTTACCCCTAGGTCCTTTTCTGCAGAACTGCTGCCTAGCCACTCAGTCCCTAGTCTGTAGCAGTGCATGGGATTCTTCTGTCCTGTGCAGGACTCTGCACTTGACCTTGTTGAACCTCATCAGATTTATTTTGGCCCAATCCTCTAATTTGTCTAGGTCCCTCTGTATCCTATCCCTACCCTCCAGGGTATCTACCACTCCTCCCAGTTTAGAGTCATCTGCAAACTTGCTGAGGGTGCAGTCCACGCCATCTGTGGGAGACCATATCAAAAGCTTTGCTAAAATCAAGGCAAAACATGTCCAGTGCTTTCCCCATATCCACAGAGCCAGTTATCTCATCATAGAAGGCAATTAGGTTATTCAGGCATGACTTGCCCTTGGTGAATCCATGCTGACTGTTCCTGATCCCTTTCCTCTCCTCTAAGTGCTTCAGAATTGATTCCTTGAGGACCTGCTCCATGATTTTTCCAGGGACTGAGGTGAGGCTGACTGGCCTGTAGTTCCCCAGATCCTCCTCCTTCCCTTTTTTCCTTGTGTCCCTCCATCTGTCTGAATCCATATGTCTCTTGTCTGATTCTTAGACTGCCGGCGCCTTGGGGGCAGGGACTGTCTCTTTGTTCTGTGTCTGTAGAACGTCCCGCACATTGGGGTCCTGATCCCTGGCTGGGGTTGCTAGGCACAACAGTAATAATAATAATAAATTAATTATAGAAATAATAATAATGGGGAGGCACCAAGTAGTGGAGAGGAGGGTGTTGGAGAGGTGGGAAGGGGAACCCTAGAACCACAGGGCTAGAAGGGACAACAAGGGTCATCTTGTCTACCCCTCCCACCCCCCCACCAAGATGCAGGATTTCTTGTGTCTAAACCACCCCAGAGACACAGCTGTCCAGCCTGATTGTCTGGCTGTGTGTGTTCACAGCAGAAATGGGGATAGTTAAACCCCTCATTAAGCAGAGTGTCCTACACATCTGAGCACCTGGGAGGTGGCCCCAGCATATTACTGCTTTAAAATGGTCTGGAGTTAAAAGAATAGAACGTTTTATTGTGACGAATGTCCCATGAACTCCCCTGATCTCACTTGTTTTCTTTTCTCTAAGCAGAGTTTCCAGTTCCCAAATCTGATGTGATCTCCCGGCTGGAAGGAGAGGTAAAGCCAGGGGTCCCAGATGTCCAGGGCTCAGAGGAAAGAGAAATTTGGAGGGATGCCCACACAGGTGAGGAATCATGAAACCAGTTCAAAAGTTGGGAGTGCCTCAAGGAAACAGCTGGGATTCCCTACAAGGACCTTGTGAACTCTCTGAGTTCAGGACTGCTCCAAGCAGCTGTCATAGCTTCATGGCAAATATCGCTCATGGCTTCCTACCCATCCTGTTTGACCCTGGCAGTAGCTCCTGTCTTGACCTCCCCTCCCATGGGCTGTAGAAGTAGATTTTCCCTGTGTGGGAAAGAGTTTGGTGGGATTCGGATCCTGATTTTTTTTCTGTCTCTCTAGCACTTATTTTGGTTTGCCCTCGCCTTTTCCATCCCTGTTTCTGAGGTTTCTCTCTCTTTCTCAGCAGGTAATGGGATGTTGAATGAGAACGAGGAGCAGAAACCTCAGCAGGAAGATGCTGAGCAAGTGGGACCATACGTGGGGATATCACAAAGCTCCAAAGGGGATGTGTCCATGAGTCATGAGCAGGGAACAGCCTGTGAGAGTGAGCACAGGCCAGAGAGAGAGCAGGGAAACCAGACAGGAGAGAACATGAGTATATCCATTGATTACTGGGAAACTCCCAAGGACCAGAAGGAAACCACAGTCCAGAAGAGAAACCCTACAGGAGAGAGAAACAACATATGCACTGAGTGTGGGAAACGTTTCAGTAGCCGCTCACACCTTAGAGAACACCAGAGAATTCACACAGCGAAGAGATCCTATGAGTGCGGGAAAACCTTCCCGCTGAGCTCACGGCTCATTGCACCTCAGAGGCTCCACACAGGAGAGAGACCCTCTGAATGCTGTGAGTGCGGGAAAACCTTCACTCGGAGTTCGTCCCTTATTGCACATCAGAGGATCCACACGGGAGAGAGACCCTATGAATGCAGTGAGTGCGGGAAAACCTTCAGTAGCCGCTCAGGCCTTTTTGACCATAAGAGAAGCCACAGTGGGGAGAGACCCTATGAATGCTGGGAGTGCGGGAAAACGTTCGCTCGGCGCTCACACCTGATTACACATCGGAGAATCCACACAGGAGAGCGCCCCTATGAATGCCACGAGTGCGGGAAAACCTTCTCTCAGCTCTCAGTCCTTATTAGACATAAGAGAATCCACACGGGAGAGCGTCCCTATGAATGCTGCGAGTGTGGGAAAAGCTTCACTCAGAGCTCATCCCTTATCACACATCAGAGAATCCATACGGGAGAGAGACCCTACGAATGCCAGGAGTGCAGGAAAAGCTTCACTCGAATCTCTGCTCTTGTTACACATCAAAGCACGCATGTGGGAGAGCGCCCCCTTATGAGTGCGGGAAATGCTTCACTCGGAGCTCAACCCTTATTAGCCATGAGGGAGTCCACACAGGAGAGAGACCCTATTCATAGATTCATAGATTCATAGATTCTAGGACTGGAAGGGACCTCGAGAGGTCATCGAGTCCAGTCCCCTGCCCGCATGGCAGGACCAAATACTGCCTAGACCATCCCTAGTAGACATTTATCTAACCTACCCTTAAATATCTCCAGAGACGGAGATTCCACAACCTCCCTAGGCAATTTGTTCCAGTGTTTAACCACCCTGACAGTTAGGAACTTTTTCCTAATGTCCAATCTAGACCTCCCTTGCTGCAGTTTAAACCCATTGTTTCTGGTTCTATCCTTAGAGGCTAAGGTGAACAAGTTCTCTCCCTCCTCCTTATGACACCCTTTTATATACCTGAAAACTGCTATCATGTCCCCTCTCAGTCTTCTCTTTTCCAAACTAAACAAACCCAATTCTTTCAGCCTTCCTTCATAGGTCATGTTCTCAAGACCTTTAATCATTCTTGTTGCTCTTCTTTGGACCCTTTCCAGTTTCTCCACATCTTTTTTAAAATGCGGCGCCCAGAACTGGACACAATACTCCAGCTGAGGCCTAACCAGAGCAGAGTAGAGCGGAAGAATGACTTCTCGTGTCTTGCTCACAACACACCTGTTAATGCATCCCAGAATCATGTTTGCTTTTTTTGCAACAGCATCACACTGTTGACTCATATTTAGCTTGTGGTCCACTATAACCCCTAGATCCCTTTCTGCCGTACTCCTTCCTAGACAGTCTTTTCCCATTCTGTATGTGTGAAATTGATTTTTCCTTCCTAAGTGGAGCACTTTGCATTTGTCTTTGTTAAACTTCATCCTGTTTAACTCAGACCATTTCTCCAATTTGTCCAGATCATTTTGAATTATGACCCTGTCCTCCAAAGTAGTTGCAATCCCTCCCAGTTTGGTATCATCCGCAAACTTAATAAGCGTACTTTCTATGCCAATATCTAAGTCGTTGATGAAGATATTGAACAGAGCCGGTCCCAAAACAGACCCCTGCGGTACCCCACTCGTTACGCCTTTCCAGCAGGATTGGGAACCATTAATAACAACTCTCTGAGTACGATTATCCAGCCAGTTATGCACCCACCTTATAGTAGCCCCATCTAATTTGTATTTGCCTAGTTTATCGATAAGAATATCATGCGAGACCGTATCAAATGCCTTACTAAAGTCTAGGTATACCACATCCACCGCTTCACCCTTATCCACAAGGCTCGTTATCCTATCAAAGAAAGCTATCAGATTGGTTTGACATGATTTGTTCTTCACAAATCCATGCTGGCTATTCCCTATCACCTTACCACCTTCCAAGTGTTGGCAGATGATTTCCTTAATTACTTGCTCCATTATCTTCCCTGGCACAGAAGTTAAACTAACTGGTCTGTAGTTACCTGGGTTGTTTTTAGTTCCCTTTTTATAGATGGGCACTATATTTGCCCTTTTCCAGTCTTCTGGAATCTCTCCCGTCTCCCATGACTTTCCAAAGATAATAGCTAGAGGCTCAGATACCTCCTCTATTAGCTCCTTGAGTATTCTAGGATGCATTTCATCAGGCCCGGGTGACTTGCAGGCATCTAACTTTTCTAAGTGATTTTTAACTTGTTCTTTTTTTATTTTATCCGCTAAACCTACCCCCTTCCCATTAGCATTCACTATGTTAGGCATTCCTTCAGACTTCTCGGTGAAGACCGAAACAAAGAAGTCATTAAGCATCTCCGCCATTTCCAAGTTTCCTGTTACTGTTTCTCCCTCTTCACTAAGCAGTGGGCCTACCCTGTCTTTGGTCTTCCTCTTGCTTCTAATGTATTGATAAAAAGTCTTCTTGTTTCCTTTTATTCCCGTAGCTAGTTTGAGCTCATTTTGTGCCTTTGCCTTTCTAATCTTGCCCCTGCATTCCTGTGTTGTTTGCCTATATTCATCCTTTGTAATCTGTCCTAGTTTCCATTTTTTATATGACTCCTTTTTATTTTTTAGATCGTGCAAGATCTCGTGGTTAAGCCAAGGTGGTCTTTTGCCACATTTTCTATCTTTCCTAACCAGCGGAATAGCTTGCTTTTGGGCCCTTAATAGTGTCCCTTTGAAAAACTGCCAACTCTCCTCAGTTGTTTTTCCCCTCAGTCTTGATTCCCATGGGACCTTACCTATCAGCTCTCTGAGCTTCCCAAAATCTGCCTTCCTGAAATCCATTGTCTCTATTTTGCTGTTCTCCCTTCTACCCTTCTTTAGAATTGCAAAGTCTATGATTTCATGATCACTTTCACCCAGGCTGCCTTCTACTTTCACATTCTCAACGAGTTCCTCCCTATTTGTTAAAATCAAGTCTAGAACAGCTTCCCCCCTAGTAGCTTTTTCAACCTTCTGAAATAAAAAGTTGTCTCCAATGCAGTCCAAGAATTTGTTGGATAGTCTGTTCCCCGCTGTGTTATTTTCCCAACATATATCCGGATAGTTGAAGTCCCCCATCACCACCAAGTCTTGGGCTTTGGATGATTTTGTTAGTTGCTTGAAAAAAGCCTCATCCACCTCTTCCACCTGGTTAGGTGGCCTGTAGTAGACGCCTAGCATGACATCTCCCTTGTTTTTTGCCCCTTTAAGCCTAACCCAGAGACTCTCAACACTTCCGTCTCCTATGTCCATCTCTACCTCTGTCCAAGTGTGTACATTTTTAATATATAAGGCAACACCTCCTCCCTTTTTCCCCTGTCTATCCTTCCTGAGCAAGCTGTACCCATCCACACCAACATTCCAATCATGTGTATTATCCCACCAAGTTTCAGTGATGCCAACAATGTCATAGTTGTATTTATTTATTAGCACTTCCAGTTCTTCCTGCTTATTCCCCATACTTCTCGCATTTGTATATAGGCATCTAAAATACTGGTTTGATCTTTCCTCCCAGTTTTTTCCTGACTCTCCTTTCTCTCTGCCAATATAGCCCACACTCCCTCTTGTTTCCGACTCATTTCCCCGGTCTCCATGTTCCCCACTTACCTGTGGGCTTTGCTCACCTGTCCCCGTCGAACCTAGTTTAAAGCCCTCCTCACTAGGTTAGCCAGTCTGTGTCCGAATAGGGTCTTCCCTCTCCTCGAAAGGTGAACGCCATCTCTGCCTAGCAGTCCTTCCTCGAATAGCATCCCGTGGTCTAGGAAGCCAAAGCCCTCCTGGCGACACCATCTTCGCAGCCAGGCATTCACCTCCATGATGCATCTGTCTCTGCCCGGGCCCCTACCTTTAACAGGAAGAATTGAAGAGAATACCACCTGTGCTCCAAACTCCTTCACCCGTGCTCCCAGAGCCCTGTAGTCACTCTTGATCCGCTCAGTGTCACACCGCGCAGTATCATTTGTGCCCACATGGATGAGTAGCATGGGGTAGTAGTCAGAGGGCCGGATAATCCTCGACAATGCCTCCGTAACGTCTCGGATACGGGCCCCCGGCAGGCAGCATACCTCTCGAGATGAAATGTCAGGGCGACAGATGGGCGCCTCCGTCCCCCTCAGCAGAGAGTCTCCGACCACCACTACCCTACGTTTCCTATTCGCAGTGGTGGCAGCAGACTCTCCAGCCTTAGGGGTACGAGGCTTCTCCTCCTTTACTGTAGGGAGTGATTCCTTCTTTCCTGTATCAAGAAGAGCATAACGGTTACCTATAACCACGGCAGGAGGGTTCGGAGCAAGGGTGGAGCACTGCCTGCTGCCAGAAGTAACCAGCTGCCAGCGTCCACCCTGAGCCATCTCCTCCTCCACCAGTGGTGTATCAGCAGTCCTGTGTACTGGGACAGCTACCTCAGCTGTCTCCACATGGACACTGTCGAGGAATTGCTCGTGGATACGGATGCTCCTCAACCTAGCCACCTCCTCCTGTAGCTCTCTCACCTGCTGCCTGAGAGATTCCACCAGCAGGCACCTTTCACATTGGATGGTCCCCCCAGCCTGGATATCCGTAAGTGGAAATTGCAAGTTACAGTCTTTGCAAAACCACACCAGGACCTGGGTAGAGGCATCCATGCTTAGGCACTCTGTCTGGCTACAGGCACAGGTGGAGGAGACAGTAGCAGTGCTGGCACAGGTGTTGCGGGTCTTCCTAACCATCGTAAGCCTCCCTCTGTCAAACTCCCGTCTGCAGCCCCCTGTCAGCTGAAAGGGTTGTTTAAGCAAACAGTTAGAATGTAGTTGCTTTATAGGTATTAAGGGGAATCAAGAGAAAACAGATGGAACCGGCAAGGGACCCTCGCCCCCTTCCTGCTCCCCTTCCAAACTCCCTTGCGAAACTCCCTGTTAGCAGCCCCTGGTCGCAAAGCTCCCTGGTCGCTTGTGCGCTGCTTTATAAAGCCCTGGCCTGTATGAATGCCCCGCCCACTGATTAAGGCTCAGCCACTTACCAGAGGCTTCTAGCTTTCAAACCTTCCTTTGAAGCTCACAGCTTCCAACTGCCAGCCACAGCACACGGTCCTTCAAACAACCAAAACAAACAAACAGACTGACAAACACAAGCTCAGCACACAGCAAGTAACCCTCAAACACAAACAAACACACACTACAGACAGTCACTTACCCCAAAAGGTTGCTGTATTGCTCCTCCTTCACCTGGAGAACTCCCTTGCGAAACTCCCTGTTAGCAGCCCCTGGTCGCTTGTGCGCTGCTTTATAAAGCCCTGGCCTGTATGAATGCCCCGCCCACTGATTAAGGCTCAGCCACTTACCAGAGGCTTCTAGCTTTCAAACCTTCCTTTGAAGCTCACAGCTTCCAACTGCCAGCCACAGCACACGGTCCTTCAAACAACCAAAACAAACAAACAGACTGACAAACACAAGCTCAGCACACAGCAAGTAACCCTCAAACACAAACAAACACACACTACAGACAGTCACTTACCCCAAAAGGTTGCTGTATTGCTCCTCCTTCACCTGGAGAACTCCCTTGCGAAACTCCCTGTTCGCAGCCCCTGGTCGCTTGTGCGCTGCTTTATAAAGCCCTGGCCTGTATGAATGCCCCGCCCACTGATTAAGGCTCAGCCACTTACCAGAGGCTTCTAGCTTTCAAACCTTCCTTTGAAGCTCACAGCTTCCAACTGCCAGCCACAGCACACGGTCCTTCAAACAACCAAAACAAACAAACAGACTGACAAACACAAGCTCAGCACACAGCAAGTAACCCTCAAACACAAACAAACACACACTACAGACAGTCACTTACCCCAAAAGGTTGCTGTATTGCTCCTCCTTCACCTGGAGAACTCCCTTGCGAAACTCCCTGTTAGCAGCCCCTGTTCGCCTATGAATGCTGGCAAACCTTCACTCGCTGCTCACACCTTATTACACAGAGAATCCACATGGGAGAGCGACCTTATGAATGCTGCGAGTGTAGGAAAAGCTTCAGTCCGAGTTCATCCCTTATTATCCGACATCAGAGAATCCACACAGGGGCGTGATCCTATGACTGCTGTGAGTGTGGGAAAACCTTCACTTGGCTTATTGCACATCGGAGAATCCATGCAGGTGTGTGCCCCTATCAATGCTGCTAGTGCTAGTGCAGGGGAAGTGTCGCTCAGCGCTCAGCCCTTCCTGCACGTCGGAGGATCCACACAGGAGAGAGACCCCAAAGATGCTTCTTGGGAGAAAAACTTCCGTCAGCCCTCAGCCCTTATTTACCATCCGAGAATGCCCCAGGGAGATCAACGTTACAAAAACCTTGTCTAGAGCCAACAAAACATTGTTTTCTTTAATACTTTTGCTGATTCCCACATCGTGGCCTGTCAGGCTGTTTGAATCATTTGCCTCACCGTGGTCTCTCAAATCTATCAGTGAGTTGCCCTCTTGTGCCTTTTAAAGCTCGCCATTCTTTGGGGTGAGTCCTCTTGCTCTATCAACTCCTTTGTCTTATGAGTCATGGGAGTGTGTCCCTCTCCTACCAGGACAGTCCCACAGCCCCAGGTTGGGGCGTTAAGGCTGACAGCAGTGAACTCCACTGACATAAAATCTACCCAATATTGCCAGGTAAAAACACAACCATTCTTTCAGTAAAAACATAGTCTGTGTAGAATGGCTGCGATTATCTAGCACACTTCCTCGTGGCCTGATCTAACCTCGATCAGTTCTCCTAGTCTAAACAGTCCTGAAGCATCACATTTACACAAAAACGAGGAGTCCGGTGGCACCTTAAAGACAAACAGATTTATTTGGGCATCAGCTTTCGTGGGTAAAAAAAAACCCCACTTCTTCAGATGCATCTGGCCGCAGGGTGCTTTGGGAAGGGTTTGCAGTGTCTCATGGAGCAGGCACATTTATACTGTTCCTCTCACTGCAAAGTAATTGTTACAGTCATCTAATTCCCTCTTCATGGACAGATTGTCTCATTCCCAGTTGTTCTCACGTTGCCTTGGGTTGTGCTGAATGCGGGGAGGGGTGTATTGCTTTTCTTCTTTAAAATATATTTAAATATAACAAAGAACAGGAGCAGGAAAGGAAGTGCTGTTTCAGCCTCTGTGACACAAGAAAGAGAGGTGGTGAGACCGCCTTCCCCAACACCCCAGAAGTGTTTCCTTCTTTCTGAGCCATGTTGAGTTTTTCACATTCTACCCGGCCACCTCCCGAAGTGGCACGCCATGCAGCGGTCTCAGCTCTCTGTCCTTGGCAATTGCCCGTTGCTTCTAAATTTGGGGTTGTCTACATTTAAAACACTGATGTAGCTCCTCAGTGAAGACACAACCTGCACCAATGGGAGGGCTTCTCCCATCGGCGTGTACCTCCCTTAGGGTAAGTCTACACTGGTAGGTTTCTGTGCCACGAGTTACACCCCTTTTATTAAAACGCTGGAATTAAAGCGCCATGGCGTGTCCACACTGTGCTCCTTGTGGCGCTGGAGCGCAGCCACATTAGCAGCTCTTGCAATGGCACAGACAGCAGTGCATTGTGGTCGCTGTCCCAGGGTGCTTTGGGAAGGGTTTGCAGTGCCTCGTGGGGCAGGCACAGCATCACATAAGGCAGGTTTCCCAATCCCATTGTTCCATGGGCATCCTACTACATTGACTGAAGGGTGGGGGAGAGTGTGTGACAGGGAGTGTGTGTGTCTGCATGGAGGGGGGGGAGAGAGACAGTGTGTTTGCGGGGGACAGAGTGTGTGTCAGCATGCTGTCTTGTAAGTTCAGACAGCAGCAGGAAGCAACCAGTCCTGAATCATAGAATATCAGGGTTGGAATGGACCTCAGGAGGTCATCTAGTCCAATCCCCTGCTCAAAGCAGGACCAATCCCCAACTAAATCATCCCAGCCAGGGCTTTGTCAGGCCGGGCCTTAAACACCTCTAAGGAAGGAGATTCCACCACCTCCCTAGGGAACCCATTCCAGTGCTTCACCACCCTCCTAGTGAAATAGTGTTTCCTAATATCCAACCTAAACCTCCCCCACTGCAATTTGAGACCATTACTCCTTGTTCTGTCATCTGCTACCATGGAAAACAGTCTAGATCCATCCTCTTTGGAACCTCCTTTCAGGTAGTTGAAAGCAGCTATCAAATCCCCCCTCCCTCTTCTCTTCTGCAGACTAGACAATCCCAGTTCCCTGAGGGAGAGGGAGACCCCGACATCAGCCCCCGCCTCCCTCCCTGGGCTCTCTGCACAGCAATCTCTCTCTCTCGGTCTCTCACACTCACACACACACACGCCTCTGTGTTCAACAGCACGATCATTCCACATTAGTGGTTTGCTTTATGTCCCAGAGCAGATCAGCACAGCACGCCAAGGCTGTCAGAAAAGGCGCTTTGAAAGGAGAGGGGCGCATGTCTCCAGGGGCAGCCGAGTTCAAAACAATGAGCAGAGTGCTCACCCGAGGCCTTACGGGACAGCTCCGGAGGCCAATGACAGTGCAGAAACCAGTCAAGTGTCTACCCTGGCAATAGAGCGCTGGACCTTTTCTCAAATAGCCTGACGACCCTCGTTGAGGTGGGAGGTTTTGCAGTGCTGTTGCTGAGGAGTTTCTGCACACAAAGTGGCTTGGCAGTGTGTGCACGTCTGCAGTTTGAGCGCAGAAAGCTGCTTTCCTGCGCAGAAACTTGCCCGTGTAGTCAAGCCCTAAGAGGTGAGCGCTAGGTTGACAGGAAAATTCTTCTATTGACCTACTGCTATCTACACTGGGGTTAGGTTGGTTTAACTGCTTCGCTCAAGGGTGTGGATTTTCCACACCCCTGAGTGATGGAGTTATACTGATCTAATTTTCTACCATAGACCAGACCTTGGGCTCATTAAAGCTGGAGATGAAAGTGTCACAGACCTGGGAGATGAATTTGAATGGATCCCAAACTCTGTGATTATTCAGAGTATAAGCCCCAGTGTCTATCTATTGGCAAAGCCACTTCTAGGCTTTTTACTGCTGAGTTGGTATTGTTTGCAGACGGGAAGGTTGGGTGTTTTTCTCCACTACGATGCTGCTAACTTTTGTAAATAAGATGATTCAAGAAGTGCTGAGAGACGTAGTTTTGAATGGATCAGAGGAGAATGCTATGGGAGAGTCTCTTCTCCTGATCATTGTATATAAAACTGAAAGTGTCTTATACTTCTCTGTGATGTGGGTTTTTCTCTTTTTTTCTGAAGTCTATTTGCTCCCATAATTGGCTACTAGTTTTGTTTGACTGAATGAAGCTCAGATTTATTAGGGTCTTTAACCAATAACCATTTACTAAAATAATCATTTCTTATGTTGCTTTTGCTTTTCTCCCGCACCTCCACGATGATTTGGAGGAAACTCAAGTGCCGTTCAGTCAACAGGAGAGACTATGGCACGCTATTGGGCATGCTACCTAGGAAATCTCCATTCTGAAATGGTAAATAGCTGCACACCCCAAATTGTACAACTAACAAAAGTAAACTGCATATGATTACACTGTTGTTCAGTTCTTTGGGTCTCAGATTCCCCAAGGAGAGAATTCCTCAGTCAGTGATTTGGAACTTGGCAAAATACCCTTGTATTTGATTCCCAAAGTAGTTATGGTCTAGGTCCTTCAAGAGTTTACTCCTTAATATATCTCCGAGCTAATCCTATGATATGGATAAAGATGTCCCTATCTGTGTAGATGTGGAGGACGTAGAAATCACATTTTTTCTGAACACATCTTTTGTAGATGCTGCAAATGTGTATAAAATGAAATCAGTGTTGAATGTGAGATAGCTGCAGAACGTCTATTTTTGAATAGATCCCCCACTTTCGGTGGTTTCCAGGGATTCAGATCCAGGCCTGTTTCTAGTCCCGAATTCAGACCTGTGCCACCATATTAAAGAAAGAAATTGGGCCTGTTTGGGGAATATTCCTCGTGGCTACTGAAAAGTGCCTGGTTTGATAAAGGAGTTTACTTCAGCGAAGTGTACATTTTCCCTCAAGAAGGCCAAGGATTTGGCAACAACTCCAGTCTTATTAGCAGGTACGCCGTGGATGGTTTTCACCCCAGAGAAGGACACCAGGCTGATATAAAAAACAGTTTTATCAGGGCCTATAACACAGCTCCCTAGTTCAGTGGAATTTATTGTGGTCCCAAAGGATGCTATGATTAAACTGGAAACATTGGAAAAAATAACCCCAACTATACATACAACATGATGGAGGCTAATTTAGCTACAAGAAGTCAGGAAAATGATCTTGGAATCATCGTGGATAGTTCTCTGAAGATGTCCACGCAGTATGCAGAGGCGGTCAAAAAAGCAAACAGGATGTTAGGGATCATTAAAAAGGGATAGAGAATAAGACTGAGAATATATTATTGCCCTTATATAAATCGATGGGACGCCCACATCTCGAATACTGCATACAGATGTGGTCTCCTCATCTAAAAAAAGATATACTGGCATTAGAAAAGGTTCCGAGAAGGGCAACTAAAATGATTAGGGGTTTGGAACGGGTCCCATATGAGGAGAGATTAAAGTGGCTAGGACTCTTCAGCTTGGAAAAGAGGAGACTAAGGGGGGATATGATAGAGGTATATAAAATCATGAGTGTTGTGGAGAAAGTGGATAAGGAAAAGTTATTTACTTATTCTCATAATACAAGAACTAGGGATCACCAAATGAAATTAATAGGCAGCAGGTTTAAAACAAATACAAGGAAGTTCTTCACGCAGCGCACAGTCAACTTGTGGAACTCCTTGCCTGAGGCGGTTGTGAAGGCTAGGACTATAACAGGGTTTAAAAGAGAACTAGATAAATTCATGGAGGTTAAGTCCATTAATGGCTATTAGCCAGAATGGGTAAGGAATGGTGTCCCTAGCCGCTGTTTGTCAGAGGGTGGAGATGGATGGCAGGAGAGAGAACACTTGATCATTGCCTGTTAGGTTCACTCCCTCTGGGGCACCTGGCATTGGCCACTGTCGGCAGACAGGATACTGGGCTAGATGGACCTTTGGTCTGACCTGGTACGGCCGCTCTTATGTACCATTTAGATCCAAAGTTTCATGAGGCTTAGAGAGAAGTGGTGCCTTTGATGTAAAGGAGCTGGATTTGACATAATTCACAGCCATCTTGTGCACTTAGAAAGAAGCAAGAACATCACATAGGAATAATTTGGCCTTGCTTAGGCAGACAGAACAAAAACAGCTGCAAACTGCAGTTTTACGAAGTAAAAATAATAAAGTGAAAGGGCAAATTCAGAAGAAGGGGAAAATGTAAAAAACTGACCTTGAATCTGGTTGTCTGTGTTGGTAAGTTCTTTTGCTAAAGCTGCTTTGCAGTTAAGGAGAATAATGAATTGTTGCTAGAAAAATTGGTAGCCTATTAGGGGCTATTATAAGTTATGTGCTTTGTCAAAAGAAAATGTATAGCAAGTTTAGTTAGAAAGTGTGCATTGAAGCAGTCCAAGGTGCTTTCCTTTGGGCAAGGATCTGGCACCTAAAGTCCTCAGCAACTGGACAGAAGGAGGGCTCCTGGAAGGCTGGTTGTGGATTCCTCAAGAGCATTTCAAACGTTCGGTAAATATAAATGTTTTGACTGCTCTAACTCTACTGCTACAGCATATATATATATGTGTGTGTGTGTGCTTCAAACCTAATAAAAAGCAGTTTTACATAAAAGCACTTTTGTTTGTGCCGATCATTTTATCAAATGGAGGAGCTGTGTCCCCGATGATTTATTTCTGACATCACCTGAAGAAAAACCGTTAAGTTACCATTGCTTTGGGTTCTGAAAAACCTGGGTAACAGATTTGGCAAACCAGTTGCCAGGAGTGATGGAGGGGAGGGAGCGATTGGTACAAACGGTTTGTTTGTTTGCTGTGCAAGAAGGGAGTTGCAACCTGTAATTTCCCCCATTTCAGAGTCCACAAGTCAATGTATGGATACATTCCAGTACTGGGAGTCAGGGCCCAGGTCTGGTAGCCTGGTTGAGTAAGAAATTATGTCAGGAGGAAAGGGAACATCTGGAAAGAAAGAACAGCTGGAAATGATTTTGGGAAACAGCTTGACTGGTTTTGTACAGGAACATGGTAATGGTCTTTTGGAAGCCTGGAAGCTTTACCGGCCCCAAGACATTCCTGCAACACTGTAAGCAGATGGTAGTTGTCATAAATATAAGGGGAAAGGTAGCAACCTTTACGTATGCAGTAGCATAAAATCCCTCCTTGGCAGCTGTACTGAATCACTTTACCTGTACGGGGTTAAGCAGTTCAAATAACCTAGTTGGCACCTGACCAGAAGGACCAATGAGGAAAGAAGATACTTCCAAATCTGGGGGCGGGGGAGGATTTGGTGTTTTGTTCCCTCTCCGGATGGAGGGAGAAGCCAAGCAGGTAGAATATCTCCTGAAAATATACCTGGAATAATCCATCTAAAACCACAGAAATTGTAAGTAGGGCAAAGAAATGCATTAGGTTATCTTTTGTTTTGGCTTGTGAATTTTCTTATGCTACAGAGGTAGTTTTATTCCTGTTTTTTGCAACTGAAGCTGAGCCCGGGGGGGAGGGAGAGGAATCCTCTGTGTTTTAAATCTTTTTATTACCCTGTAAAGTTACCTTCCAACCTGATTTTGCAGGTGTGTGATTCTTTTATATTTTTTCTTTATAAATAAAGTTGTTCTTTTAAGAACCTGGTTGATTTCAGTGTCCTGAAGACAAAGGGTCTGGTCTGAGCTCACATTGCTAAGGCAATTGGTTGGTATATTATTCTCAAGCCTCCCCAGGAAAGGGGGTGAATGGGATTGGGGGGATATTTGGGGGAAGATAGGGCTCCAAGTGACCCTTCCCTGAATTTTTGTGTAAATCACTTGGTGGTGGCAGCAATACCATTCAAGGAAAAGGAAAGGAATTTGTGGCTTGGGGAAGTTTTAACCTAAGCTGGTGGAATATAAGATCAGGGGGTCTTTCATGCAGGTCCCCACATCTGTACCCCAGAGTTCAGAGTGGGGGGTAGAACCCTGACGGTAGTAATAGTAGTAAATAAAAAGACAGATCAGCTCAAGGCAAGAATAAAAAACCTAAATAAAAATAAAATCAAAAGAATAAAATAAAATAACTCCCCCCCCCCCATCTACCCTAAAGACAGCACAGATCATGACAATGCAGAAGCAAGTATGTAACAGTGAGCAAGTAATCGGTTGGAACAGAAAGTATCTGCATTGAAATAGCAGACACTTGAGCGAAACAGCTGATAGCGCCGTACTGAAGGATTCCTAGGGGAGAACACAGGAATTGTAAAAGACAAAATGGTGCTTTCAAAGCCATGTTGGGAGATCAGAAGGGAACAGTGGCAGTGATTAGAGAAAGTCATAAACTGGGAAGGGCAGGGACATGCATCAGAAGAGGATCCCGACTTGTATCCTTATTATAATTCTGAAAGGAATTATCTCCATGAGCTTCCTTTTATCATGGGCCCTTCTAGGCAGTGTCTGTACTGTCTCTTGCTTGGAACACTGGAAGAGTTGCAGAAACCCCCATCCATAGCCCCCATAATAAACACCAGGGTGAGGAAGGTTGGTCCCCAAGGGGTAATCAAGGAGGGGAAGAATGGGTAGAGGTCAGACTCTTCATGCCAGGATAGGGCAGCAGGGAAATTGGCTTAGGTTTCCCTTCCTTCTGCTTCTTTCTCCACACCCCCATCCTCTCTTCCCCCCTCTGTTCATTCCCTCTGGGGCACCTGGCATTGGCCACTGTTGGTAGACAGGATACTGGGCTAGATGGACCTTTGGTCTGACCCAGTATGGCCATTCTCCTTCCGCTTCTTCTTTCTCCACATTCCCCTAACTTCCCCCACCCTCTCCACTTCTTTTGTTTCATAAGTTAAGGGTTAATGCCGGAGCTGAAAGTATTTCTACTGTCTTTAAAGCTATGGTTGCCAAGCAATAGGAATGTTAACTCTGCTACTGATCCTAATGACTGCCGGAAAAACAGTTTTAAGAAAAATAGTCAATTAAAAAAAATAGGCTCAAAAATTGCTGTTTCTTTTTATGGCCATAAGGGGATTTGTGGCTCCTCATGAAGCAACCCCATTTAAAGCAATAGCTCTCCCAGGTAAGAGTCTAAAGGAAGGCAAGGGGAAAAGGACAGGAGAAGGGAGACAGGCACCAGGGTACAGCCCCGATCCCTGGCAAGTGGAAATTTGGAAACGGCTCCTAAGGTACAAGCCAAAGGTACCCAAATGGAAGAACCCAAGTTCACCTCCCAACACCTCTCCTTAGGGAGGCCGGGTGCTCCTAACTCCCCCATAGCAGCACATTTGGATGCAGATAGGTGGGGGGAGGTTTATGTAGAGTTTGAAGGAGAGGCATTCGGGCAGAATGTGTTGTTAAATACAGGTGCCACTTAATCCTTAATGAGCACCCAAAATAAAAGCCCGTTTAAATCTCCGGCTGGAGTTAAGACCTCACCGGGATTTAATGCGGCAAAGTGCTTTGTTTCCTTGTGCAGAAGGATTCTGTATTGTGTGGGGCAAAGGAAATTAAGGGGCAATTTGGCTTAATGGATTTCGGAGGAGAAGGGATCCCGGGAGTGGGTGTCTTGAGAGAATTAAAAGTGATGGTTGATTTTGCTACCAGTGTCCAATGGGAATAGGGTGACCAGATGTCCCGATTTTATAGGGACAGTCCCAATTTTTGGGTCTTTTTCTTATATAGCCTCCTATTACCCTCCACCCCCATCGCGATTTTTCACACTTGCTGTCTGGTCACCCTAAATGGGAAACACCTCCTGGGAACCAGGGGAGAGTTCAGCAAGCTACTGGATAGCAGCCTTTAAGGCATCTGAAGAACGGATGTGGCCCCCATGGCCCCCAGAAGTTCTAGCCATTGCAGAAAAACACCAAGAGCTATGGGCCGAAAATAAAATCGAAGGTGGTAAAACGAATGCAAAATTCCTAGTTACAGGTTCCGATTTGCCTCCCCAACAGCAGTATAGGTATCCAAAGAAGGCAGAAGCCAGCCTGAAAAAACCCACACACCGCAATTGACTGGCTTTTAAGCCAAGGGATTTTATTAGAACAGTCAAGCCCCAATAATGCTCCCCTCTGGCCATCCTTAAAAGTGACAGCAGGACCTGGAGACTGATTTCCACCACCTTAATTGGGTGACCGCACGGATGGCCCCCTTAGTGGCTAAGTATCAGGAGGTGATGACCTCCATTGTAGGAGGAGCTCAGTGGTTTTCAGTTTTAGAGTTGGCCAATTTTTGTATTATTATTATTGTTATTTGCATTATCCCTTCACGTCAGGACAGCTATTACAAATTTTCTTTTACTTTTCAAAGGAAGCACTTGTGTTTTGCCAGGTTCTCGTGGGCTGGAACAATACCTCTATTATTTGTCATGCTTAGGTACTTAAAAGGTGGGATGGGATGCCTGATAAAGACAGTGTCATTTCATATGTGGATAATATCCTGGTTTGCACTCAGAGCTGTGGGGGGGAAAAATTGGAGGTATTGCACAGGGTATTACAAAAGATTCAGGAAGCTGGGTTTAAAGTAAGCCCAATTGTGCTCCCAACAAGTAAATTACCTTGGAGTCATTCTGGGACAGGAGGGACATTCCCTTGACTAACAGCGACTGGAGTATTCTTAAACTCCCAATTCCCACAGATGTAACTGATCTTAGATCCTTTCTGGGAATGGTTCATTTCTCCCAAGGTTTCATTGAGGGAGTCTCAAAAAAGGCAACTCTGCTGCATGAATTGTTGAAGGAGAGAGCACAGTAAGACTTGGGCACCCAACAGCAGCAAGACATGGTCTTGTTAAAACAGGGCTTCGTTCAGGCTCTGGCTTTAGCATATCCCTGGGTGGGACAGTTATTTGTGTTGTAATTGGCAATGACTAAGGCCTTGGCTACACTTACCAGCTAGTTCGACGGCTGGAAATCGAAGTTCTGGGTTCGACTTATCGCGTCTAGTCTGGACGCGATAAGTCGAACCCGGAAGTGCTCGCCGTCGACTGCGGTACTCCAGCTCGGCGAGAGGAGTACCGCGGAGTCGACGGGGGAGCCTGCCTGCCGCGTGTGGACCAAGGTAAGTTCGAACTAAGGTACTTCGACTTCAGCTACGTTATTCACGTAGCTGAAGTTGCGTACCTTAGTTCGAATTGGGGGGGGGTAGTGTAGACCAAGCCTTAGAAGGGGATGGGAGCTGTACTAAATCAAAACCCTGGTACTGATTTAGTTGGTGTTGGTCCTGCTTTGAGCAGGAGGTTGGACTAGATACCTCCTGACAGGGCCGGCTTTAGGCCGATTCAGCCGATTCGGCTGAATTGGGCCCCGCGCCAAGAGGGCCCCGTGCTGCAGCTGTCCACCCCGCCCCCAGCTCACTTCCCCGGCCCCTCCTCCCCTCCCCTGAACGCCCCTCCCCCTCCCCTGTGATTCGCGGGAAGTCTGAAAAGAAGCAGGGGCGGCCCAGCAGCACAAGGTAAGCTGGGGTGGTGGGGGCGTGAGAAGGGCTCCGGGGAGGCGCGGCCCGTTCCCGCAGGCCCCAGCAGCTCTGGCCCGGCCTGGTCCCCGCGGCGCGTCCCCCCCTCCCCCGCGGCGCAGCTCGGGTCTCCCCCCCCCCCGCGGCGCGGCTCGGGTCTCCCCCCCGTCCCCCCCCCGGCGGGGCTGGGGTCTCTCTCCCCCCGTCCCGTGGGTCTCCCCCCGTCCCCCCCCCGCAGCGCGGGTCTCTCTCCCCCCCCCCCCGCAGCGCGGCTCGGGTCTCTCTTCCCCCCCCCGTCCCCCCCGCGGCGCGGCTCGGGTCTCTCTTCCCCCCCCCGTCCCCCCCGCGGCGCGGCTCGGGTCTCTCTTCCCCCCCCCGTCCCCCCCGCGGCGCGGCTCGGGTCTCTCTCTTCCCCCCCCGTCCCCCCCACGGCGCGGCTCGGGTCTCTCTCTCCCCCCCGTCCCCCCCGCAGCGCGGGTCTCTCTTCCCCCCCCGTCCCCCCCGCAGCGCGGCTCTCTCTCCCTCCCTGTCCCCCCCGCAGCGCGGCTCGGGTCTCTCTTCCCCCCCCCCCGTTCCCCCCGCGGCGGGGCTGGGGTCTCTCCCCCCGTCCCCCCCCGCGGCGCGGCGTGGCTCGATTCCTGGGGGCGGGGCTTTCAAGTTCAAAAGGCCCCTCCCGGAAAAAATAATATTCAGACAAAAATGGGTCTGAGTAAAAACTAATACGTTTGGCTTACATGTTTAGTAATACCTCCTGATATATATATATATATATATATATATACACACACACACACACACACACACACACACACACAGAGAGGTGAGCTGGAGCCGGTTCGCAGGAACCGGTTGTTAAATTTAAAAGCCCTTTTAGGACTGGTTGTCCCACGCGGGACAACTGGTTCTAAAATTTCTTTTAAATTTAAGAACTGGTAAAGCTGCAGCTCCCCGCCCCCGGCCCCAGCTCACCTCTGCTTCCTCGGCTCCCCCCGAACGCTCTGCCCCCTTCTCCTCCCGCTCCCCTGCTTCCCACGAATCAGATGTTTGCGCAGGAAGCCTGGGAGGGTTCAGAACAAGCGGCGGCTTCGCAAGGTCAGCTGGGGCGGGGGGGGGGGGGGGGCGTGAGGAGGGCTCCAGGGAGGCGCGGCGCGACACGGCCCAGCCCAGTCCTGCTTTTGCCGAGCGGCTCCGGACCAGCGCCCCGGCCCCGGCGGAGAGACTTCGGCCCCGGGCCGGGCCCGGCCCCGGCTCCAGCCAAGCAGCTTCGGCCTGGCCCGGCCTCCAGTGCAGTAAGGGGGCAGGGAGCAGGGAGAGGGTGTTGGAAGACGGCAGGGGAGTTCCGGGGGGGTGGATAGGGATCAGGGTGGTCAGAGGGCAGGGAACAGGGGTTGGATGGGGTGGTGGGAGGAAGTCAGGGGCAGGGGATCTAGGGACACTCTGGGGACAGAGAGAAGGGGTGGTTGGATGGGGCAGGGGTCCCGGGGGGGTCATCAGGAATGAGAGGAGGGGTTGGATGGGGCGGCAGGGGGCAGTCAGGGGATAGGGAAGGGGGGTAGATGGGGCAGGGGTCCCGGGGGGGCGTCAAGGAACGTGGGGGGTTGGATGGGGCAGGAGTCCTGGGGGACGGGAGGGGGCCACGACCCCCTCATGGGGTGAGGAGGAGGGAACCGGTTGTTAATTTTTTGGCAGCTCATCACTGTACACACACACACACACACACACACATATTGTTTTGTCATTTTAATTATTAACCGTGTAAATGCTAAACATATCTTAAAAGGATGCACTCCTTTGTGCTGCATTTGAATTGCAAACCTGCTCTGTTACCGCAAAATTCAGGCCAAAGGCACCCCACAATGGCCTTCCCGTCCTACCAACTCAATTATCAGCGTAGTCTACTTTGGTGGGCAACAGGAGGTGGAACAGACTAGGTCTGTTAACCCTTCGGAGGACACAGATACAGCCTCCCACTCACAGGATTAAAACACAGGAAGTAATATCTTCAAAACAAAATAAATTTTTAGCATAATATTCTCTAATATATGTATTAGACTTATTGTAATCAAGAAGAATAAACCTCAGTACAAACCCGATTGGTACATGTGCATATTCAAATACCCAATCCTATGATATTCAAATATGCAATACTATAATACTACGCCATGAACACAGTTTTAATTGGTTACATTCTGCATGTAATGGCTAGTCACGTGCAGAATGCGGACAGCAAGGCATTAAACGTTAAACATATAGACATGTACACACAGAGATATCCAGCTTTATTAACTCGGGCATACACAAACACACTTCAATTGGAGTCTAAAAATCATTAGGCTTACTTCTCCTGATGGCTTCACTCCCTCTGTAAAGATCCTTCTGCTCTGTCAAAACCTGGTGCTGCCACTGCTCCTGCTTCTTCTCCCTTGGTTCTTCTGTGATTTTAGCTCGTTTAGTTGCTTTCCTTCTTCTGATCTCTTCTTCCTTTTGCTCTGGCGCACCTTCCTCTCCCTCCAACGAACAGACAGAAACCTGTCAGCATTGTGCCTTAAATAAACTTATCCCACCAATCAGCTTCGAGCGCTTCAGAATGTGGACCTGATTGAAAACCTGCTCCTTGAGAGCTGGACTTGTTTGAAGACCTGTGTTCTACCTGACGGACCTCTCCTTTCAGGTGTTCGGAGTGACCTTTGTTTCAGCCCAGTCTGCCTGCCTGCCATTGGCTGAACATTTCTTGCGGACGCTATTTTATTTTCCCTCACTGTGCCCACTTAAAACAATATTCATTATTTAAATTCCTATAATTAACAATCAAATTCCATACTTATATTAGGGTTACCATACGTCCGGATTTTCCCGGACATGTCCGGCTTTTGGGGGCTCAAATCCCCGTCCGGGGGGAAATCCCCAAAAGCCGGGCATGTCCGGGAAAATAGGGAGGGCTCGGTGGTGCTCGGCCGGGGCCGGCGGTGCGGGGCCGGGGGCATGGTGCCGGGCCGGGAACCAGGGGCGCAGTGCCGGGCCAGGGTCACAGTGCCGGGCCGGGCGCGGGGCCGGACGGGGAGCCGGGGGCGTGGTGCCGGGCCGGGGTCCGGGCCGGGAGCCGGGCCCGCGGGGCCGGGAAGCTGATCAGCCAGGCCGGCGGGGAGCCGAGCCCGCGGGGAGCCGGTCAGCCGGGGAGCCGAGCCGGCGGGGAGCTGGTCAGCCGGGCCGGCGGGGAGCTGGTCAGCCGGGCCGGCGGGGAGCCGAGCCCGTGGGGAGCCGGTCAGCGGGGAGCCGGTCAGCCGGGCCGGCGGGGAGCCGGGCCGGCGGGGAGCCGGTCAGCCGGGCCGGCGGGGAGCCAGGCTCGCGGGGAGCCGGTCAGCCGGGGAGCCGGGCCCGCGGGGAGCCGGTCAGCCGGGGAGCTGAGCCCGCGGGGCGGGGAGCCGGGGGGTGCGCCGGGCCGCCGGGGGCCGGCAGTGCTGGGCGGGCCGGGGGTGGTCGGCCGGGGGCCGGGGCCGGCAGCCCAGGGCCCGAGCCGACCCAGGCTGGAAACGCCGGGGGGGCCAGCCTGGGCCGCGCCTCCCCCCACACCCCTCTTACCTGCTTCAGGCTTCCCGCGAATCAAATGTTCGCGGGAAGCAGGGGAGGGGGCGGAGACTTTGGGGAGGGGCGGGGTGTGTGGGCGGGGCTGGGGGCGGGGCCGGGGGCCGTGGAGTGTCCTCCATTTGGAGGCACAGAATATGGTAACCCTACTTATATACACCGTAACATTCTGCTTCCCTGACACCATTCCAGATGCACTAATTTACATGAGCCCAAATCACTCTTTCTCCTTGCTTCAGCTAATGATGACAGATGACAGACCAGTGCTACTGATGCTGGACCTGAAAAATCCTCTGTATCAGCTCCCTTGGCATTGTGACTTTGGAACCTGTTGTGTTTGAGGCATATGGAGAAACTTCCTGTACATAACCATGGAAGTAAACAATACCGGAGACATCATTACTAATCCCAATATCCTGGCAAAACAAATCACTCTTTCAGGCCCGTTGGACAAATATAATCCCACTTCAGTAAAATTAAAAGGCTTGGATATGAACAAAGTAAATATCAGCATGGGAATGAGTGAGAATCAGGAATGTATCATGCTTTGGCTTGCAAATGTTCTATGCTGGCATTTACGGAATCTCTACCACTTTGCTGGTAATCACACTATCTTCATGTATACACAAGGGGCTAGTGCAGGGATCGGCAACCTTTCAGAAGTGCTGTGCCGAGTCTTCATTTATTCACTCTAATTTAAGGTTTCATGTGCCAGTAATACATTGTAATGTTTTTAGAAGGTCTCTTTCTATAAGTCTATAATATAGAACTAAACTATTGTTGTATGTAAAGTAAATAAGGTTTTTAAAATGTTCAAGAAGCTTCATTTAAAATTAAATTAAAATGCAGAGCCCCCCGGACCGGTGGCCAGGACCCAGGCAGTGCAAGTGCCACTGAAAATCAGCTCCCGTGCCGCCTTTGGCACACATGCCATAGGTTGCCTACCCCTGGGCTAGTGGGAGGAGCAGATTTGTTAGTGGAAGGAATTAAGGCTACCCAGGTGGGGACAGTTGTCACTAGGTGGGAACTGACAGTCTATTATTTAGTTGTAGTGAGTTGAAGTGCTTTCGCTTGTGAAATGGCGTGCCTAAGCAAACAGCTCCAGGGAAAAAGCCAATTCATTTTAGGCTAAAACCATCTCTTTCAGCCCCAAACATGGAACATGGGGAGGCAAAAACTACAAACAGTGAAAATAAAAGGGCTTTTTTTGCCCTGCACTTTAAAAGTCCTGAGTTCTTAAAAAAAATTATAATAAAAACAAAAAATATTTAAATAATAGAGTAGTTAAATAATACCATGGTCCTAATCAAAAATAAAAAAAATTACCTATAATAAAAAAAATCTAAAAAATCACTATATTTATTTTACTAATATCAAAAGCAAAAATAAAATGAAATAATTTCCCCCCATTATAGGCACAGAGAGGGAGAGAGAGAGTGAGCCTTAGATAGGGCCTTACCGTTAATCAAATCGTAATAAGGCCCATAAACCACAGGGTATCGGTAACAAACAAGTCCAGGGTAAAAAACAATAATATTACAAACCTGCTTAAATAACCTAAAATTAAATATAAATACACTAAAAATAGCTTGCAGCCACAAAATATATGTTAATTTTTTTAAATAGTCATTATGCCATTTATCAATTTGCAAATACATCTGTATTAGTATATGTGGGTAATAATTACGTATGTTTTAAAAGTTAATGCCGAGAGCCAATAATTATGTGTATTATGTACCTCATAATCCACATAAAATATTTTTGCCATATTACAGCTATTAAAAAGTAATTTTAAATGCCTAAATTCAAATATTGTCAATTAAAAATGAAAAACACATTCTATTCAAATGTAATGCGGGCAGGGGACTGGACTCGATGACCTCTCGCGGTCCCTTCCAGTCCTAGAATCTATGAATCTATGAATAATGCCTGTACTCATTGAAATAAATGTGGGCACTACCATTTTAAAATTATTTACAGGCTGCTAAATAAAATCATAGTCACTGTCCATGACTCCCCTCAAAAAATTAAATAAATAATTTAAAGGCTTAGCACAAATTTCAGATAGAAATGGTAAACTAACATTGTTGGAATGGTCCCCCATGGCAATGGGGATTTTTAATTTGGCCTTACATCCAATTGTGGGACTCCTAATGTTTCAGGCGTTTGTTTTATTCTTGGCACTGACGTACTGGGTAGTAAAGAAAATTAACTGGCTGCGAAGCTTGTGGTTTTACAGACCCTGGCCCTTTCCTAAGAAAGACCATATAAAATCTGGCCACTAACAAGGCAAAAATCAGAGGCAAAAGTTAAGGACGCAAGTGAAAAGATCTTTGCTCGGTCTCAATTAAAAGCCGTAAGCCTATACTGGGCCGCTCACTAGTAATCTACTGAATGCATTATAAGTGAAGGTTGTCATGTTATAAGACCTTCAAGGAGGGGAATGTTATCAGAGAACTGGATTTGACATAATGCACATGCATCTGGTGGACTTTGCCCCCTATAAGCCTGAAGCAAGAACACCACAAAGGAATAGTTTGGCCTTCCTCAGACAGACAGAACAAAAACAGCTGCAAGCTCCGTTTTTACTAAAATAAAAAAAGAACAATTTCATAAAAGGGGGGGGGTATGTAAAAATTACCTTAATTCTGGTTATCTGTGTTTGTAATTTTTTTTTTTTTTTGCTAAAGCGGCTTTGCTAATAATAATAAAAAATTGTTATTGGCTGTTGCTAAATAAAATTGTTAGCCTATCAGGGGCTATTATAAGTTATATGCTTTATCAAAAAAAATCTATAAAAAATGTAGTTTAAAAGTGTGTTTTACAGCAGTCCAAGGCAGCTTTTCTTTGGGCAAGAATGTGACACCTAAACTCCCCAGCAACTGGACATAGGGAGGGTCCCGAGAAGGCTGGCTGCTGATTCCTCAAAACCATTTCAAACTTTAGGTAAATATAAATATTTGAAATGCTCTAACAGCATGTGAGTGTGTGTGTGTGTGTGTGCTTAAAACTAATAGAAAAGTAGTTTTAAATAAAAGCACTCTTGTTTGTGCCAATCATTTATCAAACGGCAGAGCTCTGCCCCCGTTAATTTATTCCTGATACCGCCTAAATAAAATCAGATTAGTTACCACTGCTTTGGGTTATAAAATTACCTGGCTAACATCTTCTGAGGACTTTCTTCCCCATGAATCCCAGTCTGGCTCCCTTGTTGGATAATAAGGAATTTCATGCTGTGAAAGTAAAGGTTACCCATGAAGGGATGAATGTGTCAGGCTCCAAGTTCAGAGTGCAGGATACACAAACATAGAGTATTGATTCTATGCTTTTGTCGTTTCATTTTGCTCGTGTCATATGCAATTGCACCACTTCTCTCCCCCCCCCCCCATCTCTTGCTACTTTGAAAGATTAAAAATTGTGAAAACAGAGTACAGGTGTTTTTTCTCATGATGCAAACCTTTCCGCATACTGTAAGATTCTTTCCACCAACACTTTCGGCAGAAGACCAGCGATCAATGAATTCACAGAAGTGGAAGGCACCTATGTTGGGATAAACTGCAACTTTACTAAAGGGTTCACTTGGTGGATATGGGGATGAAAAGCAACTAACACATATGATAAGATTTTGTAAAACCTTGAGTATGTTATTTTTACAAATAAAAATGAAATTAAACATGACGTTAATTATTGGTTAAAGAGTAAGAGACTAATTATGTAATAACCCAAATTATATTGGAACACTAAAAGATATAGTTTTTCTTTTTGTTAGTAATATAGGAAAGGTTCACTAATCCTGAGAAGTTTCTCTGCTGTAATTTACCCCCTTAGGACTAAGGAGTTCTGAAATAACTCCTCATTCAAAAAGTTGAGGTGGGGGTTATATGATAGACACAATGTATACAAGAAAACAGCCCCAATATAGACTCTGGTTATTTCTCATTCAAATGGAAATTATTTAGATAGACTTAACAGTAAATTATCTATTAAGAGAAAAACTGCACATGACTGGAGTCCCAGGGGAGCCAACTGAGGTCACTCAATTAGGGTGAACTGCGAAGAACGAGACAGACAATCTCCAACACGTAGATTTACCAAGCCAGCACAAAATAGCTTCTCTAAGACCTCACTAGTTACCAAGAGCTGAGAACCCAGCTTTGCTACAGGGCAAGTCAGGGTCTGGATCCATTCTCTATCCAGCTGTAAGCTGGCGCAGACTCACCCAGCGGCGCCTCCTGCTGGTCGTTCATGAGAATTAGCTCATCCCAGCTCCAGAGTGCCCTCTTACCGCTGGCCCCCGTGTCCCGCCCAGGACCCCGGTGCCCCTTTCTCCGGGTAGCTGCCCCTCTGGCAGTACCCCCACACTCTGGGTCTCCCCACCCAGGGGAATCCCCACCCACTAACCCCACCTCACCTCAGTGTAAGGCTACTGCCAGTCACCATCTAGCCCCACTCCCTGAGGCAGACTGCAGTATACGCCACTCATCACAGGCAAAGGGGATTGGACCTGCTGCTTCCGCCTACCCAAGGGGTGCCCCCTGCAACCCAGTACCTAATAGGCCTTATGCTAGGCCGCAGCCTGGGGTTTTCCAGGCTGGAGCTCCCCAGCTCCTCTGCCTTTCCCCAGCCCTGCTCCACTTAGGTACCCTGTCTCTAGCTCCCTGAAGACAGGTCCGTCTCCCTCTGCAGCTAGAGAGAGACTGTGTCTGCCCCAGCTTCCCTGATTTTATAGGGCCAGCTGAGGCCTGATTGGGGTGTGGCCCAGCTGTTGCTGCTTCCCCAATTAGCCTAGTAGCTTTTCCCCTGCCACAGCCCTCTCCCAGGGCTGTCTTTAAACCCCTCTGGGCAGGAGCGGGTAACCACCCCGCTACACAAGCCCATGGTATGCCACCTGTCGAGGGTGAGAAGCCCCGGTGGGCCAGCCTCTATTCCACTCTGGTCCCGAGGCCCGCCGGGGATATCAGCTGGCGGCTCCTTCATGGGGCCGTGAGCACGGGCGTGTACTTGGCGCGGTTTACCCCTGTCCCGGACACCTGTCCTTTCTGCGGCGTGAGGGAGACCCTGGCTCACGTTTATTTAGAGTGTGCCAGGTTGCAGCCCCTACACCGGCTCCTCACCGACATTATGTTACGTTTTTGGTTACACTTTTCCCCTCACCTTCTCATTTATGCACTCCCTATCCGTGGCCCCACAAAGTCGCGGGACCTCCTGGTCAACTTCCTCTTGGCACTGGCTAAACAGGCCATCTATAAAACCAGGGAGAGGAGGTTGGCCGATGGAGGTGCCTGTGACTGTGGGGCCTGTTTCCGATCCTCTGTCCGTTCACGTATCCGGGCAGAGTTCCTCTGGGCGGCGTCCACTGGCTCCCTTGACACCTTTGAGGAGCAGTGGGCGCTGTCTGGGGTTCTCTGCTCGGTGTCCCCGTCTGGTTCTCTTCTTTTGACCCTTTGACCACACTCCTGTCCCTGTTTTTACATTAGTTGTCCTCCGTAATTATTTGAGTTCCAGGTCCTGTGGATCCTCCCCTTAGGCTGGGGGGAGATCCTTTAGCAGTGGGCGGGCTTACGCCCGCCCACTTCCCGGAACCCAATAGGTACACAAGCCCATGGTGCTATTTATACCAACAAATGTTGCACTTGTAGACAAGTTAAATCAATCCCAAAGTCCCCTTTCATCAGCCCTAGAAATTAATTTAAACTTATGTTTGGCCTCAGAGAGTTAGACAAATGTGTCTGTTAACAGAGGGGATTGAGTTCAATCCCCTGTCACCATCAATGTGCAAACCAGGAGCCTGTTGCTTTGCATTCCTGATGTTGTGGCTCCATCGTGTGGCCATTCGGTGTCAGTCCTTTTAAATAAACAATTTTTTTTTCATAGAAACAATATTTTCGTCATACAGACACAGGAGTAGATTAATCTACAAAGGGAAGGTGATTCCGAGGCAGTTCTGGAGGGAGAAAGGAACATTTTCAGCATTACTAAATTATTATGTTGTACCTCACACACACACAGAGTGAAAATAAACTTCATTATTTGAGCTACCAACACACATCACAAGAATGAAATAAACAACTTTATGTTCAATGAGTTGGGTGCATTTAAATAATATTAAAAATATGTTCTGGGCAATGCATGAAAAAGTCACTGCCTTGACCAACTCACTTGATATATTTAATGTACCACATGATATTTAAAGGTTTCAGAGTAGCAGCCGTGTTAGTCTGTATCCGCAAAACGAACAGGAGTACTTGTGGCACCTTAGAGACTAACAAATTTATTTCAGCATAAGCTTTTGTGGGCTAAAACCCGCTTCATCAGATGCATAGAATGGAACATACAGTAAGGAGATATATATACATACAGAACATGAAAAGGTGGGAGTTCTCCTACCAACTTTAAGAGGCTAATTAATTAAGATGAGCAATTATCAGCAGGAGAAAAAAAACTTTTGTAGTGATAATCAAGATGACCCATTTCAGACAGTTGACAAGGTGTGAAGATACTTAACATGGGGAAATAGATTCAATGTGTGTAATGGCTCAGCCATTCCTAGTCTCTACATGTACTTAATTATTCATGTGCTGTGCCTTTTACACACGCACACAAGACACAGAAGAAACTGAATTATTTGAGTTATCCACTTTCTCACGGCATGTTAGTTCTGAAGGTTGTATTAATTTCCTAATTTTCTTGAAACCAGAAATGGGGAACGAGAACACTGGAATCAGTGGAATTACAGCAGTGAGGGATTAGTCTCATTATTTGTCACTAACCAAAGGCTCTGTTAACAGAGCGTTAATGTTAGTGAATGGTATGTCTAGCCCTGCAGTTAGTTAGATGCAGACACACCCAGCGCTGTGGGTTACAGAGACTCTGCCGCTGATCATGAAATAGAAGCACATTATCTTTAAATGGCTGCCCTTTCAATGCCTCTGAAAGTTACAAAAAACAATGATCTGGGTTAAAGGAAAGTTGCCATTTCTCAGAGCCCCAATTTCTATTGTTTCAAAGTAGCAGCCGTGTTAGTCTGTATCCGCAAAAAGAACAGGAGTACTTGTGGCACCTTAGAGACTAACAAATTTATTTCATCATAAGCTTTCGTGGGCTACAGCTCACTTCTTCAGATGCATAAAATGGAACACACAGACAGAAGATATTTATACATACAGAGAACATGAAAAGGTGGAAGTATGCATACCAACTGTAAGAGGCCAATCAATTGAGATGAGCTATCAGCAGCAGAAGAAAAAAAAAAACCTTTGAAGTGATAATCGAGATGACCCATAAAAGGTGTGAGGAGAACTTAACATGGGGGAAAAAAATTCAATTAGTGTCACCACTCGGTGACAGACTTGAAGGTGACAATTTTGCACTGCGTACTTCCACCTTTTCATGTTCTCTGTATGTATAAATATCTTCTGTCTGTGTGTTCCATTCTATGCATCCGAAGAAGTGAACTGTAGCCCACAAAAGCTTATGCTGAAATAAATTTGTTAGTCTCTAAGGTGCCACAAGTACTCCTGTTCTAATTTCTATTGTGTGTGTACAGGAAGGTTTGAATGTGTCACAGGTTGTTTGGTAAATCTTAGCTATTTTATGTTTGTAACTGGCTCTTGTCCACCTTTCAGTCACATGCAATGGGAACTTACCAAATGTCACACAAACTAGCCCATTCCTCCCCCTATGCAATCTCTGACCAGAATGTTGGAATGAGGCAGAGTACTGGGAAAGTATCACAGTAGGAATAAATGAAAAACTGGGATTAATCAAAGCTGAGATGCAGACACAACCTATTGTACAGCTGGTGAAGTGACAGGGACACGCTCTGGCTGGTGCTGGTGCTGGTTCTGAAATAACAGCAGAAGCCAATCAAAGAGAACGAGTTCATGTAAGAGCTAGGGGCAGCTGCCCTGTCAGCGCATCACTCACCTGGGAGGTGTTTCACAAAACACAGCACCTCCCCTTTGGAAGAGAAACACTTCCCCTCACTGCCACCACTTTATTATATTATCCATGGGGCTGTTTGTCCTGCAGGACTTTGATGTCTCTGGGTGGTCCATGGTGATCCACAAATAGGGTGACCAGCCAGCAAGTGTGAAAAATTGGGATGGGGGTGGGGAGTAATAGAAACCTATATAAGAAAAAGACCCTAAAATCGGGAGTGTCCCTATAAAATCAGGACATCTGGTCACCCTATTAGAGGAGCAGGAGTTATCCCCATGGAAATCTCTTCACTTCTTTCTCAGGGCCACCTTCTTGGGTGGTTTGAAGTTGGCTTTAGTTTTGCTCTCTACTGTCTTGATTTTAGGTGGGATCTTAGCTCGGCGGCTTAGACCTTTTGAGGGCTTTTCTCTGCTTTTTTGGTCCCTGATGAAGTCAGCACATACTGATGATTATTTCTAGCCCTGGGCATGGTGGCCTTCCTGAGGATCTTGGCAGCTTTAGCCAGCTCCTTGGTGGCTATTTTCCTGCTCAGAGCCACTGTCTTCTTCTCGTGTCTTGTCCTGGAGGCCCAGCTGCTGACTGAGTGTGAAGGAGCCAAGGGGCTGGTGACTTCAGCCTGCACGAAGGTGGCTTTGCCCATCAGACTCCTGAACCCCAACTGGATGTGGCTCTTCTTCTTCTGCACAGCACAGCCTCTGGAGAACAGGGATCTGCAAATGTGCATCATATTATGCCTTTGTTTAATTGATGAAAAAATAATCTAGACACTTAGGGGACTGGAAGTGATTTCAGCTGATGGACAGATTTGCAAGGTTTTTATACATTTACAGAGAAAACCATTGAGTGTTTAAATTCATTTCAAGCATCGCCGTGCAGTGGAACTCATGAGCATACTGGAGATGGATATGAAAATATATCTCCATTAAAAAAGGGAACTACCAAGGGAGCATCTGGATTTGAACCAGAGACCTCTTGATCTGCAGTCAAATGCTCTACCACTGAGCTATACTCCCTCTGACACTGTAGTTTTGGACCTAGTCATCTTGAGGATTATGAAGGACACACCCTAGTTCAAAGAGTTCATGTTACATTCCCAGACATGGGTGGTTTTGAAAATGGGGTTTCATTGAATTTTATATATAGACATAAACACCACAGCTTGCACAATCCCCGCACCTGCTCAGTCTCACCAGAGCAGAACAACTATTGAGGGACCGCACCCCGCTACCCAGCTGTGTGCCCTTTAACCTCTTCACCATTACTCCAATTCCTTAAAGGCACAGGGCACATGTAACTTGAACCCACAATAATGACTTAATTCCCAAAGAACTCCATTCTGACCAGAAGCAGAGAGCTCCCAGGAGTATCAGCCACATCCCTGTGCCCTGTAGCAGAGATGGGCTGTGGCAGTGGGTAGGGCCCATAGTGCACAGGTCACTTTTTATATTTTGCATACTTGTGGTCCAGTGGGAGAATTCTTGTCTCCCATCCAGCAGGCCTGGGCTTAATTCATGGCCAGGGTGGACCTGAGCTTTATGCTTAGATGTAGAAATTGCAGAATTTAAGCTTGAAATACGGGCCGGTTTCCTCCCATAGCATTTCACATCTTTACATCCAAACACAATGACTTTCTGAGTGATCTGTCCTTGTTCAACAATAAGGTGTTGGGGTCCATGTAGGACTCACTGGGTATAATTATCTGGACTGTTAGGCAGCAGGTCAGACCAGATGTTCACAGAGGTTTAACCTGCCTTTAAAATCTATGAATAAACACAAAATATGGTGTCATATTAACCCTCAGAAGCTGCTTCTCCCTATCCAGATCCCCAGCAAAGTGCAATCCAAGGAAGAGGGCTGTTTATGAAGGATAGAGAAAGGATAGCCTTCTCCCGCTGGACGAATCAGACTCCAACTTTGTTACATGCTGAGTTGGCTTCCTTTCCTACTCCAGATGGTCAAGCCGTGCGTGGTAGTGTACTCCCATTAAAGACTTCCTTAGACAAAGTAGGTTTGAATCCTATTTCTGATAACAGGCCTTTAAGAAGGCCACTTGGATTTGAATCAAGGACCACTGGATCTGCCATCAAACCCTACCACTGAGCTATCCCCCCATAACAATGCTCTGCTGGAGTCAGTCATCTCCAGGACTCCGAAGGACAGACCTTGCTTCAGCAAGCTCCTTTTCTATTCCCCAACCACAGGTGGTTTTAAAAATGGGGTTTGATTAAACGTAATAAACACCACCACTTGCACATCCACCGACATAGCTTCTCCCACTGACATAACTACCGTCTCTTGGGGAAACCGATTAACTACACCGACAACAAAGCTCTCTCCCATCAGCATAGAGCATCGGTTCTCAAACTGTGGGTCAGGACCCCAAAGTGGGTCGTGCCCAGCGTTCCCGCTAATTTTTCATGTCCATGTGCGGAATGAATTTTGTTATGTGCACCAATATGGAGGTGATGTGTAGTAGGGGTGGGGCCAAGGGGTTCAGAGTGTGGGATGGGGCTCAGTGCTGGAGTGTAGGGGGGGTGATGGCTCTGGCTTGGGGTGTGGGCTCTGGGGTGGGGCCAGGGATGAGGGGCTCAGGGCTGGGGCAGAGGGTTGGGGTGCGGGGGAGTGTGGGCTCTGGGGTTGGGCTGGGGATGTGGGGTTTGGGATGCAGGCCATCTCTCACTGCAGCAGCTTGGGGCCAGGAGAGAGGCGCCTCTCCCTGGGTGTGGGAGCTCCGGCGGAGCTGGGCCAGATTGGGGGAGGGCTCCTCTCCCTCGTCAATGGCAAGTCCGGGGCAGATCCATGCTGGGGCCGGTGGGGAGGGGTGCGTCTCCCCACTGCGGCAGGTCCACACTGGGGAGAGGCATCTCTCCCCGCCGCAGCCCTGAGCCCCTGTGAAGGGCTTAATAGGAGGCCGCGCAACTTACAGGGAACGTAGGTCGTGACCCTGTTATCATGGGGTCACCAGGGCTGGCGTTAGACTTGCTGGGGCCTGGGGCTGAAGCCAAAAGCCTGAGCCCCACCACCCAGGAATCATCATTAGCAACAAACCGTTCTGTACGTAGCAGGAACCAACACAAAATGTGCTTTAAAAGGAGCTGCCGCCTGCCTGCTGGGGTGAAATTTGCCCTTATGGTCATTGATTTTCATTTCCTTTCTCTGAGGGCAGAGATGGGGTTGGTACTACCTGAGGCTGGGATGTCGAGCCCATGTCCCCATCTGTCCGTCACTCTGGGAACCTGTCTCTGCTCACAGGCTGCCTCCAGCCTGTCCGGCCGGATCCTGAGCTCTGTGGGGGTGAGTCATTTGGCATAAGTGGCACCTGGGAAAAACACTCCTGCCAGAGGCATTGGTGGTATAGTGGTGAGCATAGCTGCCTTCCAAGCAGTTGACCCGGGTTCGATTCCCGGCCAATGCAGGGATGTCCCTTTTTCTTGGCTGGGAATTGGTTTAATTTCAGTCACATTGTAGCAGTTTATCAATGGAAGGAGAGAATCAATGTCCCAAATCCCAGCAGGTCATTCAACACCCAGTGGTGGAAGAAAGGGGCAGGACTATACAGTGCGCTGTTAGAGTCATCCTGGTATTACAATGTTTGGTTTATTTTTTTAAATGTTTTCTTTACTTCCCTCTCCTGTTTAGACTCAGAGCCTTTAAGGTCAGAAGGGACCATCGTGATCATCTCGTTCAAGCTCCTGCACCTTGCAGGCCAAAGGACCCCACCCACCGACTCCTGTAATAGACCCCTAACCTCTGCTTGAGTTACTGACATCCTGAAATCATGGATTAAAGCTGTCAAGTTACAGAGAATCCACAATTTACACTGGTTTAAACCTGCAAGTGACCCATGCCCCATGCTGCAGAGGAAGGCGAAAACCCCCAGGGTCTCTGCCAATCTACCCTTCGGGAAAACTCCTTCCCAACCCCAAATATGGCCATCAGTGAGACCCTGAGCATGCGGACAAGACGCATCGGGCAGACACCTGGGAAAGAATTCTCTGCAGTAACTCTGAGCCCTCCCCACCTATTGTCCCATTTCTGGCTGTTGGAGATATTTGCTGCTAGCAATCCCAGATCGGCCACATGCCGTTACAGGCAGTCCCATCACACCACCCCGTCCATAAATTTATCAAGCTCAGTCTTGAAGCCAATTCTGTTTTTTGCCCCCACTGCTCCCCTTGGGAGGTTGTTCCAGAACTTCACTCCTCCGGTGGTTAGAAACCTTCACCTAATTTCAAGGTTAAACTTGTTGATGGGCAGTTTATATCCATTAGTTCATTAACAGTGGGGCATGTGATAGTGTGGGGAAGGGAGGGAGAAAGACTGGAGAACTGACAGTGAGAGCCAGAGAGATTCCCTGTTCCCCGATCACCCATCTCTGGGAGGAACCAGTTGGAATTGCCCTTGGGAAGCTGCTGCTAATAACTCAGGTGTAAAATCATTATTCTGTTGGAATCAGATTAAAGCCTCCTCACACCCGGTGTCACGGTCATCGATATGGCTCATTCCTGGGATGTCACCGGCCACAGCAATGCAATGAGTGGAAGCAAATCCCTCTCCAGAGCCCAGGCACACAAAGAAATCCTGGGGCTTTTCGTTCCTAGGCTACTGGCACCATCGTGTGGCCCTTTGGTTTCACTCCTTTCTGTTAAAACCTCTAGCTTTCTGCACAGAAATGTTAATTCCCTGGGAGAGACTCGGGAGCGTTTCTCTGTTTTGTGTTATTAAGGATTGAAATGTGACCCGGGTTCCTTGGTGCCCTATGCTGGCCTTGACTCATCCAGGAAGGATAATAACATTTCATTGCACTTGTGATTTGTAAACCAGCACCAGCCAAAACTGGTCCTTTTGGCAAAGCCGCCCCATCATGCTACGTAGCTAGGTGGAGTAGGCGGGTCTGTGCAAACACTGTCTGTTCCTGAAGTCTTTCCCCCAGCTCATCACTAGATGTGAGGGGGGTAGGGTGACCAGACATCCCGATTTTATCGGGACTGTCCCGATATTTGCTTCTTTGTCCAGCGTCCCGACCAATGTTTGGTCGGGACACTGGACAAAAAAGAAATTTTGCCCTCCACTCTGGCGCTCGTGCCCCCCCCGCCCCGGCTCCGCCCTCTCCTTCCCCCATTAGCTCCCTCCCCAAATCCCCGCCCTGGCCCCGCCTCTTCCCCAACCACGCAGCATTCCTCCTCCCTCCCAGGCTTGCAGCATGGCGGCGCAAGCCTGGAGGGAGGGGTGGCGGCGGTGCCTGGATCCTGGAGCTGGTGAGTCAGCTCCGGCACCCAGGCACCGGGCGGGCAAAGGGGGGCTGGCAAGGGAGGGAGATGGGGGGCTCAGCTGTGAAACCCCCCCCCCCCGCTGCGCCAGAGGGCTTCTGCCCGGGCTGCTGCACCCGGGGCTGGGAGTGCAGCCTGGAGACTGCTCCAGCCCTGCAGCCCGCGGGGCAGCGCGGAGAGGGCAGGGGCCCGGTGGGCGGCGTGGGCCGAATCCCCGCTGCTGTCAGGGAGCCCCGCGCCTCTCCCTCCCGCTCGCGGCTGCTGCTCATTCCCGGCGGGACGCGCCCCCCGGCCTGCCCCGCGCACATGCGGCGCGCGTCCAGTTGCTCCTTCCCGGTGGGAGGGAGACTAGGCATGGGGGACGTGCGCCGCATGTGGCCGGGGCAGCGGGAGGCGCGTCCCGCTGGGAAGGAGCTGCAGCCGTGAGCGGGAGGGAGAGGCGCGGGGCTCCCTGGCAGCAGCGGGGATTCGGCCCCTGCCGCCCACCCGGCTCCTGCCCGCTCCGCACTGCCCCCGCCCGGACCCACCGCGCCCCGCATATGCCCCTGGTGGGCCGGGGGGCAGGAGGCTCCGCTGGGAGGGCAGCGCGCAGGGCCAGGGCCTGCTAATGCCCCAGGCCCCTTTAAAACTCTTTTTTTTTTGCTCTGTCCCTCCCCCCTTTTTTTTTTGCTCCTCCCCCGTCCCGATATTTTATACTACTAATCTGGTCACCTTAGAGGGGGGAGCTCACTCAGACCCTGCTTACACTTAGTATTTAAAAACTCCTTATTGGCCCTACCTCTGCTGGCCTTAGATTTCTCCTCCTGTCCCATCCCTGACAGCTCAGATGAGGTGGCCGAGTAGTTCAGGCGATGCTGCTAATCGATTGTGCTCTGCACACGTGGGCTCAAATTTCATCAGAGGCCTTCCGTCTTCTCCCTTCCTTTACAAACAACCATCTTCCCCCTTCGGTACAATCACAGAGCAAACCATGTTGCTTCCTGCAAACAAAAACCATCTCAGGAACTCAGACCCCCCCCCCCCCCCGCTTAAAATAAAATGTCTAAATAGCAGATTTCTAAAAGAATTCTCTAGTCCTGGATTTCTTACCTTTTATCTCCAAAGGCGACATCCTCATCATCTCCCCTCCCCAATCTCCCTCCTTCAGTCCCATCACCCCCATCCCCGTCTGCCCCCATCTCCCCCATCCCCGTCTGCCCCCATCACCCCCATCCCTGTCTGCCCCCATCACCCCCATCCCCGTCTGCCCCCATCACCCCCCATCCCCGTCTGCCCCCATCCCCGTCTGCCCCCATCACCCCCCATCCCCGTCTGCCCCCATCACCCCCCATCCCCGTCTGCCCCCATCTCCCCCATCCCCGTCTGCCCCCATCACCGTCTGCCCCCATCTCCCCCATCCCCGTCTGCCCCCATCACCCCCATCCCCGTCTGCCCCCATCACCCCCCATCCCCGTCTGCCCCCATCCCCGTCTGCCCCCATCACCCCCCATCCCTGTCTGCCCCCATCTCCCCCATCCCCGTCTGCCCCCATCACCCCCCATCCCCGTCTGCCCCCATCACCCCCCATCCCCGTCTGCCCCCATCCCCGTCTGCCCCCATCACCCCCCATCCCTGTCTGCCCCCATCTCCCCCATCCCCGTCTGCCCCCATCACCCCCCATCCCCGTCTGCCCCCATCACCCCCATCCCCGTCTGCCCCCATCTCCCCCATCCCCGTCTGCCCCCATCACCCCCATCCCCGTCTGCCCCCATCACCCCCATCCCTGTCTGCCCCCATCACCCCCATCCCCGTCTGCCCCCATCACCCCCATCCCCGTCTGCCCCCATCACCCCCATCCCTGTCTGCCCCCATCACCCCCATCCCCGTCTGCCCCCATCACCCCCATCCCTGTCTGCCCCCATCACCCCCATCCCCGTCTGCCCCCATCACCCCCATCCCTGTCTGCCCCCATCACCCCCATCCCTGTCTGCCCCCATCTCCCCCATCCCCGTCTGCCCCCATCCCATGTCCCCCCATCTCCCCCTTCCCACTGGTCCCGTCTCCCCGCATCTCTCCCGTCCCCCCGGGCTGGGGGCTCTGAGCTCGTTCCCTGCAGCCTCCGGGCACGGCTGCCCCTCCCCCCGGGCAGGGCGGGGCTAATGACGGGCCCCGCCCCCAGCGCAGACCCCGGGGGAGGGGCAGGCCCCGCGTGGGGCGGGGACACGCTTGGGGCGGACACGCGCCTGTCGGGGGGGCGGGGCCGGGAGCGGCAGGAGGGGCCCGGAGCGGGGAGGAAGGGGGGATAAGGGGCGGGGCTGTGGAGAACCCCGCCCCCAACGGGGGAACAGCGCCGCCTCCCAGCCCCGCGCGCGCGCCGCGCTCCAACGGCCCTAACCGTCACGTGTCTCCTTCCGCCTCGCGGCGCCCCATGGGGTGCGTCACTTCCGAGCCGCTTCCGAGCCGGGGGGGGGGGAGCCGGTAAGAGCCGAGCTGGGAGGGGCGCCCGGCCTGGGCCCGAGACCTTCCCCGCACCCCCGTCCCCCGGCCAGGCCGGAAGCTGGGGCGGGGCGGGGGGTCCCGGTGCGGCCTCCGTAGCGATGGGGGGGGGGGGGGTTGAACTGTCGGGGGGCGGGAAACTCCCGGGGGAGAAAAGTGTGTGTGTGTGTGTCTGTAATTGTGTGAATGTGTGTGAGAGAGAGCGAGTGTGGGTCTGTCTGTGAGTGTGTGTCTGTGGGTGGGTCTGGGGGTCTGTGGGTGGGTCTGGGGGTCTGTGGGGGTGGGTCTGGGTGTGGCTCTGTGGGTGGGTCTGGGTGTCTGTGGGTGGGTCTGGGTGTCTGTGGGGGTGGGTCTGTGGGTCTGGGTGTCTGTGGGGGTGGGTCTGGGTGTCTGTGGGTCTGGGTGTCTGTGGGTGTGGGTCTGGGTGTCTGTGGGGGTGGGTCTGGGTGTCTGTGGGGGTGGGTCTGGGTGTCTGTGGGTGGGTGTCTGTGGGTGGGTCTGGGTGTGGGTCTGTGGGTGGGTCTGGGTGTCTCTGGGTGTGGGTCTCCTTAACTCCTGCTCCTCCCCCCAGCCCTGATTTTGCCCCTCAGCCCCTCTCCTAACCCGGCCTCCGGCTGCTTCACCCCCCCCCCCACTCCATTTCCGCCCCCGGCTCAGACTCTGGCCACCCCTTGCTCTCTGTGTGTGTGTGTGTGTGTGTTTAACTCCTGCTCCTCCCCCTCAGCCCCTCTCCTAACCCTGCGTCCAGCTGCTTGACCCCCCTAACGAGTCAATTTCCGCCCCCCCCGCTCCGATTTTCCCCTTTTTGCCCCGTCAATAGCAACCACAGACTCTGATGGCAAGGAAGGGCAGGGGCTTCAGCAGATGTTACTGAGCATGCTCAGTGCCGGGTAAGTAGGAGAGCACTTTACTACACCTGGCCCGTCACCTGTCACTTGCGGGGGGGGGGGGGGGAGCTCAGGGCCTGAGGGGGAGCTGGTAAGAACCGAGCAGGGGACTGGGCCGGCCCCCCCCTACCGAGACCCCCCCAGCCCTTGGCTAGGCCGGAAGCTGGGGCAGGGCGGTGGGTCCCGGTGCAGCCTTCATAGTGATGGGGGGGTTGAACGGTCTCTGGGGGGCCGGGAAATCCCTGGGGGAGAGTGTCTCTGTGTGTGTCTGCAAAAAGAACAGGAGTACTTGTGGTCTGTGTCTCTATGTGTGTGTGTATGTGTGTGTGTGTCTCTGTGTGTTGCACCTGCCCATCCCCCACTGCTGCCCCCTTCCCTGTTCCAGGGTCCTTCCAGCTCTCCCTCCCTGGCCCCCTTCAAACTGCCCCCATGTGAATGGGAGGGGGGGAACCGTCACTGTCTGTGTGTGTTGGACAGTCACATAAAATCCCTTCAACCTTCCCCCTCCCCTCATTCCATAGCCACAGAAAATCCCCCCTCCCCCCCGGTCTGGGGGTTTGTCTCTCATGTTACCAAATGCGGAGTTTGTGACCCATTTTTCCCACAACTCTCAAAGATGGATATAAAATATCCTAACCCCCCCCGGCCACTTTCTCTCTCATTGTCTATTTCTACTTGAATGGGCCCTAAGTGTTGTGCCCTGTCTCTCTAATGATAAAACACGAACCACAGCTTAGATTTACCCCTTTGCTCTGATTCTTCAGCGTGACTAGACATTTATTGCAAATGTTGCCTCTTTTCTCTCTGTTCATTTATCAAATAGTGTTGGTGTCACGGAGTTCCTGGGCAATGCTCTGGCACTGCTCCGGCACTGCTCCTATGAAGCCAGACAGCACTCTGGTGGAGTCTCCTCTCTCAGAGCAGACTGTCTCCAGGGCAAGAAGCTCACATGCCTTCCACCTTCCTGGGTCTGACCTCAGATCATTCAGCATCCTCTGCCCCACCGTGCGTTTCCCACAGCAAGTCCACCCAGGCGGGGTCCTGGGGAAGCCAGAGGGTCCTGCACGCACCCCCACTTCACAGTCAGACGTGACTCTCAGCTAGCCGGGAAAACAGAGGTTTATTAGATGACAGGAACACGGCCTAAATCAGAGCTGGTAGGTACAGAGAACAGGACCCCTCAGCCGGGTCCATTTTGCAGGGCAGTGAGCCAGACACCCACGTCTGCACCTCACTCCACATCCCCAGCCAGCCCCAAACTGACTCACCTGCCAGCCCCTCCTCCTCTGGGCTTTGTCTCTTTCCCGGGCCAGGAGGTCACCTGATCTTTGTTCTCCAACACCTTTAGCTATCACCTTGCAGGGGGGAAGGGCCCAGGCCATTTATGTGCACTGACCCTTGGCTCTGCAACAATTACACCCCCTTATTCCACCACCTAGAGACTTAAGAAATGCATAGGGGAAACTGAGGCACCCCTACAGTATTCAGAGGAAACATTAAGAACAGTCCCACTTTGTCACAGTTGGGAAATACACTCAGATTTTACCTGTTTCAGAGTAGCAGCCGTGTTAGTCTGTATCCGCAAAAAGAAGAACAGGAATACTTGTGGCACCTTAGAGACTAACAAATTTATTAGAGCATAAGCTTTCGTGGACTACAGCCCACTTCTTCGGATGCATCCGAAGAAGTGGGCTGTAGTCCACGAAAGCTTATGCTCTAATAAATTCGTTAGTCTCTAAGGTGCCACAAGTATTCAGATTTTACCTGTGATCAACAACTGATATATGCTGTGGAGTGCAGGTTTTTTGGGGTTGGGTTGTTTTTTTTTCTTGAATTGCCTGACATTATGTTGTGGTGGGGATTTTTCTGTATGCTATATCTTTATATGTACGTATTGCATAGCAACCTAGAAATGTAGGGCTGAACAGGGCCTCAAGCTGTCATCAAATCCATCTCTCTCTGCCGAGGCAGGACCCAGTATATGTAGATTATCTCTGACAGAGGTTTGTCCTACCTGTTCTTAAAAACTTCCAGTGAAAGAGACTCCACAGCCACTCTTGTAAGACTATTCCACAGCTGAACTACCTGAGCTCTGGGGACCCCATACAGATTTCAGTGGTGAGCAGCTCTGGAGAGAGGAGACCCCAGTGAGTGGGCAGCTGGGTAAATAGACTAAAGTTGGGAGGAGAAACATTGACGTGTCCAAGGTCACCCAGGCTGTCCGTGACAGAAATAGATCCCAGTTCTAGGGCTGTTTTGGGTACTGAAGGTCTCTGCCACGCTGGTGTTTTAGGCATTGGTGCAAACCCTTAGTATAGACAAAATTTACACTAGTGCACTCTGTCCCCGTTTGAAGGCTTGGGGTGGGGGGAACAGTGCAGCTGGTAACGGAGGGGCAGCAGTGAGGTATGAGCCAGGAGCACAGCCCCACAGGACTGGACACCGACTTCTCCTGACCCAGGACACCCACCCCCAGCTGTGTGTGCAAGGACTGCAGCTGAGCTGCCCTGCCAAGACAGCCTGTGCATCCATAGATGAACCACCGCTTCCTGCGGTCTGTTCGTGGCTCTGTCACTGACCTGCTTGGTGACCTGGGGGAAGTCACAGCCCCTCTGTGTTTTCCTCCTACCCACTGTCTACTTGGATTGTGATCTCTTTGGAGCAAGGACTGTCCCTCTCTCTCTGTGCAGTGCCCAGCAAAATGGCGGTGTTGATCTCAGTCAGGTTCTCTCCTATACGCAGCACGATGGGGCCCTGATCTCCATCAGTGTCTGTGCAACGCAAGGCACAGTTTATAGACTCACAGACTTTAAGGCCAGAAGGGACCATCATGATCATCTAGTCTGAGCTGCCCATCGCAGGCCACAGAACCTTCCTCACCCACTCCTGTAACAGACCCCCTAACCTCTGGCTGAGTAATGAAGTCCTCAAATCATGATTTCGGGGGAGAAAAGTGTGTGTCTGTGTGTTGCACCTACCCCTCCCCCACTGCTGCCCCCTTCCCTGCTCCAGGGACCTTCCCCCTCCCTGGCCCCCTTCAAACTGCCCCCCCCCCCCAGGCTCCCTACGGCCCGTTTGAAGGGGGGGGAGGGGAACCGTCACTGTCTGTGTGTGTTGGACAGTCACATAAAATCCCTCCAAACTGCCCCCTTTCCCCTCCCCTCATTTCATAGCCACAGAAATCCCCCCCCCCCCATCTGGGGGTTTGTCTCTCCTGTTACCAAATGCGGAGTTTGTGACCCGTTTTCTGCACCACTCTCATAGATGGATATAACATATCCTAAAATCCCTCCACCTGCCCCACTGCCATTTTCTCTCTCGTTCTCTATTTCTACTTGAATGGGCCCTGAGTGTTGGGCCCTATCTCTCTAATGATAAAACACAAACAACATCTCAGATTTACCCCTTTTCTCCGGTTCTTCAGTGTGACTAGGCATTTATTGCAAATCTTTCCTCTTTTCTCTCTGTTCATTTGTCAAATACTACTGGGAAATACACTCCGATTTTACCTCTGATCAACAACTGACGTATGCTGTGGAGTGTAGGTTTTTTTTTTTTGGGGTGGGGTGGGAGGGTTGTTTTTTTTCCTGATTTGCCTGACGTTGTGGTGGGGATTTTTCTGTATGTTGTGTTTTTATACCTATATATTGCATAGCATCTTAGACATGTAGGGGCTGCTCAGGATCTCAAGCTGTCATCAAGTCCATCTCTCTCTGCCGAGGCAGGACCCAGTATATGTAGATTATCTCTGACAGAGGTTTATCCTACCAGTTCTTAAAAACTTCCAGGGAAGTGACTCCAGCAACTAGGGATTTATCCAGTGAAGTAGGTGACTTTGAGCCAGACACTGAAAGATCCTTGTGCCTTAGTTTCCACACTGGCCACAGGAGGTTACTAGTACTCCCTCCCCAGACTCCTGGGGGCAGCCAGGGATAATTTAGTGGTTTATGGGAATTAGAAGAGGAAAATTCATTAAGAACGATGATATTTGTGTGTTTATTATTAAATCCCCAGACACCCACCAATCCCCGTCCTCCTTCCGATGAGCTATAAATAGCTATGATCCTATAGTGAGTTTCTGCCTCTCCCCACTTTCTATAGCAGCGCTTTTAAGAACAGGCCAGGGAAACATGGAAATACTTTCAACCAAATTCCAGAAGCCGCTGAGCATGCACAAGTTAAAACGAAAACAAGGTTCTGTCTCTCCAAGGACCTGGCCCCTAGTGCAAAATTATAGACACTCCGCAGAAATCTGAAACGGACACTTCATAACTGATAGAATGTTATTGATCTATTGACTTCTGGGAATTACCAATAAAAGAAAGAACCCAGTGAAGTTGATACCATGAGGGAAAGATCTCGTGTGTCTTTACAAATTGGTATAATCTAATCTGGAACTTTATACAGTAAAATGCCTTATTCGTAGCCCTATAGCGATTGCCTGTATCCTATAGGGACCTTAATTCTGCCCATTCCCAACTGCTTCTGTCCCCCACCATACCCCAAAACTTTTTCACCCCTGGAACTCTAAACTCTATCCCCTTCTCTTTGCCTCTGAAAGTTGCCTTTCCCAGGGCTTTGCTGCCTGTGTGAATGGCAGATAGGGATGGGGAGCCATCACTTTCTATGTATTTATTGAACATTCATCTAGTCCCTGACACCTTCATTTATGCAGCGGTACATTTATTGTAATTATTTATCTTTTAAAAAGGCAAAAACGTCAAAGATCAGGTCTGCAGCCTACAAACCCTCCGTGTCTTTAAACAGCAGTATGTTGGGCCCTGCCAGAGTATCAAGTTCAGCAAAATTCAAACCTCCAAAAACTAGGAAATAGAGAGCTAATGTGCACGCCAATGCAACCTTAACTCTGCCCCCTGGAGGTGGCAACAGCCACTGGGCATTATCTGCCAGCACTCCAGCTGCACTCACTGTGTTAGGTGTAGCTTCACTGAAAGGTAGAGGCGTTAGAAGGAGCAACTTGGTGGAGGTGTGATTGTGATATAAGAAGATCTGGGTCTGAGTCACCCATGTGTGCGATGAAAGGAGAGAGGTGCATGTGTACCTTGAGCTTCCAGTCTGTGTCTGCACTGAGCTGTGCATGTTGTCAGGTGGAAACGGGACTGTTTGCCATGGGAATGGTCAGCAGTGAGATGGGATCTGAGAGCAGACTGTTTGCTTAACGATGGGTAAGTGAATGTAGAAGGTTAGCTGGAACTTCTGTGAGTAAGGATGAAAGAGTTGTAAAAAGGGGTGAAGAGGTGTTCAGTTGACAAGTGTGCAGCTGTTTCTGGGGAGCAGCCCAGTATCTGAGTTTAGAACAGGTGTCAGTAGCTCCTGTACAGCGCAGCTGACCTAAAACCAAATTCCGTCTTAGCAAAGATAAAGTGCTTTATTGTGTGCCCTGGTTGACATTTTCCCTAGTACTTTAGTGATAGGCACTATCTCAAATAGCTGGGTGCACATAGGTGTGTTGTAGGAGTAAAGAAAGGGTCATTGCTCACGTGGGTCAGAATTAGGATTACATTGGTGTGTACCTTCTCTCTGCATCTCCTGACTATTAACAAGTTTGAGTTTTGCTGATCTCTCTTCTGGAGGGGCACCAGACAGCTCCGGGCAACCTTAAATCCTGCGTTCATAAAGTTTTTTGTAAGTGAATTTCCTAGCTTTTTGCATAGAGCGATGTTGGCAGGAGGAGGTAGCAGCCCTATAGGCAGTTGTGGGTCTCACACAAGTTTGCAATCGGAGGCACAGAGAAGTGCAATGAGTTACCCAAGGTCGCCCAACAGGTCTGTGGCAAAGCCAGGTATAGTCCCAGCCCAGCGCTCTCTCCATGTGAAGTGTTGCTCTCCTCTCCTGTACTTTTTTCATTATGGTGGAATGGGAATAATGGTCATGCTTTCAAATGTTTCTCTCCTTCCCCACCTCCTCCTTCTGCCACCATTTCCAGCTCGGCCTCCCCTTCTTTCAAGTGTTTGTCATGGGCAGTTGGTAACAGAGCCAGCGAGAGAAATCTCTGACCTGGTCTGTGCCCCAGCTGGGCCTTCTGCTCCTGGTCTAGCCATGTCCTAGCTCTGCCCCTCCTCTAAACAGGCCCCCTCCCCGATACACTGTGGCCTGCCCCTCCACCCCATACATGTGTAACATGTACCTTTAAACTATTCATATTTTGGATTTCAGATAATTAAATTTGTTACCTTCAGCTCCCCCCTATAAGTTTCAGTTGTTTGGTGCTCTGATAGTTTTCCATTGACAGTTTAGGAAGGAGCAAGGCTGGTCACTTGAGCGTTGCGTTACCTTGCGTGCTGACTAGTGAGAAGTGACGACTCCCTCTTGGGTGGATGGGCCGATCCGGGGCCGGTTACCTCTCGGTGATTGATTTTTCCATTCCAAGTTCATAAAGTAGATTTTCAATATAAATGCTTTGTTCCTTACATACGACCCGTACGTTGATCTCTTGGTCTTTGAGTCTTGACCAGCTATGAGCTTTCTGTAGACACCTCACATGACCATCCTCCAAGAGATGTGTTTGGTGTGATGGGTTTGTCAGGTCTCAGATGAGAGCTGCTGGCAAAGACCAAGTGACCCTTTGCCAAGGGATCTCTGTGTCACTGTCTGACCCCCGTAGGCCAGGGAGAGGACGACTTTCTGCCAATGGCCTTCAGGACGGGTGCTGAATTCACTGCAGTGCCCCATGTCCCCTCTCCATTTCCCTTCTCGGTGTGCTATCTGGGACGCTGCTCCACTTTCTGCTCCACAGGCCACCCCTTATCTACTCCATGTGCCAGGCTGCTGGCAGCCCCCAGTGAGAGGCCATCCAGCCCATCAACCTGGTGCCCAACTGCTGGGCCTCCCTCAGTGAAGGCCAGAGCCCCGCATGCTGCCAACCCTCTGTTTGGGGCTGGAGATGCTCCACAGACTGTTCCCAGGGTTTCCCCAGTCTGAATAGACTAGGTCTCTCCTGTTAACTCCTGCTCCAGTCCTGGCATGGTTTGCAGGTGTGGAGGAGCTGGGCCAGTCCAGACTAAAGCAGTTTAACCCCTTCTGTGCCAGCGTGGGGTTTATATAGCCCTTCACAGGCACCCAGGCCCAGGGAATGGCCCCCTATCAGCCCCATGCCTGATGTGGTGGAGTGACCCACTGGCAGCATTGCCTTTGAGGGTGCTGCTCCCTCCTGCTCCCTCCCCTCCCCCTTTACTGCCACCACAGTGCCTGTTACCTTGACTTCCTGAGGGGTGACCCCTAGAAGGTGTGTTTTGTTATCTCTTTCCCACCCCCACGGATCCGTTGTGCACCCTCTGTCACTCATCTCTGTCTCAGGAGACAAGGCGGGTAATGGGGCGCAGGTGATGCTATGCTGGAGATCCATCATCACTCCAGAAGTGGCAGTCTTGACCCTCCTTGAAGGTTGCCGGGATGCTGACATGCACTGGCGGAGAACTGGGGCTTGACTGAGTCCATGGGACATTTGGCCCACACTGTGTCACTGTAAAGCCTGCTCCGCATTGCTGCCAATTGCTGCTGGTGGCGTTGTGCCCGTAAGTCTCTGTAACTGTCTTCAGTGACTCGAGGGCATGAGCACCAGCCTCAGGCAGACTGGTAAGAAGCAGGGAACAAACCCCAAATTGGTTGTGAGCTCTATATGTAGATTTCACCAACCAAGTATCCAGTGTAAACGCTTCAGGCACTGTAACAGCAGTAACATGGAATCACAGACAGTTCCCTTGGGTCATCCCATATATCTCACCACATGGGTGAGCTCAACTTTGTGACAGATGGTCCCTTACTCCAGGGGTTCTCAACCTTTTTCTTTCTGAGGCCCCCCCAACATATTATAAAAACTCCATGGCCCATGTGGGCCACAATACTGGCTTTCTGCATCCAGGGCTGGCGTTAAGGGGTAGCAAGCAGGGCAACTGCCTGGGGCTCCATGCCACAGGGGCACCCATAAAGCTACATTGCTTAGGCTTTGGCTTTAGCTCCTGGTAGTGGGGCTCAGGGGCCCTGACTTCAGCCCCATGCGCTGGGACTTCAGTTTTCTGCCCTGGGTCTTGGCAAGTCTAATGCTGGCCTTGCTTGGCAGCCCCCCTGATAACTGCTGGTGGCCCCCCAGGGGGCTCCAGACCCCTGGTTGAGAACCACTGCCTTACACCACGAATCACAGCAATGTTCAGGTTACTGCCAGTCCCAAAGAATCAGTCACTTCCTTAGGTCAATTGAATCTTAGATCTCCCACAAAGACAACAGTCCTGTCATAACCTCTATTGAGATTTATTTCAAAGAAAATGAGAATTGTTTACAAAGTTAAAGCAGATGCAGACGAGTTACAGTCTTAAATTTCAAAAGGCAATGGAAGCTTAATAAGCAAGCTCTACATATTCTTTAGGACTAACCCAGGATAAGGAGCTGAGAATCTCTTCCTTATGCCTAGAAACTTTGCCCCCGCCCAGAGTGCAAGCAGCATACAGATCATCAGTTCCTTCAGCATGGGGTTTTTTATCCTCTTTCTGCCACGTGTTGTGAGCTGCAAACTCAGCTAATGAGAGGTCAAGAGCACAACAACAGTCTTGTGTCTTCTTTAACGTCCCATAATAGTCTATCTGGTATTGATGGACCTTTCCTGCCAGGCAGGGTGTAATGCATTCTGTTGCCAATCACCACTTCCCCTAGCTAAAGTCTCTCCCCTGTCTGGTGATGTAAATAGCCACAGCGGCTCACAATGCAACTAGTCAGATATAAACCCAGGCAGCAACTCAATAAAGCATTCAATAAAGTCTAAACACATTCTTGTCATTCTAATACCCGTTTTAACACTATTAACACTGGTGAGTCAGAGTGATTCCAGCTATGCGTTTGTCCGTGTTCAGTTAAGACATGGGGGCTTTTACAAGAGCTAACACCTCATCTGCCAGGGTCACAGGCAGGGTGGACAGGGATGGTGTCTCTGGCCTCCGTTTGCCAGAAGCTGGGAAAGGGTGACAGGGGATGGATCACTTGATGATTCCCTGTTCTCTTCATTCCCTCTGAAGCACCTGGCATTGGCCACAGAGCTAGATGGACCATTGGTCTGACGCAGTGGGCCATTCTTATGTTCACAGTCTGTATCAGGAGTATCTACTCATCTGGACTCAATGGGGAGCCACAGAAAGAAACAAGGTGTGCTGAGACAAGGAGGCCCAGTCTCAGAGCCCCCAGGGTCACGCTTGCCAAAAGCTAAAACTAGGCCCAGCCCATGAAAGGGGGCACTCCCAGGAGAGACTGTATAAAGGCTGGAGCATCAAACAACTTAGTAAACCTGAGACAGTTGCCTTGGGGACAATGACAGGGAGAATCCCCCAAAGTGACTCCTTTGATTCTGCTCTTCTCTGGCCTTTGGTTCATAGAATCATAGAACTGGAAGGGACCTCAAGTAGTCATCTAGTCCTGTCCCCTGCACTGAAGGCAGGACTAAGTATTATCTAGATAATCCCTGAGAGGTGTTTGTCCAGCCTGCTCTTAAAAATCCCCAATGGTGGAGATTCCACAACCTCCCTAGGCAATTTATTCCATTGCTTAACCGCCCTAACAGGAAGTTTTTTCTAATGTCAGATCTAAACCTCCCTTTCTGCAATTTAAGCCCATTGCTTTTTGTGCTATCCTCAGAGGTTAAGAAGAACAATTTTTCTCCCTCCTCCTTCTAACAGCCTTTTATGTACTTGAAAACTGTGATCATGTCCCTTCTCAGTCTTCTCTTCTCCAGACTCAACAAACACAATTTTTTCAATCTTCCCTCATAGGTCATGTTTTCTAGACCTTTCATCATTTTTGTTGCTCTTCTCTGGACTCTCTCCAATTTGTCCACATCTTTCCTGAAATATGGCGCCCAGAACTGGACACATTGCTCCAGTTGAGGCCTAATCAGCGTGGAGCAGAGCAGAAGAATTACTTCTCGTGTCTTGCTTACAATACTTCTGCTAATACATCCCAGAATGATGTTTGCTTTTTTTGCAACAGTGTCACTCTGTTGACTCATATTTAGCTTGTGATCCACTGTGACCCCCCAGATCCCTTTCCACAGTACTACTTCCTAGGCAGTCATTTCCCATTTTGTATGTGTGCAACTGCTTGTTCCTTCCTAAGTGAAGTACTTTGGATTTGTCCCTATTGAATTTCATCCTATATACTTCAGACCATTTCTCCAGTTTGTCCAGATCATTTTGAATTTTAATCTTATTCTCCAAAGCACTTGCAATTCCTCCCATCTTGGTATCCTCCGCAAACTTGATAAGTGTAATAGAGAGACTCTGCTACTGAGAGGGTTTCACCATGTGTCAGAGGGTTACACCCTGGTGGGAGGGGGCTAGGCATGTACTGGAATAAGGTCATTCTGTGCTTCGCAGTGTGGCAGAACCTAGAATGTCCATTAGCAGGGAAAAATCTGGGGGGAATCGGCTTGTGGAGTGGACAAAATCCCCATCTGAATTCTCTCACATTGCCCTTCTCTCCCTGGCAGGCTACAGAATAATGTCCACGTTTCGCTCCAGATCATTCCCTCCTCCCAGGGGGAAGGAAATGGCTGCAATGGAGCTGGCTCAGGTAAGGGATTACCAGGGAGCTGGTGATGGGTTCTGCTTGGAGGGAGAGGAGCAGTAAAGGCATAGGAGGGTGGGAGCTGCTAGAGGTGGTGGGAGATAGGAACTATCTAGGGTGGAGAAAGGGAGGGGACAGGACGTGACAAACTTGCTGAGACTTGTGTAATCTAGGGTGTAATGGGTTGTCACCCCGGTGTGCAGTCTGGGGGGCTTCTGGGAACCGCTGTGCCCTCTAACTCTGAAGCTGAGCTGTCCCTTCTCACACTGCTTTGCTGGAGATTCAGCCAGCCTCTCCAGGCCTTTTTATCACCCAACACGACAACAGGTGGCGCCATACACTCCGTTAAGCTACCTGAGTGCTTTACCTAAGCCACTCAAGGACAGACAGAAAACAACAACCAATTTCCCAGCGATAAGTGATAGCAAATAGATCAAAGTAGATTACTTGGCAAATAACCAGAAACTGAAACTGAGCCTCGCATACTAGATAAGAGGTGGGTAAACTATGGCCTGCAGGCCACATCCAGCCCGCAGGACCCTCTTGCCCGGCCCCTGAGCTCCTGGTCCAGGGGGCTAGCCCCTGGTCCCTCCCCTCCAGTTGGATAGAGGGCAGGGGAGTTCGGGGTGGTGGTCAGGAGGTGGGGGTGTGCATAGGGGTCAGGGAGGTCAGCAGGGCTGCTCAGAGGGCGTGGCAAGTGGGGCATTTTGCCCCGGGCCCTGCAGGACCCCCCACAAGAATATAGTATTCTATAGTATTGCAACTTATTTTTATGGAAGGGGCCCTCGAAATTGCTTTGCCCCAGGCCTCCTGAATCCTAACCGGCCCTCCATACAATTTCCCAAACCCGATGCAACGCTCAGGCCAAAACTTTTTCCCGCCCCTTTACTAGCTGCATAGAATTTGAATTAGCAGTTTCTCACCCTGACTGATGATTGAAGCAGTCCACCAGCACATCCCCCAGTTCAGTCTTTATTCCTCAGGTGCTTCCAGGAGTTCACTTGTCTGGGGAATGAGGCCAAGAGATGATGTCACATCCCACCTTATGTAGCTTTTCCATATGGCAGGAACCCTTTGTTCCAAACTCAGTTCCCAGTCCCCTTTGTGGAAAAATACAGGTACCAAAATGGAGTTCATTGTCATGTGGTCTGGTCACATGCCCTAGCATGCCCTGCTGTAGCCATGACTCATAGGCTGGCTGGAACATTCACAGGAAGGGTAAGCTCTTCCACGGTCCATTGTCTTTGTTGATGAGCCATCAGCACTGTCTGGCTTCTTCACTGTTGTACCTGAAAGGCTCGTTGTGGGTGTTACCCAGAATAAGCACATTTGAAATACAGATACATAGTCAATATCCATAACTTCAGATACAAACATGATCCATGCACACAAAAAGGATAATCCTATTCAGGAAATTATAACTTTTCCAATGACCCTGCACATGATGCATCTTCCACAAAATGCCTCATAATTATGTCCTAATCATATTATAATCCAACACTACGCTGAATATGGGGTGTAGTGTGAGATAGGTCTTAATTTCAAGGCACAGGAGTTGGGAATGGAACTTCCCCTCTTTGTGGAACAGGAAATAACCCCCCAGCCAGGACTGGGAAAACTTCTCAGACTCCCAGTGCTGGAGCCTGAATCTACTGACACTTTATTAGTTACCACCACCCCCAATCTTTGTGGCAACTGCAAACTTTATCAGTGATGATTTTATATTCTCTTCTAGGTCATTGATAAGAATGTGAAATATCACAGGGCCAAGAACCAATCCTTGCGGGAAGCCACTAGAAAGAAATCCACTCGACCCTGGTTCCCCATTTACAATCCCAGTTTTTAATCTATTTAATGTATGCCATGTGTATTTTGTATCTTTCTAGTTTTCAAGTCACAATATTGTGCTGAACCAAGTCATATGCCTTACAGAAGTCTAGGTATATTACATCAGTACTATTAGCTGTGACCAAACTTGGATCTCATCCAATAAGGATATCCAGTTAGTTTGATAGGATCTATTGTGTCTCAACCTTTGTTAATGGGTACTAATTATATTAGCCCCCCTTTAATTCTTTATTAATGAAATCCAGTATCGGCTGCTCCATTCTCTTGCCTAGTATCAATTTTAGACTAACACCCTTGTAATTAGATAGGTCATCTCTTTTACACTTTTTAAATATTGGCACAGCATTAGCTTTATTCCTGTCTTATGGAATTTCCCCAGTGTTCCAAGTCCTAATTAAAATCAACATTAACAGTCCATCACGCTCCTCCACCAGGTCTTTCAAAACTCTTGTTATCTGGACCCACTGATTTAAACATATCTAACTTTCATAGATGGTGTTTAACGTCCTTGTGAGTTACTGTTGGAATGGAAAGACTGTCAGCGTCAACATCTTATGATAAGAGTTAGATCATCTGTTTTTTTTCTCCAAATCCAGGAGAGAGATATTTATTGAACACTTTTACCTCTTCTTCATTATTTTTGATAATTCTGCCATTTCCATCTAATAATTTACCACTACCATTGTTAGGTTTAATGTTGTACTTAATATACTTTTAAAAATTTCCTTCTTATTGTCATTGATCATTGATTTCTGATAGCTTCCCTTACCAATTTTCTACAATTCTGACCTTCTAACTTATATTCTTTACTATTGACTTCCCCTTTCTTCCATCTATTTTATTTGGAGAGTGTTGGGATTCCTAGTAGGGAGCCACCAGCAGGGTCCAGAGACAGCCCCATCTCCTATATCAATCTCTGGCTAGTAGTTATGTGATAAATGTGAAAACCCTGCCTCCTTCTGTCAGCTGGGAAACACAAAGTTTCTCTCTTCCTACCCTCTGATGCCTCCTGGCGGCTCTAGGCAAGGTGGGGTGGGACTCTGTTAACATGTGCCTCCCAGAGCTTCCATTTACCTGGTGCTGCTGTTCCGTGAATAGTGGGGTTGTGACTGGGGCAGCAGGTACTGAGTGTTGAACTCTTGCTTTTTCAGGGGCCGGTGACTTTCGAGGAGGTGGCTGTGTATTTCACCAGGGAAGAGTGGGCTCTGCTGCACCCCACTCAGAGAGCCCTCTACAGGGATGTCATGCAGGAGAACTATGAGAATGTGACCTCGCTGGGTAAGGATTCCCGTCCCCTCAGTTATTAGATGCTGTGGGTACTCTAAAGAACCTGAGTAGTAATAACTATATACCTTTACTCATGATACAAGTTTTGACAAGTTTCCTAGCCCCCCCCTTTTTTTTGCCTTATCTCCCACCCACTAGTATAATTTTTGGACATGTGCCTTTTTGGTGTTATCGGTCATTTTAAAATTGCATTTAGTGTATCGTTATTGGATACATTAATATCTACATTAATAACTGTAACTTTCATGCCTTTTCCTCATTTTAAGAGGAAAATACGCTGCCTGTAGAATTCTAAATTAAGTAAATAGTGTAGGACTCATGCATGGCTTGTGTGACAGTCAGATGAGCTCCTCTTTTGATAGGAGAGCGTATAATGTTGCCATTCAGGACCCCATAGGTGAAGGAAGAAGAGAGATGTGGGAGGGGAGGAAAATGGGGGGGGGGTAGATAATTCTGGGGTGCCAGGACATGGGGAGGGTGTGTATAGGATTAGAGCTAAGAAGCAGCAGGGAGGGATGAGGTAGTGAGAGACGAGAAGGGAACACTAAGAAGTTCCCAAGGTGCCAGGAGGTGGTGCCGGCTGAGAGTAATGGGACGAAGGGGAGGGGAGTGTGTAGGAAGGGCACCCAGGAAGTGGGCTGGGTGCGTCAGTGGGAGGGAGGAGAGGTTTGGGGATGTAGAGCTTGGGGGATCCCAGACCTTTAACCCCGAATCCCTATCCAAGCCTTGTTGCTTTAGAGCCTACACTCCAGTTTTATTTCTGTGCAGTTTCAGTTAATTGTACGTTTCCCCCCCAAATATTATTATTTTAACTCTTGATCTCCCTCTTCCACTCATTACCTCTCTCCCCATATAACCTCCCCATCTCTCTGCACAGCAACCCTGGCCAACCATCCTGAGTCCTTGTTGCATCCTGAGTCCTCCCTCCCATACCAGGGCCCCTACCCAGGCACAAATGGGATTTGGTTGATAATGTCACAGGGTGGTAGTGTAGCCTGTACACTTTTTACACCTATAAGATTACATGTTGGGGTACAACTTGTCCTTGTAGATGGCTACTCCAAGTTAATGGAGGAGATGAAATTTGGTGAAACACACAGAACTTGATTTAATACAGTTATAATTGAAATCATAGGCAAAAATCAATACACATAACGATTAGATTAAAGTAAGTACAGTAAAGTGGGTCTTGCACTCTGCGTACTTACAAATTATGGACACCATTGGAAACAAAGATGGAGGGGCAAGGGCAACCATCAGAAGGGAGGCCCTCCTTCAGTTTACACTGTCTCGGGGACCCGACAAAATGAAAAAATGGTAACTAGGAGAGGTATTTTATCTGCTTTCTTAGGGTAATAGGATGGCTATATACCATATCTGCTCCTTTACTCTGATTACAATAATGTCAATAGGTGCCCCAAAACATATGTGGCCTTTCGGAAGTCCATAATTATGCATCAAGCATTAATACTCATGATTTACATCACTTATTTATTAATAATACATATGAATGCGGTCCAACTGCTGAGATACTTCATAGCAACCTAACTGCTGAAGCACGCCCCAAACTTCCTGCTTTCAGAATCCTGCAGTGTATTGCACCTGTTTGCGGTTCCTCGTTAGTCTCTCAAAATGGGGGTGCAAAATACCTGACCTGGGATTCTCTCCTTAGGCCTATTCAGGTAAATTCCAGACTTCAGCATAACTACTCCCACAGAGCCTCAACCTAATAGAAGACCCTTTATTGTAGCAAGCTTAGGCTATGTCTACACTACTGCGGTAAGTCAACCTATGTACCTTAGGTAGAGTTACCGCAGGGTCTACTTACCTTACTCTTCTCGTCAGAGTAGAGTACAGGGTTCGACTGCAGAGACATCTGTAGTCGATTTGGTGGGTTTTTACTAGACCGCTACATCGACCACCGGTGGATCGATCTCAGAGCTTTAATCCCAGCTGTAGTGTAGTCCCTGCCCTTAATAACCCATTTACATATGATCACTTCCTTGCCCCTCCACGCATGTTCCAAGCTAATAAGTAATACTTTGAGAATGACATTTTACCACTAGCAAGTATAAAATTGCCCACAAAACATGAGACTAGGTCATAGATCATAAAATCAGGTCGGGGTCAGCAGGAGTGAGAGTTTGGAGAGAGTCTTGTCCCCTCTCTCCCCATCTGCAGCAGCCACAAGCTGTTTTCCCTCCACGGTCCTTGGATCTTTGAGCCTGTCCCTCCTAGGTTTCATGGCCCAGTTCTTGTCTCTTACATTCTCCTTTTCTGGAAGTATTAGAGGCTGTTGCTCCTGAATTTTAGGGTTTAATTCCCCAGCCTTCTCCACACGCTGGGGAAGTTTAATTCTCCCTCCCATTACACCTGAGTCACTCGATTTCTTAATGCCCCAAAAAGTGCTTTTGCGATATCACAGTTCTGGGATAGCTAAGCCTTTGACCTGCCTCCGCAGTGTGCTCAAGGAATGCGCTCTCCTGTATCTAGCCAGCCCCTCTCTATGGGTGGGGACCCACATGCCTCTCCTTCTTGACTAAGGTGTGAGGATTGCAGCTTGTCCTCCACTGTGTTCACTGGAATAAGCTCCAGCTCCTGTGCTTTGCTCTCTCTCCAAGGGCTGTGAGCAGTATATATGTGTGTGTGTGTGTGTGTGTGTGTGAGTGAGATAGAGGTGGGAATTGTGGTGATACTTGTATGATGCCAATACACACCTCTGTTTCCCTCTGTGATTGGTATTGCTATGATTATAAAGAGCAGGAGAAATGAGGTGTTTTCTCACGTAGCTGTCATGGGGTGATATGAATGGGTTATTAAGGACTGGCTGGGACCAACCTACATCGATGGAATACCTGACAGAGACAACGGAATAATTATTACCTGTCCATGGGAGGATATCTGCTTGGCTGAGTGAAGCATACATGGACTCGTTATGTTTTTGGGAGCAGGAAGAACTGGGCTCGCAGAGGCAGGAAGCTCTGCCGGAGTGAAGACAAATGGGCAGTCACAGTGAAAGGAAACCAAAGCGTTTTCTACAGCAGCAGGGCTCAAGGGCATTGGCCAGTACGGACTATATTATCTTCTTTGCTTCTCTGTCATTGTACTGAAATTTAACTAACAAATTCTAACATATTGTAATATAATTTTCTAACCAATATATCCCAGTACCCTAATTAACTTACACCTAGCAAAATTAATTATACAGCAGACAGAAAAAATGAGAGAACCAGACTGATTGACAATGTAAAAGCAGTGGCCATAAAGATAAAACAATACGGAAATGAGGGTTTCACAGCCACAACCATTGATAAGTGATTTCTTGCTAGACAGGATGCTATCAAACTAAGTTTTCTTTAAGCATCTTAAGGTCTGTTTCTTTATCTGGTGGTGATGGGCGCTATCGGGACAGGATTGTCTTCCTAACAGCCCTTAGTTCAGTGTGACTGGTTTGGGAGGTGAGGACGTGACCCGTCGCTTCCCAGCTTATGGCTGCCCCTGCTGCTTAGCCAAAGGCCTTAGCCTGAGAACAAGGCCTCAGACTCTCCTAGTGAGAGAAGGCCCAGACACAGGCAGACTGTGATTTTGATTCTTTGTTTTTATACCTCTGTAACTAGCTAAGTGATAAAAATACACCTAAGTTCTTAAAGTATAGGCTTTACAGGCAGGCCTGAATATCTCTATTCTAACAGTGGGTTCTACCCCTTCCCCCATTCTGTGTCCGTCTTGTTTATTTAGATTGTAAATTCTTCAGGGCATGGGCCATCTACTATTCTGGGTTTGTACTTTGCCTAGCACAATGGGTACCCACTGTTAGTTGGTCCTGAGGCACTAAGGTAATGCATATGATTTATTATAATAATAACTCTCCTGCCACTTTCAGCTAAGGAAGCTGGCCTTGGGATATTACTGCTTAAAAATCAGCTGGGGTTAAAACCATGGAATATTCTTTGTGCCAAGTATTCCACAAATTCCACTGACCTCCCTTGTTTTCTTTGCCTGTAGTAGGGTTTCCAGTTTCCAAACCTGATGTGATCTCGCAGCTGGAACGAGGGGAAGAGCCATGGATCCTAGACCTCCAGGGCTCTGAGGAAGAAGTGCTCCGGAGAGGTGAGAAATTGGTTAAACCAAATCAACAACTGTTTGGGAATGGAAGAAACATTTGGGATGCCCTACAAAGACCCTGTGAGCTCTCCAAGTTTAGGATTGTTCCCTGCAGATGTGGAATCATTATGGCAGATGTCACTCATGGCTTCCTATTCTGACTGGCAGCAGATCCCTCCCCAATCTCGCTTTTCCCTGAGTGTTCTGGTGAGATGCAGACCAAAACTGATCCCTTCCTCTCTCCTCTGTGGAAGGGTTTGGGGAAAATCAGCTCCTTATAGGTTTGATCTCTCCCACACATATTTTCAGTTGTTCATCCCTTTTTCCATTCCTCTCTCTGAGATTTCCTTTCTTTCTGGTGCAGGGAGTGACCGATGTCTGGATTCTTTTTGTCTCCCATTCAGGTGATGGGATGGTGAGTGAGAATGAGGAGAAACCCCAGCAGGAAGATGCTGAGCAAGTAGAACCACATGGGACGTTATCAGGAAGATCCAAAGGGAATGTTTCCGGGAGTTGTGCACTCCGAGAAAAAGCAAAAGCCTGTGAGAGTCAGGAGAGGCCAGAGGAAAACTTCAGTAGCCACTCAGACCTTATAATACATGACAGAATCAACTTGGAAGAGACACACTACACGTGCTCTGAGTATGGAAAAAGCTTCAATGGGAACTCTGCCCTTATCACACATCAGAGAATTTACATGGGTGAGAAACCTTATGGATGCTCTGAGTGCGGGAAATGCTTCAATCGGATCTCACACCTTATCAGACATCAGAGAATCCACACAGGAGAGACGCCCTACACGTGCTCCGAGTGTGGGAAAAGCTTCAGTCAGAGCTCTGCCCTGAGCACACATAGGAGAATCCACACAGGAGAGAGGCCCTACACATGCTCCGAGTGCGGGAAAAGCTTCAGTCACAGCTCTGCCCTGAGCACACATAGGAGAATCCACACAGGAGAGATGCCCTACACATGCTCTGAGTGCGGGAAAAGCTTCAATCAGAGCTCTGTCCTGAGCCTACACAGGAGAATCCACACAGGAGAGAGGCCCTACACATGCTCTGAGTGCAGTAAAAGCTTCAGGCGGAGCTCACACCTTTTCAGACATCAGAGAATCCACACAGGAGAGAGGCCGTACACGTGCTCTGAGTGCGGGAAATGCTTCAGTTGTAGCTCACACCTCATCTCACATAAGAGAATCCACACAGGAGAGACGCCCTACACATGCTCTGAGTGTGGGAAAAGCTTCAGGCTGAGCTCAGACCTTATCATACATAGGAGAATCCACAGAGGTGAGAAACCGTATGGATGCTCTGAGTGCGGGAAATGCTTCAGTCGGAGCTCACACCTCATCTCACATAGGAGAATCCACACAGGAGAGACACCCTACACATGCTCTGAGTGCGGGAAAAGCTTCAGTCAGCGTTCAAACCTTATCAAACATCAGAGAATCCACATGGGCAAGAACTGTAATAAATCCTTTGACTAGGGCTGGCCAAAGATTTTTTTTTTTTTTTTTAAATCACATTTGCTAATTCCCACATAGTGATTTTTGCACCATATTCACCGTGATCTCTCAGCTCCACCAGATGAGTTGCCTGCTTGTGCCTTTTGCAACTCACCTTCTTTGGGGTCAGTCCTGTGATCTTTTCTATCAACTCCTTTCCTTTTGAGTTGTAGGAGTGTGTCCCCCTCCAGCCAGGAATGTTCATCCGCTCCAGGTGGGAGAGAGAGGTTTGATCCCAACAAGCTGAAGCAAAAACTACCTGTGCCTGACATCCACTAGCACTGCACATGGCGTTGGCTGCTCAAGTTAGTGATCTTGGTGTAAAAAGACAATTCTAGTTGTAGAGCCGATGCAGCCCAGGTGCAGTCGTTAGCATTAGGTTCCCCCTTGACCTGACCTAAACAAACCCTGAGCATCACGGTTATACTGTTCCCCCATTTCAAAGCAACTGTTAGTCTTCAGGTTCCCCCTTTGGGAACAAATTGTTTCATTCCCAGTTGCTCTGATGTTGCTTCAGGTTGTGCTGCAGAGCAGATACTTTTACTACTATTTTTATCACTTCAATATTTTTAACTATAACAAAGAGCAGGAACAGGGCAGGGATAGGGGAAAATGTTATTTCACCCTCTGTAACAACAGAAGAAGATAGGGTAAGTCAGAGAGATTTCCTTATTCCCCATCACCATCCCAATCCCCCCCTGCTCTTCAATTGGTTAGGTCAATATTTTTTCTAAAGGGCTGGGAAGAGGATTCCCTAGTAAATGACTTGGAACTACGCAAAATGCCCATACATTTGGGCTCCCAAAGCAGTTGTGGCACGGGCTCTGCAGGAAGTCGATCCTGAAGATATCACCTTCCTAATCCGGTGCATGTTGCCTATTATTTGGGAAAGGCAATCCCTATCTAGGTAAAGATGGGGAAAATGGAAGGGACATTTCTCTTCAGCTCACCCCTGGGAGATGCTGCAAATGTGTAGAAAATGAAATCCATGTTGAATGTGATATAGCTGCAGAAAGATACCTATTTTTAATAGACACCTGACATTTGGTGTCTTACACGGATTCTAAGCAGCACCTGAATTTAATCCCCAATTTAAATCTGTGCCACCAGATTAAAGAAATAAAAGGGCATCTTTGGGGGCGTTATACCTCACTATCGCTACTGATATGTTGTGTGGTAGGTGAAGAATTCTATGCCAGAGAAATGTAAAATTACTCCAAGTAAGGTCAAAGATTTGACAAGAACTCAGGTAAAAATTGCAAGTACTGGTGGTTGATTTTCACACCAGAGATGGAAGCTATGGTGACCTGTGGCCCAGGAAAACTATTTTTAGAACCCTGCTCCCTTGTTAAGTGGTATTGGTCACACTCCTAAGGGATGCCATAATTAAATTGGGAATAACCGTCCTTTACCATTTGGATCCAAAGTTTCATGAAGCACAGAGAGAAACAGCTGATTCCTTCAGAGCCATTCTATGCCTATGGGTCTGAATCTGGCTACCTTGTTGGACAAAAGCACTTCCATGCTGGGCAAATGATGGTAGCCAATGAGGGAATGTATCAGATTCCAAGTTCAGACTGCAGGATTCATGATTGCTAAGTCCAGAGTCTGTGGTTTGGTCTCTTGGATTTGCTATTAAGTCTAGTGCATTTGTATCACTTCTCCTGCTGCTGCTACTTTGAAGGATTAGAAAGTGTGAAAATAGAGCACAGGTGGTTTTTCTCATGATGCAGCCTTCCCATGTAGTGGGAGACTCCTTCCACCCATTCTTCTTGGAGAAGACCCAGGGAGAAATGAATTCACAGAAATGGAAGGCTCCTAGGTTATTGTGGAATGTGACTTCACACAAAGCTCAGTGGGTGGAAATGGGAATAAAGAGAAAACTGCCCTATTGGTTTATATTTTGTAATCGTTGGATAAGTTGTTACCAGCAACAATGAAATTAAACATGAAGTTAATTAGTGTCACGGAAGAGGCTGATGATGTGATAACTTTCAGTGTTACAATATAATTCAGGTTTTCTAATTCTCTCCCTGCTGCCTCCTACTACATAGGAAATGGTGGCTAATCCTGAAATTAAAACCTCACTCCAAAGGAATTAGAGTAGGGGAATATGTGAGAGAAATAGCATGTATGAGAATAGAGACCCAGTATAGACGGTAATTATTTCTATTTAAAATGGAATTTATTATGATAAATTTTAAAATAAATCTTCCCTTAAGAGGAAAATTACTTGAGACAGGATTTGGAACCTTTTACCCAGTTAGAGGGTAACAGCCACAGAGTTCTCCAGGTCTCTTGTTTGCAAAGCAAAGATGTCACATCAGGCAGGAGATGTCAAAATCTAAAATGGTGATGGATGTGTGATGGTAGCTTTTCTGAGTTGGTGTTTGGTTTGGTTCCTTAAATTAAATTTTGTAACCAGTTATTTTTATAGGCCCCTTTTCCTTAGGCCTGGCTCTGGAAACCTCCCCAAAACTGGCCTTCTGTTTCTTTCATGTTTGATATCTTTGGGGTTCACACATCCACACTACATGCAGTTCACAGCAACAGATACTTTGAGAAAGCTGCTGGGTTAAGTGGGCCTTTTCCAAACTGACATTGGCCCAAAGTCTGCCTCAATTCAGCTGGATTGGGACACGTCTGTATCAAAGGAGTGGTTCACACCTGATTTGCCCAGAGATCTCGGGGGAGGTGTTGTAAGATAGGATAAGTAGGAGTCCACAACAATAAAATTAAAGGTAGGGGTGACAGACCTTCACCTTGCAGGTCAACAAGCCTGTTCTGTTCGTTCCCTCTGATGCATCTGGCACTGGTCACTCAGGCAGCACACTGGGCTAGATTGACCATTGATCTGACCCAGTATGACCAGTCTTGCGTTCTTCTGTAAGCCATCTAGGGTCTTGTCTACATTGGCAAGTTTCTGCCCAGTAAAGCTGCTTTCTGCAGTGTAATGCCCGAGGGGTACACACTGCCAAGCCACTTACTGCGCAGAAACTGAACAGTTGCAGCGCTGTAAAAAAAAACAAAAAAACACTGCGACGAGAGGTGTACAGCTTCCAGCGCCCGGGCTACAGCGCCGCGGTGCCAGTGTAGACACCCTGGTCGATTACAGTGCTGCGATTGGCCTCTGGGAGGTGTACCACAAACCCTGCTCTCGCCTCTCCGGTCATCATTTTGAACTCTACTGCACTGCCCTCAGGTGACCAACCATGAACCCCCGCCCCCTTAAATTCCTTGGGAATTTTGAAAGTCCCCTTCCTGTTTGCTTGGTGATGCATGCAGTGGTCTCAGCGCATCTTTCCAGGTGACCATGCCTGCTCCATGCACCAAGCGATCCCTTGCTTGGAGCAGTGTTGAAATGCTGGACCTCATCAGCATTTGGGGAGAGGAGGCTGTTGTAGCTCTAAGGATTAATATGCTCATTTGCATAGTTAGAAAGTAAACAGCTCTAACAGCTTTTGCATTAGCTTCCTCTGCCAGAGGTGTGACATTAGTTTTCTCTATCAGAGGCACCACCAAAGGTGTGATCCTATATCTTCAACACCAGGTCATCAAAACAGGGTGTAAGTATTAACCAAACCTTTGCAGCACATAATCATGTATTACCATATATATATATATATATATAATATATATAGCTTGAATAACTGTGATACAATTATAATTTTGTAATTCTAACCGTTTTACCATTTACTTATTATGTCATTAATTTTAATAAAAAGTCTTTATACCTGTCTCAGGTATGTCTACACTACGAGAGTAGTTCGACTTTACTTAAATTGAATATGTGGAATCGATATTACAAAGTCGAACATGTGTATCCACACTAAGGACAGTAATTTGACTTTGAGAGTCCACACTAACGGGGCAAGCGTCGACATTGGAAGCGGTGCACTGTGGGCAGCTATCCCACAGTTCCCGCAGTCCCTGCTGCCCAATGGAATTCTGGGTCAAGCCCCCAATGCCTGCTGGGGAAAAAAATGTGTCGAGGGTGGTTTTGGGTAACTGTCATCATCCAACCGTCACTCCCGCCCTCCCTCCCTGAAAACGCTGGCGGGCAATCAGTTTGCGCACTCTTCTGGTGAGTGACAGCGCGGACGCCACAGCACTGCGAGCATGGAGCCCGATGCGACCATCGCTGCAGTTATGGCCGTTGTCAACTCGCACCTTATCATCCACCTTTTCCAGAGGCAGATGCTGAGAAATTGGACAAGGAGGCTACAGCAGCGCAGTGAGGACATTAAGACTGAGAGTGGCACAGACTTCTCGCAAAGCACGGGACCCCGTGCCGTGAACATAATGGTGGCAATGGGTCATATTGATGCTGTGGAACGGCGATTCTGGGCCTGGGAAACAAGCACGGACTGGTGGGACCGCATAGTGCTGCAGGTCTGGGATGAATCACAGTGGCTGCGAAACTTTCGCATGCAGAAGGGAACTTTCCTGGAACTTTGTGAGTTGCTGTCCCCTGCCCTGAAGCACAAGGACACCCGAATGCGAGCAACTCTGACTGTCCAGAAGCGAGTGGCCATAGCCCTCTGGAAGCTTGCAATGCCAGACAGCTACCGGTCAGTCGCGAACCACTTTGGCATGGGCATATCTACCGTGGGGGTTGTTGTGATGCAAGTAGCCAACACAATCGTTGAGCTACTGCTGTCGAAGGTAGTGACCCTTGGAAACGTTCAGGTCATCATAGATGGCTTCGCCGCGATGGGATTCCCAAAGTGCAGTGGGGCTATAGATGGAACTCACATCCCTATCCTGGGACCGGACCACCAGGCCAGCCAGTACATTAACCAAAAGGGCTACTTTTCAATGGTGCTGCAAGCACTGGTGGACCATAGGGGACATTTTACAAACATCAACGTCGGATGGCCGGGCAAGGTTCATGATGCTCGTGTTTTCAGAAACTCTGATCTGTTTAGACGGCTGCAAGAAGGTATTTACTTCCCGGACCACAAAATAACTGTTGGGGATGTGGAGATGCCTATAGTCATCCTCGGGGACCCAGCCTATCCACTAATGCCCTGGCTCATAAAGCCCTATACAGGCGCCCTGGACAGTGAAAAAGAAGTCTTCAACTACCGGCTGAGCAAGTGCAGAATGGTGGTGGAGTGTGCTTTTGGATGTCTCCAGGGGAGATGGAGAAGCTTACTGACTCGCTCTGATCTCAGCGAAACCAATGTCCCCATTGTTGTTGCAGCTTGCTGTGTGCTCCACAATCTCTGTGAGAGCAAGGGGGAGACCTTTATGGCGGGGTGGGAGGTTGAGGCAAATAGTCTGGCTGCTGATTATGCCCAGCCAGGCAGCCGTGCGATTAGAAGAGCCCAGCGGGATGCGCTGTGCATCCGGGAGGCTTTGAAATCTAGGTTCCTGAGTGAGCAGGGTAACCTGTGACTATTAAGTTTGTTGAAAGAGAAGCTGTACCTGCCCCCGTTTCTTTACCCAGTTAATGTTCACTATCCTCTCCAGTTACATACCCCATTCACCCCCTTCCAACACACGTTTAAAAATAAAATAACTGGAAATTTGTTAATGAACACCGTTTTCTTTATTACGGTTTTCGCGGTAAAGTGTTGAAACTGGGACACAGACTGTGGTGGGGAGCAGGTGTAGTGTAGCGATGCAAAGATCGCTTCTAAACTAGAGGAATGACAGGCTCCTGCTCCTAGAGCGGTCCGCACTGGTGGACTGGTTGTTTCAATGGAGCGTGCCACCCCTCCTGTTCGGGACTCTGTGTGCGGGGGCTATGTGACTTTGTGGCAGGGGGAGGACGGTTACAGATCCCCTGCTGCGTGGCTCTGTGATCCAGGATAAGGACTGCTGCATAAGATCTCTAACCGTCCTCCCCCGCCACAAAGTCACATAGCCCCCCACACACAGAACATGAAAACCACCTCCCAGAATGACCAGGGTGCCTAGTGACTACAATGTGTGTGTGACCTGCTGCTGAACCTGCCCCTGTGTCTGTATCCTGGTAAAGGTGACTGTCCTGTCCAATTACCAACCCTTTTCCCCCCCCTTCAGACACACTCTCCTCTAAAAGAACATGATGGAAACAGTAATTACAGAAACGTATTTTTTATTAGCAGCTACAGAGGTAGGGGATGAAACTGGGACGGGGGCTTGGGTGAGGCAGGAAGGAAAGGACTTATCAAATTTTGGGGAATGACAGCCTTCTACTACTAGAGCAGTCTGCAGGGGTGGAGTGACAGTTTTCACAGCCTCTGCCGCCCCTCCTTCTTGGGACTTTGGGTGAGGGGGATATGGGACTTTGGTGGGGAAGGGCAGTTAGAGATAGACTGCAGCGGGGCTCTGTCCTCCTGCCTCCGGTGCTGCAGAACATCCACAAGGTGCTGGAGCATGTCTGTTTGCTCCCTCATTAGTCCAAGCAGCGTTTGAGTCGCCTGCTGGTCTTCCTGCCGCCACCTCTCCTCCCGTTCGCTCTGTGCTCGCTGGTATTGCGACATGTTCTCCCTCCACTGGGTCTGCTGGGCCGCCTCATCTCGGGAGCAGCCCATAAGTTCTGAGAACATGTCGTCCCGTGTCCTTTTCTTTCTGCGCCTAATCTGCGCCAGCCTCTGGGAGGGTGATGCCAGGGTAGGTCGGGAGACAGTCGCAGCTGTGGGATGGGAAAAAGGGAGTGAATTCCTCAGAAAGATAATTTTTTTTTTTTGTGAACAAAGAACATAGTCTTTCTCTGTGAACAAGACCATGCACAGCACCTATCACATGCGCACTCAGGACAAGGTCGAATTTTCGGCCTTCATATTCAGTGCCTAGGGTCTTGCAGTGCAGATCAGACAAGCGGGGCAGGATAGCGGAATTTGGGTATCAGACTGACATGGTAAGCCTGTAGACTTGTGGCTGCTTAAAACTTAAATTATAGCACTGCCCTCCTTTTCACGTTCAAAGCAATGCTCCTAGCGTTGGCCAGTTCCTGCTGCCAGCAATCGGGCAAGCATGAACTCTGCCCCTGTCCCACCTTCTCGCGGCTGTCCCTGGGAAAGATCCCTGTATGCTGCCCCTCTCCCGCCTCCATCGCGTGGCTGTAAACTGCCGGTTACAGTTCTGTAAAGGAACAGGCAAGCAGTCCCAATACTAACATTCCCCTAATTCAAAGCAGGTCACCATGAGCGACATCACTCTGATAAGGATTTCTGAGACCAAGAAAGAAAGCATGCTTCGTGAAAGCCTGCAAAAATCAGGGCCGTATGCCGCCATGCTCTGCAAGGCAATGATCCCGGAGTACTTGCTGCTAGCCTGGTGCAGAAACGTTTCCTACTACGGAGGACACAATAAGGCCGCTCTCCCAAGGAACCTTATGCAAAGGCTTTCCAATTACCTCCAGGAGAGCTTCATGGAGATGTCCCATGAGGATTTCAGCTCTACCCCGGACATATTTTACTGTAGCTGCACTGGCAAGGACTAAACAGTAGAGCGCCTAGGGCAAACCAATCATGATAAACCGGACATTGTTAGATTTTTTTGCAGTAGTTGCACCACCAAGGACTAAAACTAAAACGTTAAGTGCCTAGGGCAAACTAATCATGAAAAACCCACTGTTAATATTCCTGTTCTGTTCAAAATAAATGTTTACATGTTTAAAACACTTACCAACTGATCCTTCCCCTGATTCTGGGTCTGGGTTAACGCCTGGGGACGGTTGGTGGGGGATCTCTGTGAGGGTGATGAAGAGATCCTGGCTGTCTGGGAAATCAGCATTGTAAGCGCTGTCGACTGCCTCGTCCTCCTCATTTCCTTCCTCATCTTCCCCGTCCGCTAACATCTCCGAGTAAGCAGCTGTCGGCAATATCCCTTCCTCACAGTCCACGGTCAGTGGTGGGGTAGTGGTGGCAGCCGCACCTAGGATGGAATGCAGTGCCTCGTAGAAATGGCATGTCTGGGGCTGGGATCCGGAGCGTCCGTTTGCCTCTTTGGTCTTCTCGTACCCTTGTCTCAGCTCCTTGATTTTCACACGGCACTGCGTTGCATCCCGGCTGTACCCTCTCTCTGTCATGGCTTTTGAGATCTTCTCATAGATCTTTGCATTCCGTCTTTTCGATCGCAGCTCCGAAAGCACGAACTCATCGCCCCACACAGCGATCAGATCCAAGACTTCCCAATCAGTCCATGCTGGGGCTCTCTTTCTGTTCTGAGATTTCATGGCCACCTCTGCTGGAGAGCTCTGCATCGTTGCCAGTGCTGCTGAGCTTGCCACGATGTCCAAACAGGAAATGAGATTCAAACTGCCCAGCCAGGAAAAGGAATTCAAATTTTCCCGGGGCTTTTTCTGTGTGTCTGGTCAGAGCATCCGAGCTCGGACTGCTGTCCAGAGCGTCAACAGAGTGGTGCACTGTGGGATAGCTCCCGGAGTATTAGCATCGATTTCCATCCACACCTATCCTAATTCAACATGGCCATGTCGAATTTAGCGCTACTCCCCTCGTTGGGGAGGAGTACAGAAGTCGAATTTAAGAGACATCTATGTCGAACTAAAAAGCTTCATTTTGTGGACGGGTGCAGAGTTAATTCGATTTAATGCTGCTAAATTCGACATAACCTCCTAGTGTAGACCAGGCCTCAGTGTAAGCTATATGTCCTACCCCCAAAGGTCCTTTTATAAACTCTATAAAGCCTAATTCAAAACAAACTTTATCTTCTAATCAAACGAATTGGCAAGCCTAACCCCATGCTTATTATTATGGATATCAATAAGTATTAATATTATCAATTAATTAAAAATTAAGTATATTAAATTAATAAATTAAATCAACACTACTAACACACCCCAAATCAGGCTACACTGTCCAGTCCCAGCTGTTCTTCAGCCAAATAAATTGATACATATGGACAGATTTCACGATGCATGAGAGAAAGGGGCCATGACCAGGACACGCTGCAATGCAGGGTCAAAGTGAAGGAGCTGTGGATCGCCTACTCCTAGGCACGGGAGGCAAACCGCTGCTCCGGTGCTGCACCCACCAGCTCCCGGTTCTACAAATGGCTGGATGCGATACTTGGTGGTGACCCCACCTCCGCTGCGAAGACCACTGTGGATACTTCGGTGGCTCACGTGCCAGTTGATGGTGGACTGAGCCAGGAGGAGGAAATCTTGGATGACGATGTGGAGGTGGAGGGAGACCCAGAGGCAGAGGATGAGTTGGAGGTCAGAGGTGCATGCAGCCAGTTCTTCTTCTCTACCCTGGAGGAGCCTAGCCAGTCACAGCTGTTGGAGCTTGGCAAAGTTCAAACAGGAGAGGAGGCCCCTGGTAAGTGGCTTTGATTTGGGGAATCACTGAAGTGAGTTCTTGGGGGCAGGAGGGTTGCAGAAAGCAGGCTTGTGTCTGTATGATGTGTGTACCACCACATGCCCAGTCTGAGCAGCGGAACAGGGTGTTGATTGACTCCCTCACTTCATGGGAATCTGCGCCAGAGATGTCCATAGAAAGCAACAGAGGGTCCTGTGGCACCTTTGAGACTAACAGAAGTATTGGGAGCATAAGCTTTCGTGGGTAAGAACCTCACTTCTTCAGATGCAAGTAATGGAAATCTCCAGAGGCAGGTATATATCAGTGTGGAGATAACGAGGTTAGTTCAGTCAGGGAGGGTGAGGTGCTCTGCTAGCAGTTGAGGTGTGAACACCAAGGGAGGAGAAACTGCTTCTGTAGTTGGATAGCCATTCACAGTCTTTGTTTAATCCTGATCTGATGGTGTCAAATTTGCAAATGAACTGGAGCTCAGCAGTTTCTCTTTGGAGTCTGGTCCTGAAGTTTTTTTGCTGTAAGATGGCTACCTTTACATCTGCTATTGTGTGGCCAGGGAGGTTGAAGTGTTCTCCTACAGGTTTTTGTATATTTCCATTCCTGATATCTGACTTGTGTCCATTTATCCTCTTGCGTAGTGACTGTCCAGTATGGCCAATGTACATAGCAGAGGGGCATTGCTGGCATATGATGGCATATATAACATTGGTGGATGTGCAGGTGAATGAGCCGGTGAAATCTGGAGATTTCCATTACTTGCATCTGAAGAAGTGAGGTTCTTACCCACGAAAGCTTATGCTCCCAATACTTCCGTTAGTCTCAAAGGTGCCACAGGACCCTCTGTTGCTTTCTACAGATTCAGACTAACACGGCTACCCCTCTGATACCAGAGATGTCCATGAAACTCTCATGGAGATACAGGGCAATCCAGTTCTTTGGCAGAGCTGCTTTTTTCTTGCCCCATTAAGGGTAACTTTCCTGCACTACTCTGCTGTCATGGGAGGGGCAGGGGGGGCCATTGCTGCACCCAGGGGAGTCATGTAAGAGCCATGGTGAAAGCCGCAGTCTTGGAGAAGACCCTCGCTTGATTCCCTGCTCACCCTCAGCAGCGAGATATCTTCCATAATGAACACAGCCTGTGGAAAATGTGGGTATAGGAATGATTATAAGCTCCCCCCACAGTGCTGTCTCTCCCCAAGAGCCACATGTCCAGTGTACAGTACGGTTCGGGAACAGTAATTTCCCCTGCTGTTACCATTTTGGGGGTCTTGTGGCTCGTGTGTGCTTGCCTGGGTTTAGCCAGTTAGTGATAGGTATGTGAACAGTGGCTGTATTTTAAATCACTGTATCAATGGTCTCTCTGTTTCTAAACAATACTGCTTCTGTAAAATGTTGCATTTTGGCTTCAGAGATGATCTTGGGAGCCCAGCCTCCCTCTTGGTTATCGCTGGCTGAACAGCTGCACAGAATTAGAAAGCGGCCATGAAGAACTAAAGAGAACTTTCTGCATGCGGTCATGATGCACTCTGTGGCCAAAAAGCATGAATTGCAGGAGTGGCCAGACAGTGAGAAGAGGGACCGAAAGGAGAACACAGTGTGTCAGAATGAAGCCACAGAGCGGCTCTTAAATGTTATGGACTGCCACGTGGACACGCTTCAGGTGCAACTAGCACTGCAAACCGAGCAGCTCCGCGACCACCCTCCCCTGCATCTGCTGTCACAAAAGTCTTTCCAATGCATCCCCCTGACGCTACCAACACACTCTTATTCACCTCCTGGCTCCAGTCTGTACTCGCTGCATTCCACTCCTGCCCCATCACAGTCCAGGCCTGCGGACGCCCAATACCCAGTGCACTCAACACCCGTCCCTCTGTAGTTTATTCCTGCTGAAGTATAGTACCCGCTGCACTGTACTCCAACGGATAACGTTGGCTACGATACCTGCACATACACAAATCTTTAACTGTCCCGAGACCCCACCACCTCATGTGCCCCTCCCTTCCCCCATCCCCCACAGTGCTGATGTGTTGTGTTTTTTTTTGTCTCTCTCCTCCAGTGGTTGTTTTTTCATAAAAGAATAGTTTTGGTTTGAAAGCAATCGTTATTCCATTAAAGGAAAGCAAACAGAGCCTTGCAAAGCAACACACAATTTTCTTAAACTTTCATAGTGCATCGTCTGCAGCAATCACAATCACCTCCTAGCATTACAAGCACTGCACTGAACTCCTGTGACTAGCAACAAATATTAGTGGCTTTTAGCTTCAAATTGCTGCCTCGAGGCATCCCTGATCCTTATGGCCCCACGCGTCACCCCTCTAATAGGTCTGGTCTCTGGCTGTTCAAATTCAGCCTCTGGGTGCTGAGCCTCAGCCGTCCAACCCTAAATGAAGCTTTCACCCTTCCCTCCACAGATATTATGGGGCGTACAGTATGGGGCTATAAGCATAGGAATATTGTCATCGGCCAGGTCCAGCCTTCCATAGAGGCAGCACCAGCGGGCCTTTAAACGGCCAAAAGCACACTCAACTATCATTCTGCACTTGCTCAGCCTGTTGTTGAACAAACTCCTTGCTGCTGTCAAGATACCCCATGTATGGCTTCATAAGCCACGGCATTAAGGGGTAAGTAGGGTCTCCCAGGATCACAATGGGCATTTCAACTTCACCTAAAGTGATCTTCTGATCCGGGAAGAAAGTCCCTGCTTTCAGCTTCCTGAATAGGCCAGTGTTCTGAAAGATGCGTGCGGCATGCACCTTTCCAGATCAGTCTGTGTTAATGTCCGTGAAACGCCCACGGTCATCCACAAGTGCTTGTAGAACCATAGAAAAATACCCCTTGTGATTAATGTACTCAGTGGCTAGGTAGTCAGGTGCCAGCATTGGAATATGCCTGCCATCTATTCCCCTCCGCAGTTAGGGAAGCCCATTTGTACAAAGCCATCCACAATGTGACACATGTTTCCCAGAGTCTCAGTCTTTCAGAGCAGGATGCAATTAATGGCCCTGTACTCTTATCAACAGGGGTCCAACAGTCGACTTTCCCACTCCGAACTGGTTAGCGACAGATTGGTAGTAGTCTGGAGTAGCCAGCTTCCACAGTACAATTGCCACACTCTTCTCCAATGGCAGGGCAGCTCTCATTCTCGTGTCCTTGCATTGCAGGGCTGGGGCGAGCTCATCATAGTCCCATGAATGTGGCTTTCCTCATCCAAAAGCTCTGCAGCCACTGCTCGTCATCCCAGATGTGCATCATAATGTGATCCCACCGCTCGGTGCTTGTTTCTTGAGCCCGAAAGCGGCATTCCGCTGTGGTCAGCACCTCCGTGAATGCCACAAGCAATCTCATGTCATAGCTACTGCGTGTGGCGAGATCAATATCGAACTCCTCTTGCCTTTGTAGTTTAAGGAATAACTTCACTGCCACTCGTGACGTGTTAGTAAGTGTGGGATCCATTCCTACAGACCAAATAGGCAGAGCGTGTAGTACACAAATCATTGAAAGATGGCACCAAATGGGGACAGAAGCACGGGGATTGCTGAGATGAGAAGCAATGCATGACAGGACATTCACGGCGGTGCTGACCACAGTGGAATGCCGCTTTTGGGCTCAGGAAACACCTTCCTCCCACCTTCCTCCACCTTCCCACAACTCTTAGTGGCAGAGGAGAAAGAGGTGCTCAGTGCAATAGCTGCCCAGAGTGCACCGCTCCGAGTACCACTGTAAGTTCAGCAGGCAGCTGACATTGTGAACACACAATAGCGGTTTCCCTTCAGCACTCTCTGAGTGGTGCTGTAACTCTGCCAGTGTAGACATAGCCTCAGAGAGACTGACTGCCAGGATCCCAGGACTGATCCCCTCTGGGGAATGAAGCACAAGGCCGACAGGCTATGCAGCCTTCACTAGTCTCCCTGTATCTGCAAACCCTGCTAGCCCAAAGTGCTGGACCATCTATGCCAGTACCTGGTTCCTAAACTGCAGCTACAGTTCCTACTCCAGGTGAATCCAAAGACCGAGAGGTGCAGAGACCAAACCCCTTATAATCTTAGAAATGCTTTGTTCCTTTATCTATTTTTTGTCTGTTTCTTTTTATGGACTTGGAGACCTCCCAGCCTTTCTGTTAGATTGGGATGTAACTGTGTGGCTCAGTGGGTGTGAGTGTGTGAACGCCTCTGAAATCTACAAAGGGAAGATGTGAGGAAGAATAGTTCCCCAAATCTGAATAGCCTTAAAACTCTGCCCTATGAAATGACTGAACGCATGCTCCTCACCTATGAAAGCATTGCAAGGCATTGAGCTGTCAGATATGTATTGTTCAGCGAGAGCTGTTTGAACTTCTTTTACTAATGTCTCTCTAAGGTTTGTATGTGTTCTGGGGCAAGAGGGCGAGGAGAAGTATTAGCTACACAATAGTGAAATCTAAGGAGAAAACTAATTCGCTTTGAGGTAATGGGCTAAATGTAAGCAATAATTTGGTTTCGGTATTGAAATATTCAGCTGGCTAAATCTGGGTTGCACTGCCTGGGTAAATCTATGATTGGGATTTTGGCATCACTAAATATACACCTGCCTTCTTGGGTTACTCTTTTAGGATTTATAAGGGTTGATTTTCTGCTGTATTAATCTGATGGTTAGACCAAATTGATAACTTGATTCCAATGCAATATCCTTGTTAACTCATTGATTTGACCTGAACTTTGTCACTGTATTGTTTAACCCTTAGCTGAGTGGTGTCTATAGTCATTTAGCCTTAGTGATGTGTGCTCTTGGATTTATTTGTTCGTGTTAATAAAACATGTAACTGGGCTACTGAGTCATTTCTTTCAATAAGCAACAGGGGCTGGAACTTTTATTTATATATTTCCCTTTAATTCAATCTCCATTTTCTTCATTTCATACTGTCCTAAGTTAAGGAATGTGCAGCACCAGAAACTTATACAAGCCTTTTGCTGCCCCATTCTGTGCCCATCCAGCAGGAGTAGAGAACAAACACCTCCTGGAGCGGGGATTGTCACAGTGGACTGTACATACAGACGCATGTTAGTAGTATAAGGGCCCTACCGTCAATCAGAACCTAAGCCCGCCCCTTAACCCCTTAAGCCCCGCCCCTTGACTCATCGGCGCCTCCCACTTGTCACCAGAAGTCGCACCCCATGTGTGTATTACTTCCGGGGTCAATGTGCCACCTGACCGGAAGCAAGGTGTGTCATGTGGCCCCTCTAAGAACTCCCCTCACTACCTTCTACCAATCAGGAGCAGTTTCGTCCCGATAGGACAGCCCCGAGAGGAGATTTTGACCAATCAGGGTAACTTCCAGGTCGGGGGTGACCCGTCCGAAAGTGGGTCGTGTGACCCCTCTAAGAACTCCCCCCAGTACCCTCTACCAATCAGGAGGGGTTTTGTGCCGAAAGGACCGCCCCGAGAGGAGATGTTGACCAATTAAGGGTGACTTCCGGGGCGGGGGTGACCCGTCTGGAAGTGGGTCGTGTGACCCCTCTAAGAACTCCTCCCACCACCCTCTACCAATCAAGAGGGGTTTCGTGCCGACAGGACCGCCCTGAGAGGAGATGTTGACCAATCAGGGTGACTTCTGGGTTGGGGTGACCCGTCCGGAAGTGAGTCGTGTGACCCCACTAAGAACTCCTCCCAAGGCCCTCCGCCAATCAGAGTGCAGCACCATTACCCCATAAGTCCCAGCGCCAGACAGAGGAGGCGGCCATCTCTTACCAAGGACACGTGTTTTCGAAAGCATGGAAAGGCTGCTGAGAGGAAACATGGACTCCTTCACCACCCCCGTGAGAACTTCAGACTTTGTTTTAGGCCCAAGGGTCTTTGACCTTCCGCGGAGAAAGTGCTACATCAGCGACAGTTCCGAGGAGGAGGAGGGAGCGACCGAGGGGAGCCCTTTGGCCCAGCCGTTGCTGGATACACCGGAACCCGACCCCGAAACCCTCGTGAGACAGCCCGATGGCACCATGACTGTGTGATTTGGACTTCAGTGGATATAAACTGCAAGCTCCGGGGCCTGTGTGCTGAGCTGTGTTTGGAAAGCTTATTAAACACTGTTGTTGCCATAGGTTATGATATGCAATGTCTGTGCCTAACCCAAGAACATTTAGTGCAAGGGCTGACCTTGATAAATGCTATGCAATTCAGTGCAGACCCTGACCGTGTTCTAAAGAAAATCACCAAACCGGAAGATGCCTGCTTAGAGCGTTATATTGACCGTCTAGTCCGCACAAAGAGTTACAGAACCCTGCTTAAGAAAAAAACTATTTGTAAGAAATCTAAAAGGATTAAGTTAGAGAATGGTGAGGGGACAAACATGCGATATAAAACTTGGTAGCTGTAAATTTTTTTTAAAAGGTGGGGTTTGTGACTATCTGTGTTTTGTTAGAAGGCCTTTGGCCCTTAAGTGAGCTAAAAAGTTTTAATGAAGCATCTTGGTTTGTTTTCAAGGAGCTGTATGTTTTTTAAAATAAAAAAATTAATTGTTTGTGAGAATTAGCTCTTGTGGTTTTTTGTTTTTTTTTTGTGTGTGTGTGTATAGCAAAAAGCTGAAATGTCTGTTGTGGGAGGGGGGAAAATCCTAAAAATGTGCTTACAAACAAGGCTAGTTCAGACATGTGTCTGAGTACAATAGAGAGTTAATATGGAGATATACTTATCTCATAGAGCTGCTTTCACTAGCAGGGCCAAATATTGATTTTGCCCCAGAGCCCTAAGTGGTCCTCTCAAGGCTTGAACTCACAACCCTGGACTTAACAGGTCAATGCTTAAACCACTGAGCTATCCTTAGTCTATTGAACTGAATGGGGTTTTAACCACACACACCCAGACAAAATGGTTTCACTACCCCAGATCACAAAAGGGAATGCTATGGGAGGGGTGATTAAATTAACCTGTTAGCAACTATGTTTGAAACAATGGGCTAAGAGGGTATAAAAACCTCAGGTATGCTGCAGTTTGTCCTTTTCAACAGAAAACTTTCTTGGATAGCTGCTGGACTGCAAAAAGAGGTAAGACTTGCTGTCTTTAACTCTGAAACTATATATTATATAAGGCCACTCTTTGCCCATGCTGTCTTAGTAAATAATGGTGCCTTTGTTTATTGCAGTGTGATCTGTTAAGCATGGAACCAGTAACTTTAAACTGCATTTCACCACCAGGCCAAGATAAAAACCATTTTAACTATAGTTGTGCTTAATACTGTTGAATTAAAAAAAAAAAAAAAAAAGTATTACACAGGCTGTATAGGGATTTGGTGGTAATACTAACTAACATTTTTGCTTGTTCTTGAACCTGAAGGCCCAAGCACACATGAGGGGGAACAGAACAAGCGTGTGCCTGCAACACTTTATCCCATAGTGAAAGGTAACTTTATTTTTTATTTTTATTATTTTTTTTTTTTGCAACAAACTTTTAAATGCATGTGGGTTTTTGAAAAGTATATGGCTGCAAACTTTGGGTTTTAAACTGGTGGTATGTGTATTTTAAATTAACAAGGGTTTCTCTGCAAAATGGATTTTAAAAGCAGTTTTGGTTTTTATTCTGCAAAAATGAGATGTATTTAAAAACTTGTTTGTTGTACAGCCTGAAATGGATTATTTTGTTGTAAAGCTATGACCTTTTAAATAGAAAAACACCCTAATGAAGTAAGTGTGTGTGTGTGTGTGTGTGTGTGTGTGTGTGTGTGTGTGTGTGTGTGAGAGAGAGAGAGAAGTGTGTTTACAAGACAGTTTTATGTGTTTTAGAATAATATTGTTGTTTGCTCCACAGTACAGTCAAAACATGAGAGATCCTTAGACCAGAGGGAAAACAAGCTGAAAAGAAAAAGGAAAGAGACCACTGTGACGAACTGGGCCTGTTCTCACTGTGGTCTGTGAATGCTGACAGGGGAGTGTGGCTGGGATAGTCTGCATTGGAGGATGGGAGTCTGCCCGAGGGCGCATACCTGAGTGTGTAACATGAGAACCCAGGAAGGGGTTGAAGGCCAGGTGACTCCTTAGCCCGGGAAACTGAACAAAGGCTGTGGGAGGGGTCGCTGAAGGAGTGTTGGAAGCAGGCTGGAGAGATGGCTGGGAGGCAGAGATGGCTCTGACCTCCCAAGGGGGGCTGGGCTGGGATGCCCTGGGACCCCAAGATGGACCTAACTGAGGGGGTCCCTGTTGTCTGTGCCTGCAAGACCTGTCTTGGACTGTATTCCTGTCATCCAAATAAACCTTCTGCTTTACTGGCTGGCTGAGAGTCGCAGTGAATCGCAGGAAGCCGGGGGGCAGGGCCCTGAGTCCCCCAATACTCCGTGACAACTGGTGGCAGCGGTGGGATCTACTGCACCCCGTGGACGGCGCTTCCTGCAGTAAGTGACTGGGGAGCAGTAAAACGAAGGGGGATTGACTGGGACCAGGCGTGCTGAAGAGTGAGAGAGAGACGGTTATTACCCCTGGGAGTGTGTGACCAGCGAGAAGGACTTTTGCAGGAACAGGGTCCCCCGGGGGGATCGCAGCGAGTGGTCCCAGGGGCGGAGGAGTCTGCAGCTCGACCCTGGCAGAGAGGTGGTGACCTCGAGAAGGGCTGGCACACTAGGGGGCTCCCTGGGAACTGTGGGGAGCTGTGAGCACACAGGCCGGTGAGTGGCCAGCAGGAAGATGTATGCCAAGCGGCTTAAGAGCGACCTGGTGGAGCTGTGCAAGCAGAGGGGGCTGTGCATTGGGAGGCTCACCAAAGAACAGCTCATTGCCCGGCTGGAGGCGGAAGATCGCGCGAATGAACTGATCCCTGTGTCTCAGGGAAGCAGCCTGGCAAATGCAGCGCAGGCACCAGTGTCTGTCCCAGCTGGGAGTGGTCAGCCGGCTGCTGAGGGCTTCCCGAGACCCCTCCTTCCTATGCCTAGGGGAAGGGTGGGGAGGAGCCCAGGAAATACCGAGGGCGCCGTGACCCCCCGGGCCAGCAGGGGACCCTCCCGGCGAAGCTCGCCGGCCAGCAGAGGATCCTCCCGGCGACATTCGGCATCCGTGGAGCGGAATTGGCTGGAATGGGAGAAAGAGCTAAAACTGAGAGAGCTGGAGGATCGTGAACAACAGAGACAGCATGAAGAGAGACAGCGTCAGCATGAACGGGAGGAGAATGAGAGACCGAGACCGCATGAAGAGAGACAGAGACAGCATGAACTGGAACTGGCGAGACTGAGGGGCAGCGAACCCCCGGCTGCGGTGAGTGAGGGGGGACCCAGGACTGCACGGAGCTTTGATAAGTGCATCCTGGCCCCACGCAAGGAGGGGGAGGACATGGATGACTTCCTGGAGGCCTTTGAGACGGCCTGCGAGCTGCACCAGGTTGATCCCGCGGACAGACTCCGGGTTCTTACCCCCTTACTGGACCCCAAAGCTGTGGCATTGTACCGCCAACTGGAAGAGGCAGAGAAAGGGGACTACGAACTATTCAAAAGAGCCCTGCTACGTGAGTTTGGGCTGACTCCTGAGATGTACCGGGAAAGGTTCCGGAGTCAGGATAAAACCCCTGAGATCTCATATCTGCAACTAGCTGTCCGCATGGAAGGATATGCCAGCAAGTGGGCTGATGGGGGCCCAGACGAAGGAGGACCTGGTCAAACTGCTGGTACTGGAGCAACTGTATGAGCGGTGCCCATCCGACCTGAGGCTGTGGTTGGTGGACAGAAAGCCAGAGAACCCGCGACATGCAGGCCGGCTGGCCGATGAGTTTGTAAAGAGCCGGTCAGGAGATAGAAGGGAGGAGTCCCAAAGGAACAGTCCCACCACAACGCAGAGAGAGAGTCACCATGGGACCTCCCCGTGGGAAAATACAGAAAAACCCCATCAGAGGGGAACATCCGGCGTCAGGACCATCCGACCCACCCGGGGGGACCCATGGGACATGGGCTGCTACCACTGTGGCCAAAAAGGCCACGTACGGGCCCAGTGCCCCAGGCTCAGGGACAGGCTGGGCAGACCGAACCCACAGAGGGTTGACTGGGTAGAGACCCAGCCCGGCGAGAGGCAGCATTCCCAGGGAAGGGGGGCTGGCAGAGTACCACCTGCTAAGGAGGGAGGAGAGCTCCAGGCCAGCTCCTCTAGGGGGCTGGATGCTCCAGATTCAGGGTTTTTGGTTTATACGGTAGGCGCAGGGCTGTCCCTCCGGAGAGAGTACCTTGTTCCCCTGGAGGTGGATGGGAGGAAGGTCAATGGATACTGGGATACGGGCGCAGAGGTGACGCTGGCCCGGCCCGAGGTGGTGGCCCCAGATCAGGTGGTGCCCAACACCTACCTGACCCTAACGGGGGTGGGTGGAACACCAGTCAAAGTGCCCGTGGCAAGGGTACACCTGAAGTGGGGGGCCAAGGAGGGCCCCAAGGATGTGGGGGTACACCCGTATTTGCCCACTGAGGTATTGATGGGGGGGGGGGACCTGGAGAACTGGCCAAGCAACCCCCAAAGGGCACTGGTTGTGACCCGCAGTCAGAGCCGGCGAGGGACACTGCGCCCTGGCCTTGGGGGGGGGGGTGCCTTGCCTGAGGCGCAGGACCCTAACCTGATGGGGAGGGAACACCCAGGGACACGGCTCAGGGAGGCTGCAGCTTCAGACCCAGCGGGCGAGAGAGCAGGTGGCCATCCCTGTCCCAGCTGCTGAGTTCCAGGCAGAGTTACAGAGAGATCCCTCCTTGCGGAAGATAAGGACCCTGGCCGACCTCAATGCGGTACAGACCATGGGACGAGGTGGCCGGAAAAGGTTCCTGTGGGAGAAGGGGTTCCTGTACCGAGAATGGGCTCCCCCAGGGAAAATGGAGTCAGGGGGGATCAGGAGGCAGCTGGTGGTACCCCAGAAGTATCGCCGCCAGCTGCTGTGCCGGGCCCATGACATTCCCCTCTCAGGGCACCAGGGAACCTGGCGTACCCAGCAGAGGCTGCTACGGAGCTTTTACTGGCCTGGGGTCTTTGTTACTGTCCGACAGTACTGCGGATCCTGTGACCCCTGTCAGAGGGGGAGGAAGGCCTGGGACAAGGGGAAAACAGCTTTAGGACCCTTGCCCAGCATAGAGGAGCCTTTCCGGAGGGTGGCCAAGGATAAAAGGGCGGCTCTAAACCAAGAGAGCCCAAAGCACAGACCTCCAGACTGGAGCGCTGGGAGAAGACCACAGCCCAGTTGGAGCCCCAGAGGTATGGGGGTGGGGAAAGGGCACAGGCCGCATAAACCTTCCCACATGCGAACTGCAAGTGCCATCAAGCACCCCCGACCTAAGGGGGGGCGTGAAACTGAAGGGGCCTGGTGTAATTCTCACCAAGGAATGGGAGGGATGCGGGGGCATCCATGGGAACGGGGGTAGGTTCGAACTTCCCCGGGTCACTGGCTAAAGTGACCCCGCTCAGTTCGGTCTCGAAGGGGGGAGATGTGACGAACTGGGCCTGTTCTCACTGTGGTCTGTGAATGCTGACAGGGGAGTGTGGCTGGGATAGTCTGCATTGGAGGATGGGAGTCTGCCCGAGGGCGCATACCTGAGTGTGTAACATGAGAACCCAGGAAGGGGTTGAAGGCCAGGTGACTCCTTAGCCCGGGAAACTGAACAAAGGCTGTGGGAGGGGTCGCTGAAGGAGTGTTGGAAGCAGGCTGGAGAGATGGCTGGGAGGCAGAGATGGCTCTGACCTCCCAAGGGGGGCTGGGCTGGGATGCCCTGGGACCCCAAGATGGACCTAACTGAGGGGGTCCCTGTTGTCTGTGCCTGCAAGACCTGTCTTGGACTGTATTCCTGTCATCCAAATAAACCTTCTGCTTTACTGGCTGGCTGAGAGTCGCAGTGAATCGCAGGAAGCCGGGGGGCAGGGCCCTGAGTCCCCCAATACTCCGTGACAACCACTGAAAAGGAAAATTCACCAGCATCAGTGATGGATGGATGAAGCCCTGTAAATATATTTTGCTTATTGGTTTGGTTGTTCTGAGGTTTTGTATTTTAAGTAAATACATAGGTGTGGGTGAGAGAGGTGGTAAAGTTCAGTTTTTGTAAAATGTTGTTTTTCCCCGTCATAGGCCTGGGCAACTTTTCTGACAATGCTGTAGTCAGAGATACAAGGACATCTCCTCCAGAACTGCCAACGAACCAGGAATCTGCTTTGAGACCTTTAACAATGCAAAACAGCACAAGAGTGCAGCTGAAACATCTGGGCGGTCCAAACCTCATGTACGTCAAACCCAAGGACAAAACAAAAGACTCTGGTAAACAACCATGCCACCACAACTCCAGTTCCTCAGCGGCCACCACCACACCAAGCCCTGGGGAAACTGTGTGAAAATGCCCACATTCACAAACCTGGAGCATGCACTCTAGGGGTTGTGAATAAAAAACCAAGAACTGACAAACCATTCTCCTAAAACCATAAGCTTGTCCCAGCTCCCCCATATTCTAGTAGTTGGGAAGGGCTTGAGGCTTCCCTCAGAAAAGTGGTGGAGGATGTATCCTCGGGTAGTCTAAAAGAACGGGATTCTAGAAAGAAATGGGGAAAATATGATGCTTGGTTCAGAGCCATGATGAAAAACATAAGGGCTGGAAAGGGTGGCTCTGAGCAGGCATGACTAGTTGTGAAAAGGGGCCTGGGTAAAAGGGGCACCCTCCAGGGTACACATCAGCTCATTTGTAAACAAAAGGGGGGACAGCGTTTGGGGGATAAACAGATGGCTGCCAAAAAGTTCCAGGCCCGGGTTGTTGTAAAAATTTTAAAAAGGGCTAAAGAGGTAATGAGGGGGAAAAAAAAACGAGATGCCCCCTACTGGAGGCTCTCAAACTGGCTTGTCTGAAAATGGGGAGGCGGAATCCGACTGGTTTAGCAAATTCCCCAGAGGCCTCTAGACGGGTCCTGTTCTACTCCCAATGACCTCATGGAGGCGCCTCAGAGTCTGACTCTCAAATAGCATCTGATGTAGAAGATGCCGCTAATGATCCCATAGAGGAACCCCCAAGTAACCCCGAAAATGCCGAGGTGTATATGGAGAGAGTGAGAAGTTGGCAACGTGAAGTACCCAGATTTGGGGGGGTCGGTGTATTGTGAGGAATTTCGTTTTGTTAATCTTGAGCAAATAAATTCACTCAGCAGGTTGTTGAAGCCATACAGTGGGGAATACAGTTAGTGCGCGATGACATTAATGGTAGAGTAGGCCCTGATGATTATGTTCCGTTACGTTTAGAGAGCCATAATTTAACTAACTCTGTTTTCAGTCAAAAGAACTAGGGATGAGCTGTCTGCTGAGGATTTCTTAAATCAGACCTCAAAACTGCTACAGAGCAATAGAGAGTTGCATCTCAATGGGACGTTGTGCCTCGTTGTGACAGTTGTAAAAAACAGGGGTTGGGGCGCTCGTAGAGTTTTAAATACTATCCTTAATAGTCAAATTAGTCATAAAAAGAGACAGTGTTTAGTAGACCTGACTTACACCGGTACCAATTTGTGTTTTGCGGGTGGGCTCTTGGCCGTCATGTCCGATCGTAAACCTACGGACACTGAATTGTTAGCGGAGGCAAGAAAGTTACATGAGAAACTGGGGTGGTCAGATCAAAAAAGGTTCTGCTCAGCGACGTAGCAAAGTTTGAACAGCATTTAGGAGTTAACATACAGGTGGTGCTGTATACGGCGAAAGGCGGCTGGGGCTTTTTTAAAACGGGGGGGCACAGTGTACCCCAAGACTTATTTTATCCTGCTGCACGATGAGCATTACTATGGGGTTCTGGATGTAAAAAAGTTGTTCGGAGCGAAAAATTGAGTTTTGCCACATGGTGTACAGCCACGACCACTCTTGCAGATATCGTTGCCGCTTCTGCTTGAGCGTAACGTGCTCAGACAGCGTGGGCGTGCAGCAGCGGTGTCCTAGCTGTAGACTGTATTGTCGGTCCAAAGAGTGTTTAGACAGACATATCGACTGCATCAAAAAACCAAGTTGAATGCCTGTCTAAAACTTTGTGTGAGAAGTGTCAGTCTTATGTGAACAAGCAGCATAGGTGTAAAGGGAGACGGTGTAAGCAGTGTCAGGGTTTGATCGTTGGTGATGTAGACGGTCACCTCTGTTTTATGGACAGCCTTAGAAAGCCCGAATCTTCAGAAAAGTATATATTTTTTTATGATTTCAAATGCACGCAGGAGACTGGGGTGCACACTCCAATTACATTTTTGCTATGTCCCTAAAGCCAGAAAAATCCTGGGAATTTAAGGGCGAGGAGTGTCTTTGTGTTTGTGAAGTCCTTTATTGGCAAAGAGTTTCGGGACTACATGTTCCTAGCACATAATTTTAAAGGTTATGATGCATACTTTATTGTTAGACGTTTCCCAAGGAAAAGATGGGCCTAGAACTGATCACTCAGGGTAGTAAACTAATGTACGTGGAAGTTAAGGCCCTGGGCATGCGTTTTATAGACTCTTTAAACTTCTTGCCCATGAAGCTTAGCAAGCTACCGCTGGCGATGGGGTTTGAAGGGTGCAAAGGGTATTTTCCACACTTTTTTAACACGTTAGAAAATCAAAATTACGTGGGGCCTATGCCCGGTATGGAGCACTATGGTGTAGAAAGCATGATGCCCAGAGAAAAAGCAGAGTTTCTCAACTGGTATCGGGACCACAGCTCTGAGGCACTTGACTTGCAGAAAGAGCTCGCATATTACTGTCAGCAGGATGTAAAAATTTTGAGACAGGCCTGTATCCTATACAGAAAAGAGATTATGAAAATGACAGAGAAGGGAGATGTAGTAGAGAGAGAACCTGGTAAATTCACTGAGATAAAACTGTGTATAGATCCATTCCGGTACATAGCCATGCAGACAGATGCCAGTGTTATGTACAGGTTTATGTTTTTGGAGCCTAACACGGTAGCTCTTCTCCCTCCAGACAACTATCACAGGCAGAAAAAGAGATTAGACCCCATCTATTCAGTGGCTGTTGTATCTCTCACAAAGAAAATATACAAATACGGCACGCTTTACAGGGTGGGGAACTACAGGTAGGCCCCTACTTTTTAGACGGTTATGCCGATGTTGATGGGGTATGTACAGCCTTTTGAGTTTAACGGGTGTTTTTTCCACGGCTGAGTCACCTGTTATTGTGAAAAAGCACAAAATCCTATGACGGGGACATCTTTTGGGTTTCTTTATTACAAGACGCAGCTCAAGACGGACTATCTGAAACGACTTGGTTTTGTAGTGAGGACTCTTTGGGAGCACGAGTGGGAGGTGATGAAAGAAACAGACAGGGAGCTTGCAGGCTTTTTAAACCGAGCCCAGTTACCCCAGCCTCTCGTGCCTAGGGATGCTCTTTTTGGGGGGAGGACAAACGCTATCCGCCTATATTACAAGCCTAACCCCGGGGAAGAAATCCACTATTATGATTTTACCAGCCTGTACCCTTTCGTAAACAAAACCAAAGAATACCCTATCGGACACCCCGATATAGTCTATGACAAATTTGGGCCCCTTGCAAATTATTTTGGAATTGCAAAAGTTAGTGTACCCCCCACGAGGCCTCTTTTTCCCATTGTTACCTGTCAGAGTGGGTGGCAAGCTTATGTTCCCGCTATGCCGAACCTGTGCGGAAACCGAGCAGTAGGAGACATGCACCCATACTGATGAGGAGCGGGCCATCCTGGGGACTTGGTGCACGGTGGAATTGAACGCGGCCATAGCGAAGGGGTATGCGGTGGCTAAGATCTATGAAATCTGGCATTTTAATGAAAAATCTGATAAACACTTTTCAGAGTACATAAAATTACACCTCCGTCAGAAACAAGAGGCTTCAGGGTATCCCAGTTGGTGCACAGACGAGGAAAAACAAAATAAGTACGTTAGCGATTTCTACCAGATAGAAGGCATGCATTTACGCCAACACGAGATCAGATCAAACCCTGCTAAACACCAAATCGCTAAACTGTTTTTAAATTCTCTGTGGGGTAAATTGGGCCAAAGATCCAACCTACCCAACACCAGCATCATGAGAGACCCTGATGAACTCTTGCAGTACCTGTTCTCCCCCCAATTATGAGGTTTCATCCTGCGAGTTTATCGACGATGAAACAGTGTGCGTGTCATGGAAGCACGCAAAAGAACGGTACTCTGTCTCTGGCAATACCAATGTTTTCATAGCCTGTTTCACCACCACTTATGCCCGCTTAGAATTATACACCCTCCTAGATGGTTTGCAAGAGCGGTGCCTGTACCACGACACTGACTCGGTGATATTTGTGAAAAGGGAGGGTGACTGGAATCCCCCTCTGGGGGATTATTTAGGGGACCTCACGAGTGAGATCCCGCCAGATCAACACATCACCGAGTTTGTGTTGGCAGGTCCGAAAACCTATGGGTATAAGCTGTCGGGTGGAAAGGCCTGTATGAAAGTCAAAGGTATTACCCTAAATGTAGCAAACTGCGAAAAGATCAACTTCGACAGTTTGAAAGATCTAGTCTTGGACTATTGCACGGGTCTGCAAGAAAACACCTAAAAAAAGATAGAGGTGCAGCAGCCCTCTATCGTAAGAAACAAAAACCAGTGGCAAATAGAGACAAAAACCCTTAAAAAGACACAAAAAGTAGTTTACAACAAGAGGGTCCTAGGAGAAGGTTTTTAAACCCTACCCTACGGTTTTTGAAAAAAGAAAAAATGGATACAAGGTGGAAACACCCCTTTTCTGCAATTCTCGCAGGGCCTAGCAACTGCAGGAAAAGTTACTTTATAAAAAAACGTGTTGGATAATGCCAAACACACCGTCTGTTATGCCTGAGAATATTGTGTGATGTTACAGTTGTTGGCAACCTCTGTATAAAGAACTGCTTTGTAAATATCCCTTTATCAATTTTGTGGAGGGTCTGCCTGATGCTTTTGACGATGACCATTTGTTTCCTACTAATAAAGTAAATATGATTATCATAGACGATCTGATGAACTCGGCTTGTGAAAGCGATGAAATCGAGAAAGCCTTTACCAAGTACGTGCATCACAGAAACCTGAGCATTATGTATATAGTTCAAAACGTATTTTGTCAGGGGAAAAAAGAGTCGCACGATTAACCTAAACACAAAGTACATGGTTCTGTTCAAAAACCCCAGGGATAAATTACAAATTGCTACGCTCGCTCGGCAAATGTACCCCGGCAAAGCTCAATTCTTTCTAGAAGCTTTTGAGGATGCTACCAAAAGACCTTATGGCTACCTGGTGGTGGATTTAAATGCTTCCACACCAGAAGCTTATAGACCAAGAACTGTTTTTTTCCCCTCCAGACTGGCCGGCGGTTTATACTTTGAAAAGAACAGCCGGGTATAAAAAAAGAGGACTTATCGGCAGGCCCCTTTTTAACAGCTGGGGCTGCTGACCAAAAACATGTCTAGCTGTGTGAAGAGAAACCTGGGCCTTTTAAAATTACTTAGCAAATCGTCCCCACAGCAAAGGAGGGCTATACTGTGTTCGTCCTCTGACGATCTAGTAGCGGCCATCTCAGAAATAGCGCTCAATACCTTAAAAGGGAATGTACCTTTAACACAGAATCAAGTGCGTGTGCTGAAAAAGAAACGCACGCTTATAAAAACTTTGTGTAATAAAAGGGTTTCACTTAAAAGAAAAAAGCATCTGGTAAAGCAGTCTGGGGGGTTTATCGGACCTCTGTTAAGTTTTGCTATCCCTCTGAGGACTTTTAACTAATTGATAATGGAGTATGCAGAAAAAATGTTCCTGGTGCCCAGCCACCAGTTGGAGCAATTAAGGGCTCCCCCTCTGGCAGAGGAAAATGTCAGAACAACCGCAACTCACTTACTGGATGCTGAAATGAAGTCTGTTCTTCAAAGAACTGACTTGGCTGAATATGAAAAGGCTAAACTTTACAGCGCCGTGCTTCAAAGGTACCTAATGTACGTGAAGCAGAGCGATGCAGATAAAGGAAAAATAAGTCTGTTTCTACCGGAACAGTGTGACTGCCAAACCCCCGGAAACACCAAAGAGCTCAGACTCTGTTGCTCAGGAGGTGTTGGATAACGTCAATAAGCGTTATAAGAAAAATGTAATAGTATTGCTAAATAAGCTGGGCCAGGATAAAAATCTCTCTTCATGGAACGATAAAGGGTCTTTTGTGTACAAAGGCTCTGTGGCTAATGGTTCTAACATGCTCGACTTAGTCAGGGCCGTCACCCAGACTCGCTCTGTTCCTAACAGACATGTACCTAAAGGATGAGATGTGTTTATGAATGCCATGGCGGAACTGAACGTACCATCTTCCGTCATGGGCAATGCGGCCAACAGAGATCTTTTGTAACGCCTCAAGGCCTCGACTGCTGACACCGCCGTGGATCGAGAAACCGTGACCCCTTTTTTGCCGTCTAAAAAACGAAAATTGGCTAAAAGAGCCGAATGGCTCAGTGTGTAACATTTTTCACATTCTAAATTTAAAAAAAAAATGGTAATGTTTTGCTTTAAATAAAACATTTCTATAATTTAAAAAAAAATCTGTGTACTTTTTTCCTAATTTGGTTTTAAAAAACAAACAAAAAAAACCAACACCAAACATCATTTGTCTTTAAACCCCCTCACCTGGGGTGCTTTATTGGGTAACATGGCTATGAAAATCATTGCAAGATACACATGTCTGGGCTTGTTGAAACATGGTTTGAGCAAGGCTAGGCATGCCCAAGAATTTAAATTTACTTTTTACAAAATTCATCACCATCCGGTCGTTAGAATACAAATTTAAAATCCGCTCAAAAGATAAACCCTTGCTACGATGATGTAAGAAAAACACGCAGTGATAGCCACAGGCGATGGAGCGGGGGTCTTGTAATTGTCTATTGTGAAACACCATGTCTGTGGCATTTTTGTTTAAAAATTTCATAATGCTTTTAGGAAACAACACACTGTTCGGGGGGTGCCCATATGAGTCAAAAAACTCTCCACGGTTACGCTCCGCCAGATACAAGGTGAGCCAGTGTTCACGCGGTTGGTTGTGTGGATACGTGTTCACCACCAAGCCTAGGGGCCTCTGAGACAGCTTGCCTCCTGGGAGCCAATCGCAAGGGAACACATCTAAGAAATTCTTTTTCATGTAAGGGTCCATTGATAAGACACGTGAGAGCTGCACGGTGTCCATGTTCACATGTAGTCAAACAGAATGTTTCTCCTCTGATTTATTTCTATGACATTGTCAAAAACCCCGTACACAATCATATTGACGGTAACCATTAAAGCCTTCCCAAAACGTATTTCTGCTCTCAGGTTCCCGGTTTTAATCAGGGAATAGTGATCAGCGCATTCCTGGTCGGGAGACAGGTCAAAGGCAAACAAGGTGTAACCCTGTGCAAACTCCTCACGGTCGATTAACAGAGAACGATCTTTCATGTGTTTACCAGCTGTCTGTACCAAATTCATGTATTCTCTCACGCAGCGTCCTGCCTCAAAGTCCGGTTGCAGAGGCTAGGTCGGTATCTGTTCACCATCCACATACAAGGCCACAAAATTAATATCGTAATGTTTAAAATTAAAGGGATTTTTAGCGTAATTTCCGCTAAAGGCATCATTATCCACAAACCCTAGGACAAGCATTTTGGATAACTGTCCCAAGAACAGGTTTTTCTGGTTACTGACCCTGCTGCCCGTGGGGATGCTAAACACTTTCATTCCCACACGTATTTAGCATTAGCGATAAGCAGGGCCTCCGCGTGCCCCAGACAGACTCCCGGGGCCACCCGTACTTTCTTCACAAAAAGGGACGCTGATACAATGCGCAGTTTAAAGCCTTCAGCTGCACTGCCCATTAAACAGAAAGCGTCTTTACTGCGCGTCAGTTTAATTTTCACATCCACTCCGTTTAACAAAAGTTTTTCTTGAAAAAACAGGTCGCTGTGTAAATGGCCCAGCAGCTCTACCGTTCTGCTCTCGGCCGTCAGCTTTGCACGCCTCACAAACCCTAGATTCCCTCCATCCAACTCTGTTTCTTCATGTTGTCCAGCAATGTCTTTGTAAAACAGGCCGGCGGAAAATTGCGTGGCGAGGGTGTCGTCGCTGTAATTGAGCACCGATTCTATAAAGGCCCTGTAAGGGTAGCAGTTGTTGCTTTGGCTTATGAGGCGGTCTCCCAGTGTGACATCCAACTGACTGAAAATAGAGGCCACGGGGTAATTCACCAGACCCACTTCAGCGTCCACGGCGAGTTCAGTTCCGTCTCCTTTTACAATCTTGCAACACAGGTACATCAGCGTGTTGTTTAAATCCATATAATCTATGCCATTCCCTGCTATAAAAAAGTCAATGGGAGCAGACTCCGTAATGGCCGATAGAGGTGGCATCTCGATGTAGATGCTTTTCTTGATGCTGGTCTGCATAGGGGCTATTTGAAACAAGTCTAGTTCGGATTTGGTGCACTCTTCAGACCCGCAGTGAACAAAAGCCATGTTGATTAAAATATATCTCTTTTACCAAGCCTAGCGCGTCTCCTCTTTCGCCCAGGCTTCCTCTTGGACTTTCGCTTATGGCTGGCCCTGCGTGTCAAAGCCCTTCTTTTAAAGGGTTTCGGGGGACCTGTGCATCGCGGGTATGACGTATTTCTCTTTCTCTTCCTCCTTTTAATGTACATCAGCCCCGATCCTTCCTGTGAAGCTGTATTGCTCACCTTCTCCAGAACAGCATGGGAGACATGACCTACCACATCTTTAGCTATGTTTTGAGCGGCGGTTTTTACATGGGGTTTAATAATCTCTAGCCCCCTTCTCAAAAGCGGTATGGCTTTTCGAAAGAGGCTACGAAATATTCCACCCACACCCGCCCCGTACATCATGGAGGCCTCATGATATCCAGGAAGGGCGTATCCAGCCTGGGCTTTGTAATAGTTTCTGTAGATGGTGGGGCCATAATTTTTTGGGATCGTCATAATAGGGTTTTGCTTTTTTAGAAACCTTGCTCTCTCCGCGGCCGCAAATGCAGCTTGACGATCACCTTGCCAAAGCGAAATGAGACATGTCTGTTCTGATCTGTCTTTATTTCAATGGTGATGGTGTCGATGTGGTGTTTACTGACAGGGACGTAATGAGGTTTGTCGTAGGTGATGGTAACAAACTCGTTGTTCCTTCCTTGGACAGGGACGCAGCGTAACAGGGGAACAGAAAAGTCCCCCACAAACTGGTTTTCTATGATATCCGTGTATACATACAAGGAGTTAAAACCTCCTGTGATGTCTGCCAAGAAGGGGAATTTTTGGACGTTGCGTTTGTGGCCCAAACCCAGAATGTTAGCTAGCTCTCCGTCAGTAGAAAACACGTACATAAAATCAGTAGATCTAAGTCTCACTTTTCTACCCACAGGGTCGTAGTTCATGACCACCTCAGGCGGTCCGGGATGACGAGCCATGTTGCTGTTCATATGCTCCAGTAATTCGGGTATGGTCGAGTAATAACCTCATCGTAGGATGAAATTCCATGTTGTAGCTCCAAAGGTGATTTCGAAAGGGGTGTCTTCATTGATAGTATTCCAGCTGTGCGGGTATTGTATTTCCACTAACCCCACCTCCCAGGCACCCGGGAGATCCAAGGGCTTAATTAGCCGTATTGTAAAGTTTGAGATGGTGTTTTGGGAAAAACTGCAGAGCTGGCATTGCTGGGCAAAGTAATGTAAAACCCGCCGTCACTCATTTTACTCTCTCTCTCTCTCTCTCTCTCTCTGTCCTTGCAGAAGGAATCTTTTTTTATTTGTTTGTTTGTTCGTGTCTAGATGTCACAGAGTTGAGAAGCTTCCACCCAGCTGTTAAACTTATCAGGCCTCCCCAACCATTTCACCAGTAGCTGCTTTTTTCTCCCTTTTCCTTTCTCTGCTAGAACTTTTTCAATCCTGTAAATCCTGTCTCGTTTGGGGTTTACTTTTTGTAATTCTTCAGGGTAAAAAGATCCAGTAACTGCCTCACCCTCGTAATCTTTTAAGCAGTATACAGGTCTCTGGCCCCTGGTTAAGGCTTCATCCACTATGAATATCTCATCGGTAAACGTCTGTTCATAACCTTTTTCAAAAGCGCCTTTGGTTTTAGATAGTCTCATGTGGTCACTTTTTCTAAAAGGGGCAACAACCGGTTTTATTTTAAAACGATCTCCGTAAACCGTTTTCCATACCTTCAGAGAATTCGAAGGGTTAACATCAACGGGTCTGGTACGTATAGTTCTGTGAAAGCTCTGGTTGTAACTCTTTATAACGTCAGGTAAGACGTCAATGTAGCGAAAGGTGTTATGGGCTGTAAAATATCTCCACATCCTAGTTTTTAAAGTTCTGTTAAATCGCTCCACAACCCCTGCTTTGACTTCATTATTGGTAACAAAATGGTGAACTCCATGCCGCTTTAACAATCCACTTAAAGGTTTGTTTAAAAATTCTTTCCCCCGATCGGTCTGTAATTTTTGAGGCACGCGACCTTCACTGAAAATAGCTTTAAAGGCCTTGGATACCTCACCACTCATCTTGTCTTTTAGGCCTAAGGCCCAGGCATATTTGGATAGAATGTCTATCACTGTTAAGATGTACTTAAAACCGCTGTTGTGTTTGGAGAACCGGTGCATATCCACCAAATCTGCCTGCCACTGCGCATCCACCTCTGAAACAATGGTCTGGTTTTTTTTAAAACTTATTCGAGCCGGTTTGTGTAAAGTGTAAGCATCCTGGTCTGAAAGTTTAAAGTTCTTCTGTTTAAAGTTTTACTATGCTTCCTGGCTGCTTGAAAAAGAAGGTTGACCCCGCCGAAGCTCCCAACTTCCCCGGGGGCGTAATATATTTTCTTTAACAGAGCCATCTGTGTAGACATGACTGTTACTGGTACCGTCTTTTACTACCACGAGTATGAAAGGGAACACATTCATATTAAATAAATATTAAATAAGTTTTACTAATCACCTGGTTTAACACGACCTTTTACAGCCACCTGTAAAAATGGATGCCATGACCCCTACCATAAGGGACTCTCAGATGGTTCATTCTTCCATTTTGTCCTTTTCGGCTTGAGATCTGTGTCTCAGACATGAGCAAAAACAGCTGACGCACGATATGTTTACTCCCATAGGGCTTCCAATGTGTAACTTCTTAAAGGCCTCTAAAAAGGCATCGTCGACCTGTTGAGAGATTTTCAGAAAAGAAACCGCGTAAGCACCCCCACTGCTTGTTTTTTTAACTTTCGCAACCCCCGGTTCCTACCCCATTACCCACCCCTCCTTGACCGCCGCTTCTTAATCATTCATTTTACCTGAGCGCTGTCTTTTCCGTTCGCTTTGTCCGCCAGTGCCTCCCCCGAGCCGTGATCGCCTTCCACCTCTGAGGGGGTGGACAAAGAGAGGCCGTCATGTTCATCGGGCTGTCTCACGAGGGTTTCGGGGTCGGGTTCCGACGTATCCATCAATGGCTGGGTCAAAGGGTCCTCCTCGGAACTGTCACTGATGTAACGCCTGCCCCCCTTCAAGGTCAAGGGTGGTTGGGCCTAAAACAAAGTCCGAAGTTCTCACGGGGGTGGTGAAGGAATCCATGTTTCCTCTCAGCAGCCTTTCCGCGCTTTCGAAAACACGTGTCCTTGGTAAGAGATGGCCGCCTCCTCTGTCTGGCACTGGGATTTATGGGGTAATGGTGCTGCACTCTGATTGGCGGAGGGTCTTGGGAGGAGTTCTTAGTGGGGTCACACGACTCACTTCCGGAGGGGTCAACCCAACCCAGAAGTCACCCTGATTGGTCAACATCTCCTCTCAGGACGGTCCTGTCAGCACTAAACCCCTCCTGATTGGTAGAGGGTGGTGGTGGGAGTTCTTAGAGGAGTCACATGGCACACCTTGCTTCCGGTCAGGTGGCACCTTGACCCCGGAAGTAATACCCCCATGGGGTGGGACCTCCGGTGACAGGCGGGAGGGACCAAGGGGTCAAGGGGAGGGGCTTAAGGTGTCAAGGGGCGGGGTTAGGGTTTGATTGACGGTGGGGCCCTTACACTACTCATGTTCCCAAGCTTTGCTGTCTTTCTCAAATCCTGGCATAAGGGTGACACCTACATCTGCTTGTAATCACGCCTGGCAGGAAGGAGACCCCTATGTGCATTCCCTGGGGAGCGAGGGGGATCTGGGAGACCCTGGACACTGGGGGATATATACCCAGAGCTCAGGAGCAATCTACTCAGGGGTGATGCAGTAGAAAAGAGCTGGGCACTGCTTTCCCCACATTTCTCCTTCTCCCCTTTCAGTCTCTTCACTCTCCCTTTCTTCCCCCTTCCCCAACCCTCTGGCAGGGAGACTTGGTCACTTCCCTGCTCCCAGGGGAGCTCACTCTCCCATAGCTGGACTGACCCCTCCGAGTGCTAATAGGAGAGAGAGCCTGGGTGCGGGTCAGTCTCTGCAGCGGCTCTGGGACACACAGAGGCAGGAGGAGGAGCAGAGATGGGGGTGCTGTAGGAGACTTGATTTAGTGATATTGGAGCATAAGCTTTCGTGGGTGAATACCCACTTTGTGAGATGATGAAGTGGGCATTCACCCATGAAAGCTTATGCTCCAATCCGTCTGTTAGTCTATAAGGTGCCACAGGACTCTCTGTTGCTTTTTACAGATCCAGACTAACACGGCTACCCCCTGATACTTCATTCAGTGAAATCCTTTACAGAACCAAAGAATCCCTTAGCAGTGTATCTGGCTGCATAAAGTCTCACAGCAGTTCACCAATTTGTCTTATCTGCTGCTGGGATTCCCTGAATTACTTTTATCACTTCGTCATTTAGCTTTGTTATTGTGCAGATGCAGGTCATTGTGCTATTTAATTTATATTTTACCAACAAGTCCTCCTTGAAAATATGCAGCAGTAAGAAATTGCTAGTTTTAGCAATGACATCTGTGTTTCTGGTATTGCACTTGCTCTGTTTTTTTACTGTGATTTCTCATTTGGAATTTTTAATTCAAACTTTTTCTTCTTATTTTTAGAGCAGAAGGTTATTCTGCTGGATCAGCTGACTTCCAGCCTGACTGAATTTCTGGGCTGGTCTCAAAAACATTTTTTTGTTCAATCCACAAATGGTGTTTCCCTTTTGCAACTGCTATTTTGCCTCTCAATCCAGCCCTTAATTTTTTTCCGCATGCCATTGCTTGTGTGTAGAACTTGATCCACAAATACTGCATAAAGGCCGTATACTCTCTCATGTAACATCCATGTCAAAGGCAAAAATCGATTGTAATTTTTGCTGAACATTAGAACTGCTGTAGTGGATCAGACGAATAGTCCATCTAGTTCAGGATCCTGTCTTCTGACAGCGGCCAGTGCCAGGTGCTTCTGAGGGAATGAACAAAACAGGCGATCACTGAGTAACCCATCCTGGCAGTCAGAGGTTTAGGGACACCCAGAGCATGGGGATGGATTCCTGGTTCTCTTGGCTAATATCTGATGCACCTACCCTGAGGGACTGATCTAATTCTTTATTAAACCCATTTATAACTTTGGCCTTCAAAACATAATGAGCACACATCTACAACCCCAAGAGGGCTTGACAACCACAAGAATTCTAAAAACATGAGTTATACACCCTGAGGTCACGAAACTTTAATTAATACATGATATTTTGTTCTTATGTGCCTCTTTGAGCCTGAACCTTCAGGGCTTTGAGCAGGGGGTTGGACTAGATGAGCTCCTGAGGTCCCTTCCAAGCCTGATATTCTACGTTATATTCTATGGTGCCATAAGGCCACATCCACAAAAGCTGGAGCTAAACACCTGAATGAAACTTGGTCTACCCTCATACTTCTCTTGTTACCTCTCCCAAACATTTCACATACCTTAGGCCATATCTACACTACAAGCCTATGTTAACTCAGCGTATGTCAGCATAGTCTTGCTATGGGTACTGTGGCACTTCTGTGACTGACTTGTGCTCTTGTAATAAATAAAATTACTGTACTGTAATGGGGATAAATTACACCAGAATGTGAACCCTACGGAAATTAAAAATTTAAATTATCCTCCACGTGTCCCACTAAAATGAACCCAACCCACAGGTCACTTGGGCAGAAGTATCAATGTCAGGATGCTACATTTTGAGCACAGTAAATGAAGCTGCAAAATAAATGATGTTTAAATGACCTCACTCTATTTTTTACAATCGTATATTAAGAGGCAATTTTTATATTTGGAAGCTGAAGACTTTATGTTTCCATCCCCCACCACTATCATGTTTTAGCAAATTAGGACAAGTCGTCAAATAAGAACAAGCATAGGTATCAGTAACTGCTATTGGTATCAATTCGCTATCTCTATACCAGAAGGTGGGAAAGGCGAGACGTACCAAATTAGGACAAGTTAGCAAATACGAAGAACCATAGGTATCAGTAGCTGCTACTGGTAGCAAATTACAGCAGAGCACAGTTTTTACGATCTCTTACATATGAGTAACTGCCAGAGGTAGCAAATTCCTACAGGTAGCAGTTTCTCGCACCACACCTGCACAGCTCTGCTCCCCGGCTCTTCTTGAGCTCCTGCTCTCTCCTTAGCTTGGCTCCACTCTGCCCCAGGCAGTTCCAGCTCACATGGAGAATGGGACCCCCTGGCCTGGTGACTCCCTCATCAGACATTCTGCCTGGTCAGTCAGGGTGAGCTGGAGCTTTGGCCTCTCCCCATTGCCCTGGGGACTGTCAGTCTCAGGTTCCTGATTTCCCATTGGCCCTTCCCCTTCGTTTTGGTACTGGGAACCAGCCAACCAAAAAACCCCACTAAGTTTTAGTAAGGGGCCAACAATCCCCTTACACAAACCAGCCCCGTGAGGGTCACAGATGTCCAGAGAAAACAGCACAAGCTGGCTCCGTGGTGTAACAGTCAGCACTCGGGACTCTGAATCCACTTCTTTGGAAAAGGCGGACACTGTTTCTCAGGTCATCTACTGAGGGGACGGAGACACTCTGGGCACAAGAAGTCGAGTCCCCAGTGAGGTGGGAGACTTAATTCTATGGAGCCAGGTGCTGGACTTTGGCAGGGAGGCTCAGGCATGGGGGATCGGGGTGCAGCGGACAGGCCAGCTGTCTAGGTGTGGAGATTTAGTCGCACTGAGGCCCAGGAGGGAAGAGAAGGAGGAACCCTGCTGATGGGCAGTGGCTGTGGAGAAAAAGAGGAAGGGTTCCTGGGACTTTCCCCGTTCTCTGTTACCTGCCTGCTTGCTGTTGTGGTGGAAGGGGGCAGATGATCCCAGGAAGCCTGTTTTGTTAGTTCCCTCTGGGGCACCTGGCATTGGCCACTGTCAGAGGACAGGATACTGGGCTAGATGGACCTTTGCTCTGACCAGTCTGGCCGTTCTTATGGGGTTTGCCAAGGTCACCTATGGATCTTCTCTTTGTGTCTCTGAATGCTCTACGGGGCTGCATAAGCTGCAGCAAGTTTCTGGTCTTGGGTTTGAGCTTGAGAAACAGGATTATAGGCGAGGCAGGGATCAAAGGGTCTCACACCTGACAGCCAGCAGACGTGCAGGTCACGGGCAATGAGCCCAGGACAACTGATAAATGTGGTGCATGAATGAGTCCAAACTAGAAGGTTTCTTGTTGGCCTCAAAAGGTCGTAGCTCAAAGGGAGCCATCTGGTGTGAGGAAAAGAGTGACCCATGTATGGACTCAACTAGCTTGGGGAGTCCTTGCACTGGGGGGGATGGGGAAGTTAATATGTGGTTGGGAGAATTCCAGATCCATAAAATCTCACACCTGGGTTTGTAATGTCAGGCTGCAGCAAACAAGTCCCTCTATGTGTGAGGAGGAGGGGCTGTGAGGATAGAGTCACCTCCAGGCAGCAGGAGTCCCCTGACATGGGGCTTTACTGCCCCCTCTCCCCAGGTGCTTTGGGGGGCCCTAGGGCCCAGCATGGAGCTGCTATCCCTGCAGGGTCCCTGGGAGTCACAAAGTGGTGATGTGAGGTTACTACCCCGTCTGTGCTGGGGTGGGGGCCTGGAGCCCCTGGAACAACACAGGGGCCCCCACAAAGTTAAGTTGCTTTGAATTCAGCCCCGGCTAGTCGGGCTCAGATTTCAGTTTTCTGCCCCAAGCCCCAGCGATTCTAACGCCGGCCCTGCTTTCTGGATTATTTTGGTGCCCCCACAAAAAATCTGCTCGCTGCCCCCTCAACTTGGGACCCCTGGTTGAGAACCACTGCCTGGGAACTCTGTTTAGCAGGAGGGAGCAAAGCTGCTGCCTTTCCTGATGGCTGAACACAGGCCCTGAGAGTGGGATATCCAGGCACTGCCAGCGACACCAGGAGAGCTCACCGAGCAGCTGCCTGGCCTCAGGGACGGTCTGAGCCTGCAGGGCCCTGGGGGACAATGAAGCAGCTGGGTCAGGCTGGGCACCTCGATTCCCAGAGAACGGCCCTGGCTCCCTGCTCAGCAGCAAAGAATAATTTCTCCCCCGTTCCCCAATAAATCTGCCTGGAGCTAAGTGCAGAGCTGGGGGTTTCTCCTTTCACTCCTGCTGGGGAATGTAGGGGTCCGGAGGGTGTTTCTAGGAGAGCATTTGGGACTCAACTGGCGGAACCAGCCTTTCATTACAGAACACTCAAGTTCTGACGACATCTTTATTTACAATTTTTTATAATGTGATATAATCCTTCAATCCTAGTGTCACCATCGATAACATGGCTTGGTCAGCCTGGTGAGATACCAAGGGTAAAACTAACCAGCTCTTCAAATCCAAGAGAGTGGAGATCAATCACCTGTCAGAGTCAATGTGGGGTCATCAATAGGCAGATGGCGGGCCAAATCGCTTTTCAATGGACCCCAACATCTATTTATTTACTTCTTATTAGCATTATTGTTATCTTTTTTTTATTTTCTTCTTTGGAGTCTGGACTTCGACTAGACCTTGACCAAGAATTTTGGACCTTGACAAAAAAGAATGGCTTACCCCTAAGAATGGGGTTATGTTACCTTCTTTATGTCCTTGTGACAAACTGGGATTATTCTTACTGTGGTCTTTCAATGCTGACAGGGGAGTGTGGCTAGGATAGTCTGCATTGGGGGATGGGAGACTGACCGACGGAGAATACCTGAGCATGTACAGCAGAGGCTAACAGCGGGAGTTTGCCTGGGAGCTGTCCGAGAGGAGGTACGCTAAGTGCTGCATTAGGGGGGCTGTGTTGGTGAGTATCTGAGTGTCTGCTGCTGGGACAGTTGGTCAGTTTGACCGTGTGCTTGATTGCTTGCTTGTTTATTTGAAAAGTGTGAATTGGGAGTGCTTTGTTCCAGGTGGGCCTTGAGTGGGCCTGACTGGTATATAAGGGCAGTCAGCAGCGAACCAGCTGAGCGGCGAACAGCAGAGGCTAACAGCGGGAGTTTGCCTGGGAGCTGTCCGAGAGGAGGTACGCTAAGTGCTGCATTAGGGGGGCTGTGTTGGTGAGTATCTGAGTGTCTGCTGCTGGGACAGTTGGTCAGTTTGACCGTGTGCTTGATTGCTTGCTTGTTTGTTTGAAAAGTGTGAATTGGGAGTGCTTTGTTCCAGGTGGGAATTGAGTGGGCCTGACTGGTATATAAGGGCAGTCAGCAGCGAACCAGCTGAGCGGCAAACAGCAGAGGCTAACAGCGGGAGTTTGCCTGGGAGTTCGCGTGGGGAGAGCGCACAGAGGCTTTCATCTGCAGGTTTCTCCGAGTAGTTCCTGCAACAGTTGAGGAAGCTCCTAAGAGGACGGTGATATGGAAGGTGAGCGATCAGCTGTTGTAACCTGCACAGGTTGTGCCATGTTTGTCTTTCTTCCGCAGGACAGAAGCGACTTTGTCTGTACAAAGTGCAAGCTGTTCTCCATATTGGAGGAGAAGGTTCGAGGGCTGGAGAAACAAGTATCGACTCTGCGTTGCATAAGGGAAAATGAAGATTTCCTGGACAGACGTCAGGAGATGCTTCTACGGCCACAATGTTCTGAAGATTCAGAGCAGGCGCAGCAGGGACAGAAGGATTGTGAGGAGGTTTGGCAGCATGTGACCTCCAGAAGAAGAAAGAGGAGCGTCCATGCACCAGCAATGGAGATACAGGTGAGGAATCGTTTCCATGTTCTCTCTACAGGTGCTAATGCGGAGAGTGGACTAGATGGCCCATCTGAGGGAAGGGAGCAGAAGGAGACTCCACCGATTGGAAGGCCAAAGATGCACTGTCCTAAGGATGGGGGTTCCACGACCACCACTCCCAAGAGGAGGAGGAGGGTGGTGGTGGTCGGGGACTCCCTCCTCAGGGGGACTGAGTCATCTATCTGCCGCCCTGACCGGGAAAACCGAGAGGTCTGCTGCTTGCCAGGAGCTAGGATACACGATGTGACGGAGAGACTGCCGAGACTCATCAAGCCCTCGGATCGCTACCCCTTCCTGCTTCTCCACGTGGGCACCAATGATACTGCCAAGAATGACCTTGAGCGGATCACTGCAGACTACGTGGCTCTGGGAAGAAGGATAAAGGAGTTTGAGGCGCAAGTGGTGTTCTCGTCCATCCTCCCTGTGCAAGGAAAAGGCCGGGGTAGAGACCGTCGAATCGTGGAAGTCAACGAATGGCTACGCAGGTGGTGTCGGAGAGAAGGCTTTGGATTCTTCGACCATGGGATGGTGTTCCAAGAAGAAGGAGTGCTAGGCAGAGACGGGCTCCACCTAACGAAGAGAGGGAAGAGCATCTTCGCCAGCAGGCTGGCTAACCTAGTGAGGAGGGCTTTAAACTAGGTTCACCGGGGGAAGGAGACCAAAGCCCTGAGGTAAGTGGGGAAATGGGATCCTGGGAGGAAGCACAAGCAGGAGAGCGTAAGACGGGAGGACTCCTGTCTCATGCTGAGAAAGAAGGACGATCATTGAGTTATCTTAAGTGCCTATACACAAATGCAAGAAGCCTGGGAAACAAGCAGGGAGAACTGGAAGTCCTGGCACAGTCAGGGAACTATGATGTGATTGGAATAACAGAGACTTGGTGGGATAACTCACATGACTGGAGTACTGTCATGGATGGATATAAACTGTTCAGGAAGGACAGGCAGGGCAGAAAAGGTGGGGGAGTTGCGTTGTATGTAAGAGAGGAGTATGACTGCTCAGAGCTCCGGTATGATACTGCAGAAAAACCTGAGAGTCTCTGGATAAAGTTGAGAAGTGGGAGCAACAAGGGTGATGTCGTGGTTGGAGTCTGCTATAGACCACCAGACCAGGGGGATGAGGTGGACGAGGCTTTCTTCTGGCAACTAGCAGAAGTTGCTAGATTGCAGGCCCTGGTTCTCATGGGAGACTTTAATCACCCTGATATCTGCTGGGAGAGCAATACAGCGGTGCACAGGCAATCCAGGAAATTTTTGGAAAGTGTAGGGGACAATTTCCTGGTGCAAGTGCTGGAGGAACCAACTAGGGGCAAAGCTTTTCTTGACCTGCTGCTCACAAACAGGGAAGAACTAGTAGGGGAAGCAAAAGTGGATGGGAACCTGGGAGGCAGTGACCATGAGATGGTCGAGTTCAGGATCCTGACACAAGGAAGAAAGGAGAGCAGCAGAATACGGACCCTGGACTTCAGAAAAGCAGACTTTGACTCCCTCAGGGAACAGATGGGCAGGATCCCCTGGGAGAATAACATGAAGGGCAAAGGGGTCCAGGAGACCTGGCTGTATTTTAAAGAATCCTTATTGAGGTTGCAGGAACAAACCATCCCGATGTGTAGAAAGAATAGTAAATATGGCAGGCAACCAGCTTGGCTAAACAGTGAAATCCTTGCTGATCTCAAACGCAAAAAAGAGGCTTATAAGAAGTGGAAGATTGGACAAATGACCAGGGAGGAGTATAAAAATATTGCTCAGGCGTGCAGGAGTGAAATCAGGAAGGCCAAATCACACTTGGAGTTGCAGTTAGCAAGAGATGTTAAGAGTAACAAGAAGGGTTTCTTCAGGTATGTTAGCAACAAGAAGAAAATCAAGGAAAGTGTGGGCCCCTTACTGAATGAGGGAGGCAACCTAGTGACCGAGGATGTGGAAAAAGCTAATGTACTCAATGATTTTTTTGCCTCTGTCTTCACGCACAAGGTCAGCTCACAGATTGCTGCACTGGGCAGTACAGCATGGGGAGAAGGTGACCAACCCTCTGTGGAGAAAGAAGTGGTTCGGGACTATTTAGAAAAACTGGACGTGCACAAGTCCATGGGGCCGGATGCGCTGCATCCGAGGGTGCTAAAGGAGTTGGCGGGTGAGATTGCAGAGCCATTAGCCATTATTTTTGAAAACTCATGGCGATCGGGGGAGGTCCCAGATGACTGGAAAAAGGCTAATGTAGTGCCCATCTTTAAAAAAGGGAAGAAGGAGGATCCGGGGAACTACAGGCCAGTCAGCCTCACCTCAGTCCCTGGAAAAATCATGGAGCAGGTCCTCAAGGAATCAATTATGAAACATTTAGAGGAGAGGAAAGTGATCAGGAACAGTCAGCATGGATTCACGAAGGGGAAGTCATGCCTGACTAACCTAATTGCCTTCTATGATGAGATAACTGGCTCTGTGGATGAGGGGAAAGCAGTGGATGTGTTATTTCTTGACTTTAGCAAAGCTTTTGATACTGTCTCCCACAGTATTCTTGCCACCAAGTTAAAGAAGTATGGGCTGGATGAATGGACTGTAAGGTGGATAGAAAGCTGGCTAGATCGTCGGGCTCAACGGGTAGTGATCAATGGCTCCATGTCTAGTTGGCAGCCGGTTTCAAGTGGAGTGCCCCAAGGGTCGGTCCTGGGGCCGGTTTTGTTTAATATCTTTATTAATGATCTGGAGGATGGTGTGGACTGCACTCTCAGCAAGTTTGCAGATGACACTAAACTAGGAGGCGTGGTAGATACACTAGAGGGTAGGGATCGGATACAGAGGGACCTAGACAAATTAGAGGATTGGGCAGAAAAAAACCTGATGAGGTTCAACAAGGACAAGTGCAGAGTCCTGCACTTAGGACGGAAGAATCCCATGCACTGCTACAGACTAGGGACCGAATGGCTAGGTAGCAGTTCTGCTGAAAAGGACCTAGGGGTCACAGTGGACGAGAAGCTGGATATGAGTCAACAGTGTGCTCTTGTTGCCAAGAAGGCTAACGGCATTTTGGGCTGTATAAGTAGGGGCATTGCCAGCAGATCGAGGAACGTGATCGTTCCCCTTTATTCGACATTGGTGAGGCCTCATCTGGAATACTGTGTCCAGTTTTGGGCCCCACACTACAAGAAGGATGTGGAAAAATTGGAAAGAGTCCAGCGGAGGGCAACAAAAATGATTAGGGGTCTGGAGCACATGACTTATGAGGAGAGGCTGAGAGAACTGGGATTGTTTAGTCTCCAGAAGAGAAGAATGAGGGGGGATTTGATAGCAGCCTTCAACTACCTGAAGGGGGGTTCCAAAGAGGATGGAGCTCGGCTGTTCTCAGTGGTGGCAGATGACAGAACAAGGAGCAATGGTCTCAAGTTGCAGTGGGGGAGGTCCAGGTTGGATATCAGGAAAAACTATTTCACTAGGAGGGTGGTGAAACACTGGAATGCGTTACCTAAGGAGGTGGTGGAGTCTCCTTCCTTGGAGGTTTTTAAGGCCCGGCTTGACAAAGCCCTGGCTGGGATGATTTAGCTGGGAATTGGTCCTGCTTTGAGCAGGGGGTTGGACTAGATGACCTCTTGAGGTCCCTTCCAACTCTGATATTCTATGTAACATGAGAACCCAGGAAGGGGTTAGAGGCCAGGTGACACCTTTGCCCGGGAAACTGAACAAAGGGCTGTGGGAGGGGTCGCTGAGGGGAGAGCTTTCAGGAGCTGGCTGGTGATATGGCTAGGAGGCAGACGGGGCTTTGACCTCCCAAGGGGGCTGGGATGCCCGGGGACCCCAAGATGGACCTAACTGAGGGGGATCCTGTTGTCTGTGCCTGCAAGACCTGTCTTGGACTGTGTTCCTGTCATCTAAATAAACCTTCTGCTTTACTGGCTGGCTGAGAGTCATGGTGAATTACAGGAAGCCGGGGGTACAGGGCCCTGAGTCCCCCACACTCCGCAACAACTGGTGGTAACGGTGGGATCTACTGCACCCCGTGGACGGCGCTTCCTGCAGTAAGTGACTGGGGAGCAGTAAAACGAAGTGGGATTGATGGGAACCAGGCATGCTGAAGAATCAGAGAGAGACGGTTTCACGGGGCGATTAACCCCTGGGAGTGTGTGACCAGTGAGAAGGACTTCCGCAGTGAGCGGTCCCGGGGCTGAGGAGTCTGCAGCTCGACCCTGGCAGAGAGGTGGTGACCTGAAGAAGGGCGGGCACCCTAGGGGTCCCCCTGGAACGGTGGAAAGCGGAGAGCCAGGCCGGCGAGTGGCCAGCAGGAGGATGTATGCTAAATGCCTTAAGAGTGACCTGGTGGAGCTGTGCAGGCAGAGGGGGCTGCGCATTGGGAGGTCCACCAAAGAACAGCTAATTGCCCAGCTGGAGGAGAGGAATCACTTGGATGAACCGAGCCCTGTCCCTGAGGGAAGCCGCCCGGCGGATGCAGCGTGGGCCCCGGGGCCTGACATGGCTGGGAGGGGTCAGACTGCTGCCGAGGACATCCCGAGACCCTGCCTACCTGTGCCTAGGGGAGGGGTTGGGGGACGCCCAGCAAATACCGAGGGCACCCTGACCCCGGTGGCCAGCAGGGGATCGTCCCGGCGGAGCTTCCTGTCCCGGGAGCGGATGCGACTGGAATTTGACAGTGAGCTGAGACTGAAAGAGCTCAAGTTAAGGCAGCAAGAACTGAAGCAGGAGTGGGAAGAGAACGAGAAACAACGTCAACATGAGGAGAACCAGCGTCAGCATGAGCGGGAAGAGAAGGAGAAACAACGTCAGCATGAGCTGGAACTGGCCAGGCTGAGGAGCAGTGGGGCCCCGGCTGTGGTGAGCGAGGGGGGACCCAAGACTGCAAAGAGCTTTGATAAGTGCTTTCTGGCCCAGCGTAAGGAAGGGGAGGACATGGATACCTTCCTGACGGCCTTTGAGAATACCTGCGAGCTGCTCCAGGTTGACCCTGCAGAGAGGCTCCAGTTTCTCATCCCCTCACTGGACTCCACAGCCAGGGAGGTGTACAGCCGACTGAAAGGGGCAGAGACAGGGGACTACGAACTGTTCAAAAAGGCCCTGCTCCGCGAGTTTGGGCTGACCCCTGAGATGTACCGGAAAAGGTTCCGGAGTCAGCGTAAAACCCGTGAGGTCACATACCTACAACTAGCCAACTGGGCTCAGGGAAATGCCCGCAAGTGGATACCTGGGGCCCAAATTATAGAGGACCTGCTTGACCTATTCGTACTGGAGCATGTGTATGAGCAGTGCCCATCCGACTTGAGGCGATGGTTGATGGACCAAAAGCCAGAAAACCCGCAGCATGCAGGCCAGTTGGCCGACGAGTTTGTGAACAGTCAGGCAGAGGATAACCGGGAGGAGTCCCAAAGGAACAGTCCCACCACAACGCAGAGCGAGAGTCACCATGTACCTCCCAGCGGGGAAATATGGAGACCCCCCACCAAAGGGGAACATCCAGCATCAGGTCCATCCAAGCCGCTCAAGGGGACCCACGGGACATGGGCTGCTATCGCTGTGGCCAGAGAGGTCCCATACAGGCCCAGTGCCCCAGGCTCAGGGACAGACTGAGCAGACCGAACCCACAGAGGGTTGACTGGGTAGATACCCAGCCGGGCGAGAGGCAGCATTCCCAGGGAAGGGGGGCTGGCAGAGTACCACCTGCTAAAGAGGGAGGAGAGCTCCAGGCCAGCTCCTCTAGGGGGCTGGATGCTCCAAACTCAGGGTTTTTGGTTTATACGGTGAGCGTGGGGCTGTCCCTCCGGAAAGAGTACCTTGTTCCCCTGGAGGTGGATGGGAGGAAGGTCAATGGATACTGGGATACGGGCACAGAGGTGACGCTGGCCCGGCTTGAGGTGGTGGCCCCAGATCGGGTGGTGCATGACACCTACCTGACCCTGACGGGGGTGGGTGGGTGGGACCCCATTCAAGGTACCTGTGGTGAGGGTACACCTGAAGTGGGGGGCCAAGGAGGGCCCCAAGGACGTGGGGGTACACCCATATTTGCCCACTGAGGTGTTGATGGGGGGCGATCTGGAGGACTGGCCAAGCAACCCCCAGGGTGCCCAGGTTATGACCCACAGTCAGAGCCGGCAAGGGGCACTGCACCCTGGCCTTGGGGAGGGTGCCTTGCCTGAGGCGCAGGACCCTAACCTGGTGGGGAAGGAACACCCAGGGACACGGCTCAGGGAGGCTGCGGCTTCAGACCCAGCTGGTGAGAGAGAGCAGGTGGCCATCCCTGTCCCAGCTTCTGAGTTCCAGGCCGAGTTGCAAAAAGATCCCTCCTTGCGGAAGATAAGGGACCTGGCCGACCTCAGTGCGGTACAGACCATGGGACGAGGTGGCCGGAAAAGGTTCCTGTGGGAGAAAGGGTTCCTGTACCGAGAATGGGCTCCCCCAGGGAAAATAGAGTCAGGGGGGATCAGGAGGCAGCTGGTGGTACCCCAGAAGTATCGCCACCAGCTGCTGTACCGGGCCCATGACATTCCCCTCTGAGGGCACCAGGGAACCTGGCGTACCCAGCAGAGGCTGCTACGGAGCTTTTACTGGCCTGGGGTCTTTGTTACTGTCCGACAGTACTGCCAATCTTGTGACCCCTGTCATAGGGGGAGGCCCGGGACAAGGGGAAAATGGCTTTAGGACCCTTGCCCAGCATACAGGAGCCTTTCCAGAGGGTGGCCAAGGTTAAAAGGGGGGTTCTAAACCAAGAGAGTCCAAATCACCGACCTCCAGACTGGAACGCTGGGAGAAGACCCCAGCCCAGGTGGAACCCCAGGGGTATTGGGGTGGGAAAAAGGCACAGGCCGCATAAACCTTCCCACATGTGAACTACGAGTGCCACCGAGCAACCCCAACCTAAGGGTGTGTGTGAAACTGGAGGGGCCTGGTGTAATTCTCACCAAGGAATGGGGGGGATGCTGGGGCATCCACGGGAACGGGGCTAGGTTCGAACTTCCCTGGGTCACTGGCTAAAGTGACCCCGCTCAGGGGGAGAGATGTGACGAACTGGGACTGTTCTTACTGTGGTCTTTCAATGCTGACAGGGGAGTGTGGCTAGGATAGTCTGCATTGGGGGATGGGAGACTGACCGACGGAGAATACCTGAGCATGTAACATGAGAACCCAGGAAGGGGTTAGAGGCCAGGTGACACCTTTGCCCGGGAAACTGAACAAAGGGCTGTGGGAGGGGGTTGCTGAGGGGAGAGTTTTCAGGAGCTGGCTGGTGATATGGCTGGGAAGCAGTCAGGGCTCTGACCTCCCAAAGGGGCTGGGATGCCCAGGGACCCCAAGATGGACCTAACTGAGGGGGATCCTGTTGTCTGTGCCTGCAAGACCTGTCTTGGACTGTGTTCCTGTCATCTAAATAAACCTTCTGCTTTACTGGCTGGTTGAGAGTCATGGTGAATCGCAGGAAGCCGGGGGTACAGGCCCTGAGTCCCCCACAATCCGCGACAGTCCTGGCTCCATCTTGTGGCCATTTCCTTTCCCTCCTTTCGCGAAAAGCTTTGGGCTTTTGTGGGGACCGACAAACACCCTTAAGTTGAGGCAGCATCCCTGTCAAAAAAATAATCTCCCATCTTCACTTGAGTGACAGCCTGAATCGTTCCTTATCCGGGTAGAGCCCAAAGATTGGCATCCTCAGGAGAAACAAACCGTTCTGTATGTAGCAGGAACCAACACAAAATGTGCTTTAAAAGGAGCTGTCTCCTTCCTGCTGGGGTGAAATTTGTCATTATGGTCATCGATTTTCATTTCATTTCTCGGAGGGTGGAGATGAGATTGGTGCTACCTCAGGCTAGGACAGGAGTGGGCAAATCTTTTGGCCTGAGGGCCACATCGAGGTTGCAAAAGTGTATGGAGGGCCAGGCAGGGAAGGCTGTGCATCCTCAAACAGCCTGGTCCCCGCCCCCTATCCACTCCTTCCCACTTCCTGCCCCCTGACTGCCACCCTCACAACCCCAACCCATCCAACCCCCCCTGCTCCTTGTCCCCGACTGCCCCCTCCCGGGACCCCCCACCCCTAATTGCCCCCCTGGGATCCCACCCCCTATCCAACCACCTCCTGTTCCCTGTCCCCTGACTGCCCCCCGGGACTCCCCCCACTCCCTGCCCCCTTACCATGCTGGAACCAGCCATGCCGTCTTGCTGCCAGGCAGGAGTGGTGTGCCAGAGCGCTGGCAGTGCAGCGAGGTGAGGCTGCGGGGGAGGGGGGACAGCAGGGGTGGGGCCAGGGTGAGCCTTCCTGGCCGGGAGCTCAAGGGCCGAGCAGGAAAGCCCTGCAGGCTGGACGTAGCCCGCAGGCCGTAGATTGCCCACCTCTGGGGTAGGATGTAGATCCCATGTTCCCATCTGTCTGTCAGCCTGGGAACCTGTCTCTGCTCACAGGCTGCCTCCAGCCTGTCCAGCCACCTCCTGTGCTCTGTGGGGGTGAGTCATTTGGCATAAGTGGCACCTGGGAGAAACACTCCTGCCAGAGGCATTGGTGGTATAGTGGTGAGCATAGCTGCCTTCCAAGCAGTTGACCTGGGTTTGATTCCCGGCCAATGCAGGGATGTGCCCTTTTCTTGGCTGGGAATTTGTTTAATTTCAATCACATTGTATCAGTTTATCAATGGAACGAGAGAATTAATGTCCCAAATCCCAGCAGGTCATTCGACACCCAGTGGTGGAAGAAAGGGGTGGGACTAGACAGTGAGCTGTTCGAGTCATCCTGGTATTACAATGTTTGGTTTATTAATTTTAAATGTGTTCTTTACTCCCCTCTCCTGTTTAGACTCAGAGCCTTTAAGGTCAGAAGGGACCAGCGCGATCATCTAGTTCAACCTCCTGCACCTTGCAGGCCAAAGGACCCCACCCACCCACTCCTGTAACAGACCCCTAACCTCTGCTTGAGTTACTGACATCCTGAAATCATGGATTAAAGCTGTCAAGTTACAGAGAATCCACCATTTACACTGGTTTAAACCTGCAAGTGACCCATGCCCCATGCTGCAGAGGAAGGCGAAACCCCCCAGGGTCTCTGCCAATCTACCCTTCGGGAAAACTCCTTCCCACCACTAAATATGGCCATCAGTGAGACCCTGAGCATGCGGACAAGACGCACGGGGCAGACACCTGGGAAAGAATTCTCTGCAGTAACTCTGAGCCCTCCCCACCTATTGTCCCATCTCCGGGCGTTGGAGATGTTTGCTGCTAGCAATCACAGATCGGCCACATGCCGTTACAGGCAGTCCCATCACACCACCCCGTCCATAAACTTATCAAGCTCAGTCTTGAAGCCAGTTCGGTTTTTTGCCCCCACTGCTCCCCTTGGAAGGCTGTTCCATAACTTCACTCCTCTGGTGGTTAGAAACGTTCACCTAATTTCAAGGTTAAACTTGTTGATGGTCAGTTTAGATCCATTAGTTCATTACTAGTGGGGGCATGTGATAGTGTGGGGGAGGGAGGGAGAAAGACTGGAGAACTGACAGTGGGAGCCAGAGAGATTCCCTGTTCCCCGATCACCCATCTCTGGGAGGAACCAGTTGGAATTGCCCTTGGGAAGCTGCCGCTAATAACTCAGGTGTAAAATCATTATTCCGTTGGAATCAGATTATAGCCTCCTCACACCTGGTGTCACGGTCATCGATACGGCTCATTCCTGGGATGTCACCGGCCACAGCAATACAATGAGTGGAACCAAATCCCTTTCCAGAGCCCAGGCACACACAGAAATCCTGGGGCTTTTCATCCCTAGGCTTCTGGCGCCATCGTGTTGCCATTTGGTTTCACTCCTTTCTGTTCAAACCTTTAGCTTTCTGCACAGAAATGTTAATTCCCTGGGAGAGACTCGGGAGCATTTCTCTGTTTTGTGTTGTTAAGGATTGAAATGTTCCCCGGTTCCTCGGTCCCAACCTGCCTCCCGTTCTACTGCCCATGCAGCCCCATCCCAGCCCTCATCCGCCAGTAGATGCCGATTCCCTCAGCCCCATCTGTGCAGGGGGTGAAGCCCTTTCACTGCGCATTGCCTAGTTCCCCTAACTCTGAGGGACTTCAGCTCCTCTCTGTCCCCAGGGACCCTCCACACCACACCCCTGCTTACCACGGTTCAATTGCAGTAGCATGAGTCTGACGCTCACTTTAGAGGCCCCACATTAATAACCATTTTCAATATGAACTTACTGGGGTTTTTATCACAATATTTGGGTGGGGAAATCTGTTAAAAACATTCATAAAACTCTTTTCCCAATAGAGTCCCAGGGCTCTTGATATCCCGTGTATCGGGTGATGAACATCCACTGACCATGTAGCTGATTGTGGTATAAACATCTTAGATTTCCCCAGCTAGATAAGATCCCATCTTTACGTAAATGTCAGGGAGCCCTGCCTGAAAACAGTGACAATCTTAGAACAGTTCATCGGCAGAATTATCACACTAAAGCATATGTGGAAAGCATGTGCCCTGCCACTGAGCTCCCTCCCCACCAATACAGCTAATGCCATAAGGTATTGGGGGGGGTGAGGGGGAGAGTCTCCATGCTTGATCTTGGTTGCAGAAGTGGTTTGGGGCTTCACGAGCTTCCACATTATCACATAGTGGATGGGGCCGTGGGTGGAAGGCATGGAAGGGGTGGAAGAGGGCGGGGCTGCAGGCAGAAAGGGTGGGGATTTGGTATCACTAGCCCCTGCTTAGCGAGTAGGGTTCAGTTTAGGGCAGTGGTCCCCAAAATGTGGGGCACGCTTCTTAGGGGGGCACAGGGGAAAGTTCTGGGGGCACCTCAGGGCCTAAGCCAGCCCCCATGGAGGGCAGGGAGGGAGCACCACTCCGCCCCACTCTGCCCCAACCCTGCCCCCAGCCTGGTGCCCTGGCTCGGCCTTGACCCCTTACCTCATCCACACCCCTCTTTGCAGGAAGCCACCGTCCAGCTACCAGCCCCAGTTCTCGACCGTGGCTGCCAAGGGGCCGCAGACACAGATAAAAGGGCAGTGTGGAAAGTTTGGGGACCACTGGTTTAGGGTGACACCCTCAATCACTTCTATGCAGTCCAATAAAAGGTATTCCTCACCCCTCAAGCAGGAAGGACTATGTTCTGCTGCCCTTTACTCATCCAGGAAGGATAATAACATTTCATTGCACTCATGTGATTTGTAACCCCCATCAGCCCAAACTGGTCCTTTTGGCAAAGCCGCCCCATCATGCTGCGTAGCTAGGCGGAGTAGGCGGGTCTGTGTAAACACGGTCTGTTCCTGAAGTATTTCCCCCAGCTCATCACTAGGTGTGAGGGGGGAACTCGTTCAGACCCTGCTTACACTTAGTATTTAAAAACTCCTTATTGTCCCTACCTCTGCTGGACTTAGATTTCTCCTCCTGTACCTTCCCTGATAGCTCAGATGAGGTGACCGAGTGGTTAAGGTGATGCTGCTAATCGATTGTGCTCTGCAAGTCTGGGTTTGAATCCCATCCTCGTCGGAGGCCATCAGGCTTCTCTCTTCCTTTACAAACAACCATCTTCCCCCTTTGGTACAATCACAGACAACACCATGTTGCTTCCTGAAAAGAAAAGCAAACTCAGAAACCCCCCTGCTTAAAATAAAATGTCTAAATACCAGATTTCTAAAAGAATTCTCTAGTCCTGGATTTCTTAGTTTTTATCTCAAAAGGCGACATCCTCATCAATTCCCCCAAACACCCCAGACCTCCATTATTATTAAAATTATTAAAATGCCCCAGTCCTCAGCAAGGCCATGACAGTGACCCACGGCGAGAGTGTCTAGGCCAAGCTGTTGTGAGGGAGGCAAATCAAACATTTTCTCTCTGCTTCCCTTGGCAAGGTCTGATGGGAAAACAAAATCTCCCAAACTGAAGATTTTCTGTTGAAAAACCAATACTAGTCTGCTTGGGGACTTTGATTTGAATGTATTATTATTATTCTCTTGTGATTTCTGAATTATCTCAGTTCAGTCTTTGTGCTCCAGGTGTATTTCCAGGTTTTGAGTTGTGGGGGAGAGAGGCCAGGTCATGATGTCTCTTCCCCTCTTTCACAGTTTCTTCCAACTTGCTAGGAAGCTGCTTTGCTACGATGTGAGTCAAGCAGTGTCCATTGTCTCCGGGCTATCTCGGAGAAGTCTGCATTGTACAGGGCTCCTGGGATAGTCCTTGGGAGCGTGGATTCCTTCAATGGGCCAGCAGCGAGTCTGGCTCCTCCACTGTGGCACCGGAAAGGCTGGTTGTGGGCATTTGCCAACCTTGTAACATAGTTCAGTAACGCACACAGAGCAAAACATCCACTCACCATTGTGGATTGCCACGGGCACACAGGGGTGAAAGAAAATGCAGGCCTGTTATTTACCAGGCTGCACGTGGCAATAGACTATATTGGTAAGGGATGCAAGGAGAGTATGGATCACGATGCAAGCTGCAGACACACACACACAACTAAAATGAATCAATTTAAAGTTTTATTGGGGATAATTACAAGGGGTAAGGGAGCAGCGTTTGATTAGCTAATAGAGTTAATGAAACTTAAAACACACAATGACTAAAATATCTACTAACAATATTTATAAACAAAGATGCAGCAATTAGTAATAACTGATACTTACAAATACAAACCAACGCATAACGACCGGCAAACGTAGACACTCTGTTTGAAACACGTGAGCTGAGAGAGAGGCTTCGAGGTGATCAGGCTCGGTTACGGGTGTACACAGGATACACAGGATTCGTTTTTCTTTCTCCTCTCCCTGCCTGCACATGGCAGGCAGCCCATAAAGTACCAACTATGACATCATAGAAGTGTCATAGGGGACGGGGCCCAAAACCTGTTTGTGTTCGTTTCTGATTGGCACAAGCAAAGTTTACACCAAGTAGGGGAGCAGGTGCCTCAAAGTCTGGCTTCGCCCCCAAAAGGTGAGGAATGCATATTGCTATAGAATGCGTGCAACACTGAATGACAAAAGAAGAGGCCAGGGCAATACGAGTATGGGCAAGTTTTACAGGATGCAGACAGGAACTCATCTCAACATGCCCCCGTGCCCTGGCCGAACTAGTTAGGCCGAAAACCTAAACTTCCGAGTCCGACTCCTCATCCCCGCCTACGAGGGGATGCGCTTCGGGGGTGGAAGCGATGTAGGCCGAGGCAACAAACTTGTGAATGCAGGCTTTAATGAAGGCACATCCGAGACAGAGAAGAGCGAGCCCAACCAGAAGGGACACAAACAGGGATTGGAAATAGGATTTGTAGGGCGCAAGGCCAAGCCAATCGAGCCATGACCAAAACTGGAAGGACTCTCGTGACTCTTGGACAGTAGAGCTCAACGTTTGCAGGTCTTTAACAACTGAGGACAAATTAGGAGAAATAGAAGGCAAAGAAACACAGCATTTATCAGCAAAGTCGGGATATACTTCAGCAAATTTAGTACAAAATGAGGAAGATTGTAACAAATATTGAATCATTAATCTATTTTGAATACTATACTGAACAAGGGAATTTAACTGCTGATTAATTAAGGAGAGGCCCTTGCCCGTAGTATTAGCAAGCATTTCAATAGCAAGGGATTGAAACAGCACTTGATCACGTAACATCATATAACCAACAGGGTTAAAACTAACAATAGAGGAGGCGAGGGAAGAGTTAGAGGCGAACCAGCCAGCTAGCTTCTCTAAGCTTTTTTGTGCTGATGCATTCCACACTTCTCAGGAGCGTTTAGAAGAGAGAGAGCTTTGTAGGATTTCTAGGTTAGAAATTAATTGTGCCGGAATATATTGGCGGTGATAATTAAGGAGACCTAGTAGCTGCTGAAGCTCTCGTTTATTTTTTGGAGGGGCTTCTGTCCAAGGGTCTAATATGCTGGCTGGGGCTTGTGTGTGAGTGGTGGGAGTGAAATGGAGTCCCAAGAATGAGAATTGCTGGCTAGCCTGCAGGTGGCTCTTTGTTTTGTTAATTTGCCACCCATCTGCTTCTAATGCATCTATTATCATTTGGGTGGTACTTTGAACTGCTTGTGGATTGGGCCCACAAACGACAATGTCATCTACATAGGCTAACACGGACACATCCTGTAGGGGTTTTACCTTTTGTAATGTGATATTGAGATGGGACGATGCAAGTGCAGGTGAATTACAGAACCCCTGTGGGCAGACTTTCCATTTATATTGGACAATCAAGAGTACCTGCCCACTGATTACTTGCATCGCTTAGTTGCCGCTGTATTTCTGGAATGGTGACAGAGCTGGAAAATGCGATAGGCTTTACATGGCTGTTAGCTTGTCTATAATCGATGACAAGGCGATATTTAGAGGGATCGCCGGGCTTGGGACTACCCCAACCCGCGGACAGAAAGGTGGATGCAGTTACCCTTTCTATCTTTTTCTCTTCTAGAAGCTGAGTGAGCAAAGCTTCAATAAGGGAAAGCCCTTCGGATTTTGTGGGGATAGGGGAAAATTTCCATGGCTGGGAGTTAACTACTTCGGGGGTATAGGGGGAATGATCGCCTACGGTTATAGGGAGGGCTTGCAGAATTTGATTATGCAGTTTAAATTTTTTAATATCTGAGACACCTAGCAGATTTTTTGATCCTAACAAGCTTTATTTTTCTTACGTATTTTCCGTGGGCAATTTTAACCCAAACCACGGGTTTTTCTTGTACTGCATTGAGGCCTTGAACAAACATAAAGGAGCCAGTAGGACAGTGGGGAACGTTGGGCTCAATAATGCTAACTTGAGCTCCAGTGTCTAATAAAAAGGAGGTGGGGGTGTCACCGTTAACTAACAGGGTGGCGTATGGGCGTTCATCGGTGGGATCTTTAATTTGGGCCGGGCAGCATCCGGCCCCTATTCGTTTTTTGACCTAACATAGTCCTCCCAATTTTTCCAGCCTAGCAGTTCGGCTATATTTTGCTGCTCTTGATCTGACATTTTACGCAGGGCTTCTTTGGGGATTCCTTTGTTAAGAAGGAAGCCAAATCGTGCCCGTTCAGCTTTAGTTCGCTCAGGATATTTTTGGGGATTAAACTGACTCTTTGGAGGGTCTTTTGGTGGCGAATCAACTGGGAGGACAACAGGCGGGGGCGGCAGTGACAACTTAATTTTACTAACTACTTCAAATAATGTTAAGATGGATCTGCGAACAGCCGCATGCAAGTGCAGCATGGCACCGGTGTCAGCTCCAGGGGCAGCTTCTAATGCTAAATCAACTGCCTCTGCTGAGACAGGAATTTGGGTGGGATCAGTGACATGTATAAAGGGTGTGGCCACCAATTGCTGTTGAACAGTTAAATTAAGCGGGTTTTGTAGTGGATCCCACAGGGCTACGGAAGCTCCTGCGATTGCCCATATTAAATCGTGTGGAGTAACTAAGGCTCCCGGGGGGATATACAATCCTTTAAAACTGCCTTGCATTGCTAAAACGGCAGCTGCCAGGGTGGTAAGTGGCCAAATGCGATTATTTAATAAAGCATGACCTGGGAAGCCTCGTGCCCAATTGGCCGTTTTGGCTAAGATGCCAGCCTCCTCACGGTCCACCAATTCTGCTCCGTGTTCTAAGGCTAGCCGCCCGACCCAAACCATGGGTGCCTCATCGGCTTTTCGTTGCGTTTCCTTTAAACTCTTTAAGTTCGGCCTTAGTACGTGTTCGCAGTTCAGTAACCTGCGTGGTGTTGCCTGTTTGTGCATCTATTTTAGTTTTAGTTATCGCAATAGGCAAAGCTTCTGCTACAGTTTCAGATTCAGTTAATTCTGGGGCTGTTGGCAGAGCTGGATACACAGGAGTTTTAGGAGCTTCATATGGGGGTGGCAAAATTTTCTGAGAGGGACTTGGGGAGGGGGAGGTAGTGATGGGCTCTACCTTTTCTGTCTTCTCCTCAGATACTTGTGTTCCCACTGGGTTGGGAAACCCTCCCGCCTCGTGGGGCTCAGTGGCTGGGCTCAAGCCCGTATGTCTGCGCTCTCCTTGTACAGCCCTGCAGCCCCAGCCCCACAAGCCTGAGCCAGCTGCCCCGGGCTTGGAGACAGGTGCCCCGGGGGTGTTAATCGCAGTGTAGACATAATGTCAGGGCACGTCTACACGGCGACGAAACCCCCGCGGCTGGCACGTGTCTGACAAATCCGGCTTTGCCTCCTTCTGCTCCTTGTTCCCCGGGACGAGACGATCTGCCCACAGAGGCTGCAGCCAGTGGGTCTGGCAAGGTGCCAGGTCTGGGAATCGCCCCCCATCTCCTCCTGCCCCACCCCAGTCCCGTCTCCCACCATCTCCCCCTTCCCCCCCGATCTGCGCATGCCCAGAGCCGGGAGACACAAAACTCTTCTCCGGCCCCGGGAGAGGCTCTAACGGCCCCGCACGAGCCAGGCAGAGCCGCAACGCCCGGCGAGCATTCGCAGCTGAGCCCCGCTTCCCCGTCCGACGTCACTTCCGGTCCCGAGAGAGTCCGGAACTACATCTCCCAGCGTACGCCAGGGGGGTTTCCGCCCTGTTCAGCTCAGGTGAGGGAAGGTTTCAGCAGCTGTTACTGCGCATGTTCCGTGCGATTCCCGTTCGTCCGCCCCCAGGCCTAAAGTCACTTCCGCTGCTGTCTCCCTATGATCCGGGAGCGCGGGCTGAGCGGGGCGGGGCCGGGAGCGGCAGGAGGGGCCCGGAGCGGGGAGGAAGGGCGGATAAGGGGCGGGGCTGTGGAGAACCCCGCCCCCAATGAGGGGACAGCGCCGCCTCCCAGCCCCACTCGCGCCGCGCTCCAACGGCCCTAACGGCCGCAACCGTCATGTGTCTCCCTCCCCCTTCCCCCCCTTCCCCTCCCCCACCCTGACGCCCCGCGGGGTGAGTCACTTCCGGACCAGCTGCCGGGGGGAGCTCCGGGCCCGCGGGAGAGCCGGGAAGGGCCAGGCCGGAAGCTGGGGTGAGGCGGTGGGTCCCGGGAGGGATTGTTTTTATTCCTGATTTGCCTGACATTATGTTGTGGTGGGGATTTTTCTCTATGTAGTGTTTTTATCTCTATATATTGCATAGCATCCTAGACATGTAGGGCTGCTCAGGATCTCAAGCTGTCATCAAGTCCAGCTCTCTCTGCTGAGGCAGGACCCAGTATATGTAGATTATCTCTGACAGAGGTTTGTCCTACCTGTTCTTAAAAACTTCCAGGGAAAGAGACTCCAGCAACTAGGGATTTATCCAGTGAAGTGGGTGACTTTGAGCCAGACACTGAAAGATCCTTGTGCCTTAGTTTCCACACTGGCCACAGGAGGTTACTAGTATCAGGGGTGCATCCGAAGAAGTGAGGTTTTTACCCACGAAAGCTTATGCCCAAGTAAATCTGTTAGTCTTTAAGGTGCCACCAGACTCCTTGTTGTTTTTTTAGGAGGTTACTAGTACTCCCTCCCCACACTCCTGGGGACAGCCAGGGATAATTTAGTGGTTTATGGGAATTAGAAGAGGAAAATTCATTAAGAACGATGATATTTGTGTGTTTATTATTAAATCCCCAGACACCCACCAATCCCCGTCCTCCTTCCGATGAGCTATAAATAGCTATGATCCTATAGTGAGTTTCTGCCTCTCCCCACTTTCTATAGCAGCGCTTTTAAGAACAGGCCAGGGAAACATGGAAATACTTTGAACCAAATTCCAGAAGCCGCTGAGCATGCACAAGTTAAAATGAAAACAAGGTTCTGTCTCTCCAAGGACCTGGCCCCTAGTGCAAAATTATAGACACTCCCCAGAAATCTGAAACAGCCACTTCATAACTGATAGAATGTTATTGATCTATTGACTTCTGGGAATTACCAATAAAAGAAAGAACCCAGTGAAGTTGATACCATGAGGGAAAGATCTCATGTGTCTTTAGATTATACCAATTTGTAATCTGGAACTTTATACAGTAAAATGCCTTATTCGTAGCCCTATGGCGATTGCCTGTACCCTGTAGGGACCTTAATTCTGCCCAGTCCCAGCTGCTTCTGTCCCCCATCATACCCCCACACCTTTTCACCCCTGGAACTGTCAGCTGTCAGTCTTCCCTTGCTGCTACCCCTTCCTGACTGGCAGAGAAACTCTAAACTCTATCCCCTTCTCTTTGCCTCTGAAAGTTGCCTTTCCCAGGGCTTTGCTGCCTGTGTGAATGGCAGATAGGGATGGGGAGCCATCACTTTCTGTGTATTTACTGAACATTCATCTAGTCCCTGACACCTTCAATTATGCAGAGGAACATTTATTGTAATTATTTATCTTTTTTAAAAAAACAAAAACGTCAAAGATCAGGTCTGCAGCCTACAAACCCTCCGTGTCCTTAAACAGCAGTATGTTGGGCCCTGCCAGAGTATCAAGTTCAGCAAAATTCAAACCTCCAAAAACTAGGAAATAGAGAGCTAATGTGCATTCCAATGCAACCTTAACTCTGCCCCCTGGGGGTGGCAACAGCCACTGGGCATTATCTGCCAGCACTCCAGCTGCACTCACTGTGTTAGGTGTAGCTTCACTGAAAGGTAGAGGCGTTGGTTGGAGCAACTTGGTGGAGGTGTGATTGTGATATAAGAAGATCTGGGTCTGAGTCCCCCATGTGTGCGATGAAAGGAAAGAGGTGCATGTGTACCTTGAGCTTCCAGTCTGTGTCTGCACTGAGCTGTGCATGTTGTCAGGTGGAAACGGGACTGTTTGCCATGGGAATGGTCAGCAGTGAGATGGGATGTGGGAGCAGTCTGTGTGCTTAACGATGGGTACGTGAATGTAGAAGGTTAGCTGGAACTTCTGTGAGTAAGGATGAAAGAGTTGTAAAAAGGAGTGAAGAGGTGTTCAGTTGACAAGTGTGCGGCTGTTTCTGGGGAGCAGCCCAGTATCTGAGTTTAGAACAGGTGTCAGTAGCTCCTGTACAGCGCAGCTGAACTAAAACCAAATTCCGTCTTAGCAAAGATAAAGTGCTTTATTGTGTGTCCTGGTTGACATTTTCCATAGTACTTTAGTGATAGGCACTATCTCAAATAGCTGGGTGCACATAGGTGTCTTGTAGGAGTAAAGAAAGGGTCATTGCTCACGTGGGTCAGAATTAGGATTACATTGGTGTGTACCTTATCTCTGCATTTCCTGACTATTAACAAGTTTGAGTTTTGCTGATCTCTCTTCTGGAGGGCACCAGACAACTCCGGGCAACCTTAAATTCTGCGTTCATAAAGTTTTTTTGTAAGTGAACTTCCTAGCTTTTTGCACAGAGCGATGTTGGCAGGAAGAGTTAGCAGCCCTATAGGCAGTTGTGGGTCTCACACAAGTTTGCAATCGGAGGCACAGAGAAGTGCAATGAGTTACCCAAGGTCGCCCAACAGGCCTGTGGCAGAGCCAGGAATAGTCCCCGTCCAGTGCTCTCTCCATGTAGGTGCTGGGTGATTGTGAAGTGTTGCTCTCCTCTCCTGTACTTTTTTCATTACGGTGGAATGGGAATAATGGTCATGCTTTCAAATGTTTCTCTCTTTCCCACCTCCTCCTTCTGCCACCATTTCCAACTCGGCCTCCCCTTCTTTCAAGTGTTTGTCATGGCAGTTGGTAACAGAGCCAGCGAGAGAAATCTCTGACCTGGTCTGTGCCCCTGCTGGGCCTTCTGCTCCTGGTCTAGCCATGTCCTAGCTCTGCCCCTCCTCCAAACAGGCCCCCTCCCCGATACACTGTGGCCTGCCTCTCCACCCCATACATGTGTAACATGTACCTTTAAACTATTCATATTTTGGATTTCAGATAATTAAATTTGTTACCTTCAGCTCCTCCCCATAAGTTTCAGTTGTTTGGTGGTGCTCTGATGGTTTTCCATTGACAGTTTGGGAGGGAGCAAGGCTGGTCACTTGAGCATTGCGTTACCTTGCGAGCTGACTAGTGAGAAGTGACGACTCCCTTTTGGGTGGAAGGGCCGATCCCGCGGCCCGTTACCTCTCGGTGATTGATTTTCCATTCCAAGTTCATAAAGTAGATTTTCAATATAAATGCTTTGTTCCTTACATATGACCCATACGTTGATCTCTCGGTCTTTGAGTCTTGACCAGCTATGAGCTTTCTGTAGACACCTCACATGACCATCCTCCGAGAGATGTTTGGTGTGATGGTTTGTCAGGTCTCAGGTGAGAGCTGCTGGCAAAGACCAAGTGACCCTTTGCCAAGGGATCTCTGTGTCACTGTCTGACCCCCGTAGGCCAGGGAGAGGACGAGTTTCTGCCAATGGCCTTCAGGACGGGTGCTGAATTCACTGCAGTGCCCCTCGTCCCCTCTCCATTTTCCTTCTCGGTGTGCTGTCTGGGACACTGCTCCACTTCCTGCTCTACAGACCACCCCGTATCTACTCCATGTGCCAGGCTGCTGGCAGACCCCAGTGAGAGGCCATCCAGCCCATCAAAACGGTGCCCAACTGCTGGGCCTCCCTCAGTGAAGGCCAGAGCACCGAATGCTGCCAGCCCTCTTTTTGGGGCTGGAGATGCTCCACAGACTGTTCTCTTCCCAGGGTTGCCCCAGTCTGACTAGAGTAGGTCTCTCCTGTTAACTCCTGCTCCAGTCCTGGCATGGTTTGCAGGTGTGGAGGAGCTGGGCCAGTCCAGACTAAAGCAGTTTAACCCCTTCTGTGCCAGCGAGGGGTTTATATAGCCCTTCACAGGCACCCAGGCCCAGGAAATGTCCCCCTATCAGCCACATGCCTGATGTGGTGGGGTGACCCACTGGCAGCATTGCCTTTCAGGGTGCTGCTCCCTCCTGCTCCCACTCCCTCCCCTCCCCCTTTACTGCCACCACAGTGCCTGTTACCTTGACTTCCTGAGGGGTGACCCCTAGAAGGTGTGTTTTGTTATCTCTTTCCCACCCCCACCCCACCCCGGATCCGTTGTGCACCCTCTGTCACTCACCTCTGTCTCAGGAGACAAGGCGGGTCATGGGGCGTGGGTGATGCTATGCTGGAGATCCATCATCACTCCAGGAGTGGCAACCTTGACCCTCCTTGAAGGTTGCCAGGATGCTGACATGCACTGGCGGAGAACTGGGGCTTGACTGAGTCCATGGACCATTTGGCCCACACTGTGTCACTGTAAAGCCTGCTCTGCATTGCTGCCAATTGCTGCTGGTGGCGTTGTGCCCGTAAGTCTCTGTAACTCTGTCTTCAGTGACTCGAGGGCATGAGCACCAGCCTCAGGCAGACTGGGAAGAAGCAGGGAACAAATCCCAAATTGGCTGTGAGGTCTATATGGAGATTTCACCAACCAAGTATCTAGTGTAAACGCTTCAGGCACTGTAACAGCATTAACGTGGAATCACAGACAGTTCCCTTGGGTCATCCCATATATCTCACCACGCAGGTGAGCTCACCTTTGTGACAGATGGTCCCTTACTCCAGGGGTTCTTAACCTTTTTCTCTCTGAGGCCTCCCCCAACGTACTATAAAAACTCCATGGCCCATGTGGGCCAAAATACTGGCTTTCTGCATACAAAAGCCAGGGCTGGTGTTAGGGGGTAGCAAACAGGGCAACTACCTGGGGCCCCATGCCACAGGGGCCCCCACAAAGCTACATTGCTTAGGCTTTGGCTTTAGCTCCTTGTCGTGGGGCTCAGGGGCCCTGGACTTCAGCCCCATGCGCTGGGACTTCAGCTTTGTGCCCTGGGCCTCAGCAAGTCTAATGCTGGCCTTGCTTGGCAGCCCCCCTGATAACTGCTCGTGGCCCCCCAGGGGGCTCCAGACCCCTGGTTGAGAACCACTGCCTTACACCACGAATCACAGCAATGTTCAGGTTACTGCCAGTCCCAAAGGATCAGTCACTTCCTTAGGTCAATTGAATCTTAGATTTCCCACAAAGACAACAGTTGGAGCCAGTCCTGTCATAACCTGTATTGAGATTTATTTAAAACAAAATGAGAATTGCTTACAAAGTTAAAGCAGGTTAAAGCAGAAGCAGACGAGTTACAGTCTTCAATTTCAAAAGGCAATGGAAGCTTCTATAACCGGGGTCGGCAACCTTTTAGAAGTGATGTGCTGAGTCTTCATTTATACACTCTAATTTAAGGTTTTGGGTGCCAATAATCCATTTTAACGTTTTTAGAAGGTCTCTTTCTATAAGTCTATAATATATAACTAAACTATAGTTGTATGAAAAGTAGCTACGGTTTTTAAAATGTTTAAGAAGCTTCATTTAAAATTAAATGAAAATGCAGAGCCCCCCGGACCGGTGGCCAGGACCAGGGCAGTGTGAGTGCCACTGAAAATCATCTCGCATGCCGCCTTCGGCACACGTGCCGTAGGTTGCCTACCCCTATTCTATATTAAGCAAGCTCTACATATTCTTAAGGACTAACCCAGGATAAGGAGCTTAGAATCTCTTCCTTATGCCTAGAAACTTTGACCCCCCCAGAGTCCAAGCAGCATAGAGATAATCAGTTCCTTCAGCATGGGTTTTTTTATCCCCTTTCTGCCACGTGCTCAGAGCTGCAAACTCAGCTAATGATAGGTCAAGAGCACAACAACAGTCTTGTCTTCTTTAACGCCCCATAATAGTCTATCTGGTATTGATGGACCTTTCCTGCCAGGCAGGGTGTAATGCATTCTGTTGCCAATCACACTTCCCCTAGGTAAAGTCTCTCCCCTGTCTGGTGATTTAAATAGCCACAGAGGTTCACAATGCAACTAGTGAGATATTAACCCAGGCAACAACTCAGTAAAGCATTCAATAAAGTCTAAACACATTCTTGTCATTATAATACTGTTTTAACACTACTAACACTGGTGAGTCAGAATGATTCCAGCTATGCATTTGTCCATGTTCAATTAAGACATGGGGGCTTTTACAAGAGCGAACACCTCATCTGCCAGTGTCACAGGCAGGATGGGCAGGGATGGTGTCTCTGGCCTTAGATTGCCAGAAGCTGGGAATGGGTGACAGGGGATGGATCACTTGATGATTACCTGTTCTGTTCATTCCCTCTGAAGCACCTGGCATTGGGCACTGAGCTAGATGGACCATTGGTCTGATGCAGTGGGCCGTTCTTATGTTCACAGTCTCTATCAGGAGTATCTACTCATCTGGACTCAGTGGGGAGCCACAGAAAGAAACAAGGTGTGCTGAGACAAGGAGGCCCAGTCTCAGAGCCCCCAGGGTCACGCTTGCCAAAAGCTAAAACTAGGCCCAGCCCATGAAAGGGGCACTCCCAGGAGAGACTGTATAAAGGCTGGAGCATCAAACAACTTAATAAACCTGAGACAGCTGCCTTGGGGACAATGACAGGGAGAATTCCCCAAAGTGACTCCTTTGATTCTGCTCTTCATTGGCCTTTGGTTCATAGAATCGTAGAACTGGAAGAGACCTCGAGAGGTCATCTAGTCCAGTCCCCTGCACTCAAGGCAGGACTAAGTATTATCTAGATAATCCCTGTGAGGTGTTTGTCCAGCCTGCTCTTAAAAATCCCCAATGATGGAGATTCCACAACCTCTCTAGGCAATTTATTCCAGTGCTTAACCACACTGACAGGAAGTTTTTCCTAATGTCGGATCTAAACTTCCCTTTCTGCAATTTAAGCCCATTGCTTTTTGTGCTATCCTCAGAGGTTAAGAAGAACAATTTTTCTCCCTCCTCCTTGTAACAACCTTTTATGTACTTGAAAACTGTAATCATGTCCCCTCTCAGTCTTCTCTTCTCCAGACTAAACAAACACAATTTTTTCAATCTTCCCTCATAGGTCATGTTTTCTAGACCTTCAATCATTTTTGTTGCTCTTCTCTGGACTTTCTCCAATTTGTCCACATCTTTCCTGAAATATGGCGCCCAGAACTGGACACACTGCTCCAGTTGACGCCTAATCAGCGCGAAGTAGAGCGGAAGAATTACTTCTCGTGTCTTGTTTACAATACTCCTGCTAATACATCCCAGAATGATGTTTGCTTTTTTTGCAACAGTGTAACTCTGTTGATTCGTATTTAACTTGTGATCCACTGTGACTCCCCCCCCCCCCCCGATTCCTTTCCACAGTACTCCTTCCTAGGCAGTCATTTCCCATTTTGTATGTGTGCAACTGCTTGTTCCTTCCTAAGTGAAGTAATTTGGATTTGTCCTTTTTGAATTTCATCCCATGTACTTCAGACCATTTCTCCAGTTTGTTCAGATCATTTTGAATTTTAATCCTATTCTCCAAAGCACTTGCAATTCCTCCCAGCTTGGTATCCTCCGCAAACTTGAGAAGCGTGTCATGGAAAAAGTCACCCACGCATTGATTTTAGTTCACAGACTCAAGCCTGAGGCCAGTTTATTGCAATACGTACCAACGCGTTGGGGCGACAGTCCGAAAATTGTCACACCTAGCAGCAGCAGCTCGCAGGCTGCTTTATTCCGTCAAACCGCAAGCATAGTACAAATAATACGTCATTTATGCGAAAATAAGAGTAGGGGTCTGTCCCTTTTTCCCGGTAGCTTCCTCATTATTTACGAGAATTGGGTGCCTATTGGGTGGGGGTTTCTTGGTCGTTTTGACATGGATGGTACTTGGCACCAGCGGGGGTGTTGTTTTTCATCAGGGTACATATTGTTTTCCCGGGGGGCCTGGTGGTTTATTACAGGACGCCCAAAGATGATATATGATTGGCTGGTGGCAGGTAGCTGGAGGAGCTGGCCTTTACTGGAAGCAATTTCTTCATATAAGCCGTTACTATGTTTCATCAGCAAGCAGTTATCATGTTTTTTTATCTATAAGCGGTTATCATGTTGCTAAGGCCTTTCGCATGGCTTCCTCCCTTCCCTCCTCAGGTCATAGTCATGATTGTATTTGGCAGAGAATTGCACAGCTTAGCTTTGTTCAGGTTCTGGCCTGTACTGTTTTATGTAAAGGCGGTCTGTGCAGTCAGCTTTTGTCAGAGGGCCTGAATTTGGGCCTTCGGTGTTACTGTGGCTATCATTAAAAAGGTTACCTAGTTCTTTTTCCCCACAAGTGTAACAGAGAGAGACTGCCACTGGGAGGGTTTCACCATGTGTCAGAGGGTTACACCCTGGTGGGAGGGGGCTAGGCCTGTACTGGAATAAGGTCACTCTGTGCTTCGCCGTGTGGCAGAACCTAGAATGTCCATTACCAGGGAAAAATCTGGGGGGAATCGGCTTGTGGAATGGACAAAATCCCCATCTGAATTCTCTCACATTGCCCTTCTCTCCCTGGCAGGCTACAGAATAACGTCCACGTTTCGCTGCAGATCATCCCCTCCTCCCAGGGGGAAGGAAATGACTGCAATGGAGCTGGCTCAGGTAAGGGATTATCAGGGAGCTGGTGATGGGTTCTGCTTGGAGAGAGAGGAGCAGTAAAGGCATAGGATGGTGGGAGCTGCTAGAGGTGGTGGGAGATAGGAACTATCTAGGGTGGAGAAAGGGAGGGAACAGGACATGACAAACTTGCTGAGACTTGTGTAATCTAGGGTGTAATGGGTTGTCAACCCGATATGCAGTCTGAGGGGCTTCTGGGAACCGCTGTGCCCTCTAACCCTGAACCTGGGCTGGCCCCTCTCACACTGCTTTGCTGGAGATTCAGCCAGCCTCTCCTGGCCTTTTTATCACCCAACATGACAGCAGGTGGCGCCACACGCTCAAGCTACCTGAGTGCTTTACCTAAGCCACTTAAGGACAGACACAAAACAACCACCAATTTCCCAGGGATAAGTGATAGCAAATAGATCAAAGCAGATTACTTGGTACATAACCAGAAACTCAATCTGAGCCTAGCATACTAGTTAAGAGGTGGGTAAACTGTGGCCTGCAGGCCACATCCAGCCCGAAGGACCCTCCTGCCCGGCCCCTGAGCTCCTGGCCCAGGAGGCTAGCCCCTGGTCCCTCCCCTCCTGTTCCCTCTCCGTGGCAGCCACAGCTTGCCCCGCCACCGGCACAATGCTCTGGGCGGTGGGGCTGCGAGCTCCTGGGGCAGCGCCACTGCCGAGCCCAGCCTGACCCGGTGCTCTGTTTGCGTAGTGTGTGGCTGTAGTGCTGCCAGCCACCGGTGCTCCAGGCATGGTAAGGGGGCAGGGAGTTGGGGGGTTGGATAGAGGGCAGGGGAGTTTGGGGTGATGGTCAGGAGGTGGGGGTGTGGATAGGCGTCAGGGAGGTCACAGGGCCGCTCAGAGGGCAAGTGGGGCAATTTGCCCCGGGCCCTGCAGGAGCCCCCACAAGAATATAGTATTCTATAGTATTGCAACTTATTTTTATGGAAGGGACCCCCAAAATTGCTTTGCCCCAGGCTGCCTGAATCCTAACCGGCCCTCCCTACAATTTCCAAAACCTGATGCGACGCTCAGGCCAAAAAGTTTTCCCGCCCCTGTACTAGCTGGATAGAATTTGAATTAGCAGTTTCTCACCCTGACTGATGATTGAAGCAGTCCACCAGCACATCCCCCAGTTTAGTTTTTGTTCCTCAGGTGCTTCCAGGAGTTCTCTTCTCTAGGAAATGAGGCCAAGAGATGATGTCACACCCCACCTTATATAGTTTTTCCATATGGCAGGAACCCTTTGTTCCACATTCAGTTCCCAGTCCCCTTTGTGGAAAAATACAGGTACCAAAATGGAGTTCATTGTCATGTGGTCTGGTCACATGCCCTGCTTCAGCCATGACTCATAGGCTGGCTGGAACATTCACAGGAAGGGGAAGCTCTTCCATGGTCCATTGTCTTTGTTGATGAGCCATCAGCACTTTCTGGCTTCTTCACTGCTGTCCCTGAAAGGCTCGTTGTGGATGTTACCCAGAGTAAGAACATTTGAAATACAGATACATAGTCAATATCCATAACTTCAGATACAAACATGATCCATGCACACAAATAGGATAATCCTATTCAGGAAATTATAACTTTTCCAATGACCCTGCACATGACGCATCTTGCACAAAATACCTCATAATTATGTCCTAATCATATTATAATCCTACCACTATGGTGAATATGGGGTGTAGTGTCAGATAGGGGATAATTTCAAGGCATAGGAGTTGGAAATGGAACTTCCCCTCTTTGTGGAACAGGAAATAACCCCCCAGCCAGGGCTGGAAAAACTTCCCAGACTCCCAGTGCTGGAGCCTGAATCTACTGACACTTTATTAGTTACCACCACCCCAAATCTTTGTGGCAACTGCAAACTTTATCAGTGATGATTTTATATTCTCTTCTAGGTCATTGTAAAGAATGTGAAATATCACAGGGCCAAGAACCAATCCTTGCGAGAACCCTCTAGAAAGAAATCCACTCGACCATGGTTCCCCATTTACAATCCCAGTTTTTAATCTATTTCATGTATGCCGTGTGTATTTTCTATCTTGCTAGTTTTCAAGTCACAATATTGTGCTGAACCAAGTCATATGCCTTACAGAAGTCTAGGTATATTACATCAGTACTATTAGCTGTGACCAAACTTGGATCTCATCCAATAAGGATATCCAGTTAGTTTGATAGGATCTATTGTGTCTAAACCTTTGTTAATGGGTACTAATTATATTAGCCCCCCTTTAATTCTTTATTAATGAAATCCAGTATTGGCTGCTCCATTCTCTTGCCCAGTATCAATTTCAGACTAACACGCTTGTAATTAGATAGGTCATCTCTTTTACACTTTTTAAATATTAGCACAGCATTAGCTTTATTCCTGTCTTATGGAATTTCCCCAGTGTTCCAAGTCCTAATTAAAATCAACATTAACAGTCCATCACGCTCCTCCACCAGGTCTTTCAAAACTCTTTTTATCTGGACCCACTGATTTAAACACATCTAACTTTAATAGATGGTGTTTAACGTCCTCGTGAGTTACGTTGGAATGGAAAGACTGTCGGCGTCAACATCTTATTATAAGACTTACATCATCTGTTTTTCTCCAGATCCAGGAGAGAAATATTTATTGAACACTTTTACCTCTTCTGCATTATTTTTGATAATTCTGCCATTTCCATCTAATAATATACCACTACCATTTTTAGGTTTAATGTGGTACTTAATATACTTTTAAAAACTTCCTTCTTATTTTCATTGATTGATCATTGATTTCTGATAGCTTCCCTTACCAATTTTCTACAGTTCTGACCTTCTAACTTATATTCTTTAGTATTGACTTCCCCTTTCTTCCGTATATTTTATTTGTAGAGTGTTGGGATTCCCCATCTCCTATATCAAGTTCTGGCTAGTAGGTATGTGATAAATGTGAAGACCCTGCCTCCGTCTGTCAGCTGGGAGACACAAAGGTTTTCTCTTTCTACCCTCGGATGCCTCCTGGCTGCTCTAGGCAAGGTGGGGTGGGACTCTGTTAACATGTGCCTCGCGGAGCTTCCATTTACCTGGTGCTGCTGTTCCGTGAATAGTGGAGTTGTGACTGGGGCAGCAGGTACTGAGTCTTGGACTCTTTCTCTTTCAGGGGCCGATGACTTTTGAGGAGGTGGCTGTGTATTTCTCCAGGGAAGAGTGGGCTCTGCTGCACCCTATTCAGAGAGCCCTCTACAGGGATGTCATGCAGCAGAACTATGAGAATGTGACCTCGCTGGGTAAGGATTCCCGTCCCCTCAGTTATTAGATCCTAAGGGGGTCTCTAAAGAAGAAAAGTGGTAATAACTTTATACCTTTATTCATAATACAAGTTTTGACAAGTTTCCTTGCCCCCCTTTTTTTGCCTTATCTCCCACCCACTAGTATAATTTTTGGACATGTGCCTTTTTGGTGTTATCGGTCATTTTAAAATTGCATTTCATGTGTCATTATTGGATACATTAATATCTACATTAATAACTGTAGCTTTCATGCCTTTTCCTCATTTTAAGAGGAAAATACGCTGCCTGTAGAATTCTAAATTAAGTAAATAGTGTAGGACTCATGCATGGCTTGTGTGACAGTCAGATGAGCTCCTCTTTTGATAGGAGAGCGTATAATGTTGCCATTCAGGACCCCACAGGTGAAGGGAGAACAGAGCTATGGGAGGGGAGGAAAACGGGGGGGAGTAGATAATTCTGGGGTGCCAGGACATGGGGAGGGTGTGTATAGGATTAGATCTAAGAAGCAGCAGGGAGGGATGAGGTAGTGAGAGACGAGAAGGGAACACGAGAAGTTCCCAAGATTCTGGGAGGTGGTGCCGGCTGAGAGTAATGGGACGAAGGGCAGGGGAGTATGTAGGAAGGGCACCCAGGAAGTGGGCTGGGTGGGTCAGTGGGAGGGAGGAGAGGTTTGGGGATCTACAGCTTTGGGGATCCCAGACCTTTAACCCCAAATCCCTATCCAAGCCTTGTTGCTTTAGAACCTAAACTCCAGTTTTATTTCTGTTCAGTTTCACTTAATTGTACATTTCCCCCCCAAATATTATTATTTTAACTCTTGACCTCCCTCTCCCACTCATTACCCCTCTCCCCATATAAACTCCCCATCTCTATGCACAGCGACCCTGGCCAACCATCCTGAGTCCTTGCTGTATTCCTTCCTCCCGTACCAGGGCCCCTACCCAGGCAGAAATGGGGAATTGGTTGATGATTTCACAGGGTGGTAGTGTAGCCTGTACACTTTTTACACCTATAAGATTACGAATTGGGGTACAAGTTGTCCTTGTAGATGGCTACTCCAAGTTAATGGAGGAGATGAAATTTGGTGAAACACACAGAACTTGATTTAATACAGACAGTTATAATTGAAATCATAGGCAAAAATCAATACACGTAACGATTAGATTAAGATAAGTACAGTAAAGAGGGTCTTGCACTCTGCGTACTTACAAATTATGGACACCATTGGAAACAAAGATGGAGGGGCAAGAGCGACCATCAGAAGGCAGGCCCTCCTTCAGTTTACACTGTCTCGGGGACCCGACAAAATGAAAAAATGGTAACTAGGAGAGGTATTTTATCTGCTTTCTTAGGGTAATAGGATGGCTATATACCATATCTGCTCCTTTACTCTGATTACAATAATGTCAACAGCTGCCCCAAACCATATGTGGCCTTTGGGAAGTCCATAATTATTCATCAAGCATTAATACTCATGATTTACATCACTTTATTAATAATTCCAATATATGAATGCAGTCCAACTACTGAGATTCTTCATAGCAACCTAATTGCTGAAGCCCGCCCCAAACTTCCTTCTTTCAGAATCCTGTAGCGTATTGCACCTGTTTGCGGTTCCTCGTTAGTCTCTCAAAATGGGGGTGCAAAATATCTGACCTGGGATTCTCTCCTTAGGCCTATTCAGGTACATTCCAGACTTCAGCATAACTACTCCCACAGAGCCTCAACCTAATAGAAGACCCTTTATTGTAGCAAGCTTAGGCTATGTCTACACTACTGCGGTAAGTCAACCTATGAACCTTAGGTAGAGTTACCGCAGGGTCTACTTACCTTACTCTTCTCATCAGGGTAGAGTACAGGGTTCGACTGCAGAGACATCTTTAGTCGATTTGGTGGGTTTTTACTAGACCCGCTACATCGACCACCGGGTGGATCGATCTCAGAGCTTTAATCCCAACTGTAGTGTAGTCCCTGCCCTTAATAACCCATTTATCTATGTTCACCTCCTTGCCCCTCCACGCATGTTCCAAGCTAATAAGCAATACTCTGAGAATGACATTTTACCACTAGCAAGTATAAAATTGCCCACAAGACAGGAGACTAGGTCATAGATCATAAAATCAGGTCGGGGTCAGCAGGAGTGAGAGTTTGGAGAGAGTCTTGTCCCCCCTCTCCCCATCTGCAGCAGCCACAAGCTGTTTTCCCTCCAGGCTCCTTGGATCTTTGAGCCTGTCCCTCCTAGGTTGCATGGCCCAGTTCTTGTTTCTTACATTCTCCTTTTCTGGAAGTATTAGAGGCTGTTGCTCCTGAATTTTAGGGTTTAATTCCCCAGCCTTCTCCACACGCTGGGGAAGTTTAATTCTCCCTCCCATTACACCTGAGTCACTCGATTTCTTAATGCCCCAAAAAGTGCTTTTGCGATGTCACAGTTCTGGGATAGCTAAGCCTTTGACCTGCCTCCGCGGTCTGCTCAAGAAATGTGCTCTCCTGTATCAGGCCTCTAGCCAGCCCCTCTCTATGGGTGGGGATCCACGTGCCTCTCCTTTTTGACTAAGGTGTGAGGATTGGAGCTTCTCCTCCACTGTGTTCACTGGAATAAGCTCCCGCTCCTGTGCTTTGCTCTCTCTCCAAGGGCTGTGAGCAGTGTGTGTGTGATAGAGGTGGGAATTTTGGTGATACTTGTATGGTGCCAATACACACCTCAGTTTCCCTCTGTGATGGGGATTGCTATGATTATAAAGAGCAGGAGACACGAGGTGATTTGTCACGTAGCTGTTATGGGGTGATATGAATGGGTTATTAAGGACTGGCTGGGACCAGCCTACATCAATGGAATATCCAATAGAGACAAGGGAATAATTATTACCTGTCCATGGGAGGATATCTGCTTGGCTGAGTGAAGCATACATGGACTCATTATGTTTTTGGGAGCCGGAAGAATTGGGCTCGCAGACACAGGAAGCTCTGCCGGAGCGAAGACAAATGGACAGTCACAGTGAAAGGAAACCAAAGCGTTTTCTACAGCACCAGAGCTCAAGGGCATTGGCCAGTATGGACTATATTGTCTTCTTGGCCTCTCTGTCCTAATCTAAGGACTTTCCAATGCTCAATTGACTAATAAGCTCTGCTATGTTTTAAAAGTCTGCCCAGTGTCACAGCAAACATTTGCTCTGTGCATTGATTGAGGAACAGTCTCTGACCAGGAGTGTTGTTCAGCTGGACCTGGTGGCAGAGCTCACAGGTTGAAATAGGAGTGTTGAAGCCAGAGGTTCAGTCTCAGGTGTTGAAGCTACGTGGCCTATCCTTGTGGAAGAGTGGGACCCCTTGGAGGTCTAGTGCACTCAAGGGGCACCTCCCAAGGATTGCTTAAAAGCCAGGGCATTGCACAGATCCTATAGATCCATGACAGTGTGCCAGTGCGCCTTCTGTGGAAAAGATATAAAACAAGAAAAGGATCTAAACGTGTATTTACCATCGCCCCCTCATCGGTCCTCGTGGGAATCCCTCATCAGTTCCAAAGTGCATTAAAACCTTCCTTAAAGGCTTACCTGTTGCTTATCAGGTCATGTCAGTTTTGTTACAGGGCTTTCCCTTCACCCTCCCACTTCCCTGGTTCTTGTCATGCAGACAGCAAGCAGCAAAAGACCAGAAGTCCAAAGCACAGAGAATTCGATGTTTATCGGGGTTAGTTTCTAAGCAGGCATATTCCGAAGCCTTTCACAGCAGTCGGGCTTATCTCTATACGCGATTGAGTCTGTTCCCCAGTGTTTCCTGCCCAGCTCTGATGCCGCAGAGCGTTTTCCTCGTGTCCCCCTTCCCAGCTCTGATGCCACAGACCCTTGCCTGTGTCCCCATTCCCTGTTCCCTTTCCCCCTTAACAAACATGATTCCAATTTCCCTTCCCCCTCCTGTTTGACCCTGTTTATATAATAATATTCTCATCTACACTTTAACCAGTCATTGTACTGAAATTTAACTAACCAATTCTAATAATTGTAACATAATTTTCTAACCAATTATATCCCAGTACCCTAATTAACTTACACCTAGCAAAATTAATTATACAGCAGCAGACAGAAACAATTAGAGAACCAGACTGATTGACAATGTAAAAGCGGTGGCCATAAAGATAAAACAATACGGAAATGAGTGTTTCACAACCATTGATAAGTGATTTCTTGCCAGACAGGATTCTATCAAACTAAGTTTTCTTTAAGCATCTTAAGGTCTGTTTCTTTATCAGGTGGCGATGGGCGCTATCGGGACAGGATTGTCTTCCTAACAGCCCAATAGCACCTTAGTTCAGTGTGACTGGTTTGGGATGTGAGGATGTGACCCTACGCTTCCCAGCTTATGGCTGTGCCTGCTGCTTAGCCAAAGGCCTTAGCCTGAGAACAAGGCCTCAGACTCTCCTAGTGAGACAAGGCCCAGACACAGGCGGACTGTGATTTTGATTCTTTGTTTTTATACTTCTGTAAGTAGCTAAGTGATAAAAATACACCTACGTTCTTAAAGTATAGGCTTTACAGGCAGGCCTGAATATCTCTATTCTAACAGTGGGTTCTACCCCTTTCCCCATTTTGTGTCCGTCTTGTCTATTTAGATTGTAAATTCTTCAGGGCATGGGCCATCTTCTATTCTGGGTTTGTACTTTGCCTAGCACAATGGGGACCCACTCTTAGTTGGTCCTGAGGCACTAAGGTAATGCATATGATTTATTATAATAGTAACACTCCTGCCACTTTGAGCTAAGGAAGCTGGCCTTGGGATGTTACTGCTTAAAAATGAGCTGGGTTAAAACCATGCAATATTCTTTGTGCCAAGTATTCCACAAATTCCACTGACCTCCCTTGTTTTCTTTGCCTGTAGTAGGGTTTCCAGTTTCCATACCTGATGTGATCTCGCAGCTGGAACGAGGAGAAGAGCCATGGATCCCAGACCTCCAGGGTTCTGAGGAAGAAGTGCTCCTGAGAGGTGAGAAATTGTTTAAACCACTGAACAACTGTTTGGGAATGCAGGAAACTTTTGGGATGCCCTACAAAGACTCTGTGAGCTCTCCAAGTTTAGGATTGTTCCCTGCAGATGTGGAATCATTATGGAAGATGTCACTCATGGCTTCCTTCCCATTTTGACTGACAACTGGCAGCAGATCCCTCCCCAATCTCACTTTTCCCTGAGTGTTCTGGTGAGATGCAGACCAAAACTGATCCCTTCCTCTCCCCTCTTTGGAAGGCTTTGGGGAAAATCAGCTCCTGATAGGTTTGATCTCTCCCACACATATTTTCGGTTGTTCATCCCTTTTTCCACTCCTCTTTCTGAGATTTCCTTTCTTTCTGGTGCAGGGAGTGACCTATGTCTGGATTCTTTTTGTCTCCCATTCAGGTGATGGGATGGTGAGTGAGAATGAGGAGGAGAAACCCCAGCAGGAAGATGCTGAGCAAGTAGAACCACATGGGACGTTATCAGGAAGATGTAAAGGGAATGTTTCTGGGAGTTTTGCACTCGGAGAAAAAGCAAAAGCCTGTGAGACTCAGGAGAGGCCAGAGGAAAACTTCGGTAGCCACTCAGACCTTATAATACATGACAGAATCAACTTGGAAGAGACACGCTACCCGTGCTCTGAGTATGGGAAAAGCTTCAATGATAGTTCAACCCTCACCTCACATCAACGTATCGACACAGGAGAAGTGCCCCACACATGCTCCGAGTGTGGGAAAAGCTTCAATCACAGCTCTGCCCTGAGCAAACATTGGAGAATACACACCGGTGAAAAACCATATAGATGCTCTGAGTGCGGGAAAAGCTTCAATCACAGCTCTGCCCTGAGCACACATAGGAGAATCCACACAGGAGAGAGGCCCTACACATGCTCTGAGTGTGGGAAAAGCTTCAGTCGGAGCTCTACCCTTATCACGCATCAGAGAATCCACACAGGAGAGACGCTCTACACATGCTCTGAGTGCGGGAAAAGCTTCAATCAGAGCTCTGCCCTGAGCACACACAGAAGAATCCACACAGGTGAGAAACCGTATGGATGCTCTGAGTGCGGGAAAAGCTTCAGTCACAGCTCTTCCCTTATCACACATCAGAGAATCCACACAGGAGAGAGGCCCTACACATGCTCTGAGTGTAGGAAAAGCTTCAGGCGGAGCTCACACCTTATCTCACATAGGAGAATCCACACAGGAGAGAGGCCCTACACATGCTCCGAGTGCGGGAAAAGCTTCACTCACAGCTCTGCCCTGAGAACACATAGGAGAATCCACACAGGAGAGAGGCCCTATACATGCTCTGAGTGCGGGAAATGCTTCAGTCGGAGCTCACACCTTATCACACATAGGAGAATCCACAGAGGTGAGAAACCCTATGGATGCTCTGAGTGCGGAAAAAGCTTCAATCAGAGCTCTGTCCTGAGTGCAGACAGGAGAATCCACACAGGAGAGACGCCCTACAGATGCTCTGAGTGCGGGGAAAGCTTCAATCGGAAATCTATCCTTATCACCCATCAGAGAATCCACACAGGAGAGAGACCCTACACATGCTCCGAGTGTGGGAAAAACTTCAGTCACAGCTCTGCCCTGAGCAGACATAAGAGAATCCACACAGGAGAGAGGCCCTACACATGCTCTGAGTGCGGGAAAAGCTTCAGTCAGAGCTTTACCCTTATCACCCATCAGAGAATCCACATGGGCAAGAACTGTAATAAATCCTTTGACTAGGGCTGGCCAAAAAATTGTGTTTTCTTTAAATCACATTTGCTAATTCCCACATAGTGATTTTTGCACCATATTCACCGTGGTCTCTCAGCTCCACCAGATGAGTTGCCTACTTCTGCCTTTTGCAGCTCACCTTCTTTGGGGTCAGTCCTGTGATCTTTTCTATCAACTCCTTTCCTTTTGAGTTGTAGGAGTGTGTCCCCCTCCAGCCAGGAATGTTCATCCGCTCCAGGTGGGAGAGAGAGGTTTGATCCCAACAAGCTGAAGCAAAAACTACCTGTGCCTGACATCCACTAGCACTGCACATGGCGTTGGCTGCTCAAGTTAGTGATCTTGGTGTAAAAAGACAATTCTAGTTGTAGCGCAAATGCAGCCCAGGTGCAGTGGTTGGCATTAGCTTTCCCCTTGACCTGACCTAAACAAACCCTGAACATCACGGTTATATTGTTCCCCCATTTCAAAGCAACTGTTAGTCTTCAGGTTCCCCCTTTGAGAACAAATTGTTTCATTCCCAGTTGCTCTGATGTTGCTTCAGGTTGTGCTGCAGAGCAGATACTTTTACTACTATTTTTATCACTTCAATATTTTTAACTATAACAAAGAGCAGGAACAGGGCAGGGATAGGGGAAAATGTCATTTCGCCCTCTGTAAGAACAGAAGAAGATCGGGTAAGTCAGAGAGATTTCCTTATTCCCCATCACCATCCCAATCCCCCTGTTCAATTGGTTAGGTCAATATTTTTTCTAAAGGGCTGGGAAGAGGATTCCCTAGTAAATGACTTGGAATTAAGCAAAATATCCATGCATTGGGCTCCCAAAGCAGTTGTGGGACGGGCTCTGCAGGAGGTCGCTCCTGAAGATATCCCCTTCCTAATCAGATGCATGTTGCCTATTATTTTGGGAAAGGCAATCCCTATCTAGGTAAAGATGGGGAAAATGGAAGGGACATTTCTCTTCAGCTCACCCCTGGGAGATGCTGCAATGTGTAGAAAATGAAATCCATGTTGAATATGATATAGTTGCAGAAAGATACCTATTTTTAATAGATACTTGACATTTGGTCCCTTATAGGGATTCTAAGCAGCACCTGAATTTAGTCCCTAATTTAAATCTGTGCCACCAGATTAAAGAAATAAAAGGGCATCTTTGGGGGCGTTATACCTCACTATCGCTACTGATATGTTGTGTGGTAGGTGAAGAATTCTATGCCAGAGAAATGTAAAGTTACTCCAAGTAAGGTCAAAGATTTGACAAGAACTCAGGTAGAAATTGCAGGTACTGGTGGTTGATTTTCACACGAGAGATGGAAGCTATGGTGACCTGTGGCCCTGGTAAACTATTTTTAGAACCCTGCTCCCTTGTTAAGTGGTATTGGTCACACTCCTAAAGGATGCCATAATTAAATTGGGAATAACCATCCTTTACCATTTGGATCCAAAGTTTCATGAAGCACAGAGAGAAACAGCTGATTCCTTCAGAGCCATTGTATGCCTATGGGTCTGAATCTGGCTACTTTATTGGACAAGAAGCACTTCCATGCTGGGCAAATGATGGTAGCCAATGAGGGAATGTATCAGATTCCTAGTTCAGACTGCAGGATTCATGAATGCTAAGTCCAGAATCTGTGGTTTGGTCTCTTGGATTTGCTATTAAGTTTAGTGCATTTGTATCACTTCTCCTGCTGCTGCTACTTTGAAGGATTAGAAAGTGTGAAAATAGAGCACAGGTGGGTTTTCTCATGATGCAGCCTTCCCACGTAGTGGGAGACTCCTTCCACTCATTCTTCTGGGAGAAGACCCAGGGAAAAATGAATTCACAGAAATGGAAGGCTCCTAGGTTATTGTAGAATGTGACTTCACACAAAGCTCACTGGCTGGAAATGGGAATGAAGAGAAAACTGCCCTATCGGTTTATATTTTGTAATCGTTGGATAAGTTGTTACCAGCGACAATGAAATTAAACGTGAAGTTAATTAGTGTCACGGAAGAGGCTGATGATGTGGTAACTTTGTGTTACAATATAATTCAGGTTTTCTTTTAATTCTCTCCCTGCTTCCTCCTACTACATAGGAAATGGAGGCTAATCCTGAAATTAAAACCTCACTTCAAAGGAATTAGAGTAGGGGAATATGTGAGAGAAATAGCATGTACGAGAATAGAGACCCAGTATAGACGGTAATTATTTCTATTTAAAATGGAATTTATTATGATAAATTTTAAAATAAATCTTCCCTTAAGAGGAAAATTACTTGAGACAGGATTTGGAACCTTTTACCCAGTTAGAGGGTAACAGCCACAGAGTTCTCCAGGTCTCTTGTTTGCAAAGCAAAGATGTCACATCAGGCAGGAGATGTCAAAATCTAAAATGGTGATGGATGTGTGATGGTAGCTTTTCTGGGTTGTTTTTTGGTTTGGTTTGGTTTCTTAATTTAATTTAAATTTTGTAACCAGTTATTTTTATAGGTGCTGAGGCCCCTTTTCCTTAGGTCTGGCTCTGGAAACCTCCTCAAAACTGGCCTTGTGTTTCTTTCATGTTTGATATCTTTGGGGTTCACACATCCACACTACATGCGGTTCACAGCAACAGATACTTTGAGAAACCTACTGGGTTAAGCGGGCCTTTTCAAAACTGACATTGGCCCAAAGTCTGCCTCAATTCAGCTGAATTGGGACACATCTATATGAAAGGAGTGGTTCACACCTGATTTGCCCAGAGACCTCGGGGGAGGTGTGGTAAGATAGGGTAAGCAGGAATCCACAACAATGAAGTTAAATGTAAGGCTGATAGACCTTCATCTTGCAGGTCAACAAGCCTGGTTCTGTTCATTCCCTCTGATGCATCTGGCACTGGTTACTCTCAGGCAGCACGCTGGGCTAGATGGACCATTGGTCTGACCCAGTATGACCAGTCTTGAGTTCTTCTGTAAGCCATCTAGGGCCTTGTCTACAGTGGCAAGTTTCTACCCAGTAAAGCAGCTTTCTGCAGTGTAACTCCCGAGGTGTACACACTGCCAAGCCACTTACTGTGCAGAAACTGAGCAGTTGCAGCTGTGTAAAAAAACCCACCGCAACGAGAGGTGTACAGCTTCCAGCGTCGGGGCTACAGCGCCGTCGTGCCAGTGTAGACACCCTGGTCGATTACAGTGCTGCGATTGGCCTCCGGGAGGTGTCCCACAATCCTTGGTCTCCCTCTCTGGTCATCGGTTTGAACTCTACTGCACTGCCCTCAGGTGATCAACCATGAACATCCCGCCCCCTTAAATTCCTTGGGAATTTTGAAAGTCCCCTTCCTGTTTGCTTGGTGATGCATGCAGTGGTCTCCGTGCATCTTTCCAGGTGACCATGCCTGCTCCATGCACCAGGCGATCTCTTGGAGCAATGTTGAAATGCTGGACCTCATCAGTATTTGGGGAGAGGAGGCTGTTGTAGCTCTAAGGATTAATTAATTAATGAATGCTTATTTGCATAGTTAGAAAGTAAACAGCTCTAACAGCTTTTGCATTAGCTTCCTCTGCCAGAGGTGTGACATTCGTTTCCTCTGTCAGAGGCACCACCAAAGGTGTGATCCTATATATTTCAACACCAGGTCATCAAAACAGGGTGTAACCAAACCTTTGCAGCACATAAGCATGTATTACCATATATATATATATCTTGAATAACTGATAAAATTATAATTTTGTAATTCTAACTGTTTTACCATTTACTTACTATGTCATTGATTTTAATAAAAAGTCTTTATGACTATACCTGTCTCAGTGTAAGCCTCCTGTCATACCCCCAAAGGTCCTTTTATAAACTCTATAAAGCCTAATTCAAAACAAACTTTATCTTCTAATCAAACAAATTGGCAAGCTAAACCCATACTAATTAATATCCATAATTATTAATATCAATTTAAAATTAAGTATATTAAATTAATAAAGCAACACCACTAACACACGCCAAATCAGGCTCCACTGTCCAGTACCAGCCATGCTTCAGCTGTAGAAATTATGATACCTATGGACAGATTTCACGATGCATGAGAGAAAGGGGCCATGACCAGGACACGCTGCAATGCAGGGTCAAAGTGAAGGAGCTGCGGAACGCCTACTCCTTGGCACGGGAGGCAAACCGCCGCTCCGGTGCTGCACCCACCAGCTCCTGGTTCTCCAAAGGGCTGGATGCGATACTTGGTGGTGACCCCACCTCCACTGCGACGACCACTGTGGATACTTCGGTGGCTCACGTGCCAGTTGACAGTGGACCGAGCCAGGAGGAGGAAATCTTGGATGAGGATGTGGAGGCGGAGGGAGACCCAGAGGCAGAGGATGAGTTGGAGGTCAGAGGTGCATGCAGCCAGGAGTTCTTCTCTACCCTGGAGGAGGCTAGCCAGTCACAGCTGTTGGAGCTTGGCAAAGTTCAAACAGGAGAGGAGGCCCCTGGTAACTGGCTTTGATTTGGGGAATCACTGAAGTGAGTTCTTGGGGGCAGGAGGGTTGCAGAAAGCAGGCTTGTGTCTGTATGATGTGTGTACTACCACATGCCCAGTCTGAGTGGTGGAACAGGGTGTTGATTGACTCCCTCACTTCATGGGAATCGGCGCCAGAGATGTCCATGAAACTCTCATGGAGATACAGGGCAATCCAGTTCTTTGGCAGAGCTGCTTTTTTTCTTGCCCCATTAAGGGTAACTTTCCTGCACTAATCTGCTGTCATGGGAGGGGCAGGAGGGGCCATTCCTGCACTCGGGAGCCACGTAAGAGCCACGGTGAAAGCTGCAGTCTTGGAGAAGACCCTCCCTTGATTCCCTGCTCACCCTCAGCAGTGAGATATCTTCCATAATGAACACAGCCTGTGGAAAATGTGGGTGTCATGGAGTATTGGGGGACTCAGGGCCCTGCACCCCCAGCTTCCTGCGATTCACTATGACTCTCAGCCAGCCAGTAAAGCAGAAGGTTTATTTGGATGACAGGAATACAGTCCAAGACAGGTCTTGCAGGCACAGACAACAGGGCCCCCCTCAGTTAGGTCCATCTGGGGGTCCCAGGCATCCCAGCCCCCCTTGGGAGGTCAGAGCCATCTCTGCCTCCCAGCTATCTCACCACCCAGCTTCCAAAACTCTGCCTTCAGCGACCCCTCCCACAGCCTTTGTTCAGTTTCCCGGGCTAAGGTGTGACCTGGCCTCCAACCCCTTCCTGGGTTCTCATTTTATTCTCCTCCGGGCCGTCGACCATCCCTCAATGCAGACTATCCCAGCCACACTCCCCTGTCAGCATTCACAGACCACAGTAAGAACAGTCCCAGTTCGTCACAGTGGGTATAGGAATGATTATAACCCCCCGCCCCCACGGTGCTGTCTCTCCCCAAGAGCCACGTGCCCAGTGTACAGTACGGTCCAGGAACAGTGATTTCCCCTGCCCCTGCTGTTACCATTTTGGGGGTCTTGTGGCTCGTGTATGCTTGCCTGGGTTTAGCCAGTTAGTGATAGGTATGTGAACAGTGGCTGTGTTTTAAATCACTGTATCAATGGTCTATGTGTTGCAAACAATACTGTAAAATGTTGCATTTTGGCTTCAGAGAGATGATCTTGGGAGCCCCGCCTCCCTCTTGGTTATCGCCGGCTGAACGGCTGCACAGAATTAGAAAGCAACCATGAAGAACTAAAGAGAACTTTCTGCATGCGGTCATGATGCACTCCATGGCCAAAAAGCAAGAATTGCAGGAGCGGCCGGACAGCGAGAAGAGGGACCGAAACGAGAACACAGCCGTCCATAACATTTAAGAGCTGCTCTGTGGCTTCATTCTGTCACACCAAGTGGACACGCTCCAGGTGCTACTAGCACTGCAAACGGAGCAACTCCGCGACCACCCTCCCCTGCATCTGCTGTCGCAAAACTCTTTCCAATACGTCCCCTTGACACCACCAATACACTCTTATCCACCTCCTGGCTCCAGTCTGTACTCGCTGCATTCCACTCTTGCCCCATCACAGTCCAGCCCTGCGAAGGCCCAACACCCAGTGCATTCAACACCCGTCCCACTGTAGTTTATTCCTGCTGAAGTATAGTACCCGCTGCACTGTACTCCAATGGATAACGTTGGATATGATACCTGCACATACACAAATCTTTAACTGTCCCCTGACCCCACCTCCTCATGTGCCCCTCCCTTCCCCCATCCCCCACAGTGCTGATGTGTTTTTTTTTTTTTTTTTTGACTTTCCTCCAGTGGTTGTTTTTTCATAAAAGAATAGTTTTGGTTTGAAAGCAATCTTTATTCCATTAATGGAAAGCAAACAGAGCGTTCCAAGGCAACACACAGTTTTCTTAAACCTTCATAGTGCATCGTCTGCAGCAATCACCTCCTAGCATTACAAGCACTGCACTGAACTCCTGTGAATAGCCACAAATATTAGTGGCTTTTAGCTTCAAATTGCTGCCTCGAGGCATTCCTGATCCTTATGGCCCCATGCGTCACCCCTCTAATAGGCCTGGTCTCTGGCTGTTCAAATTCAGCCTCCGGGTGCTGAGCCTCAGCCATCCAACCCTAAATGAAGCTTTCACCCTTCCCTCCACAGATATTATGGGGCGTACAGCGTGCGGCTATAAGTATAGGAATATTGTCATCAGCCAGGTCCAGCCTTCCACATAGGCAGCGCCAGCGGGTCTTTAAATGGCTAAAAGCAAACTCAACTGTCATTCTGCACTTGCTCAGCCTGTTGTTGAACAAACTCCTTGCTGCTGTCAAAATACCCCATGTATGACTTCATAAGCCACGGCATTAAGGGGTAAGTAGGGTCTCCCAGGATCACAGTGGGCATTTCAACTTCTCCTAAAGTGATCTTCTGGTCAGGGAAGAAAGTCCCTGCTTTCAGCTTCCTGAATAGGCCAGTGTTCTGAAAGATGCGTGCGGCATGCACCTTTCCGGATCAGTCTGTGTTAATGTCTGTGAAACGCCCACGGTCATCCACAAGTGCCTGTAGAACCATAGAAAAATACCCCTTGTCATTAATGTACGCGGTGGCTGGGTAGTCAGGTGCCAGAATTGGAATATGCGTGCCATCTATGGCCCTCTGCAGTTAGGGAAGCCCATTCATGCAAAGCGATCCACAATGTCACACGTTTCCCAGAGTCTCAGTCTTTCAGAGCAGGATGCGATTAGTGGCCCTGCACACTTATCAACAGGGGTCCAACAGTCGACTTTCCCACTCCGAACTGGTTAGCGACAGATTGGTAGTAGTCTGGAGTAGCCAGCTTCTACAGTGCAATTGCCACACGCTTCTCCAATGTCAGGGCAGCTCTCATTCTCGTATCCTTGACTACAGGGCTGGGGCGAGCTCATCACATAGTCCTATAAATGTGGCTTTCCTCATCCGAAAGCTCTCCAGCCACTGCTCGTCATCCCAGACGTGCATCATAATGTGATCCCACCGCTCGGTGCTTGTTTCCTGAGCGCAAAAGCGGTGTTCCACTGTGGTCAGCACCTCCGTGAATGCCACAAGCAATCTCGTGTCCTAGCTACTGCGTGTGGCGAGATCAATATCGAACTCCTCTTGCCTTTGTAGTTTAAGGAATAACTCCACTGCCACTCATAACGTGTTAGTAAGTGCGGGATCCATTCTTACAGACCGAATAGGCAGAGCGTGTAGTACACAAATCATTGAAAGATGGCACCAAATGGGGACAGAAGCACAGGAATTGCTGAGATGAGAAGCAACGCATGACAGGGCATTCACGGCCGTGCTGACCACAGTGGATATAATCTGGGACCATACAGATCATTGTTGCAACCAAGGTCCTGTAGTGGCACGCAAATCTTGCATAAAGGGGGTCAAATGGGGTGTCTAAGACAAGGTTATGGTTTACTGGTTATGATTATGCTGTCTATATGTGTGTATCAATTTTGTAGTTGAAGTTATGAATATTGGCTCTATACTGTCTGTATTTCAAACGTATGCTATGCTGCTGGGTGACATCCCAGACAAACTGGTGTTAGCTCTGCCTAGCCTCCTTTATGGCCCATTAAGGACCATCAGCTATACAATGGACCCATTGAGAGAAGACAAATATGCCTTGAGACTCAGCAAAGTATGCAGGAACTTGCCCATGTGACTCCAGCCTCCATTTTGCTGTAATTTTCCACAGTAAGAACAAAGAGGTGTGCTTACACCTGGAAAAGACTATATAAGGCTGATGCCTCATCTCCATCTTGTCTTCAATCCTGCTTCATACCTCTGGAGGAACTTTGCTACAAGCTGAAGCTTTGAACAAAGTACTGAGGATCCATCCCAGCGGGGGGATGTATTCTAGAGACTTGATTTGAATCTGCAGTTTATTCTATCGCTGCTGCAAGCCTGAACCAAGAACTTTGCCATTACTGTATGTAATTGATTCCATTTAACTGATTCTAACTCTCATCTCTATCTTTTTCCTTTTATGAATAAACCTTTAGATTTTAGATTCTAAAGGATTGGCAACAGCGTGATTTGTGGGTAAGATCTGATTTGTATATTGACCTGGGTCTGGGGCTCGGTCCTTTGGGATCAGGAGAAGCTTTTCTTTTTACTGGGGTGTTGGTTTTCATAACCATCTGTCCCCATAACGAGTGGCACTGGTGGTAATACTGGGAAACTGGAGTGTCTAAAGAGATTGCTTGTGAGACTTGCTGTTAGCCAGTGGGGTGAGACCAAAGTCCTCTTAGTCTGGCTGGTTTGGTTTGCCTTAGAGGTGGAAAAAACCCAGCCTTGGGCTGTAACTGCCCTGTTTGAGCAATTTGTCCTGAGTTGGCATTCTCAGTTGGGTTCCGCCAGAACCTCATTGTCACACTAGCAGAATTCATTGCAATTTTATCATATTGGTATTCATAATAAAATAATAATAATATAAAGTGTCTCTCAATTCCATACAGAGTCACTTAATAAACCAGTGAATTCCCAGGACAGGCTCCCCTGGTCTTTGAAGATGCCAAACACCTTGCTTGTGAGGGATTGAAATACCCACATATATGTTGGGAAAACACATAGACACTGTGCAAGTCTGTACCCCTATGTTCACTCTTCTACAAAATAATGATCAATTTTGTACATAGTATGTGTCAGGGCTGAATCCCCACTCTATCACTCTAAGTGCAGAAAGTGGGGGCCCGCAAGGATTCTAAAATTAATTTGTGCCACTCTAGGCTTGTAGTAAACCTCCAAGGTTTCAGCTTTTCTCTGACCTTGGCTTGGTAAATGTTGCCACGACCCAAATGCAAAAAACCCCCTCTGGGGCACCCTCAAGCCCTTTCATCTCCCTTCCAGAAAAGAGGGGAGAAAGAAAACAAAGGAAATTAGCTGTGGCTACCAGATAATCAAACAACATGCAAAAACCTCTTAGGACACCAAAAATCCAATCCCATTCTTAAAAGAGGTAAATTTTATTAAAATTAAAAAGGAAAGGAATACATCTGGAACTTAGGCTTTTGTTAGTTCTTAAAAGAAAATTAATTTTTGTAAGCACCCCAAATAGCTTTCTTGGGGGTTCAGCTTAAAGCTTACAAGCAAACAAAAGCATCTAGGATAGCACAGAGGAGATCCAAAAGCCAAAATAAAAAATAAACCTGATTGTGTCTGTCTAAACATTCCCTATTCAAATAATTTATTCCAGGTAGGGAAGATGAATTTTCATACCTGGTTCAAGCCATGCACAGCATTGCTACTCCATGTCTCCTTCTAAGGAGAAGGACAGACAAAGGGAAAGTTACTTTCCCATTTAAAAAAGTTCTAGCCTTTCCATTGGCTCTTTTGGTCAGGTGCCCACTCCTTTTCTTTTACCTGTGGCTTGTTAATCCTTTACAGGTAAAGCAAGCAGAGAACTCACACCAACAGGGATTTTACAGCAAACTGGCTGGTTAGGTGTTACAAAAGGGAGATCTCTCCCCTCCCCTTCAGTATGTTTGGATTAAAGTGTATTGGAAACTCCATTTGGGATAACAAGGCTGGAGCATATCATTTTCCACTGATGAAATAACAGACTTCATATGAGCTTGCATTGTTCAGTATTCAGAGTAACAGCCGTGTTAGTCTGTATCCGCAAAAAGAAGAACAGGAGTACTTGTGGCACCTTAGAGACTAACAAATTTATTAGAGCATAAGCTTTCGTGGACTACAGCCCACTTCTTCGGATGCATATAGAATGGAACATATATTGAGAAGATATATATACACACATACAGAGAGCATAAACAGGTGGGAGTTGTCTTACCAACTCTTGAGAGGCCAATTAAGAGAAAAAAAACTTTTGAAGTGATAATCAAGCTAGCCCAGTACAGACAGTTTGATAATAAGTGTGAGAATACTTACAAGGGGAGATAGAGTCAATGTTTGTAATGGCTCAGCCATTCCCAGTCCTTATTCAAACAGGAGTTGATTGTGTCTAGTTTGCATATCAATTCTAGCTCAGCAGTCTCTCTTTGGAGTCTGTTTTTGAAGTTTTTCTGTTGTAATATAGCCACCCGCAGGTCTGTCACTGAATGACCAGACAGGTTAAAGTGTTCTCCCACTGGTTTTTGAGTATTTTGATTCCTGATGTCAGATTTGTGTCCATTAATTCTTTTGCGTAGAGACTGTCCAGTTTGGCCAATGTACATGGCAGAGGGGCATTGCTGGCACATGATGGCATATATCACATTGGTAGATGTGCAGGTGAACGAGCCCCTGATGGTATGGCTGATGTGATTAGGTCCTATGATGATGTCACTTGAATAGATATGTGGACAGAGTTGGCATCGGGGTTTGTTACAAGGATAGGTTCCTGGGTTAGTGGTTTTGTTCAGTGATGTGTGGTTGCTGGTGAGTATTTGCTTTAGGTTGGGGGGTTGTCTGTAAGCGAGGACAGGTCTGTCTCCCAAGATCTGTGAGAGTAAAGGATCATCTTTCAGGATAGGTTGTAGATCTCTGATGATGCGCTGGAGAGGTTTTAGTTGGGGGCTGAAGGTGACAGCTAGTGGTGTTCTGTTATTTTCTTTGTTGGGCCTGTCTTGTAGGAGGTGACTTCTGGGTACTCGTCTGGCTCTGTCAATCTGTTTTTTCACTTCAGCAGGTGGGTATTGTAGTTTTAAGAATGCTTGATAGAGATCTTGTAGGTGCTTGTCTCTATCCGAGGGATTGGAGCAAATGCAGTTATATCTTAGAGCTTGGCTGTAGACAATGGATCGTGTGGTGTGTCCTGGATGGAAGCTGGAGGCATGTAGGTAAGTGTAGCGGTCAGTAGGTTTCCGGTATAGGGTGGTATTGATGTGACCATCGCTTATTAGCACAGTAGTGTCCAGGAAATGGACCGCTTGTGTGGATTGATCTAGGCTGAGGTTGATGGTGGGATGGGAATTATTGAAATCATGGTGAAATTCCTCAAGGGCTTCTTTTCCATGGGTCCAGATGAAGATGATGTCATCAATGTAGCGCAAGTAGAGTAGGGGCGTTAGGGGACGAGAGCTAAGGAAGCGTTGTTCTAAGTCAGCCATAAAAATGTTGGCATATTGTGGGGCCATGCGGGTACCCATAGCAGTGCCGCTGACTTGAAGGTATATATTGTCCCCAAATGTGAAATAGTTGTGGGTGAGGACAAAAATCACAAAGTTCAGCCACCAGGTTAGCTGTGACATTATCAGGGATACTGTTCCTGATAGCTTGTAGTCCATCTTTGTGTGGAATATTGGTGTAGAGGGCTTCTACGTCCATAGTGGCCAGGATGGTGTTTTCTGGAAGATCACCGATGGATTGTAGTTTCCTCAGGAAGTCAGTGGTGTCTTGAAGATAGCTGGGAGTGCTGGTAGCGTAGGGTCTGAGGACAGAGTCTACATAACTAGACAAGCCTGATGTTAGGGTGCCAATGCCTGAGATGATGGGGCATCCAGGATATCCAGGTTTATGGATCTTGGGTAGCAAATAGAATACCCCTGGTCGGGGTTCTAGGCATGTGTCTGTACGGATTTGTTCCTGTGCTTTGTCAGGGAGTTTTTTTATCAGATGGTGTAGTTTCTTTAGGTAATCCTCAGTGGAATCAGAGGATAATGGCCTGTAGAATGTGGTGTTAGAGAGCTGTCTAGCAGCCTCCTGGTCATATTCCAATTTATTCATGATGACGACAGCACCTCCTTTGTCAGCCTTTTTGATTATGATGTCAGGGTTGTTTCTGAGGCTGTAGATGGCGTTGTGTTCAGCATGGCTGAGGTTATGTGGCAAGTGATGTTGCTTTTCCACAATTTCAGCTTTTGCACGTCGACGGAAGCAATCTATGTAGAAATCCAGTCTGTAAGTCTTGTAAGTATTCTCACACTTATTATCAAACTGTCTGTACTGGGCTAGCTTGATTATCACTTCAAAAGTTTTTTTTTCTCTTAATTAATTGGCCTCTCAGAGTTGGTAAGACAACTCCCACCTGTTCATGCTCTCTGTATGTGTGTATATATATCTCCTCAATATATGTTCCATTCTATATGCATCCGAAGAAGTGGGCTGTAGTCCACGAAAGCTTATGCTCTAATAAATTTGTTAGTCTCTAAGGTGCCACAAGTACTCCTGTTCTTCTTTTTGCATTGTTCAGTAGTGTTCTGGACAGGGCAAGATGCACATTTCTGGTGGAAAGTCTGGGACCAGAGAATTTTCTGCAGTTCTCCTGTGGTGTACTGCAATTCCTGAGTCGCTGACTAGCAGCACTCAAAACTGTGTAGCTGAGAGCGAGTTACATGCTGCAGACTGTGTTAACTGCCCAGGAGTGGCTGCTCTCGCAGTAAAGCAGTGTAAAAGGCACCCCAGCCTGGGGAACTGAGGGGACACAGCTGTTCAACAGTCCAGATTGCACTGTGGTGAGTGTCTGTGACATTAAATTTCAAAGAGGCTCTAAAACACCAAGAAACAAAATCCACGTCCCATAAATCGAATTTAACACCATTACTCTGGGCTTGAATAGGGACTGGCTGGCTCATTACAGAAGCAGCTTTTCCACTCCTGGAATTGACACCTCCTCATCTATTATTGGGAGTGGACTACATCCACCCTGATTGAATTGACCCTGTCAACACTGGTTCTCCACTTGTGAAGTAACTCCCTGCACTCCATATGTCAGTATATAATGCCTGCATCTGTAACTTTCACACTCTGCATCTGAAGAAGTGAGGTTTTTACCCACGAAAGCTTATGCCCAAATAAATCTGTTAGTCTTTAAGGTGTGTGAAAGTGAAATGAATTATACTAAAGAAATAGAATGAATTAAAGAATGCTGTATGTAACTTTAAGTAGAAATGAGAAATGCTGCAAGCCAGGTGTGCAGGAAAGCAGACATTAACTGCTTAACTTGCCACTTAAGGGCAATTGGTGAAGCATTAGTCTTAGATCGATAAGAGTTAACAAGGAAGCAGGATATGCATATTGTGCTCCATGCATATTTTACAATTTTGCTCTCTGTCCTTTTGTTTAGTTTGCACCCTTTTATCTGTATAAATAAGACTGTTTGAATCTTGCATGGAGGCTCACATTATCTGATTGAATTAGCAGAGCGCTGTGCTAATAAACAGAGTGGTCTTGACAAAATTGTGAGTCCTGATTCTAACTTTGACAGGTGCCACCAGACTCCTTGTTGTTTTTCCAGAAATCGAAGTCTCCAGAGAGAGGGCAAGTCTCCCTGGCATTGCTTCTTGCTGACAGACAGGTCCAGTGACAGAGAGTGAGTCCTGGGGAAGCTGGAAACAGTAAGCATGGGCTGGTGGGGTTCAGTGGAGAAAGGGAACAGGAAGGGCAGGGATATCACTGAATGCAGGATCTCAGCAGTACTAAATGTCAGGATAGCACATACTGCAGCCCATTGGAAAACAGAATCCCAAATATACATATAAAATGAAGGGGTCTAAATTAGTTGTTTGCATTGATTTATATAAGGGCAATAAGATATTCTCTGTATTATTGTCTATCCCTTTTTAAATAATTCCTAACATCCTGACCTCTGCTGCACATTGCGTGGATGTCTTCAGAGAACTATCCACAATGACTCCAAGATCTTTTTCCCCCCGATTAGTTGTAGCTAAATTTCCCCCCATCATATTGTACGTATAGTTGGGGTTATTTTTTCCAATGTGCATTACTTTATATTTATCCACATTAAATTTCATTTGCCATTTTGTTGCCCATTCACTTAGTTTTGTGAGATCTTTTTGAAGTTCTTCACAGTCTGGTTTGGTCTTAACTATCTTGAGCAGTTTAGTATTATCTGCAAACTTTGCCATCTCACTGTTTACCCCTTTCTCCGGATCATTTATGAATAAGTTGAATAGGATTGGTCCTAGGACTGACCCTTGGGGAACACCACTAGTTACTCCTCTCCATTCTGAAAATTTACCATTTATTACTACCCTTTGTTCCCTGTCTTTTAACTAGTTCTCAATCCATGAAAAGATCTTCCCTTTTATCCCATGACAGCTTAATTTATGTAAGAGACTTTGGTGAGGGACCTTGTCAAAGGCTTTCTGGAAATCTAAGTACACCACTGGATCCCCCTGTCCACATGTTTGTTGACACCTTCAAAGAACTCTAATAGATTAGTAAGACATGATTTCCCTTTACAGAAACCATGTTGACTTTTGCCCAACAATTTTTGTTCTACTATGTGCCTGACAATTTTATTCTTTACTATTGTTTCAACTAATTTGCCCCAAGAGTACAGACGTTGGACTTCCTGGTCTGTAATTGCCAGCATCGCCTCTAGAGCCCTTTTTAAATATTGGTGTTACATTAGCATCTTCCAGTCATTGGGTACAGAAGATGATTTAAAGGACAGGATACAAACCATAGCTAATAGTTCCCCAATTTCACATTTGACTTCTTTCAGAACTCTTGGGTAAATACCATCTGGTTCCATTGACTTGTTACAGTTAAGTTTATCAATTAGTTCCAAAACTTCCTCTAGTGACACTTCAATTTGTGCCAGTTCCTCAGACTTGTCACCCAGAAAAGGTTTGGGAATCTCCCTAACATCCTCAGCCGTGAAGACTGAAGCAAAGAATGCATTTAGTTTCTCTGCAATGACTTCATCGTCTTTAAGCGTTCCTTTTGTATCTCGATCGTTCAGGGGCCCCACTGGTTGTTTAGCAGGCTTCCTGCTTCTGATGTACTTAAACATTTTGTGGTTACCTTCTGAATTTTTGGCTAGCTGTTCCTCAAACTCCTTTTTGGCTTTTCTTATTACATTTTTACACTTAATTTGGCAGTGCTTATGCTCCCTTCTATATACCTCACTAGGATTTGACTTCCACTTTTTAAAAGATGCCTTTTAATCTCTCACTGCTTCTTTTACATGGTTAAGCCAAGCCAGAGTGGCTCTTTTTTAGTTCTTCTGCTGTGTTTTTTTAATTTGGGGTATACATTGAAGTTGGGCCTCTAATATTGTGTTTTTGAAAAGTGTCCATGCAGCTTGCAGGGATTTCACTCTAGTCATTGTACCTTTGAATTTCTGTTTAACTAACCCCTCATTTTTGCATAGTTCCCCTTTCTGAAATTAAATGTCAGTGTTGAGCTGTTGAGGTGTTCTTCCCACCACAGGGATTTTAAATGTTGTTATATTATGGTCACTAATTCCAAGCCGTCCTGTTATAGTTACCTCTTGGACCAGCTCCTGCGCTCCACTTAGGACTAAATCAAGAGTTGCTTCTCCCCTTGCGGGTTCTTGTACCAGCTGCTCCAAGAAGCAGTCATTTAAAGTATCAACAAATTTTGTCTCTGCATTTTGTCCTGAGGTGACATGTCAATATGGGGATAATTGAAATCCCCCACTATTATGGAGTTCTTTATTTTGATAGCCTCTCTAAACTCCCTTAGCATTTCATCGTCACGATCACTGTCTTTGACAGGTGGTCGATAATAGATCCCTATTGTTGTATTCTCATTAGAGCATGGAATTACTATCCATAGAGTCTCTATGGAACATTCAGTTTCATTTAAGATTTTTACATCATTTCAGTCTACATTTTCTTTAATATACAGTGCCATTCCCCCTCCGCCACCCCAAAAAGTACGACCTGCTCTGTCCTTCCAATATATTTTGTACCCTGGAATGATTGTGTCCTATTGACTATCCTCACTCCACCAGGTTTCTGTGATGCCTATTATGTCAATATCCTCTTTTAACACGAGGCACTCTAATTCACACATCTTATTATTTAGACTTCTAGCATTTGTGTACAAGCACTTTAAAAACTTATCACTGTTTATTTGTCTGCCTTTTTCTGATGTGTCAGATTCTTTTGTGTGTGAATGCTTCTCCTCTGATCTGGCCCCTACTTTATCCTCTTCCAGCCACTCTTCCTGACTAAAACTATAAAATCTCTATCACTAGACTCTCCTCTAAGAGAAGTCTCTGTCCAATCCACCTGCTCCTCTGCAGCCATCGGCTTTCTCCCATCTCTTAGTTTAAAAACTGCTCTGCAACCTTTTTAATGTTAAGTGCCAGCAGTCTGGTTCCACTTTGGTTTAGGAGCAGCCCATCACTCCCGTATAGGCTCCCCCCCATCCCAAAAGTTTCCCCAGTTCCTAATAAATCTAAACCCCTCCTCTCTACACCATCATCTCATCCACTCATTGAGACTCTGAAGCTCTCCCTGCATACCTGACCCTGCACGTGGAACTGGAAGCATTTCTGAGAATGCCACCATAGAGGTCCTGGATTTCAGTCTCTTTCCTAGCAGCCTAAATTTGGCCTCCAGGACATCTTGCCTACCCTTCCTTATGTCATTGGTACTTACATGTACCACGACCACCGGCTCCTCCCCAGCACTATACATAAGTCTGTCTAGATGCCTCGAGAGATCCGCAATCTTTGCACCAGGCAGGCAAGTCACCATACGGTTCTCCCGGTCTTCACAAACCCAGCTATCCTTGTTTCTAATGATTAAATCTCCCATTACTAACAGCTGCCTTTTCTTAATGACTGGAGTTCCCTCCCCCCGGCGAGGTAACATCAGAGCAAGCGGTTACCCCAACACCATCTGGAAAGAGGGTCCCAACTACGGGAAGGTTTCCCCCTGCTCCCGTTGACTGCTCTGCTTCCCTGGGCCTTTCATCCTCCTCAAGAGCGCAAGGGCTGTCTGACCGGAGGTGGGAGAAATCTACAGTGTCCCGGAAAGCCTCATCAGCGTACTTCTCTGCCTCCCTTAGCGTCTCCAGTTCCACCACCCTGGCCTCCAAAGGCTCCACACTGTCTCTGAGGGCCAGGAGCTCCTTGCACCGAACGCACACATACGCCACCCACCCACAGGGCAGGTAATCATACATGCTACATTGAGTGCAATAAACAGGATAGCCCCCACTCTACTGCTGGGCTTCTGCCTGCATTCTCTCTTACAGCTACCTAGGTTAACAATAGGGGTTTTGTTTAAATCAAGATGTTTGTATTATAGCTTAAATGTATTAAAGAATGGCAAGAGTACCTTGCCCCCTTCCCACTCCCCTTCCAAACTCCCTCACGAAACTCCCTGTTAGCAGCCCTGGTCGCAAAGCTCCCTGGTCGCTTGCTCACTGCTTTACTAAGGACTCCCCTATGACATAACCCCCCTCACCCCCAGCCCCTGTTGTAATCCACTCAGGGTAGGGTGCTGGGAGCACCCCCACGACCCCAGCCCACACCCCCAGTCCTCAGACTGGAATCCTGCACCCCCACACACACACACCCAGCCAGCCCCCTGCTCTCCCCACACATACCCAGCCCTCGCACCCCATGCCCTGATTCCTGGACCTGACCCCACCCCCATCCTCACCCCAACCCTGAACACCAAATGGGAACTACTGCACCCCCTCCCACATTGCCATCTGCACCTCTTGCACTAAATGGGAGCTGCCCCAGGTAAGTACTCCACACCCCAACCTCCTGCCCCAACCCTGAGCCCCCTCCTGCATCCTAAAACGTGGCCAGACCCTGCACCCCAATCTCCAACCTGCTCCTGCACCCTAACTCCCTCCCAGACCCTGCACCCCCAGCCCTGACCCTGCACCTTGAACACCCTGGCCTCCTGCACCCCCTCACACCCCCCCAGCCATGACTCCTTAACTCCTCTCACACACACCCCAGTCCCCTGCCCTCCCTGATTCCAGCAACCCCCCCATACCTCCTGCCGCCACACACCCCACCCGTCTGACTCCTGCACCCCTCACACATCCCCAGCCCATTCTGACTCCTGCACCCCCTCGCCCCCCAGCCCTTATTCCTTCACCCCCTCAAACACACCCCAGTTCCCTGCCCTCCCTGATTCCTGCAACCACCCATAACCCCTCCCCCCCACACAGCCCCAGCCCCTGCACCCCCTCACACCTCCAGCCCCCTGACTCCTGCACCCCACTCATATACCCCCAGTCCCCTCTGACTTCTGTACCCCCTCACACACACCCAGTCCTGACTCCTGTACCCCCCTACACACAGCCTCCTGCCCTCCCACAACTCCACCTACATTCCTCGCATGAAACGGGAGCTGCCCCAGGTAAGCGCTACACACCCCAACCCCCTGCCCTGCCCCGCCCTGAGCCCCCTCCCACACCCTAACTCCTGGACAGACCCTGGACACCAATCTCCAGCCTGCTCCTGCACCCGAATTCCCTCCTAGACCCTGCACCCCCAGCCCCCTCACACCCCCTAAATCCTGGCCAGTCCACGCACCCCAATGTTTTTTACATTTTTTTTTTATAAAGGGCTCTTATCCAAAGTGCTTTACAATAGTTAGCTAATGGTACAAACAATATCTGGAAAGATCCTTAAGTGGTGCACCGAGACCCTCAGCGATTTTCAACTGATCTGTGGAAAAATCAGTTGGACTACAAGAACAATCAAGGTACCTCACTTTATTTTCATCTCCTCCTATAAGTAATAGGAAGTAAGAGGAAGGAAAAAAAAGAATGAAAAATCAGGGTGGGAGAATGTTCTTTTTTTTGCCTGGGTCCCAAGGAGGAGCCCCAAAAATGCAGCTGAGCACAGGGCCCCACTAACGCTAAAACCGCCACTGAGCTTCCTTCTCTGGATGCCCCAAGCCAGCATTCAAGGACACACGGAGCGTCTGTGTGATACTCAAGCCTAGACCAGCAGCTCTGACTCCAGCAGCCTGCTCGTTACACCCCAAGCACATTCAGGTTTGGGTGGAGAAGGCTCAGGGTTTGAGAGGTCAGGGGTAGGAAGCTTCTGTTGATTATGCTGCACCTAACGCTCAGTTTTACTTGAGCAAACAGGAAATATTTGACAGTGCGCGATACTGCTCCTGTGCTCTGTTCCCAAAGTGTTCTGCAGCAGGGGAGGGTCTCTGGTAGTGTGTGTGTCACTGGCATATTGGGGTGATGTTGAAACTGGGCAGAGTAGAAGTGGCATTGTGGGGCTGGCTTGAACCTTATCTCTTCTTTTCCCCTTCCAAGAACCGAGGGGATGGAAATCCTTACCCAGCAAGGTCACTTTCTCATAGTTCTCCTGCATGACATCCCAATAGAGGGCTCTCTGAGTGGGGTCCAGCAGAGCCCATTCTTCCCTGGTGAAATACACAGCCACCTCCTCAAAGGCCACCGGCCCCTGAAAGAGCAAGAGACCAACACTCAGTACCCTGCTGCCCCACTCACAGTCTGAGTGTTTGTGAGGGAGAGGAACCCATCAAAGGGAAGCCCTGGGTGGATTGCAGTCAGAGTCCCACTCCCACCCTGCTCAGAGCATCCAGGAAACACCAGGGTGAGGGAACCAAGAGAGAGCCCCTCTGCTCTCCCAGCAGATCAATCACACACCTACTAGCCACAGACTGATAAAGGAGATGGAGCCACTAGCAGGGTCCAGGAAGAGCTCCCTGTTAGGGAGCCCAACACCCGCCCCATTCTGAAGAGCTGGATATGAAGGGAGGGGAATCTCCCCTAAGCCAGACTGGTGGGTGCCCCCTTCATATCTCACATCAGCCACTGGTTAGTCAGATCAGCCTTCAGTACTACAAGTCTGGTCAGTTTTTCTAGCCCCATGTAGCTGGGTTATTTTCTGTTCAACAAATTAGGTCATTTCCACCACCAAAGCTCATGGGTCTGTTCCTAGAATCTAGGCCACTTATTAAACAACTCCCAGCAGGTTTGCCAGATGCACAGGGTGGAGAAATGGAGGAGGACAGCATTTCCTGCCCCACTCCAACTTCCAAACCAAACTGTGAAAACCTTCCCATCTCTGGTGTATTTGCTGCCCCTCTCCCTCCTGCAGGAACCCATCAGCAACCCCCTGATAATACCTACCTGGACTGACCCCTCTGCAGCCATTTCTCTCCCCTGTCCCATGGGCGGCTGGGATGAACTGGAGTGAAACATGGACATCATTCTGCAGCCTGGCAGGGTGAGAAGGCAGTTGTGGAGGTTTCAAAACAGACTGTGAAATTAATTAAAGCATGATTCCCCCAGGCTTTTCCCCTGCAGACAGACACCCTAGAGTCTGCCATGCTGAGAAAAGGCTTGATCTCTTTATACAGTGTAGACCTAGCCCCTCCTGCTAGGCTAAGCCAAAAGAGACATTTTTATCCTCCCTTCTCCCTCCCCCCCCCCATCCCATAACAAAGTCTTTGAACCCAATGCTAGAAAAGAGGAGAACGAAATGATTCACTGTGGGGGATTCCTTCAGACACTGACCCCACAGCAGCCACACCCCAGCAGGAGGGAAATGGAGTCAGGAACTGGATTTTTCTCTGTCTGATTCTCATTTTCTCCACAGGAAAGTGACTCTATCCAGGGTGCAGTAATACATCAGTCTGGGCAGATTAGAGATCTGGAAATCTCTCTCAAAACTCTTCTCTCCCACAGCCCCTTTCAGTCTCTCTTTCTCCTTCTCTCTCTTTTTCCCTGTCCTCTCTCCCTGCCCATCTGGTAGGAAAGTCCATTTCCTGGGTAGTTTGCTCTCCCATCGCTGGATTTGCTCCTGTAATTGCTAGTGGGATGAGAAATGAAGGGGGTCTGTTTGTGTAGAGTCATTTTAAGGCCAGACCCCCAGCATTTTCCCTTCCTTTCTTTCAGTTACTTGGAATGTTTGGCTCCGAATTTAGTATTAACAGGGCTCAGGGCTGCCCTATGGGGCTAGTACCAATTGGAGAAAGTTATCACCTGGGCTGGGCAGAGAAGAAGCTTTAATTAAGGTCACTTCCCAGCACAGAACTCCCACTGGGGAAGCAGCAGCTGCTAACCTTGGTCTCCCAGATCACAATGAAGGCTGCAGCGTGTGACCCAGGAAGCTGAACCCCAATATCCTGAGCAGAGAGGGACAGAGCGTTTGAGCAGCTTCCCTCCTTTAGCTCTCTGGGGAGAGCAGCTAATGAGAGCCCCACCTCACAGGGAGAATTGCTGATCTCATTTGCCCCACTGTCCATCTGGAGTCACTCCTCCTCTTTCCATACAGTCACTCTTGATTAACCTTCGTCTCAATGAAACAAGATTTCAGAAAGAACGAGTCCAGAATGCTGTGGAAGAGACCATTGTGTGACAGTGCTAACCCCCTTCCCACCTCCCTTATCCCCCCAGATCGAGAACAAGGACTGGGGGGCACAAATTTTCCAAACGGAACCAAAAGTTCCTTACGTTTTCAAAAGAGAAGAAAAGGAAAACCTGTGATTTCACACTAACAGTGTTTGATAAGTGGATAGAAAGTTATCACAGTGACAGGGCATGTAACTGGGGAATGCCGGGCAGTGCTTGGAGCCAGGACTCTGGCACAAGTTGATCAGAAAGAAGAATCATGGTTAGTAGCAGTTGCCAGAGCCCACAGGCAGGGGCCCCAGACAGCCCCCAGCCAGGGTCCCACCAGATATTCCCTGGGACACAGCCCCCAGAGTCCCTGGCCAGGGACCCCAGATATCCCTCAAAGCCCCACCGGCCAGGGAATCCCCACCACACCATGACTGCCAGGTTGGGAATCCCAAAGGGTTCCCCCCACCAAGAGCCCCTAGCAGCCAGGGACCCCCGCAAGGGAACCCCCCACTGGGAACTCAGTCCCTCACTGCCTGCCTAGGACCCCCCCTCCCGCCCTCCAGCAGGATCTGCCATGCTATTTGTCTGGGACCCCCTCCTCCGCCCAGTGGGACCCCTCACTCTGCTTCCCTGGCATTCCGTGACCTAGTGCCAGAGCTCCGCCTCCCCACCCCCCGCCAGCTCTGTGCACTGGACCCAGCGGGGGAAGCCCAGACACAGCCCCTGGCACAGCACCAGGCTCCCTCTAACCCCGTCCCGCCTCCCCAAGAGACGCCCACCCCCGCTGTTCTGCAGCCAAGAGGCCCCCAGTGACACCCACCTCCAGGACCCATAGCCTCAGGGCTGGGCACATCAGAACCACCCCCCCCAAACTTCCAGAACCCACCAACTTGATCAGGGTACCCCCTGCCCAGTCACCCAAACACCTCCCCCTACCATAATGCCCCTTCAGCTCCAGCTGCAATCTCCCCACACAGACATCCCTTGCCCCCAGAACAACAGTGTTACCTCACAGTGTCTGAGAAGTGGATAGAAAGTTATCACCACCCCCTGCTGGCCAGTCACACAGGCAGAGGGAGCCCTGGGGGATGCCTCTTGAATAGGGGAATGGAAGGCCTGGAGGGCAAGAAAGGTAAGAAATGTCCATGGCCTGTCACTGGCAAATAATGGCCATGGATCCACCCCAGATGTGGCTACATCTTAGCACTGCGGGAATCAACCCCTCATGGAGATCATTTGTAATCCAGTTTGGGATACTTCTGGACCCACGCTGCACTCAGAGCAACCTCCTCATCCCGTGCCAGCTGGAGAAAAGAAAAGGGTCCAACCAACTCCTCTGTTTCCAGGTGGGGGCCACTGATCCCCAAACAGGGGGAGGCCTCTGGCTTTGATGTGTATTAAATATGTGGCTGGTCTCTTTTATCAGCAAAGATTTTAACAGAGATAAAGGGGGGAAGAAATGATTCTCAAAGGAGAGGGGAAAGATAATCACTGGGCAATTTAATCCCCTGCAACCTTCAGGATGGAGAACGACTCAGGGCAACAGGTTCCCTCCAAGGAAGGAGAAGTTGCTGGGATTGAGAAACATGGGGAACAGCCCCAAACATGAAAGGATTTTTAATTGACATTTGAGAATAACGTAGAAACAAAAGAGAAAGGCTGGAAATCTGAGAGATTTTGGATCAATTTTGCAAATAATAGAGAGGAAAGCGGAAAATCAGAGGGATTTTATATCAGTTGTTGATATGAGGTAAAATCTGAGTGTTTCCCATCAATATTTGTTAAATGAATACAGAAGAAATGGGCACCATTTTATATCCATGTTCAAGAATCTGAGAAAAGGTGTAAATCTGAGATTTTCTTTGTATTTTATAATTAGAAAGACAGGCAAAAATCTCAGGGCATATTCAATTAGAAATAGACAACTAGAGAGAAGTGGGGCAAATGTTTAGGGTATTTTACATCAATATTTGAGCCTTGCAGAGAAAACATGTTACAAACTATGCAATTGAAGGTGAAAAATCAGAATTATGGAGAGACCAGGGGGAAATCAGGAGAGACGAGAAAGGTGATCATTTGAGGGGAAAGGGGGGAATCTCCCCGGATTTTATAGCCACGTGTGAGCTGATGAAAGAGAAAAGGGGAAGAATTAGAGAAAATTTGTATCAAGGCAAGTGGCACAAACAGGGACAGGACCCAGTTAACCACCCCACCCACCCACCCACCAACCACTTCTCCCCCCGGGGATTTCCTGGCTGTACAGAGACAGTTCAATACCCCTCCTCCCCCGCGTCCCACTGACCTTCTCTCCCGCCCCCCACCCCATCGGGCCCCAGTCTCTGAGCGCGCCCCCCTGCGGGGCCGGGGACAGATCCTGCTGCAGCTCCACTGGGGCTGAGGCAGCTCCGAGGCTTCTCCCAGGTTCCCGGGGCGGAGAGTCACTTTCCTGCCCGGCCCCAGCGCCCCCCCCCCGGCCGGGGTCTCTCACTCACCGGGGGGCTCCGGCCCGGGGCTGCCCAGGGGGCGGGTCCCAGCTGGAGAAAGCCCCCCCCGGCCGGGCATGGAGGAGTTAATGCCGGGCTCCCCCCGCACGGACCCCGGGGAGCAGCACCTGCTCAGCTCGGAGCCCCGCGTTACACGGAGGCAGCAGCTTTGTTCTCCCGCCCCCACGTGGACTCGCACGGAGCATGCGCAATTTCAGCTCACCTGGGCTGGAGAGGGCGGAAGCACGCCCCGAAGCAGGCGGAGAGATGTAGTTCCTGACTCTGCAGGGAGCGGAAGTGACGTTTGGCTTGGGGTGGGAGGAGGAGCTGGGCTGCGAACACGCACGGGACCCTGCGGTTCTGCCCGGCTCGTGCGGGGCCCTGGGAGCCTCCCCCGGAGCTGGAGAAGAGTTTTGTGTCTCTCGGCTCTGGGCATGCGCAGATCGGGGGCAAGTCCCGCATGCGCAGAGGCAGCGCTCACCTGCTGCTGCTCCCTGGCGCTGCGGGGCCGGGCGGAGCAGGAGGGTCTGTGCCGGGGAGACCCATTAACCCCCCCGTGCCCGGCCCGCGCCCTGCTCCCGCTGGGGCCGGCCCCCCGACACAGGCTGGGGCTGGAGCTGCTGCAAGCGGCGGGGCTCTGGCACGGACCAGACGCTGCTGCTGCCTCCGGGATCCCGGGCTAAGCTGCTGCTGCTCCCCCGGGTCTGTGCGGGGGGGGGGGAGAGCCCGGCATTAACCCCTCCGTGCCCGGCCGGGGGGCTTTCTCCAGCTGGGACCAGCCTCCAAGGTCACCCTCTGCCCGCCGGAGCCTCCTCGGTGAGTGAGAGACCCCGAGGCGGTGGGGGGAGCCGTGGGGCTGGGCAGGAAAGTGACTCTCTGCCCCGGGGAACCTGGGAGAAGCCTCGGAGCTGCCTCAGCCCCAGTGGAGCTGCAGCAGGATCTGCCCCCGGCCCCGCTGGGATTGGGGGGGGGGAGAGACTGGGGCCCGGCGGGGGGGGGGGTGTAGTGTATTAAATTGCTCCCAATTGGAATGTGTATTTTACCCTGTCCTGAGTATGCTCAGTACCTCTGCTGAAGCCACTGCCCTTATTAGCCATAACATTCTGCTGACTTTGCAGATGGCAACGTGCGCAAAAGGGAGGCGTGGGGAGGGGGGTGGCCAGGGTCTGATCAGGGGGTGAAAATTGAGTGGTCGGGGGGGGGGGGGGGTCAAGCAGTTGGACACAGGATTAGGAGGGGGCTAAAGGGCAAAATCAGGCCTGGGGGAGGAGCAGGAGTTCAGTTTGGGGGGGAGAGATAGCTCAGTGGTTTGAGCATTGGCCTGCTAAACACAAGGTTGTGAGTTCAATCCTTGAGGGGGCCACTTGGGGAATCTGAGGCTAAATCAGTACTTGGTCCTGCTAGTGAAGGCAGGGGGCTGGACTCAATGACCTTTCAAGGTCCCTTCCAGTTCTAGGAGATGGGGATATCTCCATTAATTAAATAATAATAATAATAATTAATAAGCTCCTAGTGAGGCGCTGGCAGAGGGTGTCCCCTTTGGTTTGGGGGGAGGTGTCAGGAAGGGAGGGGACGGTCATGGGGGGCGGGGGTTGAACTGTCTCTGTGCAGCCAGGAAATTCCTGTGGGAGGGGTGGGGGAGATGAGTTAATTGCCTGGTGCTGTGCCAGCGACTCTGTCTGAGCTTCCCCTGCAGATTCCTGGGATCGCTGTCATGCCCAGTGCACACAGTGCGGCGGGGGAAGAATCCTCAGTGCTAGGCAAGCAGTGTGAGGGGTCCCACTGTAAAGCATCAGGGGATCCCTGTGAGGAGGGGCTCTCATTAGCTGCTCTCCCCAGAGAGCTAAAGGAGGGAAGCTGCTCAAACGCTCTGTCCCTCTCTGCTCAGCATATTGGGGTTCAGCTTCCTGGGTCACATGCTGCAGCCTCCATTGTGATCTGGGAGACCAGGCTTAGCAGCTGCTGCTCCCCCAGTGGGGGTTCTGTGCTGGGAAGTGACCTTAATTAAAGCTGCTTCTCTGCCTGGCCCAGGGGATGACTTTCTCCAGCTGGTACTAGCCCCATAGGGAAGCCCTGAGCCCTGTTAATACTAAATTCTGAGCCAGAGTCTCCAGGTACCTCAGGGAAAGTTCTGGGGACTGGCAAGAAAGTGACTCTGCACAAACAGCCCCCCCCCCCCCCCCCCATTTCTCCTCCCATTAGCAATTGCCAGGAGAAAATCCAGCCACGGAAGAGCACAGTACCCAGGAATGGGATTTTCCCAGCCAGAGGGGCAGGGAGAGAGGACGGGGAAGGAGAGACTGAAAGGGGCAGTGGTAGAAATGAGTGGGGAGAGAGATTTCCTGCTCTCTAGTCCATCGAGACACATGTATTGCCGCATCCCTGGGTAGAATCACTTTCCAGTGAACAAAAAAAAAGGATCAGACAAAGGAAACTCCAGTTCCTGACTCCATGTTCCAGCTGCTCGGGTGTGGCTGCCGTGGGGTCGATGTCCGAGGGAATCCCCCATAGTCACTCCTTTGGTTCTGCTCTTTTCTAGCATTGTGTTCAGAGACTTTGTTATGGGATGAGGGGAGGGAGAAGGGACGTTAAAAATCTCTGTGGGCTTAGTAGGGGCCAGGTCTATACTGTAATAAAGAGATCAAGCATTTTCCCAGAATGGCAGAATCTAGGATGTCTCTCTGCAGGGAAAGGGCCTGGGGGAATTCTGCTGTGAAATTAACTAAAACCTGTTCTGAAACCCCCACAACTGCCCTTCTCATCCAGATAGTCTGCAGAATGACATCCATGTTCCGCTCCAGCTCATCCCATCCTCCCATCGAACAGGGGAGAGAAATGGCTGTAAATGAGACAGCTCAGGTAGAGATTATTGGGGAGTTTTTGGTGGGTTCCTGCTGGAGGAGAGGGACAGCAAATACATCGGAGATGGGAAGGTTTGCACAGTCTGGTTTGGAGGTTGGAGCAGGGCAGGAAATTCACAGGGTGGAGAAAGGGAGGAGCACAGGGGTGTGCTAAACCTGCTGGCAGTTATTTAATAAGTGGCCTAGATTCTAGGAACAGATCCATGAGGTTCGGCGGTGGAAATGTTCTAGTTTGTGGAGCAGAAAATAACCCAGCTACATGGGGCTTGGAAAACTGACCATACTCATAGTGCTGGAGCCCGACCTGACTAACAGTGGCTGCTGTGAGATATGAAGGGGGCACCCACGAGTCAGGCTTAAGGGAGATTCCCCTCCCTTCATATCCAGCTCTTCACAATGAGGAGGGTGTTGGGCTTCCTACCAGGGAGCTCTCTCTGGACCCTACTAGGGGCTCCATCTCCATCAGTCAGTGTCTAGTAGGTGTGTGATGGATCTGCTGGGAGAGACAAAGGACTCTCTCTTCATCCCCTCTCCCTGGTGTTTCCTGGATACCCTGAAAGGGGTGAGGGTGCGACTCTGTTGAGTGGGATCCACCTAGAACTTCCATTTGATTGGCTCCTCTCCCCACGAATAGTGGGGCTGTGAGTGGGGAAACGGGTACCGAATGTTGGACTCTTCCTCTTTCAGGGGCTGGTGACCTTCGAGGAGGTGGCTGTGTATTTCACCAGGGAAGAGTGGGCTCTGCTGGACCCCACTCAGAGAGCCCTCTACAGGGAAGTCATGCAGGAGAACTATGAGAATGTGACCTCGCTGGGTAAGGATTCCTGTCCCCTCGGTTCTTGGAAGGGGAAATGAAGAGATAAGGTTCATGCCAGCCCCACAATGCCACCTCTACTCTGTCCTGTTTCAGCATTACCCCAATATGCCAGTGACACACACACACTACCGGAGACCCTCCCCTGCTGCAGAACACTGTGGGAACAGAGCAGAGGAGCCGTATCGCACAGTGTCAAATATTTCCTGTTTCCTCAAGTGAAACTGGGAGTTAAATCTGGCACAAAGCAACAGAGGGTCCTGTGGCACCTTTAAGACTAACAGAAGTATTGGGAGCATAAGCTTTCGTGGGTAAGAACCTCACTTCTTCAGATGCAAGTAATGGAAATTTCCAGAGGCAGGTATAAATCAATATGGAGATAATGAGGTTAGTTCAATCACGGAGGGTGAGGTGCTCTGCTAGCAGTTGAGGTGTGAACACCAAGGGAGGAGAAACTGCTTCTGTAGTTGGAAAGCCATTCACAGTCTTTGTTTAATCCTGATCTGATGGTGTCAAATTTGCAAATGAACTGGAGCTCAGCAGTTTCTCTTTGGAGTCTGGTCCTGAAGTTTTTTTGCTGTAAGATGGCTACCTTAACATCTGCTATTGTGTGGCCAGGGAGGTTGAAGTGTTCTCCTACAGGTTTTTGTATATTGCCATTCCTGATATCTGACTTGTGTCCATTTATCCTCTTGCGTAGTGACTGTCCAGTTTGGCCAATGTACATAGCAGAGGGGCATTGCCGGCATATGATGGCATATATAACATTGGTGGACGTGCAGGTGAATGAGCAGGTGATGTTGTAGCTGATCTGGTTAGGTCCTGTGATGGTGTTGCTGGTGTAGATATGTAGATGTAGAGTTGGCATCAAGGTTTGTGGCATGGGTTGGTTCCTGAGTTAGAGTTGTTATGGTGCGGTGCGTGGTTGCTGGTGAGAATATGCTTAAGGTTGGCGGGTTGTCTGTGGATGAGGACTGGCCTGCCTCCCAAGGTCTGTGAAAGTGAGGGATCATTGTCCAGGATGGGTTGTAGATCACTGATGATGCGTTGGAGAGGTTTAAGCTGAGGACTGTAGGGGTATGTCTACACTACGGGATTAATCCGAATTTATATAATTCGAATTTGGAAAACAGGTTGTATAAATTCGATTGTATGCAACCACACTAAGCACATTAATTCGGCGGTGTGCGTCCATGTACCAGGGCTAGTGTCGATTTCCGGAGCGTTGCACTGTGGGTAGCTTTCCCATAGCTATCCCATAGTTCCTGCAGTCTCCTCCGCCCATTGGAATTCTGGGTTGAGATCGCAATGCCTGATGGGGCTAAAAACATTGTTGCGGGTGGTTCTGGGTATATCCTCCCCCCTCTCCAGGAAGCAAGGGCAAACAACAGCGTTTCGCGCCTTTTTCCTGGGTGAACAGTGCAGACGCCATACCATGGCAATCATGTAGCCCGCTCAGCTCAAGACAGCAGTCATGAACATTGTAAATACCTCGCGCCTTATCGTGCAGTTTATGCTGAACAAGAACCTGGAAAATCAGGCGGCGAGGAGCAGGCTATGGCAGCGCGGCGAGGACAGTGATGAGGATATGGACATGGAATTCGATCGAACTGCGGTACCCGGTGCTTTGGAGATCATGCTGTTAATGGGGCAGGTTATAGCCGTGGAACGCCGATTCTGGGCCCGGGAAACAAGCACAGACTGGTGGGACCGCATAGTGTTGCAGGTGTGGGACGATTCCCAGTGGCTGCGAACCTTTCGAATGCGTAAGGGCACTTTCTTGGAACTTTGTGACTTGCTTTCCCCTGCCCTGAAGCACCAGAATACGAAGATGAGAGCAGCCCTCACAGTTGAGAAGCGAGTGGCGATAGCCCTGTGGAAGCTTGCAACACCAGACAGCTACCGGTCAGTCGGGAATCAATTTGGAGTGGGCAAATCTACTGTGGGGGCTGCAGTCATGCAAGTAGCCAAAGCAATCACTGAGGTGCTGCTACGAAAGCTAGTGACTCTGGGAGATGTGCAGGTCATAGTGGATGGCTTTGCTGCAATGGGATTCCCTAACTGTGGTGGGGCGATAGATGGAACCCACATCCCTATCTTGGCACCGGAGCACCAGGGTAGCCAGTACATAAACCGCAAGGGGTACTTTTCAATGGTGCTGCAAGCACTTGTGGATCACAAGGGACGTTTCACCAACATCAACGCGGGCTGGGCGGGAAGGGTTCATGACGCTCGCGTCTTCAGGAACACTACTCTGTTTAAAGGGCTGCAGCAAGGGACTTACTTCCCGGACCAGAAAATAACCGTTGGGGATGTTGAAATGCCAATAGTTATTCTTGGGGACCCAGCCTACCCCTTAATGCCATGGCTCATGAAGCCATACACAGGCAGCCTGGACAGGAGTCAGGAGCTGTTTAACTACAGGCTGAGCAATGCAGAATGGTTGTAGAATGTGCATTTGGCCGTTTAAAAGGTCGCTGGAGATCGCTATTGACTTGCTCTGACCTCAGCCAAAGAAATCTCCCCATTGTTATTTCTGCTTGCTGTGTGCTCCACAATCTATGTGAAAGTAAGGGGGAGACCTTTATGTCGGAGTGGGAGGCTGAGGCAAATTGCCTGGCTGCTGAGTACGCACAGCCAGACACCAGGGCGATTAGAAGAGCACACCAGGAAGCGCTGTGCATCAGAGAGGCTTTGAAAACCAGTTTCATGACTAGCCAGGCTACAGTGTGAAATTTCTGTTTGTTTCTCCTTCATGAAAACCCGCCCCCTTTATTGACTCATTCATTCTCTGTAAGGAACCCACCCTTCCCGTTCCCCCAGCTTTCTTTCAAAGGAAATAAAGTCAATATCATTTAAAAATCATGTATTCTTTATTAACTGGTAATAAACATAGGGAGAGAACCAACAAGGTAATCTGGGTGAGGTTTGGGAGGAGGATAGGAGGTAAGTAAAAGGCCACTGAACAAATTCAATGTAATGACAGCCTTTTGGTTGGGCTGTCCACTGGGGTGGAGTGGGAAGGTGCACGTAGCCTACCCCCCTGCGTTCTTACATCTCTGGGTGAGGAGGATATGAAACATGGTGAGGGGGGAGGGAGGTTATACAGGGGCTGTAGCGGCACTCTGTCATCCTGCTGCCGTTCCTGAAGCTCCACCAGACGCCGGAGCATGTCCGTTTGCTCACGCAGCAGCCCCAGCATTGCAGCCTGCCACCTCTCATCTCGAGCGTCCCTCAGGACCTCGCGTTCACTGGCATCTTTCCTAAATTTAGTTACAGTGTCCTTCCACTCATTCAAATGAGCTCTTTGATTTCGGGTGCATTCCATTATTTCAGTGAACATGTCGTCTCTTGTCCTCTTTCTACGCCGCCTTATCTGAGATAGCCTTCATGACGGAGGAGGGAGGCTTGATAAATTTGCAGCTGCTGGAGGGAGGGTTGAGAAAAAGGAGAGAAGTTCTTAAAATGATACATTTTACAGAACAATGCTTATACTCTTTCTTGGTGAAAAACACTATTCACAGTACATAGCATATGTGATTTCAGTACAAGGTTGCAATTTCCATCTTAATATTGAGTGCCTGTGGCTTTTGTGTTAGAGATCACAGACGCAGGTCCGGGCAATAGAATTCAGCTTGCATGCAGCCATGGTAAGCCATTGTCTTTCGGCTTCTGCGCCCTCCTTTCCCACATACCAAGCAAAGCCCGTTGACTGCTGCGGTTTTCCTGTTACCTTCAGCAGCAGAAAACAAACTAACCCCCCCCCCATCCAATTTTCTGGGATGATCGCTTTATGCCTCCCCCCACCGCGTGGCAGGTATCAGGGAAGATCCCTGCTAGCCAAACGCGAAAAGCTCAGGGCCAATTACCGCCCCCCCCCCCCCCCCCCCACGCGCGCTTGGCTAACTGCAGGGAAGGATTTCTTTTCAGCCACAGGCAAACAGCCCAGTAGGAACGGCCACCTCTGTCCCCTTAATTAAGTTGCCATATTTCAACCAGGTTACCATGAGCGATATCACTCTCCTGAGGATCACACAGCAAGATAAAGAACGGATGTTGCTTGAATGCCAGCAAACACCGGGACCATACGCTGCCAGGCTTTGTCAGGCAATGATACCAGATTACTTGCTGCAGGCATGGCGTGGTCAAGTGTCCTACCATGGAGGACGGAATAAGGCTGCACTGCCCAGAAACCTTGTGGCAAGGCTTTTGGAGTACCTCCAGGAGAGCTTCATGGAGATGTCCCTGGAGGATTTCCGCTCCATCCCCAGACACATTAACAGACTTTTCCAGTGGCTGTACTGGCCGCGAATGCAAGTCCTCAGGGCAAAGTAATCAATAAATATGCTTTCTTTTAAAACAAGTTTTATATTTTAAAAGGTAAACTCACCTGAGGTCCCTTCCATGGGGTCATGGTCTTGGATACTGGCTTGGGAGGGTTGGGAGGGTACTTCAGTCAGGCTGAGAAAAAGATCCTGGCTGTTGGGGAGAACGGAGTGCTGGGTGCTCTCTGCAAGCTTGTCCTCCTCCTCTTCCCCATCCGCAGAATACTCAGGCGTCGCTGATGAGACTATCCCCGACCCGGAATCCACGGTCACAGGTGGGGTAGTGGTGGCAGCCCCCCCTAGAATTGCATGCAGCTCGGCGTAGAAGCGGCATGTCCGCGGCTCTGACCCGGAGCGACCGTTTGCCTCCTTTGTTTTTTGATAGGCTTGTCTGAGCTCCTTGACTTTCACGCGGCACTGATCTGAGTCCCTATTGTGGCCTCTCTCCATCATGCCCTTGGAGATTTTTTCAAAAGTTTTGGCATTTCGTCTTTTAGAACGAAGTTCAGCTAGCACTGAATCCTCTCCCCATATAGCGATCAGATCCAGTACCTCCTGTACGCTCCATGCTGGTGCTCTTTTTCGATTCTCGGACTGCATGGTTACCTGTGCTGATGAGCTCTGCGTGGTCACCTGTGCTCTCCATGCTGGGCAAACAGGAAATGAAATTCAAAAGTTCACGGGACTTTTCCTGTCTACCTGGCCAGTGCATCAGAGTTCAGATTGCTGTCCAGAGTGGTCACAATGGTGCACTGTGGGATAGCTCCCGGAGGCGAATAGCATCAAATAGTGGCCACATTAACCCTAATTCAAAAGTCGATTTTGGCGCTACTCCCCTCGTCGGGGAGGAGTACAGAAATCGATTTTAAGAGCCCTTTATGTCAAAGTAACTGGCTTCATTGTGCGGATGGGTGCAGGGTTAATTCGATTTAACGCTGCTAAATTCGACCTAAACTCATAGTGTAGACCAGGCCTAACAGGTAATGATCAAGTCTCCTGCCATCCATCTCCACCCTCTATCAAACAGAGGCTAGGGACACCATTCCTTACCCATCCTGGCTAATAGCCATTAATGGACTTACCCTCCATGAATTTATCAATTTCTCTTTTAAACCCTGTTATAGTCCTACCCTTCACAACCTCTTCAAGCAAGGAGATCCACAGGTTGACTGTGCACTGTGTGAAAAAGAACTTCCCTTTATTTGTTTTAAATCTGCTGCCCATTATTTTCATTTGGTGGCCCCTAGTTCTTATATTATGGGAACCAGTAAATAACTTTTCCTTATTCACTTTCTCTACACCACTCATGATTTTATATAGCTCTATCACAAGGGTCGGCAACGTTTGGCACGTGGCTCGCCAGGGTAAGCACCCTAGCAGGCCTGACCAGTTTATTTACCTGCTGACGTGGCAGGTTCGGCCGATTGTGACCCCCACTCGCCGCGGTTTGCTGTCCCAGGCCAATGGGGGCATTGAGAAGCGGTGCGGGCGAGGGATGTGCTGGCCGCGGCTTCCCAACACCCCCATTGGCCCGGGACGGCAAACCGTGGCCAGTGGGGACCGCGATCGGCCGAACCTGCCACGTCAGTAGGTAAATAAACTGGCCCGGCCCGCTAGGGTGCTTACCCCGGCGAGCCGCGTGCCAAACATTGCTGACCCCTGCTCTATCATATCCCCCCTTAGTCTCCTCTTTCCCAAGCTGAAAAGTCCTAGCCTCTTTAATCTCTCCTCATATGGAACCCATTCCAAACCCCTAATCATTTTAGTTGCCCTTCTCTGAATCTTTTCTAATGCCAGTATATCTTTTCTGAGATGAGGAGACCACATCTGTATACGGTATTCAAGATGTGGGTGTACCATGGATTTATATAAGGGCAATAAGATATTCTCTGACTTATTCTCCATCCCTTTTTTAATGATTCCTACCATCCTTTTTGCTTTTTTGACTTCCGCTGCGCACTCCATGGACGTCTTCAGAGATGACTCCAAGATCTCTTTCCTGATTAGTTCTAGCTTAATTAGCCCCCATCATATTGTATGTGTAGTTTGGGTTATTATTTCCAATGTGCATTACTTTACATTTATCCACATTAAATTTCATTTGCCATTTTGTTGCCCAATCATTTAGTTTTGTGAGATCTTTTTGACGTTCCTCACAGTCTGCTTTGGTCTTAACTATCTTGAGTAGTTTAGTATTGTTTGCAAACTTTGCCACCTCACTGTTTACCCCTTTCTCCAGATTATTTATGAATAAGTTGAATAGGATTGGTCCTAGGACTGACCCTTGGGGAACACAACTAGTTACCCCTCTCCATTCTGAAAATTTACCATTTATTCCTATCCTTTGGTCCCTGTCTTTTAACCAGTTCTCAATCCATGAAAGGATCTTCCCTCTTATCGCATTACAACTTAATTTACATAAGAGCCTTTGGTGAGGGACCTTGTCAAAGACTTTCTGGAAATCTAAATACACTATGTCCATTGGATCCCCCTTGTCCACATGTTTGTTGACACCTTCAAAGAACTCTTATAGACAAGTAAGGCATGATTTCCATTTACAGAAACCATGTTGACTTTTGCCCAACCATTTATGTTCTTCTATGTGTCTGACAATTTTATTCTTTACTATTGTTTTAACTAATTTGCCCCATACTGACATTAGACTTACCGGTCTGTAATTGCTGGGAGCACGTATAGAGCCCTTTTTAAATATTTACGTTATATTAGCTATCTTCCAGTTATTTGTTACAGAAGCTGATTTCAAGGGCAGGTTACAAACCATAGTTAATAGTTCCCCAATTTCACATTTGAGTTATTTCAGAACATTTGGGTGAATGCCATCTGGTCCCGGTGACTATTACTGTTAAGTTTATCAATTAATTCCAAAACCTCCTCTAATGACACTTCAATCTGTGACAATTCCTCAGATTTGTCACCTACACAGAACGGCTCAGGTTTGGGAATCTCCCTAACATCCTCAGCCATGAAGACTGAAGCAAAGAATTAATTTAGTGTCTCCGCAATGACTTTATCGTCTTTAAGGGCTCCTTTTTTATCTCGATCGTCCAGGAGCCCCACTGATGTATTTAACAAAACATTTTGTTATTACCTTTTGAGTTTTTGGTTAGTTGTTTTTCAAACTTCTTTTTGGCTTTTCTTATTACATTTTTACACTTTATTTGGCAGTGTTTATGCTCCTTTCTACTTCACTAGTATTTGACTTCCACTTTTTAAAAGATGCCTTTTTATCTCTCACTGCTTCTTTTACATGGCTGTCAAGTCACCGTGGCTCTTTTTTATTCCTTTTAGTGTGTTTTTTAATTTGGGGTATAGGTTTAAGTTGGGCCTCTATTATGGGGTCTTTGAAAAGTGTCCATGCAGCTTGCAGAGATTTCACTCTAGTCACTGTACTTTTTAATTTCTGTTTAACTAACCTCCTCATTTTTGCATAGTTCCCCTTTCTGAAATTAAATGCCACAGTGTTGGGCTGCTGAGGTGTTCTTCCCACCACAGGAATGTTAAATGTTACTATAGTATGGTCACTATTTCCAAGTGGTCCTGTTATAGTTACCTCTTGGACCGGATCCTGCGCTCCACTCAGGACTAAACAGAGAATTGCCTCTCCCCTTGTGGGTTACTGTACCAGCTGCTCCAAGAGAGGGATTTTTAATTGGTTCTAAAAGAAATTACGTCACCCATCTTGTTTCTCCAAGAGATCTCAAAGTGGCAGGAGACATAAACAGGAAGACAGGGCTCAGGACTCTAAACCAACCATTTTGAAGCTGCTAGAAGAAACTACATTTCCCATCTGCCCATGGGTGTGTTTGTGTCCTATATGAGGGACCATCCCATTCCTCTCACAGTAGCAAGGGGAGACTGCAGCCAGCCCCAGATGGTCCTTTCCCAGCCTGGGATATGTGTTGTGAGGAAATTTGTGTGGGGTGAGTGCACAGGCTGGGTCCCCAGACAGCTAGATCCATCTTCAGACTGGAAAGCCCAGGCAACTCCAGCACAGCATGGGGGCTGTGGGCAGGGGTAGCAGTTCTGGAGCTGGGCCTCTGCCCCCTATAGGTCCATTGGCAGATGGCTCTGGCAGCATCAAGTGGGTCCATCACTGCAGGGGAAGGTTGGGGTAGTGTCTGAGGTTGGGGTGAGGATTGTGTGTGTGGGGTCGATGCCCAAGAATGCGGGATGGAATTCACCTCCCCACCCCTCTGCAGAGCCCAGCAACTAGGGATTTATCCAGTGAAGTGAATTTCACTCTGGGTGACTTTGAGCCAGCCATGGAAAGATCCTTGTGCCTTCGGTTCCATACTGGCCAAAGGAGTTTACTAGTACTCCCTCCCGAGACTCCCAGGGGCAGCCAGGGATAATTAGTGGGTTATGGGAATTAGAAAATGAAAATTCATTAAGAACGATGATATTTGTGTGTTTATTATTAAATCCCCAGACACCCACCAATCCCCGTCCTTCTTCTGATGAGCTATAAATATCGAAGGGACTCAGCTACTGATCCTGCAGTGAGTTCCTGCCCCTCCCGCCTCTCTCTAGCAGCACTTTTAAGAACAGGCCAGGGAAACATGGAAATACTTTGAACCAAATTCCAGAAGCTGCTGAGCATGCACAAGTTAAAATGAAACCAAGGTTCCATCTCTTCAAGGACCTGGCCCCTAGTGCAAAATTATAGACAGATTCCCAGAAATCTGAAACGGCCACTACATAACTGACAGAATCTCATTTATCTATTGACTTCTGGGAATTACCAATAAAAGAAACAACCCAGTGAAGGCGATTCCCTGACAGAAAGATCTCATGTGTCTTAACAAATTGGTATAATCTAATCTAGAACTTTATACACTAAAATGCCTTATTCGTAGCCCCATGGTGATTGGCTGGTGTCACTACAGGGCAGAATTAAGGTTGGGTGCCTTAGCTGTGAACTTCCATCTCCTAGCATACTGTGATTGCTGTTAAGTGGGTTTGGCAAAATTCATTTTGTCTATTTCTTTTTTTTATTTCAATAGATATCAATATTTATTTTAAGCTCTTTTTTCAATGTTTACAATTTCAATGTTCAGAGCTGTGGGAAGTTATGGGGGTGGTCAGACAACAATTATTCAATTACAGTAAATGTTGAGATTCCCAAAGCCAATTTTTTTTAATTGTTCAAACAGAAATTGTCAATGTCACACACAAAATAAACAGTGTAAATATCCTTAAATCAAACTCGGCTTTCTCCAGAAACATTTCTGTATATTACCTATATAAATATTTTTTCATCTGTGTGTGTGTGTACAGTGAAATCAACATTACAGCAATTTATTAAAAACAATCCAATCCTTGAAAGCTGGGGTAATAGAAATGGGATGAAAATTAATAGTCCAAAATTATGCACTTAGGGACTAATGACAAGAATTTTTGCAATAACCTGGGTACTTATCAGTTGGAAGTGAGGGAGGAGGAAAAAGACCTAGGTGTATTGGTTGATCACGGGATAATTATGAGCTGCCAATGTGATGCGGCCATGAAATAGGTTAATGCAGTCTTAGAATGCATGAGGCGAGGTATTTCCAGTAGACACAGGGAAGGGTTAGTACTGTAATACAAAGCACTGATGAGACCTCATCTGAAATACTGTGGGCCATTCTGGTCTCCCATGTTTAAGAAGGATGAATTCAAACTGGAACAGGAGCAGAGAAGGGCTACTAGGATGATCCGAGGTATGGAAAATCTGCCATATTAGAGGAGACTCAAAGAGCTTGGCTTGTTTAGCCTAACCAAAAGAAGGCTGAGGGGAGATATGATCGCTCTCTATAAATACATCAGAAGGGTAAATACCAGGGAAGGAGAGGAGTTATTTAGGTTAAGCACCAATCTTGGCACTAGAACAAATGGATATTGGCCATCAACAAGTTCTGGATTGACGTTAGGCGAAGGTTTCTAACTATCAGAGTGAAGTTTTGGAACAGCCTCCCAAGGGAAGCAGTTGGGACAAAAAAACTAATTGGCTTCAAGACTGAGCTTGATACCTTCATGGAGGAGATGGTATAATGGGACTGCCTACAGTGGCATGTAGCCCATCTGCAACTGCTAGCAGCAAATATCTCCAAAGGCTGGTGATGGGACACTAGATGGGGAGGGCTCTGAGTTACTACAGAGAATTCTTTCCCAGGTGTCTGGCTGTTGGGTCTTGCCCACGTGCTCAGGGTCTAATTGATTGCCATATTTGGAGATAACCAGGTTAGTTCAATCAGGGAGGGTGAGATGCTCTGCTAGCAGTTAAGGTGTGAACACCAAAGGAGGAGAAACTGCTTCTGTAGTTGGATAGCCATTCACAGTGTTTGTTTAATCCTGATCTGATGGTATCAAATTTGCAAATGAATGGAGCTCAGCAGCTTCTCTTTGGAGTCTGGTCCTGAAGTTTTTTTGCTGTAAGATGGCTACCTTTACATCTGCTATTGTGTGGCCAGGGAGGTTGAAGTGTTCTCCTACAGGTTTTTCCAGGTCAGCCATAAAAATGTTGGCATATTGTGGGGCCATGCGGGTGTCCATGGCGGTGCCACTGGTCTGGAGGTATATATTGTCACCAAATTTGAAATAATTGTGCGTGAGGATAAAGTCACAGAGCTCAGCAACAAGCTGTGCTGTGTCATCATCAGGGATACTGTTCCTGACAGCTTGTATTCCATCTGTGTGTGGGATGTTTGTGTAGAGAGCCTCCAACATTTTTATGGCAGTTCAAATCAACAGAGCCAGACGTGTACCCAGAAGCCTCCTGCTACAAGACAGGCCCAAAAAAGAAATCAACAGAACTCCCCTGGTCATCACCTAGACCTGGTCTACACTACGACTTTAAATCGGATTTAGCAGCGTTAATTCGAATTAACCCTTCACCCGTCCACACAACGACGCAATTTAATTCGAAATAAAGGGCTCATTAAATCGATTTCTGTACTCCACCCCAACGAGTGGAGTAGCGCCAAAATCGATTTTAGTATTTCGAATTAGGGTTAGTGTGGCCGCAATGCGATGGTATTGGCCTCCGGGAGCTATCCCACAGTGCACCATTCTGACTGCTCTGGACAGCAATCTGAACTCGGATGCACTGGCCAGGTAGGCAGGAAAAGCCCCGGGAACATTTGAATTTCATTTCCTGTTTGCCCAGTGTGGAGAGCACAGGTGACCACAGATTGCTCATCAGCACAGGTAACCATGCAGTCCGAGAATCAAAAATGAGCACCAGCATGGACTATACAGGAGGTACTGGATCTGATCGCTATATGGGGAGAGGATTCTGTGCTAGCAGAACTACGTTCCAAAAGACGAAATGCCAAAACATTTGAAAAAATCTGCAAGGGCATGATGGAGAGAGGCCACAATAGGGACTCCTATCAGTGCCGTGTGAAAGTTAAGGAGCTCAGACAAGCCTACCAGAAAACCAAAGAAGCAAATGGAAGGTCAGGGGCAGAGCCGCAGACATGCCGCTTCTACACTGAGCTGCATGCAATTCTAGGGGGGCCCGCCACCACTACACCACTTCTGACTGTGGATTCCGAGGAGGGGGTAATCTCAGCCATGGATCTTTCTCTCAACCTGACTGAAGTACCCTCCCAACCCTCCCAAGGCGTTATCCCAGACAATGAGGCCATAGAAGGGACCTCTGGTGAGTGTACCTTTGTAAATATAAAACATGGTTTAAATGCAAGCATGTTTTAATGATTAATTTGCCCTGAGGACTTGGGATGCATTCGCGGCCAGTACAGCTACTGGAAAAGTCTGTTAACGTGTCTGGGCATGGCCGGAAATCCTCCAGGGACATCTCCATGAAGCTCTCCTGGAGGTACTCCAAAAACCTTTGCAGAAGGTTTCTGGGCAGTGCAGCCTTATTCCGGTCCTCCATGGTAGGACAGTTGACCACGCCATGCTAGTAGCAAGTAATCTGGTATCGTTGCATGACAAAGCCTGGCAGCATATGGTCCCGGTGTTTGCTGGCATTCCAGCAACATCCGTTCTTTAAATCACTGTGTTATCCTCAGGAGAGTGATATCATTCATGGTAACCTAGTAGAAATATGGGAATTTAATTAAGGGGACAGAGGTGGCCATTCCTACTGGGCTGTTTGCCTGTGGCTGAAAAGAAATCCTTCCCTGTAGTTAGCCAAGTTGGCGGGGGAGGGTGGATCATTGGCGCTGAGCTTTTTGCATTTGGCTAGCAGGATCTTCCCTGTTACCAGCCACTCGGTGGGGGGAGGGGTAAAGCGATCATCCCAGAGAATTGGATGCGGGGGTTTAGTTTGGTTTCTAATGCTGCATGTTAACAGGAAAACCGCAGCACTCTTTTAGGAAGGCTGCAGAAGCCAAAAGACAATGGCTTACCATGGCCGCATGCAAGCCGAATTCTGTTGCCTGGACCTGCGTCTGTGATCTCTAACATCAAAGCCGCAGACACTCAATATTAAGATGGAAAATGTGACCTTGTACTGAAATTACATGTGCTATGTAATGTGAATAGTGTTGTTCACCGTGAAAGAGTATAAGCACTGTTCTATAAAATGCTTTTTAAATACTTCTCTCCCTTTTTTCCCTCCCTCCCACAGCTGCAAATTTTTCAAGCCTCCCTCCTCCGTCCCGAAGGCTATCTCAGATAAGGCGGCGAAAAAAAAGGACGCAAGATGAAATGTTCTCTGAAATCATGGAATCGACCCGCAATGAAAGAGCTCATCTGAATGAGTGGAAGGACATGATATCAAAGTACAGGAAAGATGCCAGTGACCGTGAGGCCATGAGAGACGCTCGAGATGAGAGGTGGCAGGCTGCAATGCTTGGGCTGCTGCGTGATCAAACGGACATGCTCCAGCGTCTGGTGGAGCTTCATCAACGGCAGCAGGATCACAGACTGCCGCTGCAGCCGCTGTATAACCTCCCTCCCCCCTCACATGTTCCATAGCCTACTCACCCAGACGTGTAAGAACACGGGGAAGGAGGCTCCATGCAGCTGCCCACTCCACCCCAGTGGACAGCCCAAGCAAAAGCTGTCATTATTTTGAACTTTTTTAATGGCCTTTTCTTTCCCTCCTATCCTCCTCCCAGACCCCACCCGGGCTATCTTGTCAGTTCTCTTCCTATGTTTATAAACAATTAATAAAGCATACACGATTTTCAAATGATAGTGACTTTATTTCCTTTGAAAGCAAGCTATGATTGAAGGGGGGAGGGTGATTTGCTTACAGGGAATGAGTCAATCAAGGGGGTGGGTTTTCATCAAGGAGAAACAAACAGAACTTTCACACCATAGCCTGGCCAGTCATGAAACTGGTTTTAAAAGCTTCTCTGATGTGCAGCGCTTCCTGGTGTGCTCTTCTAATCGCCCTGGTGTCTGGCTGCATGTAATCAGTGGCTAGGCGATTTGCCTCAGCCTCCCACCCCGCCATAAAGATCTCCACCTTACTCTCACAGAGATTGTGGAGCACACAGCAAGCAGCAATAACAATGGGAATATTGTTTTGGCTGAGGTCTGAGAGAGTCAGTAACGTGCGCCAGCGACCCTTTAAACATCCAAATGCATTCTACCACCATTCTGCACTTGCTCAGCCTATAGTTGAACATTAAGGGGTAGGCTGGGTTCCCAAGGATAACTATTGGCATTTCAACATCCCCAACGGTTATTTTCTGGTCCGGGAAGAAAGTCCCTTCCTCCAGCTTTTGAAACAGACCTAAGTTCCTGAAGACGCGAGCATCATGTACCTTTCCCGGCCATCCCACACTGATGTTAGTGAAACGTCCCTTGTGATCCACCAGGGCTTGCAGCAGCATCGAGAAGTACCCTTTTCAGTTTATGTACTCGGTGGCTTGGTGCGCCGGTGCCAAGGTAGGGATATGGGTTCCGTCTATCGCCCCACCACAGTTAGGGAATCCCATTGCACCAAAGCTATCCACTGTGACCTGCACATTTCCTAGAGTCACTACCCTTGATATCAGCAGGTCTTTGATTGTGTTGGCTACTTGGATCACAGCAGCCCCCACAGTAGATTTGCCCACTCCAAATTGATTCCCGACTGACCGATAGCTGTCTGGCATTGCAAGCTTCCACAGGGCTATCGCCACTCGCTTCTCAACTGTGAGGGCTGCTCTCATCCTGGTATTCTGGTACTTCAGGGCAGGGGAAAGCAAGTCAGAAAGTTCCATGAAAGAGCCCTTACGCATGCGAAAGTTTCACAGCCATTGGGAATCGTCCCACACCTGCAACACGATGCGGTCCCACCAGTCTGTGCTTGTTTCCCGGGCCCAGAATCGGCATTCCACGGCATGAACGTGCCCCAGTAACACCATGATTTGCACATTGCTGGGCCTGTACTTTGTGAGAGGTCTATGTCCATGTCAATTTCTTCATCACTCTCATCTCCGCTCTGCAATCGCCTATTCACCTGGTTTTGCTTTGGAATGTTCTGGCTCTGCATATACTCCAGGACAATGCGCGTGGTGTTCATAGTGCTCATAATTGCCACGCTGATCTGAGCAGGCTCCATGATCCCAGTGCTATGGCATCTGGGCTGAAAAAAGGCGCGAAACTATTGTCTGACAGAGGGAGGGGGGGCGAGTGATGACATGGCTTACAGGGAATTAAAATCAACAAAGGTGGCTGTGCATCAGGGAGAAACACAAACAACTGTCACACAGAATGGCCCCCCCAAAGATTGAACTCAAAACCCTGGGTTTAACAGGCCGTTGATTTCATGGAGGGAAGGGGACGCAAATGAATACAGAACAAATCTGGTCCATCTATCTTTTACATCTTAGGCTGGCATCAGACGGTGCAGCATGACTGATAGCCATCGGCATCTTCTGGGTGCTTAGCAGAAGATGCTGCATTACGATTGCTAGCCATCATTGTAAAGACGGTGCAATAGGACTGCCGGCAGGACTGAGTCTCCAGAAGACAAAACATGTCTGCCCAGCCGCCTCTAACCGAACTCACTGAGGAGTACGACAATGATGGATACCAATCGTAATACACCATCTGCTGCCAGAAGGCAAGGAGCTGCTGCTGTATAGCAATGCAGTCCCACATCTGCCGGCACCGAGATGACATATGGTGATTGTGAGCTGAGCTGAGCTGGCTCCATGCTTGCCGTGGTATGTTGCCTGCACAGGTAATCCAGGAAAAAAGGCGCAAAATGATTGTCTGCCATTGCTCTCATGGGGGGGGGAGGCCTGATGACATGTACCCAGAATCCCCTGCTACACTGTTTTTGCCTCATCAGGCATTGGGATCTCAACCCAGAATTCCAATGGGCGGCGGAGACTGCGGGAACTGTGGGATAGCTATGGGATAGCTACCCACAGTGCAACGCTCCAGAAGTTGACGCTAGCCTTGGTACTGTGGACGCGGTCTGCCGACTTAATGCAGTTAGAGCATTTTATGTGGGGACACACACAATTGACTATATAAAAATGATTTTTATAAAACCGGCTTCCATTAATTCAACCTAATTTCATAGTGTAGACATACCCTCAGTATTATCTAGACCATCCCTGACAGGTGTTTGTCCAGCCTGCTCTTAAAAATCCCCAATGATGGAGATTCCACAGTCTCCCGTAGGCAATTTATTCCTGTGCTTAAACACTCTGACAATTAGGATGTTTTTCCTAATGCTCAAGGGCAACCAAATGCCCTTGCTGCAATTTAAGCCCATTGCTTCTTGTCTTATCCCCAGAGGTTAAGAAGAACAAATTTTCTCCCTCCTCCTTGTAACAACCTTTTATGTATTTGAAATCTGTGATCATGTCCCCTCTCAGTCTTCTCTTCTCCAGACTAAACAAACCCATTTTTTTTCAATCTTCCCTCATAGGTCATGTTTTCTAGACCTTTAATCATTTTTGTTGCTCTTCTCTGGACTTTGTCCAATTTGTCCGCATCTTTCCTGAAACGTGGCACCCAGAACTGGACACGGTACTCCAGTTCAGGCCTAACCAGCGAGGAGAAGAGCGGAAGAATTACTTCTTTTGTCTTGCTTACAATACTCCCCGTAATACATCCCAGAATGATATTTGCTTGTTTTTGCAACAGTGTTACACTGTTGACTTATATTTAGCTTGTGATCCACTATGACCCCCAGATCCTTTGCCGAAGTACTCCTTCCAGGCAGTCATTTCCCATTTTGTATGTCTGCAACTGATTGTTCCTTCTTAAGTGGAGTACTTCGCATTTGGTCCTTATTGAATTTCATCCTATTTACTTCAGACCATTTCTCTAGTTTGTCCAGATCATTTTGAATTTTAATCCTATCCTCCAAAGCACTTGCAACCCCTCCCGGCTTGGTATCATTCGTAAACTTGATAAGTGTAACAGAGAGACTGTTACTGGGAGAGTTTCACCATGTCTCAGAGGGTTACACCTTGGTGGGAGGGAGCTAGGCCTGTACTGGAATACGGTCACTCTGTGCTTCACAGTGTAGCAGAACCTAGAATGTCCATTAGCAGGGAAAAATCTTGGTGGTGGGGGGGAATCAGCTTGTGGAATGGACAAAAACCCCGTCTGCATTCTCTCACATTGCCCTTCTCGCCCTGGCAGGCTACAGAGTAATGTCCACGTTTCTCTCCACATCATCCCATCATCCCACAGGGAAGGAAATGGCTGAAATGGAGCTGGCTCAGGTAAGGGATTATCAGGGATCTGGTGGTGGGTTGTGCTTGGATGGAGAGGAGCAATAAATGCAAAGGAGGGTGGGAGATACTAGAGGTGGTGGGAGGCAGAAAATCTGTAGGGTCGAGAAAGGGAGGGGACAGGATGTGACAAACCTGCTGAGATTTGTGTAATCTAGGGTGTGATGGGTTGTCACCTCTGAGGTGCATTGTGAGGGGCTTCTGTGAACTGCTGTGCCGTCTAAACATCAAGCTGGGCTGGCCCTTCTCACACTGCTTTGCTGGAGATTCAGCCAGCCTCTACAGGCCCTGTTATCACCCAAAACGACAGCAGGTGGCACCATACACCCAACTAAGCTATCTGAGTGCTTTACCTAAGCCACTCAAGGACAGAGAGAAGATGACAGCCAATTTCCCAGCTCCCCAACCTTGCACACCTGCTGTAGTATGAATCCAGAATTATACCATCTTATAGTGCACACTGATATGTATAATGTAAGCTCATTAATATAGTTCGCCTTCCCCTCAATATGGGAAAGATATCCATAACAAGCTTGTGCTAACCAAGCTGAGATTTTCCCCAGACACTTCACCCAAAATATACTGGTTAAAATAAAACATGAAACAAGTTTATTAACTACAGAAAGATAGATTTTAAGTGATTATAAGTGATAGCAAACAGATCAAAGCAGATTACTTAGCAAATAACTAAAATCTCAAACTAAGCCTTAAATACTAGCTGGATAGAATTTGAATTAGCAATTTCTCACTGTGATTGATGATACAAGCAGTCCACCAAGTTTCCATACACAACCCAGAAATCCCTTTACCCTGGGACCAGCATTTCCCCCAGTTTAGTCTTTGTTCCTCAGTTGTTTCCAGGAGTTCTCTTGTGTAGGGAATGAGGCCAAGAGATGATGTCACACCCCACCTTATGGAGCTTTTCCATATGGCAAGAACCCTTTGTTCCAAAGTCAGTTCCCAGTCCAGTTTGTGGGAAAATACAGGTACCAAAATGGAGTTCAGTGTCATGTGGTCTGGTCACATGCCCTAGCATGCCCTGCTGAGTGATAGTAGCCATGACTCACAGGCTGGCTGAAACATTTACAGAAAGGCTAAGCTCTTCCACAGTCCATTGTCTTTGTTGATGAGCCATCAGCACTGTCTGGCTTCTTCATTGTTGTACCTGAAAGGCTAGTTGTGGGTGTTACCCAGAGTAAGCACATTTGAAATGCAGATACATAGTCAATATCTATAACTTTAGATACAAACATGAAACATGCACGCAGATACGATAATCATATTCAGCAAATCATAACTCTTCCAATGCCACCACACATGATGCATCTTGCACAAAATGCATCATAATTATGTCCTAATCATATTATAATCATACCACTATGCTGAATATGGGGTGTAGGGCCTAATTTCAAGGCACAGGAGTTGAGAATGGAACTTTCCCTCTTTGTGGAACAGGAAATAAACCTCCAGCCAGGACTGGGAAATCTTCGCAGACTTCCAGTGCTGTAGCCTGAATCTACTGACACTTCATTAGTTATGATCACCCCCAATCTTTGTGGCAACTGCAAACTTTATCAGTGATGATTTTATATTCTCTTCTAGGTCCTTGATAAGAATGTTAAATAGCACAGGGCCAAGAACCAATCCTTGTGGGAACCGGCTAGAAATAAATCCACTCGACCATGGTTCCCTGTTTACAATCACCTTTTTTAATCTATTTAAAGTATGCAATGTTTATTTTGTATCATTCTAGCTTTCTAGTCAAAATATTGTTCTTAATCAAGTCATATGCCTTACAGAAGTCTAGGTATATTACATGAATACCAACCAAACTTTTGATCTCATCCAATAAGGATATCCAGTTAGTTTGATAGGATCTATTTTCTCTAAACCTTTGTTAGTGGGCACTAATTATATTAACATAAGAACATAAGAACGGCCATACTGGGTCACACCAAAGGTCCATCCAGCCCAGTATCCTGTCTGCCGACAGTGGCCAATGCCAGGTGCCCCAGAGGGAAGTGGCTGGTGAGTCTTGCCCAAATGCTCAGGGTTTAGCTGATCGCCATATTTGGGATTGGGAAGGAATTTTCCTCCAGGGCAGATTGGCAGAGGCCCTGTTTTTTTTTTGCTTTCCTCTGCAGCGTGAGACATGGGTCACTTGCTGGAGGATTCTCTGCACCTTGAAGTCTTTAAGACATGATTTGAGGACTTCAAGAGCTCAGACATAGGTTAGAGGTTTATTACGGAAGTGGGTGGGTGAGATTCTGTGGCCTGCGTTGTGCAGGAGGTCAGACTAGATGATCATAATGGTCCCTTCTGACCTTAAAGTCTATGAGAGGGATTGAACCTAACAGGTACTGAGCAAGTGATCTCTCTCCTGCCATCCATCTCCACCATCTGACAAACAGAGGCTAGAGTCACCATTCCTAACCCATCCTGGCTAATAGCCATTAATGGACTTACCCTCCATGAATTTATCTAGTTGTCTTTTAAACCCTTTTATAGTCTTAGCCTTCACAACCTCCTCAGGCAAGGAGTTCCACATGTTAACTGTGCACTGTGTGAAGAAGAAATTCCTTTTATTTGTTTTAAACCTGCTGCCCATTAATTTCATTTGGTGGCCCCTATTGTTATATTGTGGGAACAAGTAAATAACTTTTCCTTATTCACTTTCTCCACACTACTCATGATTTTACATACCTCTATCATATCTAAATATCCCCCCCCTTAGTCTCTTTTCCAAATTGAAAAATCCTAGTCTCTTTAATCTCTCCTCATATGGGACCTGTTCCAAACCCCTAATCATTTTAGTTGCCCTTCTCTGAACCTTTTCTAATGCCAGTATATCTTTTTTGAGATGAGGAGACCACATCTGTACGCAGTATGCAGTTATTACCCTCCATTAATTCTTTATTAATGAAATCCAGTATCGGCTGCTACGTTATCTTGTCCAGTATCGATGTCAGACTGACACTTTTGTAATTAGCTGGATCATCTCTTTTACACTTTTTAAATATTGGCACAGCATTAGCTTTATTCCAGTCTTCTGGAATTTCCCCAGTATTCCAAGTCCTAATTAAAATCAACATTAACAGTCCACCACACTCCACCAACAAGTCTTTTAAGGACATGTCTACACTATGAAATTAGGTTGATTTTTATAGAAGTCAATTTTTAGGAAGCGATTTTATACAGTCGATTGTGTGTGTCCCCACTAAGCACATTAAGTCGGCGGAGTGCATCCTCAATAGCCGTGGCTAGCATCGACTCGCAGAGCAGTGCACTGTGGGTAGCTATCCCACAGTTCCCACAGTTTCTGCTGCCCATTGGAATTCAGGGTTAAGCTCTCAATGCCTGATGGGGCAAAAACATTGTTGCGGGTTGTTTTGGGTACATGTCATCAGTCTCCCCTCCCCCCCTTCCGTGAAAGCAACGGCAGGCAATCATTTTGTGCCTTTTTTCCTGGGTTACCCATGCAGATGCCATAGCACTGCAAGCATGGAGCACGCTCAGCTCACCGCTGCTGTTGTGAGCATTGTAAACACCTCGCGCATTATCCTGCAGTATGTGCAGAACCAGGCTAGGAGTCGTCATCAGGAGGATGATAGTGAGAAGGACATGGACACAGACTTCCCTGAAAGCATGGGATGTGGCAGTTGTGACATCATGGTGGCAATGGGGCAGGTTTATACTGTGGAACACTGATTCTGGGCGTGGCAAACAAGCACAGACTGGTGGGACCACATAGTGTTGCAGGTATGGGATGATTCCCAGTTGCTGCAAAACATTTGCATGCGTAAGGCCACTTTCATGGACCTTTGTGACTTGCTTTCCCCTACCCTGAAGTGCCAGAATATCAAGATGAGAGCTGCCCTGACATTTGAGAAGTGAGTGGCGATAGCCCTGTGGAAGCTTGCAATGCCTGACTGCTACCGGTCAGTCGGGAATCAATTTGGAGTGGGCAAATCTACTGTGGGGGCTGCTGTGATCCAAGTAGCCAAAGCAATCACTAATCTTCAGCTATCAAAGGTAGTGACTCTGGGAAATGTGCAGGTCATAGTGGATGGCTTTGGTGCAATGGGATTCCCTAACTGTGGTGGGGCGATAGACGGAACCCATATCCCTATCTTGGCACCGGACCACCTTGGCAACCAGTATGTAAACTGCAAGGGGTACTTCTCAATGGTGCTACAAGCAATGGTGGATCACAAGGGACATTTCACCAACATCAACGCTCGCATTTTCAGGAACTCCAGGGTGTTTAAACAGCTGCAGGAAGGGACTTACTTCCCAGATCAGAAAATTACTGTTGGGGATGTTGAAATCCCAATAGTTATCCTTGGAGACCCAGCCTACCCCTTGCTCCCATGGCTCATGAAGCCATACACAGGCAGCTTGGACACTAGTAAGGAGCATTTCAACTATAGGCTGAGCAAGTGCACAATGGTGGTAGAATGTGCATTTGGATGTTTAAAAGCTCCTTGGTGCTGTTTGTTAACTAGGTTAGACCTCAGTGAAACCAATATTCCCATTGTTATTGCTACTTGCTGTGTGCTCCATAATATCTGTGAGAGTAAGGGGGAGATGTTTATGTCAAGGTGGGAGGTTAAGGCAAATCACCTAGCAGCCGATTTTGAGCAGACAGACACCAGGGTGATTAGAAGAGCACAGCAGGGCACGCTGCACATCAGAGAAGCTTTGAATACCAGTTTCATGTCTGGCCAGGGTACGGTGTGACAGTTGTTTGTGTTTCTCCTTGATGAAAACCCACCCCCTTTGTTGATTTTAATTCCCTGTAACCCAACCATCCTGCCCCCTTTGATCACAGCTGGCAAAGGAAATAAAGTCACTATTGTTTTAAAACCATGCATTCTTTATTAATTGATTAAGAAAAAAGGGAGATAACTCACAAGGTAGCCTGGGTGGGTTGGGGGAGGAGGGAAGGACAAGGCCACATTGCTTATTGTAGTCACACTAGAAATCAAAGCTTATTGAATGACAGCCTTCTGTTGCTTGGGTCATCCTCTGGAGTGGAATGGCTGGGTGCCTGGAGCATCCCCCCGGCGTTCCTGGGTGTCTGGGTGAGGAGGATATGGAACTTGGGGAGGAGGGCAGGCGGTTATACAGGGGATGCAGCAGTAGTCTGTGCTCTTCCTGCCTTTCCTGCAGCTCCACCAGACGCATGAGCATGTCCATTTGCTTCCCCATTAGCCTTACCATCGCATCCTGCCTCTTCTCATCACAATCACTTAATGCTTTCCTGGACTCTGCCACTGTATCCCCCATGCATTCAGCTGTGCCCTATCATTGCGGGAGGACTGCATGAGCTCAGAAAACATGTCATCGTGAGCATTATTTTCCCTTCTAATCTGCGATAACTTCTGGGACGGAGATAATAGGGGAAGTGTAGAAACATTTGCACCTATGGGGGGGAAGGGAAAGTAGAATTTAAGAAGATACACTTCTGAGAACAAAAGGGAGACTCTTTCACAGTGAATCAAGCAATTCACAGCAGACAGCACATGTGCTTTAGGTACAAGGTGGCATTTTGCCTTTTATATTGAGTGCCTGCCGGTATGGTGTGAGACATCACACACGGCTGGGCAACAGAATTCGGTTTGCAGGCAGCCATGGTAAGCCAAAGGGTACACGGGGTTGGCTTCTTCCGCCTTCATAACATGTTGGAATGGTTTCAAACTGCGATGCCCTCCTTTCCCATACCAAGCAATGCCTGTTGGGTTGGCCATTTAAAAGGAGGGGCTGTGGTTTTCGGGTGGATGTGCAGCACAATCCTTCCCCCACCCACTGCATAGCAATTCTCTGGGATGATCCCTTCACCTCTCCCCCCACTGCGTGGCTATTATCAGGGATGACCACTTTTAGCCTGCCAAACAGAAACAGCTCAGCATGAATGGCCTCCTCTGACTGTTCCCTTAAAAAAATTCCCCTATTTCAGCCAAGTGACCATGAATGATATCACACTCCTGAGGCTAACACAGAGAGATAAAGACTGATGTTGCTTGAATACGACCAAAATCCAGAACCATTCGCTGCCATGCTTTATGCTGCAATGATTCCAGACCACTTGCTACTGGCTTGGTGTGATAAAGTGTCCTACCATGGAGGACAGAATAAGGCAGCCCTCCCCAGAAACCTTCTGCAAAGGGTTTCAGAGTACCTCCAGGAGAGCTTCATGGAGATTTCCCTGGAGGATTCCCGCTCCATCCCCAGTCCCGCTAACAGACTTTTCCAGTAGCTGTACTGGCCATGAATGCATCCCAAGTCTTCATGGCAAATCAAACATTAAACACAATTGCTTTTAAACCCTGTAGTGTATTTACAAAGGTGCACACGCCAGAGGTGCCTTCTCTGGCTTCAGGGTCTGGAAACCTGCCTTGGGAGGGTATTGGCTCTAGGGTGATGAAAAGTTCCTGGCTGCCGGGGAAAATGGATTCTCCACTTGCCTGCTGTGCATTCTCCTCCTCCTCCTCCTCTTCCTCATCCACAAAATCCTCTTCCCTGTTGCGTGAGACTCTCCCCTTGCAGGTGTCCACTGACAGTGGTGGGGTACTGGTAGGGTCCCCCCTGGAATTTCATGCAGCTCATCATAGTAGCAGCATGTATGGGGCTCTGACCCAGAGCGACCGTTTGCCTCCTTTGTCTTTTGATAGGCTTGCCTGAGATGGTTAATTTTCACATGGCACTGCTGTGTGTCCCTGGTGTAGCCTCTGTCCAACATCCCCTGTGAAATTTTGGCATATATATTGACATTCCTTCTTTTTGATCGGAGTTCTGCCTGCACAGATTCTTTTCTCCATACAGCAATCAGATCGAGTGGCTTCCATTCGGTCCATGCTGGAGTTCGTTTGCGATTCTGGGACTGCATGGTCACCTATGCTGCTGAGCTCGCCACGCTGACCAAACAGGAAATAAAATGCAAAAGTTCCCAGGGCTTTTCCTGTGTACCTGACTAGTGCATCGGAGTTGAAAGTGCTGTCCAGAGCAGTCACATTGGAGCACTCTGGGATAGCTATCGGAGGCCAATACCGTCGAATTGTGTCTATACTAACCCAAATTTGACCCAGCAAGGTTAATTTTAACGCTAATCCCCTAGCCGGGGAGGAGTACATGAGTTGTTTTAAAAGCCCTTTAAGTTGACAGAACGGGGTTGGTTGTGTAAACGCATTGAGTATAAAATCGACCTACCGCGGCTAAATTTGACCTAACCTCATAGTGTAGACCAGGGCTTAAACTCTTAGATACAAGTTATCTGGACCTGCTAATTTAAACATGTCTAAGTTTAATAACTGTTGTTTAACGTCCTCATAAATTCTTATTGGAATGGAAAGAGTGTCGTTGTCAACATCTTAGGATATGTGTTACATCATCTGTTTTTCCCCAAATCTAGGAGAGAAATATTTATTGAACACTTTTACCTCTTCTGCATTATTTTTGATACTTCTGCCATTTCCATCTAGTAATTTACCACTATCATTGCTAGGATTAATTTTCTACTTCCTTCTTATTTTCATTGATTGGTTATTGATTTCTGATAGCTTCCCCTACCAATTTTCTACAATTCTGACCTTCTAACTTATATTCTTTACTATTGACTTCCCCTTTCTTCCATATATTTCATTTGGAGAGTGTTGGGATTCCTACCAGGGAGCCACCAACAGGGTCCAGAGATAGCCCTATATCCTATATGAAGCTTTGGCTAGTAAGTATGTGATAAATGTGAGGACCCTGCCTCCATCTGTCAGCTGGGAGACAAAGGTTCTCTCTTTCTACCCTCTGATGCCTCCTGGCTGCTCTAAGCAAGGTTGGGGTGGGACTCTGTTAACATGTGCCTCCCAGAGCTTCCCCCCGGTGCTGCTGTTCTGTGAATAGTGGGGTTTTGACTGGGGCAGCAGGTACTGAGTGTTGGACTCTTGCTCTTTCAGAGACTGGTGACTTTCGAGGAGGTGGCTGTGTATTTCACCAGGGAAGAGGGGGCTCTCCTGGATGCCACTCAAAGAGCCCTCTACAGGGATGTCATGCAGGAGAACTATGAGACGGTGGTCTTGCTGGGTAAGGAGTCCTGTCCCCTGGATTATTAGTAGCTGTGGGGTCTCTGAAGAACCTGAGTAGTAATAACTTTATAACTTTATTCACCATACAAGTTTCTTTGCCCCCTCCTTTTTTGCCTTATCTCCCACCCACTAGAATCATTTTTGGACATGTGCCTTTTTGGTGCCGTCAGTCATTTTAAAATTGCATTTAATGTCTCCTTATTGGAGACATTAATAACTACATTAAAAACTAGATCTTTCATGCCTTTTCTTCACTGAAGAGAAAAATATGCTGCCTGTAGAATTCTAAATTAAGTAAATAGTGTGACTTATGCATGGCTTGTGTGACAGTCAGATGAGCTCCTCTTTTAATAGGAGAGCGTATAATGTTGCCATTCAGGACCTCATGGGTGAACGGAGAACAGAGCCATGGGAGGGGAGGAGAAGGGGGGAGTACCTAATTCTGAGGTGCCAGGAGATGGGGAGCGCATGTGCAGGATTAGAGGTAAGAAACAGCAGGGAGGGATGAGGTCTTGAGAGATGAGGAGGGAATACAAGAAGCTCCCAAGGTGCCAGGAGGTAGTGATGGCTGAGAGTAGTGGGAAGAAGGGGTGGAGAATATGGAGGAAGGGCACCCAGGAAGTGGGCTAGGTGGGTCAGTGGGAGGGAGGAGAGGTTTGGGGATCTAGAGCTGTGGGGGATCCCAGACCTTTAATCCTGAATCCCTACCCAAGCCTTGTTGCTTTAGAGCCTATACTCCAGTTTTATTTCTGTTCAGTTTCACTTCATTATACATTTTCCCCAAAATATTATTATTTTAATTCTTGACCTCCCTCTCCCACTCATTACCCCCCTCCCCATATAACTTCCCCATCTCTATGCACAGTGACCCTGGCCACCGATCCTGAGTCCTTTCTGCATTCCTCCTTCCCATAGCAGGGCCACTACCCAGGCACAAATGGGCATTTTGTTGATGATGTCATAGGGTGGTAGTGTAGCCTGTATAATTTTTACACTTATAAGATTACGTATTGGGGTACAGCTTGCCCCAATAGTTCATGGCTACTCGAAGTTAATTGAGGAGATGAAATTTGGTGAAACACACAGAAACTTGATTTAATACAGACAGTTCTAATTGAAACCATAGGCAAGGATCAATACATGTAATGATTAGACTAAGATAAGTATAGTAAAGAGTGTCTTGCACTGTGTATGCTTACAAGTTATGGACACCATTGGAAACAAAGATTAAGGGGCAAGATAGACCATCAGAAGGGAGGTCCTGCTTCAGGTCACAGTCTCGGGGACCCGACAAAATGAAAAAATGGTAACTAGGAGAGGTATTTTATCCACTTCCTTATGGTAATAGGATGCCTCTATACCATATCTGCTACTTTACTCTGATTACAGTAATGTCAATAGCTGCCCCAACCCACGTGTGGCCTTTGGGAAGTCCATAATTAAGCATTAATACTCATGATTTACATCACTTATTTATTAATAATTCCAATGTATGAATACGGTCCAACTGCTGAGATACTGCATAGCAACCTAATTGTTAAAGCCCCCAAAACTTACTTTTTTTAGAATCCTGTGCTGTATTGCACTTGTTTATGGTTCCTCGTTAGTCTCTTAAAATGAGGGTTCAAAATATCTGACCTGGGATTCTCTCCTTAGGCCTATTTAGGTAAATCCCACACTTCGGCATAACTACTCCCACAGAGCCTCAACCTAATAGAAGACCCTTAACTGTAGCAAGCTTAATAACTCATTTATTTAGGTTCACCTCCTTGCCCCACCATGCATGTTCCAAGCTAATAAACAATATTCTGGTAATGTCATTTTACCTCTAGTGAGTATAAAATTGCCCACAACACATGAGACTAGGTCATAGATCATAAAATCAGGTCAGTATCAAGAGGAGTGAGAGTTTGGAGAGAGTCTTGTCTTACCTCTCCCTGTCTGCAGCAGCCACAAGCTGTGTTCCCTCCAGGCTCCTTTGATCTTTGAGCCTGTCCCTGCTGAGCTCGTGTGGCCCAGGTCTTGTTTCTTACATTCTCCTTTTCTGGAAGAATTAGAGGCTGTTGCTCCTGAATTTTAGTGTTTAATTCCCCAGCCTTCTCCACACGCTGGGGGAGTTTAATTAATTAATTAATTAATTAAGGACAGGCTGGAACCAACCTACATCAATGGAATACCCGACAGAGACAAGGGAATAATTGTCACCTGTCCATGGGAGGATCCCTGCTTGGCTGAGCAAAGCATACGTGGACTCATTATGTTTTTGGGACCAGGAAGAACTGGGCTCGCAGACGCAGGAAGCTCTACTGGAGCAAAGACAAATGGATAGGCACAGTGAAAAGAAAAGAAAATGTTTTCTACAGCAGCTTCTCCGCGCTAATTTAAGGACTTTCCAATGCTGTGTTTTGGTTCACTAATAAACCCAGCTAAGTTTTAAAAGTCTTCCCAGTGTCACAGCAAAAACTTGCTGAGGTGCATTGAAGCATGGATGAGGAACAGTCTCTGAACAGCAGTGTCGTTCAGCTGGACCTGCTGGCAGAGCTCACAGGTTGAAATAGGAGGGTTGAAGCCAGAGGCTCAGTCTCAGGTGTTGAAGCTACATGGCCTATCCTTGTGGAAGAGTGGGATCCCTTGGGGGTCTAGTGCACTCAAGGGGCACCTCCCAAGGACTGTTTAAAAACCAGGGCATTGCACAGATCCTATGGATCCATGACAGTGTGCCAGTGCGCCTTATGGGGAAAAGATATAAAACAAGCAAAGGATCTAAATGTGTATTTACCATCGCCCCCTCATCAGTCCTTGTGGGAATCCCTGATCAGTTCCAAAGCGTATTAAAACCTTCCCTAAGGGGTTACCTCTTGGTTACCAGGCCATGTCAGTTTGTAGCCCAAAGAGACCCTCCTCAGTCAGCTCAAACTTAGCTGTTTCTCCCCAAAGAGTCTGTCTGTCTTCTTCAGTCTCCTGAAAGAGGTAAAATAAGTCACTGCCCCTTTCTGCATGGGGGGCATAGCTTCAAAAGATGGAGATCTGCATAACCAGCCTTGAGATCCAGCCTTAGTGACACCAGATTGCACAGGAAACCCATCCCTCAGCCTCCCCGGTATCATCTGGCCCATCTCAGCATCATAGTCTGTGAAATATTCATGCTTTCAAGGGCTGGCTCAAATATACAGAGGACAGAGTAATTGACAAACATGAGAAATATATAATCCTTTACAGCATGAAAGTGCACTGGGGGGAGGGGACAGGAGCCAGCTGTGTGGGGGAGGTAGGAACGAGACTGGATGTTGAGCGCCTAAAGCCAGCTATGTGCTGGGGAGATGGGACATGAAGCAGCTGTGTGCAGGGGAGAGGTGCTGTGGATGCAGCCAAGATTTGTGACCCTGCATGACCCACCCACCCTCTGTTCAGCAATTCCGGACAGGAAGGGTGATTCCAGAAGTAAAGAGTAATTTCAGACAAAAATTCAGTAATAGTAGCAATTTCCAGAAAACACTGACCCGCTGATGGGTTCTACCCGTTTCCCCATTCTGTGTCTGTCTTGTCTATTTAGATTGTAAAGCTTCAGGGCATGGGTCATCTACTATTCTGGGTTTGTCCTGTGCCTAGCACAATGGGGACCCACTGTTAGTTGGCTCTTATGCATTAAGGTAATGAATAGGATTTATAATAATAACTCTCCTGCCACTTTGAGCCAAGGAAGATGGCCTTGGGATGTTACTACTTAAAAATGAGCTGGGATTAAAACCAAGGAATATTCCTTGTGACAAGTCTCCCACAAATTCCACTGATCTCCCTTGTTTTCTTTGCCTGGAATAGGGTTTCCAGTTTCCAAACCTGATGTGATCTCGCATTTGGAACAAGGGGAAGAGCCCTGGGTCCCGGACCTCCTGGGCTCTGAGAAAGAAGTGTTCCCAAGAGCTGCCTGCACAGGTGAGGAATTGGTTAAACCCCAACTCAAAAATTGTCCATGAATACAGGAAACAGTTGGGATGCCCTACAAAGACCTTGAGAGCACTCCAAGTTCAGGATTGTTCCCTGCAGATGTGGAATCATTATGCAGATGTCACTCATGGCTTCCCACCTATCCTGACTGACAACTGACAGCAGGTCCCGCCCCAGTCTCGCTTTCCCCTGATAGTTCTGGTGAGATGCGGACCCGGAACTGATCTCTTCCTCTCTCTGCTCTGAGGAAGGTTTTGGGAAAAATCAGCTCCTGATAGATTTAATCTCTCCTGCACATATTTTGGTTTGTTCACCCATTTTTCCATTCCTCTCACTGAGATTTCCTTTCTCTCTGGTGCAGTAAGTGACATATGCCTGGATTCTCTCTGTCTCCCATCAGGTGTTGGGATGGTGAGTGAGAACAAGGAGAAACCCCAGCAGGAAGATGCTGAGCAAGTAGAACCACATGGGACGTTATCAGTAAGATCCAAAGGGAATGTTTCCAGGAGTTGTGCACTCCCAGAAAAAGAAAAAGCCTCTGAGAGTCAGCACAGGCCAGAGGAAAACTTCAATAGCCACTCAGACCTTATTACAAGTGAAAGAATCAACTTGGAAGGAACACACTACACATGCCATGAGTGTGGGAAAAGCTTCAATGGGAGCTCTGACCTTCTCAAACATCAGAGAATCCACAGAGGAGAGAGACCCTACATATGTCCTGAATGTGGGAAAAGGTTCAATTGGAGCTCAGCCCTTATCACACATAGGAGAATCCACACGGGTGAGAAACCTTATGGATGCTCTGTGTGTGGGAAATGCTTCAATCAGAGCTCACACCTTATCAGACATAGGACAGTCCACATGGGTGAGAAACCTTATGGATGCTCTGTGTGTGGGAAATGCTTCAATCAGAGCTCACACCTTATCAGACATAGGACAGTCCACATGGGTGAGAAACCTTATGAATGCCCAGAGTGTGGGAAATGCTTCATTGATAGTTCAGCCCTCATCTCACATCAGCGAATCCACACAGGAGAGAGGCCCTACATATGCGCTGAGTGTGGGAAAAGCTTTAGTCACAACTCACACCTTATCACACATCGTAGAATTCACACAGGAGAGAAACCCTACGCATGCTCTGAGTGTGGGAAACGCTTCATTGGTAGTTCAGCCCTTACCAAACATAAGAGAATCCACACTGGTGAGAGACCTTACACATGCTCTGAGTGCGGGGAAAGCTTTAATCAGAGCTCTGTCCTGATCACACATAGGAGAATCCACACAGGTGAGAAACCTTATGGATGCTCTGAGTGTGGGAAATGCTTCAGTCGGAGCTCACATCTTATCACACATAGGAGAATCCACACAGGTGAGAAACCGTATGGATGCTCTGAGTGCGGGAAAAGCTTCAGTCACAGCTCTTCCCTTATCACACATCAGAGAATCCACACAGGAGAGACGCCCTACAGATGCTCTGAGTGTAGGAAAAGCTTCAGGCGGAGATCACACCTTATCTCCCATAGGAGAATCCACACAGAAGAGAGGCCCTACACATGCTCCGAGTGTGGGAAAAGCTTCACTCACAGCTCTGCCCTGAGAACACATAGGAGAATCCACACAGGAGAGACGCCCTACCCATGCTCTGAGTGCGGGAAAAGCTTCAGTCAGAGCTCACACCTTATGAGACATCAGAGAATCCACACAGGAGAGAGGCCCTACACATGCTCTGAGTGCGGGAAATGCTTCAGTCGGAGCTCACACCTTATCACACATAGGAGAATCCACAGAGGTGAGAAACCGTATGGATAATCTGAGTGCGGGGAAAGCTTCAATCAGAGCTCTGCCCTGAGTGCAGACAGGAGAATCCACACAGGAGAGACGCCCTACAGATGCTCTGAGTGCGGGAAAAGCTTCAGTCAGAACTTTACCTTTATCACCCATCAGAGAATCCACATGGGCAAGAACTGTAATAAATCCTTTGACTAGGGCTGGCCAAAAATTTTTTTTTTTTTAAATCACATTTGCTAATTCCCACATAGTGATTTTTGCACCATATTCACCGTGGTCTCTCAGCTCCACCAGATGAGTTGCCTACTTCTGCCTTTTGCAGCTCACCTTCTTTGGGGTCAGTCCTGTGATCTTTTCTATCAACTCCTTTCCTTTTGAGTTGTAGGAGTGTGTCCCCCTCCAGCCAGGAATGTTCATCAGCTCCAGGTGGGAGAGAGAGGTTTGATCCCAACAAGCTGAAGCAAAAACTACCTGTGCCTGACATCCACTAGGACTGTAAATGGCGTTGGCTGCTCAAGTTAGTGATCTTGGTGTAAAAAGACAATTCTAGTTGTAGAGCAGATGCAGCCCAGGTGCAGTGGTTGGCATTAGCTTTCCCCTTCACCGGACCTAAACAAACCCTGAACATCACGGTTATATTGTTCCCCCATTTCAAAGCAATTGTTAGTCTTCAGGTTCCCCCTTTGGGAACAAATTGTTTTATTCCCAGTTGCTCTGATGTTGCTTCAGGTTGTGCTGCAGAGCAGATACTTTTACTACTATTTTTATCACTTAAAAATATTGAACTATAACAAAGAGCAGGAACAGGGCAGGGACAGGGGAAAATGTCATTTCACCCTCTGTAACAACAGAAGAAGATAGGGTATGTGGAAGCAGAGAAAAGAACTGACAGAAGGGAACTGCAATGCATGACGGTTGTTAGCAAGAGTCAGGCTTCGTTAGCAAGAGACAGTCTTTGTTAGCAAGAGTCAAGCTAGCTGTGACCCTGATAGCCCTGATAACGCGAGATTTATAGAAGCGAGGAATGTGTGAGGCGGGTGAGGAAGAACTGTGTAATAAGTCATCATGACCTGTTATGTATAGATAAGGTGTAGGAGACCTTGTGTAGATAAGGTATAGAAAATATTGTAGGTTGGCAGGAGTCAAAACAATTGAGAGATGTGATGTCAAAGAGACAAAATGCAGCTGTCTGTCCCTCATTATTTCTGTGAATGAAAGGTATAAATGCTTGCATGTAATTAGTTACCAGAGAGAGACCTGCTTAGCTCTCTCCTCTGCACAATTGTGAGAGTTAATAAAGCTCTGACTTGCTATACCTAAACAAAAGAGTGAGTACTCAGTTTTTCTCCGACAATTTGGGGGCTCGTCCGGGATGGCAACGCCCACTGAGGCACCGGCAGCTGCTACGGATCGTTCCCCTTTGAACCCCATGGCGCCACAATAGAGGTAAGAGACCTTTTGAAATCTCTATTGGGGTGTCAGAGGAGGACTGTCCGTGGGGCCGTCTGCCCCTGTTGGGCTCACGCCATCCAAACTTATTGACTGTGCAGCAAGGTCAGAAGCTGAGCGGCGTAATAGGGGAATTGTTTGCCGCCCCCTGTATGCATATGCTAGGTGCATAGGGTTTGCACCTGTGTTGAGGGGTTGCTACCGCCTCAGGAGGGGTTTTTACCGCCTCAAGTGATGCATCGAGGTACTTGGGAATAGTACCTGGAGGTACTTAGGAGTAGTACCTGGTATAAGGCCTTGGTGTGTTGGTGTGTGTGTGGTCTGTGTGTGTGTGTGCACAGTGTGAATTGAGTGTTACCGGAAGACGCCCAGAGTACTCTGCGAAGTCTTTTGGCTCGTGACCAGAACTACTCTAACGCAAGCCCGGTAACTAGAGCATCTTTTAGGGGATCCGACCCACGTAGGTTGACTCAGTCTGGCATCGTCCGGCGAGGAGGCTACCTGGGTCTAGGAGTGTGTGAACCCATCTTCCCTCCCCTTTTCCTCTCCGTGTGAGCCACTGACAGTCTGACCATCTCACTGGATGCAACAGAGTAAGCGGCGCTTTCTCTCTGAGATTAGCCGACGCTCTTTGCTGAAGGGAGGTGTAGGAGGTCATGGCTATCCTCGTTAGTCACTCCTGTGTGAATACCCTGTAGGGAGAGTCCTTAGTTTATAAGCCGCTAGCGCGGACAGGGCATCCTTCCCTTCTTTGAGTGTGTGATTGGAAAATGGGTGGGGGACAGTCTAAGTCATCCCTTTCACCCCCTAAGGGTACCCCAGCTTATTACATGTATGTACATTATGGTCCGAAAACCTGCAGGTATTTAGATAGTTGGAATCTTTACACGCATGCAAATCCATCTAAACAATGTCCACTAGAAGGTACCTTTGATTTAGATAAACTTAAATACCTCAAAGAAACTCTCTTCACCAAAAGCCTCTGATACACAGTGGGAGCAATTTGTCTATTGGTGGGAGGAAGCAACAAAGAGACTCCACGAGTCTCGAGTGCGGAGTCTAAAGGACTCCCAGGAAAAGTTAAAAGCTCAAGTACAACATTTACAGCTTAAATGCAAGGCATCCAGCTGTCTTCCCTCTAGAGCGATTCCTTCTGCTCCTGTGTATCCTATTCCCGCTCGAGCAATTCCTTCTGCTCCCCTTTATCCTCAATTAGTTAGATCTGACAGTGAGGAGGAAACTGCTGAGGATATTTTAGATTTCTTCAGTAACATTCAGCAGCAGCAGCCCGAGCTGCCTCCTCCCCCTGCACAGCCTGGGCCTGCTAACGAATCTCACCCGGCAGTGCCAGTTTCACCACCGCATGTATCAGCTGCACATATTGTTCTCTCTTCCCCTGGGAGAGAAGCCTCCTCTTCACCACAAAGAGGTGATTCTGAGCCTCCCAGTAGCTCTCCTGAGTCTAATCCTTCTGAGGAAGGTACCCGTTATCTTACTAGAAGTGTGGCACATGCACTCCAGGTTCCTTTAAGGGAACTGCCTGGGAATGCAGGACAGTTGATTACAGTGCATGCCCCGTGGTCACCAGGAGATTTGAGAAACTTGGTGAAGGAATTTCCTAATATCAGGGAGGAACCAGAAAAGTTTAGAGACGAACTCCGGACGGTGGTTCAGTGTTATAATCCATCTTGGGCAGACATTAATCAACTCTTGTGGATGATTATGCCAGCCGAAGTTCGACAACGGCTTACCAGACAGGCAGCCTGGCCAGCTGCCGACCCTGGAATTGATCATAATTTGAGAGAGGCTAGGGACCATCTCGTAAATTCTGTTACCGGAGTCTGCCCCAAAAAGACAGATTGGACAAAGATCACCTATTGTAAACAGAATAAAGGAGAGTCCGCTGCTGATTATCTAGATAGGCTGACTAAGGTTTTTGAACAGCATTCGGGAATTGCTCAGCCAGCTGAAAATGCCAGAGAAGCCGTAGGGGCTGCTTTTGTTCAGGGACTCTTACCAAAGATTCAGCAGCAGTTAAGAACTATCTGCATTGGCTGGCAAACTAAACCCCTTTCTGAATTGGTGACAGTCGCCAATCATTGTGCAGCTTGCATAGAGCAGAAGAAAGAGACTACTGAAACAAAACTGTTGACCCTGCAGTTAGAAACTTATCAAAACCAGAGCCGTGGGGGAATGAGAGGAGGGCGAGGACGAGGTCATGGGCGAGGAAGAGGGAAGGGTCCCTCGTATCCTGCCCAGCCCAGGTATACTGCATGCTACATTTGTGGCCAAGAGGGACACTGGAAAGATGCATGCCCAGCCCGATTATCTCAGAACCCTCCACCTCCTTTCCCAAATCCTGAAGCATCTACTTTTACCCCACCAACTACCTCTTACTAGGACAGCCTTAGGGAACATAACTGCATCATGAATCCTTTAATTCCCATTGATCAAGAAGGTCCTTTTGTAAACTGTGAAATTGCAGGACAAACTGTTACTTGTCTTGTGGATACTGGAGCTACTAGATCTGCTCTAAGATCCGAGGAGTTTCCCTCTGTTCCTTTGTCAACTTTGTCTGTAAATGCTGTGGGCATTTCAAATCAACCTGTTTCGCATCCTGTCACAAAACCCCTTGCTGTTTCGCTAGGGCCCCTTGCTGACAAGCATGCATTCTTGCTCAGCCCCTGCTCTCCTGTGAATCTACTGGGAAGGGATCTTTTGTGTAAGTTAGGTTGTACTATCTATTGCACACCAGATGGCGTATTCTTACAGGTTCCTGATGAGAACACCAATCTAGTGTTGGCTACACTCCACATAGAGGAGCCAGCTAAATTACCATCAACTCGTAGCCCTGACCTTGTGCATTTGTTATCACAAGTTCCTCCTCATCTCTGGTCTCGGCATGCCAATGAAGTGGGACAGATTCGGACCGCCGAACCAGTTAAGATTTTTGTTGATCCTTCTAAAGCTTTGCCAAGAGTTCCTCAGTACCCTCTGCGTCCTGAGGCAGAGGAAGGTATAGCCCCAGTAATGGAGTCTTTATTACAGCAGGGTATTATTGTTGCTACCACCAGTTCTTGTAATACTCCTATCTTTCCTGTAAAGAAGCCAGGAAAGAACACTTATCGGTTTGTTCAAGATCTCCGCGCGATTAATGCTGCTGTTTTACCTTCCTTTCCTGTGGTTCCAAACCCAGCTACAATCCTTTCTTGTATTCCACCTTCAGCTACCTACTTTACTGTTGTGGACTTATGTTCAGCTTTCTTTTCTATCCCTATTCACCCTGAGAGTCAGTATCTGTTTGCCTTTACCTATAAAGGACGCCAGTACACCTGGACTCGGTTACCCCAAGGGTATACTGAATCCCCTTCCTTGTTTTCCCAGATCCTGAAGAAGGATCTGGATGATGTGGTTTTTCCAGGTAAATCAGTGCTTATACAGTATGTGGATGATCTTTTGCTAGCATCCCTTTCTTTTGAATCTTGTAAAGCTGATACTTTGATTCTTTTGACTGCTTTAGCTGCTAAGGGTCATAAGGCATCCCAGGAAAAACTACAGCTGTGTCAGCCCAGGGTTCATTACCTTGGTCATGATATTTCTCCTGGTACTCGTCATTTATCAGATTTTCGGATTTCAGCTATTCTAAATGTGCCTAGGCCTGGCACTATTTCTTAAATGCGTACTTTCCTTGGCATGACTGGGTACTGTAGACAGTGGATTTTAGGCTATGAAACAATGATTAAACCCTTACAGGATCTGACTAAGTCAGGTACTCCTGAGCCTCTTCCTTGGTCTCCAGAGGCTGAAAAAGCTTTTGTTGCTATCAAGCAAAGTCTGTCCAGTGCACCAGCCCTGGGACTTCCTGATTATGCTAAACCCTTCACTCTTTTCTGTCATGGGCGTAATGGGTTTGCTTTGGCTGTATTGACGCAAAAGCACGGAGACAAACACCGTCCCATTGCTTATTACAGTACTGCCCTAGACGCTGTGGCAGCTGGATTTCCCCCTTGCCTGTGTGCTGTAGCTGCAGCAGCTCTTGCTGTTCAAGTATCTGAATCTATTGTCTTAGGATCTCCTCTGATTGTTGCTGTCCCTCATGCTGTGGCTGCTCTCTTGTTAAAATCTAAGACACAGCATCTATCCACGTCTCGTCTTACAAAATATGAGCTTGTCTTGTTGTCTTCATCTCATATTACTTTGGCTCATTGCCCTGTTCTAAATCCTACCTCCTTGTTGCCTGGGCCCGAAGACGGAGACCCACATGACTGTGTGTCTGTGACGTCGGTTCTCTCTCGTCCAAGAGATGATTTACTAGATGTGCCTTTACAAAATCCTGATCTTATTTACTTTGTAGATGGTTCGTGCTTACGAGATTCTAAGGGTAAATTGGTTGCTGGTTATGCTGTGTGCTCTGCACATGCTGTTATTGAAAGTGTTTTTCTTCCTTCTGTGTTCTCTGCTCAAGTGGCCGAACTTGTAGCTTTAACTCGAGCCTGCATTCTAGCACAGGATCAAGCAGTTACAATCTATACAGACTCTCGTTATGCTTTTGGAGTGGTACATGATTATGGTTTGCTCTGGAAGTATAGAGGTTTTCTTACATCCACTGGTTCTCCTATTAAGAACAGTCTGTATGTCTCTGCTCTTTTAGATGCTCTTTTATTGCCCAAAGCTATAGCTGTCGTGAAATGTACAGCTCACCAGACCCCTCATGATGAAGTTACCCGTGGAAATGCTTTGGCAGACTCTGCAGCCAAAGCAGCGGCCCTTTCTGCACCTCAGGCTGAATATACTTGTGCTTTGATTGAACAGCCTCCACTAGCCTCCCTTGAGGATCTGGCCAAGATCCAGGAAGCAGCACCAGCAGCTGAGAAACGTTTTTGGAGTGCTAATGGCTGTATTCTACACCCTGACCATCTTTGGCGTGCCCCAGCTGGTCGCCTGGTTGCACCGAAGATGCTAATGCCCTATCTTGCTCGTGTATACCACGGAATGGCTCACATGAGCAAAGGGGGGATGGTTGCTGCGGTTAACCGAGATTGGGGTGCGTTCAGGTTCCCAGTCATTGCACATCACTACTGTCAACAATGTGTGATTTGTCAGCAGCATAACATTGGTAAAGCTGTTAAAGTTAGGCAGGCAGCTCACCCTCCCCCTTGGGGACCTTTTGTAAATATTCAGATTGATTTTATTCAACTGTCTAAATGTTGTGGCTATGAATATGTATTGGTTTTGGTGGATGTATTTTCAAATTGGGTTGAAGCTTTTCCCTGCAGGAAAGCAGATGCCAGGACTGTTGTGAAACTTCTGCTTAAAGATTTTGTACCACGATTTGGCATCCCTGTGAGTATCAACAGTGACCGTGGAACTCATTTTACTGGACAGATTGTAAAAGAGTTATGTGCAGCTTTGCAGATTCAACACAACCTTCACTGCCCCCACCATCCGCAGTCTGCTGGGACAGTGGAACGCCAGAATGGAATTCTGAAAAATAAACTGGCCAAGATTTGTGCTGAAACAAACTTGAAGTGGCCAGATGCCCTTCCTCTGGCACTAATGAGTATGAGGGCCACTCCCAATTGAAAGACTGGACTCAGCCCTCATGAGATTCTGACAGGGCGCCCGATGAGACTACCAGCTGCGCCCCCACTGACCCTAGCTCAGATGGACATTCATTTAATGGATGACACAATGCTTAAGTATTGTCAGGCACTAATGAAATGTGTTAAGTCTTTCTATACACAGGTGAAAGAAGCACTACCCAAGGATCCTGTGCAGCCCTGCCACTCGCTGGAACCAGGAGACTGGGTCTACATAAAGGTCCATCAGCGAAAAACTGCCTTGGCTCCACGCTGGAAAGGCCCTTTCCAAGTCCTGCTAACTACCAACACTGCTGTGAAGTGCCAAGGACTGCCCACCTGGACCCATGCTTCGCACTGCAAAAAGACCCCTCCGCCTGGAGAGGATTCTCCAGCTGCTGATCAACCTGTTTCTCCTGCTAGCGCTGCTGTGCCTCCTGGACAGCAGGGAAAGAGGACAAGGTGAAGTGCTAGTAACCTCTCCCTTGTCCACTGACAGATCTACTGTGCCTTTGAATTCTTTTACAGGAATCACACCAGTACAGGGTGAAGTGCTAGTAACCTCTCCCCTGCATTTTGGTGAATCACAACTGCTTTTGAAGAAGAAAAGAAGAAACACTCGCTCTGCTGAAACCACCAAAGTCCAGAACTTTCTAACTACAAAAGACATTAAGAACTGGCCCTGGTGGAGGAAACGAAGCATTGTTTATTGGCAAGGAGGGAACTGTGGGGAACGTTCCTGGGAATGTGGGGTCCAGTGGTGGGGTGGATTTTTTCCAGGATCAGGGCTTTGTGCTTATGGACAGGTACCTTCAGGATGCACTGCCCTCCCTAATTGGCTTTCAGATGATGAATATCAAAAACGCCTTGCCACTACAAAGACTACACCTACCACTAGTCCCTTGACCCTTGCCACCACCGCTGTAACTTATCCAGATACAAACAGTACTACACATTCCAATGAAACTCATTGGCCAAGACTTTCACATCTCAGTGATTTACTGAAATTTTGCTCAAAGAAATTATTCTTTAAAGTTCAAGATAATGTATATGAGCAAACAATTGAATGGAAAACAAATGGATCTGTAGAGATAAAAGTACATGATATCACTACTAGTGAACCCCAAGAATTAATAACTGCAATTGATGGGTTCTATAGTGAAGTAGATATGATGATTGTTCCTGGAATTTGTACTGTGTTAAATGAAAGAGGCCCTTATTGTTATTTGATCACCCAATTAGTGAACAATCAGACAAGCACTCAAAGAGTTTGTTCTGCCACTGGAAATTTTACCTGCATAGAAATTATTCCAGTGACTGATAATGTGACTTGTACCTTACTGCAGTACACTCCCTCTTATACCATTAATGTTAATGCCTCCAGGAAATACATAAAGGTATTTGACCAACAGATGTGGTATAGCACTACACCAAAGAGAGATGTAGTAGGATATCGATGGACTGTGATTAATACTACACTAGGGACTGTTAAATTTTCATTGCCCTTATCCAGTTTCCAGATTACCTCTACATACCCGAACTGCTCACAAGGGGCTGCCATTAGATTAGCACAACAGAGGGCTTGGGTTATTTCTTCTAGAAAGAAGAGAGACTTGACCGGATCCCTGTGGGAGGGGCCAATAGTGCAGCAGCAGTTTGGAATATTTTTAAGAACCAGGAACATGATGAGAAATTAGGCCAAAGAGAGAAGGCCATTGGCCTTGTTTCTGGAGCACAACTAACCCAGGTACAGGCTGGAGTTGGTGAGTTACATGTTATCTCCACCCTTAGTTCTATGACCCAGAAGTTACTGACAGAGATGGTATTGAATATCACTGAGGCTGGGAAGGCATTGCAGTAGGATCTAGCATGCTCAGAGATTCAGGATTTCTTGAATGACCAGCTAATGGCCATTCGGAATGATCTAGAGCACCAGGCTTGGCCCACTGCCCTTACAGACACGTCAGGAGTACCATCTGATCTGTGGCCATGGAGACATACTTGGAAACTTTCTGGGTGGAAGTGCGGATGTTCTCAGTGCTCCTTCCAAGCATATGGACCGGTACAGGGGGTGTGGGCTCCCACATACCGTATCCTGCCGGGTCCATGGGGAGGATGCATATGGGATTGGGTAATTCATCGAGACATCTGGGAAATTAGACCACCTGGTATGCCCAATCGATTTTTAGTCAGTGCTCCTAGGATTACACCTGACATTTGGATGGGGTTAGGTAGCCTATGGACATTCTGGCCATTAGAACCTCCACAGCTTCAGTGTACACGTAAACTGAAGCCAGGAGAAGTTGTCACTGTCTATGACTACGTTTGCTGGGAGGGTAGGGGACAAGGAACTACCCTGACAGGACACTTACTCTTCCAAGCTAATGATAGCTGTGTGTATGTTAATGACACCATATCACAAGACATACATTTTAATCTCACTACCACTGCAGGCAATCATATCATTTACTGGCCTGCAGATAGAGTTTTTCAAGTAGCCCTTAGGTTCCAGATACCCTTTAATTGGACTAGTTTACTATCTGATAGATTTCAGAATTTGTTTTCATTGTTACCTGAGATTCAGAAAATCTCTGAAGTACAAGAGCAAATTCACATGCTTCGAAAAGTATGCCTTTCACACTGCTTATAGAGTATCTACCTTATGTACTAAGTATGATGTATTGTGCTTTATGACTAAGGCTGTACAACAACCCCATTATAGTATTGCTATGGGAATGTTATTGCTTGTATTGTTGTTAGTTAGCTTAGGATTATGTTATTGTTGTTGTAAAAGACGTAATAATAGTAATACCTTTCATGTTCATGCTAATCATGCATTGTCATTGCATCCAATCAAAACCCCTAAGGTTGAAGCATCCGATTTAGAATCTGAAGTCCAGGACTTGATGCAAATAGAGATTTGAGAATGTTTGTTGTACTAGAAGTACAAAAGGGGGGGTTCTGGAAGCAGAGAAAAGAACTGACAGAAGGGAACTGCAATGCATGACGGTTGTTAGCAAGAGTCAGGCTTCGTTAGCAAGAGACAGTCTTTGTTAGCAAGAGTCAAGCTAGCTGTGACCCTGATAGCCCTGATAACGCGAGATTTATAGAAGCGAGGAATGTGTGAGGCGGGTGAGGAAGAACTGTGTAATAAGTCATCATGACCTGTTATGTATAGATAAGGTGTAGGAGACCTTGTGTAGATAAGGTATAGAAAATATTGTAGGTTGGCAGGAGTCAAAACAATTGAGAGATGTGATGTCAAAGAGACAAAATGCAGCTGTCTGTCCCTCATTATTTCTGTGAATGAAAGGTATAAATGCTTGCATGTAATTAGTTACCAGAGAGAGACCTGCTTAGCTCTCTCCTCTGCACAATTGTGAGAGTTAATAAAGCTTCTGACTTGCTATACCTAAACAAAAGAGTGAGAACTCAGTTTTTCTCCGACAGGTAAATCAGAGGGATTTCCTTATTCCCCATCACCATCCCAATCCCCCTGTTGTTCAATTGGTTAGGTCAATATTTTTTTCTAAAGGGCTGGGAAGAGGATTCCCTAGTAAATGACTTGGAACTAAGCAAAATATCCATACATTGGGCTCCCAAAGCAGTTGTGGCACGGGCTCTGCAGGAGGTCGCTCCTGAAGATATCTCCTTCCTAATCAGGTGCATGTTGCCTATTATTTGGGAAATGCAATCCCTATCTAGGTAGAGATGGGGAAAATGGAAGGGACATTTCTCTTCAGCTCACCCCTGGGAGATGCTGCAATGTGTAGAAAATGAAATCCATGTTGAATATGATATAGTTGCAGAAAGATACCTATTTTTAATAGATACTTGACATTTGGTCCCTTATAGGGATTCTAAGCAGCACCTGAATTTAGTCCCTAATTTAAATCTGTGCCACCAGATTAAAGAAATAAAAGGACATCTTTGGGGGCGTTATACCTCACTATCGCTACTGATATGTTGTGTTGTAGGTGAAGAATTCTATGCCAGAGAAATGTAAAATTACTCCAAGTAAGGTCAAAGATTTGACAAGAACTCAGGTAGAAATTGCAGGTACTGGTGGTTGATTTTCACCCCAGATATGGAAGCTATGCTGACCTGTGGCCCTGGTAAACTATTTTTAGAACCCTGCTCCCTTGTTAAGTGGTATTGGTCACACTCCTAAAGGATGCCATAATTAAATTGGGAATAACCATCCTTTACCATTTGGATCCAAAGTTTCATGAAGCACAGAGAGAAACAGCTGATTCCTTCAGAGCCATTCTATGCCGATGGGTCTGAATCTGGCTACTTTGTTGGACAAGAAGCACTTCCATGCTGGGCAAATGATGGTAGCCAATGAGGGAATGTATCAGATTCCTAGTTCAGACTGCAGGATTCATGAATGCTAAGTCCAGAGTCTGTGGTTTGGTCTCTTGGATTTGCTATTAAGTCTAGTGCATTTGTATCACTTCTGCTGCTACTTTGAAGGATTAGAAAGTGTGAAAATAGAGCACAGGTGGTTTTTCTCATGATGCAGCCTTCCCATGTAGTGGGAGACCCCTTCCACCCATTCTTCTTGGAGAAGACCCAGGGAGCAATGAATTCACAGAAATGGAAGGCTCCTAGGTTATTGTAGAATGTGACTTCACACAAAGCTCACTGGGTGGAAATGGGAATGAAGAGAAAACTGCCCTATCGGTTTATATTTTGTAATCGTTGGATAAGTTGTTACCAGCGACAATGAAATTAAACATGAAGTTAATTAGTGTTACGGAAGAGGCTGATGATGTGGTAACTTTGTGTTACAATATAATTCAGGTTTTCTTTTAATTCTCTCCCTGCTTCCTCCTACTACATAGGAAATGGTGGCTAATCCTGAAATTAAAACCTCACTCCAAAGGAATTAGAGTAGTGGAATATGTGAGAGAAATAGCATGTATGAGAATAGAGACCCAGTATAGACGGTAATTATTTCTATTTAAAATGGAATTTATTATGATAAATTTTAAAATAAATCTTCCCGTAAGAGGAAAATTACTTGAGACAGGATTTGGAACCTTTCACCCAGTTAGAGGGTAACAGCCACAGAGTTCTCCAGGTCTCTTGTTTGCAAAGCAAAGATGTCACATCAGGCAGGAGATGTCAAAATCTAAAATGGTGATGGATGTGTGATGGTAGCTTTTCTGAGTTGGTTTTTGGTTTGGTTTGGTTTCTTAATTTAATTTAAATTTTGTAACCAGTTATTTTTATAGGTGCTGAGGCCCCTTTTCCTTAGGCCTGGCTCTGGAAACCTTCCCAAAACTGACCTTGTGTTTCTTTCATGTTTGATATCTTTGGGGTTCACACATCCACACTATATGCGGGTCACAGCAACAGATACTTTGAGAAACCTGCTGGGTTAAGCGGGCCTTTTCCAAACTGACATTGGCCCAAAGTCTGCCTCAATTCAGCTGGATTGGGACACGTCTGTATGAAAGGAGTGGTTCACACGTGATTTGCCCAGAGACCTCGGGGGAGGTGTGGTAAAATAGGATAAGTAGGAATCCACAACAATAGAGTTAAAGGTAAGGCTGACAGACCTTCACCTTGCAGGTCATCAAGCCTGTTCTGTTCATTCCCTCTGACACATCTGGCACTGGTCACTCTCAGGCAGCACGCTGGGCTAGATGGACCATTGGTCTGACCCAGTATGACCAGTCTTGCGTTCTTCTGTAAGCCATCTATGGCCTTGTCTACACTGGCAAGTTTCTGCGCAATAAAGCAGTTTTCTGCAGTGTAACTCCCGAGGGGTACACACTGCCAAGCCACTTACTGCGCAGAAACTGAGAAGTTGCAGCGCTGTAAAAAAAAAAAAAACACGTCGACGAGAGGTGTACACCTTCCTGCACCGGGGCTACAGCTCCACAGTGCCAGTATAGACACCCTGGTCGATTACAGTGGTGCGATTGGCCTCCGGGAGGTGTCCCACAATCCTTGGTCTCGCCTCTCTGGTCATCGGTTTGAACTCTACTGCACTGCCCTCAGGTGACCAACCATGAACATCCCCCCCACTTAAATTCCTTGGGAATTTTGAAAGTCCCCTTCCTGTTTGCTTGGTGATGCATGCAGTGGTCTCAGCGCATCTTTCCAGGTGACCATGCCTGCTCCATGCACCAGGTGATCCCTTCCTTGGAGCAATGTTGAAGTGCTGGAATTCATCAGCATTTGGGGAGAGGAGGCTGTTGTAGCTCTAAGGATTAATAAATGCTTATTTGCATAGTTAGAAAGTAAACAGCCCTAACAGCTTTTGCATTAGCTTCCTCTGCCAGAGGTGTGACATTAGTTTCCTCTGCCAGAGGCACCACCAAAGGTGTGATCCTATATCTTTCAACACCAGGTCATCAAAACAGGGTGTGAGTATTAACCAAAGCTTTGCAGCACATAAGCATGTGTTACTATATATATATATATATATATATATATCTTGAATAACTGTGATACAATTATAATTTTGTAATTCTAACTGTTTACCATTTACTTACTATGTCATCGATTTTAATAAAAAGTCTTTATAACTACCTGTGTCGGACAATAACAGAGTTTTTACTTTTTGTTTGGGTACAGCAAGTTAGATACTTAATTTTTTTTCTATTAATTGCATAGAGGGAGAGAGCTAAACAGGTCTCTCAACAGGTAAACACTTACAGCAAGCATTTATATCTTTTGTTACAGACAATAATGAGCAACAGCTGCATTTTGTTTATACATAGGTCATTCTGATATCTTGTTTTGCTCACTAACAGACTCTCAGTCTACATTCCATATTATCTACACATTATTTACACAAGGTTGCAACAACTTTTTACACAGTCTTTTCCCACTTGCCTTACACATTTCTCGCTTTTACAAATTTCGCGTTATTAGGATTACAGTTAGCCTGACTCATGCTAACAAACTGTCATGCATTGCAATTCCCTTCCTGTCAGTTTTTTTTTTTTTGCTTGCACAACCCCCCCTTTTGTACTACTAGTACAACAAACATTTTTAAATCTTTATTTGCATTCAGTCTTGGAATTCAGATTTTACTTTACATGCTTTAACCTTAGGGGTTTTGATTGGATGTAATGACAATGCATGATGAGCATGGACATGAAAGGTACTACTATTATTACATCCTTAACAACAATAACATAATTCTAAACTAACTAATAGCAATACAAGCAATAACATTCCCATAGCAATTATATGATGGGGTTTTTGTACAGTTTTAGTCATAAAGCACCATACATTATACTTAGTACATAAAATAGACACCTTATAAGCTGTATAAAAGGCATACTTTTTAACTTGATATATATATATATTGAAGCATGTGAATTTGCCCTTGCATTTCAGAGATTCACTGAACTTTTGGTAACAGTGAAAGCAAATTTTGAAATCGATCAGGTACTAAACTAGTTCAATTAAAGGGTATCTGGAACCTAAGGGCTACTTGCAAAATTTTATCTGCAGGCCAGTAAATAATATGATTGCCTGCAGTGGTAGTGAGATTAATATGTATGTCTTGCAATGTGGTGGCTTTAACATACTTTTTCAAGCTAATGATAGCTGTGTGTAAGTGTCCTGTCAGGGTAGTTCGTTGTCCCCTACCCTCCCAGCAAACATAGTCATGAAGAGTAACAACTTCTCCTGGCTTCAGTTTCAAGATACACTGAAGCTGTGGGGGTTCTAACAGCCAAAATGTCCATTGACTTTTTAATTCCATTTAAATGTCTGGTGTAATTCCAGGAGCACTTACTAAAAATTGATTGGGCATACCAGGTAGTCTAATTTCCCAGATGTCTCGGTGAATTACCCAGTTCCACATGCATTCTTCCCATGGACCCGGCAAGATTCCGTATGTGGGAGCCCACACCCCCCCGCACCGGTCCATATGCTTGGAAGGAGCACTGAGAACGTCCGCACTTTCACCCAGAAAGTTTTCAAGTATGTTTCCATGGCCACAGATCAGATGGTACTTCTGATGTGTCTGCAAGGGCAGTGGGCCAAGCCTGATGCTCTAGATTATTTCGAATGGCCATTAGCTGGTCATTCAGGAAATCCTGAATTTCTGAACGTGCTAGATCCCACTGCAATGCCTTCCCAGCCTCAGTGATATTTAATACCATTTTTGTTAGCAACTTCTGGGTCATAGAACTAAGGGTGGAGATAACATGTAACTTACCAATTCCAGCCTGTACCTGGGTTAGCTGTGCCCCAATTTCTTATTATGTTTTGTTTTGTGTTTTTTGGTTCTTAAAAATATTTTAAACTGCTGCTGCAGTATTGGCCCCATCCCAAAGGGATTCAGTTAAGTTTTTTTTCTTTCTAGAGGAAATAACCCAAGCCCTTTGTTGTGCTAATCTAATGGCAGCCCCCTGTGAACCATTTGGATATGTAGAGGTGATCTGGAAACTGGATAAAGGTAATGAACATTTAACAGTTCCTAGTGTAGTGTTAGTTACAGTTCCTTGATATTCTAATACATTTCTTTTTGGGGTAGTACTATACCACATTTCCAAGCATGGGTCCCACAAGTTTTTTTCTGCCAGTGTATAATTTTTTGTTTCTTTACCAGGGTCAGTTTTTAATGTTTTTTTTGTTTGTTTGTTTGTTTGTTTGTTTTTTGTAGGCAGGAATTCCTGGACTTTGGTGGTTTCAATGGAGCAAGTGTTCCTTTTTTTGTTTTTTTTTTTCCTGAAACAGTTATGGTTCAGCATTATACAGGGGACAGGTTACAAGCACATCACCCTGTAATGGTTTTGTGTTTTGTTTTTTTTTAAATTCAAAGGCACAGTAGGTCTGTTAGTGGATAAGGGAGAGGTTACTAGCACTTCACCTTGTCTTTTTTTCCTTTTTCCTGCTCTCCAGAAGGCACAGCAGAGCTAGAAGGAGAAATAGGCTTATCAGTCGGAGAGTTCTCCCGAGGTGGAGGGGTCTTTTTACAGTGAGAAGCATGGGTTCAGGCAGGTAGTCCTTGGCACTTCACAGCCGTGTTGGTGGTTAACAGGACTTGGAAAGGGCCTTTCCAGCATGGAGCCAAAGCAGACTTTTGTCGATGGACTTTACGTAGACTCGGTCTCCTTGTTTCAATGAATGGCAGGGCTGCTAGGGTCTTTGGGTAGCACTTCTTTTGTCTGTGAGAAAAGAAACCTAACACATTTTATTAATGCCTGGCAGTGTTTTGCAGATTTTATAGTTGCTTGGGCACATTTAGGCCCCCCTGTTCTTGGCTGTCAGCCAAGTCTTAGCTGTGGGCAGTGTCCTTGGATGGGGCCAGCATCTTATCTTTGGACTGAGCTTGCTCGCTATATTTTTTCAGTTAACTCGTTTTGGTTTTTTCCTTTTCCTTTTTTTTTTTAGGTTCTTTTAACCTACAAAGGAAACTTTCAGTTTTTACTCATACACCTTTTCCCAACAATGAACACATACACATTGCCATTATACAGTACATTAGTCTTATTACTTAATGTATGCCATGTACACCCTTTCAGTAAAATAACTTTATTACAGAGCTTTGGAGCAACAAACCAGGACAAGCACACCCACTTTTGAGGAGTCCACTCGGTACAACCTCTGGTGTTCAATAGCTTTCCTTTCTTCCCAGCCCTCTGGCTAGAAATTTGAGGTAGCCAGAAGGATTCCATGGGCAATATGGGGAGTGGGTTAACCTTCCATGTCCTTGCTTCCAAAGACTGCTGGTATGCAAATTTTAACAACAATTTTGGCCATAAAACACAACAATAATTCCTATTGTGCCAGTAAATGCATGGTACGTTGAATGCTATTCAGCTGGCATCCGTTTTCTTTGATGATCTGAAAGACAAAAGAACAGAGGTCTACCCCTTCTGGGCAGTCAGTTATTGCTTAAAATATTTTCTTTATATACACATACGTCTGTTGATTTTAGACAAAACAGAGGAATTACCACATATTTTCTTGTATTTGTTTTATAGGCAGCCCAGGTTTCAGTGGCTTCTACCTTATTAGTTAGAAAATTGCATTAATACAGATGCTTACTGGCTTGCTTTCAGATCCAAAGCTATTCACAGCTTAAAGATTCTTACTTAAAAAGGGACACAATTAACTTTCCCAGACTTTTGATTGCCTTTTACTTTTAACTTCTGCTTTTAAACACACAGTGATCTGAAAAAGACAACACAACCTATATTGGTAGGTTTGTATTTTTTTTTTTTACCTTTACTACAATATACACTGCACATGTTCTGGGGAAAATGCACATTCTTTCCACAATTCAATTTCCACAACACTAGCCACATTAATTTTTAGACAAGATGTAACTATTTTTTTTTGTGCTTACAAAATTTCCATTCACCCCTAGTAAGACAGTTCGACCACATAGAGCCAGAGGCACTGTCCTTTTTTTTTCTTTACCAGATCTTTTATCTGCTATTTTTGTTACCCAAAAACAAATTTACATTTTTTATTCTCCTCGCTTTGACTACCCTGCTGCAGCCACAACCTTTGGTCTTTATTTAAAACATTTTAAATCTTGTAAAGCATTAAGTTACCTTAAGGAGTAAAGGCTAAATACCATTTTACACAACATTAGTTTCCTGGGTCTGGCAAAAGTATGTTTGGTTTTTGCAACTTTAAACAATACCAATTCATTTTAAACTTATAAAACACAGATTCCACAAAAACCAATAATCCATTTGCCCCAGCACTTGGTTTTCCAATGTCAGCCGCAAGTGAGTTAAATGGGTAGGAATATTAAAGGAGCCATACTCGGGCCAGGCAGTTCCCAGGGCTGGCCAATCCTGGGTGCAAAGTTGTAAAAAACACTTCCTTGACATCCCTTTTTGAACACCGGGTAAGGGCTATTTGCTTAACATATAATTCAAAGGACTATTTTTAGAGGGTTTTACCAGAGACCCACCCATCTGCCTGCTGACACTTTAACAGAGAATTACACAGAGAACAGAGGGAATTATGGCCTAATAGGATCCCATTACAGGAATTTCTACTAATACTGACTGCTACAGGGGACGGGAAAGAAGGATTCCAATTCGACCTCAGAGCTTCATCACACACGATGGCTTCCACTCTGAGGAATTATGAATGAGAGGCTCAGTTCCGTTCACACACCTAACGCCCAAATGTATAAGACAGAAATTCATTAACTGGTTAACCAGAACAGAACCAGACCAGAACCAGATAGTGTCTCCTTATCCTATTAGGACTTACCTTATCGGAACACGAACCTCAGGGGCTGTGGTGAAGCAGAGAAAAGGGGCGAAACACCCCGTTGGCACCGTTCCCGGTTCGCCGCAGCTGTTCAGAGTTCAATGTTGGAGCTAGGAGAGTCCCGGCGGAGTCACCAGAAACTGTCACCGAAATATCGGGTCCACCTAGCTGAGAGCCAGTAACAGCCAGACAGGTATAAGGAACAGTTCTTTTATTTTGCAGAAGAAAGGAGAGCCTTGCACCTTGGTACAAAGACTCTGTCTTACACACATTTTACCATTCCAATTACACTGCTCTACAGCCAAAATGCTTCTGAAATAAATGTAATCAAACTTTACTAATTCTGGGTCATTGAGAATGAAAATGATGCTTAAAATTGTTGATTGGCTCTAGTTTTCAAGATATGCTATTGGGTCAGTATATACGACCCTTGACTTGGGAATGGCGGAGGATACGTGAGTTTTAAAGGGAAGGGATCTCAATTTAAACCAGAAATGACTAAAATATATCTTTGACTGGATCTATGAATAAATCTATGACTGGGTTTGGACAGTACTTGTTTTTTAGGCAAAACAATGAATGATGCAATCTGAAGCTGGTATTGCGTCATACATGATATGAATTGCATCATGTTATTCCTAGAAGTCATGGATGATGCAATCATAACGAAGCTTACATCACTCTGCTGAACAAATTGCCCTATATCAGCTCTAGAAATCGTACAGTGTCGTGCTCTCTTATTTGTCAGTGTTTGATTTTGCAAAGAGACACATTTCTGTTTAGCCAAAGTGAGCAGAGATGCCTCGTACTTGTGTGAACAGTGCAGATAACTTCTGCTATGTTTGTGGTGAAGTGACTTTTGCATCATAAAAGCGCAGTATAATCACTATGGTTAAGAAAGCCTATCACCTTTATTTTGGCTGCAAAATTGGAGATCAGGACAAGAGGTGGGCCCCACACATATGCTGCAACACTTGTGCAACAAATCTTGGCCAGTGGTTGAACAGGAAAAGGAAATCTATGCCTTTTGCAGTGCCAGTGCTTTGGAGAGAGCCAACAGATCATACCAGCAATTGTTACTTCTGCATGGTGCCTCCAGTTGGTAAAGGTGTGTCAAAGAAGAAAAAGTGGACTGTGCATTATCCAAACATTCCATCAGCTATACGCCCAGTACCCCACGGAGAAGGACTGCTGGTTCCTGATGCACCAGAATCATTCTCACTTGAGTCAGACAAGGAAGAGGAAGAGGATGAAACTTCTGGTCCTGAACCATCAATGTCACAGGACCCACACTTTCTCCCATCCTCCTCCTCTGAGACACACCTCATAACACAAGGTGAACTGAATGACCTTGTCAGGGATTTGGAACTACCCAAGAGTAAGGCAGAGCTGTTGGGCTCCAGACTACAGCAATGGAATCTCCTGGCAGGTGATGTTAGGGTTTCCATGTTCCGTGACCGTCAAAAGGATCTTGTCCCATTCTTCTTCATGGAAGGTAATCTTGTAGCCTCCAACAACATCGATGGTGTGATGGCAGCCCTCAACATTGTTCACGATCCAGATGAGCGGAGACTGTTCGTTGATTCATCGAAGACGAGTCTTAAAGCTGTTTTACTGCATAATGGCAATGTTTTGCCATCAATTCCAGTTGGTCATGCAGTCCATATGAAGGAAACCTATGACAACATGAAACAACTTTTGAGGTGCATAAACTATGACCAACATCAGTGGCAGCTTTGTGGCGATTTGAAGGTTGTTGCTCTCTTGCTTGGTCTGCAGACTGGATACACAAAGTTCTGCTGTTTTCTCTGTGAATGGGATAGTCGTGCAAGAGATTCCCACTACATCAAGAAAGATTGGCCACTCCGACAGTCATTGGAGCCTGGGAGGAAAAGTGTTCAGTATCCACCACTTGTTGAATCAAGGAAGATTTTGTTACCACCCTTCCACATCAAGCTGGGTCTGATGAAGAACTTTGTCAAGGCCATTGACAAAACACAAGCAGCTTTCAAGTACCTCCGTGGAACATTTCCAAGGTTAAGTGAAGCTAAGATAAAGGAAGGTGTCTTTGTTGGTCCTCAGATTCGTGAACTTCTTCGAGATGATTCATTTGACCATGCGCTGCGTGGCAAGGAAAAGACGGCATGGAAAGCCTTCCAGTTAGTGGCAATAAATTTTCTCGGAAACAACAAGGCAGACAACTACAGGTTGTTGGTGGAAAACCTCCTCGAGGCATACAAAAGCCTTGGTTGCAACATGTCACTAAAGATACATTTTTTGCACTCTCATCTAGTTTTTTTTCCACCGAACTGCGGAGCAGTGAGTGACGAGCACGGCGAGCGATTTCACCAGGACATTGCAACAATGGAGAAATGCTATCAGGGCAAATAGAGCCCATCAATGCTTGTAGACTATTGCTGGACAGTGACAAGAGAGGCTCCATTTAATGAATACAAGAGACAAGCCAAGAAGCGCCAAGTAGACACTGAATAGGACTAAACTATGTACATAATAGTTTTTTGTCTTTTATTTCATAATAAATTTTATTTATATAACCCTTTTGCTGATTTTTAAAGTGTTACATAAACAGGACAGGTGAAATATTATCATGTAAAGCAACCATAAACACATGAAAAGACCTAGGTTTACAATTTATGATTAAAACTCTACTATCTACACAATATACATAGACATAAAATGTAAAAACTTAAATATCTTAGAAACAGTAGCCAATCAGTTGTTTTAATTGTCATATTTGAATTCAGCACATCAAAATACATAATAAATAGCACATTTTATCTCTGAAGCAGACGACTTCTCAAAAATTGTAGACCAGTGTTGTTATCCTGGGGATTTGAAATCCCCATGCTTATAATTACTTACTCCTTTCCTTTCACTATGCCCTTAAAGTTTCCAACCTGTTTTCTAATCTTTCTATTTGTTGCCTGCCCGCTTGGGCCCGATCCTGCTTTTCTTGCTGAACTGTTCCTTTTATGGGCACTGGCTTTTTCACTACCAATTTAGCTAGGAGGGTGGGCTTTTTAACTAGCCCCCACCCTTCCTGCTCTCTTCCCTTAAACATTTTTACTCACAAGGCTACCCTAGTCCTCCCTTATGAGGCTTGCCACCTGGGCAAACGCATGGCTCATTGGCATTTAGCTATTTAATTTTCTTTCGTGGCAAACACACTGCTCTTACAGCATATGCAAACACAAATGGTTAAATTTTGACAAGTCCCTGAAGACCGGTACTTACTCTTGGGAGGGCAGTTTTTTTACGCCCTGGGGTTTTCTGGGGTGTCTTTTAGTGATTTTAGTTCAGGCCGGCTGCCTGTGGCTTTTTTAGCGTCCCCAAACCACGCCGGCTCCAGGGTCGCAAAGGCAGACTGTTGGATCTCACTGGACAGTTAAGCTTTGCAAATGTAATCTCAGCACTGTAACTTGTATTGCCTTTGGTTTGACTATGTCTATATTTTTTCACAGCTACCTGGGCCCAAAGCAGTTTTTCTTTGTACTTAGCCTGGTCTGCGTTGATTCTTGACCTTGAACGCAGATTAACTTTCTCTTTATCTCTGGACCAAGCTGAATTTCAAATTAACCCGTTCCTTTCCTCAATAGACAAATTGCTCCCATTGTGTGTCAGACGCTTTTTGGTGATTAAAAGCTCCTTTGAGGTGTATGATTTTATCTAGATTGAAGGTACCTTTTAGTGGGCATTGTTTAGCTGGATCTGCACACGTGTAATGATTTCAGTTTTCTAAATACCTGCAGGTTTTAGGACCATAATGTACGTACATGAAATACGATGGGGTACCCTTAGGGGGTGAGAGGGAACGCTTAGACTGTTTTCCACCCATTTTTCAATTACACACACAGGGAGGATGCCCAGTCTGCTGTAGCGGCACATAAACTAAGGATCTTTTTCTATATGGTACTTACACAGGAGAGGTTAACGAGGATGGCCATGACCCTTCTACACCTTCCTTCGGCAAAGAGCGTTGGCTAGTTTTAGAGAGACAGCGCCGTTTACTTTCGTTGCATTCAGTGAGATGATTAGACTGTCAGTGGCTCACACAGAGAGGAAAAGGGGAGGGAAGATAGGTTTACACACTTCTAGACCCAGGTAGCTTTCTTGTCGGACCATGCCGAGTTAGCCCACCATGGGTCGGATCGCCTAAAAGATCCTCTAGTTACGGGGCTTGCATTAGAGTAGTTCTGGTCACGAGCCAAAAGACTTGGCACAGTACTCTGGGCATCTTCCGGTAACTTTCAATTCACACTGGTGTACGTACACACACACACACACGCCTCTATTTCCAAATACCATGATGCATTTGTACCTTATGTCCGGACTTAATACACTATGAGGCAGTAACAACCCCTCTTGAGGCGGTAAAAACCCTTTACCACCGCTGCATATCTATGCATCTTTTTTATGCATATGGGGGCGGCCAAACTAACAGTTCCCCAGAACCGCATACAACTACCTTATTTGGTGCGGCAAAACAATTTCCCAGAACCGCTCTGCATCTGATTTTGCTACACAGTCAATAAGTTCGGATGGCGTGAGCCCAACAGGGACAGATGGCCCCATGGACAGTCCTCCTCCGACACCCCAATAGAGATTTTAAAAGGTCTTCTACCTCTATTGTGGCTCCATGGGGTTCGAAGGGGAACGATCCGTAGCAGCTGCCGGTGCCTCAGTGGGCGTTGCCATCCCGGACGAGCCCCCAAATTGTCGGAGAATAACAGAGTTTTTACTTTTTGTTTGGGTACAGCAAGTCAGATACTTTATTTTCTCTCTATCAATTGCATAGAGGGAGAGAGCTAAACAGGTCTCTCCACAGGTAAACAATTACAGCAAGCATTTATACCTTTTGTTACAGACCATGAGCAACAGCTGCATTTTGTTTATACATAGATCATTCTGATATCTTGTTTTGCTCACTAACATAGACTCTCAGTCTACATTCCATATTATCTACACATTATTTACACAAGGTTGCAACAACTTTTTACACAGTTTTTTCCCACTTGCCTTACACATTTCTCGCTTTTACAAATTTCGCGTTATTAGGGTTACAGTTAGCCTGACCCTTGCTAACAAACTGTCATGCATTGTCATTCCCTTCCTGTCAGTTCTTTTTTTGCTTCCACACCTGTCTCAGTGTAAGCTTCCTATCATACCCCCAAAGGTCCTTTTATAAACTCTATAAAGCCTAATTCAAAACAAACTTTATATTTCTAATCAAACACACTGGCAAGCCTAAACCCATACTAATTAATATCCATAACAATAAGTATTAATATTATCAATTAATTAAAAATTAAGTATATTTAATTAATAAATTAAATCAACACTACTAACACACCCCAAATCAGGCTACACTGTCCAGTCCCAGCTGTGCTTCAGCCGTAGAAATTATGATACATATGGACAGATTTCACGATGCATGAGAGAAAGGGGACATGACCAGGACACGCTGCAATGCGGGGTCAAAGTGAAGGAGCTGCAAAATGCCTACTCCTTGGCACGGGAGGCAAACCGCCGTCCGGTGCTGCACCCACCAGCTCCTGGTTCTACAAAGGGCTGGATGCGATACTTGGTGGTGACCCCACCTCCACTGCGAAGGCCACTGTGGATACTTCGGTGGCTCACGTGCCAGTTGACAGTGGACCGAGCCAGGAGGAGGAAATCTTGGTTGAGGATGTGGAGGCGGAATAAGACCCAGAGGCAGAGGATGAGTTGGAGGTCAGAGGTGCATGCAGCCAGGAGTTCTTCTCTACCCTGGAGGAGGCTAGCCAGTTGCAGCTGTCGGAGCTTAGCAAAGTTCAACAGGAGAGGAGGCCCCTGGTAAGTGGCTTTGATTTGGGGAATCACTGAAGTGAGTTCTTGGGGGCAGGAGGGTTGCAGAAAGCAGGCTTGTGTCTGTATGATGTGTGTACTACCACATGCCCAGTCTGAGCGACGGAACAGGGTGTTGATTGACTCCCTCACTTCATGGGAATCTGCGCCAGAGATGTCCATGAAACTCTCATGGAGATACAGGGCAATCCAGTTCTTTGGCAGAGCTGCTTTTTTTCTTGCCCCATTAAGAGTAACTTTCCTGCACTACTCTGCTGTCATGGGAGGGGCAGGGGGGGCCATTGCTGCACACAGGGGAGCCACGTAAGGGCCAGGGTGAAAGCCGCAGTCTTGGAGAAGACCCTCCCTTGATTCCCTGCTCACCCTCAGCAGCGAGATATCTTCCATAATGAACACAGCCTGTGGAAAATGTGGGTATAGGAATGATTATAAGCTCCCCCCGCCCCCCCACGGTGCTGTCTCTCCTCAAGAGCCACATGCCCAGTGTACAGTACGGTCCTGGGGGCTCTGAGCTCGTTCCCTGCAGACTCCGGACCAGGGGCTGCCCCTCCCCCCTGGGCAGGGTGGGGCTAATGATGGGCCCCGCCCCCAGCACGAAACACAACCTTCCCCTTTTGCAACTGGGTGCGGTTTCTGCCACGCAACGTAGCAGTTTGGTAAACTGTTAACTTGCTACCGCCTGTCCATGGGGTTGCGAATCAGGAGGGGATGGAGTATGTGGTCAAAAACGATCCCGATCTGCTTCCTGACCAGAGTGGCCACTTTCATTGAATTCGTGAAAGGGGAGGTAGGGTTTGTGGGTATGGAGCATGCCCCTGAGCCCAAGTTGAGACCACAGTGGCCCCTTTTCATTTTTTCCACTGGCTTCTCCTTGCTTAGTTCCAATGACTGGGCTGCTCATGCACCTGTCACTGGTCCAGGGATGGTTGTAAAACGGGAGGGATGGGGTTTGTGGTGGAAAACACGGTCTGCTTCCTCTGGGGGATGGTTGCAAAACGGGAGGGATGGGGTTGTGGTGGAAAACACTCACGGTCTGCTTCCTCTGGGGGGATGGTTGCAAAACGGGAGGGATGGGGTTTTGTTCAAGGGGGGTGTGTGTGTGTGTGTCTTGCAGACTGGATACTGTGCCCTGATTCCCCAAGAAGACCGTTATTATCTGTGACTGCAGAGATCTTAACACAGCATTGAGCATAAAATGAGCTTTAACAATATGTTGTGACTACTTACATTAAAGAAATCCAGTCCACCTTGGTTTAGGAGAGAGACCACTGACTGACCAATAAGAATCGGTTGTTGCAGATCCCCATAGTGCAATTTTTTTTCTTTTCCATTGTCAGTGCAGCTTTTATTTTGGTGAGTTTTGCACACAGATGCAGAAATGTGGACTTGCGCATCCAAAAGTTCTGCAGCCACTGGTTATGAGCCCAAGCCGTCATTGTTTCAGAAGATTTTTTGCCCTTGGGAAGGATGTAAGATGACACCATATAATACACTACACTGAATATTTGTGAATCAGCTTCTACACACTAGTCCAGCACACAGGCCTTGCTGTCTTTTCACTGCAGTCCTTGATCTTGCTGACAAATCTGTAGAGAATTACTGGAACCATAAACTCCCTGAACATTAAATCTCACCAAATGAGGGTCAATCCATCCTCATCATTATATCTACTCATTATACTCCACACCCGTACATAGCCACTATATGAACTTCATACCCTCATATCTCAATGCCTGTACTTTGACCCATCAACCTTTTACCCCCAATCGGGGATATTGCAGATGATGTATTCCTTATGCCACCTGATTTTAAACCAAACTTTGCACCATCGATAATTCTGTACAGTATTCCCTGATAACCATAAACTTCTATGCTCAAACTCTGTTCACTATTTTTTTTTAAATCATCTTAATAAAAATTTTAAATCTGTTGAAACTGGTCTAGGTCTAGGCGAGAGAATGTCTCAGGGCCGCCCGGGGGGGAGGGGGGAAAGTGGTGCAATTTGCCCCAGGCCCCGGGGGCCCCGCAGGGGCCGCCATGAATATGTCGGATGCTCCCCCTGCATCCGTCTTCCCCCATCCCCCAGTGTCTCAGTGCACTGTGTCTGGGAGCGGCCCTGGCGCACTGCAGCGAAGCAGCTGGTATACATACCATTAAAGCATTTAATGTTTTTAAATAATGTGTTTAGTGTATTTTCAAATTATTACAAAGCAAAGCAATTTTGGGGGCCCCTTCCATAAAAAAAAGTTGCAATACTCTAGTAACATGTATTTGGAAATGTAAAAAATAACCAGTGAAATACATTCAAAAATTAATCTGTAATAATTTGAAAATACACTAAATCCAGCATTTGAAAACATTAAATGCTTTAATGGGATGTAGACATTTGCAGTTACATAATGGGCTGTCGCTGGGTGATGGTGATGGTTGGTGCAAATGGGCTGTCGCTGCCTGGGGGTGGTGCCGCTGTTGCCCAGGGCTCTGGGGGGAGCTGGGCTCTGGGTTGGGGGGCGCCCGGCTCACAGGGGCTGGGCTCAGGGATGTGGGGAGATGGGGTCAGGGGGTGTCTGGCTCAGAGGGGCTAGGCTTGGAGCTGGGGGTCATGGCTGTGGGGGGATGGGGTCAGGGGGTTGGCCGGCTCAGAGGGGCTGGGCTCCGAGCTGGTGGTTTGGGCTGTGGAGGGGATGGATGGGGTCAGGGGGTGTCCGGCTCAGAGGGGCTGGGCTCGGAGCTGGGGGTCATGGCTGTGGGGGGGATGGGGTCAGGGGGTTGTCTGGCCCCTCCCTTACCATGCCGCTTACCCCCTCTACCGGAGCCTCAGCGTGCCACATCCAGGACGCCGGGGGATGGGATGGGGGAAGATGGAAGTGTAGGGAGTCTCCGACATACTCCAGGCCTGGGGCAAATTGCCCCATTTGCCCCCCCCCCAAGCGGACCTGCTGAATAGTGGTGACTGGGAATGGGCCAGGGGGGGGAGTGTAGCAGATGACAATTTGAGGTGAATATTCTCTTGGCCAGATTCTACTGGGTTTATGGTGCTGTGTGCTATGGACTGGAGTGAATAACCAAGAATCTGGTTAATAATTATTCTCTAAATTCAGCTTTCTTCTTTCTCTCTCTGTGAATTATCACAAATTCAAAATAGTGGGGTGCAAGTTGACTGGAGAATGATAATAGCAGAATCTCTTGTTAGAACATTGTACACCTACTACCTGATTTGTATATAATACACTCACTATACATAATACAAGAAATCCCTGATGTTAGAACCTGGCTATGCCGCTGCTGTAGGGGGCTCATCACCCAGCAGCTGGGGGCCACCATGTGGGCTCGGCAGGGCTGCTGGCCACGGGGCCAATGGGTGTGGGTGGGATCTCAGGAGTCATGTCCCAGGGATATGCCCCACTCCCCAGCACTGCTCCAGCTCTGAGCTGTCTCCACTGTCTGGCACCTGTGGGGCCCCACCTGCCTCCCCAGGGAAAGAGCCACCTGGGATTGGTGCAGAGGCTGGGCCAGTCTCAGCCAGTCCCAGAGGACGGCTGGGGGAGGGGGACAGTGTGGGAGGCTTAGCTGGGTCCTGCCAGGCATGTGGGTCCTGAGGGAGCCTGGCCTGGGTAGGCCCTGCTCCAGCCTGGCTGATTGCACCCCCAAGGGGCCAGAGTTATCCTGCCCCAGGACAAGTTCTGGCTGCGCTGCTGGCTCAGCCTGGCAGACACAGTCACCTCCCATCAGGGCCAGGTATTGTGGCTGGGGGTTAGGGTGTGGGACAGTAGGTCTCTAGTGGGTCTGGGGGAGTGCTGTGCAGTGGGGGGTGGGGAGATCTGTGTGTGTTGGGGCACTGGGAAGTGTGCAGGGGTCTGGGTGGGGCACTGTGCAGTTCATAGATTCATAGATTATAGGACTGGAAGGGACCTCGAGAGGTCATCGAGTCCAGTCCCCTGCCCACATGGCAGGACCAAATACTGCCTAGACCATCCCTAATAGACATTTATCTAACCTACTCTTAAATATCTCCAGAGACGGAGATTCCACAACCTCCCTAGGCAATTTGTTCCAGTGTTTAACCACCCTGACAGTTAGGAACTTTTTCCTAATGTCCAATCTAGACCTCCCTTGCTGCAGTTTAAACCCATTGTTTCTGGTTCTATCCTTAGAGGCTAAGGTAAACAAGTTCTCTCCCTCCTCCTTATGACACCCTTTTATATACCTGAAAACTGCTATCATGTCCCCTCTCAGTCTTCTCTTTTCCAAACTAAACAAACCCAATTCTTTCAGCCTTCCTTCATAGGTCATGTTCTCAAGACCTTTAATCATTCTTGTTGCTCTTCTTTGGACCCTTTCCAATTTCTCCACATCTTTTTTAAAATGCGGCGCCCAGAACTGGACACAATACTCCAGCTGAGGCCTAACCAGAGCAGAGTAGAGCGGAAGAATGACTTCTCGTGTCTTGCTCACAACACACCTGTTAATGCATCCCAGAATCATGTTTGCTTTTTTTGCAACAGCATCACACTGTTGATTCATATTTAGCTTGTGGTCCACTATAACCCCTAGATCCCTTTCTGCCGTACTCCTTCCTAGACAGTCTTTTCCCATTCTGTATGTGTGAAATTGATTTTTCCTTCCTAAGTGGAGCACTTTGCATTTGTCTTTGTTAAACTTCATCCTGTTTAACTCAGACCATTTCTCCAATTTGTCCAGATCATTTTGAATTATGACCCTGTCCTCCAAAGTAGTTGCAATCCCTCCCAGTTGTGGCAGTGGGGGACACTGGGCAGTGAGGGAATCTGTGGGGGGGGCTCTGGGCGGGGAGGGGCAGGGCACTGTGCAGTTGTGGGAGGGCTGTGGGGGGTCTACAGCTAGGGGGCACTGGGCAGTGAGAGGATCTGGGGGGGTTTGGAGTGGTCTGTGGGAGGGCACTGGGCATGGGGGTTTGTGGGGGTCTTTTCACGTATTCACACACAAAAACGTGAAACAGTGCGCCTCAATTGACCAATAGATCAATTTGGCACATTAGCCAGGAGGAAGCAGACCGTGAGTGTTTTTGACCACAAACCCCATCCCTCCTGATTCGCAACCCCATGGACCAGTGACAGGTGCATGAGCAGACAAGTCATTGGAAATAAGGAAGGCGGAAGCCAGTGGAAAAAATGAAAGGGGCCACTCTGGTATGACCTTGGGCTCAGGGGCATGCTAGCCAGGAGGAAGCAGATCGATGAAAGGGGCCACTCTGGTCTCACCTTGGGCTCAGGGGCATGCTCCGTACCCCCAAAGCTTACCTCCCTTTTCATGGACTCACACACAAATACGTGAAACAGCGCGCCTCAATCGTACAATAGATCAATTTGTCACATTAGCCAGGAGGAAGCAGATCAACCAAAGGGGGCACTCTGGTATCACCTTGGGGTCATGGGCCCGCCCCGAAGGGGAAGAAGCATGATGGGAGCACAGGGCCGGGCTGGCCAGTGTGCATCTGGCAGCTCCCGGTTTGTAAACAGTGCCATTGTACTGGGCTGGGTGGAGCAGGGTTGTCCCTGCCGTGCCATGACCCATCTCCCATTGCCCCCGGCCAGCCCATCGCTCTGAGGACTCTGCCCCCCATGCCCCATGTCCCCATTTCCCCCCTTGGGGACCACAAATATGTTTAGCACCAGGCCCACAAAAAGTTAATCCAGCCCTTTTTGGGGTGCAGGCTCTGGGATGGAGTTGGGGTGCAGGAGGGTTTCAGGCTATGGGTAGTTTGAGTGAGGGGTGCAGGCTCTGACCTGGGGCATGGGATTGGGGTACAGGAGGGGGTGCAGACATGTGGGCTCTGGGAGGGAGTTAGCAACTCAGCACGTTATATAAGAGAAATGAGCTGCAGTGATTTCATATAGGCATAGAAACTGATAGAAGACACTTTTACATATTCAAAATGTGAGAGGCAGAGTTGGAGGGAGGGGGTGTCTGTACAATATTTCACCGCATTCAGTCTCCTGGCTGGATCAGTAACGTAGCCGTGTACAGGGCCACCCAGAGGATTCAGGGGGCCTGGGGCAAAGCAATTTTGGGGGCCCCTTCCATAAAAACAGTTGCAATACTATAGTAACATGTATTTGGAAATGTAAAAAATAACCAGTGACATACATTCAAAAATTAATTTGTAATAATTTGAAAATACACGAAATACATTATTTAAAAACATTAAATGCTGTAATGGTATGTATACATTTACAATTACATAATGGGCTGTTGCTGGGTGATGGTGATGGTTAGGATGAGGCCGGGGGGGGTGCCCCACCCCTTACCATGGCGCTTACCCCCTCTCCTGGAGCCTCAGCGTGCTGCGACCAGGAGCGGCCCCGGACAGCATTGGAGCCACCGCGCTGCAGTGCACCAGGGCCGCTCCCGGACGCGGCACGCTGAGGCACCGGGAAGACGGAGGCGGGAGCAGCCTCCGACATATTCGTGGGGGCCCCTGCAGAAAATTGCCCCACTTGGCCCCCCCGTCTGGGCGGCCCTGGCCCTGCAACACTTGTACAGGATAGAGAGGAGCTGCGTTGATTAAGCTTTGACAGGCTAGGAATTGGAGGCCTGTGCCTTTAAGACCCCAGCCCCAGGAACCCGCCCCCTGCTCCGAGGCTGACATGCAGCGTCCCTGTGAGAACAAAAAAACAGCCTCTGCCCCCCCCACACCCCTAGATCAGCGAGCACAGTGGGTGGCTCATCCCACGGGGTCACTGTCCCCCCCTCCCCCTCCCTAAACGGGGGTTTTGTCCCCGCACGGGGTCTGGCAGTGTCTCCCCCCCCCCCCCGGCTTAACCCCGGCTCTCACCCCCCACCACCGATTTTTGCCCTTCAGCCCCTCTTCTGACGCTAGCTACAGTAGCTTGAACCCCCCAGGCCAGTAAAATTCTGCCCCCTGCTCAGACCCTGACAGCCCCCCGCTGCGATTTGCCCCCTTAATGCTTTTAAACCCCCCCAAAGAGGAGGCAGCAAATCGTAAGTAGAAGTAAGGGCAGAGAGAGGGCAGTGGCTACAACGAAGGTTACTGGGCATGCTCAGTTCGAGTGCGCATGCTCAGTGCACCCAAAGCAGCGAAACGGGAGTGAGAGCAGTTTGTGCTGATACAAGCCGGGAGACACAAAATTCTTCTCGGGCCCCAGGAGAGGCTTCAACGGCCCCGCACGAGCCAGGCAGAGCCGCAGCGCCCCGCCCGACGTCACTTAGGTCCTGGGAGGATCCGGAACTACATCTCCCAGCCTGCCTCGGGGGCGCTTCCGCCCTAGTTAGCTGAGGTAAGGGAAGGTTTCAGCAGCTGTTACTGCGCATGCGCCGTGCGATCCCAGTTCGTCCGCCCCCAGGCCTAAAGTCACTTCCACTGCTGTCTCCCTATGATCCGGGAGCGCGGGCTGAGCGGGGCGGGGCCGGGAGCGGCAGGAGGGGCCCGGAGCGGGGCTGTGGAGAACTCCGCCCCCAAGGGAGGGGCAGCACCGCCTACCAACGCCGCGCGCGCTGCGTTCCAACGGCCCTAACGGCCGCAACTGTCACCTGTCTCCTCCCTCCCGCCCGGCGCCGCACGGGATGCGTCACTTCCGGGCCCGCTGCGAGGCGGGGCTCTGGGCCCGCGGGAGAGCCGGTAAGAGCGGAGCGGGGTAGGGGGAAAGCCCGGCCCTGAGCCAGGGCGAAAGCTGGGGTGGGGCGGCGGGTCCCGGTGCTGCCTCCGTAGCGACCCCGAAACCTCTGGCTGAGTAATGAAGTTCTCAAATCATGATTTCGGGGGAGAAAAGTGTGTGTCTGGGTGTTGCACCTACCCCTCCCCCACTGCTGCCCCCTTCCCTGCTCCAGGGCCCTTCCCCCTCCCTTCAAACTGCCCCCCCCCCGGCTCCCTGCGGCCCGTGTGAAGGGGGGGGAGGGGAACCGTCACTGTCTGTGTGTGTTGGACAGTCACATAAACTCCCTTCACACTGCCCCTCCCCCTCCTCCTCCCCTCATTTCATAGCCACAGAAACTCCCCCCCCACCCCCACTCCCGTCTGGGGGTTTGTCTCTCCTGTTACCAAATGTGCAGTTTGTGACCCGTTTTCCCCACAACTCTCATACATGGATATAAAATATCCTAAAATCCCTCCCCCATCCCCCCCTGCCACTTTCTCTCTCTTTGTCTAGTTCTACTTGAATGGGCCCTGAGTGTTGGGCCCTCTCTCTAATGATAAAACACAAACAACATCTCAGATTTACCCCTTTGCTCCGGTTCTTCAGCGTGACTAGACATTTATTGCAAATCTTTCCTCTTTTCTCTCTGTTCATTTATCAAATACTGATGGGAAATACACTCCGATTTTACCTCTGATCAACAACTGACGTATGCTGTGGAGTGTAGTTTTTTTTGAGGGGGGGGAGAGAGGGATTGTTTTTATTCCTGATTTGCCTGACATTATGTTGTGGTGGGGATTTTTCTCTATGTTGTGTTTTTATCTCTATATATTGCATAGCATCCTAGACATGTAGGGCTGCTCAGGATCTCAAGCTGTCATCAAGTCCAGCTCTCTCTGCCAAGGCAGGACCCAGTATTATGTAGATTATCTCTGACAGAGATTTGTCCTACCTGTTCTTAAAAACTTCTAGGGAAAGAGACTCCAGCAACTAGGGATTTATTCAGTGAAGTAGGTGACTTTGAGCCAGACACTGAAAGATCCTTGTACCTTAGTTTCCACACTGGCCACAGGAGGTTACTAGTATCAGGGGTGCATCCGAAGAAGTGAGGTTTTTACCCACGAAAGCTTATGCCCAAGTAAATCTGTTAGTCTTTAAGGTGCCACCAGACTCCTTGTTGTTTTTTTAGGAGGTTACTAGTACTCCCTCCCCACACTCCTGGGGACAGCCAGGGATAATTTAGTGGTTTATGGGAATTAGAAGAGGAAAATTCATTAAGAACGATGATATTTGTGTGTTTATTATTAAATCCCCAGAAACTCACCAATTCCCGTCCTTCCGATGACCTATAAATAGCTATGATCCTATAGTGAGTTTCTGCCTCTCCCCACTTTCTATAGCAGCGCTTTTAAGAAAAAGTCAGGGAAACAGGGAAATACTTTGAACCACATTCCAGCAGCCGCTGAGCATGCACAAATTAAAATGAAAACAAGGTTCCATCTTTCCAAGGACCTGGCCCCTAGTGCAAAATTATAGACACTCCCCAGAATTCTGAAACGGCCACTTCATAACTGATAGAATGTTATTGATCTATTGACTTCTGGGAATTACCAATAAAAGAAACAACCCAGTGAAGTTGATACCATGAGGGAAAGATCTCATGTGTCTTTACAAATTGGTATAATCTAATCTGGAACTTTATACAATAAAATGCCTTATTCGTAGCCCTATGGTGATTGCCTGTATCCTGTAGGGACCTTAATTCTGCCCAGTCCCAGCTGCTTCTGTCCCCCACCATACCCCCAAACCTTTTCACCCCTGGAACTGTCAGCTGTCAGTCTTCCCTTGCTGCTACCCCTTCCTGACTGGCAGAGAAACTCTAAGCTCTATCCCCTTCTCTTTGCTTCTGAAAGTTGCCTTTCACAGGGCTTTACTGCCTGTGTGAATGGCAGGTAGGGATGGGGAGCCATCACTTTCTGGGTGTTTACTGAACATTCATCTAGTCCCTGACACCTTCATTTATGCAGAGGAACATTTATTGTAATTATTTATCTTTTAAAAAAAGCAAAAATGTCAAAGATCAGGTCTGCAGCTTACAAACCCTCTGTGTCCTTAAACAGCAGTATGTTGGGCCCTGCCAGAGTATCAAGTTCAGCAAAATTCAAACCTCCAAAAACTAGGAAATAGAGAGCTAATGTGCACGCCAATGCAACCTTAACTCTGCCCCCTGGAGGTGGCAACAGCCACTGGGCATTATCTGCCAGCACTCCAGCTGCACTCACTGTGTTAGGTGTAGCTTCACTGAAAGGTAGAGGCATTAGTTGGAGAAACTTGGTGGAGGTGTGATTGTGATATAAGAAGATCTGGGTCTGAGTCCCCCATGTGTGCGATGAAAGGAAAGAGGTGCATGTGTACCTTGAGCTTCCAGTCTGTATTGGCACTGAGCTGTGCATGTTGTCAGGGGGGAACGGGACTGTTTGCCATGGAAATGGTCAGCAGTGAGATGGGATGTGGGAGCAGTCTGTGTGCTTAACGATGAGTAAGTGAATGTAGAACGTTAGCTGGAACTTCTGTGAGTAAGGATGAAAGAATTGTAAAAAGGGGTGAAGCGGTGTTCAGTTGACAAGTGTGCGGCTGTTTCTGGGGAGCAGCCCAGTATCTGAGTTTAGAACAGGTGTCAGTAGCTCCTGTACAGTGCAGCTCACCTAAAATCAAATTCCGTCTTAGCAAAGATAAAGTGCTTTATTGTGTGCCCTGGTTGACATTTTCCCTAGTACTTTAGTGATAGGCACTATCTCAAATAGCTGGGTGCACATAGGTGTGTTGTAGGAGTAAAGAAAGGGTCATTGCTCACATGGGTCAGAATTAGGATTACATTGGTGTGTACCTTATCTCTGCATTTCCTGACTATTACAAGTTTGAGTTTTGCTGATCTCTCTTCTGGAGGGGCACCAGACAGCTTCGGGCAACCTTAAATCCTGCGTTCATAAAGTTTTTTGTAAGTGAATTTCCTAGCTTTTTCCACAGAGCGTGTTGGCGGGAAGAGTTAGCAGCCCTATAGGCAGTTGTGGGTCTCACACAAGTTTGCAATCGGAGGTACAGAGAAGTGCAATGAGTTACCCAAGGTCGCCTAACAGGCCTGTGGCAGAGCCAGGAATAGTCCCCGTCCAGTGCTCTCTCCACGTAGGTGCTGGGTGATTGTGAAGTGTTGCTCCCCTCTCCTGTACTTTTTTCATTACGGTGGAATGGGAATAATGGTCATGCTTTCAAATGTTTCTCTCTTCCCCACCTCCTCCTTCTGCCACCATTTCCAGTTCGGCCTCCCCTTCTTTCAAGTGTTTGTCATGGGCAGTTGGTAACAGAGCCAGCGAGAGAAATCTCTGACATGGTCTGTGCCCCAGCTGGGCCTTCTGCTCCTGGTCTAGCCATGTCCTAGCTCTGCCCCTCCTCTAAACAGGCCCCCTCCCCGATACACTGTGGCCTGCCCCTCCACCCCATACATGTGTAACATGTACCTTTAAACTATTCATATTTTGGATTTCAGATAATTAAATTTGTTACCTTCAGCTCCCCCCTCCCATAAGTTTCAGTTGTTTGGTAGTGCTCTGATGGTTTTCCATTGACAGTTTGGGAGGGAGCAAGGCTGGTCACTTGAGCGTTGCGTTACCTTGTGAGCTGAGGAGTGAGAAATGACGATTCCTTCTTGGGTGGATGGGTCAATCCCGGGGCCCGTTACCTCTCGGTGATTGATTTTCCATTCCAAGTTCATAAAGTAGATTTTCAATATAAATGCTTTGTTCCTTACATCTGACCCATACGTTGATCTCTTGGTCTTTGAGTCTTGACCAGCTATAAGCTTTCTGTAGACACCTCACATGACCATCCTCTGAGAGATGTGTTTGGTGTGATGGGTTTGTCAGGTCTCAGGTGAGAGCTGCTGGCAAAGACCAAGTGACCCTTTGCCAAGGGGTCACTGTCTGACCCCTGCAGGCAAGGGAGAGGACGACTTTCTGCCAATGGCCTTCAGGACGGGTGCTGAACTCACTGCAGTGCCCCATGTCCCCCCTCCATTTCCCTTCTCGGTGTGCTGTCTGGGACGCTGCTCCACTTCCTGCTCCACAGGCCACCCCGTATCTACTCCATGTGCCAGGCTGCTGGTAGCCCACAGTGAGAGGCCATCCAGCCCATCAAACTGGTGCCCAACTGCTGAGCCTCCCTCAGTGAAGGCCAGCGCCCTGAATGCTGCCAGCCCTCTCTTTGGGGCTGGAGATGCTCCACAGACTGTTCCCTTCCCAGGGTTGCCCCCGTCTGAATAGAGTAGGTCTCTCCTGTTAACTCTTGCTGTAGTCCTGGCATGGGTTGCAGGTGTGGAGGAGCTGCGCCAGTCCAGATTACAGCAGTTTAACCCCTTCTGTGCCAGCATGGGGTTTATATAGCCCTTCACAGGCACCGAGGCCCAGGGAATGGCCCCCTATCAGCCCCATGCCTGATGTGGTGGGGCAACCCACTGGCAGCATTGCCTTTCAGGGTGCTGCTTCCACTCCCTCCCCTCCCCCTTTACTGCCACCACAGTGCCTGTTACCTTGACCTCCTGAGGGGTGACCCCTAGAAGCTGTGTTTTTTTTAATCTCTTTCCCACCCCCACCCCACCCCGGATCCGTTGTGCGCCCTCTGTCACTCACCTCTGTCTCAGGAGACAAGGCAGGTTATGGGGCGTGGGTGATGCTATGCTGGAGATCCATCATCACTGAAGGAGTGGCAGCCTTGACACTCCTTGAAGGTTGCCGGGATGCTGACATGCACTGGCGGAGAACTGGGGCTTGACTGAGTCCATAGACCATTTGGCCCACACTGTGTCACTGTAAAGCCTGCTCTGCATTGCTGCCAATTGCTGCTGGTGGCGTTGTGCCCGTAAGTCTCTGTAACTCTGTCTTCAGTGACTCGAGGGCATGAGCACCAGCCTCAGGCAGACTGGTAAGAAGCAGGGAACAAACCCAAAATTGGTTGTGAGCTCAATATGTAGATTTCACCAAGTATCCAGTGTAAACACTTCAGGCACTGTAACAGCATTAACATGGAATTACAGACAGTCCCCTTGGGTCATCCCATATATCTCACCACACAGGTGAGCTCACCTTTGTGACAAATGGTCCCGTACTCCAGGCGTTCTCAACCTTTTTCTTTCTGAAGCCCCCCTCAACATACTATAAAAACTCCATGGCCCATGTGGGCCACAATACTGGCTTTCTGCATACAAAATCCAGAGCTGGCGTTAGGGGGTAGGAAGCAGGGCAACTGCCTGGGGCCCCATGCTACAGGGGCCCCACAAAGCTACATTGCTTAGGCTTTGGCTTTAGCTCCTGGTGGTGGGGCTCAGGGGCCCTGGACTTCAGACCCATGTGCTGGGACTTCAGATTTCTGCCCTGGGCCTCGGCAAGTCTAATGCTGGCCTTGCTTGGCAGCCCCCCCCCGATAACTGCTCGTGGCCCCCCAGGGGGCTCCAGACCCCTGGTTGAGAACCACTGCCCTACACCATGAATCACAGCAATGTTCAGGTTACTGCCAGTCCCAAAGGATCAGTCACTTCCTTAGGTCAATTGAATCTTAGATTTCCCACAAAGACAACACTTGGAGCCAGTCCTGTCATAACCTCTACTGAGATTTATTTTAAAGAAAATGAGAATTGTTTACAAAGTTAAAGCAGATGCAGACAAGTTACAGTCTTAAATTTCAAAAGGCAATGGAAGCTTAATAAGCAAGCTCTACATATTCTTTAGGACTAACCCAGGATGGGAGCTGAGAATCTCTTCCTTATGCCTAGAAACTTTGCCCCCCAGAGTCCAAGCAGCATACAGATAATCAGTTCCTTCAGAATAGGTTTTTTTATCCTATTTCTGCCATGTGCTCTGAGCTGCAAACTCAGCTAATGAGAGGTCAAGAGCACAACAACAACAGTCTTGTGTCTTCCTTAATGTCCCATAATGGTCTATCTGGTGTTGATGGACCTGTCCTGCCAGGCAGGGTGTAATGCATTCTGTTGCCAATCAGCACTTCACATAGGTAAAGTCTCTCTCCTGTCTGGTGATTTAAATAGCCACAGAGGCTCACAATGCAACTAGTCAGATATAAACCCAGGGAGCAACTCAAAGATTCAATAAAGTCTAAACACATTCTTGTCATTCTAATACCTGTTTTAACACTATTAACACTGGTGAGTCAGACTGATTCCAGCTATGCGTTTGTCCATTTTCAGTTAAGACGTGGGGGCTTTTACAAGAGCTAACACCTCATTTGCCAGTCTCATAGGCAGGATGGACAGGGATGGTGTCTCTGGCCTCAGTTTGCCAGAAGCTGGGAAAGGGTGACAGGGGATGGATCACTTGATCATTACCTGTTCTGTTCATTCCCTCTGAAGCACCTGGCATTAGCCACTGAGCTAGATGGACCATTGGTCTGACGCAGTGGGCCATTCTTATGTTCACAGGTTCTATGAGGAGTATCTACTCATCTGGACTCACTGGGGAGCCACAGAAAGAAATGAGGTGTGCTGAGACAAGGAGGCCCAGTCTCAGAGCCCCCAGGGTCACGCTTGCCAAAAGCTAAAACTAGGCCCAGCCCATGAAAGGGGGCACTCCCAGGAGAGACTGTATAAAGGCTGGAGCATCAAACAACTTAGTAAACCATGAGAGGGCTGCCTGGGGGAAAATGACAGGGAGCATCCCCCAAAGTGACTCCTTTGATTCTGCTCTTCATTGGCCTTTGGTTCATAGAATCATAGAACTGGAAGAGACCTCGAGAGGTCATCTAATCCTGTCTCCTGCACTCAAGGCAGGACTAAGTGTTATCTAGATAATCCCTGAGAGGTGTTTGTCCAGCCTGCTCTTAAAAATCCCCAATGATGGAGATTCCACAACCTCCCTAGGCAATTTATTCCAGTGCTTAACCACACTGACAAGAAGTTTTTCCTGATGTCGGACCTAAACCTCCCTTTCTGCAATTTAAGCCCATTGCTTTTTGTGCTATCCTCAGAAGTTAAGAAGAACAATTTTTCTCCCTCCTCTTTCTAACAACCATTTATGTACTTGAAAACTGTGATCATGTCTCTTCTCTTCTCCAGATTAAACAAACGCAATTTTTTCAATCTTCCCTCATAGGTCATGTTTTCTAGACCTTTCATCATTTTTGTTGGTCTTCTCTGGACTTTCTCCAATTTGTCCACATCTTTCCTGAAATATGGTGACCAGAACTGGACACACTGCTCCAGTTGAGGCCTAATCAGCACGGAGTAGAGCAAAAGAATTACTTCTCGTGTCTTGCTTACCATACTCCTGCTAATACATCCCAGAATGATGTTTGCTTTTTTTGCAACAGTGTAACTTTGTTGACTCGTATTTAGCTTGTGTTGTGGTCAAAGACACCCACGCAATGATTTTAGTTCAAAGACTCAAGCCTGAGGCTAGTTTATTGACATACATACCAGTGCACTAGGGTGCAGTCCGAAGACTGACACCCTGAGGGCCGCTCGCAGGCGGGTTTTTATTTCATTAAACCGCAAGCAAAGTACAAACAATACGTCATGAGTTAAGAAACTGGGGTTGGGGTCAGCCCCCCCCCCCCCCCCCCCCCCCCAACCACAAGTTAAGAAATTAGGGTCGGGGTCAATTTCCCTCCCCCTCCCTCCTAGGTACCTTCCTCATTTTTCTGAGAATTGGATGTTTATTTGGGTAGAGGGGCACTTGGTGGTTTTCCCCAGGGGTGGTACTTGGCACCAGTTTGGGTACATTTCTCAAGACATGTTATTTTCCGGGGTCTTTTGGTTAAAGATGGGGAGGGGGTTTCCATGGGACGCCTAAAGAGGATCTATGGTTGGCTATTTTTGCAGATAGCTCGAATCACGGAGTGGGTCACAGATTACCCAAAGGAGAAGCTGCATGAGTCAAGAAATTGCATTTAGCTAAAGTTATCTATTGCTTCACACAAGTGGTTATTATATTTCATTAGTGCTGCTGCTGGGGCTTTTTTTTCTATTCTTTGCCTCCTTGCCCCCCTCCCCCCCCGGTCATGACCCTTACCCGAGTTTGGCAGGGAATTGTGCAGTCTAGTCTAGTTCAGGCTCTGGCCTGTATTGCTTTGTGTAAGGGTAGTTAGCATAACAGATCTCTGTTGGAGGGTTTATTTTGGGGCCTTCAGATTCACAGCTCTGGCTATTAAAAAGAAGCCCCCCCTGCTCTATTTCCCCACACTTGTGATCCACTGTGACCCCCCAGATCCCTTTCCACAGTACTCCTTCCTAGGCAGTCGTTTCCCATTTTGTATGTGTGCAATTGCTTTTTCCTTCCTAAGTGAAGTACTTTGGATTTGTCCTTATTGAATTTCATCCTATATATTTCAGACCATTTCTCCAGTTTGTCCAGATCATTTTGAATTTTAATCCTGTTCTCCAAAGAACTTGCAATTCCTCCCAGCTTGGTATCCTCCACAAACTTGATACGTGTAACAGAGAGACTCTGCTACTGAGAGGGTTTCACCATGTGTCAGAGGGTTACGCCCTGGTGGGAAGGGGCTAGGCATGTACTGGAATAAGGTCACTCTGTGCTTCGCAATGTGGCAGAACCTTGAATGTCCATTATCAGGGAAAAATCTGGGGGGAATCGGCTTGTGGACTGGACAAAAGCCCCATCTGAATTCTCTCACATTGCCCTTCTCTCCCTGGCAGGCTACAGAATAACGTCCACGTTTTGCTCCCGATGATCCCCTCCTCCCAGGGGGAAGGAAATGGCTGCAATGGAGCTGGCTCAGGTAAGGGATTATCAGGGAGCTGCTGGTGGTGGGTTCTGCTTGGAGAGAGAGGAGCAGTAAAGGCATAGGAGGGTGGGTGCTGCTAGAGGTGGTGGGAGATAGGAACTATCTAGGGTGGAGAAAGGGAGGGGACAGGACGTGATAAACTTGCTGAGACTTGTGTAATCTAGGGTGTAATGGGTTGTCAACCCGGTGTGCAGTCTGAGGGGCTTCTGGGAACCGCTGTACCCTCTAACCCTGAACCTGGGCTGGCCCTTCTCACACTGCTTTGCTGGAGATTCAGCCAGCCTCTCCAGGCCTTCTTATCACCCAACATGACAGCAGGTGGCGCCATACACTCCGTTAAGCTACCCTGTTTCCCCGAAAATAAGACATCCTCCGAAAATAAGGCCTACTTACAGTTTTGCCTCTCGTTGTAATATAAGGCATCCCCCCGATAATAAGACCTCCCCGATAATAAGGCATCCACCGATAATAAGGCATTTTTCATTTCTCAAAAATAAGACATCCCCTGAAAATAAGACCTAGCGCATCTTTGGGAGCAAAAATTAATATAAGACACTGTCTTATTTTCGGGGAAACAGGGTACCTGAGTGCTTTACCTAAGCCACTCAAGGACAGACAGAAAACAACCACCAATTTCCCAGCGATAAGTGATAGCAAATAGATCAAAGCAGATTACTTGGCAAATAACCAGAAACTCAAACTGAGCCTAGCATACTAGATAAGAGGTGGGTAAATTATTGCCCGCAGACCACATCCAGCCCGCAGGACCCTCCTGCCCAGCCCCTGAGCTCCTGGTCCCTCCCCTCCTTTTCCCCCTCCGCGGCAGCCACAGTTTGCCCCGCCACTGGCACAATGCTCTGGGCGGTGGGGCTGCGAGCTCCTGGGGCAGTGCCACTGGCCGAGCCCAGCCTGAACCGGTGCTGCGTGGTATGTGGCTGTAGTGCTGCCAGCCACCGGTGCTCCAGGAATGGTAAGGGGGCAGGGAGTTGGGGGGTTGGATAGAGGGCAGGGGAGTTTGTGGTGGTGGTCAGGAGGCGGGGGTGTGGATAGGGGTCAGGGAGGTCAGCAGGGCCCCTCAGAGGGCGGGGCAAGTGGGGCAAATTGCCCCGGGCCCTGCAGGAGCCCCCACAAGAATATAGTATTCTATAGTATTGCAACTTATTTTTGTGGAAGGGCCCTCGAAATTGCTTTGCCCCAGGCCTCCTGAATCCTAACCGGCCCTCCATACAATTTCCCAAACCCGATGCGACGCTCAGGCCAAAAAGTTTTCCCGCCTCTTTACTAGCTGCATAGAATTTGAATTAGCAGTTTCTCACCCTGACTGATGATTGAAGCAGTCCACCAGCACATCCCCCAGTTCAGTCTTTGTTCCTCAGGTGCTTCCAGGAGTTCACTTGTCTGGGGAATGAGGCCAAGAGATGACGTCACACCCCACCTTATGTAGCTTTTCCACATGACGGGAACCCTTTGTTCCACATTCAGTTCCCAGTCCCCTTTGTGGAAAAATATACGTACCAAAAATGGAGTTCATTGTCATGTGGTCTGGTCACATGCCCTAGCATGTCCTGCTGTAGCCATGACTCATACACTGGATGGAACATTCAGAGGAAGGGGAAGCTCTTCCATGGTCCATTGTCTTTGTTGATGAGCCATCAGCATTGTCTGGCTTCTTCACTGTTGTACCTGAAAGGCTCGTTTTGGTGTTACCCAGAGTAAGCACATTTGAAATACAGATACATAGTCAATATCCATAACTTCAGATACAAACATGATCCATGCACACAAATAGGATAATCATAAATAGGAAATTATAACTTTTTTCCAATGACCCTGCACATGATGCACCTTGCACAAAATGCTTCATAATTATATCCTAATCATATTATAATTATACCACTACACTGAATATGGGGTGTAGTGTCAGGGGATAATTTCAAGGCACAGGAGTTGGGAATTGAACTTCCCCTCTTTGTGGAACAGGAAATAACCCCCCAGCCAGGGCTGGGAAAACTTCCCAGACTCCCAGTGCTAGAGCCTGAGTCTACTGACACTTTATTAGTTACCACCACCCCCAATTTTTGTGGCAACTGTAAACTTTATCAGTGATGATTTTATATTCTCTTCTAGGTCATTGTAAAGAATGTGAAATATCACAGGGCCAAGAACCAATCCTTGCGGGAAGCCACTAGAAAGAAATCCACTCGACCCTGGTTCCCCATTTACAATCACAGTTTTTAATCTAATTAATGTATGCCGTGTGTATTTTCTATCTTGCTAGTTTTCTAGTCAAAATATTCTGCTGAACCAAGTCATATGCTTTACAGAAGTCTAGGTATATTACATCAGTACTATTAGCTGTGACCAAACTTGGATCTCATCCAATAAGGATAGCCAGTTAGTTTGATAGGATCTATTGTGTCTAAACCTTTGTTAATGGCTACTAATTATATTAGCCCCCCTTTAATTTTTTATTAATGAAATCCAGTATTGGCTGCTCCATTCTCTTGCCCAGTATCAATTTTAGACTAACACTCTTGTAATGAGATAGATCATCTCTTTTACACTTTTCAAATATTGGCACAGCATTAGCTTTATTCTGTCTTATGGAATTTCCCCAGTGTTCCAAGTCCTAATTAAAATCAACATTAACAGTCCATCACGCTCCTCCACCAGCTCTTTCAAAACTCTTGTTATCTGGACCCACTGATTTAAACACATCTAACTTTAATAGATGGTGTTTAACGTCCTCATGAGTTACTGTTGGAATGGAGAGACTGTCGGCGTCAACATCTTATGATAAGACTTACATCATCTGTTTTTCTCCAAATCCAGGAGAGAAATATTTATTGAACACTTTTACCTCTTCTGCATTATTTTTGATAATTCTGCCATTTCCATCTAATAATTTCCCACTACCACTGTTAGGGTTAATGTTCTACTTAATATACTTTTAAAAACTTCCTTCTTATTTTCATTGATTGATCATTGATTTCTGATAGCTTCCCTTACCAATTTTCTACAATTCTGACCTTCTAACTTATATTCTTTACTATTGACTTCCCCTTTTTTCCATATATTTTATTTGGAGAGTGTTGGGATTCCTAGCAGGGAGCCACCAGCAGGGTCTAGAGACAGCCCCATCTCCTATATCAAGCTCTGGCTAGTAGGTATGTGATAAATGTGAAGAACCTGCCTCCGTCTGTCAGCTGGGAGACACAAAGGTTCTCTCTTTCTACCCTCTGATGCCTCCTGGCGGCTCTAGGCAAGGTGGGGTGTGACTCTGTTAACATGTGCCTCCCGGAGCTTCCATTTCCCTGGTGCTGCTGTTCCGTGAATAGTGGGGTTGTGACTGGGACAGCAGGTACTGAGTGTTGGGCTCTTGCTCTTTCAGGGGCTGGTGACTTTCGAGGAGGTGGCTGTGTATTTCACCAGGGAAGAGTGGGCTCTGCTGCACCCCACTCAGAGAGCCTTCTACAGGGATGTTATGCAGGAGAACTATGAGACGGTTGTCTTACTGGGTAAGGATTCCCGTCCCCTCAGTTTTTTAGAAGCTGTGGGGTCTCTAAAGAACCTGAGTAGTAATAACTTTATACCTTTATTCATCATACAAGTTTTGACAAGTTTCCTTGCCCCCCTTTTTTTGCCTTATCTCCTACCCACAAGTATAATTTTTGGACATGTGCCTTTTTGGTGTTATCGGCCATTTTAAAATTGCATTTAATGTATCGTTATTGGATACATTAATATCTACATTAATAACTGTAACTTTCGTGCCTTTTCCTCATTTTAAGAGGAAACTACGCTGCCTGTAGAATTCTAAATTAAGTAAATAGTGTAGGACTCATGCATGGCTTGTGTGACAGTCAGATGAGCTCCTCTTTTGAAGGGAGAGCGTATAATGTTGCCATTCAGGAACCCACAGCTGAAGGGAGAACAGAGCTGTGGGAGGGGAGGAGAAGGGGGGGTAGATAATTCTGGGGTGCCAGGACATGGGGAGGGTGTGTATAGGATTAGAGGTAAGAAGCAGCAGGGAGGGATGAGGTAGTGAGAGACGAGAAGGGAACACGAGAAGTTCCCAAGGTGCTGGGAGGTGGTGCTGGCTGAGAATAATGGGACGAAGGGGAGGGGAGGGTGTAGGAAGGGCACCCAGGAAGTGGACTGGGTGGGTTAGTTGGAGGGAGGAGAGGTTTGGGGATCCAGAGCTTGGGGGATCCCAGACCTTTAACCCCGAATCCCTATCCAAGCCTTGTTGCTTTAGAGCCTACGTTCCAGTTTTATTTCTGTTCAGTTTCACTTAACTGTACATTTCCCCCCCCCCCCCAAATATTATTATTTTAACTCTTGACCTCCCTCTCCCACTCATTACCCCTCTCCCCATATAACCTCCCCACCTCTGTGCACAGCCACCCTGGCCAAGCATCCTGAGTCCTTGATGCATTTCTCCCTTCCGTACCAGGACTCCTACCCAGGCACAAATGGGGACTTGGTTGATAATGTCACAGGGTGGTAGTGTAGCCTGTACACTTTTTACACCTATAAGATTACATGTTGGGGTACAACTTGTCCTTGCAGATGGCTACTCAAAGTTAATGGAGGAGATGAAATTTGGTGAAACACACTGAACTTGATTTAATACAGACAGTTATAAATGAAATCATAGGCAAAAATCAATACACATAACAATTAGATTAAGATAAGTACAGTAAAGAGGGTCTTGCACTCTGCGTACTTACAAATTATGGACACGATTGGAAACAAAGATGGAGGGGCAAGGGCGACCATCAGAAGGGAGGCCCTCCTTCAGTTTACACTGACTCGGGGACCCGACAAAATGAAAAAAATGGTAACTAGGAGAGGTATTTTATCCGCTTTCTTAGGGTAATAAGATGGCTATATACCATATCTGCTCCTTTACTCTGATTACAATAATGTCAATAGCTGCCCCAAACCATATGGGGCCTTTGGGAAGTCCATAATTATGAATCAAGCATTAATAGTCATGATTTACATCACTTTTTTATTAATAATTCAATATATGAATGACAGGTTTCAGAGTAGCAGCCGTGTTAGTCTGTATCCGCAAAAAGAAGAACAGGAGTACTTGTGGCACCATAGAGACTAACAAATTTAAATTTGTTAGTCTCTAAGGTGCCACATGTACTCCTGTTCTTCAATATATGAATGCGGTCCATCTGCTGAGATACTTCATAGGAACCTAATTGCTGAAGCCCACCCCAAACTTCCTTCTTTCAGAATCCTGTAGCATATTGCACCTGTTTGCGGTTCCTCGTTAGTCTCTCAAAATGGGGGTGCAAAATATCTGACCTGGGATTCTCTCCTTAGGCCTATTCAGGTGAATCCCAGACTTCAGCATAACTTCTCCCACAGAGCCTCAACCTAATATAAGACCCTTTATTGTAGCAAGCTTAGGCTATGTCTACACTACTGAGGTAAGTCAACCTATGTACCTTAGGTAGAGTTACCGCAGGGTCTACTTACCTTACTCTTCTCGTCAGAGTAGAGTACAGGGTTCGACTGCAGAGAGATCTGTAGTCGATTTGGTGGGTCTTTATTAGACCCGCTATATCGACCACCGGTGGATCGATCTCAGAGCTTTAATCCCAGCTGTAGTGTAGTCCTTGCCCTTAATAACCCATTTATATATGATCACCTCCTTGCCCCTCCACGCATGTTCCAAGCTAATAAGCAATACTCTGAGAATGATGTTTTACCTCTAGCAAGTATAAAATTGCCTACAAGACATGAGACTAGGTCATAGATCATAAAATCAGGTCGGGGTCAGCAGGAGTGAGAGTTTGGAGAGAGTCTTGTCCCCCCTCTCCCCATCTGCAGCAGCCACAAGCTGTTTTCCCTCCAGGCTCCTTGGATCTTTGAGCCTGTCCCTCCTAGGTTTCATGGCCCAGTTCTTGTTTCTTACATTCTCCTTTTCTGGGAGAATTAGAGGCTGTTGCTCCTGAATTTTTGTATTTAATTCCCCAGCCTTCTCCACATGCTGGCGGAGTTGAATTCTCCCTCCCATTACACCTGAGTCACTCGATTTCTTAATGTCCCAAAATGTGCTTTTGCGATGTCACAGTTCTGGGATAGCTAAGCCTTTGATCTGCCTCTGTGGTGTGCTCAAGGAATGCGCTCTCCTGTATCAGGCCTCTAGCCAGCCCCTCTCTATGGGTGGAGACCTACATACCTCTCCTTCTTGACTAAGGTGTGAGCATTGCAGCTTGTCGTCCACTGTGTTCACTGGCATAAGCTCCCACTCCTGTGCTTTGCTCTCTCTCCAAGGGCTGTGAGCAGTGTGTGTGTGATAGAGGTGGGAATTTTGATGATATTTATATGATGCCAATACACACCTCAGTTTCCCTCTGTGATTGGTATTGCTATGATTATAAAGAGCAGGAGAAATGAGGTGTTTTGTCACGTAGCTGTCATGGGGTGATATGAATGGGTTATTAAGGACTGGCTGGGACCATCCTACATCAATGGAATACCCAACAGAGACAAGGGAATAATAATTACCTGGCCATGGGAGGATATCTGCTTGGCTGAGTGAAGTATACATGGACTCGTTATGTTTTTGGGAGCAGGAAGAACTGGGCTCGCAGACGCAGGAAGCTCTGCCGGAGCGAAGACAAATGGACAGTCACAGTGAAAGGAAACCAAAGCGTTTTCTACAGCAGCAGTGCTCAAGGGCATTGGCCAGTACGGACTATATTGTCTTCTTTGCTTCTCTGTCCTAATCTAAGGACTTTCCAGTGCTCAGTTGACTAATAAGCTCTGCTATGTTTTAAAAGTCTGCCCAGTGTCACAGCAAACATTTGCTATGTGCATTGACTGAGGAACCGTCTCTGACCAGGAGTGTCGTTCAGCTGTACCTGGTGGCAGAGCTCACAGGTTGAAATAGGAGTGTTGAAGCCAGAGGCTCAGTCTCAGGTGTTGAAGCTACGTGGCCTATCCTTGTGGAAGAGAGTGGGACCCCTTGGAGGTCTAGTGAACTCAAGGGGAACCTCCCAAGGACTGCTTAAAAGCCAGCGCATTGCACAGATTCTATGGGTCCATGCCAGTGCGCCTTCTGTGGAAAAGATATAAAACAAGAAAAGGATCTAAATGTGTATTTACCATCGCCCCCTCATCAGTCCTCGTGGGAATCCCTGATCAGTTCCAAAGTGTATTAAAACCTTCCTTAAAGGCTTACCTGTTGCTTATCAGGTCATGTCAGTTTTGTTACAGGGCTTTCCTTTCACCCTCCCTGGTTCTTGTCATGCAGACAGCAAGCAGCAAAAGACCAGAAGTCTGAAGTGCAGAGAATGCCATGTTTATTGGGGTTAGTTTCCAAGCAGGCATATTCCGAAGCCCTTCACACCAGTCGGGCTTATCTCTATACGCGATAGAGTCTGTTCCCCAGTGTTCCCTTCCCAGCTCTGATGCCGCAGAGCGTTTTCCTCGTATCCCCCTTCCCAGCTCTGATGCCACAGAGTCTTGCCTGTGTCCTCACTCCCTGTTCCCTTCCCCCCACTTATCAAACATGATTCCAATTTCCCTTCCCCCTCCTGTTTGACCCTGTTTATATAATAATACTCTCAGCTATACCTTAACCAGTCATTGTACTGAAATTTAACTAACGAATTCTAACATATTGTAATATAATTTTCTAACCAATATATCCCAGTACCCTAATTAACTTACACCTAGCAAAATTAATTATACAGCAGACAGAAAAAATGAGAGAACCAGACTGATTGACAATGTAAAAGCGGTGGCCATAAAGATAAAACAATACGGAAATGAGGGTTTCACAACCATTGATAAGTGGTTTCTTGCCAGACAGGATGCTATCAAACTAAGTTTTCTTTAAGCATCTTAAGGTCTGTTTCTTTATCAGGTGGTGATGGGCGCTATCGGGACAGGATTGTCTTCCTAACAGCCCAATAGCACCTTAGTTCAGTGTGACTGGTTTGGCATGTGAGGATGTGACCCTACACTTCCCAGCTTATGGCTGCCCCTGCTGCTTAGCCAAAGGCCTTAGCCTGAGAACAAGGCCTCAGACTCTCCTAATGAGACAAGGCCCAGACACAGGCGGACTGTGATTTTGATTCTTTGTTTTTATACGCCTGTAACTTGCTAAGTGATAGAAATACACCTAAGTTCTTAAAGTACAGGCTTTACAGGCAGGCCTGAATATCTCTATTCTAACAGTGGGTTCTACCCCTTCCCCCATTCTGTGTACGTCTTGTCTAGTTAGATTGTAAATTCTTCAGGGCATGGGCCATCTACTATTCTGGGTTTGTACTTTGCCTAGCACAATGGGGACCCACTGTTAGTTGGTCCTGAGGCACTAAGGTAATGAATATGATTTATTATAATAATAACTCTCCTGCCACTTTGAGCTAAGGAAGCTGGCCTTGGGATGTTACTGCTTAAAAATGAGCTGGGGTTAAAACCATGGAATATTCTTTGTGCCAAGTATTCCACTAATTCCACTGACCTCCCTTGTTTTCTTTGCTTGTAGTAGGGTTTCCAGTTTCCAAACCTGATGTGATCTCGCAGCTAGAACGAGGGGAAGAGCCATGGATCCCAGACCTCCAGGGCTCTGAGAAAGAAGTGCTCCTGAAAGGTGAGAAATTGGTTAAACCACTCAACAACTGTTTGGGAATGCAAAAAACATTTGGGATGCCTTACAAAGACCCTGTGAGCTCTCCAAGTTTAGGGTTGTTCCCTGCAGATGTGGAATCATTATGGCAGATGTCACTGTTGGCTTCCCTCCGATTCTGACTGACAACTGGCAGCAGATCCCTCTCCAATCTCGCTTTTCTCTGAGTGTTCTGGTGAGATGCAGACCAAAACTGATCCCTTCCTCTCTCCTCTGTGGAAGGGTTGTTTGGGGAAAATCAGCTCCTGATAGTTTTGATCTCTCCCACACATATTTTCGGTTGTTCCTCTCTCTGAGATTTCCTTTCTTTCTGGTGCAGGGAGTGATCTATGTCTGGATTCTTTTTGTCTCCCATTCAGGTGATGGGATGGTGAGTGAGAATGTGGAGAAACTCCAGCAGGAAGATGCTGAGCAAGTAGAACCACATGGGATGTTATCAGGAAGATCCAAAGGGAATGTTTCCGGGAGTTGTGCACTCCGAGAAAAAGCAAAAGCCTGTGAGATTCAGGAAAGGCCAGAGGAAAACTTCAGTACCCACTCAGACCTTTTAATACATGACAGAATCAACTTGGAAGAGACACGCTACACGTGCTCTGAGTACGGGAAAATCTTCAATGGGAACTCTGCCCTTATCACACATCAGACAATCTACACGGGTGAGAAACCTTATGGATGCTCTGAGTGTGGGAAACGCTTCATTAATAGTTCAACCCTCATCTCACATCAGCGAATCCACACAGGAGAAGCGCCCAACACATGCTCTGAGGGTGGGAAAACCTTCAATCAGAGCTCTGCCCCGAGCACACACAGTAGAATCCACACAGGTGAGAAACCATATGGATGCTCTGAGTGTGGGAAATGCTTTAATAGGAGCTCTAACCTTATCACACATCAGAGAATCCACACAGGAGAGACGCCTTATACGTGCTCTGAGTGTGGGAAAAACTTCAGTCGGCGCTCAAACCTTATCACACATCAGAGAATCCACACGGGAGAGACGCCCTACACATGCTCCGAGTGTGGTAAAAGCTTCAGTCGGAGCTCTGCCCTGATCGCACATAGGAGAATCCACATGGGTGAGAAACCTTATGGTTGCTCTGAGTGCGGGAAACGCTTCATTGATAGTTCAACCTTCATCTCACATCAGCGAATCCACACAGGAAAGACACCCTACACATGCTCTGAGTGCAAGAAAAGCTTCAGTCGGAGCTCTGCCCTCATCTTACATCAGCGAATCCACACGGGAGAGACGCCCTACACGTGCTCTGAGTGTGGGAAAAGCTTCAGTCGGAGCTCAACCCTTATCAGACATTACAGAATCCACACAGGAGAGACGCCCTACACATGCTCTGAGTGCAGGAAAAGCTTCAGGCTGAGCTCAAACCTTATCTCACATAGGAGAATCCACACAGGTGAGAAACCGTATGGATGCTCTGAGTGCGGGAAAAGCTTCAGTCACAGCTCTTCCCTTATCACACATCAGAGAATCCATACAGGAGAGAGGCCCTACACATGCTCCGAGTGTGGGAAACGCTTCAATCACAGCTCTGCCCTTAGCAAACATTGGAGAATCCACACAGGTGAAAAACCGTATGGATGCTCTGAGTGCGGGAAAAGCTTCAGTCACAGCTCTGCCCTGAGCACACATAGGAGAATCCACACAGGAGAGAGGCCCTACACATGCTCTGAGTGCGGGAAAAGCTTCAGTAAGAGCTCTACCCTTATCACCCATCAGAGAATCCACACAGGAGAGAAGCCCTACACATGCTCCGAGTGTGGGAAAAGCTTCAATCGGAGCTCAAACCTTATCATACATCAGAGAATCCACACAGGAGAGATGCCCTACACATGCACTGAGTGCGGAGAAAGCTTCAGTCAGCGCTCACACCTTATCAGACATCAGAGAATCCACATAAGCAAGAACTGTAATAAATCCTTTGACTAGGGCTGGCCAAAGATTTTTTTTTTAATTACATTTGCTAATTCCCACATAGTGATTTTTGCACCGTATTCACCGTAGTCTCTTAGCTCCACCAGATGAGTTGCCTGCTTGTGCCTTTTGCAGCTCACCTTCTTTGGGGTCAGTCCTGTGATCTTTTCTATCAACTCCTTTCCTTTTGAGTTGTAGGAGTGTGTGTCCCTCCAGCCAGGAATGTTCATCAGCTCCAGGTGGGAGAGAGAGGTTTGATCCCAACAAGCTGAAGCAAAAACTATCTGTGCCTGACATTCACTAGGACTGTACATGGCGTTGGCTGCTCAAGTTAGTGATCTTGGTGTAAAAAGACAATTCTAGTTGTAGAGCAGATGCAGCCCAGGTGCATTGGTTGGCATTAGGTTCCCCCTTGACCTGACCTAAACAAAACCTGAGCATCACGGTTATACTGTTCCTCCATTTCAAAGCAACTGTTAGTTTTCAAGTTCCCCCTTTGGGAATTGTTTCATTCCCAGTTGCCCTGAGGTTGCTTCAGGTTGTGCTGCAGAGCAGATACTTTTACTACTATTTTTATCACTTAAAAATATTGAACTATAACAAAGAGCAGGAACAGGGCAGGGATAGGGGAAAATGTCATTTCACCCTCTGTAACAACAGCAGAAGATAGGGTAAATCAGAGGGATTTTCTTATTCCCCATCACCATCCCAATCCCCCTGTTGTTCAATTGGTTAGGTCAATATTTTTTCTAAAGGGCTGGGAAGAGGATTCCCTAGTAAATGACTTGGAACTAAGCAAAATACCCATGCATTGGGCTCCCAAAGCAGTTGTGGCATGGGGTCTGCAGGAGGTCGCTCCTGAAGATATCACCTTCCTAATCAGGTTCATGTTGCCTATTATTTGGGAAAGGCAATCCCTATCTAGGTAGAGATGGGGAAAATGGAAGTGACATTTCTCTTCAGCTCACCCCTGGGAGATGCTGCAATGTGTAGAAAATGAAATCCATGTTGAATGTGATATAGTTGCCGAATAAACTCACTCACTCATGCCCGTCACCCCAATCGAGGTATGGGCCACCAACCACAGATCTCCAGAGTCCTCTATCCTGGGCCATTTGCTCTAACTGGTTCCAGGTATAGCCCATTTTTATGCTATCAGCCTGAAGGTCGTGTTGCCAGATGTTTCTTGGACGGCCTCTTTTCCGCTTGCCTTGGGGGTTCCACCGCAGTGCCTGTCTAGTGATGTTCGTAGTGTGTGTCCTATCCAGCCCCACCTTCTCCTTCTAATTTCTTCCTCTACTGGAAGTTGATAGGTCCTCTCCAAGAGGTGGATGTTGCTGATGGTGTCTGGCCAGAGGATCTGGAGAATCCTTCTAAGGCAACTATTTATGAAGGTCTGGATCTTCCTGGTGGTTGTTTTAGTTGTTCTCTAGATTTCAGCTCCATACAATAAGACTGATTTCATGTTGGAGTTGAACAGTCGAATCTTTATTGCCAAAGAGAGCTCTCTGGAGCTCCAGATGTTCTTGAGCTGTAAGAAAGCTGCTCTTGCCTTATCGATCCTTGCTTTGATGTCTGCGTCTGTGCCACCCTGCTGGTCGATGATGCCTGGGTAGGTGAAGAACTGCACTTCTTCCAGAGGGCTTCCATTCAGTGTGACTGGGTCGTTACTGATGGAGTTGATCTTGAGGATCTTGGTCTTGTCCTTGTGGATGTTGAGGCCAACCTGTGATGACGTGGCTGCCACTACGCTGGTCTTCTCTTGCATCTGCTGTTTGCTATGCGAAAGGAGTGCAAGGTCGTCGGCAAAGTCCAGGTCATCAAGCTGGGTCCACAACATCCACTGGATTCCGTTCCTGCGCTCATAAGTGGATGTCTTCATAATCCAATCAATGACAAGGAGAAAAAGAAATGGTGACAACAAGCATCCTTGTCTGACTCCAGTTCGCACCTGGAAGCTGTTTGCAAGCTGCTGTCCATGGATCACTCTACAGAGTATGCGGTCATATAAGTTCTTAATCAGGTTGACCACCTTTGCTGGGATGCCGAAGTGCCGAAGGAGCTTCCAGAGAGTCTCTCGATCCACGCTATCGAATGCTTTCTCATAGTCAACAAAGTTGATTTACAACGAGGAGTTCCACTCCGTGCATGATCTGTTTTGCCGGAAACCTGCCTGCTCATCTCGTAGCTGTGGATCAATGGCATCCTTCATTCTCTCTAAGAGGACTCGGTTGAAGACCTTCCCTGGCACCGACAGAAGTGTGATTCCTCTGTAGTTGGCACAGTTACTGAGGTCTCCTTTCTTAGGGATTTTAATAAGGTATCCCTCTTTCCAGTCTGCCGGAATCACTACTTCTTCCCATATCTTCTCAAAGAGGGGATACAGCATTTCTACTGAAGCATCCAGATCTACTTTCAGGGCCTCTGCTGGAATGTCGTCAGGTCCAGCCGCCTTCCTGTTCATCATAGTGATAGCTTTTCTGATCTCATCTCTGGTTGGTCTGTCACAATTGATTGGAAGGTCCTCATTAGCTGGGTCAATGTCTGGTGGATTTGGTGGTGCTGGTCTATTCAGGAGTTCCTCAAAGTGCTCCGCCCATCTGTTCTATTCCTGTTATAGACTTTCCCTGCTTATCTTTGACGGGACGTTCTCGCTTGCTGAACTTTCCAGACAGTTGCTTGGTGATGTCGTACAGCTGTTTCCTATTACCATAGTATGCTGCCTGCTCCACTTCTGCTGCCAGTCCATCCACATAATCTCTCTTATCCTTCCTAATATTCCTCTTCACTGCTCTGTGGGCTTCAGTATACTCTTTTTGCGCTTTAGCTTTTGCTGCTCTAGTCCTGCTGTTGTTAACTACTGTCTTCTTTTTCTTTCTATCTTCTATCTTAGTCAAGGTCTCTGCTGTGATCCACTCTTTCTGCTGATGTTTCTTGATTCCAAGGACTTCCTGGCATGCTGACCTAAGTGTGTCTCTCACTTTCTGCCATCCATTGAGTACACTGTCTTCCTCTTCCTCAGACCGATCATGTAGTACTGAAAACTGTCCCAAGTCAGGATAAAGGAGGAGGGTTGGGCGTGGGGCTAGCAACTCCACCCCATAAAAAATTAACTTGCTACAGAAATGCCAACAATAGAGAGAATAGAGACTTTTAGCCTAGAAAAAGAAGGGTCTTCAACTCGAAGATGTATGACGCTGGGTGGTGAAAGTTGTGAGGAAGCCACTAAGCCGATTACCCTTCTTGCAACCAGGAGGACTACAATCGGTACATGGAATGTGAGGACCATGTACGAGTCAAGAAAGACGGCGCAGGTCGCAGCAGAGATGAGTAACAACCTGACCCTACTAGGCATTAGCGAGACAAGATGGACGCAAGCTGGACAGAGATGATTGTTGACAGGAGAGCTGTTGCTGTATTCTGGGCATGAAGAGAGCGACGCACTCCACACACAAGGAGTAGGCTTCATGTTGTCCAAGCAGGCACAGAGAGCACTGATCGGTTGGGAGGCACATGGCTCCAGGATCATCGCAGCATCCTTCAGAACTAAAATGAAGAGGATTAAGATAAATGTTGTACAGTGCTATGCTCCAACCAATGACTGAAGAGGAGGATAAAGACTATTTTTACAACAGACTTCAGAAAATATTAGAGATTCTCCCAGATAAAGACATCACCATCCTTATGGGAAACTTCAATGCCAAAATTGGACCTGACAACACAGGATATGAACAAGTCATGGGGACCCACGCTCTAGAAGAGATGAGTGAGAATGGAGAGAGATTTGTGGATCTGTGTGCACTTAACAACCTGGTCATAGGAGGCAGCATCTTTCCTCACAAGCGGATCCACAAGGGTACCTGGGTATCGCCAGCAGATACTACTGAAAACCAGATTGATCATGTCTGTATTAGCAAGAAGTTCAGAAGATCTTTGCAGGCCGTTAGAGTTAGAAGAGGAGCAGACGTAGTGTCCGACCATGACTTAGTGGTGGCCAGATTGAAGCTGAAGAAGAACTGGATAGATGCGTCAGATAGAAGAGCGAAGTACAAAGTCAGCCTTCTGAAGGATTATAAGACCAAGGAAGATTTTGGACTGACGCTGAAGAGTAAGTCTGCAACTACATGTAGTACTGAAAAGAGATACCTATTTTTAATAGATACTTGACATTTGGTATCTTATAGGGATTCTAAGCAGTACCTGAATTTAGTCCCTAATTTCAATCTGTGCCACCAGATTAAAGAAATAAAAGGGCATCTTTGGGGGCGTTATATCTCACTATCGCTACGGATATGTTGTGTGGTTGGTGAAGAATACTACGCCAAAGAAGGGTAAAATTACTCCAAGTAAGGTCAAAGATTTGACAAGAACTCAGGTAGAAATTGCAGGTACTGGTGGTTGATTTTCACCCCAGAGATGGAAGCTATGGTGACCTGTGGCCCTGGTAAACTATTTTTACAACCCTGCTCCCTTGTTAAGAGGTACTGGTCACACTCCTAACGGATGCCATAATTAAATTGGGAATAACCGTCCTTTACCATTTGGATTCAAAGTTTCATGAAGCACAGAGAGAAACAGCTGATTCCTTCAGAGCCATTCTATGCCTATGGGTCTGAATCTGGCTACTTTGTTGGACAAGAAGCACTTCCATGCTGGACAAATGATGGTAGCCAATGAGGGAATGTATCAGATTCCAAGTTCAGACTGCAGGATTCATGAATGCTAAGTCCAGAGTCTGTGGTTTGGTCTCTTGGATTTGCTATTATGTCTAGTGCATTTGTATCACTTCTCCTACTGCTGCTACTTTGAAGGATTAGCAAGCGTGAAAATAGAGCACAGGTGGGTTTTATCATGATGCAGCCTTCCCATGTAGTGGGAGACCCTTTCCACCCATACTTCTGGGAGAAGACCCAGGGAGAAATGAATTAACAGAAATGGAAGGCTCCTAGGTTATTGTAGAATGTGACTTCACACAAAGCTCACTGGGTGGAAATGGGAATGAAGAGAAAACTGCCCTATTGGTTTATATTTTGTAATCATTGGATAAGTTGTTACCAGCAACAATGAAATTAAACATGAAGTTAATTAGTGTCATGGAAGAGGCTGATGATGTGATAACTTTCAGTGTTACAATATAATTCAGGTTTTCTTCTAATTCTCTCCCTGCTGCCTCCTACTACATAGGAAATGGAGGCTAATCCTGAAATTGAAACCTCACTCCAAAGGAATTAGAATAGGGGAATATGTGAGAGAAATAGCATGTACGAGAATAGAGACCCAGTATAGACGGTAATTATTTCTATTTAAAATGGAATTTATTATGATAAATTTTAAAATAAATCTTCTCTTAAGAGGAAAATTACTTGAGACAGGATTTGGAACCTTTCACCCAGTTAGAGGGTAACAGCCACAGAGTTCTCCAGGTCTCTTGTTTGCAAAGCAAAGATGTCACATCAGGCAGGAGATGTCAAAATCTAAAATGGTGATGGATGTGTGATGGTAGCTTTTCTGGGTTGGTGTTTGGTTTGATTTCTTAATTTAATTTAAATTTTGTAACCAGTTATTTTTATAGGTGCTGAGGCCCCTTTTCCTTAGGCCTGGCTCTGGAAACCTCCCCAAAACTGGCCTTGTGTTTCTTTCATGTTTGATATCTTTGGGGTTCACACATCCACACTACATGCGGTTCACAGCAACAGATACTTTGAGAAACCTGCTGGGTTAAGCGAGCCTTTTCCAAACTGACATTGGCCCAAAGTCTGCCTCAGTTCAGCTGGATTGGGACACGTCTGTATCAAAGGAGTGGTTCACACCTGATTTGCCCAGAGACCTCGGGGGAGGTGTGGTAAGATAGGGTAAGCTGGAATCCACAACAATAGAGTTAAAGGAAAGGGTGACAGACCTTCACCTTGGAGGTCAACAAGCCTGTTTTGTTCATTCCCTCTGATGCATCTGGCACTGGTCACTCTCAGGCAGCACGCTGGGCTAGATGGACAATTAGTCTGACCCAGTATGACCAGTCTTGCGTTCTTCTGTAAGTCATCTAGGGCCTTGTCTACACTGGCAAGTTTCTGCCCAGTAAAGCAGCTTTCTGCAGTGTAACGCCTGAGGTGTACACACTGCCAAGCCACTTACTGCACAGAAACTGAGCAGTTGCAGCGCTGTTTAAAAAAAAAAAAAAAAAAAAAGCCACCGCGACGAGAGGTGTACAGCTTCCAGCACCGGGGCTACAGCGCCACGGTGCCAGTGTAGACACCCTGGTCAATTCCAGTGCTGCGATTGGCCTCCGGGAGGTGTACCACAAACCCTGCTCTCGCCTTTCTGGTCATCGGTTTGAACTCTACTGCACTGCTCTCAGGTGACCAACCATGAATACCCCCCCCCCTTAAATTCCTTGGGAATTTTGAAAGTCCCCTTCCTGTTTGCTTGGTGATGCATGCAGTGGTCTCAGCGCATCTTTCCAGGTGACCTGCCTGCTACATGCACCAAGCGATCCCTTGCTTGGAGCAATGTTGAAATGCTGGACCTCATCAGCATTTGGGGAGAGGAGGCTGTTGGAGATCTAAGGATTAATATGCTTATTTGCATAGTTAGAAAGTAAACAGCTCTAACAGCTTTTGCATTAGCTTCCTCTGCCAGAGGTGTGACATTAGTTTCCTCTGCCAGAGGCACCACCAAAGGTGTGATCCTATATCTTTCAACACCAGATCATCAAAACAGGGTGCAAGTATTAACCAAAACTTTGCAGCATATAATTGTGTATTACCATATATATAATCTTGAATAACTGTGATACAGTTATAATTTTGTAATTCTAACTGTTTTACCATTTACTTACTATGTCATCGATTTTAATAAAAAGTCTTTATAACTATACCTGTGTCGGACAATAACAGAGATTTTACTTTTTGTTTGGGTACAGCAAGTTACATACTTTATTTTTTTCTATTAATTGCATAGAGGGAGAGAGCTAAACAGGTCTCTTAACAGGTAAACAATTACAGCAAGCATTTATACCTTTTGTTACAATGAGCAACAGCTGCATTTTGTTTATACATAGATCATTCTGATATCTTGTTTTGCTCACTAACATAGACTCTCAGTCTACATTCCATATTATCTACACATTATTTACACAAGGTTGCAACAACTTTTTACACAGTTTTTTTCCACTTGCCTTACACATTTCTCGCTTTTACAAATTTCGCGTTATTAGGATTACAGTTAGCCTGACCCTTGCTAACAAACTGTCATGCATTGTCATTCCCTTCCTGTCAGTGCTTTTTTTGCTTCCACACCTGTCTCAGTGTAAGCTTCCTGTCATACCCCCAAAGATCCTTTTATAAACTCTATAAAGCCTAATTCAAAACAAACTTTATCTTCTAATCAAATTGGCAAGCCTAAACCCATACTAATTAATATCCATAATAAGTATTAATATTATCAATTAATTAAAAATTAAGTATATTAATTTAATAAATTAAATCAACACTACTAACACACCCCAAATCAGGCTACACCGTCCAGTCCCAGCTGTGCTTCAGCCACAGAAATTGATACCTATGGACAGATTTCACGATGCATGAGAGAAAGGGGCCATGATCGGGATACACTGCAATTCAGGGTCAAAGTGAAGGAGCTGTGGAACGCCTATTACATGGCACGGGAGGCAAACAGCTGCTCCGGTGCTGTACCCATCAGCTCCCGGTTCTACAAAGGCCTGGATGCCAAACTCAGTGGTGACCCCATCTCCACTGTGGATACTTCGGTGGTTCACATGCCAGCTGACAGTGGACTGAGCCAGGAAGAGGAAATCTTGGATGAGGATGTGGAGGCGGAGGGAGACCCAGAGGCAGAGGATGAGTTGGAGGTCAGAGGTGCATGCAGCCAGGAGTTCTTCTCTACCCTGGAGGAGGCTAGCCAGTCGCAGCTGCCGGAGCTTAGCAAAGTTCAAACAGGAGAGGAGCCCCTGGTAAGTGGCTTTGATTTGGGGAATCACTGAAGTGAGTTCTTGGGGGCAGGAGGGTTGCAGAAAGAAGGCTTGTGTCTGTATGATGTTTATACTACCACATGCCCAGTCTGAGCGGCGGAACAGGGTGTTGATTGACTCCCTCACTTCATGGGAATCTGCGCTAGATATCTACACGAAACTCTCATGGAGATACAGGGCAATCCAGTTCTTTGGCAGAGCTGCTTTTTTTCTTGCCCCATTAAGGGTAACTTTCCTGCACTACTCTGCCATCATGGGAGGGGCAGGGGAGGGACATAAGGGCCAGTCTGGAAGCCACAGTCTTGGAGAAGACCCTCCCTTCATTAGCGCCTTTTTACCTGGGTTACCTGTGCAGACAACATACCACGGCAAGCATGGAGCCCGCTCAGCTCACCGTCACCATATGTCCTCTGGGTGCCGGCAGACGTGGGACTGCATTGCTACACAGCAGCAGCTGCTGCTAACTGCCTTTTGGCGGTAGACGGTGCAGTAGACTGGTAGCCTTCATCGGCGATCTGGGTGCTGGCAGCTGTGGGGCTGCATTGCACCAGCCCCTTGCCTTTTGGCAGTAGATGGTGTATTACGACTGGTAAGCGTCCTATTACAAGGTGGCTCATCGCACATTAGCAGAGTCTTCCCTGAGGAGCAGATCGTGCAATAGGCCTGAAGGCCATCGTAATACACTAACTGCCAAGCGCCCAGTATTTGCTGCCAAGCACCCAGAAAGATGCCGAGGGCTATCAGTCACGCTGCACCATCGTCTTAAGATGTAAAAAATAGATGTGCTCTGTATTCATTTGCTTCCCCCTCCCTCCGTCAAATCAACGGCCTGCTAAGCCCAGGGTTTTCAGTTTAATCTTTGGGGGGACCATTCTGTGTGACAGTTGTTTGTGTTTCTCCCTGATGCACAGCCACCTTTCTTGATTTTAATTCCCTGTACCTGTACGCCATGTCGTCACTCAGCCCACCCTCCCTCCTTCCCCTAGTCTGTCAGATACTTTCGCGCCTTTTTTTTGAATTCTGGGTTGAGATCCCAATGCCCGGATGATACAAAACAGTGTCGCGGGAGGTTCTGGGTACCTGTCGTCAGGCCCCTCCCCCCCCGTCACAGCAACGGCAGACAATAGATTCGCACCTTTTTACCTGGGTTACCTGTGCAGACAACATACCACGGCAAGCATGGAGCCCGCTCAGCTCAGCTGAGCTCACCGTCACCATATGTCCTCTGGGTGCCGGCAGACGTGGGACTGCATTGCTACACAGCAGCAGCTGCTAACTGCCTTTTGGCGGTAGATGGTGTAGCATGAGTGATAGTCGTGGGGCCAGCAGCCGTAGGGCTGCATTGCACCAGCCCCTTGCCAGGCGATGGTATATTATGACTGGTACCCATCGTCGTCGTACTGGTGTGGCTGTCAATCATGGGCACCTGGGCAGACATGCTACTGTCTCGATGATGATGGCTGCCAGTCGTAGTATACTATTTTCTGCCAATTGCCCAGTATTGTCTGCTCAGCACCCAGAAGAGGCCGAGGGTGATGCTCGGGGCTGGCAGACGTGGGGCTGGCAGACATGGGGCTGCATTGCTACACAGCAGCAGCCCCTTGCCTTTTGGTAGACGATAGTATATTACGATTGGTAAACATCGTCATCGTACTGCACCGTCGGCTGCCAGCTTAAGATGTAAAAAATAGATTTGTTCTGTATTCATTTGCTTCCCCTTCCTCCGTGAAATCAACGGCCTGCTAAGCCCAGGGTTTTCAGTTTAATCTTTGGGGAGACCATTCTGTGTGACAGTTGTTTGTGTTTCTCCCTGATGCACAGCCACCTTTTTTGATTTTAATTCCCTGTTCCTGTACCTGTACGCCATGTCGTCACTCGGCCCTCCCTCCCGCCCTCCCGCCCTCCCTCCTTATCCTGGTCCATCAGATACTAGTTTCGCACCTTTTTTCTGACCAGGCGCCATAGCTAGCACTGGGATCATGGAGCCCGCTCAGATCACCGCGGCAATTATGAGCACTATGAACACCACGCGCATTGTCCTGGAGTATATGCAGAGCCAGGACATGCCAAGGCGAAACCCGGACCAGCCGAGGAGGCGATTGCAGCGCGGTGAAGAGAGTGATGAGGAAATTGACATGGACATAGACCTCTCACAAGGCACAGGCCCCAGCAATGTGGAAATCGTGTCACTGGGGCAGGTTCATGGCGTGGAACACCGATTCTGGGCCCGGGAAACAAGCACAGACTGGTGGGACCGCATCGTGCTGCAGGTATGGGACGATTCCCAGTGGCTGCGAAACTTTCGCATGCGTAAGGCCACTTTCATGGAACTTTGTGATTTGCTTTCCCCTGCCTTAAAACGCCAGGATACCAAGATGAGAGCAGCCCTCACAGTTGAGAAGCCAGTGGCGATAGCCCTGTGGAAGCTTGCAACGCCAGACAGCTACCGGTCAGTCGGGAATCAATTTGGAGTGGGCAAATCTACGGTGGGGGCTGCTGTGATCCAATTTGCCAGGGCAATGAAAGACCTGGTGATATCAAGGGTAGTGACTCTGGGCAACGTGCAGTCAATAGTGAATGGTTTTGCTGAAATGGGATTCCCAAACTGTGGCGGGGCCATAGACGGAACCCATATCCCTATCTTGTCACCGGAGCACCAAGCCACCGACTACGTAAACCGCAAGGGGTACTTTTCAATGCTGCTGCAAGCCCTGGTGGATCACAAGGGACGTTTCACCAACATCAACGTGGGATGGCCGGGAAAGCTACATGATGCTCGCGTCTTCAGGAACTCTGCTCTGTTTCGAAAGCTGGAGGAAGGGACTTTCTTCCCGGACCAGAAAGTAACCGTTGGGGATGTTGAAATGCCTATCGTGATCCTTGGGAACCCAGCCTACCCCTTAATGCCATGGCTCATGAAGCCATACACAGGCAGCCTGGACAGTAGTCAGGACCTGTTCAACTACAGGCTGAGCAAGTGCCGAATGGTGGTGGAATGTGCATTTGGACGTTTAAAAGCGCGCTGGCGCAGCTTACTGACTAGCTCAGACCTCAGCGAAAAGAATATCCCCATTGTTATTGCTGCTTGCTGTGCACTCCACAATATCTGTGAGAGTAAGGGGGAGACATTTATGGCGGGGTGGGAGGTTGAGGCAACTCGCCTGGCCGCTGATTACACGCAGCCAGACACCAGGGCGGTTAGAGGAGCACAGCAGGGCGCGGTGCGCATCAGAGAAGCTTTGAAAACGAGTTTTGTGACTGGCCAGGCTACGGTGTGAAACTTCTGTTTGTTTCTCCTTGATGAACCCTCCAACCCCCCCCCCGACCCGGTTCACTCTACTTCCCTGTAAACCAACCACCCCACCCCACCCTACCTTCCCCAATTCGAGCACCGCTTGCAGAGGCAATAAAGTCATTGTTTTTTCACATTCATGCATTCTTTATTAGTTCCTCACAGAAGTAGGGGGATAATTGCCAAGGTAGCCTGGGATGGGTGGGGGAGGAGGGATGAAAAAGGACACACTGCATTTTAAAACGTTAAGTCTTATTGAAGGCCAGCCTTCTGATGCTTGGGCGATCATCTGGGGTGCAGTGACTGGTGGACGGAGGCCCCCCCACGGTGTTCTTGGGCGTCTTGGTGAGGAGGCTATGGAACTTCGGGAGGAGGGCTGTTGGTTAAACAGGGGCTGTAGCAGCGGTCTCTGCTCCTGCTGCCTTTCCTGCAGCTCAACCATACGCTCAAGCATATCAGTTTGATGCTCCAGCAGACGGAGCATTGACTCTTGCCGTCTGTCTGCAAGCTGACGCCACCTATCGTCTTCAGCCCGCCACTTGCTCTTTTCAGCCCGCCATTCATTCCGCCACCTCTCCTCTCGTTCATATTGTGCTTCTCTCATGTCCGACATTGACTGCCTCCACGCATTCTGCTGTGCTCTATCAGCGTGGGAGGACATCTGCAGTTCTGTGAACATATCGTCCCTCGTCCTACGTTTTCTCTTTCTAATGTTCACTAGCCTCTGCGAAGGAGAAACATTTGCAGCTGGTTGAGGAGAAGGGAGAGGTGGTTAAAAAAGACACATTTTAGAGAACAATGGGTACACTCTTTCATTACAGGGTCGCATATTTCGGCTTGCAGGCAGCCATGGTAGGCCACAGTGTTTTGGCTTTTTTAACCTTCTTAACATGCGGGAAAGGTTTCAAACAGCAGCGCATTTCCCATATCAAGGATGAATTGGGTTGGCCATTTAAAATGGGTTTTTCAATGTAAAAGGAGGGGCTGCGGTTTCCCAGTTAACATGCGGCACAAACCCAAGTAAGCCACCCACACACACGATTCTCTGGAATGATCACTTCACCCCTCCCCTCCACTGCGTGGTTAACAGCGGGGAACATTTCTGTTCAGAAGAGCAGGAACGGGCGCCTCTGAATGTCCCCTTAATAAAATCACCCCATTTCAACCAGGTGACCGTGAATGATATCACTCTCCTGAGGATAACAGAGAGAGATAAGGAATGGATATTGTCTGCATGCCAGCAAACACCGGGACCATATGCTGCCATGCTTTGTTATGCAATGATTCCAGATTATGTGCTACTGGCCTGGCGTGGTAAAGTGTCCTACCATGGCGGACGGGATAAGGCAGCCCTCCCCAGAAACCTTTTGCAAAGGCTTTGGGAGTACATAAAGGAGAGCTTTCTGGACATGTCCCTGGAGGATTTCTGCTCCATCCCCATACACGTTAACAGACTTTTCCAGTAGATGTACTGGCCGCGATTGCCAGGGCAAATTAATAATTAAACACGCTTGCTTTTAAACCATGTGTAATGTTTACAAATATTTACAAAGGTACACACACCAGAGGTCTCCTGTGTGCCCTGAGGGTCTTGGGTGAGTTCGGGGGTTACTGGTTCCAGGTCCAGGGTAACAAACAGATCCTGGCTGTTGGGGAAACTGGTTTCTCCGCTTCCTTGCTGCTGTGAGCTACCTACAGTACTTCCATCCTCATCTTCCTCGTTCCCCAAACCGTCTTCCCTGTGTGTTTCTCCAGTGAGAGAGTCATAGCACAGGGTTGGGGTAGTGGTGGCTGCACCCCCTAGAATGGCATGCAGCTCCGCGTAGAAGCGGCAAGTTTGTGGCTCTGCCCCGGACCTTCCATTTGCTTCTCTGGCTTTGTGGTAAGGTTGCCGTAGCTCCTTAATTTTCACGCGGCACTGCAGTGTGTCCCTGTTATGGCCTCGGTCCTTCATGGCCTTGGAGACCTTTTCTAATACTTTGCCATTTCTTTTACTGCTACGGAGTTCAGCTAGCACTGATTCATCTCCCCATATGGCGAGCAGATCCCGTACCTCCCGTTCGGTCCATGCTGGAGCTCTTTTGCGATCCTGGGACTCCATCACGGTTACCTGTGCTGATGAGCTCTGTGTGGTCACCTGTGCTCTCCATGCTGAGCAAACAGGAAATGAAATTCAAATGTTCACAGGTCTTTTCCTGTCTACCTGGTCAGTGCATCTGAGTTGAGAGTGCTGTCCAGAGCAGTCACAATGAAGCACTGTGGGATAGCTCCCAGAGGCCAATAATGTCGAATTCCGTCCACACTACCCCAATTCCGACCCGCAAAGGCCGGTTTTATTGCTAATCCCCTCGTCAGAGGTGGTGTAAAGAAACCAGTTTAAAGGACCCTTTAAGTCGAAAGAAAGGGCTTCGTCGTGTGGACGTGTCCAGGCTTAATTCGATTTAACGCTGCTAAAGTCGACCTAAACCCATAGTGTAGACCAGGCCTGAGTGGTGTCTATAGTCATTTAGCCTTAGTGATGTGTGCTCTTGGATTTATTTGTTCGTGTTAATAAAACATGTAACTGGGCTATTGAGTCATTTCTTTCAATAAGCAACAGGGTCTGGAAATTTTATTTGTAGATTTCCCTTTAATTCAATCTCCATTTTCTTCATTTCATACTGTCCTAAGTTAAGGAATGTGCAGCCGCAGAAACTGACAAGCCTTTTGTTGCCCCATTCTGTGCCCATCCAGCAGGAGTAGAGAACAAACACCTCCTGGGGTGGTGATTGTCACACTGAACTGTATATACAGAGGCATATTCCCAAGCTGTGCTGTCTGTCTCAAATCCTGGCATGAGGGTAATGCCTACAGCTGCTTGTAATCACACCTGGCAGGAAGGAGACCCCTATGTTCATTCCCTGGGGAGTCAGGGGGATCTGGGAGACCCTGGACATAGGGGGATATTTACCCAGAGCTCAGGAGCAATCTACTCAAGGGTGATGCAGGAGAAAAGAGCTGGGCACTGCTTTCCCCACATTTCTCCTTAATCCCTTTCAGTCTCTTCACTCTCCCTTTCTTCTCCCTTCCCCAACCCTCTGGCAGGGAGACTTGGTCACTTTCCTGCTCCCATGGCCGCTCACTCTCCCGTAGTTGGATTGGTCCCTGCAAGTGCTAATAGGAGCGAGAGCCTGGGTGCGGGTCAGTCCCTGCAGCAGCTCTGGGAAACACAGAGGCAGGAGGAGGAGCAGAGATGGAGGTGCTGTAGGAGACTTGATTCAATTATATTGGAGCATAAGCTATCGTGGGTGAATACCCACTTCGTGAGATGATGAACTGGGCATTCACTCATGAAAGGTTATGCTCCAATCCGGCTGTTAGTCTATAAGGTGCCTCAGGACTCTTTGTCACTTTTTACAGATCCAGACTAACATGGCTACCCCCTGATACTTCATTCAGTGAAATAGTTTATAGAACCAAAGAATCCCTTATCAGTGTATCTGGCTGCATAAAGTCTCACAGAATTTCACCAATTTGTCTTATCTGCTGCTGCGATTCCCTGAATTACTTTTATCACTTCGTCATTTAGTTTTGTTATTGTGCAGATGCAGGTCATTGTGCTATTTCATTTATATTTTACCAACAAGTCCTCCTCAAAAATATGCAGCAGTAAGAAATCGCTAGTTTTAGCATTGACATCTGTGTTTCTGGTATTGCACTTGCTCTATTTTTGTACTGTGATTTCTAATTTGGAATTTTTAATTCAAACTTTTTCTTCTTCTTTTTAGAGAAAATGTTGATTCTGCTGGATCATCTGACTTCCAGCCTGACTGAATTTCTGGGCTGGTCTCAAAAAAAATTTTTTGTTCAATCCACCAATGGTGTTTGTCTTTTGCAACTGCTATTTTGCCTCTCAATCCAGCCCTTATTTTTTTCCACATGCCATTGCTTGTGTGTAGAACTTGATCCACAAATATTGCATAAAGGCTGTATAGTCTCTCATGTAACATCCTTGTCAAAGGCAAAAATCGATTGTAATTTTTGCTGAACATTAGAACTTCTGTAGTGGATCAGACGAATAGTCCATCTAGTACAGGATCCTGTCTTCTGACAGCGGCCAGCGCCAGGTGCTTCTGAGGGAATGAACAAAACAGGTGATCACTGAGTGACCTATCCTGGCAGTCAGAGGTTTAGGGACACCCAGAGCATGGGGATGCATTCCTGGTTCTCTTGGCTAATACCTCATGCACCTAGCCTGAGGGACTGATCTAATTCTTTGTTAAACCCATTTATAGTTTTGTCCTTCAAAACATAATGAGCACACATCTACAACCCCAAGAGGGCTTGACAACCCCAAAAATTCTAAAAACATGAGTTATACACCCTGAGGTCAAGAAACTTTAATTAAATACATGATATTTTGTTCTTATGTGCCTCTTTGAGCCTGAGCCTTTAGGGCTTTGAGCAGGGGGTTGGACTAGATGAGCTCCTGAGGTCCCTTCCAAGCCTGATATTCTATGATATATTCTATGGTGCCATAAGGCCACTTCCACAAAAGCTGGAGCTAAACACCTGCATGAATCTTGGTCTACCCTCATACTTCTCTTGTTACCTCTCCCAAACCTTTCACATACCTTAGCCCATATCTACACTACAAGCCTATGTTAATTCAAGTTATGTCAGCCTAGTCTCGGTAGGGGTACTGTGTCACTTCTGTGGCTGACTTGTGCTCTTGTAATAAATAAAATAGAACTGTAATGGGGATAAATCACACCAGCATAGAAGTATGTTGAATGCGAACACTACGGAAATTAAACATTTAAATTATCCTCCACTTGTCCCACTAAAATGAATCCAACCCACAGGTCACTTGGGCAGAAGTATCAGTGTCAGGATGCTACATATTGAACACAGTAAATGAAGCTGCAAAATAAATGATGTTTAAATGACCTCACTCTATTGTTACAATCCTATATAAAGAGGCAATTTTTATATTTGGAAGCTGAAGCCTTTATGCTTCCATCCCCCACCACTATCACGTTTTAGCAAATTAGGACAAGTCATCAAATAAGAACAAGCGTAGGTATCAGTAACTACTATTGGTATCAATTCGCTACCTCTGTACCAGAAGGTGGGAAAGGCGAGAAGTACCAAATTAGGACAAGTTAGCAAATACGAAGAACCATAGGTATCACAGTAGCTGCTACTGGTGGCAAATTACAGCAGATCACAGTTTTTTATGATCTCTTACATATGAGTAACTGCCAGCACACCTGCACAGCTCTGTTCCCAGGCTTTTCTTCAGCTCTTGCTCTCTCCTTATCTCGGCCCCACTCTGGCCCAGGTAGTTCCAGCTCACATGGAGAATGGGACCCCCTGGCCTGGTGACCCCCTGTGACGGGTTGGATCACAGAAACCCCCTTGGGAGCTGCCACCCGATGTGCAAAGACTACCCCTGCTTCTGTTTTCCCTGTCAGCTCAGGACTCCAGCACCCTGTCTTGCTGAGCCAGACACTCCCGTCTGGCTCCAGACACAGACCCAGGGTCTGTCCCAAAGCTGCAAGTTTATCTGAAATAAGCTCACAGAAGTGTGCTTGTCTCTAGCACTCAGATGCCCAACTCCCAATGGGGTCTAAAGCCAGATAAATCTGTTTTACCCTGCATAAAGCTTATGCAGGGCAAACTCAATTTGTTCACCCTCTATAACACTGATAGAGAGATATGCACAGTTGTTTGCTCCCCCAGGTATTAATACATATTCTGAGTAAATTACTAAATAAAAAGTGATTTTATTAAATACAGACAGTAGGATTTAAGTGGTTCCAAGTAGTAACAGACAGAACAAAGTAAGTCACCAAGTAAAATAAAATAAAATGCGCAAATCTATGTCTAATCAAACTGCATACAGATAATCTCATCCTCAGAGATGCTTCAATAAGTTTTTTCTCAGACTGGACACCTTCCAGGCCTGGGCACAATTCTTTCCCCTGGTACAGCTCTTGTTGCAGCTCAGGTGATAGCTAGGGGATTCTTCATGATGTTCTCTCTCTGTTCTCTTCCACTCCTTTATATATCTTTTGCATAAGGCGGGAACCCTTTGTCCCTCTGGGTTTCCACCCCCACTGGAAAAGCACCAGGCTAAAGATGGATTCCAGTTCAGGTGACATGATCACATGTCACTGCAAGACTTCATTGCCCACTTGTCAGCACACACATATACAGGAAGACTAACAGGTAAACACCGCCATCTGCAGACAATGGTCCTTGTTAATGGGAGTCATCAAGATTCCAAACCATCATTAATGGCCCACACTTTACATAATTACAATAGGCCCTCAGAGTTATATTTCATATTTCTAGTTTTAGATACAAGAGTGGTACATTTATACAAATGGGATGATCACACTCAGTAGATTATAAGCTTTGTAATGATACCTTACAAGAGACTTTCTGCATGAAGCATATTCCAGTTACATTATATTCACTTATATTTTTATAAAACCATATAGACTGCACCACGTCACACCCCCTCATTAGACTGTCAGGGTGAGCTGGAGCTTTGGCCTCTCCCCATTGCCCCTGGGGACTGTCAGTCTCAGGGTCCTGATTTCCCATTGGCCCTTCCCCTTCCTTTTGGTACTGGGAACCAGCCAACCAAAAAACCCCACTAAGTTTTAGTAAGGGGCCAACAGTTCCCTTACACAAGCCAGCCCCATGAGGGTCACAGATGTCCAGAGAAAACAGCACAAGCTGGCTCAGTGGTGTAACAGTCAGCACTCGGGACTCTGAATCCATGTCTTTGGAAAAGGCGGACACTGTTTCTCAGGTCATCTACTGAGGGGACGGAGACATTCTAGGCACAAGAAGTCAAGTCCCCAGCGAGGTGTGAGTCTTAATTCTATGGAGCCAGGTGCAGAACTTTGGCAGGGAGGCTCAGACATGGGGGATCAGGGTGCAGCGGATGGGCCAGCTGTCTAGGTGTGGAGATTTAGTCGCACTGAGGCCTAGGAGGGAAGAGAAGGGGGAACCCTGCTGATGGGCAGTGGCTGTGGAGAAAAAGAGGAAGGGTTCCTGGGACTTTCCCCCCTCTTTTACCTGCCTGCTGTTGTGGTGGAAGGGGATAGATCTCCCAGGAAGCCTGTTTTGTTAGTTCCCTCTGGGGCACCCGGCATTGGCCACTGTCAGAGGACAGGATACTGGGCTAGATGGACCTTTGGTCTGACCCAGTCTGGCTGTTCTTATGGGGTTTGCCAAGGTCACCTATGGATCTTCTCTTTGTGTCTCTGAATGCTCTATGGGGCTGCATAAGCTGCAACAAGTTTCTGGTGTTGGGTTTGATTTTGAGAAACAGGATTGTAGGCGAGGCAGGGATCAAAGGGTCTCACGCCTGACCGCCACGTCAGATGTGCAGGTCACGGGCAACGAGCCCAGGACAACTGATAAATGTGGTGCATGAATGAGCCCAAACTAGAAGGTTTCTTGTTGGCCTCAAAGGGTCGTTGCTCAAAGGGAGCTGTTTGGTGTGATGAAAAGAGTGACCCCATGTATGGGCTCAACTAGCTTGGGGAGTCCTTGCACTGGGGGGGGATGGGGAAGTTAATATGTGGTTGGGAGAATTCTACAGCCATAAAATCTCACCCCTGGGTTTGTAATGTCAGGGTGCAGCAAACAAGTACCTCTATGTGTGAGGAGGAGGGGCTGTGATGGGGAGGGTCCATTGGAATGTGTCAGTTTGAGGGGAGGGGCTATGAGGGGGAGGGCTATGCATTGTCTCTGTGAGGGGGAGGGGCTGTGAGGATAGAGTCACCTCCAGGCAGCAGGAGCCCCCTGACATGAGGTTTACTGCCCCGTCTCCCCAAGTGCTTTGGGGGGCCCTAGGGCCCAGCATGGAGCTGCTTTCCCTGCAGGGTCCCTGGGAGTCACAAAGGGGTAAGGTGAAGTTACTGCCCCGTCTGTGCTGGGATGGGGGCCTGGAGCCCCGGGAACAACACAGGGGCCCCCACAAAGTTAAGTTGCTTTGAATTCAGCCCCAGCTAGTTGGGCTCAGATTTCAGCTTTCTGCCCCAAGCCCCGTGAGTCTAATGCCGGCCCTGCTTTCTGGGTTATTTTGGTGCCCCCCTCCCAAAATCTGTTTTCTGTCCCCTCAACTTGGGACCCCTGGTTGAGAACCACTGCCTGGGAGCTCTGTTTAGACATAGGGAGCAAAGCTGCTGCCTTTGCTGATGGCTGAACTCAGGCCCTGAGAGTGGGATATCCAGGCATGGCCAGCAACACCAGGAGAGCTCCCCAAGCAGCTGCCTGGCCTCAGGGACGGTCTGAGCCTGCAGGGCCCAGGGGGCAATGAAGCAGCTGGGTCAGGCTGGGCACCTTGATTCTCAGAGAACGGCCCTGGCTCCCTGCTCGGCACCAAAGAATAATTTCTCCCCCGTTCCCCAATAAATCAGCCTGGAGCTAAGTGCAGAGCTGGGGGTTTCTCCTTTCACTCCTGCTGGGGAATGTAGGGGTCCTGAGGGCATTTCTAGGAGAGCATTTGGGACTCAACTGGGGGAAACCAGCCTTTCATTGCAGAACGCTCAAGTTCTGATGACATCTTTATTTACAATTTTTTATAATGTGATATAATCCTTCAATCCTAGTGTCACCATAGATAACATGGCTTGGTCAGCCTGGTGGGATATCATGGGTAAAACTAACCAGCTCTTCAAATCCAAGAGAGTGGAGATCAATCACCTGTCAGAGTCAATGCGGGGTCATCAATAGCCAGACGGCAGGCCAAATCGCTTTTTAATGGACCCCCAACATCTATTTATTTCCTTATTAGCATTATTGTTATTTTTTTGTTTATTTTCTTCTCTGGAGTCTGGACTTCGACTAGACCTTGACCAACAGTTTTGGATCTTGACAAAAAAGAATGGCTTACCCCTAAGAATGGGGTTGTGTTACCTTCCTTATGTCCTGGCCCCATCTTGTGGCCATTTCCTTTCCCTCCTTTTGGTGAAAAGCTTTGAGCTTTTGTGGGGTCCAACAAACACCCTGAAGATGAGTCAGCATCCCTGTCAAAAAAATAATCTCCCATCTTCACTTGAGTGACAGCCTGAATCGTTCCTTATCCGGGTAGAGCCCAAAGATTGTTTCTCCTGATGATGACAAACCGTTCTGTACGTAGCAGGAACCAGCACAAAATGTGCTTTAAAAGGAGCTGTCTCCTGCCTGCTGGGGTGAAATTTGTCATTATGGTCATAGATTTTCATTTCCTTTCTCGGAGGGTGGAGATGAGGTTGGTGCTACCTCAGGCTAGGACAGGAGTGGGCAAACCTTTTGGCCTGAGGGCCACATCAGGGTTGCAAAAGTGTATGGAGGGCCAGGCAAGGAAGGCTGTGCATCCCCAAACCACCTGATCCCCACCTCCTATCCACTCATTCCCACTTCCTGCCCCCTGACTGCCACCCTCACAACCCCCAACCCATCCAATCCCCCCTGCTCCTTGTCACTGACAGTCCCCTTCTGGGACCCCCCGCCCCTAACTGTCCCCCTGGGATCCCACCCCCTATTCAACCACCCCTGCTCCCTGTCCCCTGACTGCCCCGACCCCTATCCACACCCCCTGATAGGCCCCCCCCCGGGACTCCCAACCCCCCGGTTCCCCATCCCCTGACCACCACCCCCAGACCCTCTGCCTCATCCAACCACCCCCTGTTCCCTGACTGCTCCCCAGGACCCCCCCCCCACTCCCTGCCCCCTTACCAAGCCGGAACCAGCCACGCCGTCTTGCTGCCCGGCAGGAGTGGTGTGCCAGAGCGCTGGCAGTGCAGCGAGGTGAGGCTGTGGGGGAGGGGAGACAGCAGGGGAGGGGGGAGGGTGAGCCTGCCTGGCCGGGAGCTCAAGGGCCGAGCAGGAAAGCCCTGCAGGCTGGATGTGGCCTGCAGGCCGTAGTTTGCCCACCTCTGGGGTAGGATGTAGATCCCATGTTCCCATCTGTCTGTCATCCTGGGAACCTGTCTCTGCTCACAGCCTGCCTCCAGCCTGTCCAGCCACCTCCTGCGCTCTGTGGGGGTGAGTCATTTGGCATAAGTGGCACCTGGGAGAAAGTCCTGCCAGAGGCATTGGTGGTATAGTGGTGAGCATGGCTGCCTTCCAAGCAGTTGACCTGGGTTTGATTCCCAGCCAATGCAGGGATGTGCCCTTTTCTTGGCTGGGAATTAGTTTAATTTCAGTCACATTGTATCAGGTTTTTCAATGGAATGGGAGAATTAATGTCCCAAATCCCAGCAGGTCACTCAACACCCAGTGGTGGAAGAAAGGGGCGGGACTATACAGTGAGCAGTTAGAGTCATCCTGATATTACAATGTTTGGTTTATTAATTTTAAATGTGTTCTTTACTTCCCTCTCCTGTTTAGACTCAGAGCCTTTAAGGGTAGAAGGGACCAGAGTGGTCATCTAGTTCGACCTCCTGCACCTTGCAGGCCAAAGGACCCCACCCACCGACTCCTGTAATAGACCCCCAACCTCTGCTTGAGTTACTGACACCCTGAAATCATGGATTAAGGCTGTCAAGTTACAGAGAATCCACAATTTACACTGGTTTAAACCTGCAAGTGACCCATGCCCCATGCTGCAGAGGAAGGCGAAACCCCCCAGGGTCTCTGCCAATCTACCCACGGGGAAAACTCCTTCCCAACCCCAAATATGGCCATCAGTGAGACCCTGAGCATGCGGACAAGACGCACGGGGCAGACACCTGGGAAAGAATTCTCTGCAGTAACTCTGAGCCCTCCCCACCTATTGTCCCATCTCCGGCTGTTGGAGATGTTTGCTGCTAGCAATCACAGATTGGCCACATGCCGTTGCAGGCAGTCCCATCACACCACCCCGTCCATAATCTTATCAAGCTCAGTCTTGAAGCCTGTTCGGTTTTTTGCCCCCACTGCTCCCCTTGGGAGGCTGTTCCGTAACTTCACTCCTCCGGTGGTTAGAAACCTTCACCTAATTTCAAGGTTGTTGATGGTCAGCTTATATCTATTAGTTCATTACTAGTGGGGGCATGTGATAGTTCTCTTGTCTTTCTCCCTCCCCCACACTAACAGTCGGAGCCTAGGGTGATCAGATGTCCTGATTTTCTGGGGATAGTCCTGATATTTGGGGCTTTTTTTATGAGCTCCTATTACCCCCCACCCCAGTCCCGAATTTTCACACTTGCTATCTGGTCATCCTATGGGAGCCGAAGAGATTCCCTGATCACCCATCTCTGGGAGGAACCAGTTGGAATTGCCCTTGGGAAGCTGCTGCTAATAACACAGGTGTAAAATCATTATTCCGTTGGAATCAGATTAAAGCCTCCTCACACCTGGTGTCATGGTCATCGATACGGCTCATTCCTGGGATGTCACCCGCCAGAGCAATACAATGAGTGGAACCAAATCCCTTCCCAGAGCCCAGGCACACAGAAATCCTGGGGGTTTTCATTCCTAGGCTTCTGGCGCCATTGTGTGGCCCTTTGGTTTCACTCCTTTCTGTTCAAACCTTTAGCTTTCTGCACAGAAATGTTAATTCCCTGGGAGAGACTCGGGAGCGTTTCTCTTTTGTGTTGTTAAGGATTGAAATGTTCCTGGTTCCTTGGTCCCAACCTGCCTCCCGTTCTACTGCCCATGTAGCCCCATCCCAGACCTCAGCCCCCAGTCGATGCTGTTTCCCTAATCCCCAGCTGTGCAGGGAGTGAAACCTGTCGCTCCGCATTGCCTAGTTCTCCTAACTCTGAGGAACTTCAGCTCCTCTGTGTCCCCAGGGACCCTCCACACAACTCCCCTGCTTACCACGGTTCAGATATTACAGTAGCATGAGTGACACTCACTTTAGAAGCCCCGCATTAATAACCATTTTCAATATGAACTTACTGGAGATTCTATTGCAATATTTGGGTGGGGGGGAACCTATTATTCATAAAACTCCTTTCCCAAGTGAGTCCCAGGGCTCTTGATATCCCGTGTATCGGGCGATGAACGTCCACTGACCATATAGCTGATTAGAGAGCCACTTCCTGGACACTACAGTACTAATAAACAATGGCCACATAAACACCACCCTATACCAGAAACTTACTGACTGCTATACTTACCTACATGCCTCCAGCTTTCATCCAGACCACACCACTCGATCCATTGTCTACAGCCAAGCTCTACAATACAATCGCATTTGCTCCAACCCCTCAGACAGAGACAAACACCTACAAGATCTCAATCAAGCATTCTTACAACTACAATACCCACCTGCTGAAGTGAAGAAACAGATTGACAGAGCCAGAAGACACCTACTACAGGACAGGCCCAACAAAGAAAGTAACAGAACGCCACTAGCCATCACCTACAGCCCCCAACTAAAACCTCTCCAGCGCATCATCAAGGATCCATCACTCTCACAGATCTTGGGAAACAGGCCAGTCCTTGCTTACAGACAGCCCCCAAACCTGAAGCAAATACTCACCAGCAACCACACAACAAAAACACTAACCGAGGAACCTGTCCTTGCAACAAAGCCCGTTGCCAACTCTGTCCACATATCTATTCAGGGGACACCGTCATAGGACCTAATCACATCAGCCACACTATCAGAGGCTCGTTCACCTGCACATCTACCAATGTGATATATACCATCAGGTGCCAGCAATGCCCCTCTGCCATGTACATTGGCCAAACCGGACAGTCTCTATTCAAAAGAATAAATGGACACAAATCAGACGTTAAGAATTATAACATTCAAAAACCAGTTGGAGAACACTTCAACCTCCCTCGTCTCTCGATTACAGACCTAAAAGTTGCAATATTACAACAAAAAACTTCAAAAACAGATTCCAGCGAGAGACTGCTGAATTGGAATTAATCTGCAAATTGGACACCATTAAATTAGGTTTGCATAAAGACTGGGAGTGGCTGGGCCATTACACAAAGTAAAACTATTTCCCCATGCTTATCTTCCCCCCCTCTACAGTTCCTTATATCTCCTTGTCAAGTGCTGGAAAAGGGCCTGTAGTAGTGTTGGCCGAGGTTCGGCCCTCAGCGGGGCTGTGGGGTAGCCCACCGCCTTGCTCTGGTCCACAGTCAGTCTGGGTCCGGCGGCAATCTGAGGCCGCAGACACACAGTTAGGGGCTCAGGCCCGTGAGCAGTGGCTGAGGCAATAGGTCAGGACCCAGGCCCTTAAGCAGGGGCTGAGGCAGAGTCTATAGCAGCCCAGGCCCTAAGTCAGGGCGGGGCAACAATCAAATAGGCAACAGGTCCCAGCCTCTCTAGGCCAGGGGAAAAAGGGGGAGTCTGCCACCCAAGGAGTGGGTGGCAGGGGGGACGCAGGCCCTCCCACTCCACTTCATCCCAGCCCGGGGCCTTAGCAGTGATGGCAACTCACTGCTGTCAGTGGGGATCCTGGCCGCAACATACTGACATCAGCTCTGGCAGCGCAGCCAGACTGGGGTCGGCTGCCCCCGGGCTACTTCCACACTCCCCCTCTTATGGTACCTGGGCCGTCCTCATAACATCAGTGCTCTCCACCAGCATCGGCTCCTCAGGGTAGGTAGTGAAGGGCAGGCTCGGCCCCTCCTCGGGGTAGCTGGCACAGGGCAGGCCAGTCGCTGCCTGCAGCTGTCTCCCAAGCAGGAGCTCAGTTACGGACATCTGCTCTCTCTGCCAGCGTGGGCTCCACTGAGCTCGGCAGGCGGGCTTTTATACTTCCGGGTCGGGGCCGTGACCTCTGAGGGGCAGGCGCTGGACCCGGTGACTCCACCCACATTGGGATTACGGGAGGTTCGGCTCTCAGCAGGGCTGTGGGGTAGCCCACCGCCTTGCTACAGGGCCATTTTCATTACCACTACAAACAATTCTTTTTCTCTCCTGCCAATAATAGCTCACCTTAACTGATCACTCTCCTTATAGTGTGTATGCTAACACACATTGTTTCATGTTCCCTGTGCATATATATATATATATATATATATATATATATATCCCTACTGTATTTTCCACTACATGCATCCAATGAAGTGAGTTGTAGCCCACAAAAGCTTATGCTACAATAAATTTGTTAGTTTCTAAGGTGTCACAAGTACTCCTATTCTTTTTGCGGATACCGAGTGTAGAGGGTCTGGACTCACCCCTGCGGCACCTCCTGCTGGTTGTCTAGGGAATTAGCTCTCCAGCCTCTGGAGCGCCCTCTGCAGGCCAGTGATCTGCCTGTCCTCTTCCTCAGGCTCCCATGTCCTTCCCAGGACCCCAGTGCCCCTTGCCCTGGGTATTGCCCCCTGGCAGTACCCACACATGCTAGGTCTCCCTTCCCAGGGGAACCCCCACCCACTAACCCCACCTCACCTCAGGATAAGGCCACTGCCAGTCACCAGCTAGCCCCCACTCTCTGGGGCAGACTGCAGTATAGGCCACTCATCATCAGCAAGGTTGGGTTTGGACCTGCTGCTTTGGCCTAGCACTGGGCTGCTCTCTGCAACCCCCAGTACTACTTAGCCTATTACCAGGCCGCAGCCTGGGGCTATCCAGGCTGAAGCTCCCCAGCCTTTCCCTAGCCCTGTTCCACTCAGGTACCCTGTCTAGCTCCCTGCACCCAGGCCCTTTTCCCTCTGAAGGCAGAGAGAGACTCTTGAGTGCCTGGCTCCCAGCCTTCTTATACAGGCCAGCTGGGGCCTGATTGGGGCGTGGCCCAGCTGTGGCTACTTCCCCAATCAGCCAGGTAGATTTTCCCTTTGCCCCAGCCCTCTGCCAGGGCTGTTTTAAACCCCTCTACAGAGCATGCTCAGTGTTCTCTGACTGCCCTGCTAGCTGGAGCTCTTCCTTACTTCCTGGGCTACTGCTGGCCAGAGCTTCCTCCCTAGACTGCTGCTACCACTGCTGCTGAGTCAGGGGTGGGGGGGCCTTGCCGGCCACCCCCCCTCCCCACCATCTCTGGAGGGAGAAGCTAAGACCCCCACCTTCACCATCAGCACTACCACCTGTGGAGGTCCTTCCTTCCTGCCTGGCTGCCAGGGTTGCCGGAGCTGCTACTGCCGGTGCTGTGCGTGTCCTGGGGAGCTGCTGGAGCCTGGAGGTGGAGGAAGAGGCCTGCGTGGTCCATCGGCTGCTGGGGGAGCGCATGAGACTCTGGAGACCACTGTGGAGGGGGCTGTTTTGGACTGAGTAATTTTCGAACTGTGCTCTAGTGGTGGGGGTCTAGACTGTGTTTGTGGGGACACAGGGGGTGTGGCGTGGAGCCTGCCCCCTGGTCCATCTGTGTCCCCCCCCAATCCCCCACCACCACTGTTGCCCCCTCCACCACCAACCCCACAGCTCATTTCCCATCGGCCTCCGCTCCTGCCTCTGGGACTCTGCTGCTTTCCTGGCCTGCCATGCCCTACTGACAGCGTTTGGACCTGCAGCGGCGGGCAGGGGGCCCACACATTGACTTTTCGCAAGCGCTCGTGAGTGCACCTACCACCCCCCTGGACTGACCCCTTCCCCTTTTGCAACAGGTCCCCCAGCTTTGCCCCTTGCTGCCTACCCCCTTTGCCCTCTGTAGCCTTTTGCCCCTCCCCAGCTTCAGTTTGTTTGCCTGCCACGCCCTTTTCCCTCTGCAGTTTGGTTCCGTTGTCCCACCCCAGCCCTGCGGTTAGCCCCTTGGTTCCTCTGCCCCATTCCCAGCCTTGTTGCTCCCTTGCGCCCCCCTGGCCCTGATTGACCCCTCCCCTCGTGTGCCAATGCCCCCTCCCGTGCGCTTGTGCCCCCCCCTCACATTTTGGTTAATCACTGCACCCCCTTCTGTTATTGTGACCTTCCCTCCCCTAGTGTAACTAGAGGAGCCGGTGTCGGTGACTGTCCCCCCTAAGCCCTTGATACTCCCGCATCTCCCTGTGTTTCGGTGCCCTCCTCCTCTGCCTGCAGCCTAGCGGGGAGGAGTGGTTGACCTGCCTTTCCTTTAGCCGCCCCCCCTTTTTTCTCCAGTGTGTTTTCCCCTCCCTCCCTGCTCAATATGGAGGGGAACACGGCGGGCGAGCCCCCCCAAGTAGGCCCCGCCACCCCTCCCCCGCCTGTCCCCTTAGCCTCTACCTCAACCTCCGCTGCCGAACCACCTGCCATCACTGCGGCATTGGCAGCGGCGGGCGACGGGGTGACCTCCGCTGCTGCCACATCCTTCGCTCCCTCCAATTATGGGGGAGCTGCCCCAGCCGGCAGGAAAGGTCAGGGCAAGAAAAAGGGAAAGAGCCCCGCTAAAAAGACTGGGCCCTCCATGGCAGGGGCTACCTTCACTGCTGCGGCCCTGCCACCGGCCGCGGCAACCCTTCCCGCTGCTCCCTCCACCAGCTCTGCAGGTTCCCCTCCCCCGGCCCCCAGGGCGTATGCCCAGGTGGCGGCGCCCCCCCCCCCGCCTGCCGGTATGCCATCTCGCCCATCCACCGCCTCCGCTTCCATCTATAGTGGCCTGGGCCCCTTCCCCACCTTGACTAGGAGGCATGGCATCCGTTGCCTCCAGGTGCCCACCTCGCCGCACGTGGAGACCTACGTGTGGGCGTTGGCGAGGGTGGTGGGGCCCACGGGCATCATGGCGGCCTCCAAAATGTATGGCAAGGTTGTCTTTTTCCTTGCCTCGGAGGCCGCTGCCCAAGAGGCGGTGGAGAAGGGCCTGGCGGTGGGGGGCGTATTCATCCCCCTGGAGCCGCTGGAGGACCTGGGTGTCCGTGTGGTCCTTACCTCTGTTCCTCCTTTCCTTCCCAATGTCGCCCTGCTGCCTGCCCTTTCCACCCTGGGGAAACCTATTTCCATCATTAGTCCTCTCTCGCTAGGCTGCAAGGACCCCGCCCTCCGTCACGTCCTCTCGTTCCGCCGGCACGTGCAGCTCCAACTGCCGCCGGTGGCACGTGCCGGAGAGGCGCTTGAGGGGTCTTTCTTGGTCCCCTATCAGGGGGCCCATTACCGGGTGCACTATTCTATGGGGGAGGCCCGGTGCTGCCTCTGCCGGGCGATAGGGCACGTCCGGAGGGACTGCCCCTTGGCCCGGCACGGAGGAGCGTCCGGGACCCCCGAGCCCCGGCAGAGTGCCAGCCCCACCATTGCTGGCGCCCCTAGTTGCCTGGTACCCGGAGCCGCCCCTCCTCCTTCTCAGACCACCACTGCTCCCGCTCGGGCTCAAGGGGCACCTCCCCCACCATGCCCAGACGAGCGAGAGAGCCCCGTCTCTGCTACGTGCACTGTGGCGGGGCCTGTAGAGGAGAGTGCGGTGGGGGTATTGCCGGGCGTGGGAGAGGGCCCTCCCCAGGGGGATTCTGCCCCCCCTCCTACTGCCCCATTGTTACCTCCTCAGGTCCTCGAGCCATCATCTTTGCCCCCCGACCCAATCCCTGTCAACCAGCCCGCAGACAATGCCATGGAGGGCTGGACCCTAGCACAGGGAAAGCGGGGCAAGCGGAAGGCTCGAGCTCCGCTCCTGCCATCCGGTGCGGAGGCCCCTTGGAAAACCAGGAAGGGGGGCACCACCGCTGAGCCTTCCGCTTTGTCCACGAGTGCATTACATCTACCGTTGCCGGCTGGGGAAGTTGTGGCAGCACCGGGGGATGCCGCCATCCATTCTCTGCGGTCCTTCCTTGCGGAGGCCCATGTTGCAGCCCCTCCTACCCCCTTACCATCTATATCCCCTGCGATACCCGAGGCAAGCGCCGCCTCGGGTGCTAGCGGGGATGACCCCGGGGTGGTGGGAGGTGAGCTGCCCTCTATCTATGAGGAGATCAAGGCCCTGGGTCTGACGCCGGTCACCCAGGGGGAGGACGACCCTCTGCCAGTGGGCCTCAATCTGGCTGACCTCACCCCAACCCCCCCTTCTCCGTCTCCTGTTCCCCTGACCACTGCTCCTGCCTTAGGGGAACCCCTGGACTCCTTGACCTGCCCGGCTGCGGGTGACACATTGCTGACGGCCGCCGAGCCTCTTCAGGCGACGGCCGGTGCCTCGCGGCCGAGACTCGAGTTACCAGGGTATCCCTTGTTGGCGTGGGGCAACCGAGTTCCTTCCCGGGTGGGGGCCCCGTTGCAGATTATTCACCTCCTGCTGCCGTGGCTGTTCCATCTGCCGTAGAGCCTGAGCCCGGCATCCCTGGGGGCCCCCTCCCTAACCCTCAGACCCCTGGGCCCGACCAAGAGGAGCTACCTTCCAGCTGTACAGCTCCTGGGGCCCAGGATCCCACCTCTGGCCCTCTTCCCGACCCTACTCCTGCCCCCGACCCTACCCCTACTCCTGACCCCAGCCCTATCCCCTTCACCTCCCACGATGCCATTGCCGCCTCTGGGGATGTCTTTCTCTTTCCCAGAGGGTGACCCCCAGCGAGCGGCCTTTGTGTTCCCCAGTCCCGACCCACTAGGGGCTGCTGTCCTCCCTCCGCTGCCGCCCCTCATTAAGCCGGGGTCTGAGGCGGACCGTGTGGCGCCGGTCCATCGGGCCTTGCCTGCCCGTCTCAGTGGGCCACGGGGCCGTGCCAGGGGCCCCAACGGGGGATGATCTGCAGCCAGTGACCCCACCCCCTCATACGCTGCGAGAAGAGCTGCGGGAGTTTTTAGAAGATGTGCGTGGCTCCCGCAATAAGGTGCCGCTCGCTCTCCAGCGATGGGGGGATTTCCACCAGATCCTCCGGGCCGCGAGGGCCCTCATGGGGGAGGGTAAAAGGACCGGGAAGCAGGGTGCTGCGGCTTACCAGCGGGTCCGCAGCTTCCGTGACTCCTTGCTCACCTTTGGGGTGGGTCACGGTTTACTGCGTGGCCCAATGGGGGGCCGTGAGATTCCCTGCCAGCGAGGATCCCCCCCACAGCCCTCCTTATGCCACCTATCACTTTTGCAACATTGAACACCCGGGGCTGTAGGGTGGGTCTCCGCAGGTGCCAGGTGCTCTCCTTCCTTCGGGAAGGGGGGTACTCTGTGGTTTTCCTGCAGGAGACCCACATGGATCCGGCTGCCGAAGACAGCTGGCGGCTGGAGTGGGGGGGACAGGGTCTATTTTAGCCATCTCACAGTTCGTACGGCTGGAGTGGCTACCCTGTTCTCTCCCGACCTACGGCCCGAGGTGCTGGGGGTTGCCAAGGTTGTGCCGGGCCGCCTGCTGCACCTCCGGGTCCGTATGGAGGGGCTTGTGGTCAATCTTGTCAACGTCTATGCCCCAACATCGGGCCCGGAGCGGCTGCCTTTTTATCAGCAGGCATCTGCCTTCCTCGGCTCCTTGGATCCTCATGAGTGCCTGGTCCTGGGCGGGGACTTCAACACTACCCTCGAGGAGCGGGACCGCTTGGGGACCGCAGGCGTCTCGACGATCATTGGGCCCGGGGTGCTTTTGTTCGATCCCGCATCCGCCTCCTTCGGGAGATGGATCGTGGCTCCCGCTTCTTCTACGCCCTGGAGAAAAGGAGGGGGGCCAAGAAGCACGTCACCTGCCTTCTAGCGGAGGATGGCACCCCCCTTACGGATCCGGTGGAGATGTGCCAGAGAGCCAGGGCCTTCTACGCACACCTTTTCTCCCCGGATCCAACCAACCCTACCGCTTGCAGAGTGCTCTGGGACAGACTCCCAACTATTAGCGCGGGCGACCGGGACCGGCTGGAGTTGCCTCTCTCTCTGGCCGAGTTCTCGGAAGCCCTCCGCCACATGCCCACCAATAAATCTCCGGGCATGGACGGGCTGACCGTGGAGTTCTACCACGTGTTCTGGGACGTCCTCGGCCCGGACCTAGTCACCGTCTGGGCCGAGGCCTTGCGGAGCGGGGTCCTTCCTCTTTCGTGCAGCGAGCTGTGCTCGCCTTATTGCCGAAGAAGGGGGACCTCCGCGACTTACGGAATTGGCATCCCGTCTCACTCCTCAGCGAGGACTACAAAATCGTAGCCAAGGCCATCTCGCTGCGGCTGGGGTCCGTGCTGGAGGACGTGATCCACCCAGACCAGACCTACACCGTCCCGGGCCGTAGCATCTTTGATAACCTCTACCTGGTCCGGGATCTTTTGCAACTTGGGTGTGGGGATGGTCTGTCGTTCGCCCTCCTGTCCCTGGATCAGGAGAAGGCGTTTGACAGGGTGGATCACGGGTATCTCCTGGGCACTCTGCAAGCGTTAGGCTTCGGACCCCAGTTTGTGGGTTTTCTCCAGGTGCTGTACGCCTCCGCAGAGTGTCTGGTCAGGCTCAACTGGACCCTGACCGAGCCGGTCAGCTTCGGGCGGGGAGTACGGCAGGGGTGCCCCCTCTCGGGCCAGCTGTACGCTCTGGCGATCGAGGCCTTCCTCTGTCTCCTCTGCAAGAGGTTGACGGGGTTGGTGCTCCGGGAGCCGGAGCTGCAGCTGGTCCTGTCGGCGTACGCCGACGATGTGCTCCTTGTGGTCCAGGACCCGGGCGACTTGGCGCGGGTGGAGGCTTGCCAGACCGTGTACTCGGCGGCCTCCTCTGCCCGAGTCAACCGGGTCAAGAGCTCTGGCCTGGTGGTAGGGGCCGGGTGGCAGGCGAGCTCCCTCCCACCCGCGCTTCAGGCCATCTGATGGAGCGCGGGTCCGCTCCTCTATCTCGGCGTTTACCTTTCTGCCACGCATCCATCTCCGCCGGAGAACTGGCAAGGTTTACAGGGCAGGGTGACGGAGCGGCTCCAGAAATGGACAGGACTACTCCGGTGCCTCTCCCTTCACGGGAGGGCACTGGTGCTCAATCAACTAGTCCTGTCCATGCTCTGGTACCATCTCAACACCCTGGTCCCGGCCCCGGGCTTCCTGGCCGACCTCCGGAGGGTGATTCTGGAGTTCTTTTGGCCAGGACTGCACTGGGTCTCTGCAGGGGTCCTCCATCTGCCCCTGGAGGAGGAAGGGCAGGGCCTGAAGTGCCTCCACACTCAGGTCCATGTCTTCCGCCTCCAGGCCCTGCAGAGGCTCCTTTATGGTGCAGGTAATCCGGCGTGGAGCGTATTGGCGCACGCCTTCCTGCGCCGCTTCCGAGGGCTCCGATACGACCGGCAGCTCTTTTATCTCGATCCGAGAGGTCTTCCGCGAGACCTCTCCGGGCTGCCGGTATTCTACCAGGACCTCCTCCAGACCTGGAAACTGTTCTCAGCGACCAGGTCTGTGGCGGCCACTGGGGGGGGCAGATCTCCTCGCGGAGCCCCTGCTACACAATCCCCAGCTCAGTGTGCAGGTAGCGGAGTCCCCCGTGGTGCGCCAGAGGTTGGTCCTGGCAGAAGTCACTAGAGTCGGAGACCTCCTGGACTACGACGGGGGAGACTGGCTGGATCCCCTGACACTCGCTCGGTGCATGGGGCTCTCCAGGCCTTGTACTCCCCAGCGCGTACTTCAGGAGGTGAGGGCCGCTTTGCCGCCCGCTGCTCGGGTTTGCCTCGACCGGATCCTGCACGAGGGCATGCCCCGCCCACCCTCCACCCTTGGCCCTCCAGACCTTTACATTGGGCCCCTGCCCCGTGGACCCAACCGGCCCCCCCGCCCCTTCTCCGTGAGCCGGCTGCACGACTTGCAGCCGGTTCATTTCCTGACTGCGCCAAGGAAACATCTATACACGCTCGTGCTCCACACTCTTCACTTTCTTACCCTCGTGTCCCGCCCCGATACAAAGTGGCGGGACCTCCTGCCACCTGTCGAGGGTGAGAAGCCCCGGTGGGCCAGCCTCTATTCCACTCTGGTCCCGAGGCCTGCCGGGGATATCAGCTGGCGGCTCCTTCATGGGACCGTGAGCACGGGCGTGTACTTGGCGCGGTTTACCCCTGTCCCGGACACCTGTCCTTTCTGCGGCGTGAGGGAGACCCTGGCTCACGTTTATTTAGAGTGTGCCAGGTTGCAGCCCCTACACCGGCTCCTCACCGATATTATGTTAAGTTTTTGGTTACACTTTTCCCCTCACCTTCTCATTTATGCACTCCCTATCCGTGGCCCCACAAAGTCACGGGTCCTCCTGGTCAACTTCCTCTTGGCACTGGCTAAACAGGCCATCTATAAAACCAGGGAGAGGAGGTTGGCCGATGGAGGTTCCTGTGACTGTGGGGCCTGTTTCCGATCCTCTGTCCGTTCACGTATCCGGGCAAAGTTCCTCTGGGCGGCGTCCACTGGCTCCCTTGACGCCTTTGAGGAGCAGTGGGCGCTGTCCGGGGTTCTCTGCTCGGTATCCCCGTCAGGTTCCCTTCTTTTGACCCTTTGACCGCACTCCTGTCCCTGTTTTTTACATTAGTTGTCCCCCGTAATTATTTGAGTTCCAGGCCCTGTGGATCCTCCCCTTAGGCTGCGGGGGAACCCAATATGTACACAGACTAATACAATTGGGGAGTCCTTGCACTGGGGGGGATGGGGAAGTTAATATGTGGTTGGGAGAATTCACTCCTCTGGTGGTTAGAAACCTTCATCTAATTACAAGGGTTAAACTTGTTGATGGTCAGTTTAGATCCATTAGTTCACTACTAGTGGGGGCATGTGATAGTGTGGGGCAGGGAGGGAGAAAGACTGGAGAACTGACAGTGGGAGCCAGAGAGATTCCCTGTTCCCCCATCTCTGGGAGGAACCAGTTGGAATTGCCCTTGGGAAGCTGCCGCTAATAACTCAGGTGTAAAATCATTATTCCGTTGGAAATCAGATTAAAGCCTCCTCACACCCGGTGTCACGGTCATCGACATGGCTCATTCCCAGGATGCTCACGGCCACAGCAATGCAATAAGTGGAACCAAATCCCTTTCCAGAGCCCAGGCACATACAGAAATCCTGGGGCTTATCATCCCTAGGCTTCTGGCGCCATCGTCTGGCCCTTTGGTTTCACTCCTTTCTGTTCAAACCTTTAGCTTTCTGCACAGAAATGTTAATTCCCTGGGAGAGACTCGGGAGCGTTTCTCTGTTTTGTGTTGTTAAGGATTGAAATGTTCCCCGTTTCCTCGGTCCCAACCTGCCTCCCGTTCTACTGCCCATGCAGCCCCATCCCAGCCCTCAGCCGCCAGTAGATGCCGATTCCCTCAGCCCCATCTGTGCAGGCGGTGAAGCCCTTTCACTCCGCATTGCCTAGTTCCCCTAACTCTGAGGGACTTCAGCTCCCCTCTGTCCCCAGGGACCCTCCACACCACACCCCTGCTTACCACGGTTCAATTATTGCAGTAGCATGAGTCTGACACTCACTTTAGAGGCCCCGCATTAATAACCATTTTCAATATGAACTTACTGGGGTTTTTATTGCAATATTTGGGTGGGGGGAACCTGTTAAAAATATTCATAAAACTCTTTTCCCAATAGAGTCCCAGGGCTCTTGATATTCCATGTATCGGGTGATGAACATCCACTGACCATGTAGCTGATTGTGGTATAAACATCTTAGATTTCCCTAGCTAGATAAGATCCCATCTTTACGTAAATGTCAGGGAGCCCTGTCTGAAAACAGTGACAATCTTAGAACAGTTCATCGGCAGAATTATCACACTAAAGCATATGTGGAAAGCATGTGCCCTGACACTGAGCTCCCTCCCCACCAATACAGCTAATGCCATAAGGCATTGGGGGGGGAGGGGGAGAGTCTCCATGCTTGATCTTGGTGGCAGAAGTGATTTGGGGCTTCAAGAGCTTCCACATTATCACATAGTGGATGGGGCCGTGGGTGGAAGGGGTGGAAGAGGGCGGGGCTGCAGGCAGAAAGGGTGGGGATTTGGTATCACTAGCTCCTGCTTAGCGAGTAGGGTTCAGTTTAGGGCATTGGTCCCCAAAATGTGGGGCATGCTTCATAGGGGGTACAGGGGAAAGTTCATGGGGGCACCTCAGGGCCTAAGCCAGCTCCCATGGAGGGCAGGGAGGGAGCACCACTCAGCCCCACTCTGCCCCAATCCTGCCCCCCTGGCTCCAGGCCCAGCCTTGACCCCTTACCCCATACACACCCCTCTCTGCAGAAAGCCACCGTCCTGCTACCAGCCCCAGTTCTCGACCGTGGCTGCCAAGGGGCTGCAGACACAGATAAAAGGGCAGTGTGGAAAGTTTGGGGACCACTGGTTTAGGGTGACACCCTCAATCACTTCTATGTAGTCCAATAAAAGGTATTCCTCACCCCTCAAGCAGGAAGGACTATGTTCTGCTGCCCTTTACTCATCCAGGAAGGATAACAACATTTCATTGCACTCATGTGATTTGTAACCCCCATCAGCCCAAACTGGTCCTTTTGGCAAAGCCGCCCCATCATGCTGCGTAGCTAGGCGGAGTAGGTGGGTCTGTGCAAACACGGTCTGTTCCTGAAGTCTTTCCCCCAGCTCATCACTAGGTGTGAGGGGGGAACTCATTCAGACCCTGCTTACACTTAGTATTTAAAAACTCCTTATTGGCCCTATGTCTGCTGGACTTAGATTTCTCCTCCTGTCCCTTCCCTGATAGCTCAGATGAGGTGACCGAGTGGTTAAGGTGATGCTGCTAATTGATTGTGCTCTGCATGTGTGGGTTTGAATCCTATCCTCATCGGAGGCCTTCAGGCTTCTCTCTTCCTTTACAAACAACCATCTTCCCTCTTTGGTACAATCACAGACCACAGCATGTTGCTTCCTGCAAACAAAAGCAATCTCGGGAACTCAGACCTCCTCCCCCCCCCCAACCCCCACTTAAAATAAAATGTCTAAATACCAGATTTCTAAAAGGATTCTCTAGTCCTGGATTTCTTAGTTTTTATCTCAAAAGGTGACATCCTCATCAATTCCCCAAAACACCCCAAGACCTCCATTATTATTAAAATTATTAAAATGCCCCAGTCCTCAGCAAGGCCACGACAGTGACCCACGGCAAGAGTGTCTAGGCCAAGCTGTTCTGAGGGAGGGAAATCAAATATTTTCTCTCTGCTTCCCTTGGCAAGGTCTGACTGGAAAACAAAATCCCCCAAACTGAAGATTTTCTGCTGAAAAACCAATACTAGTCTGCTTGGGGACTTTGATTTGAATGTATTATTATTCTCTTGTGATTTCTGAATTCTTTCAGTTCAGTCTTTGTGCTCCAGGTGCGTTTCCAGGTTTTGAGTTGTGGGGGAGAGAGGCCAGGTCATGATGTCTCTTCCCCTCTTTCACAGTTTCTTCCAACTTGCTAGGAAGCTGCTTTGCTACGATGTGAGTCAAGCAGTGTCCATTGTCTCCGGGCTATCTCGGAGAAGTCTGCATTGTACGCGGCTCCTGGGATAGTCCTTGGGAGCGTGGATTCCTTCAATAGGCCAACAGCGAGTCTGGCTCCACCACTGTGACACCAGAAAGGCTGGTTGTGGGCATTTGCCAACCTTGTAACATAGTTCAGTAACGCACACAGAGCAAAACATCCACTGACCACGTAGCTGATTATGGTATAAACATCTTAGATTTCCCCAGCTAGATAAGATCCCATCTTTATATAAATGTCACAGAGCAAAACTTCATCACGACCCAAACAAGGCGAGCAGACGCCATCCAACAAGATATTAATGTTCAACAGATCACGGCTTTTGAACTGATACCTCACCAGGCAGACTGTTAGGGTGACCAGATCACAGAAACGAAATACCGGGATGGGGGGCAGAGCAAAAAAAAAAAAAAAAAGCTGTTTCGCAGGGGCCGGGGAAATTAGCAGGCCCCGCCGGGAAGGAGCCGCTGGAGCGCAGCCAAGCGACAGAGGCGCAAAGCTCCGGACCCTGGCAGGGGTGTGGGAGAGCGGCTCGGGCCGTGCGAGTGGGCCATGTAAAGTTTATCGGCCCAGGGGGGACCCCGGCCAGCTCCTCGCCCCAGTAGAGGGGTAGCGTCCCCGCCCCGTGCCAGCATGCGTCCCCAGCTGCCGCAGGCCAGGTAAGAAGCCGAGTTCCCCTCTCCCCCATCGTCCTGGCTCCTCAGCTGAGCGGCATTCCTCCTCCCCCCAGGCTTCCAGCTGTAATGGCGGCGCAAGCCTGGAGGGAGGGGCTGGTGGCGGCTTCCAGTTCCTGGAACTGCTGGTGAGTACGAGCTCCGGCACCGGGCGGGCAAGGGGGGCTGGCAAGGGGGTTGCTCCCCCAGGAAGGACACGGGGGGGCTTAGCAGAGGAGCCTGGATAAGAGGGAAGGGGGGGACTCGGCTCCTTACCTGGCCTGCGGCGGCCAGCAAAACATGCTGAAGCAGGTACGGGGCGGGGACTCTACCCCCCTACAGGGGCAAGGAGCCGGCCGGGGTCCCCCTCGAGCCGATAAACTTTATATGGCCCGCTCACGCGCCCCGAGCCGCTCTCTCCCGCCACTGCCGGGGTCCAGAGCCCCAGAGTGCCCCCGTCTCCCTCCTGGGGGAGCACTCCCCTTGCCAGCCCCGCTTGCCCGCCCGGTGCTGGAGCCCGTACTCATGACTCACCAGCTCCAGGAACTGGAAGCCGCCACCACCCCTCCCTCCTGGCTTGCGCCGCCATTACAGCTGCAAGCCTGGGAGGGAGGAGGAATGCCACCTGCTTGGGGAAGAGGCGGGGCCAGGGTGGGGATTTGGGGAGGGATCCAATAGGGGAAGGAGGGGGCAGAATCAGGGCAGGGGAGAGAGAGAGTCCCTGCAGGAGGGCAAAATTGCTTGTTTGTCCAGTGTCCCGACCGCACATGGGTCAGGACCAGTGCCGTATTATTGCCTAGGCCAACAAGGCCTAGGCCTAGGGCGGCAAATTTGCAGGGGCAGAAGCTCCCCTCCGCGCCCCACCCACCTGCTCCAGCTCACCTCCGCCTCCTCTGCAAGTGCGCCGCCGTGTCCTGTTTCTCTCCCCTCCCAGCGCTGGCACTGTGAAACAGCTGTTTCGTGGGGCAGGGAGGGAGTGGTGAGGAGGGGGAACGCCGCACGCTGGGGGAAGAGGTGGGGCCGGGGGAAAGGGATCCAATAGGGGAAAGGAGGGGCGGAGTTGGGGCGGGGACTTTGGGAAGGGGGTTGGAATGGGGGCGGGAAAAGGGCGGAGTCGGGGCGGGCCAGGGCGGCAATTATTTCCCGGCCTGGGGCAGCAAAATTATTAATCTGCCACTGGTCAGGACACGGGACAAACAAGCAAATATCGGGACAGTGCCGATATCGGGACAGACTGTGTACAAACCATTGCATCATTATATGACAGTGGTGAATAGGGTGTGCTTTGCGCACACCAGGGCTGACATTGCAATGGAGACGTACCTGCAGAGTCCATCTCTCCCGGGATAAAGATTGCAGCAGGGCTGGCCTGGGTCATTGGACTTGGGCTCCTGGAGCTAAAGTTGTGGGGCTCAAAACTGTGGTGCAGATACTTGTGTTCCCGCTGGGTTGGGAAACCCTCCCGCCTCGTGGGGCTCAGTGGCTGGGCTCAAGGCCGTATGTCTGCACTGTCATGGTACAGCCCTGCAGCCCCAGCCCCACAAGCCTGAGCCAGCTGCCCCGGGCTTGGAGACAGGTGCCCCGGGGGTGTTAATCGCAGTGTAGACATAATGTCAGGGCACGTCTACACGGCGACGAAACCCGCGGCTGGTCCGTGTCTGACGAATCCGGCTTTGCCTCCTTCTGCTCCTTGTTCCCCGGGACGGGACGATCTGCCCAGAGAGGCTGCAGCCAGTGGGTCTGGGCAGGTCCCGAGTCTGGGACCCGCCCCCATCCCCACCGCTGTCCCGTCTCCCCCCATCTCCCCCTTACTCCCCCTCCCCGGTCCCGTCTCTCCCTCCCACCCGGGCTGGGGGCTCTGAGCTCGTTCCCTGCAGGCTCCGGCCCAGGGGCTGCCCCTCCCCCCCGGGCAGGGCGGGGCTAATGACGGGCCCCGCCCCCAGCGCAGACCCCGGGAGAGGGGGAGGGGAGGCCCCGCGTGGGGCGGGGACACGTGTGGGGCGGACTCGCTCCTGCCCGGGGGCGGGGCTGGGGCCGGGCGGTGACTCTGCCCCAGTGTCCGTTGGGGGGAAGCTCCGCCGATCTGCGCATGCCCAGAGCCGGGAGACACAAAACTCTTCTCCGGCCCCGGGAGAGGCTCCAACGGCCCCGCACGAGCCAGGCAGAGCCGCAGCGCCCCGCGCGTATTCGCAGCCGGGCCCAGCCCCCCCGCCCGACGTCACGTCCGGTCCAGAGAGAGTCCGGAACTACATCTCCCAGCCTGCCCCAGGGGCGCTTCCGTCCTAGTTAGCTCAGGTGAGGGAAGGTTTCAGTAGCTGTTACTGCGCATGCTCCGTTCGATCCCCGTTCGTCTCCCCACAGGCGTAAAGTTACTTCCGCTGCTGTCCCCGTGTGATCCAGGAGCGCGGGCTGAGCGGGGCGGGGCCGGCAGCGGCAGGAGGGGCCCGGAGCGGGGCTGTGGAGAACCCCGCCCCCAACGGAGGGGCAGCACCGCCTACCAACGCCGCGCGCGCTGCGTTCCAACGGCCCTAACTGCCGCAACCGTCACGTGTCTCGTTCTCTCGGCCCGGCGCCGCACGGGATCCGTCACTTCCGGGGGGAGCTCCGGGCCCGCGGGAGAGCCGGTGAGAGCCGAGTGCGGGAGGCCCGGCCCTGCCCCGCCCCGAGACCCCCGCCCTGGGCCAGGCCGGAAGCTGGGGTGAGGCGGAGGGTCCCGGTGCGGCCTCCTTAGCGATCGGGGGGAGGCGGGTTGAGCTCTCTGTGGGGGGCCGGAAAAGTCCTGGCGGAGAAAAGTGACTGTGTGTGTGTGTGTGTGTGTGTGTCTCTGTGTGTTGCACTTGCCCATCCCCCACTGCTGCCCCCCTCCCTGCTCCAGGGACCTTCCCCCTCCCCGGCCCCCTTCAAACTGCCCCCCCCGGCTCCCTGCGGCCCGTGTGGGGGGGGGGAGGGGAACCGTCACTGTCTGTGTGTGTTGGACAGTCACATAAACTCCCTTCACACTGCCCCTCCCCCTCCCCTCATTTCATAGCCACAGAAACTCCCCCCCCACCCCCCGCATCCCCGTCTGGGGCTTTGTCTCTCCTGTTACCAAATGTGCAGTTACGAAATGCGGAGTTTGTGACCCATTTTCTGCACGACTCTTATAGAAGGATATAAAAATCCTAAATCCCCCCCCCCGCCACTTTCTCTCTCTTTCTCTAATTCTACTTAAATTGTGCCCTGTCTCTCAAATGATAAAACACAAACAACATCTCAGATTTACCCCTTTGCTCTGATTCTTCAGCGTGACTAGACATTTATTGCAAATCTTGTCTCTTTTCTTTCTGTTCATTTATCAAATACTGATGGGAAATACACTCAGATTTTACTTCTGATCAACAACTGACATGTGCTGTGGAGTGTAGGTTTTTTTGGGGGGTGGGGGGAGAGAGGGATTGTTCTTATTCCTGATTTGCCTGACATTATGTTGTGGTGGTGATTTTTCTGTATGTAGTGTTTTTATACCTATATATTGCATAGTATCCTAGACATGTAGGGCTACTCAGGATCTCAAGCTGTCATCAAGTCCAGCTCTCTCTGCTGAGGCAGGACCCAGTATATGTAGATTATCTCTGACAGAGGTTTGTCCTACCTGTTCTTAAAAACTTCCAGGGAAAGAGACTCCAGCAACTAGGGATTTATCCAGTGAAGTAGGTGACTTTGAGCCAGACACTTAAAGATCCTTGTGCCTTAGTTTCCACACTGGCCACAGGAGGTTACTAGTATCAGGGGTGCATCCGAAGAAGTGAGGTTTTTACCCACGAAAGCTTATGCCCGAATAAATCTGTTAGTCTTTAAGGTGCCACCAGACTCCTTGTTGTTTTTTTTAGGAGGTTACTAGTACTCCCTCCCCAGACTCCTGGGTGCAGCCAGGGATAATTTAGTGATTTATGGGAATTAGAAGAGGAAAATTCATTAAGAAGGATGATATTTGTGTGTTTATTATTAAATCCCCAGACACCCACCAATCCCCGTCCTTCTTCCGATGAGCTATAAATAGCTATGATCCTATAGTGAGTTTCTGCCTCTCCCCACTTTCTATAGCAGCGCTTTTAAGAACAGGCCAGGGAAACATGGAAATACTTTGAACCAAATTCCAGAAGCCGCTGAGCATGCACAAGTTAAAATGAAAACAAGGTTCTGTCTCTCCAAGGACCTGGCCCCTAGTTCAAAATTATAGACACTCCCCAGAAATCTGAAATGGCCACTTCATAACTGATAGAATGTTATTGATTTATTGACTTCTGGGAATTACCAGTAAAAGAAAGAACCCAGTGAAGTTGATACCATGAGGGAAAGATCTCATGTGTCTTTACAAATTGGTATAATCTAATCTGGAACTTTATACAGTAAAATGCCTTATTCATAGCCCTATGGTGATTGCCTGTATCCTGTAGGGACCTTAATTCTGCACAGTCCCAGCTGCTTCTGTCCTCCACCATACCCCCAAACCTTTTCACCTCTCCAACTATCAGCTGTCAGTTTTCCCTTGCTGCTACCCCTTCCTGACTGGCAGAGAAACTCTAAGCTCTAGCCCCTTCTCTTTGCCTCTGAAAGTTGCCTTTCCCAGGGCTTTGCTGCCTGTGTGATTGGCAGATAGGGATGGGGAGCCATCACTTTCTGCGTATTGACTGAACTAGTCCCTGACACCTTCATTTATGCAGCGGTACATTTATTGTAATTATTTATCTTTTAAAAAAAGCAAAAACATCAAAGATCAGGTCTGCAGCCTACAAACCCTCCGTGTCCTTAAACAGCAGTATGTTGGGCCCTGCCAGAGTATCAAGTTCAGCAAAATTCAAACCTCCAAAAACTAGGAAATAGAGAACTAATGTGCACGCCAATGCAACCTTAATTCTGCCCCCTAGAGGTGGCAACTGCCACTGGGCATTATCTGCCAGCACTCCAGCTGCACTCACTGTGTTAGGTGTAGCTTCACTGAAAGGTAGAGGCGTTAGTTGGAGCAACTTAGTGGAGGTGTGATTGTGATATAAGAAGATCTGGGTCTGAGTCCCCCATGTGTGCGATGAAAGGAAAAAGGGGCATGTGTACCTTGAGCTTCCAGTCTGTATTTGCACTGAGCTGTGCATGTTGTCAGATGGAAATGGGACTGTTTGCCATGGGAATGGTCAGCAGTGAGATGGGATGCGAGAGCAGTCTGTGTGCTTAACGATGGGTAAGTGAATGTAGAACGTTAGCTGGAACTTCTGTGAGTAAGGATGAAAGAGTTGTAAAAAGGGGTGAAGAGGTGTTCAGTTGAAAAGTGTGCGGCTGTTTCTGGGGAGCAGCCCAGTATCTGAGTTTAGAACAGGTGTCAGTAGCTCCTGTACAGCACAGCTCACCTAAAACCAAATTCCAACTGAGCAAAGATAAAGTGCTTTATTGTGTGCCCTGGTTGACATTTTCCCTAGTACTTGGAAGGCTCATTGACGTGGGTCAGAATTAGGATTACATTGGTGTGTACCTTATCTCTGCATTTCCCGATTATTACAAGTTTGAGTTTTGCTGATCTCTCTTCTGGAGGGGCACCAGACAGCTCCAGGCAACCTTAAATCCTGTGTTCATAAAGTTTTTTGTAAGTGAATTTCCTAGCTTTTTGCACAGAGCGATGTTGGCGGGAGGAGGTAGCAGCCCTATAGGCAGTTGTAGGTCTCACACAAGTTTGCAATCGGAGGCACGGAGAAGTGCAAGGACTTACCCAAGGTCGCCCAACAGGTCTGTGGCAAAGCCAGGTATAGTCCCAGTCCAGTGCTCTCTCCACGTAGGTGCTGGGTGATTGTGAAGTGTTGCTCCCCTCTCCTGTACTTTTTTCATTACGGTGGAATATGAATAATGGTCATGCCTTCAAATGTTTCTCTCCTTCCCCACCTCCTCCTTCTGCTACCATTTCCAGCTCGGCCTCCCCTTCTTTCAAGTGTTTGTCATGGGCAGTTGGTAATAGAGCCACCGAGAGAAATCTCTCACATGGTCTGTGCCCCAGCTGGGCCTTCTACTCCTAGTCTAGCCATGTCCTAGCTCTGCCCCTCCTCCAAACACGCCCCCTCCCCGATACACTGTGGCCTGCCCCTCCACCCCATACATGTGTAACATGTACCTTTAAAATATTCATATTTTGGATTTCAGATAGTTAAATTTGTTACCTTCTGCTCCCTGTCATAAGTTTCATTTGTTTGGTGGTGCTCTGATGGTTTTCCATTGACAGTTTGGGAGGGAGAAGGCTGGTCACTTGAGCGTTGCGTTACCTTGCATGCTGACTAGTGAGAAGTGACGACTCCCTCTTGGGTGGATGGTCCGATCCCGGGGCCCGTTACCTCTCGGTGATTGATTTTTCCATTCCAAGTTCATAAAGTAGATTTTCAATATAAATGCTTTGTTCCTTACATATGACCCCTATGTTGATCTCTCGGTCTTTGAGTCTTGACCACCTATGAGCTTTCTGTAGACACCTCACATGACCATCCTCCGAGAGATGTGTTTGGTGTGATAGGTTTGTCAGGTCTCAGGTGAGAGCTGCTGGCAAAGACCAAGTGACCCTTTGCCAAGGGGTCTGTGTGTCACTGTCTGACCCCCGTAGGCCAGGGAGAGGACGACTTTCTGCCAGTGGTCTTCAGGACGGGTCTTGAATTCACTGCAGTGCCCCATGTCCCCTCTCCATTTCCCTTCTCTGTGTGCTGTCTGGGACGCTGCTCCACTTCCTGCTCCACAGGCCACCCCGTATCTACTCCATGTGCCAGGCTGCTGGCAGCCCCCAGTGAGAGGCCATCCAGCCCATCAACCTGGTGCCCAACTGCTGGGCCTCCACTCAGTGAAGGCCAGAGCCCTGAATGCTGCCAGCCCTCTGTTTGGGGCTGGAGATGCTCCACAGACTGTTCCCTTCCCAGGGTTGCCCCAGTCTGAATAGAGTAGGTCTCTCCTGTTAACTCCGGCTCCAGTCCTGGCATGGGTTGCAGGTGTGGAGGAGCTGGGCCAGTCCAGACTAAAGCAGTTTAACCCCCTTCTGTGCCAGCGTGGGGTTTATATAGCCCTTCACAGGCACCCAGGCCCAGGGAATGGCCCCCTATCAACCCCATGCCTAATGTGGTGGGGCAACCCACTGGCAGCGTTGCCTTTGAGGGTGCTGCTCCCTCCTACTCCCACTCCCTCCCCTCCCCCTTTACTGCCACCACAGTGCCTGTTACCTTGACTTCCTGAGGGGTGTGTTTTCTTATCTCTTTCCCACCCCCACCCCACCCCGGATCCGTTGTGAACCCTCTGTCACTCACCTCTGTCTCAGGAGACAAGGCGGGTCATGGGGTGCGGGTGATGCTATGCTGGAGATCCATCATCACTCCAGGAGTGGCAGCCTTGAGCTTCCTTGAAGGTTGCCGGGATGCTGACGTGAACTGGGGCTTGACTGAGTCCATGGACCATTTGGCCCACACTGTGTCACTGTAAAGCCTGCTCCGCATTGCTGCCAATTGTTGCTGGTGGTGTTGTGCCCGTAAGTCTCTGTAACGCTGTCTTCAGTGACTTGAGGGCATGAGCACCAGCCTCAGGCAGACTGGTAAGTAGCAGGGAACAAACCCCAAATTGGTTGTGAGGTCTATATGTAGATTTCACCAACCAAGTATCCAGTGTAACAGCATTAATGTGGAATCACAGACAGTTCTCTTGTGTCATCCCATATATCTCACCACACAGGTGAGCTCACCTTTGTGACAGATGGTCCCTTACTCCAGGGGTTCTCAACCTTTTTCTTTCTGAGGCCCCCCCCCAACATACTATAAAAACTCCATGGCCCATGTGGGCCACAATACTGCCTTTCTGCATCCAAAAGCCAGGGCTGGCGTTAGGGTGTAGCAAGCAGGGAAACTGCCTGGGGCCCCATGCCACAGGGGCACCCACAAAGCTACATTGCTTAGGCTTTGGCTTTAGCTCCTAGTGTTGGGGCTCAGGGGCCCTGGACTTCAGCCCCATGCGCTAGGACTTCAGTTTTCTGCCCTGGGCCTCAGCAAGTCTAATGCTGGCCTTGCTTGGCAGCCCCTGATAACTGCTCGTGGCCCCACAGGGGGCTCCACACCCCTGGTTGAGAACCACTGCCTTACACCACGAATCACAGCAATGTTCAGGTAACTGCCAGTCCCAAAGGATCAGTCACTTCATTAGGTCAATTGAATCTTAGATCTCCCACAAAGACAACAGTCCTGTCATAACCTGTATTGAGATTTATTTAAAAAAAAATGAGAATAGTTTATAAACTTAAAGCAGATGGAGACGAGTTACAGTCTTAAATATCAAAAGGCAATGGAAGCTTAATAAGCAAGCTCTACATATTCTTTAGGACTAATCCAGGATAAGGAGCTGAGAATCTCTTCCTTATGCCTAGAAACTTTGCCCCCCCAGAATCCAAGCAGCGTACACATAATCAGTTCCTTCAGCATGGGGTTTTTTATCCTCTTTTTGCCATGTGCTCTGAGCTGCAAACTCAGCCAATGAGAGATCAAGAGGACAACAACAGTCTTGTGTCTTCTTTAATGTCCCATAATAGTCTATCTAGTGTTGATGGACCTTTCCTGCCAGGCAGGGTGTAATGCATTCTGTTGCCAATCAGCACTTCCCCTAGGTAAAGTCTCTCCCCTGTCTGGTGATTTAAATAGCCACAGAGGCTCACAATGCAACTAGCCCAGGCAACAACTCAGTAAAGCATTCAATAAAGTCTAAACACATTCTTGTCATTATAATACTGTTTTAACACTACTAACACTGGTGTGTCAGACTGATTCCAGCTGTGCATTTGTCCATGTTCAATTAAGACATGGGGGACTTTTACAAGAGCTAACACCTCATCTGCCAGTGTCACAGGCAGGATGGGCAGGGATGGTGTCTCTAGCTTCTGTTTGTCAGAAGCTGGGAATGGGCGACAGGGGATGGATCACTTGATGATTCCCTGTTCTCTTCATTCCCTCTGAAGCACCTGGCATTGGCCACAGAGCTAGATGGACCATTGGTCTGATGCAGTGGGCCATTCTTATGTTCACAGGTTCTATGAGGAGTATCTACTCATCTGGACTCGCTGGGGAGCCACAGAAAGAAATGAGGTGTGCTGAGACAAGGAGGCCCAGTCTCAGAGTCCCCAGGGTCACGCTTGCGAAAAGCTAAAACTAGGCCCAGCCCATGAAAGGGGCACTCCCAGGAGAGACTGTATAAAGGCTGGAGCATCAAACAACTTAATAAACCTGAGACAGCTGCCTTGGGACAATGACTGGGAGAATCCCCCAAAGTGACTCCTTTGATTCTGCTCTTCTCTGGCCTTTGGTTCATAGAATCATAGAACTGGAAGAGACCTCGAGAGGTCATCTACTCCTGTCCCCTCACTCAAGGCAGGACTAAGTATTATCTAGATAATCCCTGTGAGGTGTTTGTCCAGCCTGCTCTTAAAAATCCCCAATGATGGAGATTCCACAACCTCCCTAGGCAATTTATTCCAGTGCTTAACCACTCTGACAGGAAGTTTTTCCTAATGTCGGACCTAAACCTCCCTTTCTGCAATTTAAGCCCATTGCTTTTTGTGCTATCTTCAGAGGATAAGAAGAACAATTTTTCTCCCTCCTCCTTCTAACAACCTTTTATGTACTTGAAAACTGTGATCATGTCCCTTCTCAGTCTTCTCTTCTCCAGACTCAACGAACACAATTTTTTGAATCTTCCCTCATAGGTCATGTTTTCTATACCTTCAATCATTTTTGTTGCTCTTCTCTGGACTTTCTCCAATTTGTCCACATCTTTTCTGAAATATGGCGCCCAGAACTGGAAACACTGCTCCAGTTGAGCCTAATCAACACGGAGGAGTGCAGAAGAATTACTTCTCGTGTCTTGCTTACAATAATCCTGCTAATACATACCAGAATGATGTTTGCTTTTTTTGCAACAGTGTAACTCTGTTGACTCGTATTTAGCTTGTGATCCACTGTGACACCCCCCCCCCCCCGATTCCTTTCCACAGTACTCCTTCCTAGGCAGTCATTTCCCATTTTGTATGTGTGCAACTGCTTGTTCCTTCCTAAGTGAAGTAATTTGGATTTGTCCTTATTGAATTTCATCCTATATACTTCAGACCATTTCTCCAGTTTGTTCAGATCATTTTGAATTTTAATCCTATTCTCCAAAGCACTTCCAACTCCTCCCAGCTTGGTATCCTCCGCAAACTTGATAAGTGTGTCGTGGAAAAAGTCACCCACGCATTGATTTTAGTTCACAGACTCAAGCCTGAGGCACTTTATTGCAATACATACCAACGCGTTGGGGCGACAGGCAGAAAACTGTCAAACCTAGCAGCAGCCTGCAAGCTGCTTTAGTCCATCAAACCGCAAGTATAGTACAAATAATACGTCATTTATGTGAAAATAAGAGTAGCGGTCTGTCCCTTTTTCCCGGTAGCTTTCTCATTATTTACGAGAATTGGGTGTGTATTGGGTGGGGGGGGTTCTTGGTGGTTTTGACATGGATGGTACTTGACACCAGCGGGGGTGTTGTTTTTCATCAGGGTACATATTGTTTTCCCGGGGGGTCTGGGGGTTTATTACAGGATGCCCAAAGATGATATATGATTGGCTGGTGGCAGGTAGCTGGAGGAGCTGGCCTTTACTAGAAGCAATTTCTTCATATAAGCCGTTACTATGTTTCATCAGCAAGCAGTTATGTTTTTTTATCTATAACCGGTTATCATGTTGCTAAGGCCTTTCGCATGGCTTCCTCCCCTCCCTCCTCTGGTCATAGCCCATGACCGTATTTGGCAGAGAATTGCACAGCTTAGCTGTGTTCAGGTTCTGGCCTGTACTGTTTTATGTAAAGGCCGTCTGTACAGTCAGCTTTTGTCACTGGGCCTGAATTTGGGCCTTTGGTGTTACTGTGGCTGTCATTAAAAAGGCTACCTAGCTCTTTTTCCCCACAATTTCCCTCCTCTGATGCCATGTAGGCATCATTATCGTAATTTGCTAAAGCGGCTATAGGGTAGTATTTAGACTTGGTGGAAAAGGGGGATTAGCGGACACGAGACTGGAGGTACTGATGGATTTGACACTAAGGTGGCTTATTTCTGGGTCTTAGGGGGAATACAGTGTGGTTTCAGGGATATCTATGTGGAAAAGAAGGGCTTGGGGTGGAGGTTGAACCTGTAGCTGGGGTAAACGACATATCTTGCAGAGACAGCAGAGGGAGGCGATTAATAAACAGCAACAGATCGTGAGAATTATTCCAGTTAGGTTTTTAAGATTGAGGAAGTGAAGAGGCTGGGCGTGGCTTGGGTGATTTCTTTAGAGGCAAAATACAAAACGTCATGGGAAGTACATAGGGTACCCACTCGATAGGGGGCCTGAAATGCTTTGGCCTCTTCGTTGTATTCGATCTCTATTACATGTACCTGGTCTTGGAGGTGCGATAGGTTGGAGAGGAGGGAAAGTAGAAAAGTTAAATTTAAGAAGCGGTTTGGGAGAGGGAAGTTCAATCAAAGGTAAGAGGGACGGCTGGGTGGAGGGATACAGAGATTTGGGGATTAGCAAGCCATGTGATAAATCGGCTACCCAGAGCAGTGGTTAAATTAAGGTGAAAAGGAAGAGGGGTGTGGGGATTGGATGGCAGGGCGCAACCATCCCTTTTCCCAAACAGGGCTTCTCCTCCTGGGGCCTTGCCTACTGCTTCTCCTTCCCAACAAACTGTATCAAAGATGTTCAGCAATTCCCCAAGGTGTAACTTACGGAGACAAAATAATTGTGGGGGTTCCAAGGGCCATAAGGACCACAAGGTTCCGATTCCCACCCAGACGTGTTGAGCAGTGAAACCATGGGGAGTGGTGATAAAACGGCTAGGTCCGTGGGGTGGCTTGACTTCCCATACCTGCCGGCTGATAACCCAGTCCCATAGACAGCCCGCCCAGGGTCCCGGCAACAGTAAGTGCGCTGGGGCCTATGTGCCATTGACAGGCCCCGAGGCCTGGAAGGAGCATTTTGAGGAGTCTCAGGCCCACCCTGACAACGCCCACGTATGCCTCCATTTCCATAGCTCGGGTGGCACTCCTGCAGTAGCTTTAAGGGCTTTGGGCCATTGCTGACTCAGGACATCGCTCTGCATTTCTGCTAAGAAACCATTAAAGAAATCCTGCATTTGTCTGCAAGCTGAATCCCATCCGGTGTTTTTCCCTATTAAAACGAGGGTGTTTATTAATTTTGTTAAGAGGGTTTGGGTTGTGGTTCCCAGTCCTGACAGGGCATGGAGGATTTTTATATTTGAGAGGCTGCTGGTTAACCCTGCCTCAATGAGGAGGCCTGATGCCCTTTCCAAATTCCCCAGGCGTTGTTCATGGTCCTGGGCCTTGTCTATCGTCCAGATAGCAGCTGCTCTAGTTAGACCATGCAAGGCCCCTTTCAGCAAGCCTCTTTTTCGCCGAAAATTTTCCCACTGCAGAAGCTGGGCTAATCGAATGGCCGCTCCTTGGGTACAATTGGGGTATAGGGTAATTATTTGGAAGGCGGAAATGGGAAATGACAAGGTGATGGTTCCCATAGTTGCATTTAGCACCATCCACCGTCGGTAGCGGGAATTCTGTTGGTTGGGTGGGCTGTACCACATTTGGTGGTCCGAGACTCGAATTTCTCTGAGGCCGTGATTAGACAGATGTGTGTGGGAAGGATATGAAGGGGAGTAGTTGGGGAATGGAGATTGTAACGATGGGCTAGGAGGCAGTCGTGTAGAGTAGGGGTCCCCCTCCTGTAGGTGAAAGTAAACTTAGGGTGACAACCAGAATAAGTGGTAGGAATACCAAAAAGCAGGTAACTGATTACAAAACATTGCATGGAAGTTCCCGTACCAAACGACAGTTCACAGGTGCAAGCTGTTGCTAATATGTCAATCTCTGCATGGGAGTTTTCCTCCAGAGCCTCAAAGTTGGTATCGGTAAGGGAAAAGGGGAAGGATGCCTTGGTGACAGTTTTGTTTTTACGCCACTTGATAGTGTGGCCATATAGATAGCCGTTAGGTCCTGTTGAGAACAGGCCGGGACAAAATTTCCCAAGTGAAAAGGGGCCTTCCGGCCTTGGGCAGTCGGAAGCATTTACAAAAGTATCTTGGGACCTGGCTTGGGAAGTGCCCACGGGGCTTAGAGGGGAAGGGGTGACAGTCTGACTGGTAACTGACTTGCCTACTCAGTTGGGGAGTGCAGTGCACCAGGAAGGAACCTGGGGGTAGCGGCAAGGGGCTTCCCCTGGGAGAAATCCTAGGTAATAGCGAGCCCCACATTCCCAAGAAGTCATACCACATGTCCCTCCTTGCCAGGTAATAATACTTCTTCGCTGGTTGTTATACCAATAAAAACTAGCAGGATCTTATTAAAGGGGACAAGATAAAGATGCCACATTTATTATGATAACAATTTTATTTATGACCAATAACTAATATCTTAATCCTTATACACACACATTATACCTAATACCTATAGAGAGAGAGACACACACACACACATCCATCAGATGTTCTGCAGCTGCTGCATAGTTACCAGTCCTGCTTGAGTCTGTGGCTTGAGTTTGCAGCTTGGGTTCGTAGCTTGTGGCGGCTGACTGGCCAGGAAAGCCGGGCACAAGGACGAGCTGGGTCTCTGTTGGGCATGCACCGATGCCCTTCCATGTTGGCAGCAGAATGTTACCCTCCTCCAAAGTATTCCAATTTACCCATCCTTTTTGTAGGCTTTAGTTTGAATCCAGAGTTTATAGGTCTTGCTGTGTCATGCTGCCTCTGGGTTGGTGATTGATCACCCGTCAATTGCAGATATGACTTTCAGCCTTGGACCAGGCTTTGATCTTCTTTCTATTGTACCTTTTCTTTTTAGGGTGGATTCTTTTTACTTTGTTAGGGCTTTTGTCTGCATCTTCAGCCGTTGGTGTTTGAACTTTATTTAATCAGGACAGGCTGGGGCTGGAGGTTGATTCCATTATCCATACATACCTCTGTCATAACTATAAAGAAAAGGGTGTAACAGCTGTCCTTTGTACAGTACTATAAAATCCCTCCTGGCCAGAAACTCCAAAATCCTTTTCCCTGTAAAGGGTTAAGAAGCTCAGGTAACCTGGCTGGCATCTGACCCAAAGGACCAATAAGGGGACAAGATACTTTCAAATCGAGGGGGGGGGAGAGGGGTGAAGGCTTTTGTTTGTGCTCTTTGTTTGGAAGTTTGTTCGCTCTTGGGACTGAGAGGGACCAGACATCAATCCAGGTTCTCCCCATCTTTCTAAACAAGTCTCTCATATTTCAAACGTGTAAGTAAAAAGCCAGGCAAGGCATCTTAGTTTTACTTTGTTTTCTCAACTTGTAAATGTACCTTTTACTAGAGTGTTTATCTCTGTTTGCTATACTTTAAACCTAAGGCTAGAGGGAGGTCCTCTGAGCTCTTTAAGTTTGATTACCCTGTAAAATTATTTTCCATACTAATTTTACAGAAATGATTTTTACCTTTTTCTTTAATTAAAAGCCTTCTTTTTAAGAACCTGATTGATTTTTTCCTTGTTTTTTAGATCCAAGGGGTTTGGATCTGTATTCACCAGAAAATTGGTGAAGGTCTCTCAAGGCTACCCAGGGAAGGAATGGGATGGTGGCAGCGGACCAAACCTAAGCTGGTAATTAAGCTTAGAAGTTTTCATGCAGGCCCCCATATTTGTACCCTAAAGTTCAAAGTGGGGATACAGCCTTGACATGGTGGCAGCGGTGGGATTCATTTAAAACCCAAAAGCCAGGAAGATTTTTTTTTTTTTTTCCTTCTAGCTGTTTGGAAAGCAGAGCTGAAGGTAGATGCATATCTTATCTCTCCTTGCCTGAAGGCAGAGGTGTTAAGTATTTTAACAAGGGCCTTTGTTAAGAGAAGGGTTCAATTAATAAGCAAACGACTGGTAAAAGGAATTTACAAGCTGAATTGTTTTTTTTCTTTTTACATCCTTGGGAGTAGCTAGTTAGAAAGTCTCTGTTAACTCAGTAGCAGCCTGAGCTAAGTGCATCCCAGTTTCAGTCAACTTCAGAGGGGTGTGACCCAGCACAAGAAAACAGAAAAATAACTACCAAAGAAGTAGCTAACAAAATAAAACTGGCCAAACTAGAAGCAGAAGAAAATGAAAAAAAAATCAGACTACTTCAAAATAAAAAACTCGAAAAAGAAGCCAAAAAGGAGGCCCATGAAAGAGAAGAGAAAGCCAAAGAGGAGGCCCACAAAAAAGAGATGGAGCTGAAAAAAGCCAAAGAGGAGGCCCACAAGAGAACTATGGAGCTGGAAAAAGCCAAAGAGGAGGCGAGAGAAAAAGAAAGGAAGCATGAACTGGAAGTAGCAAGGGCTAGGCAGGATGCACCAGCCCATCCTAGCAACGCCTCTCCAGGTACCACTTCCCATCCCAGAAAATTCCCCACCTACAAGGCAGGCAATAATACTAAGGCCTTCTTAGAAAATTTTGAAAGGGCCTGCCATGGATACAGCATCACTCCAAACCAGTACATGGTAGAGCTGAGGCCGCAGCTCAATGGACCCTTAGCAGAGGTGGCGGCTGAAATGCCTAAGGAACACATGAACAGTTATAAACTTTTTAAAAACAAGGCCAGACTCAGAATGGGGCTAACACCCAAGCATGCCCGTCGACGGTTCAGAGCCCTAAGGTGGAAACCCGATGTGTCATTTACCCGACATGCCTACCACATTGGAAAAAATTGGGATGCCTGGATATCAGGAGCAAATGTTAAATCTACGGAAAAGTTGCCGTTCCTAATGCAAATGAAGAAGTTTTTAGAGGGTGTTCCTGAGGAAATAGAAAGGTACATCCTAGATAGGAAGCCCAAAACTGTAACCGAGGCGGGAGAAATTGGAGCCAAATGGGTGGAGGTGGCAGAAAAGAAAAAAAATAGTAGCAGTTGGAGCGAATATCAGAAGGGGCAAGCTGAAACAAAACCTTATCACCGGGGGCAACCCATGGCCCTGCCCACATCCCAACGGAAAACCCAGGCGCCTTCTCACCCCACCACACCAGTCTCCACCAACCAACATCGCCCCGCTGATACCTTAGCAGGGCGATGTTTTAAATGTAATGAACTGGAACATATAAAGGCTCACTGCCCCAAAAACCCCAACCAATTACAGTTCATTACACCCCAATCACACCAAAGATCCCCAAACCCAGATGCCTCTCTCATACCCTCAGAGCAAAGGGAAACCTTGAAAGTGGGCGGAAAGAAGGTTATCGCTTGGAGGGACACTGGGGCACAAGTGTCACCTATCCACCAATCCCTAGTGGACCCCAAACTCACCAACCCGGAGGCTCCAGTAACAATTCAAACCTTCGTGTCACACTCTGTAACCTTGCCTACATCCAAGTTGCATGTCCAGTACAAGGGCTTGTCAGAAATGTGGACTTTTGCAGTCTGACAATTATCCCATCCCCATGCTACTGGGGGAAGACTTGGCCAACCATGTGAAGCTAGCCAAGAAGGTGGAAATAGCCTGGCTGCGGGTGACTAAGCAAGCTTGCACCCCCATCCCTGTTCCTGAGCCGTCCACAAGGGCCCCGTCTGTGTTACCGAAGACCCAAACAAAGGTGGTGGAACTAGATCCCCTGCCAACAACTGCAACAGCCGTAGTGGATCCAATCCCAGAGACCAAGCCAAAGCCAGTCCCAAAACTGGAACTGGCAACGCAACCAGCACCAGAACCATTGCCAGCACTGAGTCCAGCGCTTGCAAACCCGTCTACAACTCCAATGCCAGAGGGCACCAGCGAGCCTAAACTGGCAGAAGCAGCAGATAACCCTACCCAAGAGGCTCAGCCAGAGCCTAAAATACCACATAGTGCACCAGCGGACAGCGGTTCACAGTCAATGGAAACCGCCCCAGCACGTGCATCGCTTCCAGAGGGGCCAAGCCCCAGTCCACAGTCCAAGGAGGAACTGATGTCTCCAGCATCAAGGGAACAGTTCCAGGCTGAGCAGGAAGCAGATGACAGCCTTCAGAAAGCTTGGGCGGTGGCGCGGAGCACCCCACCACCTCTCAGCTCTTCTAACCGATCCCGGTTTGTTGTAGAACAAGGACTTTTATACAAGGAGACTCTTTCTGGTGGGCACCAGGAAGACTGGCATCCTCAAAGACAGTTGGTAGTTCCCACTAAGTATCGGGTAAAGCTCTTGAGCTTAGCCCATGATCATCCCAGTGGCCATTCTGGGGTGAACAGAACCAAAGACCGGTTGGGGAAGTTCTTCCACTGGGAGGGAATGGGCAAGGACATTGCTAATTATGTCTGGTCTTGTGAGGTGTGCCAACAAGTGGGAAAGCCCCAAGACCAGGTTAAAGCCCCTCTCCAGCCACTACCCATAATTGAGGTCCCATTTCAGCAAGTAGCTGTGGATATTCTGGGTCCTTTCCCAAAGAAGACACCCAGAGGAAAGCAGTACGTACTAACTTTCATGGATTTTGCTACCCGATGGCCAGAAGCAGTACCCTTAAGCAACACCAGGGCTAAAAGTGTGTGCCAGGCATTAACAGACATTTTTGCCAGGGTAGGTTGGCCCTCCGACATCCTTACAGATTTGGGAACTAATTTCCTGGCAGGGACCATGGAAAACCTGTGGGAAGCTCATGGGGTGAATCACTTGGTTGCCAACCCTTACCACCGTGAAACCTATGGCCTGGTGGAGAGGTTTAATGAAACTTTGGGGGCCATAATACGTAAATTCGTAAATGAACACTCCAATAATTGGAACCTAGTGTTGCAGCAGTTGCTTTTCGCCTACAGGGCTGTACCACATCCCAGTTTAGGGTTTTCACCATTTGAACTTGTGTATGGCCGCGAGGTTAAGGGGCCATTACAGTTGGTGAAGCAGCAATGGAAGGGGTTTACGCCTTCTCCAGGAACTGACATTCTAGACTTTGTAAGCAACCTACAAAGCACCCTCCGACACTCTTTAGCCCTTGCTAAAGAAAACCTAAAGAATGCTCAGAAAAAGCAAAAGGCCTGGTATAATAAACATTCCAGAGAATGGTCCTTCAAAGTAGAAGACCAAGTCATGGTCTTAAAGGCGCTCCAGGGCCATAAAATGAAAGCGTCATGGGAAAAACTATTCACGGTCCAGGAGCGCCTAGGAGCTGTTAACTGTCTCATAGCCTCCCCCACCTCCAACATAAAGCCTAAGGTATACCATGTTAATTCTCTTAAGCCCTTTTATTCCAGAGAATTAAACGTTTGCCAGTTTACAGCCCAGAAAACAAATAACGCGGAGTGGCCTGAAGGTGTCTACTACAAAGGAAAAAAAATGATGGCGTGGAAGAGGTAAACCTCTCCACGACCCTTGAACGTCTGCAGCAACAGCAAATCAAGGAGCTGTGCACAAGCTTTGCACCAATTTTCTCAGCGAATGGGCATACCACTCCATTAACACAGGTAATGCTCACCCAATTAGAACCCCACCCTACCGGGAGTCACCTCATGCCCAAATTGCTATACAAAGGGAGATCCAGAACATGCTACAGATGGGTATAATTCGCCCCTCTAATAGTGCATGGGCATCTCCAGTGGTTCTAGTTCCCAAACCAGATGGGGAAATACGCTTTTGCGTGGACTACCGTAAGCTAAATGCTGTAACTCGTCCTGACAACTATCCAATGCCACGCACAGATAAGCTATTGGAGAAATTGGGATATGCCCAATTCATCTCTACTTTAGACTTAACCAAGGGGTACTGGCAGGTACCACTAGATGAACCCACTAAGGAAAGGTCAGCCTTCGTCACCCAGGCAGGGGTGTATAAATTCAATGTACTCCCTTTCGGGTTGCAAAATGCACCCGCCACCTTCCAAAAACTTGTAGATGGTCTCCTAGCGGAATTAAAAAAATCTGCAGTTGCCTACCTCAATAATGTGGCCATTTTTTTTTTATTCATGGACAGAACACCTGGAGCACCTGAAAAAAGTCTTTGAGTGCATCCGACAGGCAGAACTAACTGTTAAGGCTAAAAAGTGTCAAATAGGCCAAAACAGAGTGACTTACCTGGGGCACCAGGTGGGTCAAGAAGCTATAAATCCCCTACAGGCCAAAGTGGACGCTGTCCAAAAGTGGCCGGTTCCAAAGTCAAAGAAACAGGTCCAATCCTTCTTAGGCTTGGCCGGATATTATAGGCGATTTGTACCCCACTACAGCCAAATCGCCGCCCTGCTAACAAACCTAACCAGAAAGAAACAGCCAGATGCAGTTCAGTGAACTGATAAGTGTCAAAAGGCCTTTCACCAGCTTAAGGCAACACTCATGTCTGACCCTGTGCTAAGGGCCCCAGACTTTAACAAACCGTTCCTAGTAACCACAAATGCGTCCGAGCGGGGCGTAGGAGCAGTTTTAATGCAGGAAGGACCGGATCAAAAATTCCATCCTGTTGTGTTTCTCAGCAAGAAACGGTCTGAGAGGGAAAGCCACTGGTCAATCAGCAAAAAAAAATGCTATGCCATATGTTTGGGGACGGCGTTTCCAACTACAAACAGACCATGCTGCGTTACAGTGGCTTCATACCGTCAGGGGGAATAACAAAAAACTTCTTCGGTGAAGCTTAGCTCTCCAAAATTTTAATTTTAAAATACAACACATTTCAGGGGCTTCTAACAAAGTGGCTGATGCACTCTCCCGGAAACGTTTCCCAGAATCAACTGGTTAAAAATTGGTCTTGGAATGTGAAACATATTGTTAGTTTTTATATAATCAGTAGTATGTCTAAAGGTACATGTGTCTTATTAACTCTGTTTTCTCCTAGAGCTCCAGGAAGAAATCACAGCCAGTGTGAAACCGGCTGTCCAACACTATCTGTGATTTGGGGGGCGTGTCATAACTATAAAGGGAAGGGTGTAACGGCTGTCCTGTGTACAGTACTATAAAATCCCTCCTGGCCAGAAACTCCAAAACCCTTTTCCCTGTAAAGGGTTAAGAAGCTCAGCTAACCTGGCTGGCATCTGACCCAAAGGACCAATAAGGGGACAAGATACTTTCAAATCTTGGGGGGGGAGGGGGGAAGGCTTTTGTTTGTGCTCTTTGTTTGGAAGTTTGTTCGCTCTTGGGACTGAGAGGGACCAGACATCAATCCAGGTTCTCCCCATCTTTCTAAACAAGTCTCTCATATTTCAAACTTGTAAGTAAAAAGCCAGGCAAGGCGTCTTAGTTTTACTTTGTTTTCTCAACTTGTAAATGTACCTTTTATTAGAGTGTTTATCTCTGTTTGCTATACTTTAAACCTAAGGCTAGAGGGAGGTCCTCTGAGCTCTTTAAGTTTGATTACCCTGTAAAGTTATTTTCCATACCAATTTTACAGAAATGATTTTTACCTTTTTCTTTAATTAAAAGCCTTCTTTTTAAGAACCTGATTGATTTTTCCTTGTTTTTTAGATCCAAGGGGGTTGGATCTGTATTCACCAGGAGTTGGTGGGAGAAAGAAGGGGGGGATGGTTAATTTCTCCTTGTTTTAGATCCAAGGGGTTTGGATCTGTATTCACCAGAAAACTGGTGAAGGTCTCTCAAGGCTACCCAGGGAAGGAAATTAGCTTTGGGATGGTGGCAGCGGACCAAACCTAAGCTGGAAGTGAAGCTTAGAAGTTTTCATGCAGGCCCCCATATTTGTACCCTAAAGTTCAAAGTGGGGATACAGCCTTGACAACCTCATTCACACATCTAAACTAATAAGATTACAGCAGGGTTTGCAAAAATGAAGGTTGCAGCAAGCCCTTACAAAATGGAGTAAGCGTTTTAAAATGGGGTGTGAATTACAATATGGCAAACAGTGAACAGAAGTTACAATATAGACAAGTGTAATAAATGGTGAACAGAAATTACAATACTGAAACAGTGCAAGTCTCAGGGTACATCTACACTACAGGGGGGAGTCGATTTAAGATACGCAAATTCAGCTACGTGAATAGCGTTGCTGAATTCGACGTATCGCAGCCGACTTACCCCGCTGTGAGGACGGCAGCAAAATCGACTTCTGCGGCTTTCTGTCGACGGCGCTTACTCCCACCTCCGCTGGTGGAGTAAGAGCGTCGATTGGGACGCGATAAATCGATCCCCGAGAGGTCTATTTCTACCCGCCGATTCAGGCGGGTAGTGTAGACCTAGCCTCAGTGATTTAAGCAGGAATTGGATTGATAGTGAAATTTACAAAGGCAGCTGACTGAACAACTGTGGCTCTTAACAAGCATCTTAACTGTTAATTAGCCAGTTATTGGGGTAACCGGTTTTATGAATGAATATTGTTTCATTCATAAAACTTTACTTATGAAGTTACATTAATAAAGTAAACAATTAAACAATTTTATTCATCAGTTCTACATTGTCCCCCTTTTGACCCTTCAATCCAAGGGTATTGAATGGGTCACAGTTTATGTAATTGTTTTAAGGCAGAACCAACATAACAGTTAGGATTACTAACAGGACAATGATGGGATGAAAAATTATATTTAGAACTGCTTTTACAACACTTTGCCCCTTTATTTATGATTATTACAGCAGTTGTTATTGTAGGGCATGGGTGATTTGTTGCAAACAAACCAAACAATCATAATTATAATAATTGGGAATACAATAAAACCATTACCATTACAATAATTGGGTACATTGACAAACAAGATGAGGCCCAAGTTTGATGCTGCAATAACCATCAAACAATAAAAGTCACTGAGGTCAGGACCTTCTTAAGCACACACAACAAAGAAGATTTTGTAGGAGTACCACAGTTGTCATGCAAGGTTAAGCTGATTTGGACTTAAACTAACATTTAGTTGCTAAAATGTTGCAGAATTTTTTATTTTTAACAGTTGTTTTTAAGAGGTTTCTGGGGACCTGAAAGATGGGGCCCTTCAATTATGGGCCAAGGTTTTGCAGGTTATGGGGGCCCAAGAACTACCCTTTAGGGCTTGGGGAAGTAGAACCAGAGTGCATAGAGGAAAATGTGGAATTAACAATACAAGCAAATGTAACCAACAATACAAATGTATTAATAACAAAAATTAACAACAAAATGACTATTAGAGAACCTAACAAAAAATAAACCTGATGCACTGGGGACCAAAGTCCTTTGGACACAAGGATTGATAAATTGGATGGATATGGGGGAAGTAGAGAGAGGAAAAGACATTTGCCCTGTCTAGTGTAGTATCCCCTATTTTCTGGACCCAATGCTAGCACAGGACACCGCTAGAGACAGACACAGATCATGCAACACAGAACACTGAACACAGACTTTGTCATGACACTATAACCGTGGTATTTTATAACTCTTCAGCTGGTATCAGCTCTCCTGATGTTCTGGTTCAGAGCCTGAAAGATAGAAGCTTGGAAACAAATTAGCACAGTGCTTCCACCATGGCAGAACCTGCTTGGTCTCTGCCACAGTGTGTTTTGTACTTGGGGCTGCACAAATGCTAATTAAGTGGTGCATTTCTTGTGAGTGTAAATCCTCCCTTTCTTTCAGTAAAAGGGCATTAATGCTCCATTTAGAAAAAAAAATGTTTTAAAATCTCCAGCCATTTTGCCATGGCCTGGAGATCTGAGGCAGAAGCAGGCACTGTTGTTAACTGTTTCAATGGCATTTTGGCCCCGGGAGGAGGAATTTACCCAAATATTCCCCTTTCCAATCTTCAGAGGGGTCCCAAAGGTCTGCCCCCTTCTGGGGTCTTAAATGTTTTTTCTCCTGATGTTACTGCTGCTGTAATATTTGAGTGCTGTTTTAATTCTCTGTACCCAACCTGTTTTCCAGTTTTTCTATTTGTTGCTTGTCTGGGCCCGATCCTGCTTTTTCCAATAAACAGTTCCTTTTTATGGGCACAAGCCTTGTTCCACTACCAATTTAGCAAGGAGGGTGGGCTTTTTAACTAGCCCCTACCCTTCCTGGTCCTGTTTCTTAAACATTTTCTTCAAAATTGTGAAATTGCCACAATATTACTTACAAAAAAACAAAACAAATAAACATAAACCACACTACACTGCCCAAAAGTCTATATCCTTCCCTTTGAGCCTTACTTACATCTCCTAAGATATCCTCCTCCATTTCTCTAAATTTACTGGGGCGGACTTCTTCCCTCCCCCCCCTTTTTAATTTGTCCCAGCGGGCCACTTGCTGCCTAGTATGGTAGGCTGGGCCAGGAGATATGCGCAGCATCTCAGGCAACTGGTCTGCCTGGTCGAAGATGCGGTGCATACATTTCTCCAATTCCCCAACCAGGGAACTTGGAGAGGATACTAAGGGGATTATAGATTCTGTGGGGGAAAAGGGAGCGGGCTGCTGTTCGCTCGCCTCGTCCTCATCCTCGAACCCCGCCCCCCATAGTGGGGAACTTGCTGTGGCTGCTCCCCCTCTGGTTGCCCCTGGGGTACCCGGGCTTGCCTAGGCAGTCTCCCATGATCCAAATAAAAATCTTTGGGGGTTATTTAAAGGGAGGGGGGACCGTCGGGGCCCGGGGAGCTGAGGGTATTTGTCTAACGGGGAACATAGGGGCAGGCAGGGAGTTAAGGGTTTAGATTGAACTTCCTTCAATTGTTTTTTTGCTTCTTCTAATTGGGCCTTAACCTTCTCATGGGAGTTATTTAGACTTCGTTGAATGGACTCTCAACGTCGCTTTTCCATTTCCCCATACCAATTAAAAAATGCATCCCACTGGGTTTGATTTGCCTTGTAAACTAATAAGGCGCCCCAAAGGTGCAAAATCTTTTTAAAATCAAAAGTCCCTTCCTCCAGGAACTGCAAACTTGTATTATCCCTTGTGTTCCAATTCCACTCCTTTAAAAATTTGCAGGTCAGGGGCCCATAGTTGGAATGCATATACGCGGCCGGAGTATTGTTTTCCGGTGCTGGGACCTGCTTGGCCTGTGAGGTTCCCATGGTCAGATGGCTTTGCCTCAACACTCCCTAAACGATCAAACAAGACAGTATTATGGTGATAAACCCTGTATTGCCTAACTGTTCAGTGAATATTATGGCGTTAAATCGGTTAAGCAGACCCAGCCGCTCATAAACAAGGAATGGCGTTTCTTTTCCCTTCACCCGGCCCCACCCCAAGCCCGACAGACTTGCAGTGCCTCTGTCATTGCCGGGCGTAGCGATCTGGCCAGAGATGGCACAATCAGAGTTCTCTCACTGAGGCACAGGTGAGCAGTTAAACAAGCAGAACCAGTCACTTGTAAACAAGGAGTGGATCTCCCCTTCTCCTCCCCCCTCCCCCCAGGGCTCTACATCAAGCACGGCAGACCTGTAGTGCCTCTGTTGGTACCAGATGCAGCACCCCAGCCGGGGATGACCCGAAAGGCCTGATTCACCTTAATTCTATATCCATATAGTGAATTAGATCTGGACAATGCAACCCTTCCCCTTTTTCCATGAGTGAGGGTTAAGTACTTAATGAAGCAATTTGCTAGAAAAAAAAACTTCCTGACTATTAAAAGCAATATTTCTCTAAATCCTAGCCACTAGAACACTGCGGTAAGCCTCGGTCTCTTTTCCAGGCGAGGCCAACTCCCCAAGCCTCCTTTTCCAGGCGAGGCCAACTCCTCAACATTCACACCAATGGGGAGGATTTATAAGGGAGGTCCTCACACACCCCACTTCCAGCAAAGAGCACCGGCCCATCTTTTAAAGGAACGGGGTAGGATACCCTATTGCCTCCGGTACGGTGGGCGATTTCCAGGGACTTCCCCTCTCTCCGAGCAAGGGGAGGGAGCCCATGGCTCCAAAAGGAAGATCTGCAAACTTCAAAAGGAAGATCTGGGGTAAGGTTTTGGTCGTAGGTCAACCACACAGAAGGGTCAGGAAAGGCGCAGTCCCTGCACACCCCTCCCCAGCAGAGAGCACCGGCCTGCCTTCAAGAGAACAGGATGGGTTACTCTACTGCCTAGGAGTACGTGGGCAGTTTCCCAGGGCCTCCCTGCTCTCCGAGCAAGGAGGGGCTCCTCAGCACTTCAAGGGAAACAGGGGTGGGATCACCTTACAGCCTACAATCACACAGCACATCTAATTCGGGACTTCATTACGGCATTCTGTCACACTGCCAGCCTATTGCTGGTGGGAACCCTGCCAACCCCTCTCGGCTGCTCCGGGACTCACTGGATGCCCAGCTTACTTCACAGTAGGGATCCAGGGATTCCTTGAATTTCTGCCCCACCCACTGTAGGATCCACCTTTTCCAGGGTCACCCAGCACCCGGTCAATCATCCTCTGGAGGGACCAGTCCCTGAAGGCCGAGCCACACGAAGCAGCTGACTAACACAAAGTAGGAAGCTATAAAAGCAAAGCACAGGAGCTTGGCGTACTCCTTGTTCTCGCCGGGTCTCATCACATAATAAACAAATTCCCTGTCCTCATGGGGTCCAAACGACTTCCCCGTTCTCATCGGGATCAGAAATCTTAATCTACACTTCCTCACGCTGTCCCTGCACAGCCCCTCCCTTAATAGGACAGTGAGCTATGCCCGAACGTAGGTAGAAAGCATCAAATGCTTCCCTGTCAGTTTGTCTATCCTTAGTCTCGGGCCTTTCCACCCGAGTTGCAGCAGCCACCCTGGAATCAGTGACGGTTTCCTTTATGTCCTGGGGAGACCACCCAGCCTATTCACCCTCTGTTCCTGCCTGAATAATCTGTCATCCGAAACTTGTTTTTATACTGGGTTGGCACTCTAAAAGTGTTTAACTGCCAAACGGATGTCCCAGTAATTTCACCGAGGCTGTCCCAAGGAAACCGTTGGGTCTAAGACCCTCGTGTACTCATAACACAAAACAGACAGTTCCCGACGCGCCCCCCAGGCTTATAGCCTAAGTAAACAATGATCGAGATAGCGCAGCATGATGCAAGAGATTAAACAGCAGCCTGCCAAGTAAGTGTGCCAGCAGAGCAAGCATCAGTCAATTGAGTCTGTTTTAGCAAAGTTCAGATCACAGCGTACCCGCCCCGAGCCAGAGCCTACAGGCAACTTCCCACCGAAGCCCAAATAGAGACAATGGTCTCTTACCTGGCACCTGGGGTCAGTGTGGAAGCGGCCTGCGGTCCTCCTGCCCAGAGAGATATCGAGTGATCCCGAACGAGTCCCCAAATTGTCGTGGAAAAAGTCACCCACGCATTGATTTTAGTTCACAGACTCAAGCCTGAGGCCACTTTATTGCAATAAGTACCAACGTGTTGGGGCGACAGTCCAAAAATTGTCACACCTAGCAGCAGCTCGCAGGCTGCTTTATTCCATCAAACCACAAGCATAGAACAAATAATACATCATTTATGCGAAAATAAGAGTAGGGGTCTGTCCCTTTTTCCCCGGTAGCTTCCTCATTATTTACGAGAATTGGGTGCCTATTGGGTGGGGGGTTTCTTGGTGGTTTTGACATGGATGGTACTTGGCACCAGCGGGGGTGTTGTTTTTTGTCAGGGTACATATTGTTTTCCCGGGGGGGTCTGGGGGTTTATTACAGGATGCCCAAAGATGATATATGATTGGCTGGTGGCTGGTAGCTGGAGGAGTTGGCCTTTACTAGAAGCAATTGCTTCATATAAGCCGTTACTATGTTTCATCAGCAAGCAGTTATCATGTTTTTTTATCTATAAGCGGTTATCACATTGCTAAGGCCTTTCGCATGACTTCCTCCCCTTCCTCCTCTGGTCATAGCCCATGACCGTATTTGGCAGAGAATTGCACAGCTTAGCTTTGTTCAGGTTCTGGCCTGTACTGTTTTATGTAAAGGCCATCTGTGCAGTCAGCTTTTGTCAGAGGGCCTGAATTTGGGCCTTCGGTTTTACTCTGGCTGTCATTAAAAAGGCTACCTAGTTCTTTTTCCCCACAAGTGTAACAGAGAGAGACTGCCACTGGGAGGGTTTCACCATGTATCAGAGGGTTACACCCTGGTGGGAGTGGGCTAGGCATGTACTGGAATAAGGTCACTCTGCTTCGCAGTGTGGCAGAACCTAGAATGTCCATTAGCAGGGAAAAATCTGGGGGAGGAATCGGCTTGTGGAATGGACAAAAGCCCCATCTGAATTCTCACAAATTGGCCTTCTCTCCCTGGCAGGCTACAGAATAACGTCCACGTTTCGCTCCAGATCATCCCCTCCTCCCAGGGGGAAGGAAATGGCTGCAATGGAGCTGGCTCAGGTAAGGGATTATCAGGGAGCTGGTGATGGGTTCTGCTTGGAGAGAGAGGAGCAGTAAAGGCATAGGAGGGTGGGTGCTGCTAGAGGAGGTGGGAGATAGGAACTATCTAGGGTGGAGAAAGGGAGGGGACAGGACGTGACAAACTTGCTGAGACTTGTTCAATCTTGGGTGTAATGGGTTGTCACCCCGGTGTGCAGTCTGGGGGGCTTCTGGGAACCGCTGTGCCCTCTAACCCTGAGCCTGGGCTGGCCCTTCTCACACTGCTTTGCTGGAGATTCAGCCAGCCTCTCCAGGCCTTCTTATCACCCAACAGGACAGCAGGTGGCGCCATACACTCAGTTAAGCTACCTAAGTGCTTTACCTAAGCCACTCAAGGACAGACAGAAAACAACCACCAATTTCCCAGCGATAAGTGATAGCAAATAGATCAAAGCAGATTATTTGGCAAATAACCAGAAACTCAAACTGAGCCTAGCATACTAGATAAGAGGTGGGTAAATTATTGCCCGCAGACCACATCCAGCCCGCAGGACCCTCCTGCCCAGCCCCTGAGCTCCTGGTCCCTCCCCTCCTCTTCCCCCTCCACGGCAGCCACAGCTTGCCCCGCCACTGGCACAATGCTCTGGGCGGTGGGGCTGCGAGCTCCTGGGGCAGTGCCACTGCAGAGCCCAGCCTGAACCGGTGCTGCGTGGTATGTGGCTGTAGTGCTGCCAGCCACCGGTGCTCCAGGAATGGTAAGAGGGCAGGAAGCGGGGGGGTTGGATAGAGGGCAGGGGAGTTCGGGATGGTGGTCAGGAGGTGGGGGTGTGGATAGGGGTCAGGGAGGGTGGCAGGGCCACTCAGAGAGTGGGGCAAGTGGGGCAGTTTGCCCCAGGCCCTGCAGGAGCCCCCACAAGAATATAGTATTCTATAGTATTGCAACTTATTTTTGTGGAAGGGGCCCTCGAAATTGCTTTGCCCCAGGCCTCCTGAATCCTAACCGGCCCTCCATACAATTTCCAAAACCCGATGCGACGCTCAGGCCAAAAAGTTTTCCCGCCCCTTTACTAGCTGCATAGAATTTGAATTAGCAGTTTCTCACCCTGACTGATGATTGAAGCAGTCCACAAGCACATCCCCCAGTTTAGTCTTTGTTCCTCAGGTGCTTCCAGGAGTTCTCGTGTCTGGGGAATGAGGCCAAGAGATGATGTCACACCCCACCTTATGTAGCTTTTCCGTATGGTGGAAACCCTTTGTTCCAAACTCAGTTCCCAGTCCAGTTTGTGGAAAAATACAGGTACCTAAATGGAGTTCAGTGTCATGTGGTCTGGTCACATGACCTAGCATGCCCTCCTGAGTCATACTAGCCATGACTCATAGGCTGGCTGGAACATTCACAGGAAGGGGAAGCTCTTCCACAGTCCATTGTCTTTGTTGATGAGCCATCAGCACTTTCTGACTTCTTCATTGTTGTACCTGAAAGGCTAGTTGTGGGTGTTACCCAGAGTAAGCACATTTGAAATACAGATACATAGTCAATATCCATAACTTCAGATACAAACATGATCCATGCACACAAATAGAATAATCCTATTCAGGAAATTATAACTTTTCCAATGACCCTGCACATGACGCATCTTGCACAAAATAGCTCATAATTATGCCCTTATCATATTATAATCCTACCACTATGCTGAATATGGGGTGTAGTGTGAGATAGGTCTTAATTTCAAGGCACAGGAGTTGGGAATGGAACTTCCCCTCTTTGTGGAACAGGAAATAAACCCCCAGCCAGAGCTGGGAAAACTTCCCAGACTCCCAGTGCTGGAGCCTGAATCTACTGACACTTTATTAGTTACCACCACCCCCAATCTTTGTGGCAACTGCAAACCTTATCAGTGATGATTTTATATTGTCTTCTATGTCATTGATAAGAATGGCACAGGGCCAAGAACCAATCCTTGCGGGAACCCGCTAGCAAGAAATCCACTCGACCATGGTTCCCCATTTAAAATCATAGTTTTTAATCTATTTAATGTATGCCATGTGTATTTTGTATCTTTCTAGTTTTCTCGTCAAAATATTGTGCTGAACCAACTCATATGCCTTACCGAAGTCTAGGTATATTACATCAGTACTATTAGCTGCAACCAAACTTTTGATCTCATCCAATAAGGATATCCAGTTAGTTGATAAGATCTATTGTGTCTAAACCTTTGTTAATGGGTACTAATTATATTACCCCCTGTGAGGGTTTAACCCCTGCGTCACAGGGCAGCACAGCCTAGTGGCCAGAGTCCCTGGTAATTAACCTTCCTCACAGGGCAGTATGGCGTTGTTACTGACTCAGCGGGGGGGTCCTACCGAAACACGCTGAGGCTTACCCGGGTCGAGATACCAGTCCGTCACTCCACCTGGGTCACTTCCGTTGGAGTCTCCCACATGTGTCCTGGTTCTCCGTGAATCTCGGGGTCTGTTGCCTCCTCTGGTTCCTCCTGCAGTGGGGCTTCGCACCACCCTGGAGAGGCCTCGGTTCCCAGTAGCTTCAATAGTGCGTTCTGGTCCTTGGCCGGAGCTCTCCCTATACGTGCTTCTCCTGCGGCCACCAGCCCAGACTGAGCTGAGTTCCCTCTTTTTATACTCCCTGAGCATTTGGAGCATGCTCAGTATGAGCAGGGCAGGACTTCCGCCAACAGAGCTACTTGTCTAGCGCTGCCGGGGATAGTGTGGGGCGGGGCTGCCCCGTCACCCGCCCCTTAATTCTTTATTAATGAAATTCAGTATCGGCTGCTCCATTCTCTTGCCCAGTATCAATTTCAGACTAACACTCTTGTAAATAGATAGGTCATCTCTTTTACACTTTTTAAATATTGGCACAGCATTAGCTTTATTCCTGTCTTATGGAATTTCCCCAGTGTTCCAAGTCCTAATTAAAATCAACATTAACAGTCCATCATGCTCCTCCACCAGCTCTTTCAAAACTCTTGTTATCTGGACCCACTGATTTAAACACATCTAACTTTAATAGATGGTGTTTAAGGTCCTCGTGAGTTACTGTTGGAATGGAAAGGCTGTCGGCGTCAACATCTTATGATAAGAGTTACATCATCTGTTTTCCTCCAAATCCAGGAGAGAAATATTTATTGAACACTTTTACCTCTTCTGCATTATTTTTGATAATTCTACCATTTCCATCTAGTAATTTACCACTACCATTGTTAAGATTAATGTTGTACTTAATATACTTTAAAAAACTTCCTTCTTATTGTCATTGATTGATCATTGATTTCTGATAGCTTCCCTTACCCATTTTCTACAATTCTGACCTTCTAACTTATATTCTTTACTATTGACTTCCCCTTTCTTCCATATATTTTATTTGAAGAGTGTTGGGATTCCTAGCAGGGAGCCACCAGCAGGGTCCAGAGACAGCCCCATCTCCTATATCAAGCTCTGGCTAGTAGGTATGTGATAAATGTGAAGACCCTGCCTCCGTCTGTCAGCTGGGAGACACAAAGGTTGTCTCTTTCCACCCTCTGATGCCTCCTGGCTGCTCTAGGCAAGGTGGGGTGGGACTCTGTTAACATGTGCCTCCCGGAGCTTCCATTTCCCTGGTGCTGCTGTTCCGTGAATAGTGGGGTTGTGACTGGGGCAGCAGGTACTGAGTGTTGGGCTCTTGCTCTTTCAGGGGCTGGTGACTTTCGAGGAGGTGGCTGTGTATTTCACCAGGGAAGAGTGGGCTCTGCTGCACCCCACTCAGAGAGCCCTCTACAGGGATGTTATGCAGGAGAACTATGAGACGGTTGTCTTACTGGGTAAGGATTCCCGTCCCCTCAGTTTTTTAGAAGCTGTGGGGTCTCTAAAGAACCTGAGTAGTAATAACTTTATACCTTTATTCATCATACAAGTTTTGACAAGTTTCCTTGCCCCCCTTTTTTTGCCTTATCTCCTACCCACAAGTATAATTTTTGGACATGTGCCTTTTTGGTGTTATCTGCCATTTTAAAATTGCATTTAATGTATCGTTATTGGATACATTAATATCTACATTAATAACTGTAACTTTCATGCCTTTTCCTCATTTTAAGAAGAAAATATGCTGCCTGTAGAATTCTAAATTAAGTAAATAGTGTAGGACTCATGCATGGCTTGTTTGACAATCAGATGACCTCCTCTTTCGATAGGAGAGCGTATAATGTTGCCATTCAGGACCCCACAGGTGAAGGGAGAAGAGAGCTGTGGGAGGGGAGGAGAAGCGGGCAGTAGATAATTCTGGGGTGCCAGGGCATAGGGAGGGTGTGTATAGGATTAGAGCTAAGAAGCAGCAGGGAGGGATGAGGTAGTGAGAGATGAGGAGGGAACACGAGAAGTTCCTAAGGTGCTGGGAGGTGGTGCCGGCTGAGAGTAATGGGACGAAGTAGAGAGGAGTGTGGTGGAAGGGCACCCAGGAAGTGGGCTGCGTGGGTATGTGTGAGGGAGGGAGGAGAGGTTTGGGGATCTAGAGCTTGGGGGATCCCAGACCTTTAACCCCGAATCCCTATCCAAGCGTTGTTGCTTTAGAGCCTACACTCCAGTTTTATTTCTGTTCAGTTTCACTTAATTGTACATATTCCCCTCCAAATATTATTATTTTAACTCTTGACCTCCCTCTCTCACTCATTACCCCTCTCCTCATATAACCTCCCCATCTCTATGCACAGTGACCCTGGCCACCGATCCTGAGTCCTTGCAGCATTCCTCCCTCCCATACCAGGGCCCCTACCCAGGCACAAATGGGGACTTGGTTGATGATGTCACAGGGTGGTAGTGTAGCCTGTACGATTTTTACACCTATAAGATTATGTATTGGAGTACAACTTGTCCTTGTACAAGGCTAGTCAAAGTTAATGGAGGAGATGAAATTTGGTGAAATACAGAACTTGATTTAATACAGACAATTATAATTGAAATCATAGTCAAAAATCAATATATATAACTATTAAGGTAAGTACAATAAAGAGGGTCTTGCACTATGCATACTTACAAATTATGGACACCATTGGAAACAAAGATGGAGGGGCAAGGGAGACCATCAGAAGGGAGGCCCTGCTTCAGTTTACACTGTCTCGGGGACCCGACAAAATGAAAAAATGGTAACTAGGAGAGGTATTTTATCCGCTTTCTTATGGTAGGATTTCTATATACCATATCTGCTCCTTTACTCTGATTACAATAATGTCAATAGTTGCCCCAAACCATTGGGAAGTCCATAATTAAGCATCAAGCATTAATACTCATGATTTACATCACTTATTTATTAATAATTCCAATATATGAATGCGGTCCAACTGCTGAGATACTTCATAGCAACCTAATTGCTGAAACCTGCCCCAAACTTCCTTCTTTCAGAATCCTGTGGCGTATTGCATGTGTTTGTGGTTCCTCGTTAGTCTTTCAAAATTGGGGTGCAAAATATCTGACCTGGAATTCTCTCCTTAGGCCTATTCAGGTAAATCCCAGACTTCAGCATAACTACTCCCACAGAGCCTTAACCTAATATAAGACCCTTTATTGTAGCAAGCTAAGGCTATGTCTACACTATTGCGATAATTCAACCTATGCTGCACAACTCCAACTACATGAATAACGTAGCTGGAGTCGATGTACCTTAGGTAGAGTTACCACAGGGTCTACTTACCTTATTCTTCTCATCAGGGTAGAGTACAGGGTTCGACTGCAGAGAGATCTGTAGTCGATTTGGTGGGTCTTTACTAGACCTGCTACATCGACCACCGGTGGATTGATCTCAGAGCTTTGATCCCGGCTGTAGTGTAGTACCTGCCCTTAATAACCCATTTATATATTATGATCACCGCCTTGTCCCTCCATGCATGTTCCAAGCTAATAAGCAATACTCTGATAATGCATCCGAAGAAGTGGGCTGTAGTCCACGAAAGCTTATGCTCTAATAAATTTGTTAGTCTCTAAGGTGCCACAAGTACTCCTGTTCTTTTTACTCTGATAATGACATTTTACCTCTAGCGTGTATAAAATTGCCCACAAGACATGAGACTAGGTCATAGATCATAAAATCAGGTTGGGGTCAGCAGGAGTGAGAGTTTGTAGAGAGTCTTGTCCCCCATCTGCAGCAGCCACAAGCTATCTGCCCTCCAGGCTCCTTGGAACTTTGAGCCTGTCCCTCCTAGGTTGCGTGGCCCAGTTCTTGTTTCTTACATTGTCTTTTTCTGAAAGTATTAGAGGCTGTTGTTCCTGAATTTTAGTGTTTAATTCCCCAGCTTTCTCCACACACTGGGGGAGTTTAATTCTCCCTCCCATTACACCTGAGTCACTAGATTTCCTAATTTATGGGTGAGGACTCACATGCCTCTCCTTTTTGACTAAGGTATGAGGATTGCAGCTTCTCCTCCACTGTGTTCACTGGAATAAGCTCCAGCTCCTGTGCTTTGCTCTCTCTCCAAGGGACATGAGGTGTGTGTGTGTGTGTGTGTGTGTGTGATAGAGGTGGGAATTTTGGTGATACTTGTATGATGCCAATACACACCTCAGTTTCCCTCTGTGATTGGTATTGCTATGATTATAAAGAGCAGGAGACATGAGGTGTTTTCTCACGTAGCTGTCATGGGGTGATATGAATAGATCATTAAGGTCTGGCTGGGACCAACCTACATCGATGGAATACCTGACAGAGACAAAGGAATAATTATTACCTGTCCATGGGAGGATATCTGCGTGGATGAGTGAAGCATACATGGACTCATTATGTTTTTGGGAGCAGGAAGAACTGGGCTCGCAGACACAGGAAGCTCTACCAGAGCGAAGACAAATGGACAGTCACAGTGAAAGAAAACCAAAGTGTTTTCTACAGCAGCAGGGCTCCAGGGCATTGGCCAATATGGACTATATTGTCTTCTTTGCTTCTCTGTCCTAATCTAAGGACTTTCCAGTGCTCAGTTGACTAATAAGCTCTGCTATGTTTTAAAAGTCTGCCCAGTGTCACAGCAAACATTTGCTCTGTGCATTGACTGAGGAACAGTCTCTGACCAGGAGTGTCGTTCAGCTGGACCTGCTGGCAGAGCTCACAGGTTGAAATAGGAGTGTTGAAGCCAGAGGCTCAGTCTCAGGTGTTGAAGCTACATGGCCTATCCTTGTGGAAGAATGGGACCCCTTGGAGGCCTAGTGCACGCAAGGGGCACCTCCCAAGGACTGTTTAAAAGCCAGGGCATTGCACAGTTCTTCTTCGAGTGCCTGCTCATATCGATTCCAATTAAGTGTGCACGTGCCGCGTGCACGATCGTCGGAGAAATTTTCTACCCTAGCAACACCCGGTGGGTCGGCTGTGGAGCCCCCTCAAGTGGTGCTTTCATGGCACTGGATATATACCCCAGCCAACCCGGCGCCCCCTCAGTTCCTTCTTACCGCTCCTGACGGTCATTGGAACTGTGGAGCGCGGCATAGCTGTTCTCCACTCTCCCTAGCTTAACCTGTTAGTTCTTATAGATAGTTGTAGTTATAGTTGTAGTTATATTCTTTAAAAAGGAACGGGACTTTAGATTCAAGCAGCTCCTGATGGAGGCGGCACTTAGCCCAGATCCTCCCTCGGTGCCCCTGCGGCACCTACCGGTACTGCACCGCAAGCAGACGCAGCACTCACAGCACTGTCCTCCCTCGGCACTGCGTCCACCACAAGCGCCTCGGCGCCGTTCCCTGTCTCCGGGACATAAGAGATCCCGCAAGGCACAGGAGGCCGCTGTCCTGGAGGCACCGGCTCCCCCAGCACCTGTGGTAGAGGCAGACGTGGCTCTAGAGTGCCAGAAGGTGCAGATATCATCAACACCCTTGACTCCGGCCCCGGATGTAGGGCCGTTGAGTCCGGTGCGGACTGGCTCACCACCTCGTTCGGTTGTGGAGCCCTGTCTCCCGTCTACTCCGGAGACCTTTGTGATGGCGAAAGACTTCATCGCCCTCACGAAGCCGGTGCCCTCTCAGCCCGCGGCACCGCCTGCTCTTTGGACCGCGCAATCCAGGGACAGGCCTGCCCTGGTACGCCCGCCATCTCAGAGCATGGAGTCGCGGCACTGCTTCAGGTCTCGGAGCAGGTCCCGACGCCACTCGCAGTCCTGGCTCCGACCTTCACCCCGGCACCGGTCGTACTCATGGCCTAGGTCTTCTTCACGGCACCGATCTACGTCTCGGCACCGTCAGGACCATCGGTACCGATTGGAGTCTAGGCGTAGTTCTCGGCACCGGTACGAGGACCGCTCCAGTTCAAGGGGCCGCTCCCGGCACCACGTCTACAGGCGATCTTCTTCGTCTCAGTCCAGATCCGGATCTCGGCACCGACATGGCCAGCGGCACTGCTCTCAATCACGGTACCACTCACCGGCACCACGCAGGGACCGCTCGCCTATGGACTGGCACCGGTTGGCACCGTACCGGACCGAGCCGATGCAGCCGCATTCAGCACCGCCCTGGCCCTCGAGATCAGCGTCTCACTCATCCGACGGGGCTTCCAGATCAGCATACCCTGCTCAGGGTCAGGCGGCCGCTGACTTGGGTCACTGGCCTGAGGGGACAGAGGACCCTGCGCAGGACCCTTTGCATTGGTCTTTCTGGTCCCCATGGGCGTATCATCAGGCGCAAGGGGCTCCACCATCGGCCTCTCGCTCAGCACAATCCGAGCCCAGAGTCCCGGAGGCCACCATCTCCCGTCCTCCCTCAGGGGACATGGAGGCTCCCGTGCCTACACCACCTCAGGCCCCAGACCTCGGGGCAGGAGATCCTCCGCATCAGGGACACTTAGAACCAGACCCTCATTTGGATCCCTTGCCCCCGGAGGCATCCTCCTCATCTTCCCCGGATGAGGCGGTGGCAGGCACAAGAGCCTCAGGCCCGCCCCCAATAGATCTTCGTGCCCACCAAGACCTATTACGTAGGGTGGCATGTAACATGGACCTCCAGGCGGAGGAGATAGTAGAGGTGCAGGATCCGGTGGTGAGCATCCTGTCAGCTGATGCCCCATCCCGGGTGGCGTTACCCCTGATTTGTACGATTCAGGCTAATGCCAATACCATATGGCAAACCCCTGCCTCTATTCCACCCAGAGGGGTAGAGAGAAAGTACTTCGTTCCCTCCAAAGACCATGAATACTTATACACGCACCCTCCACCGTGTTCACTAGTTGTGTCCTCGGTGAAAGCAAGGGAGCGTCATGGCCAGCAGGCGGCAACGCCCAAATCGAAGGACGCTAAACACTTTGAATTGTTCAGGCGTAAAGTGTACTCGGCGGGGGGTCTGCAGCTCAGAGCCACGAACCAACAGGCGCTCTTGAGCCGCTACAGTTACAACTCATGGAACTCCATGGGTAAATTCAAAGAGTTGGTTCCCCAGGACTCAAGAGAGGAGTTCGGTGCCTTAGTGGAGGAAGGTAAGAAGGTGGCTAGGACCTCCTTACAAGCCTCCCTGGACATAGCACACTCGACCGCCAGGACACTAGCATCAGGCATAGCCATGCGACGTGTCTCCTGTCTCCAGGTTTCAGACTTACCGCCAGAACTGCAGCAGACCCTGCAGGATCTACCGTTCGAGGGCCAGGGATTGTTCTTGGACAAGATGGACTCTCGATTGCAGAGCCTCAAGGACTCGAGAACCATCATGCGCTCTCTGGGGATGCATGTCCCAGGGCCCCAGCACAGGCCCTTTAGGCCCCAGCCACTAAGGTTCTACCCTCCCCCGCCTCGTCCGAGACAGGACTTTGCCAGAAGGCGGGGACGAGGTGGTAGATGGAGGTCGACCGGCCCTCAACCCGGTCAGAACCAGGGCCCTCCTAGGCCACCTTCCGGTCCTAGACAAAACTTTTGAAGGTGCGCCCGAGGACGGCGCGCCAGCCACTTCCCAGGATCCATTTCCCTCCTTTCGAGATCCCCTCTCTCGTTTCCACCGTGCTTGGTCCCTTATAACCTTGGACCGTTGGGTCCTTCGCACGGTGGAGAGGGGATACGCTCTCCAATTTTCTTCATTTCCCCCCTCCCACTCCCCCTCCCTGTCCCTCTTCAGGGACCCTTCTCACCAGCATCTCCTTACACAGGAGGTTTTTGGCCTCCTCTCCATGGGGGCCATAGAGGAGGTTCCCCCAGAGTTAAGGGGCAGGGGGTTCTACTCCCGCTACTTCCTGATCCCCAAAGCAAAAGGGGGTCTGCGTCCCATTTTAGACTTACGGGGACTCAACAAATTCATAGTAAAGTTGAAGTTCCGCATGGTCTCCTTGGGGACCATTATCCCTTCCCTGGATCCTGGAGACTGGTTCGCCGCCCTCAACATGAAGGAAGCATATTTTCATATAGCAATCTACCCCCCGCACAGGAGCTTCCTTCGATTTGTAGTAAACAATGTGCACTACCAATTTGACATCCTTCCCTTCGGCCTGTCCGCGGCTCCGAGAGTGTTCACCAAATGTATGACTGTCGTGGCAGCATACCTTCGTCGACAAAGGATACAGGTGTTCCCGTATCTAGATGACTGGCTGGTGCGTGGCCGCACCAGGGAGCAAGTTCAAGCTCACATCCAGATAATACTGCAAACATTTCACGAGTTAGGCATTCTACTCAACAAAGAAAAGTCCACTTTGGAGCCAACCCAGAGAATAGAGTTTATTGGGGCAGTCTTAGACTCCAGACTTGCCCGAGCTCTTCTGCCAGACACTCGGTTTCACACCATCACAAGCATCATCCGAGAGCTCCAGGTCTTCCCAATTACCACAATAAGGACATGCCTCGGCCTGTTGGGACACATGGCCTCTTGTACTTACGTAACCAGGCATGCCAGACTTCGGCTTCACCAACTTCAGGCCTGGATATCGTCAGTGTACCGCCCTTAGCGACACAACCTGAATATGGTTGTCACGATTCCGAACTTGGTCTTGACCTCTCTCACCTGGTGGCTGGATCACAAGGCGGTTTGCGCAGGAGTGCCGTTTCACGCCCCACAACCCTCCCTGCACCTGGTCACGGATGCTTCATCTCTAGGTTGGGGCGCTCACCTCGGGGAGCATCATACCCAGGGCCTGTGGACCGCATCCCAACTAGCTGTGTACATCAACGTTTGAGAGCTGATGGTGGTGCGCCTAGCCTGTCAGGCATTTCTCGGTCTCCTATATGGCCGTTGCGTGTCAGTCCTCATAGACAACACCACGGCCATGTTCTACATCAACAAGCAAGGAGGAGCCCAGTCGTCTCTCCTATGCCAAGAGGCCATTCGCCTGTGGGAGTTCTGCATTGCCCACTCGATACATCTCATGGCATCGTTCCTCCCTGGAGTCCAGAACACTCTAGCAGACTGTGTCAGCAGATCCTTCCAGACGCACGAGTGGTCCATTCGCCCAGATATCATCCATTCCATCTTCCAGAGGTGGGGATTTCCCCAGGTCGACCTGTTCGCATCACGAGCCAACAGGAAATGACACATGTTCTGCTCCCTACAAGGGCGATCTCCGGGCTCCCTGTCGAACGCTTTGCTTCTAACGTGGAAAGACGAGCTCTTCTACGCTTTCCCTCCATTCCCATTGGTCCACAGGGTACTGCTCAAGCTACACAGAGACGAGTCACATATGATTCTAGTTGCTCCAGCTTGGCTAAGACGGCACTGGTACACCACGCTTCTGGAGCTATCGGTTCAAACTCTGATCACACTTCCCTTGTGCCCAGACTTTGATCTCTCAGAACCACAGCCGACTCTGTCACCCCGACCTGCAATCGCTCCACCTTACAGCGTGGATGCTCCATGGCTGAATCGGACAGAGCTACAATGCTCACATCCCGTGCAACAGATTCTGCTAGGAAGTAGAAAGCCCTCTAAACGGACCGCTTACTTAGCCAAGAGGAAATGGTTCTCCTGTTGGTGTGAGCAGCGGGCCATGCCCCTCTTGGAGGCGTATATTCCTTTTATTCTTGAATATCTCCTATCCCCGAAACAGCAGGGCTTGGCGATATCTTCAATCAGGGTTCACCTGGCCGCTATATCGGCGTTCCACCCAGGAGAACTCACTTCCTCGGTCTTCTCTAACCCAATGGTCATCAGGTTCCTCAAGGGCTTAGACCGGCTGTACCCACAGCAACGCCAACCCGTTCCGGCGTGGGATCTTAACCTGGTTCTCTCCAAGCTCACAGGGCCCCCGTTCGAGCCATTGGCTACCTGCTCACTCCTGTACCTATCTTGGAAGACAGCCTTCCTTGTAGCCATCACTTCAGCAAGGCGTGTTTCTGAAATCAGGGCACTCACGTCTGAGCCGCCATACACAGTTTTCCATAAAGACAAGGTGCAGCTTCGCCCCAACCCTACCTTTCTTCCCAAGGTAGTTTCACCTTTTCATGTGAACCAGGATATATTTCTCCCGGTCTTCCATCCTAAGCCGCACGCCACCAGTCAAGACCAGGGTATGCATTCCTTGAACATACGCAGGGCCCTGGCTTTCTATATTGAGCATACGAAGCCATTTAGGAAGACCACACAACTCTTCGTTGCAGTTGCCGACCAGATGAAAGGCTTACCAGTCTCCTCACAACGTCACTCCTCTTGGATCACGTCCTGCATTCGTGCTTGCTACGACCTGGCCGGTGCCCCGACGCTGCGCCTCACCGCACACTCCACAAGGGCTCAAGCCTCCTCAACTGCCTTCCTGTCTCGAGTCCCAATCCAGGACATTTGTAGAGCTGCGGTTTGGTCATCGGTCCACACCTTCACCGCTCACTATGCGTTGGTACAGCAGTCCAGAGACAATTCTGCATTCGGATCAGCGGTTTTGCACACAGCGATGTCTCACTCCAACCCCACCGCATAGGTAAGGCTTGGTAGTCAACTAATTGTAATCGATATGAGCAAGCACTCGAAGAAGAAAAAACGGTTACTCACCTTTGTAACTGTTGTTCTTCGAGATGTGTTGCTCATATCCATTCCAAACCCGCCCCCCTTCCCCACTGTCGGAGTAGCCGGCAAGAAGGAACTGAGGGGGCGCTGGGTCGGCTGGGGTATATATCCAGTGCCATGAAGGCGCCACTCCAGGGGGCTCCACAGCCAACCCACCGGGTGTTGCTAAGATAGAAAATTTCTCTGATTGTGCACGCACACCTAATTGGAATGGATATGAGCAACACATCTCGAAGAACAACAGTTACAAAGGTGAGTAACCGTTTTATCCTATGGATCCATGACAGTGTGCCAGTGCACTTTCTGGGGAAAAGATATAAAACAAGAAAAGGATCTAAATGTGTATTTACCATCACGCCCTCATCAATCCTCATGGGAATCCCCCATCAGTTCCAAAGTGTATTAAAACCTTCCTTAAAGGGTTACCTTTGGTTATCAGGTCATGTCAGTTTTATTAGCGGGCTTTCCCTTCACCCTCCCACTTACCTGGTTCTTGTCACACAGACAGCAAGCAGCAAAAGAACAGAAGTCCGAAGCGCAGAGAATGCGATGTTTGTTTGGGTTAGGTTCCAAGCAGGAATATTCTGAAGCCCTTCCCACCAGTCGGGCTTATCTCTATACGCGATAGAGTCTGTTCCCCAGTGTTCCCTTCCCAGCTCTGATGCCGCAGAGTCTTGTGTGTGTCCCCATTCCCTTTCCCCCCTTAGCAAACATGATTCCAATTTCCCTTCCCCCTCCTGTTTGACCCTGTTTATATAATAATATTCTCAATTATACATTAACCAGTCATTGTACTGAAATTTAACTAACCAATTCTAACTTATTGTAACATAATTTTCTAACCAATTATATCCCAGTACCCTAATTAACTTACACCTAAGTTCTTAAAGTATAGGCTTTACAGGCAGGCCTGAATATCTCTATTCTAACAGTGGGTTCTACCCCTTCCCCCATTCTGTGACCGTCTTGTCTATTTAGATTGTAAATTCTTCAGGGCATGGGCCATCTACTATTCTGGGTTTGTAATTTGCCTAGCACGATGGGGACCCGCTTTAGTTGGTCCTGAGGTACTAAGGTAATGCATATGATTTATTATAATAATAACTCTCCTGCCTCTTTGAGCCAAGGAAGATGGCTTTGGGATGTTACTGCTTAAAAATGAGCTGGGTTAAAACCATGGAATATTCTTTGTGCCAAATATCCCATAAATTCCACTGACCTCCCTTGTTTTCTTTGCCTGGAGTAGGGTTTCCAGTTTCCAAACCTGATGTGATCTCACAGCTGGAACAAGGGGAAGAGCTGTGGATCCTGGACCTCCAGGGCTCTGAGAAAGTAGAGCTCCCCAGAGGTGAGAAATTGGTTAAACCAACTCAACAACTGTTTGGGAATGCAGGAAACATTTGGGATGCCCTACAAAGACCCTGTGAGCTCTCCAAGTTTAGGATTGTTCCCTGCAGATGTGGAATCATTATGGCAGATGTCACTCATGGCTTCCCTCCTATTCTGACTGACAACTGGCAGCAGATCCCTCCCCAATCTCACTTTTCCCTGAGTGTTCTGGTGAGATGTGGACCAAAACTGATCCCTTCCTCTCTCCCACACATATTTTTGGTTTTTCATCCCTTTTTTCATTCCTCTCTCTCTCTGAGATTTCCTTTCTTTCTGGTACAGGGAGTGACCTGTGTCTGGATTATCTGTCTCCCATTCAGGTGATGGGATGGTGAGTGAGAATGAGGAGAAACCCCAGCAGGAAGATGCTGAGCAAGTAGAACCACATGGAACATTATCAGGAAGATCCAAAGGGAATGTTTTCGGGAGTTGTGCACTCCAAGAAAAAGCAAAAGCCTGTGAGACTCAGGAGAGGCTAGAGGAAAACTTCAGTAGCCACTCAAACCTTATAACCCGCGACAGAATCAACTTGGAAGAGACACGCTACACATGCCATGAGTGCGGGAAAAGCTTCAATGGGAACGCTGCCCTTATCACACATCAAACAATCTACACGGGTGAGAAAGCTTATGGATGCTCTGAGTGTGGGAAACGCTTCATTGATAGTTCAACCCTCACCTCACATCAGCGAATCCACACAGGAGAAGCGCCCCACATATGCTCTGAGTGCGGGAAACGCCTCAGTCGGAGCTCACACCTTATCAGACATCAGAGAATCCACACAGGCGAGAGGCCCTACACGTGCTCTGAGTGTAGGAAAAGCTTCAGTCAGAGCTCACACCTTATGAGACATCAGAGAATCCACACAGGAGAGACGCCCTACACATGCTCTGAGTGCGGGAAAAGCTTCAGTTGGAGCTCACACCTTATCTCACATAGGAGAATCCACACAGGTGAGAAACCGTATGGATGCTCTGAGTGCGGGAAAAGCTTCAATCACAGCTCTGCCCTGAGAAGACATAGGAGAATCCACGCAGGAGAGACGCCCTACCCATGCGCTGAGTGCGGGAAAAGCTTCAGTCAGAGCTCACACCTTATCAGACATCAGAGAATCCACACAGGGGACACGCCCTACACATGCTCCGAGTGCGGGAAAAGCTTCAGTCGGAGCTCAAACCTAATCACACATCAGAGAATCCACACAGGAGAGACACCGTACACATGCTTTGAGTGCGGGAAAAGCTTCAAGCGGAGCTCACACCTGATCAGACATCAGAGAATCCACACAGGAGAGAAGCCCTACACATGCGCTGAGTGCAGGAAAAGCTTCAGTCGGAGCTCATACCTTATCACACATCAGAGAATCCACACAGGAGAGACACCCTACACGTGCTCTGAGTGCGGGAAAAGCTTCAGGCGGAGCTCATACCTTATCAGACATCAGAGAATCCACACAGGAGAGACGCCCTACACGTGCTCAGAGTATGGGAAAAGCTTCAGTCAGAGCTGTGCCCTGAGCGCACATAGGAGAATCCACACAGGTGAGAAACCATATGGATGCTCTGAGTGCGGGAAAAGCTTCCATTACAGCTCTGCCCTGAGAAGACATAGGAGAATCCACACAGGAGAGAGGCCCTACACATGCTCTGAGTGTGGGAAAAGCTTCAGTCGGAGCTCACACCTTATCAGACATCAGAGAATCCACACAGGAGAGAAGCCCTACACATGCTCTGAGTGCAGGAAAAGCTTCATTCGGAGCTCACACCTTATCAGACATCAGAGAATCCACACAGGGGACACGCCCTACACATGCTCCGAGTGTGGGAAAAGCTTCCGTCGGAGCTCAAACCTAATCACACATCAGAGAATCCACACAGGAAAGACACCGTACACATGCTCTGAGTGCGGGAAAAGCTTCAATTGGAGCTCACACCTTATCAGACATCAGAGAATCCACACAGGAGAGAAGCCCTACACATGCTCTGAGTGCAGGAAAAGCTTCAGTCGGAGCTCACACCTTATCACACATCAGAGAATCCACATGGGCAAGAACTGTAATAAATCCCTTCACTAGGGCTGGCCAAAGATTTTTTTTTAAAAAAAATCACATATGCTAATTCCCACATAATGATTTTTGCACCATATTCACCATGGTTTCTCAGCTCCACCAGATGAGTTGCCTGGTTCTGCCTTTTGCTGCTCACCTTCTTTGGGATCAGTCTGTGATCTTTTCTATCAACTCATTTCCTTTTGAGTTGTAGGAGTGTGTGTCCCTCCAGCCAGGAACGTTCCTGAGCTCCAGGTGGGGGAGAGAGGTTTGATCCCAACAAGCTGAAGCAAAAACTACCTGTGCCTTACATCCACTAGGACTGTAAATGCCGTTGGCTGCTCAAGTTAGTGATCTTGATGTAAAAAGACAATTCTAGTTGTAGCGCAGATGCAGCCCAGGTGCAGTGGTTGGCATTAGGTTCCCCCTTGACCTGACCTAAACAAACCTTGAGCATCACGGTTATACTGTTCCCCCATTTCAAAGCAATTGTTAGTCTTCAAGTTCCCCCTTTGGGAACAAATTGTTTCATTCCCAGTTGCTCGGATGTTGCTTCAGGTTGTGCTGCAGAGCAGATATTTTTACTACCATTTTCCTCACTTAAAATATATTGAACTATAACAAAGAGCAGGAACAGGGCAGGGATAGGAAAAAATGTTATTTCACCCTCTGTAACAACAGAAGAAGATCGGGTAAGTCAGAGGGATTCCCTTATTCCCCATCACCATCCCAATCCCCCTGTTGTTCAGTTGGTTAGGTCAATAGTTTATCTAAAGGACTGGCAAGAGGATTCCCTAGTAAATGACTTGGAACTAAGCAAAATACTCATGCATTGGTCTCCCAAAGCAATTGTGGCACGGGCTCTGCAGGAGGTCGCTCCTGAAGATATCTCCTTCCTAATCAGCTGCATGTTGCCTATTATGTGGGAAAGGCAATCCCTATCTAGGTAGAGATGGGGAAAATGGAAGGGACATTTCTCTTCAGCTCACCCCTGGGAGATGCTGCAGATGTGTAGAAAATGAAATCCATGTTGAATGTGATATAGCTGCAGAAAGATACCTATTTTTAATAGACACCTGACATTTGGTGTCTTACGGGTATTCTAAACAGCACCTGAATTTAGTCCCTAATTTAAATCTGTGTCACCAGATTAAAGAAATAAAAGGGCATATTTGGGGCGTTATACCTCACTATCGCTACTGATATGTTATGTGGTTGGTGAAGTATTCTACGCCAGGAAAGTCTAAAATTACTCCAAGTAAGGTTAAAGATTTGACCAGAACTAAGGTAGAAATTGCAGCTACTGGTGGTTGATTTTCACCCCAGAAATGGAAGCTATGGTGACCTGTGGCCCAGGTAAACTATTTTTAGTATCCTGCTCCCTTGTTTAGTGGCATTGGTCACACACCTGAAGGATGCCATGATAAAATTGGGCACAACTGTCTTTTACCATTTGGATCCAAAGTTTCATTAATCACAGAGAAAAACAGCTGATTCCTTCAGAGACATTCTATGCCTCTGGGTCCGAATATGGCTGCCTTGTTGGACAAGAAGCACTTTGATGCTGGGCAAATGATGGTAGCCAATGAGGGAATGTATCAGATTCCAAGTTCAGACTGCAGGATACGTGAATGCTGAGTTCATAGTCTGTTGTTTGGTCTCTTAGATTTGCTATTAAGTCTAATGCATTTGTATCAGTTCTCCTCCTTCTGCTATTTTGAAAGATTAGAAAGTGTGAAAATAGAGCACAGGTGGTTTTTCTCATGATGCAGCCTTCCCATGTAGCGCGAGACCCCCTTTCACCCACACTTCTGGGAGAAGACCCAGGGAGAAATGAACTCACAGAAATGGAAGGCTCCTAGGTTATTGTAGAACGTGACTTCACACAAAGCTCACTGGGTGGAAATGGGAATTAAGAGAAAACTGCCCTATCGGTTTATATTTTGTAATCGTTAAATGAGTTGTTACCAGCGACAATGAAATTAAACATGAAGTTATTTAGTGTCACGGAAGAGGCTGATGATGTGATAACTTTCAGTGTTACAATATAATTCAGGTTTTCTTCCAGTTCTCTCCCTGCCCCCTCCTACTATATAGGAAGTGGAGGCTAATCCTGAAATTAAAACCTCACTCCAGAGGAATTAGAGTAGGGTGATATGTGAGAGAAATAGCATGTAGGAGAATAGAGATGCAGTATAGACTGTAATTATTTCTATTTCAAATTGAATTTATTTTGATAAATTTTAAATCTTCTGTTAAGAGGAAAATTACTTGAGACAAGATTTGGAAACTTTTATCCAGTTAGAGGGTAACAGCCACAGAGTTCTCCAGGTCTCTTGTTTGCAAAGCAAAGATGTCACATCAGGCAGGAGATGTCCAAATCTAAAATGGTGATGGATGTGTGATGGTAGCTTTTCTGGGTTGGTTTTTAGGGGGTTGTTTTTTTAATGTAATTTTTGTTTTGTTTTTGCAACCAGTTATTTTTATAGGTGCTGAGGCCCCTTTTCCTTTTGAGCACAGCTGTTTAACCCTCAGGCCTGGCTCTGGAAACCTCCCCAAAACTGGCCTTGTGTTTCTTTCATGTTTGTTATCTTTGGGATTCACACATCCACACTACATGCGGTTCACAGCAACAGATACTTTGAGAAAGCTGCTGGGTTAAGCAGGCCTTTTCCAAACTGACATTGGCCCAAAGTCTGCCTCAATTCAGCTGGATTGGGACACGTCTGTATCAAAGGAGTGGTTCACACCTGATTTGTCCTGAGACCTCGGGGAAGGGGTAGTAAGATAGCATAAGGAGGAATCGACAACAATAAAGTTAAAGGTAAGGGTGAAAGACCCTCACCTTGCAGGTCAACAAGCCTGTTCTGTTCGTTACCTCTGACGCCTCTGGCACTGGTCGCTCTCAGGCAGCACTCTGGGCTAGATGGATGATTGTGGCTTTCCTCATCTGAAAGCTCTGCAGCAGATGTGCATGACAATGTGATCCCAGCACTCAGTGCTTGTTTCCCGAGCCCAAAAGCAGCGTTCCACTGTGGTCAGCACCTCCGTGAATGCCACGAGCAATCTCCTGTCGTAGCTACTACGTGTGGCAAGATCAATGTTGAACTCCTCTGCCTTTGTAGTTTAAGGAATAACTCCACTGCCACTCATGACATGTAGCATATTCGTCAACAGTGTGGGATCCATTCCTGTAGTACGAAGAGGCAGAATGCACAGTACACCAACCATTGAAAGATGGCGCCAAATGCTGATGGAGGTGCAGGGATTGCTGGGATGTGAAGCAATGCCTCATGGGCCATTGGGACAGGACTCAGGATGTCCCGTGACCCCCTCTGCCTTCTCACAACTCTTAGCAGCAGAAGAGGAAGCGATGCACGGTGGGGTGAACACCGCTGCAAGTGCCGCAAGTGTGAACATGCTATTGCACAGGCAGCTGACAGTGTGAACACACAATAGCGATGTCCCTTCACCGCTCTGTGAGTGGCACTGAACTCCCAGCACTGTAACTCTGCCAGTGTAGACATAGCTTCAGACAGACTGACTGCCAGGATCCTGGGACTGATCCCTCTGGGGAATGAAGTACAATGTCAACAAAACCCTGCGAGTCCAAAGTGCTGGACCATCTATGCCATTACCTGGTTCCTAAACTGCAGCTACAGTTCCTACTCCAGGTGAATCCAAAGACCGAGAGGAGCAGAGATCCAACCCCTTATCTTAGAAATGCTTTATTCCTTTTTCTATTCTGTGTCTGTTTCTTTTTATGAACTTGGAGACCTCCCAGCCTTTCTGTTACATTGGGGTGTAATAGTGCGGCTGTGTGTGTGTGTGTGTGTGTGTGAACACCTCTGAAATCTACAAAGGAAAGATGCTAGGAAGAATAGTTCCCCAAAGCTTAATAGCTTTAAAACTCTGCCCTATGAAATGACTGAATGCATGCTCCTCACCTATGGAAGCATTGCAAGGCATTGAGCTGTCAGATATGTATTGTTCAGCAAGAGCTGTTTGAACTTCTTTTACTAATGTCTCTCTAAGGTTTGTATGTGTTCTGGGTCAAGAGGGCGAGGAGAAGTGTTAGCTACACAATAGTGACATCTAAGGAGAAAACTGTAATTGGCTTTGAGGTTGTAGGCTAAATGTAAGCAATAATTTGGTTTTGATGTTGATATATTCAGCTGGCTAAATCTGGGTTGCATTGCCTGGGTAAAAGGCTCTGATTGGGGTTTCAGCATCACTAAATATGCACCTGCCTTTTTCGGTTGCTCTTTTAGGGTTTATAAGGGTTGATTTTCTGCTGTACTAATCTGATGGTTTGTCTAAATTGATGACTTGATTCCACTGCAATATCATTAACTCATTGAGTTACTGATTTGACCTGAACTTTATCATTGTATTGTTTAACCCTTAGCTGAGTGGTGTCTATAGCAGTGGTTCCCAAACTTTAACAGCCCGCCAACCCCTTTCTCTAAATTGTGAAATCTCATGAACTCCCTCCTAAAAATGAATATTTCCAGGGTTTTAAATTTAAATTTCCTCAGTGTGATGGATGTGCTTGCTTTGCTCTGCATAGCTCTTTGAAGTCTGGAACCTTTGGAGAAAGATAAAGTTTCAGGTCTGGTTTGGCATCAAGTCTCTTTCTGTATTTCGTTTTCAGATGTGCATACGAGGAAAAGGCTTTCTCGCATAAGTATGTTGTTGAAAATGGTAACAAAACTGCAGCAGCTTTTTCTGCCAGAAGGGGGTACTCGTTTCTTAAACTCAGCCAAAAGTTGATCAATGACAGATTTCTGAAACTCCTTTTCAGTTTGTAATCACGGGAGATCTCAATCATTTTCTCTTTTTCCTCAGTGTTCAATATCTGTGTTGAGAAAGTGGTATCATCAAAAGGGTTGCGAATCCAGTCATTATCGCTGATATAGCTGGAAAGTAATCCCTGAAAGTTGTGCAAAGTCCTTTTAGGTGTGCAGTTATATTGTTTTAGTGCACTGATCCAACTGAAGTTTATGTTCTGCCAGGAAGTCATGAAGATTACTGAAACACTGTTTGATTGTTTTCCAAACAACTTTCCCAGAACTGCAATTTCTTTATCATGGATTCAGCTCGGTCTTGCACATTGAAAACTGTTATATTGAGACCTTGAAGAGAGAAATTTATGTCATTAATTCTTGAGAAAATATCTGCTAAATAAGCTAGGCTCTGGAGACAGACATTATTTTCCATACAGCTGGCAAGGTGGAAAGGGTGGCTGTTGAAAAAAAGTAGGATTTCCGTTTTAAGCTCAAACAAGCGCATCAGGATTTTGCCCCGTGACAGCCATCTAACTTCAGTATGGGTCAACAGACAATGGTGTATACTACCCATTTCTTCACAAAGTACGTGAAATATTCTGGAATTTGTTGACCGTGATTTTATGAAATTCACCATTTTCACTGCATTGTCCAGCACTTCCTTCAGGCCCTCAGGCATGCGTTTTGTTGCGAGGGCTTGTCTATGGATGCTGTAATGAGTCCAAGAGACTTTTGATGAAACGTTTTTTGTTCGAGCTACAAATCCAGGATACTTCCCCGTCATTGATGTGGCCCCATCAGTGCAAATGCCTAGGCAACAAGACCAATCTATTTCATTTCTTGAAAATATGCATTAGTCAGATTGAAAATATTTTCTCCAGTTGTACATTCTTCCAATGCTCGGAAAAACAAGTCTTCTTCAACCAGACCTTCATTCACATAACGTACAAACAGTAGCAAAATAGCTAGATTAGCTTCATCACTTGATTCATCCAACTGTCTAGCATAATATGGACTGTTTTTCACTCTCTGTACAATTATGGTCTCTACATTACTTGCATGTCATTAATTCTTCGTGACAATGTATTATTGGACAAAGGTACCATGTCAATCCTTTTTGCAGCCTTTTCTCCGAGCATGCAATGAACTACGTCTTTTATACATGGACCAATCAAGCTCTCTGCTACGGTATGGGCTTTTGATGCTTTTGCTACTCGGTAGCTCACGCGGTATTGTTGTACTTAAAGTACTGCACAGGATCTTTTCAGGGGGAATAAGACAAAATGCCACATTTATTAGTAATACATGTATTCATTAACACTGTATCATATGCATATAATATATTACACTTACACTCACACACACACACAAACACACTCCGTCTTGTTGTTACAAATTAGTTGCGCTCCCCTTAACTTCACTGGCCAGGTGAGTTAGATGGGGGAGGGGTGGAGCCGGGCTTCTGCCGATCCGGATCGATGCTCCCATGTTGACAAGACGAGACCCGGGGTCCTCTGCAAGACACCTCACTTTTATACCAGCTTCCCTCTTATGCAAATCTATACCAGATTCAAACTCTGTGTCTGTGTCCATTGGTCCTTTGTGCTGCTTTCTTTTGAGTGTTGTCCCAATGCTGCAAAGAGGGTGTTTCCAAAAGAAGGTGCTTACTTCTAACCCCCGAGGCCGTCAGTATGTCTGCTTGTCTTTAATGAGCCCACTTGACACGTTTTATTGTCCTTGGGTCTGGCTCCCAGCCCCTCTCCAACAGTTGAGGCTGTCTGGAGGTGCTGCCTTCCATGCCTTGCTCATCCACACCTCATTCATTCAACAGGGCAATTGATTAAGAGTGGGGGGGGGGAGAGCTCTTGTTCTACTGCTAGCAAAAAGAAATTTTTCTTCTATCTTATTCTATCCTTAGGGGCTATAATATTATACCAAGGGCAATGCAAAGTTTCTAAATAAGGCTTTGATACAAAGTCCCATGAAAACAGAGGTCACACGTGGGTAGACCCACCACAAGGTTATATGAAGAGGCACAATGTAAAGTCATATGAAAATTATCAGAGATTTATCTACAGTATGATGCTTCAAGTGCATTTTCATTATCAGTACTTGCTTTGGATATAAAACTGGTAATGTCACTTTTCCTCTCAGCTAATTTTCGCTTGAAAAAATCAACAGGCTTGTCGAGTTGTGCAGGATGCCTAGTTTCTAAATGGCACCAAAGTAGAGAAGGTTTGAGGCTGCTGTTTGCTAGAACATCACCACAAATCACACACAGTGGTTTTGGACATTCTTGATCACCAATGCATGTAAAGCCATATTTTATATAATCATACAACCAACAAACTAGAAAATGAGAAGATTCACTCAAGTCTCACTGAAGCAAAACAGCACTCCAGAGAGAATGACAATTACAGAGGCAACTTAACACTGCTACACTGGCTACAACGTGCTTCCGGCTGGTTTGGCTCCCAAACAGCTTTTCTTCCACCACGAGGTTTCTCCCTAGGAGGGTGTCCTGCGAGGGACAAATTAGCTGGGATCACCCCCCACGTACAGCACTGCTCCTGCTAACTCAGTCCTCCATGCCAGCTTCCCCTGTCTGACAAGGATAGGAGTCCAAGCTGCCACCTTCAGGTCTGGGGTTCTCAGCTGCCACCCTGCCCACCACAGGGCTCAGGCTACTGGCCCCGCACCAGGGCCTGGGCTGCCAGATCCACTCTCCCTGGGGCTCTTGCTGCTGGACCCCATTGACCGGGACGGTCAACTGAGCTCCACTGAGTTTGTGCTGCAGGTCCCGCTGACCTCTGGGGCTCGGGCTGCTGGCCCCAGCTGTCCGGCCCCACTCTCCCTTGGGCTTGGGGCTGCCAGCCCTTCCGGAGCGCTGGGGTTCGGGCTGCCGGCTACCCCTCTGACGGAGGCATGGCTCGGGCTGCCAGCCCCAACTGCACGGCCCTGCTCTCCCTGAGGCTCTGGTTGTCTGCCCTGCAACCGTGTCCCACCTGCTGCCTCCAATGTTGGGGTCCTCTGGCCACCATTAATGATTTTTTTTCTTGCGAACCCCCTGTAACCTTCTGCGAACCCCAGTTTGGGAACCACTGGTATATAGTCATTTAGCCTTAGTGATGTGTGCTCTTGGATTTATTTGTTTGTGTTAATAAAACATGTAACTGGGCTACTGAGTCATTTCTTTCAATAAGCAACAGGGGCTGGAACTTTTATTTGTATATTTCCCTTTAATTCAATCTCCATTTTCTTCATTTCATACTCTTCTAAGTTAAGGAATGTGGAGACCAGAAACTGACAGAAGCCTTTTGCTGCCCCATTCTGTGTCCATCCAGCAGGAGTAGAGAACAAACCCCTCCTGGGGCAGGGATTGTCACACTGGGCTGTAAATACAGATGCATGTTCCCAAGCTTTGCTGTCTGTCTCAAATCCTGGCATAAGGGTGACACCTACAGCTGCTTGTAATCACGCCTGGCAGGAAGGAGACCCCTATGTGCATTCCCTGGGGAGACAGGGGGATCTGGGAGACCCTGGACACGGGGGGATATTTACCCAGAGCTCATGTGCAATCTATTCAGGGGTGATGCTGGAGAAAAGAGCTGGGCACTGCTTTCCCCACATTTCTCCTTATCCCCTTTCGGTCTCTCTCTCCTCTTTCCCTTTCTTCCCCCTCTGCCCACCCTCTGGCAGGGAGGCTTGGTCACTTCCCTGCTCCCAGGGGCGCTCACTCTCGTGTGCTAATAGGAGCGAGGCCCTGGGTGCGGGACAGTCCCTTCAGCGGCTCTGGGACACAGAGGCAGAAGGAGGAGCAGAGATGGGGGTGCTGTAGGAGACTTGATTCAGTGATACTGGAGCATAAGCTTTCGTGGGTGAATACCCACTTTGTGAGATGATGAAGTGGGCATTCACCCACAAAAGCTTATGCTCCAATCCGTCTGTTAGTCTATAAGGTGCCACAGGACTCTGTCACTTTTTACAGATCCAGACTAACTCGGCTACCCCCTGATACTTCATTCAGTGAAATCCTTTACAGAACCAAAGAATCCCTTAGCAGTGCATCTGGCTGCATAAAGTCTCACAGCAGTTCACCAACTTGTCTTATCTGCTGCTGGGATTCCCTGAATTACTTTTATCACTTCGTCATTTAGCTTTGTTATTGTGCAGATGCAGGTCATTGTGCTATTTCATTTCTATTTTACCAACAAGTCCTCCTTGAAAATATGCAGCAGTAAGAAATTGCTAGTTTTAGCAGTGACATCTGTGTTTCTGGTATTGCACTTGCTCTGGTTTTTTTACTGTGATTTCTAATTTGAAATTTTTAATTCTAACTTTCTCTTCTTATTTTTAGAGCAGAAGGTTATTCTGCTGGATCAGCTGACTTCCAGCCTGACTGAATTTCTGGGCTGGTCTCAAAAAATGTTTTTAATCAATGGCGATTGCCTTTTGCAACTGCTGTTTTGCCTCTCAATCCCGCCCTTTGTTTTTTTCCGTATGTCATTGCTTGTGTGTAGAATTTGATTCGCAAATATTCAGTAAAGACGGTATACCCTCTCATGTAACATCCTTGTCAAAGGCAAAAATCGATTGTAATTTTTGCTGAACTTTAGAACTGCTGTAGTGGGTCAGACGAATAGTCCATCTAGTACAGGATCCTGTCTTCTGACGGCGGCCAGTGTCAGGTGCTTCTGAGGGAATGAACGCAACAGGCAATCACTGAGTGACCCATCCTGGCAGTCAGAAGTTTAGGGACACCCAGAGCATGGGGATGTATTCCTGGTTCTCTTGGCTAATACCTGATGCACCTAGCCTGCGGAACTGATCTAATGCTTTGTTAAACCCATATATAGTTTTGTCCTTCAAAACATAATGAGCACACATCTACAACCCCAAGAGGGCTTGACATCCCGAAGAATTCTAAAAACATGAGTTATACACCCTGAGGTCAAGAAACTTTAATTAATACAGGATATTTTGTTCTTATGTGCCTCTTTGAGCCTGAACCTTTAGGGCTTTGAGGAGGGGGTTTGACTAGATGAGCTCCTGAGATCCCTTCCAACCCTGATATTCTATGATATATTCTATGGTGACATAAGGCCACTTCCAGAAAAGCTGGAGCTAAACACCTGAATGAAACTTGGTCTACCCTCATACTTCTCCTGTTACCTCTCCCAAACATTTCACATACCTTAGACCATATCTACACTACAAGCCTATGTTAACTCAAGTTATGTCAACCTAGACTCGCTAGGGGTACTGTGTCAATTATGTTACTGATTTGTGCTCTTGTAATAAATCTGTAATGGGAATAAATTACACCAGCATAGAAGGATATTGAATGAGAACCCTATGGAAATTAAAAATTTAAATTATCCTCCACGTGTCCCACTAAAATGAATCCAACCCTCAGGTCACTTGGGCAAAATTATCAGTGTCAGGATGCTACATTGTGAGCACATTAAATGAAGCTGCAAAATAAATGATGTTTAAATGACCTCACTCTATTTTTTACAATCCTATGTTAAGAGGCAATTGATTTTATATATAAACTAGGCAGGGTCGTTTGGAAGCCGAAGACTTTATCTTTAAGGAGCTTCCGCCTGCCTCCTTGGGTGAAATTTACCCTTATGGGGTCATCAATTTTCATTTCCTTTCTCTGAGGGCAGAGATGGGGTTGGTGATACCTCAGGCTGGGATGTCGAGCCCATGTCCCCATCTGTCCGTCACTCTGGGAACCTGTCTCTGCTCACAGGCTGCCTCCAGCCTGTCCGGCCAGCTCCTGAGTGCTGTGCGGGTAAGTCATTTGGCATACGTAGCACCTGGGAGAAACAATCTTGCCATATGCATTGGTGGTATAGTGGTGCGCATAGGTGTCTTCCAAGCAGTTGACCTGGGTTCAATTCCCGGCCAATACAGGGATCTCCCCTTTTCTTCGCTGGGAATTGGTTTAATTTCAGTCACATTGTATCAGTTTATCAATGGAATGGGAGAATTAATGTCCCAAATCCCAGCAGGTCATTCAACACCCAGTGGCGGAAGAAAGGGGTGGAACTATACAGTGAGCTCTTCGAGTCATCCTGGTATTACAATGTTTGGTTTATTCTTTAAAAATTTTCCTTTACTTCCCTCTCTGTTTTAGACTCAGAGCCTTTAAGGGCAGAAGGGATCATGGTGATCATCTGGTCTGATCTCCTGCACCTTGCAGGCCAAAGGACCCCACCCACCCACTCCTGTAATAGACCCCCAACCTCTGCTTGAGTTACTGACACCCTGAAATCATGGATTAAAGCTGTCAAGTTACAGAGAATCCACCATTTACACTGGTTTAAACCTGCAAGTGACCCATCCCCCATGCTGCAGAGGAAGGTGAACCCCCCCCCCCCAGGGTCTCTGCCAATCTACCCTTGGGGAAAACTCCTTCCCAACCCCAAATATTGCCATCAGTGAGACCTGAGTATGCGGAAAAGACACAGTGGGCAGACACCTGGGAAAGAATTATCTGCAGTAACTCTGAACCCTCCCCACCTATTGTCCCAACTCCAGCCATTGGAGATATTTGCTACTAGCATTCACAGATCGGCCACATGCCGTTGCAGGCAGTCCCATCACACCACCCCGTCCATAATCTTATCAAGCTCAGTCTTGAAGCCTGTTCGGTTTTTTGCCCCCACTGCTCCCCTTGGGAGGCTCCTCCAGAACTTCACTCCTCCAGTGGTTAGAAACCTTCACCTAATTTCAAGGTTAAGTTTGTTCATGGTCAGTTTATATCCATTAGTTCATTACTAGTGGGGGCATGTGATAGTGTGGGGGAGGGAGAAAGACAGAAGAACTAACAGTGGGAGGGAGCCGGAGAGATTCCCTGTTCCCCATCACCCATCTCTGGGAGGAACCAGTTGGAAGTGCCCTTGGGAAGCTGCCGCTAATAACTCAGGTGTAAAATCATTATTCCGTTGGAATCAGATTAAAGCCTCCTCACACCCGGTGTCATGGTCATCGACATGGCTCATTCCTGGGATGTCACTGGCAAGAGCAATACAATGAGTAGAACCAAATCCCTTTCCAGAGCCCAGGCAAACACAGAAATCCTGGGGCTTTTCATTCCTAGGCTTCTGGCGCCATCGTGTGGCCCTTTGGTTTCACTCCTTTCTGTTCAAACCTTTAGCTTTCTGCACAGAAATGTTAATTCCCTGGGAGAGACTCGGGAGCGTTTCTCTGTTTTGTGTTGTTAAGGATTGAAATGTTCCCGGTTCCTCGGTCCCAACCTGCTTCCCGTTCTACTGCCCATGCAGCCCCATCCCCGACCTCAGCCCCCAGTCGATGCTGATTCCCTAATCCCCATCTGTGCAGGGGGTGAAACCTGTCACTCCACATTGCCTAGTTCCCCTAACTCTGAGGGACTTCAGTTCCTCTGTGTCCCCAGGGACCCTCACACCACTCCCCTGTTTACCACGGTTCAGATATTACAGTAGCATCAGTCTGACACTCACTTTAGAGGCCCCACATTAATAACCATTTTCAATATGAACTTACTGGAGATTCTATCGCAATATTTGGGTGGGGGGAACCTATTAAAAATATTCATAAAACACCTTTCCCAAGAAAGTCCCAGGGCTTTTGATATCCCGTGTATCGGACAATGAACGTCCACTGACCATGTAGCTGATTAGAGAGCCACTTCCTGGACACTACAGTACTAATAAACAATGGCCACATAAACACCACCGTATACCGGAAACCTACTGACTGCTATACTTACCTACATGCCTCCAGCTTTCATCCAGACCACACCACTCGATCCATTGTCTACAGCCAAGCTCTACGATAGAATCGCATTTGCTCCAACCCCTCAGACAAGACCTACAAGATCTTGATCAAGCGTTCTTACAACTACAACATCCACCTGCTGAAGTGAAGAAACAGATTGACAGAGCCAGAAGAGTACCCAGAAGTCACCTACTACAGGACAGGCCCAACAAAGAAAGTAACCGAACGCCACTAGCCATCACCTACAGCCCCCAACTAAAACCTCTCCAGCGCAACATCAAAGATCTACAACCTGTCCTGAAGGACGATCCATAACTCTCACAGATCTTGGGAAACAGGCCAGTCCTTGCTTACGGACAGCCCCCAAACCTGAAGCAAATACTCATCAGCAACCACACAACAAAAACACTAACCCAGGAACCTGTCCTTGCAACAAAGCCCGTTGCCAACCCTCTCCACATATCTATTCAGGGGACACCATCACAGGACCTAATCACATCAGCCATACTATCAGAGGCTCGTTCACCTGCACATCTACCACTGTGATATATGCCATCATGTGCCAGCAATACCCCTCTGCCATGTACATTGGCCAAACCGGACAGTCTCTAGGCAAAAAGAATAAATGGACACAAATCAGATGTCAAGAATTATAACATTCAAAAACCAGTTGGAGAACATTTCAACCTCCCTGGTCACTCGATTACAGACCTAAAAGTCGCAATATTACAACAAAAAAACTTCAAAACCAGACTCCAGTGAGAGACTGCTGAATTGGAATTAATCTGTAAATTGGACACCATTAAATTAGGTTTGAATAAAGACTGGGAGTGGTTGGGCCATTACACAAAGTAAAACTATTTCCCCATGCTTATCTTCCCCTCCCTACAGTTCCTTATATCTCCTTGTCAAGTGCTGGAAATGGGCCATTTTCATTACCACTACAAACAGTTCTTTTTCTCTCCTGCTGATAATAGCTCACCTTAACTGCTCACTCTCCTTATAGTGTGTATGGTAACACACATTGTTTCATGTTCCCTGTGTATATATACATCTTCCTACTTTATTTTCCACTACATTCATCCGATGAAGTGAGCTGTAGCCCACGAAAGCTTATGCTACAATAAATTTGTTAGTCTCTAAGGTGCCACAAGTACTCCTATTCTTTTTGCGGATACAGACTAACACGGCTGCTACTCTGAAACCAGCTAGATAAGATCCCATCTGTACACAAATGTCAGGGAGCCCTGCCTGAAAACAGTGACAACCTTAGAACAGTTCGTCAGTAGAATTATCACACTAAAGCATATGTGTAAAGCATATGCCCTGCCACTGAGCTCCCTCCCAACCAATACAACTAATGCCATAAGGCATTGGGGGAGAGGGTCTCTGTAGGGAGCCAGGGTGGCTTCCCTCCGAACCTGAGGGTAAAGTGCCTGTCCCTCAGCCTGAGTGGGCGGGGCCAGCCCAAGCTCGCTCCACCCCCCGGAAGGGGAGGGGTGGAACAGGAAGTATAAAGGGCGGGGCCCTTAGCTCAGTGAGGGCAGCACCAGGGAGGGAGGCAGACACAGACCGTGGGCTGCTCCCGTCAGAGCCTGCTGCCACACCAGGGGAGGCCCTGGGCCAGTGGAGACCTCACCTGGAGGACGGACTGGGGCTGCCAGGACTGCCCGCTGCCGAGTACCCAGAGGAACTGGAGGAGTCGGAGGGGGAGCGGGAGCTGCCAGCAGCCGAGTACCCGGAGGAGCTGGAGGAGCCTGAGCCTGAGGGGGAGCCGGAGCTGCCAGCAGCGGACTACCCCGACGCACTCACGGGACCAGAGGGATTCGGGGAAAACTGTCGGGTAGGAAGTAGCCCAGGGACAGAGCTGCACAGTGGTGAGTCTATGTAGCGGGACGACCCCGCTGACCCAGTGGTGGGACCCTCGTTCTGCCACTGTCAGGGCCCTGGGCTGGAGCGCAGTGGTGTAGGGTGGGCCTGCGCTCCCCTACCCGGCAGAGCCACGCCGGGACCTTTGCCGGCGCTCCCCTGCCTGAGGGGCGCGCCACTGACCTTAGCCGGCGCTCCCCTGCCTGAGGGGCGCGCCACTGACCTTAGCCGGCGCTCCCCTGCCTGAGGGGCGCGCCACTGACCTTAGCCGGCGCTCCCCTGCCTGAGGGGCGCGCCACTGACCTTAGCCGGCGCTCCCCTGCCTGAGGGGCGCGCCACTGACCTTAGCCGGCGCTCCCCTGCCTGAGGGGCGCGCCACTGACCTTAGCCGGCGCTCCCCTGCCTGAGGGGCGCGCCACTGACCTTAGCCGGCGCTCCCCTGCCTGAGGGGCGCGCCACTGACCTTAGCCGGCGCTCCCCTGCCTGAGGGGCGCGCCACTGACCTTTGCCGGCGCTCCCCTGCCTGAGGGGCGCGCCACTGACCTTTGCCGGCGCTCCCCTGCCTGAGGGGCGCGCCACTGACCTTTGCCGGCGCTCCCCTGCCTGAGGGGCGCGCCACTGACCTTTGCCGGCGCTCCCCTGCCTGAGGGGCGCGCCACTGACCTTTGCCGGCGCTCCCCTGCCTGAGGGGCGCGCCACTGACCTTTGCCGGCGCTCCCCTGCCTGAGGGGCGCGCCACTGACCTTTGCCGGCGCTCCCCTGCCTGAGGGGCGCGCCACTGACCTTTGCCGGCGCTCCCCTGCCTGAGGGGCGCGCCACTGACCTTTGCCGGCGCTCCCCTGCCTGAGGGGCGCGCTACTGACCTTTGCCGGCGCTCCCCTGCCTGAGGGGCGCGCTACTGACCTTTGCCGGCGCTCCCCTGCCTGAGGGGCGCGCTACTGACCTTTGCCGGCGCTCCCCTGCCTGAGGGGCGCGCTACAGACTCTGGCTGGCGGCCGCCCCGCCGCTAATTCCCCGCTGACGGAGGCGTGACCCAGGCCGGCCAGTGACCTCATAGCTCCCCACCGCCCCCTAGCGGGTAGGTGGGCCAACGCCGATCACAGTCTCCATGTCTCATCTCGGTGATTTGGGGCAACAAGAGCTTCCACATTATCACATAGTGGATGGGGCCGTGGGTGGAAGGTTGGGAGGGATGGAAGAGGGTGGAGCCACAGGCAGAAAGGTTGAGGATTTGGTATCACTAGCCCCTGCTTAGCGAGTAGGGTTCAGTTTAGGGCAGTGGTCCCCAAAATGTGGGGCATGCCTCCTAGGGGCAAAGAGGAATGTTCATGGGGGCACCTCAGGGCCTGAGCCAGCCCCCATGGAGAGCAGGGAGGGAGCACCACTCTGCCCCCAGGCTCCCAGCCTGGCCTCGCCCCCTTACCCCATCCACAGCCCTCTCCCCGGCAAGCCATGGCCCCGCTCCCAGCCCCAGTTCTAGACCGTGGCTGCTGAGGCACTGCAGACATGGATAAGAGGGCACAATATGAAAAGTTTGGAGACCACTGGTTTTGGGGGACACCCTCAACCACTTCTATGCAGTCCAATAAAATGTATTCCTTGCCCCTCAAGCAGGATGGACTAGTTGTGTTCTCTTGCCCTTTACTCATAACATTGGAAGAGAACTCAGGAGATCATTTAGTCCAACCCCCTGCTCAAAGCAGGACCAATCCCCAACTAAATCCCCAAATTGTCCTCTCAATGATTGAGCTCACAACGCTGAGTTTAGCAGATGACTGCTCAAACCACTGAGCTATCCCTCCCCTTCATTATCCAGCAACTATAATAACATTTAATAGTACTCATGTGATTTGTAACCCAACATCAGCCCAAACTGGTCCTTTTGGCAAAACCGCCCCATCATTCTGCGTAGCTAGGCAGAGTAGGTGGTCTATGCAAACACAGTCTGTTCCTGAAGTCTTTCCCCTGGCTCATCACTAGATGTGAGGGGGGAGCTCATTCAGACCCTGCTTACGCTTAGTATTTAAAAACTCCTTATTGTCCCTACCTCTACAGGCCTCAGATTTCTCCTCCTGTCCTTTACTTGACAACTCAGATGGGGTGGCCAAGTGGTTAAGGAGATGAACTGCTAATCCATTGTGCTCTGCACATGTGGGTTCAAATTTCATCAAAGGCATTTGGTCTTCTCTCTTCCTTTACAAACAACCATCTTCCCCCTTTGGTACAATCACAGACCAAACCATGTTGCTTCCTGCAAACAAAAACCATCTCAGGAACTCAGCCCCACCCCCCTGCTTAAAATAAAATGTCTAAATACCAGATTTCTAAAAGAATTCTCTAGTCCTGGATTTCTTAGTTTTTATCTCAAAAGGTAACATCCTATCTATTCCCCCAAACATCCCAGGACCGCCACAAATTATTAAAATGCCCCAGTCCTCAGCAAGGCCATGACAGTGACCCATGGCTATAGTGTCTAGGCCAAGCTGTTCTGAGGGAGGCAAATCAAACATTTTCTCTCTGCTTCCCTTGGCAAGGTCTGACAGGAAAACAAAATCCCCCAAACTGAAGATTTTCTCTTGAAAAACCAATACTAGTCTGCTTGGGGACTTTGATTTGAATGTATTATTATTATTGTCTTGTGATTTCTGAATTCTTTCAGTTCAGTCTTTGTGCTCCAAGTGCGTTTCCAAGTTTTGAGTTGTGGGGGAGAGAGGCCAGGTCATGATGTCTCTTCCCCTCTTTCATAGTTTCTTCCAACTTGCTAGGAAGCTGCTTTGCTACGATGTGAGTCAAGCAGTGTCCATTGTCTCCGGGCTATCTCGGAGAAGTCTGCATTGTACAGGGCTCCTGGGATAGTCCTTGGGAGCGTGGATACTTTCAATGGGCCAGCAGCGAGTCTTGCTCCTCCACTGTGGCACCGGAAAGGCTGGTTGTGGGCATTTCCCAACTTCGTAACATAGTTCAGTAAGGCACACAGAGCAAAACTTCATCACGTCCCAAACAAGGCGAGCACACACCATCCAACAAGATATTAATGTTCAACAGATCACGGCTTTTGAACTGATACCTCACCAGGCAGACTTTCTACAAACCATAGCATCATTATGTGACAGTGGTGGGTAGGGGGCTGCTTTGCGCAAAGCAGGGCTGACATTGCAATGGAGACATACCCGCAGAGTCCATCTCTCCCGGGATAAAGTTTGCAGCAGGGCTGGCCTGGGTCATGGGACTTGGGCTCCTGGAGCTAAAGCTGTGGGGCTCAAAACTGTGGTGCAGATACGTGTGTTCCTGCTGGGTTCGGAGACCCTGCCCCCTCGTGGGTCTCAGCAGCTGGGCTCAAGCCGTATGTGTGCACTGTCCTTGTAGGGGTCGGAGCTCGTACTCACCAGCTCCAAGAACTGGAAGCCGCCACCAGGGCCGGCTTTAGGCCGATTCAGCCGATTTGGCTGAATTGGGCCCCGCGCCAAGAGGGCCCCGCGCTGCAGCTCTCCACCCCACCCCCAGCTCACTTCCCCCTCCTCCCCTCTCCTGAACGCTCCGCCCCCTCCCCTGCTGAAAAGAAGCAGGGGCGGGCCGGCAGCACCAGGTAAGCTGGGGTGGTGGGAGCGCGAGAAGGGCTCTGGGGAGGCGAGGCCCGTTCCTGCCGAGCAGGCAGGCCCCAGCGGTTCTGGCCTGGCTTGGCTCCGGCCCAGCCCCCCGCAGCGCGGCCCGGCTCCAGCCCGGCCGGTCCCCGCGGCTCGGGTTGGTCGGCTCCGGCCCGGTCCCCGCGGCGCGGCTCCGGCCCGGCCTGGTCCCCGCGCCGGGGCACGGCTCTGGGGACCGGAGCATCTCTGGCCCGGCCCGGTCCCCGCGGCGCGGCTCCGGCCCGATCCCCGCGGCGCGGCTCCGGCCCGATCCCCGCGGGTTGGCGCGGGTCGGCTCTGGCCCGGCCCGGTCCCCGCGGCGCGGCTCCAGTCCGGAGCAGCAAGCCCCGCCCCCAGGAATCGGGTCCCGCTCTTGCTAAAGCCGGCCCTGGCCGCCACCACCTCCTCCCTCCCTCCAGGCTTGCGCCGCCATTACAGCTGCAAGCCTGGGAGGGTGGAGGAATGCCACCTGCTTGGGGAGGAGGCGGGGCCAGGGCGGGGATTTGGGGAGGGATCCAATAGGGGAAGGAGGGGGCGAAGTCGGGGCGGGGGGGAGAGAGAGTGCCTCCGGGAGGGCAAAATTGCTTGTTTGTCCAGTGTCCCGACCGCACATTGGTCAGGACCAGTGCCGTATTATTGCCTAGGGCGGCAAATTTGCAGGGGCGGAAGCTCCCCTCCGCGCCCCACCCACCTGCTCCAGCTCACCTTCACCTCCTCTGCAAGCACGCCGTTGCGTCCTGTTTCTCTCCCCTCCCAGCACTTGTGCCGCGAAACAGCTGTTTTGTGGGGCAGGGAGGGAGTGGGGAGGAGGGGGAACGCCGCGCGCTGGGGGAAGAGGTGGGGCTGGTACAAAGGGATCCAAAAGGGGAAGCGAGGGGCAGAGTTGGGGTGGGGACTTTGGGGAGGGTGTTGGAATGGGGGCAAGAAAACGGTGGCAATTATTTCCTGGCCTAGGGGTGTCAAAATTATTAATCCGCCACTGGTCAGGACACGGGACAAACAAGCAAATATTGGGACAGTCCCGATAAAATCGGGACATCTGGTCACCCTACAGACTGTGTACAAACCATAGCATCATTATATGACAGTGGTGAATAGGGTGTGCTTTGCGCACACCAGGGCTGACATTGCAATGGAGACGTACCTGCAGAATCCATCTCTCCCGGGGTAAAGATTGCAGCAGGGCTGGCCTGGGTCATCGGACTTGGGCTCCTGGAGCTAAAGCTTTGGGGCTCAAAACTGTGGTGCAGATACTTGTGTTCCCACTGGGTTTGGAAACCCTCCCGCCTCGTGGGTCTCAGTGGCTGGGCTCAAGGCCGTATGTCTGCGCTCTCCTTGTACAGCCCTGCAGCTCCAGCCCCACAAGCCTGAGCCAGCTGCCCCGGGTTTGGAGACAGGTGCCCCGGGGGTGTTAATCGCAGTGTAGAGATAATGTCAGGGCACGTCTACACGGCGATGAAACCCCCGCGGCTGTCCTGCTTTGCCTCCTTCTGCTCCTTGTTCCCCGGGACGGGACGATCTGCCCAGAGATGCTGCAGCCAGTGGGTCTGGGCAGGCCCCGAGTCTGGGAATCCCCCCCCCCCCCATCTCCCCCTTCCCCACTGCTGTCCCATCTACCCCCATCTCCCCCTTACTCCCCCTCCCCGGTCCCGTCTCTCCCTCCCACCCGGGCTGGGGGCTCTGAGCTCGTTCCCTGCAGGCTCTGGCTCAGGGGCTGCCCCTCCCCCCGGGCAGGGCGGGGCTAATGACGGGCCCCACCCCCAGCGCAGACCCTGGGAGAGGGGAGGCCCCGCGTGGGGCGGGGACACTAGGGTTACCATTCGTCCTGATTTACCTGGACATGTACTCCTTTTTGTGCTAAAAATAGCGTCCGGGGGGAATTTGTAAATCACTGAAAATGTCCGGGATTTCCCCCCTCCCCGGCAGAGCAGAGCGAGCAGCTGGGAGGGCTGCAGGAAAGTCACGGGCTGGACTCCGGAGCAGCTGGAGAGGAGCTCCTCCTCCCCCCTCCCTCCCTGAATTCTGAGCCGGCAGCTCCTCCTCCCCTGCAGCCCCACGCCCCGCTCCGGCAGCACTGTGCCGGGCCAGGGACCGGGTTGTGTGTTGCGCTGGGGAGCGCAGCCACGTGTCCGGCTCGCACAGAGCCCAACACCGTGTTCTGAGCAGCAGGGTAAGGGGGCCAGGGGGCAGGAGAAGGGGCAGGGAGGTTCTGGAGGGGGCAGTCAAGAAACGGGGGGGGTCGGGAGTTCGGGGGGGGCTTTTTGGGGGGAGTGGAGAAAGTTTTGGGCAGTCAGGGTACAGGTAGGGGGTAGAGTCCTAGGGGGCCAGTTAGGATGTGGGGAAGGTCTCAGGAGGGGGCAGTTAGGGGACAAGGAACAGGGAGTCTTAGGTAGGGGGTGGGGTTCTGGAGGGCAGTTAGGAGCAGGGGTCCCAGGAGGGGGCAGTCAGGGGACAAGGAGCGGGGGGGTTTAGATGGGTCGGGAGTTCTGGGGGGGAGCTGTCAGGGGGCAGGGGTGGGGAGAGGGATCGGAGCAGTCAGGGGACAGGGAGCAGAGGGGTTTAGATGGGTCGGGAGTTCTGGGGGGGAGCTGTCAGGGGGCAGGGGTGGGGAGATGGATCGGAGCAGTCAGGGGACAGGGAGCAGAGGGGTTTAGATGGGTCGGGAGTTCTGGGGGGGGCTGTCAGGGGGTGGGGAGTGGTTGGATGGGGCGTGGGAGTCCCAGGGGTCTGTGTGGGGGTGTGGATAAGGTTTGGGGCAGTCAGGGGACAAGAGGCAGGGAGGCTTAGATAGGGGTGGAGTCCTGGGGGGCAGTTAGGGGACAAGGAACGGGGGGAGGGTTGGGGGTTCGGGGGGGGGCGGGGCTCCTCCCATCCTCTTTTTTGCTTACTGAAATATGGTAACCCTAGGGGACACGTGTGGGGCGGACTCGCTCCTGCCCGGGGGCGGGGCTGGGGCCGGGCGGTGACTCTGCCCCAGTGTCCGTTGGGGGGAAGCTCCGCCGATCTGCGCATGCCCAGAGCCGGGAGACACAAAACTCTTCTCCGGCCCCGGGAGAGGCTCCAACGGCCCCGCACGAGACAGGCAGAGCCGCAGCGCCCCGCGCGTATTCGCAGGCGGGCCCAGCCCCCCCGCCCGACGTCACTTCCGGGCCAGAGAGAGTCCGGAACTACATCTCCCAGCCTGCCCCAGGGGCGCTTCCGCCCTTTTTAGCTCAGGTAAGGGAAGGTTTCCGCAGCTGTTACTGCGCATGCTCCGTTCGATCCCCGTTCGTCTGCCGCCATGCCCAAAATCATTTCCGCTGCTGTCCCCTGTGATCCGGGAGCGCGGGCTGAGCGGGGCGGGGCCGGGAGCGGCAGGAGGGGCCCGGAGCGGGGCTGTGGAGAACCCCGCCCCCAAGGGAGGGGCAGCACCGCCTACCAACGCCGCGCGCGGTGCGCTCCAACGGCCCTAACGGCCGCAACCGTCACGTGTCTCCTCCCCCCCGCCCGGCGCCCCGCGGGATGCGTCACTTCCGGGCCCGCTGCGGGGGGAGCTCCGGGCCCGCGGGAGAGCCGGTAAGAGCCGAGTGGGGGAGGCCCGGCCCGGCCCGGCCCGCCGCGAGCCCCCCCGCCCTGGGCCAGCCCGGAAGCTGGGGTGGGTGGGTCCCGGTGCGGCCTCCGTAGCGATGGGAGGGTCAGTGGGCGGGAAACCCCCGAGGGAGAAAAGTGTCTGTGTGTGTGTGTCTCTGTGTGTTGCACTTGCTCATCCCCCACTGCTGCCCCGCTCCCTGCTCCAGGGACCTTCCCCCTCCCCGGCCCCCTTCAAACTGCCCCCCCCGGCTCCCTGCGGCCCGTGTGAAGGGGGGGGAGGGGAACCGTCACTGTCTGTGTGTGTTGGACAGTCACATAAACTCCCTTCACACTGCCCCTCCCCCTCCCCCTCCCCTCATTTCATAGCCACAGAAAATCCCTTCCCTTCCCCCCCCCCCCCCCCAGTCTGGGGGTTTCTCTCTCCTGTTACCAAATGTGCAGTTTGTGACCCGTTTTCCCCACAACTCTCATAGATGGATATAAAATATCCTAAATCTCCCCCTCCCCCCAGCCCACTTTCTCTCTCGTTGTCTAGTTCTACTTGAATGGGCCCTGAGTGTTGGGTCCTGTCTCGCTAATGATAAAACACAAACCACAGCTCAGATTTACCCCTTTGCTCCGGTTCTTCAGCGTGACTAGACATTTATTACAAATGTTGCCTCTTTCCTCTCTGTTCATTTATCAAGTAGTGATGGGAAATACACTCAGATTTTACTTCTGATCAACAATTGACATATGCTGTGGAGTGCAGGTTTTTTGGGGTGGGGTTAGTTTTTTTCCCTGAATTGCCTGACATGTCGCAGTGTATTCTGTATGTTTTGTCTTTATACCTATATGTTGCATAGCATCCTAGAAATGTAGGGCTGGACAGGACCTCAAGCTGTTATCAAGTCCTGGTCTCTCTGTGTCTTTACAAATTGGTATAATCTAATCTAGAACTTTATACAGTAAAATGCCTTATTCGTAGCCCTATGGCGATTGCCTGTATCCTGTAGGGACCTTAATTCTGCACAGTCCCAGCTGCTTCTGTCTCCCACCATACCCCCAAATCTTTTCACCCCTCCAACTATCAGCTGTCAGTCTTCCCTTGCTGCTACCCCTTCCTGACTGGCAGAGAAACTCTAAGCTCTAGTCCCTTCTCTTTGCCTCTGAAAGTTGCCTTTCACAGGGCTTTGCTGCCTCTGTGAATGGCAGATAGGGATGGGGAGCCATCACTTTCTGTGTATTTACTGAACATTCATCTAGTCACTGACACCTTCATTTATGCAGCGGTACATTTATTGTAATTATTTATCTTTTAAAAAAACAAAAACGTCAAAGATCAGGTTTGCAGCATAGAAACCCTCCATGTCTTTAAACAGCAGTATGTTGGGCCCTGCTAGAGTATCAAGTTCAGCAAAATTCAAACCTCCAAAAACTAGGAAATAGAGAGCTAATGTGCATACCAATGCAACCTTAACTCTGCCCCCCTGGAGGTGGCAACAGCCACTGGGCATTATCTGCCAGCACTCCAGCTGCATTCATTGTGTTAGGTGTAGCTTCACTGAAAGGTAGAGGCGTTAGTTGGAGCAACTTGGTGGAGGTGTGATTGTGATATAAGAAGATCTGGGTCTGAGTCCCCCATGTGTGCGATGAAAGAAAAGAGGTGCATGTGTACCTTGAGCTTCCAGTCTGTATCGGCACTGAGCTGTGCATGTTGTCAGGGGGAAACGGGACTGTTTGCCATGGGAATGGTCAGCAGTGAGATGGGATGCGAGAGCAGTCTGTGTGCTTAACGATGGGTAAGTGAATGTAGAACGTTAGCTGGAACTTCTGTGAGTAAGGATGAAAGAGTTGTAAAAAGGGGTGAAGAGGTGTTCAGTTGACAAGTGTGCAGCTGTTTCTGGGGAGCAGCCCAGTATCTGAGTTTAGAACAGGTGTCAGTAGCTCCTGTACAGCGCAGCTCATCTAAAACCAAATTCTGTCTTAGCAAAGATAAAGTGCTTTATTGTGTGCCCTGGTTGACATTTTCCCTCGTACTTTAGTGATAGGCACTATCTCAAATAGCTGGGTGCACATAGGTGTGTTATAGGACTAAAGAAAGGGTCATTGCTCACGTGGGTCAGAATTAGGATTACATTGGTGTGTACCTTATCTCTGCATTTCCTGAGTATTACAAGTTTGAGTTTTGCTGATCTCTCTTCTGGAGGGGCACCAGACAGCTCTGGGCAACCTTAAATCCTGCGTTCATAAAGCTTTTTGTAAGTGAATTTCCTAGCTTTTTGCACGGAGCGATGTTGGCGGGAGGAGGTAGCAGCCCTATAGGCAGTTGTGGGTCTCACACAAGTTTGCAATAGGAAGCACAGAGAAGTGCAATGAGTTACCCAAGGTCGCCCAACACGTCTGTGGCAGAGCCAGGAATAGTCCCAGTCCAGTGCTCTCTCCACGTAGGTGCTGGGTGATTGTGAAGTGCAGCTCCCCTCTCCTGTACATTTTTCATTACAGAGGAATGGGAATAATGGTCATGCTTTCAAAAGTTTCTCTCTTCCTCAACTCCTTCTACCACCATTTCCAGCTCAGCCTCCCCTTCTTTCAAGTGTTTGTCATGGGCAGTTGGTAACCGAGCCAGCGAGAGAAATCTCTCACATGGTCTGTGCTCCAGCTGGGCCTTCTGCTCCTGGTCTAGCCATGTCCTAGCTCTGCCCATCCTCCAAACACGCCCCCTCCCCGCTACACTGTGGCCTGCCCCTCCACCCCATACATGTGTAACATATACCTTTAAACTATTCATATTTTGGATTTCAGATAATTAAATTTGTTACCTTCAGCTCCCCCCATAAGTTTCAGTTGTTTGGTGGTGCTCTAATGGTTTTCCATTGATAGTTTGGGAGGGAGCAAGGCTGGTCACTTGAGCGTTGCATTGTCTTGCTAGCTGATTAGTGAGAAGTGACGACTCCCTTTTGGGTGGATGGGCCGATCCCGGGGCCCATTACCTCTCAGTGATTGATTTTTCCATTCCAAGTTCATAAAGTAGATTTTCAATATAAATGCTTTGTTCCTTACATATGACCCGTACGTTGATCTGTCGGTCTTTAAGTCTTGACCAGCTATGAGCTTTCTGTAGACAGCTGACATGACCGTCCTCCAAGAGATGTTTGGTGTGATGGTTTGTCAGGTCTCAGGTGAAAGCTGCTGGCAAAGACCAAGTGACCCTTTGCCAAGGGATCTCTGTGTCACTGTCTGACCCCTGTAGGCCAGGGAGAGGACGACTTAATGCCAGTGGCCTTCAGGATGGGTGCTGAATTTGTTGCAGTGCCCCAAGTCCCCTCTCCAGTTCCCTTTTTGGTGTGCTGTCTGGGACGCTGCCCCACTTCCTGCTCCACAGGCCACCCCGTATCTACTCCATGTGCCAGGCTGTTGGCAGTCCCCATTGAGAGGCCATCCTGCCCATCAAACCGGTGCCCAACAGCTGGGCCTCCCTCAGTGAAGGCCAGAGCCCCGAATGCTGCCAGCCCTCTCTTTGGGGCTGGAGATGCCCACAGACTGTTCCCAGGGTTGCCCCCGTCTGAGTAGAGTAGGTCTCTCCTGTTATCTCCTGCTCCAGTCCTGGCATGGTTTGCAGGTGTGGAGGAGCTGGGCCAGTCCAGACTAAAGCAGTTTAACCCCTTCTGTGCCAGTGAGGGGTTTATATATCCCTTCACAGGCACCCAGGCCCAGGGAATGGCCCCCTATCAGCCCCATGCCTGATGTGGTGGGGTGACCCACTGGCAGCATTGCCTTTGAGGGTGCTGCTCCCACTCCCTCCCCTCCCCTTTACTGCCACCACAGTGCCTGTTACCTTGACTTCCTGAGGGGTGACCCCTAGAAGGTGTGTTTTGTTATCTCTTTCCCACCCCCACCCCCCCGGATCCGGTGTGCACCCTGTGTCACTCACCTCTGTCTCAGGAGACAAGGTGGGTCATGGGGCGCGGGTGATGCTATGCTGGAGATCCATCATCACTCCAGGCGTGGCAGTCTTGACACTCCTTGAAGGTTGCCGGGACGCTGACGTGCACTGGCGGAGAACTGCGGCTTGACTGAGTCCATGGACCATTTGGCCCACACTGTGTCAGTGTAAAGCCTGCTCTGCATTGCTGCCAATTCCTGCTGGTGTCATAGTGCCCGTAAGTCTCTAACGCTGTCTTCAGTGACTCGAGGGCATGAGCAGCTGCCTCAGGCAGACTGGTAAGAAGCAGGGAACAAACCCCAAATTGGTTGTGAGGTCTATATGTAGATTTCAACAACCAAGCATCCAGTATAAACGCTTCCGGCACTGTAACAGCAGTAACATGGAATCACAGACAGTTCCCTTGTGTCATCCCATATATCTCACCACACAGGTGAGCTCACCTTTGTGACAGATGGTCCCTTACTCCAGGGGTTCTCAACCTTTTTCTTTCTGAGGCCCCCCTCAACATACTATAAAAACTGCATGGGCCATGTGGGCCACAATACTGGCTTTCTGCATCCAAAAGCCAGGGCTAGCGTTAGGAGGTAGCAACCAGGGCAACTGCCTGGGGCCCCATGCCACAGGGGGCCCCCACAAAGCTACATTGCTTAGGTTTTAGCTCCTTGTGGTGGGGCTCAGGGGCCCTGGACTTCAGCCCCATGCGCTGGGACTTCAGCTTTCTGCCCTGGGTCTCGGCAAGTCTAATGCTGGCCTTGCTTGGCAGCCCCCCTGATAACTGCTCGTGGCCCCCCAGCGGGCTCCAGACCCCTGGTTGAGAACCACTGCCTTACACCACGAATCACAGCAATGTTCAGGTTAGTGCCAGTCCCAAAGGATCAGTCGCTTCCTTAGGTCAATTGAATCTTATCCAGTCCTGTCATAACCTGTATTGAGATTTATTTAAAACAAAATGAGAATGGTTTACAAAGTTAAAGCAGGTTAAAGCAGAGGCAGACGAGTTACAGTCTTCAATTTCAAAAGGCAATGGAAGCTTCTATAACAGGGGTCGGCAACCTTTCAGAAGTGATGTACCGAATCTTCATTTAGTCACTCTAATTTAAGGTTTTGCGTGCCAATAATCCATTTTAACGTTTTTAGAAGGTCTCTTTCTATAAGTCTATAATATATCACTAAACTATTGTTGTATGTAAAGTAACTACGGTTTTTAAAATGTTTAAGAAGCTTCATTTAAAATTAAATGAAAATGTAGAGCCCCCCGGACCGGTGGCCAGGACCCAGGCAGTGTGAGTGCCACTGAAAATCAGCTTGCATGCTGCCTTTGGCACACGTGCCATAGGTTGCTACCCCTGTTCTATATTAAGCAAGCTCTACATATTCTTAAGGACTAACCCAGGATAAGGAGCTGAGAATCTCTTCCTTATGCCTAGAAACTTTGCCCCCCCAGAGTCGAAGCAGCATACAGATAATCAGTTCCTTCAGCATGGGTTTTTTTTATCCCCTTTCTGCCATGTGCTCAGAGCTGCAAACTCAGCGAATGAGAGGTCAAGAGCACAACAACAGTCTTGTGTCTTCTTTAACGTCCCATAATAGTCTATCTGGTGTTAATAGACCTTTCCTGCCAAACAGGGTGTAATGCATACTGTTGCCAATCAGCACTTCCCCTAGGTAAAGTCTCTCCCCTGTCTGGTGATTTAAATAGCCACAGAGGCTCACAATGCAACTAGTCAGTTATTAACCCAGGCAGCAACTCAATAAAGAATTCAATAAAGTCTAAACACATTCTTGTCATTCTAATACCTGTGTCGGAGAAAAACAGAGTTCTCACTATTTGTTTAGGTATAGCAAGTCAGATGCTTTATTAACTCTCTCAATTGCGCAGAGCGAGAGAGCTAAGCAGGTCTCTCAACAGGTAAACAATTACAGCAAGCATTTATACCTTTTGTTACAGACAATAATGAGCAACAGTTGCATTTTGTTTATACATAGGCCATCTTGATATCTCATTTCCTCACTTGTTTTGACTCTTGCCAACATACAATATTTTCTATACCTTATCTACACAAGGTTTTCTACACCTTATCTATACCAGGTCATAATGACTTCTTACACAGTTCTTTCTCACCCGCCTCACACAATCCTCACTTCTACAAATCTCGCGTTATCAGGGTTACAGTTAGCCTGACTCTTGCTAACGAACTGTCATGTATTGCATCCCCTTCCTGTCAGTTCTTTCTCTGCTTCCACAACCCCCCTTTTGTACTACTAGTACAACAAACATTTTCAAATCTCTATTTGCATTAAATCTCGGAATTCAGATTCTACATCAGATGCTTCAACCTTAGGGGTTTTGATTGGATGTAATGACAATGCATGATGAGCATGGACATGAAAGGTATTACTATTATCACGTCCTTTACAACAACAATAACATACTCCTGCACAACACAAGCAATAATATTCCCATAGCGATAATATGATGGGGTTGTTGTACAATCTTAGTCATATAACACAATACATCATACTTAGTACATAAGGTGGATACTCTATAAGCTGTCTGAAAGGCATACTTTTTAACTTGATACATATTTTGAAGCATGTGAATTTGCCCTTGTATTTCAGAGATTTTCTGAACCTCTGGTAACAGTGAAAGCAAATTTTGAAATCGATCAGGTACTAAACTAGTCCAATTAAAGGGTATCTGGAACCTAAGGACTACTTGCAAAATTCTATCTGCAGGCCAGTAAATAATATGATTGCCTGCAGTGGTAATGAGATTAAAATGTATGTCTTGCAATGTGGTGGCTTTAACATACACACAGCTATCATTAGCTTAAAAACTAAGTGTCCTGTCAGGGTAGTTCCTTGTCCCCTACCCTCCCAGCAAACGTAGTCATGAAGAGTAACAACTTCTCCTGGCTTCAGTTTACGGATACACTGAAGCTGTGGGGGTTGTAACGGACGGCCAAAATGTCCATTGACTCCCTAACCCCATCCAAATGTCAGATGTAATCCCAGGAGCACTGACTAAAAATCGATTGGGCATACCAGGAGGTCTAATTTCCCAGATGTCTCGGTGAATTACCCAATCCCACATGCATCCTCCCCATGGACCCGGCAGGATTCGGTATGTGGGAGCCCACACCCCCTGAACCGGTCCATATGCTTGGAAGGAGCACTGAGAACGTCCACACTTCCACCCAGAAAGTTTCCAAGTATGTTTCCATGGCCACAGATCAGATGGTACTCCTGATGTGTCTGTAAGGGCAGTGGGCCAAGCCTGGTGCTCTAGATCATTTTGAATGGCCATTAGCTGGTCATTCAAGAAATCCTGAATCTCTGAGCATGCTAGATCCCACTGCAATGCCTTCCCAGCCTCAGTGATATTCAATACCATCTCTGTCAGCAACTTCTGGGTCATTGAACTAAGGGCGGAAATAACATGTAACTCATCAACTCCAGCCTGTACCTGGGTTAGTTGTGCTCCAGAAACAAGGCCAATGGCCTTCTCTAGTTGCCCCAATTTCTCATCATGTTCTTGGTTCTTAAAAATATTCCAAACTGCTGCTGCATTATTGGCCCCTCCCACAGGGATCCGGTCAAGTCTCTCTTCTTTCTAGAGGAAATAACCCAAGCCCTCAGTTGTGCTAATCTAATGGCAGCCCCCTGTGAGCAATTATAAATTCTTGGGGTTCACTGGTAGTGATATCATATACTTTTATCTCCACTGATCCATTCAATTGTTCGCTTATATGGGATATCCTGAACCTTAAAAATATATTTTTTCAAACAATATTTAAATAAATCATTAAAGTGTGAAGGCCTTAGTCATTGGTTTTATCAAATATATGGCATTGTCTGTATTTGGATGTGTTACAGGGGTAATAGTGTAATGGAGGAGATGGCAGGGGCAATGGCAACAAGGTGCCTTTGGTACTTATCATTTAAAATCCAATTAGGGAGGCAATACATCCTGAAGGACTTATCCAAAACACAGGGCGCAGCCTGTAGAATAAACCCCAAAATCCAATCAATACCACGTTCCCAAGCATGGGTCCCACAAGTTTCTTCCTGCCAGTGTATAATTCTTTGTTTCTTCACCAGGGTCAGTTCTTAATGTCTCTTGTAGTCAGGAATCCCTGGACTTTGTGGTTTCAGTGAAGCAAGTGTTCCTTCTTCTCTTTTCCTGAAACAGTGTGGTTTAGCATCATACAGGGGAGAGGTTACTAGCACATCACCCTGTAATGGTTTTGCTTCTTCTAGAAAAATCCAGAGGCACAGTAGGTCTGTCAGTGGACAAGGGAGAGGTTCCTAGCACTTCACTTTGTCTTTTTTTTTTTTTTCTTTCTTTCTTTTTCCTGCTGTCCAGAAGACACAGCAGAGCTAGAAGGAGAAATAGGCTTATCAGTCGGAGAGTCCTCCCGAGGTGGAGGGGTCTTTTTACAGTGAGAAGTATGGGTCCAGGCAGGTAGTCCTTGGCACTTCACGGTGGTGGTGGTTAACAGGACTTGGAAAGGGCCTTTCCAGTGTGGAGCCAAAGCAGTCTTTCGTTGATGGACTTTACGTAGACTCAGTCTCCTTGTTTCAATGAATGGCAGGGCTGCTAGGGTCTTTGGGTAGCACTTCTTTTATCTGTGAGAAAAGAAACCTAACACATTTCATTAATGCCTGGCAGTGTTTTGCAGATCTCATAGTTGCTTGGGCACATTCAGGCCCCCCTTTTCTTGGCTATCAGCCAAGTCTTAGCTGTGGGCAGTGTCCTTGGATGGTGCCAGCATCTTATCTTTGGACTGAGCTTGCTAGCTATTTTTCCTCAGTTAACTCATTCTGTTCTTTTTCCTTCTCCCCTTCTTGGCTTCTTTTAACCTACAAAGGAAACTTCCACTTTTCACTCATACACCTTTTCCCAACAATGAACACATACACATTGCCATTATACAGTACATTAGTCTTATTATTCAATGTATGCCATGTACACCCTTCCAGTAAAATAACTTTATTACAGAGCTTTGGAACAACAAACCAGGACAAGCACACCCACTTTTGAGGAGTCCACTCGGTACAACCTCAGGTGTCCAATAGCTTTCCTCCCTCCCCAGCCCTCTGGCTAGAAATCTGAAGTAGCCAGAAGGATCCCATGGGCAATATGGGGAGTGGGTTAACCTTCCATGTCCTTGCTTCCAAAGACTGTTGGTATGCAAATTTTAACAACAGTTTTTTTCAATTAAAAAAAATCTGGCCAATGAAGTTTCTTTTTCTTACTTAAGCAACTGCATTAGACTTTAGTATATCACATTTTCCTGATTTATCCAAACACTTTTTGTATTCCAAGTTGCATAAAAACATGTATCTGCTTTTCTGATTTAACCCTTCTATTTAATTTTGAACTAGACTGTCTTATGAAAATATTAAACCCAACAATTCTGGCCACAAGACAAACACCACAAGACAGGACAAAGAACACAAAAATAATTCCTATTGTACCAGTAAATGCATGGTACATTGAATGCTGTTCAGCTGGCATCCGTTTTCTCTGATGATCTGAAAGACAAAAGAACAGAGGTCTACCCCTTCTGGGTAGTCAGTCATTGCTTAAAATATTTCCTTTATATACACACATACTCTTGTTGATTTTAGACAAAACAGAGGAATTACCCCATATTTCCTTGTATTTGTTTCATAGGCAGCCCAGGTTTCAGTGGCTTCTACCTTATTAGTTAGAAAATTGCATTAATACAGATGCTTTCTGGCTTGCTTCCAGATCCAAAGCTATCCACAGCTTAAAAATTCTTATGTAAAAAGGGACACAATTAACTTTCCCAGACTTTTGATTGCCTTTTACTTCTAACTCCTGCTTTCAAACACCCAGTGATCTGAAAGAGACAACACAACCTATATTGGTAGGTTTGCATTTCTTTTACCTCTGCTACAATATACACTGCACATGTTCTGGGGAAAATGCACATCCTCTCCACAGTTCAATTTCCACAACACTAGCCGTATCAATTTCTACACAGGTGTAACTGTTTCTTTTGTGCTTACAAAATCTCCATGCACCCCTAGTAAAGTGACAGCTCGACCACACAGAGCCAGGGGCACTGTCCTTCTCTCTCTTTTTTACCAGATCTTTTATCTGCTATTTTGTTACCCAAAAACAAATTCAAATCTTTATTCTTTCCTGAACACTGGGTAAAGGCCATTTACTTAACATATAATTCAAAGGGCTATCCTTAGAGGGTTTTACCAGAGACCCACCCATCTGCGTGCTGATACTCTAACAGAGAATTACACAGAGAACAGAGGGAATTATGGCCTAATAGGATCCTATTACAGGAATTTCTACTAATACTGACCACTACAGGGGACGGGACAGAAGGATCCCAATTCGACCTCAGAGCTTCATCGCACGCAATGGCTTCCACTCTGAGGAGTTACAAATGAGAGGCTCAGTTCCGTCCACACACCTAACACCTAAATGTATAAGACGGAAATTCATTAACCGGAGTCGCCAGTAACTGTCACCAAAATATCGGGTCCACCTAGCTGAGAGCCAATAACAGCCAGACAGGGATAAGGAAGAGTTGCTTTATTCAGCAGAAGAAAGGAGAGCCTTGCACCTTGGTACAAAGACTCTGTCTTACACACATTTTACCATTTCAATTATTATCCTGGGGATTTGAAATCCCCATGCTTATAATTACTTACTCCTTTCCTTCCACTATGCCCTCAAAGTTTCCAACCTGTTCTCCAATCTCTCTATCTATTGCCTGCCCGCTTGGGCCCGATCCTGCTTTTCTCGCTGAACCGTCCCTTCCATGGGCACCAGCTTTTTCACTACCAATTTAGATAGGAGGGTGGGCTTCTCAACTAGCCCCCACCCTTCCTGGTCTCTTCTCTTAAACATTCTTACTCACAAGGCTACCCGAGTCCTCCCTCGTGAGGCTTGCCACTTGGGCAAAACGCATGACCCATTGGCATTTAACTATTCAATTTTCTCTTGTGGCAAACACACTGCTCTTACAGCATATGTAAACACAAATGGTTAAATTCTGACAAGTCCCTGAAGGACCGGTACTTGCTTAGCCAATGCTTCCTTTTCTGCCTGGAAGTCCTGTCTCAAGGCTTGCAACTTGCCCTGGGCGTAGGTTTGAGTTGCTGCCTAGTTCATGATCTATGCTCTTAATTGCTCAATTCTAGTTATCAAGTACACAACTCTTCCCTTTTCTCCAACTCCTCTATTGCCCAGTCCTGCTACGACTGGGGTAGATCCACCTGACACCCTTCCCGGTCAGCCGGGGTGGAAAAAGGAATGCTAAATCCCTCTCCGGTTCTCAGACTTACTGCGGCTGAGAGTAGGCACACTTTCATACTCACACACGTACATCCAGACTGGCCACGTCTGTGTATAACGTTCAGAGAAGGTGCTGTGCAATCTCCAACTTGCTTCCTCTCTTGGGAGGGCAGTTCTTTTACACCCTGAGGTCTCCTGGGGCGTCTTTTCAGTGATTCCAGTCCAGGCCGGCTGCCTGTGGCTTCTTCAGCTTCCCCAAACCACGCCAGCTCCAGGGTCGCAAAGGTAGACTGTTGGATCTCACTGGACAGTTAAGCTTTGCAAATGTAATCTCAGCACTGTAACTTGTATTGCCTTTGGTTTGACTATGTCTATATTTTTTCACAGTCAGCTGGGGCCGAAAGCAGTTTTTCTTTGTACTTAGCCTGGTCTGCATTGATTCTTGACCTTGAACGCAGATTAACTTTCTCTTTATCTCTGGACCAAGCTGAATTTCAAATTAACCCGTTCCTTTCCTCAATAGACAAATTGCTCCCATTGTGTGTCGGAGGCTTTTTGGTGATTAAAAGCTCCTCTGAGATGTATGATCTTATCTAGATTGAAGGTACCTTCTAGTGGGCATTGTTTAGATGAATTTTCACGCGTGTAATGATTTCAATTCTGTAAATACCTGCAGGTTTTAGTACCATAATGTACGTACATGAAATAAGCTGGGGTACCCTTAGGGGGTGAGAGGGAATCCTTAGACTGTCCCCCACCCATTTTCCAATCACACACACAGGGAGGAGGATGCCCTGTCCGCGCTAGCGGCACATAAACTAAGGATCTCTCCCTACAGGGTATTCACACAGGAGAGACTAACGAGGATGGCCACGACCCTCCTACACCTCCCTTCAGCAAAGAGCATCGGCTAGTCTCAGAGAGATGGCGCCGCTTACTCTGTTGCATCCAGTGAGATGATCAGACTGTCAGTGGCTCATACGGAGAGGAAAAGGGGAGGGAAGATGGGTTCACACACTCCTAGACCCAGGTAGCCTCCTTGCCGGACGATGCCAGGCCGAGTTAGCCCACCGTGGGTCGGATCTCCTAAAAGATCCTCTAGTTACCGGGCTTGCATTAGAGTAGTTCTGGTCACGAGCCAAAAGACTTCGCAGAGTACTCTGGGCGTCTTCCGTTAACACTCAATTCACACTGGTGTACACACACACACCCACACACCCAGGCCTTATTCCAGGTACTATTCCCAAGTACCTCCAGGTACTATTCCCAAGTACCTCGATGCATCACTCGAGGCATTAAAAACCCCTCCTGAGGCGGTAACAGCCCCTCAACACAGGTGCAAACCCTATGCACCTCGCATATGCATACAGGGGGCGGCAACAATTCCCCTAAGCCGCTCAGCATCTGACCTTGCTGCACAGTCAATAAGTTCGGATGGCGTGAGCCCAACAGGGAAAGACGGCCCCACGGACAGTCCTCCTCTGACACCCCAATAGAGATTTCAAAAGGTCTCCTACCTCTATTGTGGCACCATGGGGTTCAAAGGGGAACGATCCGTAGCAGCTGCCGGTGCCTCTGCGGGCGTTGCCATCCCGGATGAGCCCCCAGATGGTCGGAGAAAAACAGAGTTCTCACTATTTGTTTAGATATAGCAAGTCAGATGCTTTATTAACTCTCACAATTGCGCAGAGGGAGAGAGCTAAGCAGGTCTCTCAACAGGTAAACAATTACAGCAAGCATTTATACCTTTTGTTACAGACAATAATGAGCAACAGTTGTATTTTGTTTATACATAGGCCATCTTGATATCTCATTTCCTCACTTGTTTTGACTCTTGCCAACATACAATATTTTCTATACCTTATCTACACAAGGTCTTCTACACCTTATCTATACCAGGTCATAATGACTTCTTACACAGTTCTCTCTCACCCGCCTCACACAATCCTCACTTCTACAAATCTCGCGTTATCAGGGTTACAGTTAGCCTGACTCTTGCTAACGAACTGTCATGTATTGCATCCCCTTCCTGTCAGTTCTTTCTCTGCTTCCACACCTGTTTTAATAATACTAACGCTGGTGAGTCAGACTGATTCCAGCTATGCGTTTGTCCATGTTCAATTAAGACATGCGGGCTTTTGCAAGAGCTAACACCTCATCTGCCAGTGTCACAGGCAGGGTGGGCAGGGATGGTGTCTCTGGCCTCTGTTTGCCAGAAGTTGGGAATGGGTGATGGGATGGATCACTTGATGATTCCCTGTTCTCTTCATTCCCTATGAAGCACCTGGCATTGGCCACTGAGCTAGATGGATCATTGGTCTGACACAGTGGGCCGTTCTTATGTTCACAGGTTCTATCAGGAGTATCTACTCATCTGGACTCACTGGGGAGCCACAGAAAGAAACAAGGTGTGCTGAGACAAGGAGGCCCATTCTCCGAGCCCCCAGGGTCATGCTTGCCAAAAGTTAAAACTAGGCCCAGCCCATGAAAGGGGGCACTCCCAGGAGAGACTGTATAAAGGCTGGAGCATCAAACACCTTAGTAAACCTGAGACAGCCTTGGGGACAATGAGAGGGAGAATCCCCCAAAGTGACTCCTTTGATTCTGCTCTTCTGCGGCCTTTGGTTCATAGAATCATAGAACTGGAAGAGACCTCGAGAGGTCATCTACTCCTGTCCCCTGCACTCAAGGCAGGACGAAATATTATCTAGAACATCCCTCACAGGTCTTTGTCAAGCCTGCTCTTAAAAATCCCCAATGATGGAGATTCCACAACCTCCCTAGGCAATTTATTCCAGTGCTTAACCACACTGAGAGGAAGTTTCTCCTAATGTCCCACCTAAACCTCCCTTTCTGCAATTTAAGCCCATTGCTTCTTGTCCTGTCCTCAGAGGTTAAGAAGAACAATTTTTCTCCCTCCTCCTTGAAACGACCTTTTATGTATTTGAAAACTGATCATGTCCCCTCTCAGTTTTCTCTTCTCCAGACTAAACGAACACAATTTTTTCAGTCTTCCCTCATAGGTCATGTTTTCTAGACCTTTAATCATTTTGGTTGCTCTTATCAGGACTTTCTCCAATTTGTCCACATCTTTCCTGAAATGTGGCGCTCAGAACTGGACACACTTCTCCAGTTGAGGCCTAATCAGCACGGAATAGAGCGGAAGAATTACTTCACGTTTCGCTCCAGATCATCCCCTCCTCCCAGGGGGAAGGAAATGGCTGCAATGGGGCTGGCTCACGTAAGGGATTATCAGTGAGCTGGTGGTGGGTTCTGCTTGGAGAGAGAGGAGCAGTAAAGGCATAGGAGGGTGGGAGCTGCTAGAGGTGGTGGGAGATAGGGAGGGGACAGGACGTGACAAACGTGCTGAGAATTTGTAATCTATGGTGTTGTCAAGGCTGCTTCCCCACTTTGAACTTTAGGGTACAAATGTGGGGACCTGCATGAAAACTTCTAAGCTTAACTACCAGCTTAGATCTGGTCCGCTGCCCAAAGCTAATTCCCTTCCCCGGGTAGCCTTGAGAGATTCTCCACCAATTCCCTGGTGAATACAGATCCAAACCCCTTAAAACAAGGAGAAATTAACCATCCCCCCTTCTTTCTCCCACTAATTCGTGGTGGATCAAGATCCAACCCGGTTGGATGTAAAAACAAGGAAAAATCAATCAGGTTCTTAAAAAGAAGGCTTTTAATTAAAGAAAAACGTAAAAATCCTCTCTGTAAAATCAGGATGGAAAATAACTTTACAGGGTAATCAAATTTAAAGAGCTCAGAGGACCCCCCCTCTAGCCTTAGGTTCAAAGTACAGTAAACAGAGATAAACAATCTAGTAAAAGGTACATTTACAAGTTGAGAAAACAAAGGTAAACTAACACGCCTTGCCTGGCTGTTTACTTACAAGTTTGAAATATGAGAGACTTGTTCAGAAAGATGTGGAGAGCCTGGATTGATGTCTGGTCCTTCTTAGTCCCAAGAGTGAAAACCTCCCAAAACAAAGAGCACAAACAAAAGCCTTCCCCCCCGCCCTCCCAAGATTTGAAAGTATCTTGTCCCCTTATTGGTCCTTTGGGTCAGGTGTCAGCCAGGTTACCTGAGCTTCTTAACCCTTTACAGGTAAAAGGATTTTGGAGTCTCTGGCCAGGCGGGATTTTATAGTACTGTACACAGGAGAGCTGTTACCCTTCCCTTTATAGTTATGAAAGGTGTAATGGGTTGTGACCCCGATGTGCAGTGTGGGCGGCTTCTGGGAACCACTGTGCCCTCTAACCCTCAAGCTGGGCTGGCCCTTCTCACACTGCTTTGCTGGAGATTCAGTCAGCCTCTCCAGGCCTTTTTATCACCCAACACGAGAACAGGTGGTGCCATACACTCAGTTAAGCTACCTGAGTGCTTTACCTAAGCCACTCAAGGACAGACAGAAAACAACCACCAATTTCCCAGTGATAAGTGATAGCAAATAGATCAAAGCAGATTACTTGGCAAATAACCAGAAACTCAAACTGAGCCTAGCATACTAGATAAGAGGTGGGGAAATTATGGCCCGCAGGCCACATCCAGCCCGCGGGACCCTCGTACCCGGCCCCTGAGCTCCTGGCCCGGGAGGGTAGCCCCTGGTCCCTCCCCTCTTGTTCCCCCTCCGCGGCAGCCACAGCTTGCCCCGCCACCGGCACAATGCTCTGGGCGGCGGGGCTGCCAGCTCCTGGGGCAGTGCCGCTGCAGAGCCCAGCCTGACCCGGTGCTTTGTGCTGCACGGTGTGAGGCAGTAGTGCTGCCAGCCACCGGTGCTCCAGGAATGGTAAGGGGGCCAGGTAGTGGGGGGGTTGGATAGAGGGCAGGGGAGTTTGGGGTGATGGTCGGGGGCAGGGGTGTGGATAGGGGTCAGGGAGGTCAGCAGGGTCACCCAGAGGGTGGGGCAACTGGGGCAATTTGCCCCGGGCCCTGCAGGGGCCCCAACTAGAATATAGTATTCTATAGTATTGCAACTTATTTTTATGTAAGTGGCCCCCGAAATTGCTTTGCCCCAGGCCTCCTGAATCCTAACCGGCCCTCCGTACAATTTCCAAAACTCGATGCGACCCTCAGGCCAAAAAGTTTTCCGGCCCCTGTACTAGCTGGATAGAATTTGAATTAGCAGTTTCTCACCCTGACTGATGATTGAAGCAGTCCACCAGCACATCCCCCAGTTTAGTCTTTGTTCCTCAGGTGCTTCCAGGAGTTCTCGTGTCTGGGGAATGAGGCCAAGAGATGATGTCACACCCCACCTTATGTAGCTTTTGCATATGGCAGGAACCCTTTGTTCCAAACTCAGTTCCCAGTCCCCTTTGTGGAAAAATACAGGTACCAAAATGGAGTTCATTGTCATGTGGTCTGGTCGCATGCCCTGCTGTAGCCATGACTCATAGGCTGGCTGGAACATTCACAGGAAGGGGAAGCTCTTCCACGGTCCATTATCTTTGTTGATGAGCCATCAGCACTGTCTGGCTTGTTCATTGTTGTACCTGAAAGGCTAGTTGTGGGTGTTACCCTGTATTTCAAATGTGCTTACTCTGGGTATGTCTACACTATGGGATTAATCCGAATTTATATAATTCGAATTTGGGAAACAGATTGTATAAAGTTGAAATGTATGCGGCCACACTAAGCACATTAATTCGGCGGTGTGCGTCCAATTACCGGGGCTAGCGTCGATTTCTGCAGCGTTGCACTCTGGGTAGCTATCCCATAGTTCCCGCAGTCTCCCGCGCCCATTGGAATTCTGGGTTGAGATCCCAGTGCCTGATGGGACAAAAAACATCGTCGCAGGTGGTTCTGGATACAGCCTCACCTCCCTCCCTCCCTCCCTGCATGAAAGCAACGGACGGCAGACAACCATTTCGCGCCTTTTTTCCTGGGTGAACAGTGCAGACTCCATACCATGGCAAGCATGGAGCCTGCTCAGCTCAAGACAGCAGTCATGAACATTGTAAACACCTCGCACGTTCTCATGGAGTTTATGCTGAGCCAGGACCTGAAAAACGAGGCGAGGAGGCAGCGGCGGCGGCAGCACAGCGACAAGCATGATGAGGACATGGACATGGACACGGACACAGAATTCTCTGAAACCACGGGCCCCGGTGCTTTGGAGATCATGTTGTTAATGGGGCAGGTTCTATCCATGGAACGCCGATTCTGGGCAAGGGAAACAAGCACAGACTGGTGGGACCGCATAGTGTTGCAGGTCTGGGAAGATTCCCAGTGGCTGCGCAACTTTTGCATGCGTAAGGGCACTTTCATGGAACTTTGTGACTTGCTGTCCCCTGCCCTGAAACGCCAGAATACCAAGATGAGAGCAGCCCTCACAGTTGAGAAGCGCGTGGCGATAGCCCTGTGGAAGCTTGCAACGCCAGACAGCTACCGGTCAGTCGGGAATCAATTTGGAGTGGGCAAATCTACGGTGGGGGCTGCTGTGATGCAAGTAGCCAAAGCAATCACTCAGGTGCTGCTACGAAAGTTAGTGACTCTGGGAAATGTGCAGGCCATAGTGGATGGTTTTGCTGCAATGGGATTCCCTAACTGTGGTGGGGCAATAGACGGAACCCATATCCCTATCTTGGCACCGGAGCACCAAGCCACCGAGTACATAAACCGCAAGGGGTACTTTTCAATGGTGCTGCAAGCACTTGTGGATCACAAGGGACGTTTCACCAACATCAACGCGGGCTAGGCGGGAAGGGTTCATGACGCTCGCGTCTTCAGAAACACTACTCTGTTTAAAGGGCTGCAGCAAGGGACTTACTTTCCGGACCAGAAAATAACCGTTGGGGATGTTGAAATGCCAATAGTTATTCTTGGGGGCCCAGCCTACCCCTTAATGCCATGGCTCATGAAGCCATACACAGGCAGCCTGGACAGGAGTCAGGAGCTGTTCAACTACAGGCTGAGCAAGTGCAGAATGGTGGTAAAATGTGCATTTGGCTGTTTAAAAGGTCACTGGCGTTCATTTTTGACTCGCTCTGACCTCAGCCAAAGAAATCTCCCCATTGTTATTTCTGCTTGCTGTGTGCTCCACAATCTCTGTGAAAGTAAGGGGGAGACCTTTATGGAGGGGTGGGAGGCTGAGGCAAATCGCCTGGCTGCTGATTACGCCCAGCCAGACACCAGGGTGATTAGAAGAGCACACCAGGAAGCGCTGTGCATCAGAGAAGCTTTGAAAACCAGTTTCATGACTGGCCAGGCTACAGTGTGAAATATCTGTTTGTTTCTCCTTCATGAAAACCCGCCCCCTTTATTGACTCATTTTCTGTAAGGAACCCACCCTTCCCCTTCCCCCAGCTTGCTTTCAAACCAAATAAAGTCACTATCATTTAAAAATCATTTATTCTTTATTGATAGATTAGAAAAAGAGGGAGGGAACCCGGGTGGGATTTGGGAGGAGGATTGGTGGGAAGTAAAAGGCCACTAAAAAAACGTTAAAAAAATGACAGCCTTTTGCTTGGGCTGTCTACTGGGGTGGAATGGGAAGGTGTACGGAGCCTCCCCCCGCCCCTGCGTTCTTACACGTCTGGGTGAGGAGGATACGGAACATGGGGAGGGGGGTACAGGGGCTGTAGCGGCAGTCTGTTTTCCTCAGCCGTTCCTGAAGCTCCACCAGATGCCGGAGCATGTCTGTTTGCTCACGCAGCAGCCCCAGCGTTGCATCCTGCCTCCTCTGATCTTCCTGCTGCCACCTCTCATCTTGAGCGTCCCTCATGTCCTCACGTTGGTCCCTCATGTCCTCACGTTCACTGGCTTCTTTCCTATACTTTGAAACCGTTTCCTTCCACTCATTCAGATGAGCTCTGTCACTGCGGCTGGATTCCATAATTTCAGAAAACATCTCGTCTCGCGTCTTCTTCTTACGACGCCTTATCTGTGATAACCTTCGGTATGGAGGAGGGAGGCTTGAGGAATTTGCAGCTGCTATAGGGAGGGGAAAAAAGAGAATTGTTTAAAAAGATACATTTTGCAGAACAATGCTTATACTCTTTCACGGTGACCAACACTATTCACATTACATAGCACATGTTATTTCTGTGCAAGGTCGCATTTTGCCTCTTAATACTGAGTGCCTGTGGCTTTGCTGCTAGAGATCACAGGTCCGGGCAACAGAATTCGGCTTGCATGCGGCCATGGTAAGCCATTGTCTTACGGCTTCTGCGCCCTCCTTTCCCACATACCAAGCAAAACCCGTAGAGTGCTGCGTTTTTTCTGTTAACATTCAGCAGCAGCAGAAAACAAACTAACCACCCCCCCCCTCCCGCCATGAATTCTCTGGGATGATCGCTGTACCCCTCCCCCCACCGCGTGGCTGGTAACAGGGAAGATCCCTGCTAGCCAAACGCGAAAAGCTCAGGGCCAATTTCCCATCTGCGCTTGGCTAACTGCAGGGAAGGAATTATTTTCAGCCACAGGCAAACAGCCCAGTAGGAATGGCCACCTCTGTTCCCTTAATTAAGTTCCCATATTTCAACCAGGTTACCATGAGTGATATCACTCTCCTGAGGATTACACAACAAGATAAAGAACGGATGTTGCTTGAATGCCAGCAAACACCGGGACCATACGCTGCCAGGC